>NC_079352.1:3385403-4585403 GCF_029582105.1 Oenanthe melanoleuca | reverse complement strand
ACTCAGCTGATGGCTTGGTGTGCTGTGCAGATGTCCTTGGCTGGTCCCAGCTCTGCAGGCACACAGGGAGATGGAGCCTCGCAGGAGGAGATGCTGTCAGGCAGGGCTGCTCTGTGCCTCCCTGCTCTCTGGATGCTGGCACCAACATTTCAGGGCAGTGCTGTGTCAGCAGCACATGTGGAGGGGGATTTTGGAGGTTTCCCATCTTTGCTCCAGAGAAAACCCTTCCAGCTCCCCAGCGAAGCCGGTGGCCGGGGTCCTGCCGTGCCAGCTGGAGTGCCAGGGAGCTGAGGCAGGCTGTTAACATCCCGTGGTATATTTAGTTCAGGTTTAACAGGGGCTCCATATGTGTGTGTTCTCTTGTTTCCTTTTGCTTTCTACGTGCTAAATAGATGCAGGGAAGAGGGGAGAATTCTTCCCGTGACAGCGAGGGTGAGGTTTCGCTGCTTCGTGCTCTGCTCTCCTTTGTTGGGCTGCTTCCCCAAGCTGTGCCCTTAGGAAACATTAAGAGCTGGAGAGGAACAAGTGTCCCAGGGATTCCTTCTATCAGGGATCCCTGAAAAAGTGGTGAGGGACTGATTCTTCTGGGAGCAGGGCACACAGTGCTGTGGAACAGGATCCTGCATGCAGACAACGCTGTGTGCCAGAGGATTTTGCACATTTGGTCCTCCCCAGGATCCTTTGGTACCAAAATAGTCACAGCTTTTTCTCTTAAATTATTATTTTTTACATTTTTATGTTTCGGAGTGAGGTTAAGGCATGAGCTGAAAATAATACAGAGAGCCTGTGATTCCCAGGAGGGGTTCCAGGAGGGCTCATTCTGAGGATGTGGGGGCATGCAAGGCTCTTCATGAGACAGAACACACAGGAATGCTTCCTCAGAGAAGATGTGTGAGGAGCCAACACCTTTGATTACAGGATATTTTAGCTGGAGAAGGATTGACTGGGGGAATCATGATGAAAACCTTTCCCAAGGAGAGCAATTTGTATGCACTATTGAGAAATCAGGCCTGAGAGGAGTTTCACAGGGTCTGTGGGGAAAAAAAGAAATAACCAAGCCATGCTGGTAGGCTCAGAGGGGAGGTGTTAAATCTCATCTAAGAGATGGGGAAGGTGCAGACAGGTCCTGTGCTGGGGGTACCTGCCCAGGTGGAGAGGGATCACCTGGTGCAGCTCAGATTGAGGCAAACAGAATCCATCTCTAGGGATGGCAACCCTTGCTGGGAGTGGGATCTGCTTCTCTGGGGAACAAAGTGTATGGATGTGGGGGAGAAATGGAAATCTTCCCAGGCACGTCAGCAAATAGCCAAGAGTATCATTATTCCATGACAGCCTCAGACATCCTCAGCCTGTCATAGGAACAATTCTGTATTTTAATAGAAGGGTTTTGCTTTTGACCTGCCTGTGTGGCAGAGCAGCCCCTGAAAAACAGGAGAGTTTTCACTGTTTCCATCAGATTTTGGGTTTCCTCCAGCTCCATTTGTTTAAACCTCCTGTCCCCCAGGCAGGTTTGGGCAGGTGAGGGATGCTGGAGCCTCACAGGGTGTAGCAGAACCTAGTTTTGGCAGGATGGAGGTGTAAGACACCAGGGATGTTCTGTTGGCCAGCACATTATTGCTAATCACGATTTGGTTCTTAGATTTTGACACTCTCTAAGTGTCAGCTGTAAGCACAAAATAACCCTCACCTCCTGAAGCTTCCAGCAATGCCTTTTGTCCCTCAACAAGATCAAGGGTTGGGTTGCAAAACACTGATTTCTGCCTGGATCCCCAGAGAAGAGAACTCGACTCTTTTCATCCAAACAAAACCAGTAACTTTAAACCCGTGCTTTAGCTTGGGTTTATCCCCTTTTTAGCTGGAAAACACAGGATCCAGAGCATCTGGCGGGTGCTGCAGCGTGTTGGCAAAAGGAGACCACAAACAAATGGAGAGGAGAAATGGCAAAGAGGAAGGAAATTTTGAGTAATGTTAGGAAGTGTTTTACAAAGCAGATGGCAAACAACGCCTGCCTGACCCTGTGCCTGTCTGCAGCACCAGGGTGAGCTGGGACTGCAGGAAGCTGTCCATAAATCAAAAGCACCAAGACTACCAAATTTGTTTATTACTTGGGGTATTACTTGCTGAGTTTGACTCATGTAGCTATTTTGTTTAGTTTCTTTTTAGCTGTGTTCCTCCCCACCTCAAAAAAAAAAATTGTTGGAGCGTAAGTACACCATTCCCTTTATCCTTAGATTCTTTCTCTCTTTTTTGAATTTTTTTTTTTTTCCCTAGAAGATAGTGAGTGGTGGAGCTGGTGGTGTTAATGTTCTGCAGCAGGAGTGAAATAGCCTGGAGATGTGCAGCAAGAGCAGGGGCGTGTGCCCTAAATAGGTGGGTTAAACAGGGCTTATTCTGAGGGAAGCAGTAATTGCAGCTTGCATGAAGCAGTAATATTCTTTTGTGCATTATTTACCCAGGAACATCTGCTAATACATATACATTCTCCGGTGCATGTAAACAACTTGTGCAGGAAGAGGATTAGGAGATTTATAAAAAAATTAGAAGCAAGTTAAAAGGGCAATTAGAAGAGCAGAAAGAGATATTGAGCAGTGAATTAGGGAGGATATTTTAACACACAATCAGAGCTCCCCGAGACGTATTCAGAGCAGAGAGAAGGTAAAAGAGAAAATTGGCCAATTACGAAATGATAGCGGGGAATTGGTGACATGAGAGAAGGTAATGGCTGATTTGTTAAACAGTTATTTTGATTCTGTTTTCACAAAGGAGGAAGAGGATGGAGGGGCAGCTCCAGAAAGGACTCAGGCTGTGAGGATGAGGGTGGGGATGAGCCTGCAGAGAGATAAAGATGCATCTGCAGAGTGGCTGGGCCTGGGGAGAATTTCACCCGTGCTCACAGGCTGGGGGGGAAAATGGATTTTAGTGAGCAGCTATTTCCAGCAGGGAGCTGGGGAACGAGGGGCTTGTGTTATAACACCCGCTTTTGTTCACCAAATTGGCTGCCTTTGGGGACCAGAGAGGTGGTCACTGAGCTGACACATCCTGCTCCCTGCTGAAGGCTGCTTCTCTGGGAAAGGGGACGACAGAGCTGGATGGGGACTCTGGAGGGGTGCTGCTCCTGGGGCTGCTTTTCCGTGGGTAGAGATGTTTTAGGCACACATTGCAGAGCGTGAGCACCTGTGTCCTGCTTTCAGAGCTGCTTGTGCTTCCATCTGTAACCCACAAACTCCAACGCAGTCAGGAATACAACAGCATCCCTGGAATTGCTGCTCCCACCAGCGCTGGTGTTAGTGTCTCGTGTTTCTCCAAAGCAGGGGTGAGCTCGGGGGCTGCTGCTGGTGAGGGAGGGACAGGGGGATGGTGCCAACCAGCAGGACCTCCAGGAGATAGTGGTGAAAAGGGAAATCATCTTGGTAATGGGAAATGGGCTCTTGGGAGGTGTTCCTGGGGGAGTGGTTGAAGCTAAGACAGGGAAAGAATACACAGGCAGGGGATTAAGGGGAGGATAAACTTGAAGGACTGCAAAAAAAGTGTTATTTAGCTGCAAGAAATGTGAAGTGGTGCTTTTGTTCTGCTCTGCCCCTCTGAAGGGGAACATGTCACAAAGCAACTTTGTGAGACAAAGGAAATACTTTGGAATTGGTGCAGGGGGGGGCACAAGTGTGGTCTGGGAAGTGATGGGGAATACAGAGAAACTGCAGTCTCGTGGTGTTGGTTTAGACTGATAAACTAAAAATTTATTCTCAGTATCCAAGAGGTGTTTGCTTTTTCATCCTGCCTGGGAGGATAAAAGAGATGCAGTGTTGCGTGGTTTCTGATTTCAAAGCATGTACGAAAAGCTCCATATTAGCAATTATGGGATGAAACTGTGGAAAAGTGGTACAAAGGAGAGAAAATTGGCTCCGACTCAGGAAACGGGATTCTGCCGCTGGGAGTGAGTTCCCAGAGGCACAGTCTGGGGTCTCTTCTGGGTTCTCTGGTGTTTATTTTTTGTAATGGAAAGGATTTGCATGAACAGCCCAAAGTCAGAGCGTTAGAGCTCACTGATGGAAGGAGGGGAAAGCAGCCACAGCGACAGGGACTTGTCTCATCTTCCAGAGCAGCACAGACTGGAGAACACTAAAGGAAGGGCAAACTGATGAGCAAATAAAGGCTCAGGTGACATTTTCCCCAGGGGAGCTGTGGGCAGCTACTGGCAGTGTCTGCCCAGGCAACAGAGCTTGTCTGCCCCCACCACAAGAGGGGATCAGGGCACACCCAAAGGGTGAGCTTGTGAAAGGAGCATAGAAAGGTTTAGAATTTATAGAATCACACAATCATTTAGGTTGGAAAAACCTCTGTGGTCATGAAGTCCAGCAGTTAACCCAGCACAGCCAAGGCCACCAGTAAACCACATCCCCAAGTGCCACATCCACAGGTTTGTTAAATCCCCCCAGGGACGGGGGCCCCAAGCCAGGTGCCCTTGGCCTTCTTGCCCACCTGGGCACACCTGGGCTCATGTTCAGCCAGTGTTGACCAGCACCTCCAGGTGCTTTCCCACCTCTCCAGACACTGCCCCAGCCCTATAGTGCTGCATGGGTTTGTTGTGACCCCATGGCTCATCCCATTGGGCTCAGCCCATCACTGCAGCCCAACAAAATTCCATCCCTCAAAGTGACCATGGTGCTTCTCACCACTTTGGGGTTCAGCTCTTCACCCCTGTCAGACACCTTGGGTGTCTCAGAGTAATTCTAATGAGATCCCAAGTTTCTCCAAGACAACCTCTGGCAGGTCAGGGTTGTACCCACATCCCCTTGACTGGAGAGCTGCTGCTTCAGAGGAGAGGGGATTTCTGCCAGGCCTCAGAGCAGCATTCAAAATGCATGAAGACATGCTGTAGGAAGGAGCTGGGGAAAGACACACGAGCGTGAAGCTGGGGCCATGGCAAGCTGAACCTCGCAGCTGGGAAGCTCCTTATCCAGCCTGAGTGTCAGAGCATGCCATAAAAATTTAGTTTATCCTCAAAGAGCTGTGGTCGTGGAAGAAGAGTGGGAGTGGGGAGGGATGGCAGCTAAGGAGGAGACAGGAGGAATGTCAGGAACCTGTGTGCCCTGGTTTGGGCTGGGTTAGTTGATTTTCTTTCTAGGAGCTGTGGTTTGAGTTTAGGATGAGAATAATGTTGATAACATGCTGATTTTTGATTGTTGCTCAGCAGTGTTTGCCCTGAGTCAAGGACTTTTCTGGTCCTCTGAGAACAGTGGGGCACAAGAAACTGGGAAGGGACAGCTGATCCCAACTGGCCAAAGGGATATCCTAAACCAAATGGAATCATGGTCAGTATTTAAACTGAGGGCCACTGCATCAGCAGGTGGTGAGAAACTGCACTGTGCATCACTTGGTTAGCATATTCCAATCCTATTGTTGCTATTATTATTTCTCCCATTTTTGTCCTATTAAACCAGCCTTATCTCAAGCCATGAATGTCACTTGTATTTTTCCCAATCCTCTCCCCCATTCCAGCACAGCCATGTGGTGTTCAGCTGCCTGCCAGGTTAAACCACAATGCCATGTCAGGAGACATCTCCTATTTAGCAGTGTATCATGTCTCCCTTCTGGTTTTTAAACAGTTGCCTTTATCACTAGGAGTTAGAGCACTTGATTGACAGGCCTTGTAATACACCATGGAGTTGCCTTTATTTTTCCTACATGTTAAAGGAAAAGATACTAAAAATACAATTATAGTTTTGAGCCAGGCATAGTCTGTTCTAATATAATTCATCTCAAAGACTATCCACCGTGCCTGTTGCACCCAAATAATTTATAAAACATTAGCATCTCCTGTGCTGACATTTCACTCCTATATTACAGGAGTTACACGCAGACTTAAAAAAAAATTAATAAAGTGCTTCTCTTCTTCATTCTCCCACTGAGAGCTTTGATTTCCAGAGTATGAAACGAAATAACCAACATAACAACATGCTCCACTTCTGAGGGACAGTGCCAGACTCATTCAGTTGCTATTGGTTATAGAGAGTAGGACATGAGGGAGCTATTTCAGATCACGGATTATTTGTTCTGGCTGCATTGGACATCCCTTTAGTGGAGCTTTAGAGCCCTGTAGACAGAAAAGTTTGGGTAGGAGCTGGAAGGCAGAGGGCTTGATGAAGTAACCTCTTCCTTTCTCCTCCCAGAATTACTCTTGCTATTCCCCAAGAAGGGTGTTTGAAAGAGAAGCATCCAAGCCTCTGGCCTTCCTTTCTTGCAAGACAGACAGAGGAGGCCGTGCCCCTCCAGCTTCCCACTCTCACATCCAACTGCTCGTAAACACAAGTGCACTGGGGAATTTTCTGCTTCTCTTTTCAGTGGGAGTTTCCCTTTTCATTTCCAGATACCTCCAAGGGATCTGCCACTATGTAAATACCCTCTCCCCTTCCCCAAAGTGGTTGGGAGAGCAGATTTCCCTAGCTGGCACATCCTTCCTGGAGCTAACTGTGTGTCTGATGGAAAACTCCAGCTGTTTTCTTCAGGATTTCCTGCCCCACACCTGAGCCACAGGCTCGAAATACCACCAGTGAGATATGGTTACGGAAAGAACAGAAGCCTTTTCTTGTCCAAGATCACTTTTATTTCCCTTGTTTCATTAACTTCAGTGTCTGTTTGGTCTCACACATCCACGCTGACAGGGAATTCACACCAACTGCAGAATTTGGGCAGCACCTCCCTGAACCCACGGGCTGCCGCCGGCTCTGCCATGCCCCCGACCAACAAACACATCCCTCCAGCACATGGTTTAACCCAGGAAGAGGGGAACAGGATGCCCTGCTCCCTCTCCTCCACCTCCCCACAACCCCCTTTGTACAGCTCTCTTGGACCACGGATTTCTCTCTCCTGCCACGGACCACAAACCTCGGGCACCGATCTTCTGGCCGGTCCTCTACAAGCTGTAGTTTCCCCCCTTATCTGACTCTTCCAGAATCTGTTCCTTTTAAGAAACAAAACCCCTCCTGACTCTGTCAGGTCTGTCTGCAGCCTGGGAGCTGCTCCTTGCTGCCCCAGTGAAAACCTTAGTCCAGCTATAAAGGTCCTCACGCCACCGCCACGGCTGGGAAGCCCCTCTGTGCCTCCAGCCCCAAAACCATCCCCTTTCCTCCCTGGGGCCTCCGAGTGCTCTCCAGAGACAGAGCTCTATGGCTCTATTTATTTGGGATAATTAATCTCTCTTTCTCCCCCCACACGGGTTACAAATTAGGATGTAAGGGTAAATTTTGGTTCTCTGGGTATGGACTTTGCTGCATGGCACACAACCACCCCCCAACCCCTCCCAAAGTTTAGTGCTCTGAATTGCTGAGAACATTGGTCCGTTGTGGTTCCCCCGCATGTACTGAGCCCGCCCGATGGCTTTCAGCATCTGTAGGCACTGCTGCCGGTTTGTTTTCTCAAGGAAAAAAAAAAAATCATATACTGGTCTGCTATAAATTCAATAATACAATCCTTAGTTCTGAAGATACAGTTTCCATATAGTTTATAAACATTGTAAGACATACATATGGATAATTGAGGGGAAGAGGGAGAGCCTGTGCAATTGTTGGTTTTTTTTTTTTTTCTCAGATGTGTGAACATGGTTACAAAAAACACACCTCCTGCAGGTACCTCATTTCTTTATGTGTTGGGTTTGTTGGGGTTTGGTTTTTTTGTTTGTTTGATTCCACCTCTAATCAGTCTTTCCTTTGGTTGTTGGCTACTCCAAGCCCAGCAGGCAAGCCCTGTTCTGCTGTAATGCCTGAGATATTCAGGGGTTTGAGATTGTCTTCTAAGAGATTCCCAGCCAACTTTGGCCTCTGGGTTTGGAGCCAAAAGGGCTAAAACGTGGGAGAACCAAATGTCCTTATTACATCGGTATCAGTGTCCTTGCACTCACTTTCAGAGAGAAACAGTGTAGGCTTAATCGGTGATGGTTTTTACAGCAATTATGTTCCTTTCGGTAATTGGAGGGGTCGCTCGGAGCGCTCTCAAACGAACGGGATTTCACAAGAGCATGGATACAGTCCATTTGTCCGGGTGCTGTCACCGACAAATCGGCTACCGTCCCCGTTATCTGCTTTTTTGTAAGGTTGGCTTTGCTGTTGCTGCTGCTGTAGGTGCTCGGTTAGGCTGTTTGTGACAAGGTGTGATAATGCCTTTTAATCTGCTCCCGCTGCGCTCGGCACAGTCCGGCCGGGCGCGGAGACAAACCCTCAGAAGCCGAGACAACGTTCTTCCCTTCGCCAGGCCAACGCTGAGCCACGCACAAAAAAAGAAGAAGAAAAGAAACTCTGGTCCTTTGTAGATTGGTGGCAGTGCAGCTCCGCTCCGTCCGCGGCCGGAGGGAGGGGGGCTCAGCGGATGACGGCCGCCAGCACCACCATAAAAACCAGGAGCGATGCCCTGAGCCCCGGGCAGCCGGCGGCCTGCTGGACCCCGCTGGGCGGGCGGATGGGCGTCCGCCGGGTGCACTTACCCTTGCGCTTGGGGGACAGCGTGGGCACGGCCCCGAAGCTGTACTTGTGCTGATAATCAGGCACATAGTCTGGGACCTCCTGCCCGCTTTTGCGCGGCCCCAAGGACTCGGGTTTGGAGGTTCGGTTGCGGCTTTTGTGGCTGGTGCAGTTCTTGCCGGGTTTGCGGTAGCCCGGCCGGGAGCCGGGGGGGCCGGCGGGCTGGCTGCTGTGCAAACTGTTCTCAGCCCCTCGCTCCTTCCCCTTCTCCTTGGAGGAGTGGTGCGGGTGGTGGGATTTGGAGGTGTGTGTTTTCATCTGGTGGAGCGACTCGGACCCTGAACAGTTCCTAAAGTCTTCTGCTCTTAGCACCTTGAGGTCCTTGCCGTGCATCTGCTCGGGGGACTCGCAGATGACGCTGGAGCTGGAGCCTCTGAACCTGTGCAGCCATTCCCAGAGGGAACGGGCTTTGCAGTCGCAGCTCCATGGGTTCCCGTTCAGCCTGAGAAACTCCAGGGCTCCCAGGTGGGCCAGGCAGTCCCCCTGCAGCTCCGAGAGGCTGTTATTGAACAGGAAAAGGGTGGTCAATCTTCGGAGGTCATGAAAAGCCCGCCTATGAATCCACTGCAGCTGATTTTGATGGATGAGCAGCCGATCCAGGTTTATTAGTCCCCTGAACGTGTTCTGATGGAGGCTCCAGAGCTTGTTTCCATGGAGAAAAAGATGGCTGAGGTTAACCAAGTCAACAAAAATATCATCCTGAAGGAACTCGATGTGGTTGTCTTGCAGGTAAAGGTATTGCAGGTTGTGGAGGCCACCGAAAATCCCGCTGGGGAGGGAGCTCAGCCCGCACTTGTACAGATACAAGGCATGGAGTTTCACCAGCCCTTGGAAAGTGTCTGCAGCTAAAGCCCTTAAGTAGCGGTTGTCCCCCAGGTCCAGCTCCTCCAGGTTGACGAACCCGTCGAAGGTGTTGGGGTCGATGAAGGTGATGTTGTTGGAGTAGATCCAGAGGGTGACCATGGAAGGGCTGAAGTGGCCCCGCAGCAGCAAGGTGATCTGGTTGTTCTGGAGGAAGATCCTCTCGCTGTCCTCGGGGATGCCCTCGGGGATGGTGACGAAGTTGTGAGCCTGGCAGCTGACGGTCATCGGGGAGGGGTAGCACACGCAGTCGGTGGGGCAGCCCAGGGCAGCGGGCACCTTCAGCCCCAGCAGCACCAGCAGCAGCTCCGCAAACCCCCCTGTGCGGAGAGAGGGGAGAGCGGCGTCAGCGGGAACCGGGCACCTCCCGCCCACCCATCGCTGCTGCCGAGACTATTCCGGGTGAAAAACGCCCCCAATTAGCTCAGCCCTCCTCTCCGCTCATGAATTACCCACGCGGCTGTGATGAGTAGGCTCATCACCCACGGCAGTTCAAACGTGATGTATGGAGTACTCCCTGCCTCCTCTCCCTGCCTGCAACAGGCGGCTGCTCGTGTTCCCAGCCCCGAGCAGGCAGCAGAAACTTTCTCGGCGAGAATTCACGCCGGCAGCGCAGGCAGCAGAGCCCCTTCGCCTGCAGGCAAGGAAACGCCGCGGTGTGAGAGCAAACAGAGGAAATTCAAACTGTCGCAGGTGCCCCCACTCCTGCTGAAATGCATCTGTTAAATCGCCTGCACATATCGGAGAGGAAAAGCCGAAAAGATTCAGCACTTCCCAGCGAATCACCTAAAATTACACGTGTGCAGTGCATCCCACTCCCCCCAAAGGCACAGACCCATCCCCACCGTCTCCTTTCACTACAGTTGTTAGACACCACCATCCACTCCGAAACCCGAGTGATTTACAGGGAAATATGTTGTCAGCAGTTGGTGGAAAAGGCTGAGCCGAAAACTCCGTTTGGAAGTGGGATGCTCAGACATATTTTTAAATGGATGTCCTGTGGCAAAGCATATTGCATCCTCTAATGCTACAGTATGTGCCTGTGGCTGGGGCTCTCTCGCAGCAGAGAGCGAGGCAGAACCATCCCCTCCCTCTGCTCAGCTCTCAGAGCTCGGGTTTCGCCGCCCCGCTCCCGTCTCGCTCCCACTCCTCGCACCGGGCTTGCTTTCAGGCTATTCCTCCTGCGCCGAGTGGCTTTTCAGACTCATTGCACCAGACTTGTCATTTCTCATTCAGATTTTCCTCCTAGATTTGGCTTTTTCCTCTTACACACAAAATTTGCTCACGTCTAATGAATTCTGCCTCTGGACTTCACGGGGAAAAGGAGTAACAGCGGAGCTGCAGCACAGCTGCCGGTGCCATCCTGCCCACGAGTCCTGCTCAGCTTGTAATAATCTGAAAAACGAGAGTGGAAGTGAAGTTCATGTCTAATTACTCCACGTCGTTATCACCAGCTAGTCCAAGAGCTGGGACCCCTTGGGCTTTTGCAGTCCCTCTTTTCAGTGCCTACAGAATAATACAAGTTGGAGGCACAAAATCCTCAGTGTTTTCTTATTAATTGTGTTTAAAATATAACTGCGTGGTTGCTGTTGCCTTTTTCCTGGTTTGGAGATCTACTGCTGTTTAGTTAACAGAGGGTGACCTGTCCATCTAGACCCATCCTTTCAAGGCAAAGTTGCCACATATTTTAGATAAACTGAGTTATTCAGACTCTATAAATCACCAGTAAGAGCCAGTCATCGCTGACTGGGTGGTTAATAGGAAAAAAAATAGCATTGCTGCCCAAAGCATTGGATCCAGCCTTGCCTGGGAATGGCAATGAGGGGGATGACTTCCAGGCACTGCCCTTCAGAAGCGAAGCATGGGCTACCAGGAGGGATGTCTCATCCCTGCACCGCTGCCAAAAAGGGCTGGTGAGTCGGGAACGCTGAATTCGCGACAACTCCTACGGCTGTGTAGGAAAAGGAACATTCTCCAAGTCACCGCCGTAGCATTTTGGCTTTGCTGTCGTGCCTCTGCACGACGAGCATGAGCGAGGGGCTGCGCTGGTGGGAGCATCGTGCTGACTACCCCGAGCTCCCTGCCAAAACGGGAGCCCTGGCTGCCACTCACAGCCCGGGAAACAGCGGTGTCCTGAGGATATTGCGATTATCCTGCGATGGGAGAGGTAAGGAGATGTCTGCAGATATGTTCTGCTGGGTTTTTAAACTCGAGGATGTGCTTCACCGAGGTGGGACAGCTCCACGCCCCCCGTCTTACCTCGGTGACACCGGAGCACGGCGCCTTCCGTAGGTCTGATGTTTATTAGCAAAACCCTGCCAGGCACAAGTGCTGTGACGATCTCCCACATGCAGAGTCTGTTATTGCAAATACCAAATCACAAGGGTCTGAATCAATAAACCATCTCCCAGCTACACGCAGCAGGTTGGAAGATTACATATTGCTTCCAAACAACAGTTTTATGCGCTCTTCCGTGACACGACAGTTGCCAGGCTAACGGGATTACTGACGGGAGGTGGAGCTGGGCAGGGATCTGGGAGCATACAGGATTTCATGTATAGGGATGGTGATGACAGGAGGCTGTTAGCAACGCCTGGTGATGGACCAAGGCAGCCCAGGCCTCCCTGGAGCACGGCCAAGGTGGAGGCTCCTGCCGAAAGGGAACGCGGTGTTTAACAGCTCGCTGCCTGCAGGGATAGCTCCGGAGGTAAAGGTCAGAGGGAACTGAGTCCATCTCTTTAATTAACAGGCGGCTGTGAGTTAATGGCTGGAGCTCCTATGGAGAGAGAGATGGGATTCCTGCAGCCAGGGAGGGCGGTGAGGATAAGCTGGGATTGTTAGTGGTTATCAGCTTCCCGAGAGCAGGATGGTGGGAAGAAAAGACAGGGGTGTCTTTCCTCCTATTGCAACTTGGGAGTAAGGAGAATTGGAAAACAGAAGGATGGATACTTAGGAAAAAAAGGGTGAACAGGGGAGCAGGACTTGGATAGGGAATAGGTTTACATTAGGTATAACAAAGGAATTCTTCCTTGTGAGGATGGTGAGGCCCTGGAACAGGCTGCCCAGAAAAACTGTGGCTGCCCCATCCCTGGAAGTGTCCAAGGCCAGGTTGGATGAGGCTTGGAGCAACTTGGTCCTAGTGGAAGGTGTCCCTGTCCATGGCAGGGGGAATGGAACTAGATGTTCTTTGAGTTCCATTCCAGCCCAAAGCAATCCATGATTCTCTGAAGGTCTGGACTGGCCGGTGGATGCACACAAAGCCTGTGGTATCATCAAGGAGGCTTTTCCTCCAAGCCTGTGAAACCTGCTGACTGTTTAGTGCTGTGAGAAGCTGCTCCTGGCATGCTCTGGGACTGGTCCCAGTTTAGATCTGGGAATGAGACCCCCAAACAGCAAAGTGGCCACAGACCCATGAAGCTCCTGAGGCTGGTAACACCAGCACCGGGATATCCAGCAGCCAAATCCCACTGGGGCGTGACAGCCAGGAGCACTTGGGTCCCACTGGGCTTCCCAGACTGGAAAACACCATGGGAGCATCCTGAGAGGCCCCAGCCTGCTCTCCTGAGAGTTTGACCCTGTCTAACTTGTTATTCCTGACTCAGCCCTTTCAACTCCATCTTGTAAAGGTTGTGAGGCACACGGAGGGTCACCAGCCCAGCACCAGAGCTCACCGGGGAGGGAGAGCTTCAAAAGCAGCACGGAAAAATCCTCCAGAAACCTGCTGGTGTAGTGAGTAAACCCAAATCCCTGCTGACATGGATAAAACCAGCAAAGGGGTGTTTATCTCCTGCCTTTCTCCCACTGACGTGCTGTGTCACCCCGGCCTCTGCTCGCCGAGTCCTTCTGCTGCCTCCTGCTTCTGACTGAGGTTTCAGTGATTGGAATGAATTCGTCTGACTGTCCAAACCATTTCCCATGTAACATCCCTCTAATTGGGCATTAATTAGGCATCAGTTAATGAATGCTTGAAATAATTTATCTTTGGATGCGTCCAGTTTGCAGTCTTACTTTTAACAGCATTAGACTCATTATTAGATTAACATCGTTATAAATGTTCTCCATTACCTGCTTGTTTCCATTGTCTTAGCCTTATTACTGAGAGTGAAAATCACTCCTCCCACATGCATTATTGATGAGTAAGGACTTTCTATATGTAGCACGGGATTAATTGTTATACAGTGTAATGCATTTAGCATGAAGCCTCAATTTGTGCAAGAGCTGAAAGCAGCCAGAAGAATGCAGACACCCGGAGCCAGCGTGATCGGCCAGACACTGCACATCTCTCTCCAGCCCAGACCAGGTTCCTCCCAGGCCGGTGCCAGCACAGGAAGAAATTTTTTAAAAAAACCCAGTTTGATACCCAGGATCAAAGATGGATGGTTTCAAGGGTTGGAGCACTTCTCTGCCACCACGGCAGGGACTCTTGACTCTGCAGTGCCATTTGCTCCAGAGAGCCAGGTGTACCTGCCCTGGCAGTTTTCTTGCTTTTTAAGGCTTATAACACTTTACTGTACCTCTGAGCCAGGCAGGGGCTCGGTTTCTTTAGAACACGATGCCACTTACCTTCATTGGGGGGCTCAGACTCGAGGCCAAGACACCATTTAGGGTGGTTTTGTCCCTGGGGAGGATTCTGCCCAAAAGGCAGCCCTACCACAAAGCCCAGCACCCCCTGCCCATCCCCTCTTGGAGAGCTGCTCCTCTCAGATGGATGTTTTCACCTCTCCACCCGGACAAGCTTATATGGGTCAGAGCCTGTCTAATTCTGCAGCAGGAGAATCCGCTCTCGAGGATGGAGCAGGTTGCTTCTCTTCCAAATCTCTCCTAAACCCACCATCTGCTTTGTGAGACCCATCTTAGCTCATGTCTACATGCAACTTGACTGCCTGCTTACTGTGTCCATTACCAGGGCTGCTCAAGCTGTTAGATTTATAAGCTCTTTAGAGAAAAGCCCTCGTCTTCTGGTTGCTGATTTATGTATCTTTACTGCCATAAAACACTATGTATAGCTACTACATAATATAAATAATAATACTTAACCAGAGTGAGCTACAAGTGGGGACAAAGCATCTGCTCACAGGAGGGATTATCAAAAAGAGAGAAGCTTCCTCATCACTCACCCTCTTTTGAGGCCAAACTCACACCTGCTCTAACACCAGCACCTCACTGAGCTCTAGGCAGAGATTTTCCTGTCCTGCTCCCACCCTGGATCTATCAAAAGATTTTTTAAAATCCACCCCTAACAAGCTGGTGCACAAAGATGTGACTACAACCCCCAGGGGGAAAGTACACTTTGAAACTTGGGAACGACCTCAGAATTGGATGTTCACATAGAGAGAAACTGTTGTTTAGGGAGAAAAAACAGCCTCAAATGCTCACAATTTCATCAGCCAAGTGAAGGACGATGAAAGGCAAGGACAGAGTAGCAAAAGCAACTGGGCACGAGCCAAGAGCCAAACTCAGGATCTGGGACGGTTCGACAAAGAAGTGTCAGGCCCTGCTTAGCAGCTGCAGGGTTTATTTCCTCTTATTCTCCTTTCTATTTTTTTTTTTTTTTTTCAACACAGAGGATAAAATAAACACGCCCATGCTGGCTGTCACAAAGCCTAAATTCCCCAGTGAGCAGCAGCTCCCTTTCAGCCTCTGTACAATACCCCTTAGGTGCTGCCCCTCCATCCTGCAGCAGGGCTGGGATTGCTCCCAAAACATCAGCTGCAGCTCCCAGCAGCAGGACACAGCACGAGGCTGTGCTTTCTGCACGAGCTGCCTTTCAGCCAGAGAGTGGCAGCCACCCATCCACCTTCATCATTTTATTTATTTTATTTTTTTTCTTTTTTTTTTTTTTTTTTGCGACCAGTGTCATAAATAACTGACAGATCCCAGCTGTTTGGAGTTATGGCTTCTGATGGAGTGACAGCTGCTCCCAATCCCCCAGTCATCACCCCGGCAGTTCTGGAACATTTCAGCAACATAAAAATCATTGGAGATAATTTCGGTTTTGCATAATTTGGTTAGGCAAGCTGTGATTTAATGGCAATTATGACCTCCGAGGCAGAAGATGAGCTTGGAGGCTACTGGCTTCACACGACTTTAGCTCGGGGTGCAGCATCAGGGATGTTCCAGGGATATGGCACTACAAGAAAAAAAAAACCTTCTCCAGCAGCTGGAAATTGCCTTCCTTGGCTGGCAAGTGAAAACACTGTTCCCACAGGAAGAAGCATACAAGGAAATTTGGAAGGAATAGTGCTAAGGAAAGCTTTGGGAAGAGACTGGTGCCAAAAGATGCATCAGGAGGTACCATTTAAAGAAAAGCCAGGAAAAGGCTGTAGACTGGGGAGTGCCTTTGCAAACCCTTCTGTGTCACCAGTATCTCATGTGTTAACTGGTACAAACATCCAAATCCTCCTCCTGGAGAGGAGATTTGGAATCAGGAATGGGCCGTGCAGCTGCCTGCTCTGGGCACTGCCCTTTGCTCTCCCCTCTCACAGAGTTTCTCCTGCTCTGGGCTGTGTTGCCTCCTCTCCCTGGGTGCTCCTCATCCATCCCAGAGCCCCTTGGTTTGCATTTCTCCAGCTGTGACTGAAAGGAGAAAACCCTTGGGCAGCCTTGGGAGGTCAGCTGAGGATGGAGAACCGTGCTCAGGAGCTCTGGGGACACCATGGTGTTTCTGGCTGGGGGAAAAACGTGGCTTAACAGCAGGGACAACTTTTGTTTGGAGCTGAGGTGGTCCTATTTCCCCACTCTATCATGGCTGTCAACCAGCTTGGAGTTTGCTGGGAGCTCAAGCTCAGGGTAGAGCTCCAGGGCCAGCAGCACCCCAAAATCAAGTCCTTTAGGGTGTTGCAACTTCAATTTACATTTACTGACCTGATAACTGGAGCTGTTCACCTTCCCCCACCAAAGCCAAGGCCAAGGTCACCTGGAAGTTTCTGGATGGTGGTCATTAACTCCTATTGCAGTTTGAAACCAGACCATAAATTTCATAGTGTAATAATGTAAAAATCAATAACTCTGTTTGAAACAATAGCTTTGTCTTCCATTTCAGCCGGCTCTGATATCTCCCCACGGACCACGTCCCTCTGAATCACACAAATGCAGAGAGAGGAGCGATGGGTGGCGGGGCTGCTGCTCCCCTGCCAGGTGCCCAGTCCCTCCATAGCTACAGATTCAATTAGTTCATTTATTCCTCTCTTGCAGTTAAACTAGAGGATGATTTAACAGGAAAAAATAAGGAGCCTTTTATGCTCAGTCTCGCTGACATCCCGTCCAACACGGCGTCCCTGAGGCTTTCCATGTGAGAGCTGCCCAAGCCCCTGCTCTCTACTGCCATGGGCAGCAGGGCCAAAACCCAAAATACTTCTGGAAAGATGCAAAACCAACTCACATGGGCAAAAAATAATGAAAGTCCGCTCCTTCCCAGCTCTGGCTTTCCGGGCGAGGGAGGTCTGGCTTCCTTTGCTTGCTTATTTTCTGTTGTTTGCTGTAGCACTGGCTCAAAATATACATCGAGAAGCAGGATTGTCTTTCACATGTTGGTGGATGTGTGATCCTCAAAAACAAATTAGCACCGATTCACTTCTATATAGAGTGCAGCCGTCAGGGAATCACTCCTGAATTCACAGTGAAGGAAAGTAATAATGCTTCCAGCGTGCTAATCCTCTCCAAGAGCAGCCCCTGAACTCTCTCCTGGTGCTGGAGGCACCACTGGAAATTACAATTGTACTGAAAAAATAATAAATAAATACTGAAATTGGCAGGGTTTGTGCTATTCCAGAGGATTTGTACCCTAATGTGGAACTCCCTGTTTAATTAGCACTTCTCTCTGTCTGCATCTCCTCCTCCTGCTCTCAAGCTAGAGAAAAAGGGGGAAAAAAGGAGGTCAATGGTGGAAGTGGCTGTGGGATTGAAACTCGGCTATAGAAACTTGTTTAATTTAAATGCTTCTTTCAGGATTAACACACGCAGAAGCAGAGGGAGTGTAGAGTGTGTTTTCCCAGAATAATCTGCTCTGCTTAACCCCAGTTCTGAGCACACCTTCCACAGCAGGGATGCCCTTGGTGGAAAACTGCAGTGGGATGCTGCTGGTCCTGTAGCTGCAGGCACAGGGAACACCCCCAGTACCTCAGGGCAGTTTGGGAGAAGATGTTTAAATCAGAGGCTGGGCTGGTGCTTGCAGCAGTTGGAGACAGATCATTGGGATGGGATGGGATGGGATGGGATGGGATGGGATGGGATGGGATGGGATGGGATGGGATGGGATGGGATGGGATGGGATGGGATGGGATGGGATGGGATAGGATATTTCTGCTGGAAGGGACCTACAGTGATCATCTCCTCCATCTGCCTGAAAGCTAAAGCTTTATTAAGGGCACTGTCTAAAGCTCCTGGAACACTGACAGGCTTGGGGAATCCGCCACCTCTGCAGGAAACCTGTTCTAGGGTCTGACCACCCTCTAAGTGAAGAAATGCTTCCTAATGTCCAGTCTAAACCTCCCTTGGTGCAACCATTCCCACATGTCCTGTCCCTGGACATCAGGGGAGACAGACCATCCTCTTTTCCTGGGTCTCCTTTCCCTGCTGCAGGGTTTATTGTCCCCATGTCTGACCCCACTGTGCACCTCAGAAGCCACTGGGACCTTTTTGGAGTGCAGGAATGCTGGAGAGAAAGGCACATCTCTCTGTGCAAGGATGAGTCAAATCCTTGGGTGCTGCTGTGGCTGGAGGTGTCAATGGACACCAGGATGATCCAGGAACACCCTGAGCAGGATTCCAGGCATGGATAGGGGTTTCACTGGTTACTGGCACTGCTGTCCTGACCTCCAGCATCCTCTGCTGGTCTCCAGCACAGGACAGGGCTCTGGCAGGACTTGCCAGCAGCCTGCAGTGAAGCTGGGATGGAATTTGGCAAAGGACTGGGAGATCTCAAGGTCCTTGAGAAGGGACTAATAATTCCAATTGCCCTCAAGGAAAGAGAAATATAGGAGGATGACTTGAGCTTAGTGCATTGTCTCAGGGGATCATCAGATACTTCCACTCCCTTTTTGTCCTGAGGTGACAACTTTTCCTTCCCATTCACGGAAATGCAAAGCAGTTCATTCACAGCAGTAATAACAACGATGTCCTTTGTAAAACAGCCGGGGAGTGAACCCTTCGAGGTGCTTTACAGCAAAACAATTGCAGATGAAATGACAAAACCCACCCCAGCTGAGCACCAACCAGATCGGTATCAAACGCTGAACAAGCTCATGTGCAGAGAAAGCAGATTCACCAGCTCGTTTCCCTGCCAGCAGCTGGCCAGGAGCTACGGAGGGTTTCCTTAGGATCAGAAATACAGCCAAAACAGAGCAAATATGAGATGGAAGAGCAAAGTGACAGCTGCCAGGCTAACAGTGCATGCTCGGCTGCCCCATCCAGCCCACATCCACGGGAGATGGAAAAACTGGAGGCTGTGGAAAAGGCAGGATGCGCTGGATGGATTTTTACTTGGCTGGAGCTGGGAAGGGACAGTGACCCGACCCAGGGAGGCAAAGATGGCTTCTTGCAAGCATGGCTAATAGGGAGGGCATTAGTCCTATAAACTTGCAATCCTGCTGAGGTCCCGACCCCAGCAGTGTCCTGTGCCATTGAGATCCACAAGCGAATTCTGTACCGTGCCGCGTGGGCTCCCTTTCATCATCCCTTTTCAGCCTTCCTGCATTTGAGATTTACTGGATGTCCTTGTGTTCGGTGGAGAAGAGGGCAAATTGGAGCTTGTCGTGTACCTTCTTCCTCATTCAGCAGCACATCATTCTGCCTGCAGCAGGGGGGAAGGAGACGGCCGGGCAGGCATCAAAGCTGCTGGCTCTGTCACATTTTCTTCCCCCCAACCAAAAAAGAAGTGTTGGCGTCATTTGGAGCCCAGCCCACAGCCTCAAGTCTCTCTCCCACACCCGAAAAGAGCAGCAGCACCTTTCCCTGTGCCCTTGGTCTCCTCTCAGGGCGATGCCATCAGCCCTCCAAGTGAACATCCCTGCGGGTCACCAGCCGAGTGAGCGCTGCAGATCCCAGCAAAACCCCATCCCTGCTGGAGACATGAGCCATGAGCACGGCTGCCTTTCAGAGACCTCTCCTGTGCTTTGCACTGAACTTTTTACCAGCTCATGAAAAAGGCAGTGATAAAAGCAGAGCAGTGTGAATAGCTGTGCTGTGCTGCTCCTCTGCCCGGCATCCAGGGCCCTTAATGAGCCGGTGGGAAATGCCATGTGCCCAGTTGGATGTTGGGCACTGTCAGCATCCCACACAGCTCTTGGGGTGTGTGGGGATGTGGGGGACATGAGGATTGAGCAGCAGTCCTGAAATTTGAATGTTTGGAGCAGCTGGCTGCTGGGAATTAATGCACAAGTGATGAACGTGGTCAGGACACGGCACTCTGCTAATATCCTGCTTTGTCTAGCTCCAGTGCCGGTATTCCAGCCCAAAATATCCCCCTGAACATCCCTCTGGGAATGGACTGTGTGGAGATGCTGCACATCCCCCAGCACCACGCAAGTGCCTGCATTAAAAGCTTAATAAAAATAGCTTGATAACGGGATGTGTTCCCATCAGCGGCAGCTCCCGAGCCCGCCGCCGATCCCTGTGCCTCCAACACTGCAAGGCCAAGTAATTATGGGATGGGGGCTGCAAGGTCTTGGCAGTCTAATTTCTACTAATTACAGCCCGTGTAGGATCTGGAAAGGGGAGATGGGAAATCATTGCAGGGCCAGGAAGATGTTGAAGGTTGGTGGTGAAAACTGGCAGCAGCCAAAACATCTGGGCTGGCCACAGCAGGGAGGGGTTTATGGTGAGGAGCAACAGGTTGGGCTGGATGGAGTGATGGATGTTCCACCCTCCTCCTCCTCATGTTGTGCTGCTCGAATGCACGTTTTGCAAAGTTAAGAGAAATCGCAAAGAGCGGAAATCGGCAGTTTTAAGGGAAAAGAAAAGAAAACAAAAATAAGATCTTGGCAGAAGGATAAAGGAAGGCAACTGAAATGCTCATTAAAACTGAGGGGCCCCATTTTGCTGTCCAAGTGGCCACATCTCTGGAGGCTCCCAGATCCTTTGAAATGCCTTGTCAGACAAAGTCTTTCATCCTACCTGATTCTGGCTAAATTCATGGACCCAGAAATTTTCACTGCAAGCGTGAACGACGCAGCAGCTCCATTCTGACTTTTCACTTCCCATCTGATCGCTGTTGATACAATTTATTCCTATGACAGCATCTGCTGCTTTCATGGGTTTTTTATTCTGAAGTACAACTCGTCTTTGTTAGTCCCATTTTCAGGCCTTTCATCATTTGAGTCACAACATAAAAGGCATTTAAACACTCCTGCTTGGAAACCAGGCTGGGAGAGAGTGGGAGCAAGGAGATGCCATGTCTCCCCAGTCCCAGCCCTCCTGTGGCACGGGATGGGTTGTCCTGGTGTGCCACAACCCCTTCGTGCTCCCACGTGCCTCCTGCTGAGTGATGGGGATGCTGTGGCTCCATTTTGGAGTGATGCTGTGAAATCCAGATTTGCTTTGAGGTGCAGAGCCCTGTAGATCACATCTCTGTTGGAGCAGCATCTCTCTCTCACCTAGCGCTGACCCAAGGAGTGTTTCCAGGGGCTCTGTGCCCTCCTCATCAGCCAAACCTCTCGTTAGTCAACTAATTGCTTTTTGTTCTGCAGTTCCAGACCAGGCTGTGGTGCTCAGCTCTGCATGTCCCTGTGCTGGGGAGCTCTGCCACCCCTCTGAGCTCACCAGGGACTCGTGTCCCCACCCATCCCAGCAGATCCCGCTCTGCCCTGGCATCTGCCGAGCTGCTGGAGGCACCGGGGAGTTCAGAGCTACCCACAGAAAACTGGAGTCTAATAATAGCTCCGTGGTGTTGCACCAGCAGAGAGCTGGAACAGCCACGTCTGGCAGGGAGAGGCCACTGCTGGCTGCCTGTGCCTGCCCGGGCTCCTGCCTGCTCAGCTGGAAGAACAGCGCCTTTCCCGGGATCCTCCTCCCTCTGCTCCCCCTGCAGCCCCCGCTGCAGCTCACAGACCACTCTGCTCACTGCAAGGATTCCCTGCCACAGCAGCGTGGCTCACACCGCTCCCCAAACCCCACGGGCCACGGGGCTCCACGCCTGTGATGGGTTTGGACCATGTGGAAAAGCCACTGGGGGCACAGAATGGGCAGGACTCGCCCACCACACCCCTGCATGAGCATCTCTGGGATGTGGTGGCCTGTCCCCCTCCTGCTTTCATTCCCCTGCCATATTTTCCACTCCAGCAGGCATTGCTGGCACCTGAGCATCCTCCAGCAAAATCCTTCATCCCACCTGGTTTCTCTCACCCTGGATGCCATCCCTTGTCCCCCAGCTCCCAGGAAAGTGAGCGCAGCTGGAAACTGTGCTGCTGCTTATTGGAATAACCTTTCAGGATTCATTTAGTGCCGCTTGCTTCCACCCCACCTTTCCATCGTCAGCACTTTACTAATTGCAACTTTTAACTCGTTGTGCCCAGGCAGCCCGAGAGCAGCTGCTGCTGTAAGGAATGGGGTCCCTCTGAACCCCATCTCTCCTTCCTCCGCAAATAAAGGGTGAATTTAGTAAAGAGTGAACACCACGCTCACCCCAGCCTGCGTGGGTCCTGCTCCCAGCCCGCCCCACAGGCTTCCTGCTTTGGGAAAAGATCATCCTGGAAGATCAAAAATCCACGAATGCCAGGCAAAATCCCAGCCATCACCTGGGAGCATAAATCAGTGCACGGCTGGGCAGGGAAGAGGCGAGAGATCCCGACGGCTATCGGAGCTCTGTCTGCCTGAGCCTTATTAAATTATGGCTCTCGAGTTCAGCATCTGAGCCCGGCGCGCCGGGGACGGGGCGGGAGCGGGGTGGGCTGCAGCCCCCTAATTCAATCACGGGGCAGAGGCGATGGGGAAGAGGAGCTGTGGCTGTCAACAAGGAGAGAACGAGGCTCCCACAGCCTTCCTGGGTGGCTCTGCCCGCTGGCTCCTCACAGCTGCATTTCCCAGTGCACTGGGAATGGCTCCCTGTCGCTGTTAAGGGATGGGGTCTGGTGTGGCATTGGTGCCACCACTCAGGATTGCACTGGTCCAAGGCCACCTGCACTGAAAGGTGGGATGTTGCCAGCTCTTCTGTCCAAAGAGAAAACAAACCAAGAAACTACATTTTCAGGAAAATGAGGTGCTTTTTACTTAACTGCAAGAGGAAAATGAGATGCTGTTTCCCAGCTGACACCATGAACCAGCGACTGTGACTAAAACTTGGGAATGCTTTGCACAGGGGTTCAGGCACTGTGGTGGTGCCCATGGCACTGAAACCTCCACAGCTGCTCAGGGGGATGAGGACAGAGGGACATAATCGTGTAGGAAAGAGAGGAGAGAGCTGGGAAGACAGATGCTTTCCCTGAAAGCATTTCCAAGGTCATCGCTTAAAAGTGGAGCAGAGAGAGGATTTGGCTCAGGCAGGGAGCGGGACCACGCCGGGATGCTCAGTGGGAGGCGGACCAAGGCCCAGCTCCCACTGAGCACCAAATTACCAATGAGCCAGGCAGGAGCTAAGTGAGGCACCCAGACAAGGTCACGGTCCCAGCGGAGCGGGGGGAGCTCCGGCTGCGCCGGCTCCTGCCTCCACGGCAGCAAATTCAATCGTGGCGAATAACAGAGTGGAACAAAACCCAGCAATGCAATAAAATCTCCCGGCGCCTTGTTCACCTGAAGCCCGAGCAGCCGGGGCTCACACAGGACGTGGCACGGCCTCTGGTTGCCTTTGCAGGGCAACCTCGTGTCTGGGGAGCTGGGCAAGGGGAGGGAGGGTTTGAAATGACTCTGGGTGAGATTTCAGAGGGTGACAATTCATCCTGAGGCTCACCACGGGAAGAGGAGGGTTTGTGAGCAAGGGAGAGCTGCTGATTCCTGAAGAAGCAGGGAGGTGAAATCCAATTGTGCAGCATCCAGGGCTGCCATTAACCTGTCTGTGTACTCCTGCATCCCTCTCTGCCCAGCAGCCTGGCTCTCACTGCCCCAGCACGCAGGGATTTGTGTGTGCCTGCCACAGCACACACAGCCCTGCCACGGCAGGCTTTCCTCCAGGGCTTCACACTGCTTCCAAAATGGAGCGCTGGCTAAACGTCCCCTGGTGAGCTGGAGCTGATTCCTGGAGAAGGAGAAATGGTGGCAGTGTGATGGGAGGCTGCAGGAGGAGCTGCTGAGGCAAACCACAGCTCCAAACTGAGCTTTGAGGAAAGATAATGGCATCGGACTCCCTTGAAGGAGGGTCCTCAGGGCATTCCTTGGAGATACCCCTTGGGCATTCAGCTTGTAGTGACATCTCCATCAAGCCAGTGTTTAGATCCAGGGATGTTTATGGCAGCTTTTGGAAGCACAGATGGGTTTGTGACAGGGTTGCACGTTCCTGGAGGAGGCAGCCAGGTGGGTATTAGAGGAGTCTGCACTGCCAAGCATTCAGCTGGAGCCCCCTCAGATGTGCCAGCAGTGGCTGGCAGGGGGAAAAGGCAGGATCTGGACTCGCTGTGCTCAGCCCCACACCCTTCCCATCCCATGAGAGCAGGCTGGTGGAGAAGGGAAGGGAGAGGAGAGCTGGGGAGCAGGGAGGAGGTGCAGCCAGCCCCACCAACCGCCTCGCCTCTCTGCATCCCAGTTCCATTTGCAGATTTATTAAATCGAGAGCCAATTCCGACATAATTTCTTTCAAGCAGCTCCACCTCGCAGGTGTGCGGAATTTATTTGAGATAAAGAAAACCATTACAGAGAGACAGCAATCTTCAAAGACCACCTCGGAGACCTGAGAGAAATAAAAACACTAGCCCGTGCAAATGTGCAATTAAGTTTCAGAATACTCCTGCTCCATGAAAAGCTCCGTCCCTGCAGAGAACAGGCCTTTAAGGCAATTTTCCCAAACCCTATTCAGCATTCACTCAAAAACGCCTTTTTAAAACAACATGTGATTTTTTTTCCCCCCTCCCTGCCTCACTCCTCCTCCTCCCTGCACTTGCTCCATCACTTCCAGGTGGGACACAGACAGCTCTGGTGGGAATGTGGTTCCTCCCCATTTGGAGGGGACATGAAGCACAGGAGGGGTCCCATCCACACAGGCACAGCTCTGTCACAACCTCCAGTCATGTCAGATCCACAAACCAGGAATTTTTAGAGCTACTCTTGTTATTCAAGGAGACCATGACACCGGCATGGCCCCGCCTGGGGACAATTTGCCAACTATTCCCAGTTGAAGGATCTTCATATCCCTTATTCATGGGTCATTCTCTGCTTGGTGATTAATTAAAAATGCATAATTAACCTGTGGAACGCACTGCCATGAGGTATCGGGGAGGCCAGGAGCTTAGCAGGATTCGGGGGAGGATTATATGTTTAAATGGATAATGAGAACATCTGGTGGTACATTAACAGGGATGAAGGAGAATTAGGGAGAAGAGCTTGGCCTGCTGCCGGCACAGGGTGCAGGGGGGCAACCAGGGGGCTGCTCCAGCCCCAGGCTTGGCAGAGACACCAACACACCCCTGCACCCTTGGGAAGCGTGATTTTGGGAATGAGTGGGTGAATTCTGGGGAATGGGGCAGTGACAGAGGTGTCACCACAGGGCTGTTTGCCTTTGGGTTGGAAGTGGCTGTCTGGGACAGCAGGATGGTCACAGTGCTGCCAGAACACCCAACCCAGCAGCCACCAGTGGCATCACCCTGAGCCCTGGAGACACCTTGATAAATCAGCCACAGTGTCCTTAGAGCCCCAGGAGAGCATCCATCAGCTGCAGCACTTCCTGCAGGTGACACCAGGCTTGCATGCACAGTCATCTGTGCTGCTGGTGCCGAGCTCTCAAGTCGTGGCACACGACCAAAAATCCAAGGGAAGTGCAGGAGACACAAGACCAAGCCTCACTCAGCCTGGCCATGCAGGGTATCCCAGCCCAAGGGAGTGCAGCCCATGCAACAGGCAGTTCCTGGGGGTCTCCAGCTTCTCAACAGCACTGAGCCTGGCACACACCTTCTGGCAGCATCCCTCACCCAACCAGGCTCCACACAGAATCACAGACACCACCCACCACCCCCTTTGCACAGTGGGCACAGACCATGTGCTCTGCTTTGCTTCTTTCCTCCCAGAAAGAAAACTCAGAAGTTTTCTTAGAAAAGCCTGGCAGCCAAAGCCAGCGGCTACGAGAGCAAACTCCAGGCTGACGACAGGATTACTAAATCCTGTCAGCAAACAGGGCTCAAGCAGCTGCTCTTTTGCATTGTAAATCTGCAGCTCCACAGTTAGCACCAACTCATGGTTGTGCAAGGCCTGGGAACCACAACTTCTTGGGGTGAAAAGCACTGAGGGCTCTCAGCAAAGAGAACTGAGGGTATCCTCAAGATACCTCTCCCCAAGAACTGAGGGTATCCTCAGCTCCTCATCCCACTGCACCACCAGGCTCCTGCTTTGCAGCAGCTTGGAGAAGGACAGGATGCTCAGCCCTCCCAGCAGGACTCTGGATGCTCTCCATGTCCCTTCACCATCTTGCAGGTGATGCCACCGACTCAGCAAGATCGGGCAACCAGAGGGATTTTGGGTGTCGTGGCCCCTCTGGGCTCGCTGCTGGTCCCCTGGGACGAGGTGGCTGCAGCACATCGTGCTCAGCCTGCCGAGCACGGCCGGGGCCTGCCGGGCCGGGGTTAATCTCGTTGTCACACTTTCCCTCCTTCTTGCTGGCTCGGCGCGCTTTGACCCGCTGTGAAATTGTGGCCAACAGCACTGAATATTTTAAGAGCAGCAATGCAGTGATGGCCGCACGGAGGAGCAGCAAGGCAGGCCGGGAGCTGGGCTGGGCCCTCACCTCCCCCCCGCCACCACCAACCCATTAGCACAGTTCAGGGAAACCTAAAAAATTCAAAAGACACTGAAATATGCAGCATTTTTGCTCTCTCTGGAAATGACGCGCTTCGCTTCCCAGATGCTCCCGAGTAGGACGTTGTAAATAAGAGGCTTTATGACACAGAGGGTGTTGCCAATGGGGCTGTGGGATGCTGCAGAGCCCAAATTGACGCCCCAATCCCTGTCCTGCCCCCCACTGGGGACAGAGCTATGCTTGGGGTTGGAACAGACCTGCACTGCCATCAATGCCCGTCTTCACTAGCGCAGTGCAGCCAGTAAAGGAGCTTCCCCTCTCCACTCTCCATCCTAGGAGCTTCCCCTCTCCACTCTCCATCCTTGGCCTCTGCTGGCTGCTCCCTGCCCCTTTTTCCCCCGGGATATCCCCTCGGTGCATCCCTCCTCCCCTCGGCCGGGCGGGACGCGGGTGCCGCAGGACCTGACGCAAACACCTGTCCTCAGCACTTCTGCTATCTGGGGCACAGCAGAGCAGCAGCAGCAAGGAATTAAAAAAAAAAAAAAAAAAAAAAGCAGCTCTATTTGCATAAACCTCCCAAAAAAGAGGAGCTGGAGCCTGAGCTTGGAGAGCTGGAATATCAGTCAGGGACCGCTGGAGCTGGTAGGAAGTGCAATAAGTATTTGGGAAGCATCACCTGGACCTGGGCACGTTCTGCCACCAGGTCCCTGCACATCCCCAAAGTGCTGCCCCAGGGCTTGACACCCCATCTAGGAGTGACATTGGGACACTTTTGTATTCAGGTCTTAAGAGGGCAGATTAATCGCCATGTGCTGGATCTGTCACGCGCAGGGATATATATTCTTCCCGGAATTTACAAGTAGTTCTGTCTGAGAAATAAACAACTGGAGATAAAAATTACATTGTCACCGTGCAGGTGTGATCGATGGGCAAGACAAGCCCTCGGAGTGCCGGCGAGGTGCCACTGGCACAACCCACCCAGGCAGTGCCAGCACCTGGGACAGCTGGAGGTGCCAAAGGGACTCCAGGAAAGGCACTGGGATGTACTCCACCAACCCCTGTTGTGTCTCTGTCCCAAAAGCCAGGAAAAGTGGGAACAAGCCACCAAGGCCATCCCCAAGTGAAGTAGATGCCAAACCCTGCAGAAAACAATACTGGTAATGGTGACAAGGATGCAGCCGTGGGAAGATGCCTGGAGCAAAGCAGCCAGTGGCACAGGGGGCTGCAGCCTCCAGGTCAGCTCCTTGTAAAAGCCTCTTGGGCTCTGTCTCAAGCCACAAATCCTCCTCTCCAGTGTGTTCCCAAGGTCAGCAATGGGCAAAACACAGAGCCAGGCTGGCAGCTACTGGATTCCCCAGGGATGTGAGAGAAGGATTGATGCAGTTTACACCAAGCGCCTTTCTAGTTTGGTTTCTCCTTCATCCTTCTCTGCTCCCCGTGGCTGAATTGCCTTGGCCCGGCTTGTCATGGAGTGACAGAGCACATTGCCTGCTGGGGTCACTCCCTGGGGAGGGACAGGCAGTGGCTCCCTCACAGTGTGAATCTGAATTCACACTGAAAGCACTGAAAAAGCTCTGCGTGGATCCTCTTCCCAGCCCTCGGCATCCTGAGGAGTCATGACTCGGCTCAGCCTGCAGGGATGGCGATCCCAAAACCATCTGGGGACATCCAGCTGCCCCTGAGGCGGGTGCCTCGCTCCAGGCTGGCACCCAGCAGCTGGTCCAGCAACTGCCTTCGGTCTATTAATAAAGCTGGAGCAGCTGGTAGAGCATCCACCGCGCCAGTCCTCGGGATTTATCCACACTGCTCTGCCTTATCAGCCATGCTTTTCACAAGCACTTAAATTCAGGAGGAAAAGGAAAAAGTGAAATCAGATAGAAATGCAGGTCTGTTTGCTGTTTTCTCCAATGAAATGGTTCTGGGTAAACAGCAGACGCCTTTGATGAAATCCCAGCAGGCTTAAACAATAAAGCTGGTTACAAACTCAATCTGGCGCAGATATCAGATCTGAAATTGTTTCAAAAAACATGTCAACATTTTCTAATGCTGCTGCAAAACTTCCTCGGCACTTTGCCACAAGCTGCATCTGTGACGCAGGACCTGCACCGCTGTCCCAGCTCCTGCTGCCACTGCTGCACCTCCCAGGGGGAGTCCTGCCCTGGCACCTCTGCAACCCTGCTGGGACACCCTGAGCTGCAGGAAGGTGCTCAGCAGCATCACCTGGGAGGCAGGAGATGCACATTCCCAGCCCTGTGCTTGGGGCACACTGGGCTGCTTTCCATTTATGATCCCCAGGCACAGCCTGGGCGAGGCTTTGCAGTTCTGGAGGTCTGGCAGGGTGGGCATCCCTCTCATCACATTTCAGGGGTGGAATTCAGCTGTGGGTTCATCCCAGGCACTACCAAGGACAATTGACTTTTCCATGGAAAAACAATTTGCAAAGCTTTATGGTGGCAGAGAAGCACAGCCTGGTGCCCTTCCTGAGTTCTGCCTCCTGTGTGCCACCCTTGATTCCTGCTGGGACACCAGGGCAGGATGAGGCTGCATGGGCATGCACAGATGGGATGCCTGGCTGGGGGCAAAGCTTGGTCCCTCTCCTACACTCACAGGTGTGAGCATGGGCTGGTGGGCACAACAGGGACTGTCCAGATCAGGGCAGCTGGGTCAGGGTGACAGGAAATCTGGCAGCTCCATTGGTGTTGGAGTGACAGAGACCATCCAAACTGGGAAAGTACACAGAGCTAGAGTGCAGTGGGGCAGCTCCTGGCATTGCCAGTTACCTGGCACTGGCACTTCCCAAACTCTGTCAGCACTTGGGGTCTCTGGAGGACACCAGGGATGCAGCTGAGGGGGTGAGAGGCTGAGGGGGAGAAAGCACACCTGATCACACCATAAACACTATCTTGGCTCTAGTTAAAAATACCAGAGCCAAAAATACCAGAGTTAAAAATACTGGTCAGCACCAGCTCTAAAGGTATTTGGGGTCTCCCAAAGGCTCCCACTTCCATCCATAAGGGATCTGCTCCACAAGTGTGAGGGAAGACACGCTCATCCCATGTTGCATCCAGCCCTACACACACCTGAGGAAACCCCCAGCCTGGAGCTGATGCCTGACACAGCAGAACCTTCATCCCTCCCAGGAACTGGGAATGACAAAGGGGACTCAGGAGAGGAAAAGCGGGGCACGAGGGAGAGGATGAGGAGGGCAGGCAGCCCCGGGGGTGAGCCTGAGCTCCGGAGCAGCACAGGGGATGTGCAGACCCGACCCCTCCTCAGAGGTTGCCTTTGCCATCGATCCCTGCTGCACTCAGGCTCATTAGGGCCGGGGAGCTGCTGCGAGCGGCTGCAGGAGGAGACAGACGGGGGGAGCGCTCGCTGTGGCTCCCTGGATCGTATTAAATATTTACTTTGTTTTGTTTTGTTTTTCCCAGCTATATTGATCAGAGATGGAGTGGGGGGGGGGGAAGCAAGGGGGTGCTGTTGGATGCTGGGAGGGAAAAGCAGAGGCAACGACTGAGCTGGGAAACGGGGACAAACCTGTCAGGGCGTTCCCGAGGGATTCACCTGCTTCCCCAGAGCTGTTACCCTACAGAGATGCTCCCTCAGAGCCATTCATCCCCTTCGGGGTCGGGATGGGCATCACCAGCACACGGCGGGTGCAGTGGGACAGCTCCCACTCCCCATCCCACACTATCCCGTCTCCAGGGATGCAGGACGGGGGGATACCCCAGGGGAAAGCATCTCATAACTTGGGGTATCCCCCCGCCCCGGGCCGGGAGGTGCCCCCCGCATCCAGGCTGGGCCCCGGGAGCGGCCGCGCAGTCGGCACTGTTTCTATTTCGAGAGGAGCTCTACTGGAAAAGGAACAAAAGCCGAGGGAAGCTATAAATAGCCGCCTCCTTCACACCAGCGCCTCCTCCGCCCCAGCATCCCGAGGCCGGGGGGGTCCCGCAGCCCGGCCCGGGCTCAGCCCCACCGCCAAACCCCCCTCCACATCGCCGAGCCAACATCTCCATCCGAAAACCAGAGGGAATAATAAGCCGGGGAATATCTGCCGCCGAAGCAGAACTGGCTCTGAGCGGCGGTTTGCCAAGTTACCCGGCGGCTCTGCCCAGCCACAGCCCCGCTCCCCGCGGGATTTGCCGCTGCCCAGCCGGGCTCTGCACCCAAAAACACCCCGCGGGGACGGACTCCACCACCTGGGGATGCTCCTCCTGTCCCTGTCCCTCTCTGCGGCACGCAGGGAGCAGCAAGAGCCGAGTGGCTCGGGAAGACCTACTTTCAAGGCTTTAATCCTTTTTGCTTAAAGAATCTTTTTTTTTTCTCTCTCTCTCCCCTCTCTTTTTTTCCCTTTCTTTTCCTTTCCACGCGGCAAAGATGGGGTCTGATCAGAGGAGAGACGCAGGGAGCTGACAAGCTGCGGCGTACGGAGAGAAAGGAGAAAGAAATACATATTTATTACCCTCAATTATTAAAAAATAGATAGCAGCAGATCTTAGGCCCTGGCAGAGGCACTGCAGAGTCGTTTGTCTGAGGACTATTTTGTTTTTTAAATTCCATTGAAATTATAATACGCTGGGCTTGTTAGCACAAACACCCCGGCACATCCCTGCCGAGGGGGGATCATCCCGACCCCTCTGCTGCCTCTGGTGTGCTTCCCGCAGGGTGGCTGTATCCAGCACCCGATGGGATGCCGAATTTGCAGGCAGCGGGGAGGGAAGGAGGGAGGCTCAGGGAGGCAGGAGCTGGATGCAGCCGGCAGCCTTTGTCCCACTCTGCCTTCCCCCCGCGGCGATCAGCAGGGCTCTGCCCGGTGCGAGCACACACCAAACGCACACGGATACCCAGCTGGGTGAAGGTCTCAGGGACAAGATCTCACCCAGGTCACCTCGGGCCAAAAAAAAAAAACTCCCCGTGACATTCTCGGCGCCCAAGGACGCGCTTTGCACCCCTCGGGTGGCACCGTGGGGGTCCCGTGGTCACGGGGATGGGGTTTCCCCAAGCAAGCCAATGCAAACGCTGGTGCAAATGCAGCTGGAAAAAAATAGAAAGCGGTTCCCAAGTGCGGCACACGGGGCTGGCGGAGCCGCTGGCACCTCCCCTCCGCTTGCAGGGCTGCTCCGAAAGGAGCCCTGCCACAGCAGCAGCAGCCAAATTCCCTCCCCAGTAAACAGCGGCTGCATCGCTGTGTGATGGTGATGCCGGGACTTGGGGAGCACGTGGAGCACCTCTGACACCCTCTGGCTCCAGCACCGCGCTCTCCCCACACACGGGATCTGCTCGGATGTGCTGGACCACCACGGACCTGCTGTGCCATCGCCTCTCCAGGGCCAAATCCCGCTGCCACCCCAGCCGAGACACACAGCCGTGAGAGCAACCAGCTTTTGGCACCGTGAGCCGCCAGAGCGGTCACGGCTCTCCCAGCCCAGGCAGGAGCATCTCTAAAAGCTGCTCACCAAAGCTGGGCCGGCTCCAAGCTGCCGTGCCGGCCCCGAGCCGCTGTGCCAACACCACCGGGAAGCAAGCAGACAGCGGGCACATATGCTGTTAAATAGGAAAAGGAGCTTTCTACACCAAATGGAGCATTTTCCGCTTAATAACCCCCAATCCTAATCTGCGCAAAGAAGATTGCCCCCCGCATCTCCCCGTCCTGCATCTGCCGCTCGCCCTGCCCGCACTTAACACCCGGGCAGAGCCGCGGCTGCCCCACCAGCACGTGCCCTCGGCAGGAAAAGCAGGAAAAACACCGGCCACTGGGAGAACAGGCGATGCCCAGCACTGGGCTCATCTCCTTTGTCAGCACCGAGCTTCCACCATTTGTCATCAGTAAAAATAATATTCCTAAAAGTGTCCCCCCTCTGATTGCCGGGCGGCAGGCGCAGGGCTGTGGGTTTCCATGGTGATGCTGTTCCGCAGGGATGGTACGGGGGGATCGGTGGGATTGGTGCTTCCTCGATTTGGGAGATGGGACGTGGTGTTGACATCCGGAGTGAGGACAGCACCAGCCCTGCTGCTGGCAGAGGATCCTGAGGCTGAGCCAGCTCCTTCCACCTTGGGCTTGAGCAGCATCACCCAAAATAGCAGGGGAAAAGCAGCCCTGCTGGAGAGGACATGGATGCTCCTGTATCCCAGTGGTGCTCCTGAGGCTGTGCCCTGCACCCCTGCCCGTGCCAGCACATCCTCCTCACTGACTCCCACCTGCCCTCATGGCTCTCCCTGCAGCCTCCCACTTGTTGCCTCTGCTCTTAAAACAGACTCCAGCATCTTTCAGTGGGTTCTGAACAAGGGCAACACCTCACCCATCCAAACCTGCTGGGAATCCAAACAACAGCCACCACTGCTGGGGTGTGGGTGCCTGTGCCGCTGCTGCTCCAGCAAAGTGCTCTGCAAACATAATCTGCTCTTAATAACCCAAGTCCCTACTGATCGTGGCTGAACCCTGGAATTGCACTTTGCAAACAAAGCCCAAGTGTTTGGCTGTTTGGGGGAGACTGGAGCAGCTCCCTGGGGTGAGGATGAGCAGCAGTGTCACCCAGGGGTGCCCAGTGATGTGGGACTGAAGCGGCTGTGTCCTGGGTCACTCCTTTGCAAGAGGGGCTTTGCCTCTACAGTCCCACAGGGGCACTGCCAGGAGCAGGAGGCACCCAATGGATACAGCCCTGGTCACACCTGGCCACCACCACATCCCTCCAGGCTCCCAAATTTCCCTGCCCGGTTTTTGCCTTCAAGTAAGATTTTGAAGAGTGATTCTGCCCGCTCTTGCTGTCAAAACCCATCAATGCTCCAGCAGTTTCCAGCATCCCAAGTTCCTGCTTGGCCCCAAGGCAATGACATCCCACTTGTAGCCTCATCCTCAAGCCATGGAGCCCCACTGCCCCTGCTGCTGGGCTGTGCCACTGGCTCCAGCACTGTCAGGTGCTTCAGGGAAAGAGGGGTGTGAAATCACGCTGGAAAACATATATTTTTGTGTCTCTCCAGCAGATTCACTGATGTTTTTAGGGCAGTGCTTCGAGGCCACCTGGAGTATCATCCACAGCCTCTGGCACCCAGATGGGACTGCAAGGCAGCAGGTGTGGCATTTTAGGCAAAAGGTGGGAATAACATCCAGCCAAGCATGGTCATGGCTCTGACCTGCTGGACTCCATCAGTGCAGGTCACTGAGCAGCGACGGCTTCTTCACATCCCGGCTCCAACTCCAGGTCTCATCTGCTGAGCCCTCCCTGCTCCCCCCAGCACCACCACAGGGACAGCCTGGGCTGCATCCTGACCCCCTCCCTTGCTTCACCAGGCACAGAGAGCTTGTGGCTTCCTACCAGCTCTTTAGGAAATTAAACTTTTATAAGCAGAAAGGTTTCTGGGCTCTTGGCTCCCCGGCGCAAGAACCGCAGTCCAGCCTGTGCCTGTACCCTGCCCACTGACTGCTGGCCTGGCAGGGAGGGATGGAGGCTGGACACCCCGTCGATGGGATGAGCGATGGAAGGGACAGGGATGTGGCTGCCCATGACCTTGGTGTCATCCTTGACCTGGAAATCTCCTTCTCCTGCATCGCCAGTATCGCACTCCCGCCTGCGGCTGCCTGCAGCCACCTCTGATTAGGCTGTGACACCCTCACCTGGGATGGAGCTGCACCCCACACTGTCACCCACTGCCACACCATTAATGACATCCCACTGCACAGAATCCACCCTGAATCCCACCAGTGACTCCACAGATGAAGACCACAGAGCACAAGAGGCCCAAAATGCCCCCAGGAATCGCAGCACTCCCCGGCCACGCTGCCACCATCCTGCTGCAAACGACTTTGCCCGTGTGGCACCGCATGTGAAGCCGTCCCCTCAGAGCTGAAGGTGTCAACTACAGCACAGCTCCTGCTGCCTCAAGCCCTGCCATGGCCCCAGCCTCAAGCCTGGTCCCAGCAGTGGGATGTGGAAGGTGGTGGCAGTGCCACCATCAGCCTGCGCTGCCACCCACCAGCACAGCCTTGTGTTGCCACCATCCTTGACAAAACCAGCAGGCTCAGAGCCCCGCAGACGGGTTTGGCCCCAGCCCAGCCAAACACTGCAGCTGTGCCCTTGTTTCCTTGCCTCACATGTGGAATGTCCCCTCTGCACCCCACTCGGGGCAAATGCTGGGGATGGGGACCCCCTGCCCAGGGACACCTGGCCACGGTGAGGCAGGGAGGGGAGAACCTGTCGGCAGGATGGAGGCCTCCTCTAACTGCCTGTTGAATTATTCAGGAATGGTATTAACTTATAAATGAGTGTGTTTGACTGATTTTGTGGTTGATGTACAGATAAATTCTAATGAAAGACAGCTACAAGATTTTAAATTATTAATTAGACTGCCACTTAACAAAGCCTATTTGGCACTCTATTTCCTTGCTTAACAAGACAAAAACTTTAAGAATAGGTTTTGCTTTAGCCCACAGGCTCTTCAATTTGCATTTTGTTTTTCTAGCTCCGCAAATGAAAGCTGTAGATCTTGACCTTAACAGGCTACCCCTGGTGGGATCCAGCCCTGTCGGCAGCCTCGCTGCCTGCCTCCACCTCAGGCTCCCTGTTTCCCAGCCTGGATGATGCTTTTCCTCCAGCTGGCAGCGCCAGGGACGAGAATCGAGGCTGGAAACCGGGACTGCTCCGAAGGCTTGGGGTTTATTCTCAAGTCATCCAGCCGGGTTGGGTTAATACACCAAACAAAGCTGAGGCGCGAGCCAGAGAAAGGAGCATCCGAGTGCGAGGCCCCACAGCCGCAAGGTGACATTTCCCCCAGTGGGAAAAAGCATCTCTGGGGTGGCAGCAGGGGCTCTGCCCTGCCTGGGGGTCCACACCCCAATGCCAGGGGCTGCACTCACAGCCTTGGCACCTTCTCCGCTGCCCGAGCCTCGTCGGAGAGGGGCATGCAGTGCTGGTGGCAAGGGCTGGGCCTGGGGATGTGTGGCCGCCCCCTCCCCGGGGCATGGGACAGCAGTGGGGGGTCCAGCCGGGGTCCCCCCGCACGGCACCGCTGTCACCAGCATCTCCCCGGGACTGGCCCCGGTGCTGCGGGGCCGGGGGTCCTGCCCCCCCACCACTGTCCCGGACCCCCGGGAGGGCCGGCTGCTCTCCTCGCTGTGATGTCACAAAGCTCCTCGATGATGTCCCAGGCGGTTACCATGGAAATCGCGTGATGTCACAGCGGAGCGATTCTCCTCGGGGGGGGGGCCGAACGGGACGGCTCGCCCCAACTTCCCCGGCGAGCCCCCCGCGCTCCCCGGTGAGCCGTTTCCCGTTCCTTCGCCGTGACGGACGAGCACTGACCGCCCCCCCCGCGCCCGCCGCAGCCCCGCTGCCTCCGGGACCCACCGTACCCCGGTGGCCGCGGGACCCGCCGCGTCCCCGGTCCTGCGGGACCCGGCGCCTGCCCTGCCTCCCTTCGCTCCTCCCGGTCTCCCGCTCCTCCCCGCCGCGCTGCGCTCCCGCCGGTGCCGCTCCCCGGGGGGTGCCCGAGCCTCGGTGGCGGCGCCGGTAACGCGGTGGCGGCGGGGGGCGCCCGGCGGCGCGGCCCCAACTTCGGCGGGGAGACAAACTTCGGGGCCGGCCCCGCTGCCCCCGCTGCCCGCGGCACCCGGTGCCCTCCCGGTGCGGTGCTCACCTTGGCGGAGCATCTTGGAGCCGGGGCGGGCGCGGTCTCCCGGCGGCGGCGGCGGCGCTCAGAGCCTCGGGCGCGGCGGCGGCGAGCGGTAGCGGCGGCGGCGGCTGCTGCTGTACCGGGAACGAGGAGCCGGAGCCCGGGCGAGCGGCCCCCGCGGGGGCATGGCGGGCCGAGCCGCAGCGGCACCGGGGAGCGCCGGCCCCGGAGCACCGGGGAGCGCCGGCCGCGCCTCTGCCCGCCGCGCGTCCCGCCGCCGGCTTTTAGGGGGGAGCCGCCCCCTCGGGGCTGGGGCCGCCGCCGCCCCCCACCCCCTCGGGCAGAGCCTATAAAGGGGTGCCCGGTGCCGGTGCCGCGCTGCCTGCAGCGGCGGGCAGGGCTGGGCAGGGCGGGGCGGGGCAGCGACGGGGCGGGCAGGGCTGGGCCGGGCTGGGCTGGGCTGGGCGAGCCCCCCCCGGGCCCCCCCTTCCACCGCCGCCGCCGCCTCTCCCGCCTCCCGTGGACAGTTCGTGAAAGTGCCGCTGCTCCCGTTCCCCGCGCCGCCGCCCTCCCTCCGCCCCACCGCGGGGTACGGCCCAGCGCCGCCCCCCCGGGGCTCTGCGGTCCCCCCGGGACCGACTGTCACCCCCGGCACATCGTTGTCGCCTCTGCCGTCGCCGTCCACACGGTGCCCCTCTATCGCACCGAGGCTCCGCCGCGCCGCCCCGCGCCTGCCGTGCTCACGGCTGTGCCCGCTGTCCCACCTGCCCAGCACCGTCCCTGCCGCTCCCCGGGGACCCGCGGTCCCCTCGGCTCCTTATCGACCCCTCTGCCCGCCGTGTCCTGCCGAGATGCCGCCGTCCGATCCGGGTCTCTGCTGACCGCGCTGTCCCCTCCGTCCCGGCGCGGTTCCAGTCGCTCCCTACGGTGCTCTCCGCCTTTTCTCGTCCCCTCCGCCCCACCGGGTCCCTCCTGTCCCACCGGGGGCTCTGCTGTCCCCTCTGCCTCCTGGTCGCTGCTGTTCCCTTTGTCTCCCGATTCCTGCTGTCCCCGCACTCTCCGCCGTCATCCCGACCCCCCACTGCCCCCGGGCTGTCCCCACTGTCCCCAGACAGTCCCTGCAGCCTCCAGAGGGTCCCTCGCGCCTCCTCCCCTGTGCACCACGGGGGGTCCCGTTATCCCACCGGGAATGCAGCTGTCCCCACCGCCCCGCCGGGATCGCTGCTTTCCTCGGGAGATCCTCGCTGCCTCCTCGGTCTTCTATCGTCCCCTGGAGGTCCCCGCTGACCCCGGATTGTTCGTTCTGCCTCTCGAGTGTCCCTCTGTCCCACCGCGGGTCCCGTTATCCAGACGGGAACGCTGCTGTCCCCACTGCCCCGAAAGAGTCCCGTTATTCCACCGGGAGCACTGCTCTCCTTATTGCACAGTCGGGATCCCCGCTGTCTCAAGGGGGTCCCCATTACCCTCGGGTCCTTCTCGCCCCACGGCACGGGCGTGGTGGGGGGGGACACACACGGACCCCTCACCGTGACAACGACCCCGGTTGCCCCCTGTGTTAACATTAGGACCATTAACCCTGGAGCACCGCGAGGGATGCGGCGGCACCACACCCCCGACGTGAAGGGCGGACAGCCCCACTATCCCAGCGTTTGTCACACCGCACTGCACTCCCGGTGCCCCGCCGGGACCGCGGCGAGCGCCCTCGGCCCCCGCCGCGCCGCCCGTCCCGTCGGGGCCCGCCGGTGCGCTCCCGCGCTCGATCTCTCGGCCGGCGGCTGCTCCGGCCTGGCTCGGGGACCGCTCGGGGATCGCTCGGCGCTGCCTTCCCGCCCCTACGTGCGCCACAGCCATGGCGGCCCCCGTGCGGGCCGGGAGCGCGGCCCCGGTGCCCGCCAAAGGTGCGCTGCGACCGGCTCGGCGCGGGGCTCCCGGTGCCGCTACCGGCCGCTCTCTGGGTCGCCCCGGCGGCGGAGGCCGGGCCGCTGGCGGGAGGCGGCTCCGCCACCATCGCGGCCGCCCCCGCCGCCGTCCCGGCCCAGCTGGCCCTTTCTCGGTTGTGCCGTGGGCCGTGCGGGGAGGGTTTGGTGGCTCGTGAGTGCCGGTGTTGGGCTGGAAATAGTGAATAATCCCCTTGCTGTCACTCCCCCGCTGCACTCTGGCATCGCCGAGATGTAGGGGGGCGGCTGCTGTCGGGGGGCGGCTTCAGGATGAGGCTCCCGGGGATGGATCACCCGGCGCTGGGTGGCTTTTTCCCGCTGGGATAACGGGATCCCCTTCTTGGGGAACAGGGATGCAGTAGGTGTGCTGGCCGGCGAGCCCTGAGGGGCTGTGCGTGCTGTCCCCCAGCTGCACTCACAGGGTTTCACAGAGTTACTGCGCTGCTTTCTGGGCTAAAAAAAGCTTTCTTGTTCCCCTAAAAAGCGCTAGCAATCTGTCCCCAGCGTTAAGGGCAGGACCCCACCCTTTTTTCCCCGCTTGTCCCAAGGGGTTTGAGCACAGCGACCCTTCTCCCGCTGGCATGGGGACAGCGAGGCTGCTGCTGGCCGGTGGCGAGCGGGTGCGCAGCGCTCCGACGGCTCCTTCAGGTGCCGCCGTTTGTCCCGCAGCCCGAGCACGGCATGTGGCCCAGCAGATCCCCCAGGAGATCCTCGGGAACGCGGAGCTGCGGGAGGCGGCTGAGGCGCTGCCCCCCAACTACAACTTCGAGATCCCCAAAACCATCTGGCGCATCCGGCAGGCTCAGGCCAGGAAGGGTGAGCGCTGCCCCGGGGGATGAGCGGTTTTGGGGCTGGTTTGTGCTGCCGAGCCCCTCGGTGGGAGGCAGGTGAGGTGTGGGGTGAGGTGCTGCTGTGCCCCCGGTGTGTTTAGGCTCTGTCTTGGTAAGCTCTCCTCCTCTCGAGGGGGGTTAATAGATCTGTATCTCTGGATTATAATCACATTGGACAGCACAGGTTGAGCTGCGCGGACCTGTCAGCCTGGAGATGTGTCTGGGATGCTGGCCAGGTCCCTGCTGTGCTGCTCTTGCCTCTCTCCTCTCTCCCTGCACTTTCCTGACACACTGCTGGGGCCGGGAAGGGGGAGCCCCACAGCACCGGGCACCGGGAGGGGCTGGCAGGGAGCTGGGCTGTGCTGCTCTCTGGCCTGAACCTTCCTCAGAGAGTTGTGCAGCCCCAGAGGAGCTGGGAATGATTGTGGAGGCTTCAGGAGTGGTGCCAGGGCTTTCCCTGCACAGCCTGTGCATCCCACTGAGCAATACGTGATCAACTGTTGGGGCGCAGGGCACGGAGCCTCCCCCTCCATCCCCGGGTGTCACCAGCGTCCCCACCCCGACTTCACGTGCAGACGAGGGCTGTGTGGCAGAGGCAGATTTGAAATGCTTTGTATCCACCTGGGAATGTCTCTGCCTGCTGCCACCGAGCTGGCAGGGCTGGCAGGCGTCACAGGGGATGTTCTGGAAGCTGAGCTGCTCCCGGCTGTGATGCCCAAGGGCTGGAGGGTGTGGGGCTGTCCATTCTGGCTGTGGTGTGGCAGTCAGGGCTGGACGTGTCCCATCAGGACACAGCCATGCTGCTCTGGCTTTCCTTGCTGTGTTTTGCTGCTTGGCACCTCCTAATTAAATGTAAATATGCGGCTGGGATTTAGGCTTCCGAGCTGGGAGCGGAGCCCATCAGCCAGCCAGCCGTGCTGGGATTTGAAAATCCGCGTGTGCAGAGACCAGCCAGGGGCTCGTTGCTGGGGGAACGCAGCCTCCCACAGGGCTGCAGCCAGCCCTGCCTGTGCCCTTCCTGCTGTGGGGTTTGGGGAGGGGGTGGGGAGCACCTCCTTTCCCCATCGTGCTGTGATGGTGGAGAGCGACCCAGCTGCCTCCTGCCAACCCCCTGTTGGCAGATCTGGGGTGGAGGGCAGCCCCAAATGGGCCAGAATGGTCTCAGATGGGCTGAGGGATGCTGGGACATGGAGCCTCGTCCCTGTCAGGTCAGGCAGGGGCTGGCAGAGCACGTGCAGCTTTCTTTGGGCCCTGTGGGTTGGAACAGGGTGGGATCAGCCTAATTTGAGCCAGGCCTTTACACAGCTCCACACTGGCCAGCAGGCTGGGCCTGGCAGCACGGGGATTTTGTTGGAGGGGAATCTGGAGAGTGTTTGGGTAGATAGCATGGAAGCTGGGATATCTTAGTGGGATTGGGAGGTGAAACAACAACAGGATTAATGGGGCCTCCTCCATTCACCTCCTCCATCATGGTCCCTGCTCTTCCCCACCACCCTGTGGGGAGCTCCTGGCTGGACCCCGAGCACTGGGCAGTCTGCTGGCCTTTTAGAGGAAGAGGGATTGTTGTGAGCTGTGAGGAGGGAGCAAATGAGGAAACATAATTTGTTGTTGAATAAATTCCTGCAAGGCACAATGCTGCGGCGGTTGCTGGCCACCCTCCTGAAATGGAGAGAGAAGCTGGGATGGGGGGTGTGGAGAAGGGCAGTGAGAATGATCAAAGGTTTGGAGCAGCTTCTGTATAAGGAGAGATTAAATAGATTTAGGTCCTTTAGCTGGAAAAGAGGTGAATGAAGGGGGATATGATAAGGATGTGGAATTGTGAATGATGTGGAGAGGCTGAACAGGGGATGATTATTCACTCTTTCTTGTACCAGTAGAACCAGGGGCACGCGTTTACATTATAAGGAGCAGGTTTAAAATAAACAGAAGAAAGTACCTTTTGCTGTGCAGCACATAATTAAAATCTGGAAGTCATTACTGCGGGAAGTGGGAGAGACCAGCAGTGTCAGCGGGTTCAGAGAGGGATGAGGTGTAGAACAGGGAGAATGGATACGGCCCAAGCAGGACAGTCTGCAGCCGGGGCCAACACCTGGCTGGTTTGGGGAGGGGGGTTTGTGGCTACACCTTGAGGTGATCCCCACTTCAGGATGTCCCTTCAAGCCTCTCCTAACCCCGTGGCTGTTTCTCTTCCCAGTGGCCCTGCAGATGCCAGAAGGGCTCCTCATGTTTGCCTGCACCATCGCTGACATCATTGAGCGGTAAGTCCACGGCTTTTCCCTGCTTTCCTGCAGGGCTCCTGGGCTGGAGAGGGTGTGGGGGCTATTACTGGGAATGGTTGGCCACTGGGCAGGGTGAGGCCCAGGGCTGTGGATGCCTTCGTGGGGCCGCAGCCTGGCTGGGCACAGCTGGGCAGCCCTGCGGCAAGTCACGGGCACCTGAGGACAGGGACCAGCACGGTGCCAGCCCAGCCCTCGCTGCTTGGCTTCTCCTCCCCTCTCTGCTGAGCTGGGAGCTGCTGACAGGCTCAGCATTCCAGGGCCCCCGTGGGGGTGCTGGAACCGGGGAGCAGCCGTGTTAACAGCCGGCTGCCGCCAGCCCGGTGCCCGCGCTCGCCACGGCAGCGCAGCCAGGGCAGGGCCAAGCGGGGCCACCTCTGCGGCACAGAGCCATCCTCCTCCCCCACGGCCTCGTCCTGCCTCTGCAGCCACGCTGCCCAGCACGGAGACGCGCAGGGGCAGCCCTGCTGCGGCTGGGGAGGCTCGAGGCCACGGGAAGGGTCACTCCTGCTGGGTGACCCCTTCGCCGTGGCTCCTCTCTTGATTTTTCTGTGCCGCCTGAGAGGCGAGGCTGAGGCACTGGAGAGGAGCTGGGCTGTGCAGTGGCAGTGGATGCAGGCACCTTGCAGAAATTGGCTGTGATCTCTTTCCTGCCGAGCGCGTCTGCCTCCCTCCCCACCCACCACAGCCCCCTCCGCAGCCCCTCTCTGTTTTAGCACAATGAATTAGTGCTAATAGCACTTGGTGCCTCGTCTGCCATCGGGGTCGTGGCACTCATTAGCAGCTGCCTCGCCGAGGCTGCTGGCCTCGCCTCCCGCTGCTACCGTGCTGGGTGGGAAGGCAGCCGTGCCCGCGGGCTTTGGGCTTTGTCCCCGCTCTGCCATCATCTCCCCCGGGGGATCTCGGCAGCCCCACACTCGGTGGGAAGGTGGGCGTGGGCAGGGGACGGGCACGGGGGGCAGGGGGTGGGTGCGAGTGTGGGCAGCACCGCGTGGGTTTGTCCCTTTAAGTGGAGCTGCCTCCTCTCCGGCTTGGCACCCAGCCGCTTTCATGTCTCCGACTTCAAAGGCAGCGGATTAAGGGGCTCTTTTATCTGAATGAAACCTTAAGCCCCGCTTCCCGGTGGATGGTGGATTCCAGGGTGCTGAATGCCAGGGTGCCGGTGGATTCTGGGGTGCTGGCATCCTTGCTGGACTCACCCCTCTTTGCTGGGGGTGCTCCACAGGGCTGGTGAGGGGTGCTAGTGGGAGATGGGTGCTGCATGGGTGGGGGTGCCCCGCCAAGAGAGGGGATATGGGGGCACTGATGGCATGGTGTTTGGATGTGGGATGGCTTCAAGGCTGAACAGGAGAGCTGTATCTTTCCCTCACTGTCACCATGCAGCACCTAGAGACGCCCCACTGCCACCCCCTTACTGGGAGCACTGGGTGCCCTCTGTGACCGTGGCTGGGGATGTGGCAGTGCTGCTGCCAGCCAGAGGATTGTGGCTGCGGGCAGGAGTGAGCCCAGCCCTGTGTCTGCTCTCTGGGGGACGCACTGGGGACCCAGTTACACTGCTGGAGGTGAGGTGTGAATCTGCAGGTGGCCTCGTTAGTTCCTGCCTCTTCCTGCTATTAATATTCATCGCCAGCATTAATGTGGAATCGCAGCTCGGCCGCCCGCTCCTGCTGGCCCTCCTCACCCAGTGCTGGGGCCGGATGAGCCTCCGACGTGACAGGAATCGCTGCAGCTGTGTGCTCTGCCTGCCGTGGCCAGCCTGGGGACAGGGGCTTGGGCTAGCATCAGCCCTGGGCTGGTGTCCCTTCCTCCTGGTGACAGAGAGGATGTGAGGGCTGAGCGTGACAGGAATACCTGTGTGCCCAGGAGGGGCATTGCTCATGAGCAGCCCCTTTCCCCAGCCCATCCCCACAGCCTCCTGCCCTGTCCTTGCTGGGGAGTTTGGGGAGTGAGTTCCCCCTCCCCTGCATTCTCTGCTGCTGGCTGCAGAGCCATGCCCGGGGCTGGTGCCCCTGGGGTGACAGTGCCCGCCCCTGTGAACCAGAGCCGTGTCAGCTGCCACTCAGACAGAATATTTATCCCTACTGCTGGAGCTGCCTTTTAATAGAATATTTGTGCCATGGCCTGGTGGTGCTGGGGAGAGCCGAGAGCAGGGATGTGGCTCACTCCCCCGCATCACAGGCAGCTTGCTGGCTGTGCGTCTGTCTGTCCCCGTGCGGTGGGATGGCAGTGTCACCACGTCCCTCGCTGCCATGTGGGACTGAGCAGGCCCCCGGGGAGCTCCGTGGAGTGAGGAGGGGAGGGGGCGGCCAGGTGGGGCGGGTCTGAGCTTCCCAGCCCCGCACTGGCGCTTGCCGAGCCCCGAGGGGATGCAGGGATGAAGATGTAGCCGAAGCATCACAGCAGCCGCCGCCGGAAAGGCCGGTGGGGTTCTTAGCCCTGTGCCTTTGAAATGGAGAGCACACTCGGAGCATTGACCGGTGTGAGGCCAGTTAATTACCGTTAATAGGTTTGTCATTGTCAAAGCTGTGCCGGGGCAGCGGGGAGGGGGGCGGCGGGCCGGGGTCTGCGCGCTGCCGGCGCCGCATCACGACGCTCCCGCGGCACCTTCCAAATTGGCTCCATTTGTCACGGCTGATGTAATTCGGCAGAGGGGAGCTCGTGCTGGGGGGCGGCAGCGTGGGGGGAGCTCGGACCACAGCTCGGGGAGGGGCAGCCCCCCCCAGCCCACCCACTGGCGTGCCGGGGAGGTGGCAGTCGTGTCCCCCCTGTGCCAGCAGCTTGCAGCTGGGGGCTGTGCAGCCAGCAGCGGACCCCCTGCTCCCCTCCCTGCCGGGGCTGGAGCAGACGGATCAGCTGGGCTCTCAGCTGGGCTTTTGATTCCGTGTTAATAAAGTCGGCTGTCAGGCTTCGCAGCTGCTAATCCCTCTGTCTTCTGTGCCACGCCGGGGTGAGAGGCTCTTGCTAATCAGCCGAGGCTCGGTGGCGAAGATGGGCGATGGTGGGGGAGCCCAGGGGTGTCCTGATGCCCACACAGACTGCCCTGGCACAACTTTCAACACCTCCCAACTCCCAATGGCTTTTGAAGATCCATGCGAGGCAGTGCTGGAGGTGCATAGACCATCCAGGTCTCATCCTGGTGACTCAGGAGCATATGTGGACTTTTTAGAGCAATGGCTGGGTCCTGCTTGAGCAATAAAGAGTTAAACATCTGTGTGCACAGCCCAACAGCTGTGGCAGAGTTTGAAATGCCCCACTATGGCCAGAACAAAACAGGCCCTGATGGCCAGTGTGCCCTGCAGTCCCCAGTGCCATGGCTGGTGTGCCCAGCAGGTTCCCAGTGCCAGCAGGCACCAGGTCCCTTGGCCAGGCAGGTTTGCCACGTGGCACTGAGCAGTGTGGCACTGGATGCTGTGATGGAGCTGGCAGCATCACCAGGAGGTCCCAAAAGGCCACCCTGGGACAGACACAGATCAGGATCTGGCCTCAGCTGCACAGTGCCGTGGCTCTGCCGGCCAGTGCTGCCTTCCCTTCTCCCCTCGTCCTTTCAGGCACAACCTGGAGGCTCTGGCATCAGTGCACGCTGTGCAGGGGAATTTAATCACTGTCATTAACCACACAACAGCATCATTAGGAGGAATGAAGTTCTCACTTCATTGGAGATGTTCAAAACCTTCTACCCAGGTGGTGGCTGCGCCGGGGGATTGGGCCAGGGGGAATGTGTGGGGTCTGTAGGGCTGTCACCTCCCGGCCCCCATCAGGTGCCACCTCCTTGTATCCCACAGAGCTTTGTGACCTGGCCATTGTGAAGAGGGGACAGCACCATCCAGATATAGGATGGTCATGGTGACTTTACAACCAACGTGCACTTGGTTTGCCTTATTTTGGGTTTTATTTGTTGCTACGGGACCAGCAAAGCTGGGGTGCCCTGGGACATGCCCCTTGAGAGGTGGTGTTTGCCCTGCCACTTATAGTGAGGACAGAGTGGGAAATCCCCTCAGGAGAGGGGATCCAGCTGGAGTTCCTCTTGGGGGGCTGTGGGGACACCCACCTCTCCCCATCGTGCCCCACTTGCAGAAGCTCTGTGGGGCCCCATCATTGCCCAGCTGCAGCCGGGCTCTTCCAGCACCAATTGCAATAAAATTGCAAACTCATTATTTTAATTATGTGCAGCCTTCCTGTGCTAATGAAGTTGGGAGTCTGGTAATGGGGCTTGGTGATGGGCTTCTCAGCTAATTAAGTGCAGTGTTCTTGGCCATGGCTGGGCTCAGGCCCCACAGCCCAGGACATCAGCACCCCGGGGTGTCCTGGAACACACTGGGCTTGGGTGCAGGGCAGGCAGTGGGAGTGGAGTTTGTGGGGTGATTGTGGTCGTGAAGTATTTGAAGGGTTACATGCAGGTGAGGCAGGTGGCTGTGAGGTAAGGGGCAGTCTGCACCGTGTCCCTGTTCCCAGCACAACATGCAGGCACCCTGGCATCTCAGTGCTGGCTCCATCCTCCCATAGCACAGGGGTGCTATGCTGGCCATTCTCAGCCCAGTCCCCTCAGTCCCCTTTCCACCAAGGGCTGGTGGACACGCAGGGGCTGAGGACTCGTCCCTGCCAGGCAGAGCAGCTCTGCCTCATGGCTTGAGGACCAGCACTGTATCATTCACACACTGCCAAGGGACCTTGTGCTCCTGCCAGCAGCAAATGCTCTCATTCATTTTTCGAGGGGTTGGGATAAATCAGGGCTGTTCCAGCCAAGTGCCTGTGCTTCGGTGACGGGGACTGGCTACCCCACACTTGGAGAAATGCAGGCCCCATGTGTGCATGTCTCTGAGCCAGCGTTTTCAGCCCCAAAACTTTCCCTGGATTGCTGCTGTCTCCATCCTTCACTGGGGAGCAGGGCTGGGAGGGTCTGGGGGTCCCAGCTGGGATCAGGGCTGGGACCTGGCCCACCCTGGAGCACATCCTGCCAGTGCTGAGCATGGCGTTTATAAATGGGATTTTGGGAGCCATCTGTTTAAAGGAGCAGATAATGAATTAGGGGGAGATGAGAAAAATGCTAAGGCCAGGCGGTTTTTCAGAATGAGCCGGGGTTTGCGGGACGTAAAAGATGAATAACCTCCCCACGTGTTCAATATTCATGAGCTCCCAGCTGTAATGAGCGTCTCAGCGCTGGGTGGGGACATCCCTGTCACCACTGCCAGCACGCTGCTGGGACCCATGCGTGGCTGTGACAACTTCCAGGGACACAAAACACTGACAAGGACGCTGCCGTGGCTGCTCCTTGCCCACGTCCTGGTCTGGGCTGGTTGGTGAGCAGCTCCCCAGCCTGCACTGGAGGCAGGTGGCTGCTAATTGACATTTCCTTCCTCTGTAGTTTGATGAAAGACTCTGGCGACACCGAAGTGATTAAAACATCAAGGGGAGGCTCTGGTGCTTGCCTTTGATTTGTCTCAGGAGATGATTACGGCTCCGCTCGATTGTCCAGCCCAGCCGGAGCGGCTGATCCCGGTGTGTGCCATCCTGGAGCCCCTCCGGCAGCACCACCAGCCTCCTGGCCTTGCCAGCACCATTGGGCTCCCTCCTCTCCAGGCACCATCCCGTGGCCTCTTTGCTCACCTGTGACTCCACACCCTGCAGCCAGAGGAGGAATATTGCCCATGGCCAGCACAGGGCTCAGCCTCTTCTCTCCATGCCCAGCTGCAACCCCACACACCAGGCAGGGCCACGGGCACCTCTGCCCTCCTCCTTCCACCGTTGCTATTTCACTTTCTTGCTCTTCACCCCCAGGGACTTTCTCTGGGGTTTGGGCCAATTTGCATACATTTTAATCTATAAAAAATTAAGCGGCGCTGGCTGCCGCTCTGAGTCAGACCTCCCCATCCTGAATCTTAAGGAGCTGAATAATTTTCCACTTTTGCTGAGATGTGTGGAGTCTGATTCATGTTCATCTCATCACCTCTCATTAGAGGAGGGGGCTGGGGGCTCGGAAGGGTGGGAAGAGCCTTCTCGAACCTTCACTGGTATCCCCCATCCCCATGGTGTGGCCATGTGGGCAGTAGAGGAGCCATCCTCCCATCCAGGCCACTCTGGCTGCGAGGAATCGCGGGATTTGGGTGCTGGCAAGATCCAGCCCATCCTCTGATGCTCCCCAGCTGCATCCCCAACCCTTGTGGAGTGGGAGCTGCCCAGGCTGGACTGGGGAGGTGAGGATGGCTGTGCCCCCTCCTCGGGGATGCTCCAGCATTACTGCTCCCCTGTCCCCCTCCCCGGGCGCTGATGGAAGGGCCGGGCTGTTAATATTCAGCACGCTCCACCATTCCTCCACCTTCTGCCATCTGCCCAGCTCTGCCCACCATTTCTATTCTTGCCACCGACGTAATGCTGCCTGCCTGGCGCTTGGGGGGACCCTGGCCCCCAGCCAGCCATGGGTGCTGCAGGGGGTGACGCTGTGCCAGGGCCCCCTCCCTCCCTGGGGACCCTGCTGGCACCGAGCTACAGCAGGCCTCGAGTAAATAAGGAATTAGCATCTGGTTTAAGCAGCCCCTCCAGGCACGGGGCTTTGTCATGGCGATACCTGCTCTCATCCTGCTGTGGCGGCTCCCTGGGAAGGCAGCCAAGCTAATAATCCCCCAAAATGGTGCAATAAATACCCACAAAGATGGTGCCTCTGAATCATGCCAGAGCCCTGGCTGTGCTGCTCGGTGTTGGTGTGTGCCTCTTCACCCACAGACTGGCAGGTGGGTTTGGACTGGAGCAGTGGGGTAGGGGACAGCACCGGTGGTGGTTTGGTGCTTTACCTCCCATTTAAGCACCAGCTCTTCTGGAGGTCACCCAGCTTGGCCAAACTGGCATCCAGGGTGACACAGCCAGGTGCAGATTGGATTCAGCAGCTCACACAGTGCCCAGGCACGGGGTGATGGTGGCTTGGCTGGCACCACAAGGGATGCCAGGACAGCTGTTCTGCCCATCCTGGTGTCTCCAGTCCCCAGGGCTGGCTGGTGGAAGCGGTGGCACCACGCTGTGCCGGGTCTCCCTCTGCTGCTCTCCCTGCTGGAGCATTAGGAATCTGGCAGCGTATTGTTTGATGAGTGGATAATCCGCTGAATTGCAAACAGCTTTACCCAATTGAAGAGGCGGATTACCACTCTCCAGCTTAATCATGTTGACATCTCGGAGAGTAGCCAGTGCTCGTCCTCTTTGGCGCGTGGCTCGGTGGCAGCGTGGGGTCCCCCCCGTAGTGACATGCCACGGGGCTGGGGGGCAGAACCTGGGCTGTGGTGACACAGCTGTGACCCTCAGTGCTGTGCCTTCCACAGATTCACGGATGCAGAGGCGGTGGTGATGGGGGACGTGACCTACGGCGCCTGCTGCGTGGACGACTACACGGCCCGGGCCCTGGGCGCTGACTTCCTGGTGCACTATGGACACAGCTGCCTGAGTAGGTGACACTGAGTCCCGGGGTGCTGCTGGGGTGTGGCACTGTGGAGGCTGTGGCACATCGAGCAACTCCACACCCCTCTCGATGCCGGCTCAGAGACTTAGTGCCGAAGGCTAATCCCTTCCCAAAGGGCTTTCTGTTCTCCAGCTTCAGCTGCTGGCTTTGGCTGGGGCCAGGCTGGCTGGGTGGCTGCTCACAGGCAGGATTTTGGGTGCAGCAGGGCATGATCATCCTGCTGCAGCAGCACACGGATCCAGCCTTGTCCCCAAGAGCAGAGCAGCAAGGCCACAGCTTGGCAGGACCCTGCTGGCCCAGGAGCTGCCAGCGGGGATGAGGCTGCTCTTGCCCCCACCTGGCCTCTGTGGAGTGATGAGGAAGGGAATGGTGGCAGAGGAGAGCGAGGGCCTGGGGGTCCCGCTGGCCCCGGGGCCGGGGAAGGCGGCTTTGTGGGTACAGTGCAGGCTGGGCGGGGAAGGGAGGAGGAGGCTGTGTGCTCCCCAGGCGGACAGTACTCTGGATCCAGTTGCCATGGAAACTGCGCTGCTGTCCCAGATGCTGCTAACTTTGAAGTCCACCCAGGATGGAATCAGCCCAAAAATAACAATAAGACGCTCTGGGTTTTAAGGTGGATCTGCAGAATTGCTATAGTGAGCAAGAGGTGTGTGCATCCCTGCTGCCACCTCGCTCCCAGCACCTGGCAGCCCTCCTGGACGTTTATGGGGCCCTATAAATGGGTTTGAAGAATTGCATCAGGCTCTGTATGAAATACTGACTCCCCAGTTGAGAACTCTGTCCTGAAAGCCACGTCGGTGTGAGCATTCGTGGTGATAAATATGTGTGCTAGGTGCTTTGTTATGGAAGGAGCGTTATGGGCACCCCTGGAACAGGGAGTATAAAACTCCTGGTTTGTAGCCTGCTGCTCATGAATGAACAGCAGGAAGGGGAGGAAGGGGCTGGATCCATCAGGCTGCTCCAGGGAATGGTACTCACATCAGCTGGAGCTGCTCCCTGCAGGGACAGGCAGGAACTGCCAGGCTGAGTGTCACCAGCCCAGCTGCCATCTGCTGCCTGTGGCCTTGTCACTCTTGCCTGCTCTGGGTGAGTCACAGGGCACCCTGGGTTGCCCATGGGCTGCTGTGAGAATGCTGGGCTCCTTTTGAGCTGCCCACAGTGGTCCTGTCACCAGGGTGGCCGATGGTGAGGGACATGGATGCTTCCTGTTCCCTCCCAGCCCCACGTGCCCCGCAGGAGGGAGTAATTTGCACTTAATTGTGATCAGGCGAAGAGCACCAAAATGGGAAGTGAACGCGGAGCTGCGGATCGATGTGGACTCTGTGTACTTTAATTATTCACTTAATCGTGGTGACAAAGGCTTCTTAGCACCAGGGGTAATTAGATTTGTGTTCATTGATTCCCCAGGCTGCCATTATCTGAGAGAAACGAGCGGGTGCTCTCTGTGGCTCCCATCTGCACCCCCTGCCCTGGGTGCCAGCACAGGCAGAGGGGTGGCACAGCCCACCAAACAGCAGTTTGGGGTACAGGGAGCCCCACCAACATGCTTTATCCCCCAGCTGCAGGCAGCAACAATGTGGGGCTCGCTGGAGCCCTGGGTGTACCCCACACTCAGACCCTGTCTCTTCCCATCACCAGTTCCCATCGACTCCACACAGGGGCTGAAGATGCTCTATGTGTTCGTGGACATTAAGATCGATGCATCCCATTTTCTCGAGACCATTCGCTTCAACTTTGCAGCGGGAACCTCCCTGGCCCTGGTCAGCACCATCCAGTTCGTCTCCACGGTGCAGGTGAGGTGGGAATCCCTGGCTTTTGTCTCCCTCTGAGTTTTCCTCTGGCTCAACCCTTCCCCTGTCCCAGCCCCGCAGCAGGAGCTGCCCCGGGCTGCTGGTGGAGCTGGTTCCCCTCTGACGAGTCGCTGCAATAACGTGCTGCTGCCATAATGTTGATCAAGTACTTTATAATAACTCTGATCAATGTTTCATGGCGGCACCCCTCCCCAGCTCCCCCGGGAGCTGCTCTGGAAATGTCAGGGCAGGCGGTGGAGCACTTGGCATTTTGATGCAGTGCCGGCAGCGGCCGGGGAAGCTCCGGCGGGTCTGTCTGCCTGCCCCTCAACGGCCGGCTGGGCAGGACGGGAGGAGATGAATGAGCCTCTTGAGCCGTGTCTATCAAAACACGGGGCTATCCAAGCGTTAAGCCTTTTCCCTTGTCTTTTAATTGATACTGTGGTTGAGCCTCGCTGAGCATCCTGACTGAGCGGGGGCTTTTCCTGGTGCCACCCCGAGCGGGCTGGGTGACAACAGCTGGGGCTGCCAGGGCTGGGGTGTCCCCAGAGGTGCTCAGCCACCCTTTGTGCCATGGCCTGTCCCGCTGACCCCACGTCTCCCACAGGCAGTGTCACAGGAGCTGCGCTCCCAGTACAAGGTGTGTGTGCCCCAGTGTAAGCCGCTGTCCCCAGGAGAGATCCTGGGCTGCACGTCACCCCGGCTTGCTCAGGACACTGATGCCATTGTGTAAGTACCCAGCTCCTTCAGCACCCTCCTGCCTGGCTCAGGCTTGCCATCCTTCCTGCACCCCCTGCCTGGTTCTGTGCAGTTTTGGGGGGTGGTGAGGAACATCCACAGGCTGGGATGGGCCCCCTTCAGCTCCTCACACTGCTTTAAGTGGCGTGTGCTTGTAGCACAGAGGAAATAATTGAGTCGTATATCAGAATAGATAATAGATGGAAGGGCGGGTGGATAATTGGAAAAGACAAATGGCCGGGGCCCAACATCACAGCAACATTAATTTTATTTAAGGACAGCAAATTAGAGGGAGCACTTCGCTTCCTATCACCTAATTATTTTAGGTAATGGAAATGCTTAATGTACTGTGAATACAGTGTGCTGCAGAATAAATAAATACAAGGACCCCACCCTTGGGGGGAGCTGGGGAGCCCAGGTGTGGGTTTGGGCCCTGCTGAGCTCCTTCTTTTGAGCCAACAGCACTGGTGCCTTTCCAAGCATGGCCATGCAGGGAGCTGGGCATGGGGTAACTGGGAGCTCTGGATTCATCCTGAGGCACTTTCCATCTCTCCCAAGGACATCAGGAGCAGGCAGGGGCAGCCAGGCTGGCCCTGCATTGGTGAGAGTGGGTCCTCTCAGCTGGCAGAGGAGCAGCAGTGCGGTACCAACCCGCGCAGGTGCACTCGGCCTTACCTGTGTCCTCCCTGCGTTATTATTTTCTTCTTTGCACCGTCTCTGGGGCTAACTTCTGCAGACAAATTAGCTTTGATCTCCCAAAATGTCATTCTCCAATTAAGGGCAAAATCTAGTCAAGTTTTACGTCTGAATTCATTTTCCAAGCCCTCACTCCATTAGGGCAGCTGAATGAAAGGCTTTGAAATGTAATTGCTGACTGGAAATCCGATTAGAAATGGAAGCAGCAACGTCTAGAACCAGCCATTGAGATGGAGCAGCTCCCAGCCACCCTGTGCTGGTGTGAGCACCCCTCCTTGCTCTGAGCATGGCTGCCTCTCCAACCCTGCCATGCCAGGGAGCCCTGGCTGTGCCTGCTGTGGGTCCCAGCACAGGAGCCTGGATTGCTGGAATCTCCACTGTGCTGCAGCTTGGGAAAACAGTTGACACGTGGATGGGGTGCTGCTGTTTCCCAGTGCCATAGCTCTCCCTCCTCTCTTGGCAGGTATTTGGGTGACGGGCGCTTCCACCTGGAGTCCATCATGATTGCCAACCCAGGGATACCTGCATACAGGTACAGGCACCCACTCCAATCCCATCTGTCCCCTTGTGCACCCCAGGAACACCCCTGGGCTGGGCAAGTAGCTGCCTGCAGCAGGCACGGGCAGGTGAGAGGCCACGGGGTGGGTGAGGAGGTGCTTTGGAGGAGATGAACACCAGCCATTTACTCTGGCTGAATATAAACATTTTGACAAGTACCTGTGGAAGCTTGTGGAGGTGCAGCCATTAAAGCCCGGCTGCTGCAGGCAGAGGCCATAAAGCGCGATGATGAGGCCGCTGAAAGCAGATGAAATATCAGGAGTGAAAGGCTGGGCCCATTTGGCGGAATCTGAATTTCCTAGTAGGTCGTTTGTTACAAACGGGAGGCGCACGTCAGGTTTATGGCGCTGGTGAAGCTGCCGAAACCCGAGTGGGATTTGATTAAAATTCTCCTCGTCAAACAAAGCAACAAATCAAAGAATTCTTCATAATTGATGAGCCAGGATGGGGGGGAGCTGAGTGTGAAGCCGAGCACAGAGCCGAGGCTGTGCTGGGTGTTGGGGTGCTGTGGTGGGACACTTGTGCCTACCCCTGTCCTTGTCCCCTAACGGGTCGGCTGGGTCCTACATCAGCCAGGAGGACAGATGCTGTGGGAGGCAATTAGTGCTAATGAGGGACGGGCATCACCGGGAGGAGGGCAGGTGATGGAGCACTGGCTGTGCTTTGCAGGTACGATCCCTACAGCAAAGTGTTCTCACAGGAGCACTACAGCCACGAGCGCATGCACCGCGCCCGGCAGGACGCCATCCGCACTGCCACCAGTGCCCGCTGCTGGGGGCTCATCCTGGGCACCCTGGGACGTCAGGGCTCCCCCAGCATCCTACAGGTACAGCCCCCTCCCCAGTGTCCCACCAGTTGAGTGGGGGGAAGGATTGGGAAGGATGGCACCATCACTGTCCTCACTGCCAGGGCACCACTGGCAACCCATCAGTGGCCACTGGTCCTGGTCTGCATGCAATTAGCAGCAGATGAGGGAGGCTGGTCAAGGGCTCATTAAACTCGTTCCTAGGGAGAGCTGGCCAGTCTTGGAGAACCCCCCCTGCCCAGACAGCTCGGCAATTAATTGGCTGGGTTTGTCTTAATTGGATGAACTTCCGATCAGGTTCAGCATCCCTGCTCAGCTGCCATTCTGGCGCTTTCTGCACCCCGACTGTGTGAGGGGAGCAGGACAGCAGAGTTCTGCCCTCTGAGCATGGTGGCCCTGCCCACACACAGAAATTCTGGGGTAGCCACCGGTGAGATTTGAGGCAGTGCAGGGACCAATGGGCAGAGCAGGGCAGCAAGGTCCCAGTAGCTGCTCTTCCACAGCGGGCAGGACACGGGCAGGGGGGTGATTAGTGCTGGCTCTGGAGGACAAGGACATCTCTGGCCCTTCTCCTCCTCCTGAAAGCTCTGGCTGCAGCCAGCCCATGACAGGCGGGTGTCCCAGGGCAGGCAGCCGCTAACGAGAACAGATTGTTGTCATTGAGCAGTAATTACTTCATTAGGCTGAGGCACGTGCTGGGGAGAGCTGGGCGCAAGCCGGAGCCATGGCCGCAGTCTGGCCAATGACTGCCAAGGGGGGGCAGAGCTGGGACCCACAGAGAGTCTGATGGCCAGGAAGGGGCTGTGGGCAGGCTTGGGGGGCTTGCTGGGGGACCCTAACCCTGCCAGCTGCCTTTTTTCCCCGCAGCACCTGGAGCTGCGTCTCCGCGCCCTGGGCCGGCCCTATGTGCGGGTGCTGCTGTCTGAGATCTTCCCCAGCAAGTTAAAGCTCTTCCCAGGGGTGGATGTGTGAGTGCTGCTGACCCCCCTCCAGCCCCAGGGTGCCCCATCCCTGTGCAGTTCTTGCTTGAAGCTGTCCCTGACATATCTGTCCTGATGTCACTGCACAGGGAAGGGGCATGGCTGTCCTTACCAGGCACAGGAAGGACCTTCTGGGGTTCTTCTGAGGAGTGTCACTGTGGCTTGTTCTTCCCAAAATGCTCATCCCACTGTGACATTTCCCTTCCAGGTGGGTGCAGGTAGCCTGTCCCCGGCTCTCCATCGACTGGGGAGAAGCCTTCAGCAAGCCACTGCTGACACCCTATGAGGTGAGCACTCCTCTCCATTTTGGGGGGACAGTCCTGGCTTGGGGTGATGCTCCAGAGCAGGCTTGGGGATGTCCCTGCACTCAGTGCCCGCTCCTCTCTCCGTCTGTGCTCTGTGCACAGTCCAGGCATGCTGCTGGGATATCCAATCTTTTATGAAACCAGTGGGATTCCCAGTGCCTCAAGCAGCGCCCTCCCCAGCACACCAAGCTGGATGCCGGGACCTCTCCCAGCACCACCAGCTCCCCTCTGCGGGCACGGCTCGGGGACTCATCCCCGGTCCTCTCTGCAGGCTGCAGTGGCTCTCCAGGACATCGAGTGGCAGCAGCCTTATCCGATGGATTTCTACGCCAGCCAGTCCCTGGGGCCGTGGACGGTGAACCACGGCGGCACACAGCCCCCGCGCCGCGGGCGGCCGGCACAGGTGGGCGGCGAGGGGTCACCGGGTCCCCGCTGAGAGCACCGGCACGGGCTGAGCCGCCGGTGCCGCTCGGTGCCCGGTGCCGCGTACCCAAAGCGCCACCCCGTGGTGTCGCTGCCACCGACCAGCAACGGGGACAGTGCCAGCCCGGCCCGGGGAGGGACACGCGGCTCCCCCAGCTCTGCTCGGGGTGAGCGCCTGCCGAGCGCCGCGGCTCCCGGGGAAAGCGGGGTGCCCCGCAGTGCCCATGGAGTGCTGTGGGCTGGGCACGGACTGGCTTATCCATCTGGGGCTGGGGCATCCCTGACCCTCCCTGTCCCTGCAGGAGAAGCCACCCGCGCCCCCCGCCCCGCCCGATGGGGAGGAGCAGCCAAGCACCGGGGACCCCGCAGCCTCCTGAGTGCCGCCCGCAGCGACCTGGCACGGGCAGCGGCGGGGGCACCGCTGATCCCTCCCAGCGGGGTAAGCACCACCGGGACCCCCTCTACCGACACTGGAATGGATGGGGTCTCACTCACTAACTCGGCGACATCACCGCCCGCAAGGACCGACTCCGGCTGTGCGCGGGGCGTTGCCCCTCACCAGGCCAGGCCGTGCTGAGCCCTGCCCGCGGCCGCGCCGCTATCGCACCGGGGCTCCCGTCCCGTCCCGTCCCGTCCCGTCCGTCGGGGCTGCCCCGTCCTCAGCCCCCCACCGTGACCTCCCGCCGCCAGGGGGCGCGCGTCCCCCCCGCGGAGGCGCGCCGCTCGCTCTCTCCTCTCCGGCCAATCAGCGCGCGGCGTTCCGGCGGGAAGGCGGAAGTGGCGCTGCCGGGGGCGGCCATGGCGGAGGCGCGGCCGCTGCGGCTGCTGGCGCTGCACGGCTACCGGCAGAGCGCCCGCCGCCTCCGCCAGCGCACCGGCGCGCTCCGCAAGGCCCTGCGCGGCCGCGCCGAGCTCGTGGCCATCGACGCGCCGCACCGCTTGCCCGCCGGCGCTGAGGACGACCCCGACGGGGACGACCCCCCCCGCGGCTGGTGGTTCTCCGGGCCCGGCACGTTCGAGGCGGGCGAAGCGGCTGCGGCTCCGGCGGGGCTGGAGGAGTCTTTATCCGCCGTGGCGGCGGCGCTGGCGGAGCACGGGCCCTTCGACGGGCTGCTGGGCTTCAGCCAGGGCGCGGCGCTGGCCGCCATGGTGTGCGCGCTGCGGGCCCGCGGCGACCCGCGCTTCCCGGTGGCTTTCGCCGTGCTGGTGGCCGCGTTCGCCAGCCGCGCCCCGGCACACGGACACTTCTACCGGGAGCCCATCGCCCTGCCCACGCTGCACGTCGTGGGCGACACGGACGCCGTCATCGCAGCGCCTCTCAGCTGGGAGCTGGCCCGGTGCTTCGTGGAGCCCGTTGTCCTCTCGCACCCCGGCGGGCACTTCATCCCCGCGGCCGCGCCGCAGAAGAAAGCTTACCTGGAATTCTTGGAACGCTTCTGCCCCCGGCAGGGCCAGGCCGAGCGCCCAGGGGCTGGGGAGGTTTGAGAATAAATAAAAAAGGGCTCCGGTGAGCCACGTGCAGCCAGCCATCCTGTGAAACATTACTGTTTCCATGCCTCCAGAGGGACCAGAGAACTGCTCACTGCACATTCTGCTCTTCAGTTCGCCCAGGCCAGGCTAAACGGTTCTTTATCTCCCTATTTTACAGCTTTGTTTTACACATCTGGATAAAATATATACATACATATGTATATACAGTTATGTATATAACACGTATGACAGGTAACACGTGAGTGTGGGGTTGTGACAGTGAAGGGGTTGAGGGCAGGAGGGTGACACTGCTCTGTGTGCAGGATGCTTTCAGAGGCTCAAACACCTGCTCAGAATGAGAGTCCCTCAGCTCAGCCACAGGAAGTGTGCAGAGCACAGAGCTGCAGTTTTACACCCCAAAGACTCGTGGTTTTTAATATCTCTTAAGCCAAGCTTCCAGCTGCTCTGGGCCTGGAAAACCCTCTCATCCTTGGCAGTGCCAGGGCTGGTGTTTGCTTCAGGAATAAAATTCCTGCTGGCTTGGTGTGCATGTGTTGAATCTTCCCAGCACAAAGTGCCTCCATGAACAAGAAAAACTTGTCATTGTTCGTGGCTCTGCATTATCCAGAAGCACACGAAAATCTTTAATGCTGTAACAGTTGCAGGTGTTCTGCCCAGCTCAGCACTGGGCACCAGTCCCAGGAGAGGAGTCCTCTTCCTTGGGGGTGTAGAGTTGGTAAAAGAGGGAAATTGGGTAAAAAATGTGAATTTTCCCCCTGCTTGAGCAGCGGGGCAGCGCAGTGTCAGCTCTGTGAGGGCTGGAGGACGCTGTGCTGCTGGGAACAGGCTGGGAGCTGCCGTGGGTTAAACCAGCGCAGCAGGAGTGAGCAGATCTCAGCCCCATCAGTTTTTCCCCCCGGTTTGCAGCTGGTGATGGTGGCAGGAGGATGTGGCTGTTCCCCTGCAGCCCAGCCCTGCTCTGCTGTTGCCCCGCGGGGCTGGGAGGGCTCGGGCAGTGCTGGCCGCCTGTGCCACTCCACGTTGGATGTCACATCTGCGAAGGCGCGGGGTGTCTGCACCCCTTGGTGACCACACGGGCCGGGGTTTTTTGGGGGCTGCACGCGCGGCTGCAGCTGCGGCTGAGCACGGCGAGCAGCTGTGACAACGCGGCGGAGCTTCTGTCCCCGCGGCGCCGGGCAGGGGCGGCAGCGGCCGCGCTCGCCAGCCCCCGGTAGCCGCTCGCCCGGCGCGGGGAGGCACCGCAGCCATGGCCGCCCGCCCGCCCGCACTGCGGCCCCGCAGCACCGGCAGCTCCCGGGCACAGGGAAGGAAGGGGAAGAAGCCCGGGGTGCGGTGAGTGAGCAGCACGGTCCCAGCTCTGCCGGCAGCTCCCTCGGGTGGGTCGGGGAGGGATGGGTGACCTGAAATTGGGTGCTGCAGTACCTACCCCTTTTCCTATAAGGGTGGCTCCTGCTGGGTATCTGCTGTACCGGTTTAAATGAATTAATAAAAAGAGATAAACGCGACCTTTGTCCGCCGGAGGTGCCAGTGTGAGCAGCGGAGGGAGGTCCTGCTTGGTGCCGGGTGGTAGGAGGAGGGAAGCGGCTCCCGCGGCTGTCACGGCGTGTCCAGAGCGGACGGAGGGTTTCCCATGGGAATCCTGCCCTCTCCCTCCTGTCCGCTGGCGAGATGCTCTCGGGCTGGTCCTTGCCTCTCTCGCAGATCCAGGTCTGTTCCTGGGATGCAGCCACACTCCTTGGCTGCCCGCAGAGGTGAGCCTGGAGACGAGACTGGCTGATGTCCTCCCACCCCTCACTCAGCTTGATGCTGGGGTGTTCCCTTTTCCATCACCCGGTGTGGCCCTGGAGAGTTGGTTTTCCCCCCAAAACAGCGTGGGCTGGTTGCTGTTGCTGAACAGGGGAGTGTGATGGAGTGAGCCCAGGATATGCGTGGCAGCTGTGCCTGGTACAAGAGGGCCCTGGGGACAATCACCAGTGTTACCAGCAGCACTGGGAGCCTGGGTGGTTTGCCAGGGGGATGTCACCCCTGTGCCCAGATGTGCCAATGGAGCCACCTGTTTGGCCTCAGGGACAGGAAGGACACTGGCTGTGGCCCTGCTTGTGAGCAGCCTGCTGTGGGCTCGGAGTGGAGTCCAGGGCTCAGCCATGCAGAGCTTTGCTGCCCCTTCCCTGGGTGAGCAGAGCACCTTGCCCTCTCCCAGTGTCCCAGGGAGGGCAGGAGGAGCTGAGACGCTGCCAGTGCCACCGCTTCCCTGCAAACTCCCAGCTGTTTTCCCACCTCTCCCCAGCTCCTTGCACCCCTTCTCCCGTGCCACTGCCACCTCGAGGTCACTGCCACTGCCCATCCTGCCAGTCACCCACCTGGAGCACACAGGCACGGGTAGGGGTTCCTGCGGACAGCTGTGGAAAATACAACACCCCACCAAGCCTGGCATCAGGGTTTGAGCCTTACTCATCTCATGCTCTTCCTCCTCTGTCCCTGCCAGCAGGCGTGGGGAGGGTGATATGTTTCCCAGGTGGTTTTACAGCGAGGCTTGCCCCAAACTCACCAAGCTCCTGCCTGCGAAGTGGCAGTGGCACTGGCAGGGGACAGCCAGGACCATTGCTGGCCCCGCTGCTGGAGCAGGACCAAGCCTTTGGGAACAGCCCCCCCTTCCCTGCTTCACTCACAGAAGCTTCCAGTTGTGGCTGAGTCACTCCTGCTGTAGCTCCTTCTCTCTCCTTGTTTTGGATGGAAGTTTTCCATGGAAACCCACGCTGGGCCGGGCTGCAGGCTGGGATAAACACGGCTGAATCACAAAAGGCCGTTTCGCCAAGAGCTGTCAGATGGCAGCAGCAGCGTGTGGGGCCAGTGGGCACCTGCCTGGCCTTTGGGGGGGCAACAGCAGCACCTCTCCCTGCAGCCCCCACTGGCTTTGCTGGCTCAGCCCCCTAGGCCCACCCTGAATTCCTATGGTGCCAGGGTGCCACTTGGCAAAGCCAGGAGTGGGTGACAGGTTTCGTCTGGAAGTTTTCTGGGGCCACGTGCTTTCCCAGGGATGCACAGGGAAATCCCGTCTGGGAGAGTCCCTTGGGACCTTCTCTGCAGGCAGTGGGGGGCTGCACCCCAGTCCTCAGCTGCTGGCCTCTGTAGGGTCATGGCTTGGAGATCCCAGGAAGACCCTTCCCACCCTCCTGGCCGTGCTCAGGGACACGCTGTGCAGCCGCTGGGTGCGTTGCTGAGGTCAGGCAGTGTTTGTGCCCTGCTGAGCACCATTCCACCATGGAAGAGGCCGTGGCAGGGGCTGTGATCCTCCTTGGCACCACGTTCCTTCCCAGCAGCGCCGCGATCTCCGTGCTGAGGAGGAGCACAGGAGCTGGACGGGCTCTGTCCCCCGGCGCTGACGGCTGGCCCCGGGCCCGGCAGCTTGGAAGACAAGTCCCAGTGTCAGGAATCCAGGATATTTTTAAGGACTCTGGAAGAAAAACTGATTCCAGGGTGTCAGCAGGAGAGACTTGGCCTTCGAAACAACAGCGCAGCTGGAATGTTCCCGGGCTGGAGCGTGGGGTCCAAGGGGCCACAGTGCTGCCCACATGTCCCCTCACTCAGGGGCTCCCTGGAAGGGACTCTGATGGCACCATGGCCTGGACCTCACTGCGATGCAGGTGATGGGGCACAAGTAAAGAGGTGTTTCCCAGGGTGTGGAGGGTGAGTTTTGTGGCAGTGACAACTTTTCAGCATGGATGTGCTGGACACAGCTGTGGTTTTACCTGAAAATCTCCATCCTGGAGATGTGAGGTGCTTGGCTTATCACCAACAGCAGCGATGGGAAAAGCAGGAGTCAAAGGGAACAAGCAAGAGACATGGCAGGGCACAGTGGGGACCTGCTACCTCTGATCCTCCCCTTCCCATGGCTCCCATGTCCCACTGTGGCCCTGCTGGCCCCTGGGGACCTGGTGATGTCCATGCCTGTCTGGGTGAGGGCAGAGCTGCCTGGTGCCTGACCCCATGGACGGGTGAGGGATCCTAATGGGTCTGCTCTGGAGAGGGAGAGTGTGGGCAGGGGACCCTGTGTGACCCCTACTCATCCCCCAGGAGCCCTGTGCTGCAGGATCCCAGGACTGAAACTTCTTGTTTTGGGACTCTCCCTGTTCTTTTTGCCACTGCTATCATCACGCACTTGGGCCTGACCCTAAATCCCCGGTGTCCCTGTGGGATCAGGTACCTCCCTCCCCTGCGGGATCTGTGGGGTCACTGCAGCTCTTCCAGCCCCCTCTCTCCAGGGCTGTGAGTCCCCGGTGCCCCCCGCGAGGAGCCCTGCCCGGCCCGCACCGGTCGCCGCCGGCTGCCGAAGGCCCGGTGCCCGGTGCCGGGGCAGGCCGGGCCGCTCTGACTTCGCCGCTCAGGAATCTCCTGGCCGCGCCGGGCGGGTTGTGCAACCTGCGACCGCCCCCGGCTCCCCCGCCCCGGCCCCGCGGGCCGCGCTCAGTCCCCGCCGCGCCGGCCCCGCCGCCAGCCCCGCTCCGCGAACGGCCCGCGGTGCCCCGGGAGGGCAGCACGGCACGGGGGGACGGGACCCCGGCTGCGAGCGCAGATGCGGCGGGACGAGCCCGGCGGGGACGCTCCCCGAGGGGCTCCGGGTCCCCGCCGGAGGGCAGGTGAGGGGCTGCGGGGCGGGGGGCAGGATCGGCCATCCGAGGAGGGGGTCCCCATGGTTCCCGCTGCCCGAGGAGGAGCCGCTCGGCGCCCGCCCCCCCGAACAGTAAGAGTTGATGTGCGGTGAGCTGCATCCTGCATGTGAGCTCCTACTGCCCCGGGAGGCGGGCCGCTCCCGACGGGACCCCCGCCGCCCCGCCTCCGCCGCCTCGGGGACCCCTGGGCGAGTGGGGGAGCCGGTGCTGCCCGCGGTGCGAGTCCGCCTGTCCCGGCGACCATGGCTGTAGACTGTTACCCCCCCAGCAGCACAGTAACAATCTAAAGCCACGGTCGCCCGGGCGGCGTCGGAGTGGGGGGGGGGCCGGGTCGGGAGGGGGCAGCCGGTGCCTTGGCGACGGCGAGGAGGCGTCCCCGCCACCGCAGCGAGCGCGCCCGACCCCCACCGGCGGCGCGGGGGGGCTCCCGGTGCTCGGGAGGGGGGAGTGTCGGCAGCATCGGCAGCATCGGTAGCATCCTCCCACCGCAGCCCTCCCCGCCCCCTGCCCTCCCACGCGTGTCCGCCCCGCCGGGGGGCCCCCCCTACCTGGGCTGCAGCGGGAAGGCGGGGGGGGGGGGCGTCCGCCGTGGGGGGGTCGGTGTCTGCGGGGGGGGAAAGAGAGAGCGGGGTCAGGCGGGCACCGGGACACCCCCCCATCCCCGCCCCTTCCCGCCTTCCCCCCGCCCCCGTCGGGGCGCGCTCCCCGACGGCTCAGCACCACGGACAGCGCCCGCCCCCCCGGCGCTGCGGCGGGCCCGGGGCCGGTGCGGGGCCGGTGCGGGGCCGGGGCCGGCGGTGGGTCATGCTTCAGTAGCCATGACTGTAGACTGTTACTGTCCTGTCCCTACGCAGCAGTAAGCAGTCTAGAGCCAAGGTGCCGACGCTCTGACTCGGGCTCTCCTCGACGGGGTCTCCGCGCTCTTTAGACGCAGCGGGGTGAAGGCGATCGACACCCCCCACCCCGGGCTGAGGAGCCGGCAGCACCCGGGCTGGGGACACGGGGCTGCGGGGGAACCCGAGGGAGGCGGCGGTGGAGAGTGCCTGGCACGGCGGGATGGGGCTGGGGGGGTCCCGTCGGGGGTGGCTGCGGGGAGGCTCGGAGAGGGGGGACAGCGGCGCTGTCACCGCCGAGCGGGACACGCACGCACAGCCCCAAACACGGATGCGCTTCCGCACCTCTCCCCGCCCTCCTCTCCCCCCCCAACCAACCCCTGCACGGTGCGGGCGGCCGGCCCCCGCGCACCGCCCCCGCCGCCGCCGCCGCCCGGCCCCGCCGCCCCCGCCGCCCGGCCCGCACGTGGGGCTGCGCCAGGCGCCACCGCACCGCCCCCGCCCGCCGCAGCGCTCCCCCCGCCCGCCCCGGCCGCGGCCCCGCTGCCCTCCGCTCCGCCTCACCCCGCCCCGGGCCCGGCAGGTGCAGCTCCCGCTGCCGCGGGGCTCCGCTGCCCCCTCCCGCCCCCGCACCGGGCTCCGTCCCCGCTTACCTGGGGGCCAGCCCCGCCGGTGCCTTACCTCCTGCGGGCCCCGCGGCTGCCGGGCCGGGCAGGGGCCCCGCGGCTCCCGGCGGGGCCGGCGCCGGTGTCGGTGCTGCGCTGTCCGCAGCGCGCGGGGCTTTTATAGGATCGGGCTCGTAGTAACGGGGATCTCGGCTCATTCATAGAAAAGCATCAACCTACACAATGACGTGAGCGCTACGTCAGCGAGGAAATTTAGGGAACGGGAAGACGCTACTATTTATATCGGCGCGGGGGGAGGACAGCGGCCCGGAGCCGGGCAGGGGGTCCGGGCTGCAACGGGACCCGGCCCCTCCCCGACCCCACCGGAGCACCCCCCGTTCCCTGGCTGCTCGAGGAGCGCAGTGGAGCAGCACCCAGCATCTCACATCCCTTCTGCACCTGCTGCCAGACCCAGGGGCCGTGCACCCACTGAGACACAAACCGGGGGTCCAGTCGTCCTGGGAGTGGGTGTGGGGCATCCCTGCGTGCCCATCGCCCCTGACCACCCTGTTAGGACAGAATGTGGCCCCATCCTGGCCTCGTGGCATCACCACGGGGATGCTGATTTGGGGCTGTCTGAGACCCCCATCATGGGAAGGGGTTGCACAGGGGTCCCCACAACCGGGCACCAGCCTGGGGGTGCCCCCTGCCCAGCTGCATCCCCCACCCACCTGAGCAGCAACTCCCACGTCTCCCCTCATGAGAACCCCTGTCCTCCCAGTGTCACAAGCACCCGTGGGTGCCACTCCGATGCGCTGTAGGAGAATGGCACAGCACAAAGCAGTGCTGGGGGACAAGCATGCGGGGTGAGCAACTCATTGCAGCACTGTGCTGCCCTGACCCCTCCAGCCTCACAATGGGGCCTGACTCTCACTCCCACCAGGGCTGGGTCCCCCAAAAACCATCAGTGCTACAGAAACAGGTTGCGGCTTCATGGGTGAGTTAATTTTGGCCCCTTGCTCCTTCCCAAGGGTCAGCACCCCCCAAGATGTGCCTAGAGTTGTATCTACGGGGATTTGGAAGAATCCTTTCCCCCCTTATGCATCTGTCCATCTCTCTGTCCGTCCATCCATCCATCCATCCATCCATGCATCCCCCCCATTCCTGCTGGAGCCGTCTGACCTCACTCTGCTCTGGCGGAGCATCACACCGGTAACCACAGCAACAGCGGCGTTGTCATTGACAGCAGCATCGGCGCCCGCCAGCATCCGCCGCTGCGCAAGGCCGCACGCTGCTGCAAGGCCACACGCTGCTACGGGGGCTCAAGCCACGACCCCCCCACTCCCTCACCCCTCACACCCCCAAATACCTGCAGAGCGGCTCAGAGAATTAACCCCTCCCAGCCCCACCAGCACCTCCCCATCCTCCACCAGCCAGCCTGCTCAAGGTGCTGCCACCCCCCAGAACTCCCCAAAACGCCTCACCCACCCCCTGCTAGATGGAGGTGTTCCCCTCCTCTCTCCCCCCACTTTTTTTTTTTTCCCACGCAGACCGGCGCTCGCCCCGTCGGGGCTCTCCGGTTCGGGAAGGGGAGGGGGAAATCGCTGCCGCAGCGCTCCCCGCCGCAACCGTGACTCAGCCCCGGGATTAGTCAGCAACTGGGGCCGGCCCACCCGCAACCGGCTGCGCAGCTCCGCCGTTCCTCCGGGGCCCGCGACCCCCCCACTGCACGGCCCGGTCCCCCCGAGGCGCCCCGGGACACCGGGGGAGCGGGACGCGGAGTAGGGGTGTCGCGGCCCCCGAGGAGGGGGTGTCGCATCCCGGAGCGCGGCGCGTTGCTGCCATCTCGTGGGCTTCCCACCAGCGATTGCAGCCGTGTCCCTGTCGCGGGAGGGGGGAGAGAGGGCCCGGTGATGTGGGTGGGGAGGGGGAGGTCACCTGCAGGGCTTGGAAGGTGGTGAGTGGGACGGGGGTGGTCGATGTGGGGGTTTGAAGGAGGAAGGGGTGGTGTCGCCCCACCTGAGAGGGGAGAGGTCTCATTGTGCCATCGTGACTCCACAGGGGTGGGGTCTTCACCTGCTTGGGCATCACCCCACAAGGAAGGCATCCTATTGCCCCAAGATGCTCCACTTCAAAGGAAAGGGGTGTCATCATCTCAAGCCCCAAAATACCACCCTGCTGGAAGTGTTCCTCACCCAATCTGAGCATTGTGCCACAAGGAAGGGGTCCCACTGCCCCAGGAAACACCACAAGGCAGGTATGGGTGCCTTTTCCTGAGAACTGCCCCACAAGGAAGGGGTCTCACTGCCCCACGAAGCACCACCCATCTGGGAAGGGGTCCCATTGTTTCACCAAGCATCATCCCACAGGGATGAGACCATCACCTGCCTGCAGAGAAGGGGTTCCATCACCCCAGCAAGTGTCATCCCACAAGGAAGGGGTCCCACTGCCCCAGGAAACAACACCTGGTAGGGATGGGTGTCCTTGTTTGACTGAAAATTGGTCCCACAAGGGTCCCACTGCCCCCAAAAAGCATCACCCATAAGGAAAGGGGTCCCATCATCTCACCAAACTTTGACCCACAGGGACAGGATCCTCATCCTCCTGCAGAAGACAGGTCCGGTCACCCCATCAGGATCATCCCACAAGGAAGGGGTCCCAGTGCTCCACAAAGCATCATCTCACAGGGATGGGTGCCCTTGTCTTCCCAAACATCCCCCAATGAGGAAGGGATCCCGCTGCCCCCAGCTCAAGCGAAATTGCAAAGCCCTGCTCCTAGGGAGGAAGATCCCTGAGCTCTGGGCTATCCCAGGGACTGTCCAGCTGGACAGCTGTGCAGTGGAAAAGACCTTGGGGTCAGGAAGTTGACCATGTGTCCTTGGGATAAAGAGGTGAATGGTGTCCTGGTCTGTGTTGGTTGCCAGCAGGGAGAGGATCCTTCCCCCCTGCTCAGTCCTGGAGTGCTGGGTCCAGTGCTGGGCTCCCAGCATGGAAATACTGGAGAGAGTCCAGGGAAGGACCACTAAGAAGAGTGAAGGACTGGAGCATCTCTCTGATGAGGAGAGGCACAGAGCTGGGACTGGCTGGAGAAGGCTCCAGGGACCTATCAGGTCAGGGACCATACACACCCCTGGAGGGAGGGTGTGGAGAGGACAGAGCCAGACCCAGCTCTGTGGTGCCCAGAACCAGGGGAAGGTGGCAGAGATGAGCCCCACGGCTTCTCTGACCATCAGGGAGCACTTCACACTGGCAGGGGAATGCTGGCATGGGCTGCCCAGGGAGGTGCTGAAGTCACTGTCCTTTGAGATGTCCAAAATCACCTGGCCAAGGACCAGTGCAGACAGCCCTGGGTGGCCCTTCTAGAGCAGAGGGTTGGGTGATGACTTCCTGAGGTCTCTCCCAATCTCAGCTCCTGCTGTTTGATTCTGTTTCTTGTGCACCTGGATATCCTTCCACAAAGAAGGGTTGCCCTGCTCCATCAAATATCACTTTGCAGGGATAGGTGCCACCCTGCAAAAAAGGGTCCCCTCAGTGTCACCCCACAAGAAAGGGGTTCCATTGCCCCATCAAGCATTGCTCCACAGAGAAGGGCCCCCCAGCCACTTGAGCATCACCCCACAGGCAATGACTCCCACTGTCCACCCCAGCAATGCCACCCAGACAGCACAGCAGAGAGCAGCCAGCCTGGCCAGGCCTGTGCTGTGCCAGGGAAGCTCTGCCCTTCCCACTGCCTTTCAGGGATCCTCTAATGATGGGGGGCACCCTGGAAGAGCTTGGCGGGGTCCCGAGGCAGAGCTGCCCCCAGCCTTGCTTTGCAGCAGGCAGGGCTCGGCACTGGAGCAGCCCAGGATGTGCAGGGTGATCCCTGCCCAGCCTGGAACAGCTCAGCACTGTCACGAGCTGCAGCCTCAGCCCAGCCCAGGTGGAGGGTACACACATCCCCGGCACACACGGGGCCGCAGTTTCGGGGCTGCTGTGCCCCAGCAGCGCCGGGAAAGCGGAGCTGCCAGCGGGGGCTGCAGCTCCTGGCGCTGCCGGATGCGGCCCCGCTGGCCAACGCGCCTAATGGAAGACATGTGTGTGGGCTTTGGGGAGAGGCTGCGCTGGGAAACAGGGCCCTGCAGAGACCGGGGGGCTGTATCCTGTCCAAAAGCCCAGGTCCCACATGAAGCCAGGCATGCGAACGCGATCCAAACCACAGCTGGATTTGAACCGAATCTCCCAGCATCTGGGCTAATTTGCTGCAACTTTGATTGATCGTGGGGAGGGGGCACAGGCGGGAAACGCTCCAGCTCAGACCTCCCAACAGAGCCAATGACTTAACCAGAGCTGGTTCCAATCTGCTCAGCACATTGAGGCGAAAATGCCCCTTTCGCTGCGCGCTCCCGGCCGCCGCCGCCGGCTCTTCCCGCGGTGCTGCAGCCCCGTCCCTCGGAGCTGGACATCGGCTGCAGCTCCCTGCCGAGACCCGGCGGGTTTTGAGAGCTCTGGGTGCAGAACGCTTGCTCAGGCTGCAGCGCTGGGATCTCTCCAGAAGGCTGAACAGGACAGGACGGGGGATACTGGTGCGAGAAACCCCCCTCCACCTGCCCCAAACCCCCGCGGGCACCGATCCGCCCCTCTGCTCCTGGGAGAGGCCGGGAATGGGAGAGGAGCTGCAAAGGGGGGTGGAAAAGGTGAAGGGTTTTCCATTCCCTCCCTCGGCCGCTGCCCGCGGGGCTCGGCGTCACTCAGCAGGTAGCTGGGGCAGCCCGGGGTCCCGGCCGGCCCCGGGGGATGCAGCTGTCTGGGAGCCGCTCGCTGCCGTGATTTATGCAGCTCAGCCCCATAAATTACCGGGACGGAGCCCGCGGGAGCCATCGCTCACAGCGACGTCCAGAGCTCGCTGCCAGAACCTGAAACACTTCCAGCCGTTAATTGAAGAGGGGGGGGGGGGGGGAAATGGGAGAAGGGGCGAGAAATTAGTGCCCGGGGAATTGGGATTAAACCGCGGCTCTAACGAGGGTCGCCCACGTCCCGCTCCCAGGATCGCAGCGCTTCCTGTGGGCCAGAGCCCAGCCTGGGGAGCAGGGAGGGGGATTTCTGATCCGTGCCTGGGATGAGCCCACTGCAGGGTCCCCACGGGCAGTGACACTCCGTCCCGTCCCCAGGGTGGCGTCTCCGTGCTGAACTGGGACACGCTGAATCTGAAGGGAATCTGAGGATGAGTTGCAGGTGAAGGTGAGTGATGTTGAGGGCTGCCACCACCCTGCACCCTCCTTGCCAGCACCAATCCTTTTTTGTCCCAAATTCAGGGCTGGCCAAACCCTGTCCCAGGCACCAGGGACCCCACTGGCTCCCATTCACCAGGGAACCAGGGTTATGGGGTGGAACCCTAAGAGCCCAGGTGGGAGGGATGGCCACTGCTCGGGGTGCTCTGCTCGGGTCAGGGGGTGCCAGCGGGACACCCCCAGATTAGCAGCCGGCCTGGGGAAGCCCATCGCGATGCTTTGCTATACCAGGAGGTTGTGCAAGAGGCTGCGGCTGTGAGAAAGGAGAAGTGAAAGTGTGAAGCGAGAGGCGGCTCCCCCCGCGCCAAGGGGGGTACCCCATGCTGCACCCCCAACCCAGCAGCCTTTTCAGGGACGGCTGGAGGGATGAAGCCCGGGGGAAACGTGGCTCTGCCTCCCCCTCCTTCTCCTCCTCCTCCTCCTCATCCCAAACCACCGCAAGTCCCCAGCCCATCCTGAGCCACCGCCACCGCACATCTGGGCGCCAGCGCTGCGCGCCCCTCCGCTTTCTGCTGTCCCCCCTCACCAGCAAATTAGGGCCGTCTGCCTTCCCTCCCTGCTCCCCAGAACCCGTTCCCCATCATCTCCACTGATCGGACACGATGTTCCACCCTCTGCACCCCAAAATGACACCACCCACTGCAGCCTTCCCAGCCGACGGGTGCCACCCCGCTTTGTGTATCGGCATCCGTCCCTCGGGTGGGGCGGCAAGCAAAACCGCTCCACTTCATCGTTCCCCAGCACCGTCCGCCCCGTCGGGTCCCACCTGCGCGGGGAGGAGCCGCCCCCGGTACCGGGGGGGTGGAGCGCACCGGGAGCCGCTAGATGGCGCCCTACGAGCGGTACCGACGGGGGGGACGCATCGCCCTTTGCCCGGGGACACCCCGGGTCCCCCCCTCTTCGGGGCTCCCGGCCCCACCCGGGGTGTCCCCGGGCAAAGAGCGATGTCCTAAAGATAGAGACCCCCGAGGGGGCGGTCGGGGCGCGGCGGGAGAAGACCGGGAGGAGGGAAAAACCGGGCTGGGAGGAGGAGGAGGAGACCGGGATGGGGAGGGAGGGGTGTGCAAAGGGGGGGGCCCGGCTTGTCGGTGCCCCGCCCGGGGATGGGAGGAGGAAAACCTCCCGCCGTCCCTTTAACAGCCAGCGGCGCTGCTCGGAGTTCAGGCCGGGGTCAGGGGGAGTTCGCAGCCCGGGTTTCACCTCCGAGCTGGCGGCGTCGGGAACCCCGAGGAACCGCTGCTGCTTCTTCCACAACCACCTCCTCCTCCTCTTCCTCCTCCTCCCGTTCCGTAGGACCGGCCGGGAGCGCGGGGTATGGAGGAAGAGAAGCAGCAGAGGAAGAGGAGGGTGGAGGGGAGCAGCAACCGGCCGCGGCCCCCCCGGGGCTGAGCCATGAGAGTTCACCGAGACCTCAGCTGGTTGGCGGAGGCCACCGGACGCCCAGGTAAAAGGAGGGGGGGAACACCCCGAAATACGGGGAGAATCAGCCGGAAAAGCAGCTCCGCGGGCGCTTGGCTTTACGCACCTGGGCGGGGGGCACCGGCACCGGGACGGAGGCGGGGAGGGGAGGTCCCGCTCCCCCCCACACCCCCAATCGTCCCCCCGCTCACCTCGAGGGGGGGAGAGGAAACGGGGGCGGGGGGCGTCCGGGGGGTCCGGCCGGCCGCCTCCCGGGACCGGCGCGCATAAGAAGCGGGGAGGCGCGGCGGGGCGCGGGGATCGCGGGCGGGTGGCCGGCACCGCGTCGGGGTGTCCCCCCCTGCGCTCCCCCGGCAGGTGGGCGCGGGGTCGCGGGTCCCGGGGCTGGCGGGGCCGGGGCGCGGCACTGGCGGCGGCGGCGGCGGGTGATGTCACTTTCTCCAAAACCCTCCGGGGGTTTTCGCCCCCCTCCCGCCCCCCCGAGCCGCCGAGGAACGAGCCCCCATATAAGCGGTGGCACCGCGCAGAGCGGCCGGGAGGCAGCGGTGCGTGGGGCTGAGACCCGCCCCCCCCGCGCCGCGCACCCCACGCGTGGCTGAAGCCCCGGGCGCGCCCGTCGAGCCCCCCTCGCGTTGCCGTGGGCGTGTGGGGCCGGGCACGGCGCTGACGGGGCGGCCGGTGTGTTGCAGGGCGGCGGGCGAGGAGCGGGATGCTGGACGCCATGGAGGTGCCGAGCCACTCGCGGCAGCTGCTGCTGCAGCTGAACACGCAGCGCACCAAGGGCTTCCTGTGCGACGTGATCATCGTGGTGCAGAACGCGCTTTTCCGAGCGCACAAGAACATCCTGGCCGCCAGCAGCGCCTACCTCAAGTCGCTGGTGGTCCACGACAACCTGCTCAACCTGGACCATGAGATGGTGAGCCCCGGCATCTTCCGCCTCATCCTCGACTTCATCTACACCGGCCGCCTGGCCGAGTGCGAGCCGGGCAGCGAGCAGAGCCTGGGTGCTGTGCTGGCTGCCGCCAGCTACCTCCAGATCCCCGGCTTGGTGGCCCTTTGCAAGAAGAAGCTGAAGCGCAGCGGCAAGTACTGCCACCTGCGCGGGGGCTACGCGCCCTACAAGCTGGGCCGCGGGCTGCGGGCCGCCACGCCGGTCATCCAGGCTTGCTACTCGGGGACACCGCGGCCCGTGGACCTGCCGCCCGTGGAGCCGGCGGCGCCGCTCAACACGCAGTGCGGGGAGCTGTACGCCTCGGCCGCGCAGGGCGCCCCGCTGCACCCGCACGGGCTGTGCCCGCCCGAGCGCCACTGCTCGCCGCCCTGCGGCCTCGACCTCTCCAAGAAGAGCCCCACCGGCCCCTCCGCCCAGCTCCTGCCCACCGACCGCCTGCTGCCCAGCGAGCCCCGCGAGCCCTCGCTGCCCCCACGGCACGACAGCCCCCCCGTCAGCGCCGGCCTCCTGGGCAGCCACGCCGCTGCCTACAAGGACTCCCCGCCGGGCGGAGAGCCGGGGGGACACCCCCACGCCCCCGACCCCTTCCGCAGCACGCCACCCTGCGCCGAGCCCCCGCTGCCCCGCGCCGACGGGCGAGAGCTGATGTACCGCTGGATGAAGCACGAGCCCCTGGGCCCCTACCTGGACGAGGGGGAGGCGGAGAAGGACCTGGAGCGGGAGGAGAAGGCCGAATCGCCTCCTGCGGCGCCGCAGCCCCGCTACCCCAGCGTGGAGAGCAACGACCTGGAGCCCGATAACAGCACGAGCGAGGAGACGGGCAGCAGCGAGGGGCCCTCGCCCGGCGACGCGCTGGACCGCTACTGCAACCACCTGGGCTACGAGCCGGAGAGCCTGGGCGACAACCTGTACGTGTGCATCCCCTGCGGCAAGGGCTTCCCCAGCTCCGAGCAGCTCAACGCCCACGTGGAGGCCCACAACGAAGAGGAGCTCTATCACAAGGCGGCGGCCGAGCAGGCCGTGCCCTTCCTGGACAAAGGTGGCCCGGGGCTGGGTGACATCTTGCGGCCTTACCGCTGCTCCTCGTGCGACAAGTCCTACAAGGACCCGGCCACGCTGCGGCAGCACGAGAAGACGCACTGGCTGACGCGCCCCTACCCCTGCACCATCTGCGGCAAGAAGTTCACGCAGCGCGGCACCATGACCCGCCACATGCGCAGCCACCTCGGCCTGAAGCCCTTCGCCTGCGACGCGTGCGGGATGCGCTTCACCCGCCAGTACCGCCTGACCGAGCACATGCGCATCCACTCGGGCGAGAAGCCCTACGAGTGCCAGGTGTGCGGCGGGAAGTTCGCCCAGCAGCGCAACCTCATCAGCCACATGAAGATGCACGCGGCCGGCCCCGACGGCAAAGCCAAGCTGGACTTCCCCGACAGCGTCTACGCCATGGCCCGCCTCACCGCCGACCAGCTGGGGCTCAAGCAGGAGAAGGCGGCCGAGCTGCTCTCCCACACCTCGCACTTCCTCAGCGACCCCAAGGCCATGGAGAGCCTCTACCCCCTGGCCAAGTTCACGGCTGAGCACCTGGGGCTGAGCCAGGACAAGGCGGCCGAGGTGCTGGCGCAGGCTCCACACCTCCACACCGAGGCCGCCCGGACCATAGAGCGATACTCGCCCCCCTAGCACCGGCCTGGCCGGGGGGCTGGGGGGCGCTGGGCTCCCCTCGCTGCCCCGTGTGGAGCTGGGGCGGGGCGGGGCGAGAGGTGATGGGTGCTCGTCCCCTGGCTCTGCCGACGGTCCCGGAGAACTCGCTCGTAGCGATGGTCCCACGAGGGCTGCTCCGGGATGGATGGACGGCGTGTCCCTCTCCCAGCGCCCCGGCTCGCCCGGGAGAAGCCGATAAATCAGGGACTGACCCCGCGGCACCTCCGCCCCTTGCCGGGGGGGTGCCGGGACCCCCGACGCACAAGCTGTGAGGCCGGGCTGCGCCCCGAGGCTTTGGAGGACATGAGCCCGCTCCTTACCTCGGGGCTGCCGCCCCCGGGCGAGGGGCCGCCCTCGGCAGCCGCCGCGTCGCTCCGGCCCCGCGGTGGGAGCCGGCGGCGCTCGGCTTTGCCGCGACGGGACCCGGACTGTGCCTCCCCGACCGCCGTGAGTAGTTCGTCCGTCGTGGCCGGAGCGGGAGCGGCCAGCGCTGGGCTGGGGGTGCGAGCCCGGCCAGCCGGGGGGACAGACTGACGGAGGGGGTGGGGGCTGCGAGCAGCAGGCGCGGGACGGGGGAGCGGCGGTCACGTCCGTGCTGGGGAGGCCGGGGAATCGCGATGCTCCTCGCCTCGAAACAAGCACTGAGCTCCCGTCCCGAGCGCAGGGGCTCAGCCGGCTGCTCCCCGTGGTTTTGGGAGGTGGGGCATGGCCTGTCCCAGACTGAGCCCCTGGGCCCTGCCTCGCCATCAGGGATGCCCGGGGCACCCGGCCCAGCCCCGGGACCCGGCGGATTCGCCCTCGGGCGGCCACTCGCCTTGATTATTTTTTATTTTTTTATTTTTGCCAAAGACGCCCGTCTCCAGCGCGGCCGGGCCGGGCCGGGGGGTCCATGACAAAGACAAAGCGGTCTCTGGTTTGTCAGCTACGGGAGGTGGGAGGGGGCCGTGGGGCAGAGCCCAGGGGGTGCATGTGACCTGGGGCCGAGTCCCCCCCGGGCACCTTCTGCCACCACCGCATCCCCTCTCCCACCTTCTGCTCGGTGTGGGCAAAGTCCCCCCAGCCTGGACCCCCCCGGCCCGTGCCCTGACCCCTCCGTTGGGGCTAATGTGAAGCTTCTCCCCCCTCCTGAGCCCCTTCCTCTCCTTTGCACACGAGGCTCCGGGCGGCCGCCAGCAGCGACTGTCCCCGGCCTCGCAGCCACTGTGCCTTAGCCTGAGCTGGCCGCTCCTGCCCGGCTGCCCCCGAGCTCCGGGGCTGGCCCGGTCCCCCAGGGCCGGCCGTGTCCCCCGAGCTGCCGTGGGGTGACTGGCGGCGGCGGCAGCACCCAAAGCACAGCTGGCAGCGCCCAGCGGGGCCCCGGCCCCCCCTGTATCACGTCCAATTTGTACACGGGCTTCTCGCCCTCTTTTTTTTCTATAGTCGAAACGGAATGAGCAATAAAGTGACATTAACACGCGTGGCCTCGCGTTCTTCTGTGGGGAGGGGCCTGGCTGGTGCAGGGCTGATGCTGAGCATTGCTGGGAGTGACCCCCGGGGGTTGTCTGTGGGTGCAGAGATGCAGGAGGGGACCCAAGGGACTTTGTTGTGCATCTGGTTTGCCCTGACCCCTCCAGCTGGGGGGCAGCACAGATGCAGGTGGGACAAAGCTGCTGTCATCCTCACGTGTCCCCCTGCTGTCCCTCCCTGGTGTCCCCCACCCCAACCTCAGCAGCAGCTCATGTGCTGACAAGCAAACGACACACCACACTGCACTGACACATGTTTAATACTAAAAATTTTTAAAACCAACTTAACAACCCGAAAGCGGGCGCTGCCCCAGGACAAGGGCTCCCAGCAGCCTGGCAGGGATGGCCCCAGCTGCTCAGGCTCTGCTTGCTGTTGTGCCAGCTGGTCTGGTGGCACCAAAACTGTCCCGTGGCTGAACATGTGACACGTCTGGCAGAGCTGCAGGGCCCTGTGGGCTGGTGGTGCCTCGGAAAGCAGCACTGGGGCAGCGCCGTAAGAAAACAAACACTGAAACACTCGGCAGGAGGAGAAGGCAAAGTCTCTGCAAAGCTGGCAGGCAGCATGGCTGTGGGCAAGGACCCAGGTGTGGGTGCTGTGTGATGGCTCCGTGTGCCCCAAGGCAGCCGTGGTCTCACAAAGTCTCTGTGGGCTGGGGCTGGGCACTGCCCTGGCACAGGTTATCCAGCACAACCCCGTGTGTCCACGGTGCTGCCCAGGCTCTGACCCTGGTGCTGGGCAGCTGGCACAGGGGTAACTGCTCTTCCTGATGCAGACACTGGGTCTGAGCCCCCACACAGGAAAGGAAAACGCTGGGCTCTGTCCTGCTGCTTCCTCCACCACCTCTGACACTTCACTCCCACGGCCACGGTGCCCCAGCAGGGACCAGGGGTGGCCTTGGGGTTGCTCCCACCCTTGGCTCATGGGACTGGGACTTGACAGAGCTCCAGGGGCTCTGGTTCAGGGGTTAATGCTCCCTCTTAGCTTCTGTATCTGGTGTGTCACTGGGGATGGGGACACTTGGTGATCGGACAATATGGGGTGTGGAAGGCTTAGCAGCACCCCAACCCCAAATCCAAGAGCAAAATGACCCAGGAACAAGGCAATGGCTCCATCCATGGACCCTCTCAGCTAGGCTAACAGTGGGGCTGAGCATTTCAGTGACTCTGCAGCCACAGGCAGAAGCCAGATCCCACATGGAAGAAGGGCCCGTGGCAATGTGAGGACACACAGTACCCATGGGACAGCTGGTCCTGGGGTCCTTGGAGAATTTTGTTAGCCTCACACTGAGTCTTAGGTCAAAAGCATGCCTAAAGGTAGCAGGGTAGAACTAAAGGGTTTAGGGGAGAAGGGAAGGGGCAAGTAACAGCTGGGATGGGCAGGGGATCAGAATAAAGCAGCTATGGGGGTGTTCAAAGGCTCCCCCAGCAAAGCAAGCAGGGAATACACCTGAAAACTAACCTACACTGGAAAAATGAAACTCAACAAGCAAACCCTGCACCACGGAGAGGACAAACCCCTCTGCAAGCAGCACTCCTGCATGGGGCAGCACACAGTGGGGAAAGGGATGGGGACCTGGGGCTGTCTGGCCATGCAGGACAAACAGGCTGGGGCAGGGGGAAACCTGCCCTTGAAGTCCGTGGCCTCTCCAAGGGGTACAGGCTGGACTAAGCAATCCCAAAATCTGTGCTGGCACGTCCCCAATCTCTGCCCTACGCAGCCTACAAACCCAAAGAGCCATCAAGGCGTGACTCGAGCTCTCTGCACCCAAGCAAACCAAGCAAAAGGCCGGTGATCCAGCACAGGGCTCACCCAAAGCTTCCCTCGCCAGCGGGGCCCTCCAGCTCCGCGCTGGCACCGCCCAAAGGCCGGCAGGACCCTCAACGGCCCAGCCTCCACGTGAACCATCCGCAGCAATGACCTTCCCAGCTGCTCTGCCCTCGGGGGGCCCTTCTCAGCACGGCCATTCTGGGGTGGGTTGAAGACGTGGCGTTTATTGTTCGTGGTGGGCTGGCGGCGGTGGCGGCGCGGCGAGGCCGCCGCTGGAGCCGGGCTCCCGCCGTCCCGTGGGGGCTGCGTGACTCGCTCAGGGCCCTGGGCCCCCCTTGGCCCCCTCAGCCCTCCTGAGCCCACTTGAGGAAGGTGGGGATGTCCCGCACCGGCACGTTGCGGGTCAGCGCTTTGACTCGCAGGTTCCGGTCGTCCGTCAGCAAAACCACTTCCCTGAGCAAACGGATGGGATCGTCTGCAACGAGACACACACACGGGGCATGGTGAGGCTCAGAGCTGCCACGGGCCTTCCACTCATCCCATAGTGATCCTCTGCCCTTCCTGCTCCCAGATCTCAGCTCCTTGCCAAGCTTCCTGGTGGGCCTCGGAGACAGCCCTGCATCCCCAAGGCCACCTGCTCCCCTCTCTGCTGCCCAGGGATGAGTTGTGACCACTGCCCACTGCCCACTGGGGTGGTGGACTGGCCACAGGCTGGGAAGAGGAGGTCCCTGCCTGACCCAGGCCAGGAAGACAGCTTGCGACCCTGGCTCCAGCAGGAAGCTGGTGCTATTATTCTGTTGATCTCATTATAAGATCTAAAGCCACCCCTTATTTTTTGCGGAGCTCTTTTGGAGTCGCCACTGACACCGAGGCGTTTCTGGCTGGGGCTCAGACAGACACTGAGAGTTGATGCCTGAGAAAGAACCAAAGGGATCTTGCCCCCAGATGGATGAGCTGCCCCGCACGCAACGCGCCGGGCTGGGATGTGGGAGCCACGCTTACGTGTGTGCAAGGCAGGGGAAGCATATGGGGTATGTGTAAGCAGCTGGGTCCTGTGACCAGAGTACTGTTCCTATGAGCACAGGAAACACAGTGCCTCCGAGCCAGGACGGGAATGGAAAAAACAGAGTTTATGGGAGCCCAACATGGGCCCAGATTGGCTGCGCAGGGAGCAGCAGGACGAGGGGAAGGGGAGGGTGGCCAGGAACGCGGGCTACGGTCACGGTGTTGGGGCTGGGGATGGTGGGAGAGTGCCCGGCTGGCCTGTGCCTGTGCTGGAAGGAAGGGAACTGGGGGCTCAGTGGGAAGGCAGGCCAGGGATTGAGAGCTGCCTCAAGTGGGAGCGGGAGGTTTTGCGCGGACACTTTAAGAAATGTGTAACAATAAACATCCTCTGCCCCGCGCTGGTGACGCGCCTCCTTGTTACAAACCAGAGGCTGTCAGCTTGTCAGGCCCCATTCCCCATAATCCACATGATTTCAAAATTCAGCATCATTTGCACATAAACATTTGGTGACGGTTTCTCTGTGAATCTGACAAGTTAAGCTGCTAAGAATTCGTGCTGACAAATGCGGGTTGATTTCTTGGGCAGCTGCTGATGCGATTCCCATCCCTGCCGCCCTGGCAACAGCCTGGAGGCTGTCTGGTCCCAGCACACATGGCTGATGCCAACCAGGAATCCAGAGGAAAAAAAGCCCTGGACAGAAGGCATCAGAGGTCATTGGGAGAAGGCATTTTCTGGGCCTTTGTCACCACAAAAATGGCTCTGTGGATGTTTATGGTGGGGCATCCCCGAGGTGCCATGAGGTGACATTTGGCAATGAGGTGGGAGGGCCACAGCCTGGGGCTGACCGGAGGCAGGAGGTGGCACTTTGGTGTTGAAAGAGGCAAAATGCAGGAGGGAACAGATCCAAGGGTCATGAAAGAGAAATGGGAGGAGTCCGTGGAATGCAACAGAGAAGGGACAAAGAGGATGTAAGGATGTACCACCTTTGTTGGAGGGCATGAAATCCTTGGCCTTGTCATTGCAATAGTGGAGGCAGCAGGACAGAATCAGATCGTCATTGTTTCCCTGGAAAAGAAAGGGCAAGGTTACTCTTGGCAGGGAAAACTTTGCACCCCCACCACCCTGACTGCTGCACTGCCTCGAGACACCCCAACACTGCTCAGTGAGAGCAGGGCTGCCCCGAGCTGAGACACAAGGGCCTGCTCAGCCACCGCAGAGTGAGGGGACAGAGCCACCCCTGCCCAGAGCTCACAGACCTCAGGGTCCCTGGTTTTCCCTGAGGAGCTGGGGAAGAACTCCCCGCTCTCAGAGTCCAGGATGCCCCTCACCTGCTGGCCAGTGGTGTCTTCACTGCGGAAGGAGATGGACTCCAGCTCGTTGCCTCGGCTGGTCAGAGCCCTCAAACAGTTGTCCCGGCTCTCGAATCGCTCCTCCAGGAACTCGATGGACTTCCTGGCTCTCTCCTGCACTTGGCGGGCATAGCCTGCAGCCCGGTGCTCCATCTCTGGGCCCTTGGCCAGGCCATCCAGCTCGTTTATCACTTCAAACAGGAAGAGGAGGTACAGTTACTATGGGACAAGGTGCTCCCATGACCTGCTGCTGGAGCACGCAAGTTGCCAAGGCCTCGGGGCTGGGGCACTGGCAGCTGGCTCAGGAAATCTGGGTTCAGCTGCTGCAGTGTCCCTGTGCTCCTGGACTTGGCTGCAGGTCTGGAAAAGCTTTGCTGCCTTCCACCTCCATAGGTCACCTGGCTTGGCCCCAAGAGCGCAGGCACCTCACCCCCGCAGTGTAACTGGTGAGGGCAACTGGTCCTGCCCTGCCAAACGCTGGGGAGCATCGCTGTGCCCCCCACCCCACACTCCTGTATCATGGCCAACAGCACATCTGTGCCTGGGGGTGTCAGGAAACCCTGAACTCCTGCATCCTGCTGCTCTATCTCCGAGCACAGCGATGGCCGGTGGCACTGTGCCTCCTGCCCGTGTGGCACTGCCTGCCTCTGCACTGTCTGACTGCAGGGCTGCACATGGGAACAGGAAGCAGGCAGTTCCCACCCTGGCACTATTTCCCACACAAATCCCAGGCCTGTTTTCCCACTTGAAGCCACCACCCCGTGCTCCTGGCAGGAAACACGCTCCTTTCAACACCTCACCCATCTGGCTTTGTGCATCTGTCCTGCCTCGAGACGAGCTTGGAATCCAGGTGGATTCCCAGCCTGTTCACCTTGACTGGAACCCCTTGTACTGCTGCCAAGTGGTTGGGAACTCCAGCTGCTTCAGCCTGATGAGCCCAAGGGACCCCAGAGCTCCAGGAGGGCCCAGCCCTTGGGTGCTGGGGCTGCTGGAAGAGCAGCACTGCGTGAGCGACAACATTCATGAGCACATGAGGACACACCCTTGTGTGCCCAGCCTCACAGCTGGCAGCAGGACTGGGCACACAAATGTGTTTCCAGATGTGCAAACCAGTGTCCCCTGGCTGTGCTGGTGCACGGGGCTGTGTGTGCACAGAGCTGGTGTGCACGTGTGTGCGAGGGAGCCTCCCTGCACTCTGTGTGTGTGTGTGTTTGAGCCATGGCTTCATTTCTGAAGATTGTTTCCGAGCTTGGAGCCAAGTCCTGAGTTCAAGTGGGAACTATGCATTCCTTGGGGGGTTCGGGGAGAGAGCTCGGGGTCTGAGGCCTCTCCCCAGTGCTGTGAATCACTGCCCGGGGAGCCTGCGTGATCGCTCTGTTCCATGGTGAGACTGGCACTCACTGTCTGGGTATTCCAATTAAATCTGTGTGGAGCTGCTTTGCTCTTCCCTGGCTGGAGACTCTTCTTGCTACCGACCTGATGCTGCCATTTCCACACAATGCACGGCTGGGCCCGGGGTGGGGGGAGCCGTGCAAGAACGGAACATCAAACAGGAAAAGCTGGTATTCCCTCCCGAAATCCGCCTTCCTGCTTCCAAGCTAAACAGGCTTCAAAGGGGAGGCTTGTTTGTGCTTCTGCACCAGGCCTGGCTTCTCCATGGCGGGGTCAGGCTCAAGGAGCACGGAGCAGGTTAAAGAGCAAGAGAAACAAACCCAACGAGAAGCCAAGCGCTTAACCCCTTGCTGCATCCCCGGGAAGAGCAGGGAGCAGTGCTCGGGGAAGGGCACTGTGCCTCTCTCCAGTCTGCCCCATGGGACATGGCCTCTGTCCCAGCAGCCACAGGCCCAGGGGATGGCTTCCTCCTGCCCATACTGACAGCTATCCTGGGGGATATGTGACCAACCCGTGCATGGACAGGGAGTTGCTGGCTTTGGGGTGCTTCTAGGAGGCTCGTGGCAGCAGTGGACATGAGTTACTCTGTTGTCATGACAAGGCAGCAGGACAGGAGGGCACTAAAAGTGCTCAGCTGTGCCTGTGGAAGGGCAGGCCTGGCTCCTTTTGCAGGTTGAGGGCAGCAGCATCTTGGACAGGGAGAGGACCAGGGTTTTCAGCTCTCCTGCTCCCCTGGCTGAGGTTTGATGGAGAAGCCTCCCAGCAACCACTGGAGTGCACCAGGAGGCAAAACTATGGCTCCAGGGCAGGTGTCAGCTCTCCCAGGTGTTAACATGCCCCATAGCCCTCAGGGCTTCCCAGGCTCTGCTGGAGCTGCTGCTGACTGACTTCCCTTGGCTTCTGCAGTGCCAAGCCACAGAGCAACTTGGCAGCTCCTGTGCTGAGCTGGGCAGGCATCCAGCCCCGCTCTCCCCACCCAGGGGTGCCATCTCCAGCCCCAGGAATCCCTCCTGAGCTGGGCTGCTCAGCCTGAGGAGAAGGGCAGCAGCTGGCTGGTGGCTCTGGGACAGGCAGAGCTGTCTGTTGGACACCAGGAGTTGAGAAGGAACCCCCACAATGGCTCAGAGAGCAGCACTCCCCCATGCCAGGGGGTGCACCTGTGCCACCTCACTGCCTGGACACTGGAGATACCCAGGGCACCCAGCTGGTCCCTGGCCTCCTGGGGCTGTGGATGGGATGTGGGCTCTGCAATGCTCAGCCCCACTCCTGCCCCAGCCTCTCCAGCTGTGCGTGGGGATGCTGTGAGTGCCAGGCTGGCACCAGCAGTGCCACTGGCCGGAGGAGCAGCACCTCCAGCCCGGAGCGTGATCAAACAACCAGAGCAAAGGCATCGACCCAAGTGCTGCCGCCACCCTGGGAGACCACCCAGCAGCACGGCCGTTATCTGCCAGGGTGAGTGTTTACCAATAACGGGAACCAGCTTGCTGTTTTACTGCGAGCTTTATAAGGATAAAAAGAAGGGCTGGGCTTGAGCAGCTCCGAGGCGCTGGGACACAGGCCGGCCATTTGCTCAGCCTGCCTAAGCCCCAGCTCAGCTGGGATAAGCTATCTGCTCTGATTGTTTAACAATTCCTCTTCCTTGCTCCCTTCGAAATTCCCTCCAAATCCTCATTAACACCCATCTGCTTTCTCCCAGCCCCTGGCACCCCCAAATGCACTGGGAGAAGTTTGTGAGTGCTGTGGGCAGAAGGCTGGCAGGGAGGGAGTGGGATGACAGGGGCTGAAGGAATGCCAACAACGACTGGGATGAGACAGGGCAGGATGAAGTCTAGTCCCACGGCATGAGCTGACCAGCTCCAGACCACACAGGCACTGCGGGCACGTGGGGCATGGAGAGAGGGAGCCAGACTGGAGGAACAGACCACACCAGGGGAGAGGGAAAGCCCCCACCACAGCACTGGCCCTACTCACCGATCAGGGGCACCACCAGGATGAACTTCCTGCAGTCCAGCAGTGTGACCAAACTGCCAAGGTGGTCGATGAAACCATTGGTGTCTGGGACCAAAAAGACGGGTCTGATCTCCAGCTCCATCTGCCTCATTTGGCTCTGGTCTTTCAGCACAGCCTGGAGGAGAAGGAAGGACACATGGTGAGTAAGGAGGATGTCAGTCCTACAACCCGAGGACCCTGAGAGCAGAAGATAAGCCTGGCTGGCACGTACAGATCCATGTGAAGGGGACTGGGAGGAGGCTGCATCCATCCCACCTGCACACCCCAAACATCTGTGTTTGGGGTGTGCAGCTCCCAAACCCAGCTCTTGCAGGCTCACAGTACACATGTGAGCAGGATGGCAAAAGCCTCCCAGAAAACATTCTCCTAGAAATACAGCCCTGTCCAGGCTTTGGGACCAGCCTTGGAAATGGAGGCATTTTGGGAACTGTCCTATTTGTAGGATTGGCAGTTGCCAGGATCATCTGCACCCGTGCCAAGGGGGAGGGAGGACAAGGGTTCTGGGGCTTCACACAGAAACAGGTCAAGGTGACAGCAGACAAAACAAACCAGTTTGGGATGCCTAAGTCCTGCCAACAGCCTCCTAACACAGGGACCCAAGCAGCAACCAGAGGTCTATGGGGTAGGGATCCTTGGCTGAATATCTCCTGCACTGTCCTACCATCTCCTGCACATGCCTTGCCTTTTCCGACTCCATCCAGCTGGGAAACCAGGTGGATTCCCGCCCTGAAAACTCACAGTACTGTCCTTGGTCAAGCCCTTTACACCCAGAGACCAGAGGTGCTCACACTCACAGGGGGAGGGTCTGCTGGGGCTCACTGGCCACCTTCTGGGCTGCACCTGGACCTCTGGCCAACGCCACTTGCCAAAATGGGACCCCAGAGCTCACGTATGACTTTCGAGGCTCTCGAAGGACTTGGGCTCTTCAGTAAGCCACAGGCTTAAAAAACTCAGGATGCTATTCTAGTGCTTCCTCTGCTTAAAAATAGCTTCCCTGGACTTGCTGATGTTTGTTGCCTCTAATAGGAACTGGTCACCCATGGAGCACAGCAGAGCTGCTGTGGAACACATCCACCATGCAAACCCTTCTGAGACCCACCAGATGTGCCCTGGGCACACGTGGTGACCATCAACCCTGTCCTCCCCAATGGTATGGGGAGCTCCCTCTGCCACAGTGAGGATCTCAACCCTCCCTCAGACATGCCAAACCCTTGGAGGCGCCCTGGAACAACGAGCTACATAGGCCAGCAAAGTGGCCATGGAAAGAAGTGGTTTTTAATTCATTTCCAAGTGTTGTCATCTGGCTTTAAATCAAGGCGGCTTGATGCTGCCACCTCCCACAAGTGTCTCCAGGCAAGGCAGCAACCAGAACCTCACCACGTGCCTCCCACCCTCCTTCTGGCAGTGCTGGTCCTGAGGATGTGCTCCCACAAACCCTGAGGGGTGGCAGGCAGAGCAGGGAGCATGCCAGGTCGAGTCTGCTGCATGCCAGCAGGAGGACATGCCTTCCCCATCACACATAGGACACACCAGTGTCCCCAGGCTGCAGCTCTCTACCAGCCATGTGCTAGATGCCAACCCTGCATGTGCTCTGCCTTGGCACTCACTGGTGGCACAGGAAGAGCTACAGTCAGGGAGAACCTGGAACCAACCCCAGCATGGAGCTGCTGCTGCCTCCTCACCACAAGAACAGCAGGTGGGGTGTCTCCAGAGGGTTTTGGGGTGTGGGAGGAGCTGCTTGTCCTTGGGAGGCACTGGACGCTGCTCCACTTGCCTTGGGGAGATAGAGAAGGGCCCCTTAACCAATGCAGAGACTCAGAGAGTGGCACATCCCTTGTGTGGCAGCCAAAGAGGTCAATGGCCCAGAAGCTGCAGGAAGTGGTGGTGAAACCATGCAGTGCCCACTGAACAGTGACAGTCCTATGTGAACAAGAGCTGGTGCCAGGAGGGGACCCCCGCCTGCACCCCAACACAGTTCCTGAGCCTGTGACTCACCCCAGCCCGTGCAGGTGACCTCAGGAGTGCCCGTCCTACCCGTCCAGCCCGGGGCACGGGGGTGACGGCGGGCAGGGCGAGTACCCTCGTGTGTGGCATTCGCCCCGGCAGCCCTGGAGGGCCGTACCCGGCCGATTCCTGGCAGCCGGCAGCACGGCCTGTGCCGGCCGTCACGTCCCATTCCGCTCGCCGGGCCGCCCGGTGAGAGAAGGACACAGGATGCGCCGGGAGTGAAAGAGCGAGGTCGGCGGGGAGCGTGCCAAGTCCCCGCGCGCAGCTCCGGGCCGCTCGGGGAGCCAGAGGGAAACTCGCCTTTGCAGAGTTCAGAGGCCGGCAGCGAGATTTATTTTTGTTTGTGTGAGTAAAAGGCTGCAGAAGCCTCCGGCCAAGGGGTTTGGGGGAGAGAGGAGTGGCCTGTGATTCATGCGGACGCTGGCTGGCCCCAAGCCAGAGATGAAAGGGAGCCCATGTGCGGCAGAACTGGGGAGGCCAGTTCTGCCTTAACCCTTCTGGGAGGAAGGGGAGCATGCGGGTGTGGATCGGGATGGCCACGTTTGGGACTCGGCTTCTGTGCTTTTAGGGCTGCCAGAAGCGAGCTGCTGGTCCCACCGTGTCTCAGAGTCCCTAAAACAAGGACAGGGAGATGGTGTGCTGCTGGGAGGTGGGATTTGGAAAGCACCCTGGGGAGTGTAGGGTGGACGGAACAGCAGAGGTACAGCCTCACCCTGGCCCAAGTGATTTGGGACAGCCAGAATTGAGCTTTGGCTAATTTGGGTTAAACAAATAGGCTCAGCTTGGCTCAACTCAGTGGCAGGGTGACCCCACAGTGCTGGACGTGGCAGTGGACTTCTGAAAGCAGGGGCTCGGTGCCCTCTCCTGGGCTGGCAGCTCCACCTCCCTCGCCTCCTGCTCCCACCCGCAGGTCCCTGCCCATCCCGCTGCTCCGGCCACGGGGGCTTCTCCCAGGAGCTGGGCCGCAGCCGGAGGTGGCTCCCCCGGCTGCCCCAGCTGGTGGCAGCACTGAGATCCGACACTCCTGCACACACAGTCCCAAATTCCCAGCTCATCCATCAGCTGGGATCACCTGGGGAATTCCCCGGAAGTCCATGCCCGGGTGAGAGCTCCCAGCGTGGGCAGGGCACGGGTCCCCCAAAAACCAGGACTTTGTGTAGAGCGACAGGGGGGCGAACTGAGGGTCTCCAGCACCAGCACAGAAAGTGAGAAGGCTCCACATGGACCCTGGAGCTCCGCACACGGACCCCAGAACTGCTCTGCCCGTGGTGCCAGGATGGCAGGGAGGCCGAAGAGAACAGCGGCACGGGTCACACGGGGTCACGCCGCTCCGGCAGGACGGAAGGGCCACCACCACCCTGCCACCACCTCTCTCCTGCCACCAGCCGCGGCCAAAGCCGGCGCCGCTGCCCCTTCCAGCCCCGCGCGCTCCGCGGGGATCGCATTTTCCAGGGCCGAGAACAATGCCTCCTCCAAGCCTCTCTGCTCCAGGGCTTCCTCCTCCCAAGGCTCGTCCCCAGCGTCTTCCTCGGGAGTAGACGTGCCCCGTGCCTGGTCGCACACCGGGGCCGCCGCCGTGGCGGAGCCGCCGTGGGTGGGTGTGCGCCTTCCGCAGGCAGCAGCGCCCGCTCCCAGGCAGGTGCTGTGCGTGTGCACATGCCCGCGGCATTGTTCCTGCGGGGACGGAGAGCGTGAATGGGACACGGCTAAATTTAGCCACTTACTCACACTACCGCCACAAAGGAGCGGCTGCATCTTAAGGGGGCGGCCGTTCCGTGGGCTCAGAAGGGACAGGAGAGCTGCTATTTTGGGAAGACATGTCATAATTGGCCGCCCCGGTTGAGCTGCTTCTGTAATGCTGAGCAAAACAATAGCAGCATCCAGAGGAAGAGCCTGTTATGTTTCAGGTGGGATGTTTTCAACCGGTCAGGAAACTCGACCGCTCCCAGCGCGCAGCGGCGGCACAAAGGACAGGGGACGCTGAACAGCACGGACCGAGGGCTGGCCAAGCAGCAGGACATGCTGTGGGCTGGGGACAGCCCTGTCTGAGAGCACTGCCTGCTCCAGCAGTGTCACTGCCACCTCTTCTTGTCCACCTGCCTGCCTGGCCTCTGCTCCCTCTAAACACCTGAGCAGAACACAGGGATGTGCCTGGTCTTTCATCTCGTCCTGCTGTCACCAATTCTGTCCCAGTGTGGGAATGTGGTGAGGACAGTGGAGCCAGGGAGCTGCTCTGTATCTAGAGCTGCCCAGGGATACAAGAGACCTGACCCTGCTCTGGTCTATCTTTCCCCCCAGAGTAATGGGTTTGGGGTCTGTGTTTGTGGACATGAGCTCATAGAGATGAGCTGAGTTCCCTCTAAAGCTGCTGCTGGCTCAGGGCCACCCCTTTGCCATTTATCCTGCCTAGACCTGTGCTTCTCCAGCAGCTCAAGCCACAGTCCTGCACACAGCCAGGACAGGGACGGGGACCTAAGGAGAGCCATGAAGCTCAAGTTCCCCTCAAGGCATCAATCAGCAGCACAGCTGGGCTGCCAGAGACTGGGGAGCAGGGAAAGGCAGGAAAACCTGGAGGGGAGAAGGCAGTGACTTTATCCATGAGAAGTATAACTCTGCAAATCCCAGGTGAGGCCGTGACACTGCTCTCTCCTTGGGCACAGAAAGAAATCACACAGCCAAGAGATGAAGGCTTTGCCCTGCATCCTGAGGGACCACACATTGCATCACAGATTCCACAGGAGGCAGCCACAGCACCTGGAGCCGAGTCCCCACTGCTGTGTGGGGAGCTGAGTCTTGTGTGCTGAGACAGGAGCCACATCTGCTGGACTGGGATGGAGCTGTGGCTTGTCCCCAGAAAAATGAAAGGGTGACTTGGAAAGCAGCTGAGAAGCTGTGACAGGGAAGAGAAAAGGTCCCCAGCTCCCATGAAACATTAAATCTGTTGGGAAGAGCAGAAAGGTCAAGGATCACAGGTTAAGAGGGAAAGTGGAGGGAGTGGATGCTGAGCTGGCTCCAACCTGGCCTCTCCCGGCAGCATTTTCCACCCGAGCTCCTCCGCTGCTCCAGCTGCGTGGTCAGTACCCGGGCAGGGAGAGGACTGGGGCAAGCACACATGTTCTGCTCCAGGCCATTCCCAGCCAGCTACAGCCTGGATGACTTTACTGAAGCCCCAAGGACTTCTCCTCCGCCCCGTGCCTTCAGACTCCAACTGCACCTCAGCTCTCAGCTGTGCAGCCCCTGAAGCTGCCCACACCCTCATTCTGACCTCTCTCTGCCTGCGAGCATCGGCCCCAGCACGGCCGGGGAGGAAGGGAGGAGCAGGCCGGCGGGAGAAAGCCCCTGACAGCATCAGGCAGCCCCCACTGTCCCTGCAGAATGGGCAGCGGCCGTCCCGGGGGCCCCGCCGCAGCTGCGCCGCTCGCCGCGATCGGCCGCGCGCTGCCCTCCCCGAACATGTGCAGTTCCTGTTTGCTGTGTCTGTACAAGGCAGTGGGAAGTGGGGAATTTACTTACACCTCCCGCTTAACAACCATGGGAGGCTGGAAGGCTTCAGGCCGCTTTAATTTACAGCCCATCTCTCCAATCTCTCACTCCTTTCGTTGCTGCTCTCTCTTCCTCCTCATATTAACGTGACCCAGGTACCTGCCAACAATAATGGACTGGCTTGTGGGGGCGGCCCCTCCCTCCCGGCACACAAACTTCTACCTTCGCCTTGATATGGATTGCTCCGAATTCAAACGAAAAGAAAAAAAAAAAAAAAAGAAAAGAAAGAAAAAAAAAAAGAGAAAAAAGGCGAAATCTGAAAAGGTTGGGGTGGGTTTGGAAAAGCGAAGCGCAGTGGTTCTGGGCCCGGCGCCAGTAGCCCGAGGGTACACATGTGCAGGCTCTCCCAGTAGGGCCTTCAGCAGCCCTGTTTTACAACCACCTCGGCACACACTGCAGAGTTCACGCATATGGCCAGACAGATGTGTCTGGCTTACGTTCAAGGCTGGAAAATGAAGAATTATGGAAGTGAAGGGCCCTGGGCATTAGAGAGGGCGGAGGTGAGGGGGAGGGGAGCCAGGGAGAATTTTTCCTCTGCTGAGAAATCCTCATCTGGGGCGCGAGGCTGGAGGAAGAGGGGTTGCGAGCGAGGAGGCAGCCAACAGCCATCCATGCATGTGAGAGATTGCTCTTAAAGCAACAGGGTGCATCGCCAGGCGCCTGCTCCCAGTCCAACCAGTTTACTTCACCAGCTCCCACTGGGAAACACGCTCTCATCAGGCCAGGGCCAGGCCAGGATCACCTGCATCCCGTCTGTTTGTCCCATAACGATGGCAACGTTCTGGCTGCAGCAGCCCTTCACAGACTGTTTTTCCACCGCTGGCTCCTGCATGAACTCTGCTGTTCGTGTCCCACCCTCCCTCGTCTGCCCGTGCCCCGTTGCACAGGAAGGCTGATTTCTCACCAAATCTTGCTGTCATGGAGCCTCTGCCCTGGGTGGGAGCACACCTCACTGGAACACACACAGAGAGTCGCTGCCCTGGGGCACAGCTCATTGCCTGGCATGCACAGCACCACAGCCAGCAGCTAAAGCACTGCCCTGCCACTCCTGGGTGTGCTGGCAGCTCCCCAGGGAAGCTGTGTCTGCCTTCAAGAAGGTCCCCAAACCATTCATTTCAAGGCCTGGGAGGGCAGATCCTACCCAGGGTGGGGACAGCAACACAGATTTGGACCTTCCAAAGGGCCAAAACTGTTTGCTGCTGTGTATCACAGAGGCAGCACGTGGCATTACAGGAAGGTTAAGGTGCCATGGGACATCCCAAGAAGCCATTGAAGCATGGTAGGAAAACAGCTGTGCACCACTGGCACAGCAAGGTGAGAGCAGCCCATCCTACCTGAATCTTGTCTTGACGGCGCTGCTGCTCAGCAACTTTCCTGGCCAGTGCTTGCTTTTTGGCTCTGAGCTCCTTGATGTCCATCTCTCCTCCACTGCCTTCAGTCTCAGAGTCATCTTCAAAGGCCTCAATCCTCACATCATCCTCCTTCCAGGAAATGCAGAAAGAGAGAAAAACAGGAGGGCAGTCAGTGTAAGGGATGCTGGTGGCAGGGATCATTCTCGTTGTGCTCTTCATTTTCCAGCAGACAAATCCCTGTCAGACAGTCCATCACTCCTTGCTGATGGGTGACTGACTATTTCAAACATCCAAAAGAAGTCAAATAAATAGTAAACATTCAGGAAATGACAAGGTGAGACAGGAGATAATGGGCAGGAAAGGCAGAGACCAGGCTGGGCAGGGGCAGCCCAGCTTTATGCTCTGTTCCTAAATCACACCCTCTTCCTCACCTTGGAAAACTCTTCCCACAGCCTTGGGTGAGTCACTGATGTTTTATAGCCTCCAGTTCTGTGAAATCATGGTATTTCCCCGTCTCTCTGCTTTGCCTGCCTGTTCAGGCTTCACATCCCTGTCCAGGCTGCTTCCTCCCTGCACCAGGGCAGTACAAAGCTGCTCTAACAGTGCTGCCTCATCCCACAGGGCACACGGGCTGCTCATCCTGACAGCACCCTCAGATCTACAAACTCAGGTGCCCTTCTCCATTTTGATCTCTGAGTAGGACAGAGAGATTCCTGTACCCGCCTCAAAACTTCCAGCTGGTCTGGAACAGATGTTTCAGAAGGAGATGTTCAAAATCTTGATTTTAAAGCTCTACATGATGGAGCATCCATTGTGTCTGAACGTCACTCATTTCAACAGTTAGTGACTTCCTCTGTTAACATTTCCACCCTACTTCTAGTCAGCCTTTGCCATGCTCCTGCTGTCCAGGAGCTTAGTCTTTGCTGAATTCAAGGGTCCCTGGTTCTCCAGCCTCCTGCTCACACCAGCACATCTGGACCACACTGCATCTTCTTCCTCTCCTAGAGACCCTTCTCTGAGGTTCCCCACCAGTTCTGCAGACTGTTCCCAGTATGCCTGCATTGCCTGACTGGAGACCCCAGAAGGCTGTTCCTACCTTAGGTGGAGGCCCCACTGGCCTTTCCCCATGTACCCAAATCTCTGGGATACAGGAGGGTGGGATGTGGTGTCTGGTGTCTAATTGGGCATCATTCACAAGCATGTTGTACCCAAGCTTTGCTGCTCTCCCCAGTCATTCCACATCCAAAGGGGAGTCCCTGTTCCTCAGCATGTGTCCCACATGTGCTGCCCAGGAGCCCAACTCTCCACTGCTGCATGCAGACTCCTCATCTCGTGCAGCCAACCTTGCTCCCCAGTGACCATAGGTGGCATTCCCAAGCCATGCCATTACCCATCCTCTCTTCTCTGCACAAAATCCAAGGCTGGGTAGAGTTCCCAGATGGCACCTGGCCAGAAAAACCTGCTCTGAGCCCCTGGAGGGCTGCAGGAGACCTGCACAGGGGGAGAAGAGCAGGGCTACACTCCCTGCCCTGTGCAGGCTGCCACAACACGTGTCAGCAGAAGGGACTTGTGGTCTTAATTTAGAACAACCCCAGTGCTGCAGTCGTGCACTCAATCATTTCACCCAGGCCACAGAACCACCTTCTTTTCCCTCCTTGTGACCTTTTAGCCATGGGAACGAGGAAGATGGGAGCCCTCAGGCTCACTTCCCTCTGCTGAGACAGCCTGGACCACAGGGGATGGGGGGATGCTGCCAGAGTGTCACACCAGGATCTCAGGGAAAAGCCTCTGTCTGATGCAGATCTGCTGGGGAGGGGTCAGGAGCTGCTTGCCCCACAGTGGTGGTGGTCCCTCTGGTGAGCTGCAAGCTCCCTTGAGATCAGAGCACAAGAGGGAAGCTCCAGGGCTGCACAACGAGCTCAGGGAGAGATTGCCACAGCTAAGCAGAGACTGTGGGGACAGGGCAGGAGGGAGCTATCCTGGCACTGTGATTGTTCACAGCAGGAACTGAGGGACTGAGCCAACAAAAGGAGCCTTCTGGAGAACAGGACCATCCCTGCCATGACACTGGGAAGAACCTAAACATTCCATATCCCACAGGGCAGCTTGAAAACCTCCAGCACTTTCTCCACAACAGGACAAAGATCCAGGTCTCCCATCTTACAGAGACAACTCTTGGCTGGGGAGTTGCTGTCCCCTGCTCAGCTGGGACAAGGAGGGTGCTGAGTACAGCACTGCTCTGGGCTTGTCTGAGCTTTCTGACTTTCAGTTCCCACGAGACAGGGAGAAGGTGCTGTCCCTGCTCAGGGTGATATCCCTCTGGCTCTGAGTGCCCAGCCCCAGCACAGGGAGGGGAGCCAGAGTGAGCCTGGGCAGCACCAGGCCACCCAGCTTCCTGTTCCCAACGCCTCTGCTCCTCTCTCCTGTTTCCCTGGCCTTTCCAACTGCAAGATTAAACAGAAGAAAGGAGTCAACCTGCAGAGCAGCTGGCAGGGCCCTTAAACACACACACGGAGCCTGGAGTGAAGCAAGGCCTACAGGAACAAGCAAGGGCAGAAAAACAAGAGTTGAATTCCTTAATCACATCAGGATGTGAGAGGCAGGGGAGGGACGGGGCGCCAATGTCAGCTCTTCCTGTACGTGTGCTGGAGGCTGGAGCTCAGGCCTCTGCCACAAGGAGCTCCATGGCTATAAACTTGATCCTGAAGCTGAACCCTGACACCCCCTCGCCCACCTCCTCTCCTGGGGCCGTGGCACTGCACGTTATTAAAGCTCCCCCCAGCCTGGGTATGAAGCAAGCAGCATCTGGAAGTCATAGCGGCGTGCGAGATAGAGGCAGGCGGGCTGGGCTGGCAGGAAAGGGCACGAGCCAAGCACACTCGGGAGACAAGGGCTGTGCACCATTTGCCCCCCCTGCCTCCCCCCATAAAATGCACACGCAGCCAGGCCAGCTATAAATAGCAGGAGCTGCAGGGCAGGCAGAGGCTGGGCCCCACAGGGGTGATTCTTCCTTCACCGAGGAGCGCTCTTCCCGCACGGTACCTGATCTTCCAGTTGTTTTCCCTCTTGGCTTCCCATTTCCTTTCCCATGGCGTCTGGGACGGGTGCCACTGACACATATTTTCCACCCTTGAATGCCAGCAAAGGCTCTTCTTGTCCACAAAGGGCTTCCAGGAAATACTTCAGAACTGTGACCCTCTTGCAGTCGGCTGCAATAACCTACGGGGTGAGGACGAGGGGGTTGGGGAGAGGGAAAGGAAAACAAAGTCAGTGCAAAGGGGAGCGGATGAGTAACGACCAGGGGGAATGTTCGGGATAGAAGGCCCAGCGGGATGCAGGCACCACAGGGATGTGAGGGGTGCCCCTCTCCTAAGCACGGGTGGAAGGGGTTTGCCTTGCTTTGTAGTCCCCAGGGAAAAGGAGGCAAAGTCAGGACATTCAGCACTGATCCTGCCCTGCCTCCTCTGAGCATTCCCAGGGCACAGCCAGCCCCTGGCCAGCCCCAGCAAACGGGGGAAAATCCTGCTGAGCCATGAGAGATCTATGATGTGGCCTATCTCTCTGTTTCATTTTGGCTTCGGTGCTGGATTTCCCCCCTAAAAGCTGTGGAGGGATGCAGGTGTGAGAGTGAGAGGGTGGGGGCATTTGAGAAAACCCGAGCCTCTCCTCACCTCCAGCCCAACCCCGTCCCATGGGCCCATCTCACAGACCAACTGGGGAGCCCTGTTGGGGAGGCTGGGATGGATCTGGCACAAAGGAAACTCAATAGCTTAGGTAATTATCCAATTTATGAGGCTCTCAAATGGAGTTTCCAGAGCACGGGAGCCCAGTGCCTCCCCAGCCTCGGCCGGCACCTCCGCCACGCCTGGCCTTGGCTCAGCCCTTGTCCCCTTGCAGCAGGGCTCTGCACCTGCACAGCTCTCCCCTGGTGCTTCCTGCTGACTGGTGTCACCCCCAGGGAGCTGCAGATTTATAGGGAGAAAGTCAGCAAACAAGATTAAAAGTGCTACACACTATGGACACGAAGTCTGTGTTCACACCCCGGTTTCTCCTGCCCCCAAACCATCTTGCTGTGCTCGTAGACCAAAGCAGTCTCAGAGACCCCCATCCCAACAGGGTTTCTGCAGGCTCCCAGGAATGGGATTGTGAAGCTGGGGAGAGGACAGGTGCCTCACAGCCAGGGACAGCCACCATGTGATGCCAGGCCTGGTCCTGGTGTGGTGGACATCGCCTTGGTCCCCGATGGGGCCGTGCCTGGCAGTGGCACCAGCCCCAATGCACCAGGCTGCTGTGAGAGGAAACTTCTGCTCTTCCACAGCACTGCCAGTTTCCTCTCTGTGGGCTAATTTTAACCACGGTGTCACTGCCGTGCGTGTCAAAAACCTGACCCTCCTCTGACCTCCAACCTCCCACCCCGGCCACTGCCGGAGCGAGGCACCCTCGTGCAGCTGGGGCTGCCTCTGTTTGAAGGTGGCCCCCTGAAATCCTGTGTCCCCTTGTCTCCTCCTGCACGGGAGGAGAAGCCCTGTCCTCCCCACAGAGGCAGCTGCTGCTGCAGGGAGGTGGTGTGAGCAGGGTGATCACAAAATTAGTATTATGAGGACCAACAGATTCAAAACCACTGACTATGCACCTATAAAATGTGTCCTATGGGACTGAGGAGTGCAAAGGACAAGGTGACACCAGCTCAGCAGTTCCAGGAGCTGTTGGGGACCCTCTTTCCCAGGACAGCTTTTTGCTGCTTGTGACATCCAGCCAGGAGCAATCACTGCAAGTGTCACCACAGGAACATTCCCTTCCTCCTGGCTCTCATTTAGGAATGACTGTGTGCAGGGGAAAGTCCAAAGGAAAGAGAACACGAGCAGAGTGGGAATGGCTGTCATGGGAAACATCCCTCCTGAGAGTTCCTGAGAGCTCTGGGCTGCAGCTGAGGAAGTGGTGGAAACCTCACCACTGGCTTCACCCCCAGCTCCACGGGCTAATGCCACGGAGACCCAGCCTGACTCACACGGGGTAACTTCTGCCCAGGGATTTTCCAGTCTGGGTATCTGCAGTTCTGCTGTGCCCAGGCTGCTGGGCAAGCTGAGTGCCCATCACCACCAGCCATGTGCCAGGGGATGCCAGGATGTGGCCAAGAATAGCAGCAGTGGGGAAGGGGATGCAGGAATTGCCTGTATAGGTGGGGAAGAGATGGGTGGCCCCTCCTGATCCCATTCCTGAGGGATTTCTCAAGACACCTCTAGAAATAAAAGCCACATCCATGAGGTTTTCAGGAGGAGCTGAGTGCTGACACAGCTGCAGTGCAGCCATTGCTCCACAAAGGTTTAAATCTGAGCCTCCTGGATCAGGAATGATCAGGCAAAACGCAGAAGAGCTCCCTTCACCCTTGGCTGGGGCTGGGGACAAGGGCAGGTGGGATCACTCCTTCCTCCCCTGAAGAAGAAACCAGTAGGAAACACCAGATTTCCTGCCAAGCCAGCACAGCACATGCTTAAATCCAGCTCATCTGCTGGGGGGAAAAGAGCCCAACCAAAGGCCCATGACATAATGCCACAGCAACTCGTCTCATGAACACATTTTTCCAGCCCACATGAATGAAAAACAGGGAAGGAGCAAACGCTCCTCACATCCCCGTCACGTGCAGCCCCGCGCGGGGAGGACGCGGCAGAGCCCCGGGCTGCCGGCAGCCCGGCTGGGAAAGAAGTGACCCGTGACTGGCACCCAGGTCTGTCACAGGGACCGGGCGCGCGCCCAGAACCCGCTCTGGCCACAAAACTTCCTGTTTTGGGGTGGAAACACGAGTGGCAGCGCCGGGATAACCGGGATGGCCGCTGGTGAGCATGGCAGAGCGTGGTGGGGACACCAGGAGCTGTGCCCGACCTTCCCTAAGGAATGTCAGCGTGAAATGCCACGGAGGGGATGGAGCTGGTGATGTGGCAGCAGACACCTCAGCCCCAGCGAGAAGAGAGCCCTTCCCCCCCGTGCAGGGCGGCAGCAGGAACCGAAAGCCTGGCTGCGAGTCGCTGCTGGGTATGAAAATAGGCCTGACACGAACGCAGCCGCTCTCAAAGGAAAACCGAAAACGAGAATTGCTGAAGTGGTCTGGTGCCCCCGTCCGTGACCCGGGCTCAGTTCCCCAGAGCCACCCCAGAGCCCCTCGCCACCGCGGTGCCTCTCGGGGACACGTGGCCGGGGACCAGGCGTGGGACTGAGGCGGCTTCGGCTGCAGCAGCCCTGACTGCCTGCCTGATCTCACCGGGGCTGGAGGGGACACGTTTCCAATCTCCTGCTCCATCAGACAGGCTCACCACCAGCTCCAGCATCAGCCACCCACTGGGGGCTGGCGGCTGCTTGGCCACGCTGCCGAGGCTCATTAGCCAACTGCTAATTCATGGGTCACACATTACATACTGATCATTGAGTAAGACACAGCGGGACACACATTAACACACGCTAGCTGCCTGTAGAGACCCACTGGGCTGCGCATTAACTGTACCAGCTGTTGTGTTTGCAAAGCCACTCTGCAGTGCCAGTGCCACCAGGACCTCACGAGTGTCACGTCCTGCCAGCAGCGAGTGGGGCTCCCCAGTCCAACCAGGATCTAATGAAGCTGATCCCCTCTATGGTCTCAGCTGTATCACCCCCCCATGGATAAAACAGGCAGAAGGGAAAAGCTTCCCTGAGCACTGTGGAGGGCAGAGGGCTCCCACAGCACATCACCACATGTCCTGCAGGAGATTTAAGGGGAGGGAAGGGCTTGTGAGCTCTGTGCCTGAGGGGACACCAGCACCTGGCGCTGGCAGGGTGACACCAGCAGAAACCAGCGCCGCTCTCGCTTTGGGTCAGAGCCGCGCCTCTGCCCCCGGGCCGGCCCCGCTGCTCCGCACGTCGCGCTCCCGCAGCTCCCAAAATCCCTGTCACACCCTCCGCCGCCTTCAATCAACTTTTACAACTTGTTAATTTTACACAGCGTCCTAAAGAGCAAACAACTGGGAGGCAGGAATGCAGATTCCTTCAGCTAGTCCAAAGAGCCTGCGGCAGCTCAGCCAGCTGGCCAGGGGAGCCCTGCTCAGCCGCGGGGACCTGCCACATCCCGGGGGGACACGGGCTGCACGGCAGCCTCTGGCAATGCCACCCTGCTGCTGGAGGGGTGTGCAGGGCTCCTGGCAGCTTCTCCCGCGGTAAAACCTGAGACTCCACAAGGAAACAGGAGGCAGCAGCTCTGGAGAAGTGATTGCTCGCAGGACAGGCTCTGCATTCCTGTGTGCGAGGGGGAGACACCAGCACATCCTGACAGCTGGATTCAGAAGGGGAAAAGGACATGAGAAGTTTGAGTCATAGCATGGAGAGATCCCATCCCAGATTCGGAGATGGGAACGGGATAGGACCGTGACTCAGAGCCAAGCTCCAGCACGATCCAGCGTGGGGATAACACTGTTTCTGCCACATCATTTTAAACATGTCTTAACTGAAGTAGCTGAACGATGCTGAGACCAAGCGAGCCCCAAACAATCTAAACCACGCAGCGACTGCACTGCCCAGCTGAAAAGCTTGCACTGACCCTGCAAAACATCCAGGCAGGCCATGGCTGATTGCCTGCCTGTGCCCCGGGCCGCCTCCTCCCATCCCTGGGGAGCCAGCTCGGAGGAGGAGCTCAGAGGAAAGCGCCTCGTTTGGTCTCATCCCTTCTGGGTTTTAATCTCACAGGCTTGCACAGAAGCTGGGCAGGGTTCAACCCTGGACTCATCACAGCCCAACTCCTCTGGGCTCGTTCCCCACCCTAGCCCCAAATACAGCTTGGAGGGGGGGTTTGGCCACCTGGGCTGGGAGGACCAAGGTGTCCATCCCAGCTGGGCAGAGGCACTCACAGCTGGGTATAACCCTGGTTTCAGCAGCTGAGAGCTGCCTGCAGCCACAGGTCCTCTCAGAGACACTTTTAATTTCAACTAATCCCAGGCTCGGTAGATGTGGTTCCCACGTGCCTGTAACGCTGTGTGTGATCTGAGAGAACAACTGTGGCTGCAGCAGGGACCAAACCAAGGCACCTCTGGCTTGGATGGATCTCACTGCTGGATCCTGTGCACCAACCAGAGAGAACATCTGGGAAAGGATCCACCACATCCATGCCAGATGTTCCATCACAGAGAGGAGCATGAGAAAACACCCAAGGAGACAGAGAAGCCCAGAAGAACCATTCCAGTTGCTCTTCCCTGTGGACACAGCTGGAGAACCACTCTCCAAAGGGAAGGTGTGGCCATGTCTTATCCTAAATTCTCTCCCAGCATCCCTGAGCCTCACGCAGGCACAGCTCCAGCCTCTGCACTGGGGCACAGAGTCTCAGACGAGTCATCACAGCAGATGTGCTCTGGCCTGGCAAACACCTCCGTCTTTCCAGCTTTAAAGGCCACACAGCTGAGCCAGGACTGGCCTTTAAAGCTGGAAAGCAGCATGGAAAGGGAGCCAACTGCCCACCATCACCAGGGTTTGCTGGGCTTGCCTCATCCACTGCAGTGATGCAGAGAATACACATGGGTGACATAAAGGTGCAAAGTGATGGATCTGAGCTGAGTCACCCAATTTTTGGGGTTAGAGACCAGAAGAAGACCTGAGTAGCCTGCACAGATTCCTGCCAAGGTTCTGGTATCTGCTGGCAGCTGTAGGATATCAGGGTGAGACTCAGTGACATGGGGGAAGCTGTGAGCAGCTCTGGGGCCTGGAGCCAAAATACTTCTGAGGATCCTTTAGTTAATTATGTGGAAGAGTCAACACCAAAGCCAAAGCAGATGTTCCAGATGAAAAACCATCCTCCAGATCCACCTAAAATTCCTGTGCCCAGGACGGCCTGGAGAGCTGACACAGCCTGGGACCAACTGCTTCCCTGGAGCTACACAGCCTGGAGAGGAAAGTTCCTGCTGGACTCCAAACCAAGCTTTTGGCTTTTGCTGATGCTTGGAAAGACTTGCCCTAATGTCTTACTCACCTGTTAAATGTGCTAAAGAACTTCATTGTCAGATCCAGGGAGCTGCAGTATTTGCAGCACGGAGCAGTTGGCTCCAGGCTGATCCAACACCTCGTAGGCAGGAGGTGGCTCTTCAGTTTGTTTAATTTTACCCCCACCAGAGCAGTTCCAGAGAAGATGATGGGATACAGGAAGTTTCCAGTCAGTAATGGGGATGTTTCATCTGGTTTGTGAGCGTCTGATTCTCCTTGTGTCCTCAGGCACTGCTGCCAACAGCTCAGCAAGGGCTGTGGGCTCCTCCACAGTGCAAAATGGTGCCTCCAGTAAGATACTGCAGGAGTTTTTGCAGGAATTTTCACTGGAGAAAGAATTTGCTTCCACTCACCATGGCCACATGTGCTGATCCCCACAGCAGGGCATTTCTGCTCTTCAAGGTACAGCCTTGAGCACAGGACTGCTCATTTTAATTGTCTGTCGTGTGAATGAGGGGCTGAAAAATCACAGCTGTAAAGAGGGAGATGAGTCCTGGAGAAACAGTGAATCACACACAGGGACTCCCTGTTACAGCCACCTCAATGCCTTCCTGCCTCACCCCAGTTCCCAGCACATCCCCAAACTTCCCAAGGAAAGAAAGAGAAAAAGTCAGGCCAATCCAAAGAAGCTCGGTCTGCTCCTCCCTTGCAAACCCTACCAGAACATGAACAGGGGAAGACAAATCCCTGAAATCCTGCCCCTAACCCATGGTGCCAGGCTGGGGAAGGAGGAAGGCAAGCTCCTTATTTTCAGCAAAGCCAACATGGCACCACTGACAGCTTTCACAGGGCATGGGCTGCCCTCCCTGCCGCAGGAGCCTCCAGCCTCTTCCTTTTCGGGGACTGGGGGAATTTATTTCCTCTGCCATTTCGGAGGATGCCTGCCTTGCCAGAGATTGTTTTGCAGAGTTCAGACAGATAAGAAAGTGGTTAGCAGGCTCTTCGGTGGAGGAAGGGAGGATTGCTTAGTAAGGGAAAGGCGACTGCTCTGCTCTCAGCAGCCGCACGCTGCCCTTCCTCTGAGGCCACCACTGCACAGACGCTGGCGCTGGGGACAAGGCAGGGCCACCCCCACACCTCTCCACCCCGGGGTTTTTCGGGTACATCTGCTCATGGGGCCACACTGGTGACCAGAGACTGTGTTGCTGTGCCAGGACTGGGATCTGTCTCTCCTGGAATTCGGGAAATGTGGCTGATGAATGTTCAGTCCAACAGCTCCATTACACATCTCAGGCGCTCTTGCGACAGTGCCCTGAGACTGAGCCCCTTCTGCAGGATATGTGGAGGGGGAAAAAAGGGCAGGAGCCCAGTCCAGGCTGTGGTTATCTGGCACACTCCCTGCTCCAGAATGCATCTCTGGAGCGGAGGCAGGAGGGAGCTGGCCCTGCTGGGGGCTCTTAAGGAGGAAACCCTGAAGATTGACCACAGCACAAACTATCCCAAGGACTTCCCCATGGAGACGACGAGAAACTGCCCCATGATTTCACCCACAGGGTAACTCAGAGATTGCTGTCCCACAGGACAAAGCAGCAGTGTCACAGAGTGCTGTGACAGAGGGAAGTTGGGTGGTGGAAGGAAAAGCATGACAACACAGGAACGGGGGAGCAGGGATGGCAGTCTACAATATAAAAACAGCATAAAAAAGGTGCAAATCAGAGCTCACCCTGACAGCCCCCACCTGCCCAGCCTGCACCATGCATCTCTTGCCCTTCCAGTGCCACCTCTGCTTCAGGCAGAGGCAAGAGCTGGAATATTCTGCCTGGTCCTGGCAGAGCTGGCTGGGAAGCCATTTCTGTGAGTTTACACAGCTTATACATTCTCCATGCAGTTCCTGGCCGCCTTCCATCGCAGATGAGAGTTTTATGTCGAATTTTAAGTTTGACCACAAATATTTAAACTTCCTTGGACCACAAATGCTGTATCTTCTTTGTGGTTTAGTTGGCACCAAATGAGTATTTACAGATCCCTATATGTCTGTCTGTCATTTAAATATCTCACGGAGGTGCCAAAGGCTTCCAAAGTGGAGGGGCTCCTCCAGCAGACCCCTGATTTCCCCCTCTCTGCCCCTCCTTACCCAGCACAGGCGAGGGAGAGGTGCAAGCACCGGCCAAGCCCTTGCAGAGGGCACAGCTGCTCTGGCCTGAGCATTTCATACTTGCACTCTATTAAGTTTTCTTTCCAGAGAATGTCATCTGAGATCCCACCGTAACTTCCACAGTTCCCTGCCCTGGTGGATACTTGAACTGGGATGAAAGCATTTGGAATTTTCTCCTCTTCTTTTAGGAAACTGAGTCTACAGGAGACTGTTTTAATGAGAACCGCTAAAACCTCCTAAAGCAGCACAGCTCCCACCTGGCCACTGCTCGCAGCCGCCCCACGGGGGTTTTCACTTCCTCAAACACCAGCAATTCTCAGCGGGTGATAATCCCAACCTGCTGAACTGGGATCCCTCTCTAGGTAAAGTGGTCAGAGTGGTTAGTGCCAGTGGCACAGCGGTATTGAATTCAGGCAAGGCCGTTTGGCCAGGAAACTGCAGCCAAGTAAATACCACAAAAGATCCCTCCTAAGCATCCAGTGCCAAAGGAATTTGGTTTTGCTGTTTGGAGCAGGATGGGGAGCAGAGAGCTAAGGATCCTTGAGCTGACACCCAGCAGCAGCCCAAAATCAGAGTTAAAGTGCATGTACTGGCTTGAGTCAAGTTGTGTGTGTATTTCATTTCCTTCAGACTTTTTAGTCTAGGGCACAAACTGGATGTTCATCCCACCAATTTTAGGGGAACTTTAGAACACAGAGATGCTGCTCCTGCAATGCTACTTTTCCCATCCCAGGGATCCACAGCACTGACCAGCTGTGGCACCCCCAACTCCGACCACCCCTTGGGGGCACAAAAAAACAACACGCCTAGGGCAAAAGCTCCAGTGATGCTGCCCACATCAGAGGAAACAGATACCTGAGTCAGAGCCACGGGATGAGAAAACTCTGCTCCACAAACCAGATGGAGCAATGTCAGTGCCACGGTGCTGCTCACACACCTCACCAGCCCTGGATGCTGCTGGGAAGCTCAGGGCACTCTGCCTCTCCTCAGCTTTGGAAGAGGAAAGAGAAGCAGCTCTGCTTTGAACTAACAAAGCCCTGGTGAAAGGGCAGCTCGCGGGGCTGCCACGTGCAGGGAGGAGCTCCTCCGACTGCTCCGCCGGGGCCAGCGTTGAATTCCCTTGAAAACAGAGGGTGGGGATACAGCAGGCAATGGAATAACACCAGAAAAATGCCACCACAGCTCGGCTGGCTGAGACACCACAGCCCCAGAGATGTCACCAACAGAGGCATTTCCCCCCCGCCGCAAGAACCGCGCTGGCAGCGCGCTCCGGGCTCGGGGCAGGGCGGGAAGCAGCTCACACCATTTCCAGCAGCCACTTCAGGGAGGGACACGCGCTCTGTTTTGCTTTGCAGTGAAATGCTGCCACTTAGGGGACTCCCGATGACGTTCTTGTGCCTGAGAGCCCATGTCCTCTTCCAGGAGGGGCTGCTCCAGGCAGGACATGCTCCCTTAGCCTAGCAGGGAGGTCACTTTGGGCACCAGCCCTGAGCTCTGGCCCATGTGGATCCTGCTTGGCTTTAAGGAAGCAGCAAGCACAGCTTTGCTACTTATACCCAATACTCAGCTCTTCTGGCAAGTGATTAATGGCCTGAGTCTTGCAGTTGCTCGCTTCCAGCTGGGCCAAGAGCTGCAAACACACCTAGGGAAGGGAAGGGAAGGAGGAATTGGAACACTGGCTTGGTGGGGAAAGGAAAGCTACTTGCTGTGTCTTTGTTTTTGGGAGAGCTCCTCCTCTCGGGAGTGGGATGCTGAGTGCAGAGCAGGGCCCCTGCCCCGTAACAGAGGAGATGAAGCAGAACAATAGGGTGGGGACAAGTGGGGTGGGCTGGAGCGGGGGCACCAATCCATCCTTTTGACTTCATTCACACTTACAGCTGCATTAGAGACATTTCCTGAAAGCACAGTAGGAAGAGAGGGGTATTCACTCACTCCACCCTCCATCTAACACCGTCCTTGCGATCCAGCCGTGCACTGAGAGCCAATTCTGGCCTCTGGCAGAGCTGCAGGCCAGACATTACAAGCGCTGGTGTGAGCAGCACAGGTCCCCACCCGATGAGCAGCGAGCAGACTTGGAGCACAAAGGAGGGGTGCAGCAGCCAGCAAAAAAATAAAAATAAAAAAATCAACACAGTGAAACGCAGAGCATTGTCCAAGGTGGACAAGAAGGTGTCAAGAGTGGGATCTGAGTGTTTGGCTGCAAGGAAAAGGAACGGTGCAGGCACTTGGTGGTATCAGATGAAACGAGGCAGGTTGTCCTGCAAAGGAGGGCAGTGACAGCCACACTGCACAGGGGCCTTGGGGCTCCCATGGCCGTGTCCCCAGCACATCACTGCTGTGCCATGAGCTGCAGTGGGAGCAGGGGGCTGGGAATGGTGCAGTGACGAGCCCTGGGCCTGACTCACCCCGGCCCCGGAGCCTGCGCAGCCCCGGCACATCAGCAGCCTGCACGCGGAGCCTGAAAAACAACTTTTTTTCCCCTCTCTTTTCTAAAAAACAAAAAGCCAGACGCCCTCTTCCAGATCTGGAGTTACTCAGGCTGACTCACAGCAAGGCTTTCCTGGCTCTGCTGGCAGTGCCTGCACATACCTGGAGTGGGCTGTGCAGGCTGTGCTGGTGGTACCCACGCTGTCACACATCTGGAGCTGCTGCACTTCCCTGAGTGCTGTGACAACAGCCTGCTGCAGCCAAACTAATTATTTTCAGCTTCAAACTTCAACCATTTTTGGTGAATCCCCGAATGAAAAAAAAACCCAAATAAATGAAGACTATAATTTTTTTTTTTTTTTTGTAAATGGGAAAAGTATTTCTTTCATTCTCCCATAATACGAATCCAGCAAACAGGAAAAACATGAACCCAAACCAAAGCTCAGACATCACATCTGGGGAGAGACCAAGCATGGAAAATTTTAATCCAAAGGTTAATGTTTGGGAAGCTCCGAGTGTGTGAAAAGAGGGGTTAGATGGGTGCTGCTCCGCGGCTCGAACAGTTATTGCCGCCAAGTGGCGGCTTTCAAACGGTGCCTGCCTGCCCCAGCCCAGGCACCCGGGGTCAGGAGCTAAAATAGAAAACAACTGAAATCACTGGAAGCAAACAAACACTCAGATCAGATGCTGGAAAAGCCAAGCGAGGAAGGAGCCAGCAGCAAGAAATGCAACTCGAGCCCTGTGACTGGGAACGGCCTCCTGACTCGCCCTGGGTGAGCTGCACCAAACCACACGGTGCTGGTGGCCCTGGTGACCCCCTGCTGCTCCCCCAGCCCTCCTGTGCCACCTCCAGGATCACTCGACAGCCCTGTGACACTCCTGTCCCAATTGTCACCTCCATCTCCTTTGCTCACTACTCTGCAGGGTCACATTGTAGTGGTTGTCATACCTTGGGGCTTTTTCCACCCCACACTTTTCTCACCAGAACCACCATTTCCTGCTCAAGGACAGAGCACCCAACTTTTCCCCTTCCCCCAAGCCCTTCCCCCTTCACCCCACCACAGCAGAAACACCACCCTGTACCTGCCCAGAGCAGCTTCTCTGTTGCTCTACTGCTCACTCCACCCTTGCACCCTGAGCTGCTGGACTCCTGCACCCCCAATCCTGCAGCAGCTCAGCCTTCTGAGCATCTCATGCCCCCGTTTTCCCCACATCCTGCCTCCAAAATGCCTTTGTCTTCATCTTCTGCATTAGATTATGCCCTTTCCAGACTGCTCCTTCCAGACACTAGAAATCTCTCATCCCCAAAGCTCCAAGAGAATAGCATCCTAACTGCCTTTGTTAGGGATGGGGCCATGCCTGTAAAACTGCCACGGCTGCTGCGAGGCCGGGTCGGCACTAACAATAGCTTGAAAGCTCCAGGAGTTCAGCGTGGAGCCCTCCCACACCAAACCAAACACAAAGAGAAGGGACCATATGTCTGCACAAGCAGCTGTGTCAGGTGGGCTGGAGCCCTGGTGGCTCCCTGGGGGTGGGAAGGGCAGGCACAGCCCCGGCAGGCGTGAGAGCATCCGGCAGAGCCATCCCCAGCCAGGAGCCTTCCTGGGATCAGCCAGGGCAGAGCTGCTCCCCAGGGCAGCAGGGAGCACCAGCACCCCTGGGCTGGGCTCTGCACTTGCCACGAGTGCAGATTTATTCTGCTTCTCTCCCCAGTGCTGAGCCCAACAGCTCCTGCCCAGCTGCTCCCTGGAGCCACGGGAAGGTTTGGTTTTAGGCACATCACTGAAACAGAAAATGACCTGCTGCAGAGGGAGGAGTGACACCTCCCAAAGAGCTGGTGTGTCATGCACTGCTGCCCCCAAGGTGGTGGTGCTGACCAGAGAAGCATAAGGATGGAAGATGGATGAGTTCTGCTCCTAATATTCTAATTTTGAGACTGCTCAAGGTGTCAGGCTGCTGGGGGACACACAGATGCTGGCCAGAGAGGAGGAGAGGAGGAATTGTCAGATGTTAGCAGAGAATCTCTGCAAAAATGATGGGAAAAACATAAACTAATGTACAAAAAAAAAAAGGAAATTATTCTTTAACAAACCATTGGGGAAGGTAGCCCAGCTAAGGACCAGTGCCTTGCCTGATTGAGCCCAGAATCCAGGCACCTCTCAATCCCTGACCACATACTGCAGGTAAAAATCTAAATCTGCTGACAACTAACTGCAGAAACATAGAAATAAAAATGAAAAGGAAACAGAAATGAGGCTGAGGGAAAATACCAGGAATTTTTGTAGACACTAAATGCTTCTCTAAGCTTAGCCCAGAAAAGGGGCTCTAAAAGCACGTGCAAAGCACCTCTGTCTGGGCAGGGGAAGGGACCAGGGATTACAAGGGAAGACCCCGAGGAGCAGCTGGAGGGAAATCATGGCAGGGCTCACCTGCAAAGGCAGGGGAAGTGTGTGATGAGAAACGTGAGCAGAACAGGCTGGCAAAGCCTTGGCTCAGGAAGGGCTCCCTCAGGGTTTGTGCTCATGGCAGCATGTGCTAGCACGCTCACAGGAGTCCCAACAAAGGCCAGGCAGGCGTGCTCCAGCTGCCCATGGACCATCACTCCTGCTCCTCATCCCTCCAGCCAAGGGGGAAAATGTAATCAGAGCAATTTCTATTAGCAAGAATATAAAGACTTGGAAGCTCTGGGCTGTCTCTTGACAACTAATTAATTACCAGGTAGCATCCCCTTGAAGCTGCCAACACAGCACACACAAGTTCCAGCATGATTTAGGGAGAGGGATGAACTTTACAATAAACTCTAGAATTTTACTTCATCTCCCGCCACCATCTGAGATCCTGGGGGAACAGGAAGGGGTGGCAAGAGGCAAAGTCTGAAGCCATCTGGGATCATCATTAACTCATTCACTCGTGGCCTCTGAAACAAAAATGCCGACTTTGCTGTGAGCAGCAGCTTCCAGCCAGATGAGCTCCTTGGATACTCCATTTCTTAAATGCTCTTCTGCCAGTTTCTGCCATTCCCAGAAAGACACAAAGGGATAAAGGCTATTTGAGCTGCAGAGGCTGTCAGGGAGAGCAGTGGAAGCTGCAACTCACTGTGATGTGCCAAGCTTTGTTAGGACATCTCATACAAAAAAAAATAAAGGTAACAAATCTCGAGTTGAAGATCAGGATGTGTGACCTGCCAGGGAGCTGGGAGCAGGGAGCTTGGGTAGCCAGGACCAAGAATTTCAGAATGGTTTGGGTTGGAAGGGACCTTAAAAATCACATGGTTCTGAGCCCCTTGCAACTGAACACTCCCATGATTCAATATAAACCTCATGGCAGCACTGTGAGGTCTGAACTAGCAGACAACACATGAATTATGAGGATATTTAGGGGCAGTCACCCCAACATAACATTTCTCAGGCTCTAGAGCCACAAGGAGATGGGAGAGGCTCTTCAACTATCCAGTTTTGTCATCACCCAGGGCATAAAACTGACCATCAGCAGCACCTTGATCAGCACAGGGGGAAGGAGACATTTGACATGTGACAACTCTCCCACCATTTGAGACAACCCAGGCAGTTTTTGGGAGCAGAAGCCTCCATCTCCCTGCTCCAGGCCACAGCTCTATTGGTGGCCATGGATTTCTCCCTTAGACACCAGCACAGCCACAGGTCATCTTGCTCAGGTGCAAATGTTCTGGGCTAAGCCAAAACATTTCTTTTCTTTTTTAGATTTACTTGATGTAAGTCCAAAAACTGAGATGACATCAAAGGGCCCATTGAGCAGATCCCCTCCAGAAACACACGGGGACTTTACCTCGTTAGTACAAACACGGTTCCCCTGCAGACTTCCTGGGAACAGCTGAAGCAGCAGAGCACTTCAAAAACCAGCCTGCACTTCACAGGGCTGGGGAGGAGCTCAGTTCTGGCTCAGGATTGTTGTCAACCCTTTCAAAGCCCACGCAGGATCATACACAAAAATTGTCACAGCCCTGGGGGGGAACAACTTTCTCTCTGTCCCCAGGAGATGGGCTGTAAAGGCAGTGGCAGGGCAGGAGCTGTCACAGGGAGCAGTCAGGGAGGGCGTGAAGCCTGATGTGAAGGAGAGAAAGAGAAGACTTAGAGGATGGATTTACCCCTGCTGGGGACTGGTCAGTGACTGTTTCCCATGAGCTAACAAGAGGAATGAATGTCCCTTCAGGATTTCAAACCTGTGCCAAGACCCCATCTTTCTCTGAGGGATGGCAACTGCCAGCAGTTCTGTTCCTGCTGCAGTCCCCAGCTCGAATCTGCTGCTGGCTGGGGTCTGAGGTCACTTCCAGAGGGACACAGGAGACCTGCAGGAGCCCAGGCTAAGCTGTGGCATGGAGTGACAATCAGGAGATATGCTGCTTCCTGGAAGAGTTGGAACTGATGTGCAAATAATGGCAGAAAAATGCAGGGCAAGGGAGGGTTAGAGAGAGATTAGTCTGGGGCACACTCTGGGAGATACACAATGTTAAGTATGAGGGCAAAGGAAATGAAAACTGGAAACTCAAACATAGTCAAGAATCCAATCCCAGCCTGGGCAGGAAGTTTACACTCTGCTTCTAAATATACATGTTTTTAAATCAACAAGCTTTCTTGTTCCTCAGCTCTACTGTACATCCACGTGGGAGAACGAACCGGATGGAGGCACTGCCAAGCTCTCCTGGAGAGGTGTTCTGTCCACAAGGGACAAAAGGCAGGGGTGACACACATCCCTGCCATGCCCCAGCAGGGAAGCAAAGGCTTCCCTGCTCCTGAAGATGCTCTGGGAGAGCAGAATCCCCAGCTCCCTGCTCGTAATGCCTTGCAGGCAGACTCTCTGTGCTCTCCAAGTGCCTGTGGACCATGAGGAGAGGGATTCTGTGAGCAGAGCTCAGCTGTGGTGCCTCTTTCCTCCCTGTTCTCTGGCCACTGCATTCATGCTCAGCAGTTGGATAGTCACATATTTTTTTTAATTTGATATAATTATCTCCTAGAAATTACTGTACACAGCCTCTCGGGATCTAAAGCAATTAAGTGAAGATAAATTTCTTTCATGGAGCAAGCTGTCAAAGGATGAAGCAATTTCATTCCCCATTTGAAGTGGAAGCTTTGGGTCATGCATGGTTTATTTGAAACAATGCCATCACCTAAAGCTGCTGATCTTATCTGTCTCTCTCTGTCTCTCCATTTCAAACTGCTGAAGATGTGCAGCGTGGCACTGCCTGAAGTGATGACATCTGGCACCAGGCCAGCTACAGAAACAAGCTGCTCCTCCCCGAGCCTGAGTGCAAGAGGCCAAACATTCCTATTAAAAAGGGGGAAACCGAGGTGAAATCTGGGAAGAGCTGAAAAGTGGGAATCCTGCCCGAGGGAACAAGCTCCAGGAGGAGCGAGGTGCCAGCAGGAAGGGGTGGCACTGCCCAAGACAGGATGGGGCATCTCTCAGGCTTCCTCTTCCTCACCAGGCTGCCCTGAAGCCAGGTAAACCAGGCTTCCAGGATTTCATCACCAGGAGGAACAGCCCATGCCCTTCAGTCTGTGTGAGGAGAGACATGGCAGGGTGGAAATTATATCCCATTAGCACATGCATGCTAAGTCTCTCAGAATTTCCAGCAAATTCTCTTCTGTCCTCACACTTCACCATGCCAAGATGCTTCATTCTGCACCAAAAAAACCCATATAAAAATAAACTCATTTAAATAAACCATTCTCCAAAGTGGTGGATTTTGTCCTGGAAAGGGGAGGATGTTGTGGAGCAAAGTGTGGCTGTGGTGAGGGCTTTGCCACCTCCACAGGGTCAGAGATTCCAGAGATTCCCAGGAATAAAGGCGTGTTTAGCAGGTATTCCGTACTTCCCAAATGAGGAAACCTGGAGCATCTCTCCTTCCCCACATCAGGACAGTCACCAACTCAAGCCACAGGGGAATTGGTGAGGATGCCCATGTCCACATGGAAGTTGTAGTCATGAGTGTGAAAACAGGCAAGTGCTGAGCAAATTCAGCTCCCATGGCCTGGACTGATGAGAGCATTTCATCCACGAGGCTTCTGCAAAGCTCAGATCACTGCTGATTAAATCTCTGCTCATTAGAACTAAAAAAAGTTACTGGTACTAGAGGGAGCTAATAATAAAAACTGGCAATGGGTGCAAGTTTGAGAAGTATCTGGGTGACTTAAGAGCGCAAAAATGATCTTCAGAAGTGACCTCAGCACCAGACATGTGGCACGTCACCGACAGCTGGGAGGTCACTGCACCAGCTCCAGAAATGCACAGCAGCAGGCACGTCCCTGACACACCCTGGGGTGCTCCAGAGCCACCTTTCCATGGGAATCACACGTGGAACAGGTATCAGGTGAAGTGACACAGCTCTGGAAGGATGTAGCAAACTCCATTTTTTTCTGTGCATGGACATAAAACTCCTTCCTTCCCTAATAATGGCTGCTATAATAAACATCACATCGTTTATGCTTAAGATAAATACGGAACCAGAATGTAAATCTGCTCTGCTGTTCACAGAGCAGGCAGGCAGTAATTCCCCAGAAAACACATTTGTCTTCATACTGAGAGCTTGTGTTTACATGTGCATCTACCTATTCCAAGTACAATGAAATTTGGGGAAAGTAAAAAAAATAAATCAATGAAAACAACTCTAAATAAGAACTACAGTTGTCATTATTTATAATATATAAACATATAGACAAATATTTGTTACATATGGTGGAGAAAATGTTTTATGTAAAATGCTGGTATGTAAAATGTTAAGGCAAATTTTCTTAATTTAAATAAATTATGCCTTTTACCTTATGTTTAAGGAAATATATGCAAATATGTTATGGGGGAAAATGTGATTAAATTATCTGCTGGATTAAATATCCAGCATTTTTCATGTCCCACCACAGATACAGCCAGGCCAGCAGCAGTCAAGCTGCTCATGTGGGGTCTGTTTTTTGGAAGAATTTTAATGCTTCCCAATGAACCTTCCCTTAGTACCCCCTTGTCTTCCTAAGGGACACGGGTGGCCTGGGGCTGAGGCAGTGGCCTGAAATCCTGGGTATCAGGGGTTTGTTCTCATCCTGAAGCCAAGGCTTCCTGTGGGACCAGCTCGGTCCCTCAGCCCTGTGTACCTCTGCTGCCAATCCCTAACAAGGAAATTGCTTTTCCTTCTGTCACAACGTGTTGTGGAGATACATTCATTAATGCCTGGGAAGTGCTTTGACTTCAATGACTTTGAGAAAAAAAACTAACAACAATAAATAAGGTTATGGTAGTGTCTTCTTCTCTCTCAGGTTTGGGATGTGACAGCAGGAGGGCACTGAGGGTGACAGCTCTGTCCTGCCATGGGAGCTGGGCTCTCCAACCTCACCCAGCCCCAGCCCAGCGCTGGCAAACGGATTTGGCATCCACAAAAACAACACAAGCTTCAGCTGGGAGCAGAAACGTGGGGAGCAGACTCCAAGCTCAATGACAGAGGTCACCTTCCGTCTCCCATAGAGACAGAGTAGATCCCCATCTGTTATTTGGGCTGACCACTCCCTGCATTCCACCCCGTCCACTTCTTTGGCAAGCTCTGCAGGACGTGGATCTTTCTTATTCAGGATAACAATGAGGAGTTATTAACTGGGTCTTTTTTCAGGTTTCCTGAGGTCCTTCCCATAGCTGCCTTGTTGGATACCACACCGTCCTTGCCTTCAGATGGGATTTAAGCATTTCAGCTGGGCAAAGACAAAACAGTGCCATGAAAGAGGGTCCCTCTAAAGCTGAGCCAGGTCAAGGACTGAGTTTAGTACCAGAAAGAAGAGTCTGAGCAGTGGAAGCACGTCCAGCTGGCAAAGTGTGAGGCAAAGATGCAACCCCAAGTCTCTGGGACCTCTCATGTGATCCAAAGCACCACATTAACACCTGAGCAGCACAAGGATTGTCTCAGGCCACAATTCATGCCCAGGGACAGCTCAGCCAGCCAGAGAAGCCTTCCCATTTCCTCAGAGTTTCTCTGGGTAGCAATAAGAGATGGCTCATTGGGAGAGGATCCAGCATTAATGGTGCTTTAATGAGGCCTTTCAATACACTTATAGACTAATCAGCAAATTCCACGAGCTCTAATATGTCATTCCAAGTACACTAAAGCTGTGGCAATAACTCTGCACAGCCAGAGCTGTGCACTCTCTGGGCCTCATGTCCTGCCAAGAGGTGGCAGGTTTTGTGCAATTTGGGTGCTGGAACAGCAGAAACAAGGCCATTGCCCACTGCAAAATCCCAAGGGAAGTGAAGGGTGCACTCCAAGGAGGTGCTGCACATGGTGTGACTCTCCTTTCCTAGGTCACTCCACTATTCCCAACTCCAGGAACACATGGTCAGCGAGTTTCTTGAATAGGACATTTCCCGTTTCCCAAGAATCTGTGCTGAACCTCTGGAAGCAGCTTTTAGGACAAAAGGACTAAACAAGCAAGTTTCCCATCTCCTTACACAAACCTGGCCTGACCATGACACGAGTGAGGACGTTGGACAATGAGCATCATCTGATCTGCATGGGAAGATCCAACCCCAGGCATGGGACAAGGCTGATTTATCCTGCCAGGCTCTGCCTCGAGCTGATGATCCCATCTCCCTTCCAGAAAACACTTTAAAAGAGCCTTCAGCTGACAGCAGAGCCAAGCTGTGCAGGGCTGGCTGAGGATTCCACACGTGCTGGGGCACGTGCACAGCTCACACCCTGATTCACTTGGAGCTCACGCTGTGGTTGAAGCTCCCTGTCCAAGATGAGCCTGGAGGAGAGGCAGAGGAGCATCCAAGGCTGGGGAGGAAGGCATGGAAACATCACAAGCCACTTGAGAAAACTCCCCACGCACCATGGTAGCTCTCCTTCCCTGCCCATGCCAGGAAAGAGGCATTTCAGGGACAGGGAAGGTTATTTCCACCAGCTGCTGGTTCTTCTCTCCCTGCTTCCCCCCTGCAGGAGATGGGGCTGCCTGGAAGGCAGCACCTTGTACTTCCCTGCAAGCTGTGCCCAGACCACAAAGCCACTCTCACTGCCTCTCACTGACAGGGGGTGAAGAGAACATGTGAAACTGGATCTTAACACGTTGGCAGGTGGTTCCTCACCTCAAAGTGCGACTGCAGTTCCCACACACAGCCCTCAGCCTGGGGACAGGGCAAAGCAGCAGGACCCCAGCTCTGCACGGGGGGGCTGCTGTTAGATCTGCTCCTCCTCACCACCCTGCCTGCCCAGGGCTAGGGCAGGACCTGCTCATGCTTGGCTTTGAACTCCTGCTGCCTCCAGCGCCGTTTCACAGCCCCGAGCGCTCGGCTGGGGCGAGAGGACGTGAAAAGCTCCTATGCCCCAGAGACTGCAGTCACAGGATACGGCCTGGATTAAAATCTGGTCAGCAGAGGTCTTAAAATGTCAGTGTAAACAGGAGGGCAGTGCTGGCGGGGCTGCAGGGAAGCTTGCTTGGGCTTATGCTGCTTAACAATAGGTTCAGTGACCTGGACAAAGAAAATCTCTCCTGATAAAGCCAGCAGATTAGACACCAGCTCAAACCCTCCCCAGCTTTCAAGAGGGCAGATCAGTAACAGGCAAAAACTTGGAATTTCTCAGTCACTTACTTAGGAACAAACCCTGTGCTGTTTAACACAGTTAATGCCAAATTGAGCCTGCAGGAAGGAGCAAAGGCTGCAGGGCACTGGGAGTGTCCATGGGTACAGAGGAGAGTGGGACAGCACAGTGTCACCTGCTCCTGAGGAGCAGCATGAGGAGCCTGGACAGTCACAGCTCAAACACACCAGGAGAGCAGCTCAGGGTATCCAAACCCATGCCCGAGACTGTCCTGCCTCTCACTCCATCTATTCAGGCAGGATGGGAACTGGGGGGACTTGGGAACACATTTATATATCAGAGTTAGAGCAGCAACCCACGACTTCCCAACCTACAGCAAAATGCAATTACTGGAAACTGAGACAGAGCAAATTTAGCTGGGAAATAATGCATGTTTTTAACAGTGACTGAAACTGGGTCTGGTGACAATTTGCTGAGGATCCTGAAGGGTTCTCAGCCTTCCAGAATCAAGGGTTTGTGCTTTCTACAAGACCTGCTGTTGGAAACTTCCTTGTGGTTTCATGAGGGAGAAAAAACCAGCGGAGATGGCCACAGCTTCCCCAGCCTGGCAGCATCCGGGGCTCTCCCGGGCTGGATCCCCCATTCCCAGAACTGACGCACACCACCGTGGGCTCCTCTTTGAAGAGGGGCTTTCTGACCTGTACATTCTTCCCAGAAGCTCCCTGATGTTCAAAGCACCTTGCTGACAGACAGGCAGGTGTGCCTGTGACAGTGACCACCTCCCCAAAGCCGGTGTGGGGGCGGAGGGGAGGGGGTGGCCCCAAACACAGCCCTGGGCAAGGCACGGGGGAGGGCTCCCAGCCCAGCTGTGACATTTCCTTTCACCTATACCTGTACAGCTGTTTCCTAGAGGGCTGCAGCCTCGAGTGAGATGTGTGAGGCTTCTGTAGGTGCTTGGGAACAAGATGGAACAGAAATGCTTCACACCTGGCCCCAAAATTACAGCACGCTGGCAGGTGGCCAACATAAACTGGCAGAGTACCAGTTGCAATGGACATCAATTAAGCAGCCTGTCATCCTCAGACTGCAGGCTTTGCTTTTTGTGATCTGCATCGCTCCTTAAGCCTTCAGCAGCACCAGCACTGGAGTTTTCCAGATGGGATCATTTCCCGCAGATTCCACTCGCTAGATTTATTGCAGATTTTTTTTTTTCCTTCTTTTTAACCCACCCCCCCCTCAAGAGGCTGAACTATTATTCCACATTGCAGATTTCTCCAGTGCTGGATTCAGCATCCTCGTGCTGTGCTAGTCCTTGTTTGCCATCGGTTCCTTTTGCCTTCAGCTGCAGAAACTTAATTTTAAGAATATCCTCAGAACTCTCTTAGCTTAAAAAGCTAAGAGAAAAAACTGAGGCCAAAAAATAACTGAACAGGATTCCTCTTTGGAAGATCTAGGAGATGTTGCAGCAGTCACTGGGCAGGACTTGTGCCCATTTCTACGATGCTGCATTTAAAACAGTACAACAGACACCAGCTTTGCCTCCTCTGCCACCCAGACCTGGGGACATGGACTGAGCCTGGCACTTCCCACTGTGCTAACAGCACCTGGCAAAGGCAGAGAGAGGCTCCCAAGGTGCCCACACAGCCCCTGGCACTCATGGCTCAAGGTGATGCCAAGGGCAGCTGAGGAGTTCAAAGCAGGTGATGTTCCCCATGCTACCTTCATGGTGGCATAAAAATCCAGCCTCTCCTCCATCACCCTGTGACATCATCTTCCAACATGGCCCATAATTTAGTTTAATTGCCTTTTACAATCCAAAGGCACCACATGAAAGGGAAGGTCGAGGCTGGGATGGAGTTCAGATACTGGTCAGAAAATGTAAACATCTCTTACTCTGCTGCCTTGGGGCTGCCAGCTCCTGCCAAGTCCCCGCTCCGAGCAGGGCTGCCTGTGGCAGGGATCTCTCAGGGCTTGTTTGGAAACCCAGGCAGGCAGGAATGGAAGGAGTTTTTCAAGGATGACTCCTCATTGGACTCTCCTCCTTGGGGCTCCGATCTCTGCTCACAGTTTCCCTTTTCCTCCCTGGACCAAACTCCAAGCTGGAAGCTCTCGCTCTCATAGGCTGAGAGCATTTGCCTGCCAGCTGGAGGGAGATGCTCCAAGGCTATGGAATGGGAATATGGAAAGGATGCTGAGAAAACAGTTACATTTGCTCACTGGGGTTTTCTCTCTGCTTACAAAGTGCTTGTGCTCTCAGAGCCCTGGTCTTGCTACCTTTTTCTCTGATGCCTTGCAAAAAGTCCTCCCAAAATTACTGTAGTGTGGCCACTCCAAGGTGGATTTAATCCCTGGCATTCTAGGAGTCATTAGGTCTCAGAAAGGACAAAAAGCCTGGTGTTTAGAGGCATGACAGAGCCCAGTCACTCCAACAGTTACTCCTCCTGGGCTTTTAAACCTGGGGCTCCCTTTCCAAGAAGCATCAGACATGACTACATGCTGCCAAGAGATCTCTGCGAGTCTTAGGAAGACTGAAATACCATAAATAAGTGAAGTGAATAACAAGACAGGACTAATTTTAGCCCAAGTCTAAATAATAATTAGCTCCTAAACAGCTAATCCAAAGGCTACTGCCAACCTAGAGCATGTTGGGGCAACTAGAGAGAGGGTGACATTTGAACTATCCACCTGGGCTGGACAGTGCAGAGGAAGGGGATTTGGGATTTCTAAGGAGAATAAAGCTTGGGATTTAGGCCATCTGCACTGACAGGTGAGTGAAACAAGGAACAGCACCAAGTGTGGGAAGCTCAGTGGCCACCCTGGAGTTAGAGGAGCCACGCAATACCCAGCTTGTAGGTCTGGCAGTAAAATACTGCTAATTAATTTTCAGAGCCTCACATTTTAGAGCTTTCATTTGCCTGGTGAGGTGAGACAGGGTTGAGACCAGTTGAGTGGTGAGTATCTGAGACAGTCCACTCCACACATGAGCATGCACATGAGGGAAAGGAAAAAAAGTGCCTTTCAGTTTGAGAGGAGGGAACCACGGTGACTGGCCCTATAAGCACATGTATTAATCATGCACCGTCTGGTTTTAATCCACACACTGCTGATCCTGCGTCTCACTGTATTGTTATCAGGGGAAGGAGTATTTCTCCTCAATCTTATTCACCAGCCAAAAGCCTGAAAATGCAAAAAACACATTTGTGAAGTGCCTTCCCAAGGACCCTGGGCCCCGGACCTGGTGAGCTGGGGCTGCTGCCTTTTTATTGGCATTTAAAAACCTTTTATTAACGTGTGTCAGGGCTGGGGGAGGAGAGACAGGCTCAGGTTACAGGACCCCCCATGCAGAGAGGTTTATTGTGGGAAGGGACATTAACACTTTCTCCTCCACATCTGCCCATGGCTGGGACATGTGGCACAGGGTGTGCTGCAGCCACAGGCCTGGGGGATGCACACACTGAGCCCATGAAGAGCTTGCAGGGATGTGGGCAATCCATGCCTGCAGAGAGGAGAACCTCCCTGCTCTGCTCCACATCAAGGATATCTGCAGCCCTCTTCCAGCTTTGCCACGAGCTCCATGGGGTCACTGTAGAGCAGGATGCTCCCGAGACAACAGAATCCAGCAGGAGCTGAGGAATCCAGGACGTGCCCCAGGTTCCCAGGGCTGCACCCACGCACCATCACCAGGACTCTCTTTAACCTCAACACGATCCAAGTGGTTTCCATTACCAGCACCATGACTCCACAGCTGCCACCTTCCCCCTTCCCGACCTTAACTCAGCCATGCTGCTGCTCCCTGCCCTTGCCTCGGGTCCAAGGCTGGGTGAGGGAGGTCCTGGCAGTGTCTCCTTGGGCTGCAGAGGCTGCAGACACAGCTGACAGCTCAGGCACCAGGCTGCATAGTTTGCTGCTGACTGGTACGGTCGGTGGTGTTCCATCACACAAGCTGCAGTGGAGATGTGCCCAACACACACACCCAGGAAAACAACACCGAGCTCTGCTCACCCCAGAGCCAGCTTTTGTTGGTTACAGCTCCAATGACAGTGCAAGAGACGATGGGAAGCTCTAAGTGTCCCACTGGCTCCAGCAGGAATTCGAACGCGCGGCTTCATGGCAGCGAACGGAGTCAGAACGTTTTCACTCAAAATAAGAGCCAGGCCAAATGCTCAAAAACTTACTGAGAAACTCTGGCTGAATTCTGCACTCCATCTGCTAAATGGGATGTGGAGAACAAAAAGGAGTGGGAAGCACAGTGTTTGTCCTATACAGCTTACAAAACAACTCTTACTAGAGTAAAGAACCCAACATCATTTTAAGCCCAATTCCCTCCAGCTCTGCCTTTCAACAGATTATTTTCCTCTGAAATGTTATGAATTAATTAAGCTAGAGGGTAGAAGAATTTGGAGCATTAGCAAGCAAGGTGAGATATCCTTGTAGTAAAAGCCAACTGCCTCTTCCTAGCCATGCAAGTGGTAGAAAAGGGACCCAGAGTCACTCTGGCACACCAAAACCCACAAGATATTCACATTGTGCCATATAAAGAGCAGTACATTCTCATTGCCTCTCCAGCAAAGAATTTGGGCTGAAAACTGGGCCAAGACTGAGTACACAACAGGATGAAATTGGGTGCAAAAAATAACTCCTGCTAAAAAGCAATGTAAAATCAGTATGGGAAAAAAATCAGTGCCAGAGAGAGTTGTTCCATTGCCATCGCCTGCTGGAGGTTCAGGGATACAGATCCCAAAATGGCACAGATATCCACCCTTCCACTGCAAACAGCCCAGAGATCCATCCCATAGGCTCAGGATGGTTTGGGTTGGAATGGATCCTAAAGGCCATCCAGTTCCAACTCCCTGCCATGGACAAGGACAGCTTCTGCTAGAGCAGGTTGCTCCAAGTCCTGTCCAACCTGGCCTTGAACTGATGAACTGCCAAGGAGTTGGACTCATCTGGTCTCTGCACGTTACAGGGAGGGCAAGAAGGAGGATGGTGGAGTGGAGCTGGGTTGGGGGATTTTTTGCCAGAAAGTGCCTTTTTGTATCTTGCTTGCAGTCACTCCCATGTGGGTTTGTGCACCTCAGCCCTGGCTGGCTCTGCAGTGCCTTCTGCATCACCCCACTCCTGCAGAGTCCAGTAATTCCTTCATTAATGCTGCAGAGGGATAACATTTGTAGAACAGGGTAGTCACCTGACTGTGCTGACGCAGCTGCCACTCCAGTCTCTTTCTAGAGCATTTCCAAACCACAGAAAATGGGGTAGGATCATCCAAGGAGGTCACTTTGCCTTCTATGCCAAGGTGTTTACCTCAACCCAAGCTGTACCTGAGAGAGTCACCCAGCCTGCTTTTAAAATCTCCAAGGCTGAAGAGTTCCTGTAGACTCACTAAGGAGGCTGCTCACAAGTGCTGAACTACCCAAAGGTATGAAACCTTTCCTGAAGTTTTGTCTTAATCTATTTTGCTGCAGTTTCTGTCTGTTCCTTCCTGTCCTTTTCAGCATGGAGCTGGAGGGCACCTTGTTCTCCTCTCTGTCTTTTCCCCGAATTTCCTCTAGGCTAAAAAAGCTCACCCAGGTCCTTCTTGGAAATCAGGCTTTTGAGCTCTCTTTTCTAACTCACTGTCTTCCCTTCCATCCTCTCAGGTGTCCTCTGCTCTGTGCAGAGTGAACATGCACACCTGCTGTTTCACCTGTCTGACCATCAATAAAAACACTGGTCAGAAAGAAACAAAGGGGTACAGGCACTGCCAGGCCTGGCTGTTTCCCTCTGGGATCAGTGCTGCATTTTCAGCAGGACTGAGATAACACCATGCTTGATATTCCTGAATTCCTGGGTGGCTGGTGCTGAGCTGTGAGGGCACCAATCCCCACCTGTGGAGTTGTGGAGTTTCTTTACAAAGCACCAGAAGCAAAGGGAGCTGGAACAAGGAGAATTCAGCTCTGTAGCTCAGGTGTAGCTGCAGGACAGAGACACAAAGATGAGTGCAAGTGCCTGGCAGGGCAGGTAGATGGCACTCCACATAAACTGGTGTGTGGTTAGAGGAGGCAGAGTTCAGGGAATACTGACCCCTTCCACAAGTTACAGGACACCAGAGTTGCTCAGCCACCTCACCTGCCTGTTGGGGGCTCTGGTTTGTGGCTGTTGGGAAAATAATTTCTGTATAGGGACACTTGGATTGTCCCCAGCAGAAATCCTGTGGGGCCACCACAGACACCGGGCAAACCTTAGGGCAGCAATGGCAACTGCATGCTTCTTATTTTAACTCTGTCAAATAGAGCCTTGAAAATTCATGTTTCCACAGACACTTCCTGGACTAAGCTGCTTCCCCAAACTGAGAGGGCTCCTGGTTTTACTGGGAACCTGTGCTCCTGTGCTGCAGGCAGTGCTGTGAGCACAGGTTGGGGCAGACAGAGAACTGAAACAGAAATTTGCACCTTTGGATCCCTCTGTGAGAAAGGTCCTGAATTTCTCACCGTCATTTCAGGACAATGTCATGAAGAAGAAGTGGCACAGGGAAAGGCACCTTGCCATTGTCACACGCAGGCTCTCCACAGAAACCTGCTCTGCATCCTCACTTCTCCTCCTGGAGCACCAAGCCCTCAGGGAGGGGACACTGCAGCTTCCCAGATGAGCCACGTTTTTGGAACTGCAGTTCTGCCTCCGAGCAGGAAACTGTTGAGAGCCACTCTCATCCTGCCGTGCCCCCAAGGGTGTGCAAAACAAATGCCATTGTGCCTCCTCCATCCCCCACCAGGTTCACACACACTCTCCAAGTGAAGCCCCCAGATCCCTCCTGGCCAGGTGGTGGCAGAGAGCAGACCCAAAACCCCACATCAACAAGGGAACTGATTTCATTATTCTAAAAACAAACAGCCAAAGGAAAGTTCAGCCTAGAATGGGCTCCTAGAGCAAAGAAAGGAAAATAGAGAGCGGGCAGTGGGGAATGCTTCATATTCCTAAAAGCCTTTTGTACGTTAACACATGGTGTCTGCTTCTCTCTAGTCACCTATTTATCACTCTCCTCTTTAGAGAAGGAAAAAAGTCCTGGCTGCCTTCCTAAGGCAGAGTTTTGTGGCCGGGGGGAGGGGGAGGGTGCTTTAAGCATGATGCAAACCATTTGGAGTGCACCGAGAGCTCTGCCAACACAAGCTGCACTATTTAAACAAGTGAGGAAATGATCGTATATACAACATGCCAGCGAGCACACACACACCAGAGGAAGTCGAGAGGGGTTTTCATGACACAGAGCTGGATGTCAGCGGCTGAAAGGTCGATATTTTCCCTTAACACCCTTCTCAATGACTTAATCGTGTTCCGTTTGCACAGAAAACTTCCCAAGAATAAAAGTCTGGAGGATTCGAGGGGGGATGTTTGGCCTAGTGCTGACCTTGTCCGAGGTCCTCTCCACGTAGCAGGGCTCCTGGGGGGCGACCAGCAGGGGAACAAAGCCCGAGAGCAGCCGATCCTCTTCCAGGCTGAGCAGGGCAAGGTCGTCATCTGGGTCCTTGTACAAGGGCACCTCCGACTGATTCACTGTGGTCAGTATGTTACAGAAGTCAGCCAGCGTCGCCCACACATCTACTGAGACCCTGGGAGAACGAGGAGAGACGTGAGCAATTCAGGGCTGGAATGCGTTGGGAGTTGCCTGCAATGCTGCAGCGAATACCAGAGAGGTGAGGCGAGGCGAGGCCGGCACTGCTGCTGCCCTGCCCCCGGCACAGCTGTGCTGGCACCGACCCCGACCCGACCCGGCAGGGACCGTGCCCCTCACCCGCCAGCACTGACCCCAGCACTGTCCCCCTGCGTGGGGACAGCTCCTGGGATGTCCTGCCCGATGCTCTGCCCAGCCCAGGAACCCAGCAGGATCCCTCCAGATGGGACAAGGGATGCTTGTTACTCGTTTTTAAAGCCTGCTGGAAGGACAGAGCGAACACCTGCATGGCTGTCGGGCTCTCGGAGGGCTCCAGTGCCCAGCCTGGAGCATCCTCTCCTTCACACAGCTCTTATCTGCTGTGACCACCCGCTGCAGCCACGCTCTGCAGCTCAGAGATTTCCACAATTAAACCCCAGCCATGGGGGGTTAAAGCCGTGTTTTGCTTCTGGCCATGGGTTTCCACTCTCAGGAGTGACCTGCAAAGCTGCCTCTGCCACGTCTCACGTTCCCAGAGTGGCAGTGATGTCCAGGATGCAAACATGGGAGCCCTGGACCACTTTCCACACATTCCCATCACACATCCCCACGGCTGAGCATAACCCAGGGAGGGCCCAGCACCCCAGAGAGAGCCAGTGGGGAGAAAGCAGGGAAACAAGCAGCAAGCATGGGGATACTACAGCTGACCTCACACTGCATTTCTCCCTCCTGTTTCTACAAACACTCAGATTGGGGTTTTTTTCAGGATGTAAACTGGGATTTAAATAGGAAATAGGGGAAACTGGGGCTGATGTGCTTCTGGTAGGCTGCTTCTCCAGCCCACACCTCTGGAGAACAGCACAGGGAATCCAGCATCCCCAGGGGTGCAGCAGTGACCGGTGTGGGCCGAAGCAGCCCAGGGCTGGAGGGAGGCCCCCTGCTCTTTGAACTGCTCCAGGTGGACAGAGTCTGCACTGGGTTATTTACGGGAATCAATGTACCAGGAAAGCACACTGAAATGAAACATCTTGTTTTCAAGAGCGTCCTGGGAGCCAGGCAGAATGAGGAGCCATTAATCAAAGCCCGGCACGTAATCAGCACACATGTAACGCAGAGTCGCCCACGTCCCCGAGCCAGCCCTAGCCCACGTCCTGCAGAGGAGAAGAGGTCCTTCAAAACCTTCTGGTCACAGACACCAGGAGCTGGGTTCATTCACAAAGCTCCATCGCTTGGCTCAGCCAGGTCTGGCTGTCAGAAATGTTTAAATATGGAAAAAAATAAACAGTTGCAACACGTTTTTCGGAGGGATCTGTCCGAGGCCCTTTGTGATGTAATGGGAAACGCTGCGTTTGTGCTACCAGCTGGAAAATAAACAGAGCTGCGAGGGTTAAAAGGAACTGAACTTTCCACGACCCCTATCTGCAAAAGAAGAAAATAATAAGAGGAATGATCCACTGCCCCACAGCCCTGATAGTTTATCCTCCGGCCCAGGCTGCAGAGACAAGCACCGGATGTGATAGGGCTGCTCTGGGCCACCTCCAAGGCGAGCTCTGCCCATGGGAGATGCACAGGGCTTGGGAGGCTCAGCCTCCCCCAGTGCCCTGCTGGCAACTGGGCCTGGCTGCCTGAGGCCAGTCACATAGCACTGGTGGGGCCCCACGGCCATGAGGGCTTGCTGGGATGAAGGAGGTGCAGAGGCATCAGCAGGGAGAGGAATGGGAAAAGTGCCCAAAACTGCTGGGGAATGAGAGCACTGGGGTGTTGAGGACAGGCAGGGATGCAGGGGATATTTCCAGGGGGCTGGGACAGCCAGGTGCATGGGGCTGTGATGGAGGAGAGCAGATTGCAGAGAGCTCACCCATATTCCCTAAAAACAGAGCTGCAGGCAGGGGATGATGATTACAATGAGGGTGAGAGGGAGGCAGAGGGCAATGGAGGATGCTGGGCTGGACTGTGATTCACAGCATGGCCAGTGTGGTGGTGGCAGGGGTATCAGCACAAATCAAGTACAGGGAGAATCTCCCTCCACAGGGCTTGGCATCCAAAGTCTGAAAATGCCACAGGAACAGTCACTGAGCTGGCACTGCTAATGCCCTTGCAGGCACCCAGCCCAGCAGCTCCCTTTCCTCTCCCCCCAGGCAGCACTGCCAGGCAGGGATTCCTCACCACCCCTGAGTGTGAGAGCAGCCCCTGTCACTCCATCCTTCACCTACAGCTTGACAGTGCCTTTGTCACATCTCCCATTTGCCCTGGATGTGACAGATTTCCACCCTGGGCTCACTTCAGTCAAACCTCAGACTGTGCTGGCTCCCTGGGTAGCCAGCTCTCACTGCACTGCTACCCCAGCAGCACCCTGCAGAGCCTTCAGAAAGCCAAGAAAGATGTAGTGCTGGCATTTTCCCCTGGTTTTCTCCTGTGATGGCAGACGCAGCACTGCAGAGATCAGTTCTGATCATTTTCTGCCATCCCCTCGGGTGCAGCTCCTCCTCTGCAGCACATCTCCCATCACTGCCACCACCAAGATCATTCACCAGCTGCTACTGCTGGCAAAGCCAGCAAGGACAAACGGCTCCCACTGACACCTACAGCCCTGTGAACCTCCTGCTGGGACATGCACTTGCCCTGGAAGGTCACACAGCACTTGTGAGCCCTGTCAGCCTCCTTCTCCCCACTGCTCTGCCCAGGAGCACCTCACGGCCACCCTGGCATTCCTGGCTTTTGTCACCCCACGGCACAGCAGTGCTGGAGCCTCTGTGCAGAGCCCAGGCGGTTCCAGGTGCCTGGGAGCTCTGTGCACTCACAGTGCCACGGCTTCATCGTCCCTGTGCGGAGGGAGGCCCCGAATTACTGACACGGAGCCCAGGCACGCAGCTCCCAGGTACAGGGACGGGGCTCCCAGAGCTTTTAACCGAGGAAGCGAGAAGGGGGTGAGCGCGAGGTCTTTCCTCGGAACGGGGGTTCATTCGCTTCCCCACAGACACATTTACATTTGCTTATTCCACTAGGACAGGAAAAAAAAATAAGAGTTAATTTCTTTTTTATTGCCTCAGGATTCCAGGTTTAATGTAGCTGTCAGTGTGAGCGCAGCCCAGCTGCAACGCCGACGGACACGGCCCGGCCAGGCAGCGGCGAGAGCTGGACCACAGCCCCGGGGCCGAGGCTGGGGAGGGCTCCTGGCAGAGATGATGCCCCACATGGGCATCACAAGGCAAAAGGCAGGAAGCATGGGGAGGGCAGAGGATGCCAGGGTGAGCCTGATGCTCACCGAATCCCGGCGCGGGGCTCCGGCGTGAGCCGCCATCCTCACTGGGGGCGCGGGCTGCCTGGTGATTAATATCAAGCACAATGACCCCATGTTACAAGCCTGCGGGGGCCTGTGGAGGTGGCCATTTCCTGTGTAATACCAGCTTGTTTAAACACTAACATCCAAGCTGCACAGCTGCAGCGAGCCCGGAAAGCGCGGCAGAAGAAGCCCTGCATTGTGTTCCCAGCCGCCGCCGCCCCGCGCACACGGCAAACGCCTCGGCCGTGCTGCTGGCACTGCTGGCTCCCAGTGCCCACAGGATGAGGGGCTCTGCATCCTCCTCCTGCCTTTCCTCACTCCTGGACCACGGGAAGCTGAACTAAAAGCGGCTCCTTTGCAAGGAGCAAAAAGGGTTGTCCATGCTCTTCCTAAAATGCCTTCACCAGCCTTGGTCTGGGCTCAGACAGCAGGATGAGGTGGTCACAGCCCTTCTGCATCAGTGATCTCCCCCACTCTGCTTGCACATAGTCCCTTTGGCCAGCCAGGCATCCATAAACCCATTCCTCTCCCAGGAACCCACCTTGGGAGCTGGAGGGACACTCTTTACCTAGGAGAGGTGCAGTCTCCTCCCAGCCAGCCTCTGCTTTGCCACAGCTCCCTTCTCCACAGAGACTTTTGGTTTCTCCTTTGCTTGACCTTATCTCCAATCTCAGCCAGGGTTACACTACTGAGACACCTCTGAACCCTGGCTTTGACGTCTCGATAGGGAAACTCTGGTTGCCAGTGTTACTGAGGATGGGATCTGCAAAAGGGATTTTCCATTTAGTCTCCAGCAAACTCCAGCAATGTCTTGGCACCCCTGTGCAAGACTCTGTCCATCCCTCCCAGTGGGAGCTGCCATCTCAGTGACACTTCTCTGCGAGAATGATGTGATGAGAGCGATCTGGCACATCTCTCTGGGAAGGTAAGCTCTAGAATGTGCTCACAGCTTTTGGATTTAATTTAATACTTGGTTTAAATTAACCATTTTTAAATGCTTGCAGACAGTCTCCACAAACTGAGAGGCCCTTGGCCCCATGTGGAAGGAGCATGGATTTGCCAGGGTCAGCCCTGCAGCAGTGTCTGTCTAGCCAGTGGCTTCCCCATCAGTCCTTGTGCTTCATTTAGCAATGGATTAATTGTGGCAACAGAACAGAGCAAGGAGCAGCTCTGTCCAGCCCTCTTTACCTTCTTCCCAGAACATGCCCCAGAACGGGATGGAGTCACTTATACAGCAGCCTCCTTTGCAGATCCACCTTTTGGTCCACCTGCTGCCACAGTCTTTGCCTTAGGGGATCCACCCTGCTCCCTTTTCCCCAGAATCCCTGCTTTTATACCCCAATCTCTGCAATTCACTCCTGGGAACATTTGGTCTGAAAGACACTTCTCCAACTGCTTTAAACAAACACCTGCAGAGAACTCAACACAAGGTGTGCCATGAAACATGAAGACAGAAATTAATTTTCAGATACAGAAGTGACAGCTGCTTGCTGCTAGAAGACCTGGCAACACCTGGCTCAGACACACAGTTCCCAAAGCAGAGATGTCCAAGGTTAAGTTTAGCTCTTATTCTGGAAAGACATGAGGAAAGAGTCATGGAAAGCTCACTGAGCAACTCTTCCAAAATAGGAAGGACACCTCTCACCTCTCAAATACACACAGAGAGGTAGTTAGGAAGTCCAACAACTGAAAACCTGTTCCAGGGCATCCCCTGAGCCATGATGACCATGCAGTGTGGCCAGGAGCTGGAGGAGTGCACCAGACCAAGAAGGGTGGATTTGGGGAAAGATGGAACTTCTCACTTGGGTTGAATTCAAGACTGCTGAGCCCCCACGTGGGGAGAGGATGCCTGCCAGGAACCAGGGCTCATTCCCAAGCTCCCACCAAGAAAAAGGACCCTCAAGACACATCTCCTGAGCCTCTCACCCCACTCCACGGCGCCCACTCCCGCATGGCTCGCATCCATCTGCCGCTCTCGGCAGCGCTCACCCCTCACACCTTTCCCTCCGCCTCTGTCCAAGGGGAAAAGCAGCAAGCTGAGGAATTTGGTGTGGGGTTGGTTTTGCTGGTTTTTTTTTTTATTGTAAGGACTCAAATCCAGCAGTGTGATAAATGCATCCGAGCTACAATTAGGAAGATATATAGCATCAGAACGAGAAGGTCTGGGCAGCGTGGTGAAACGCGGGCTCTCCAGAGCCCCAGCTATGTTTCCCATTATGTAACCCTGGTCATGGGCAGACAGCCAGACTCCAAATGAAAAAGAGACTCTGGCTTGGCACCGTTTCTATTTTCCTATCCTCATTCGGGGTCAGCGCAGTGTCATACAGCTGCAGAGAAAGCTCCGGGGATTAAACCTGGGAAAGACTCCAAGACCAGGACCCGGGTTCAAGTACCAGCTGAAAGCAATAAACCAACTGCCACAGCTGGGCTGAGTTTAGACGTTCTCAAAGTCCCCCAGCTCTCTCCCATATGAAGAAGGAGCGATTGCAAACATGGCAAGAGAGGCCTTGGGACACACAGCCCGGGCCCAAAGCTCTGCTGAGTCCTGCCAAGCTGCCCTGCTGGCCACGAGCCCAGCCCAGCATTCTGGCTCTGGATGAGCTGCACTTTGATGAGAGCTCTGGGCTCTGAGTGGGCTTTCCAGGTGGGTATGAGGCCTGTTTTTGCCAGAAGCTTTAGCACGTTCATGGCATCTCTGCAGGGCGTTGTTGTGCTTCAGGGGATTTTTGCATCCTTTTTCTGTGCCCATGCCATCACAAGAGGCAAGGAAAGTGGTTTAAGAGTATCCAACCAGCTTCTCTGTGGGCAGTGGTGGCATCTCACAGCACATCCCAGAGACAGGAGTATGTGTGACACGGCTCAGGCCCCTCACTCAGCTCTGGAACTTGGCATCTGCACTTGCTCCTCACGTGCTCTCCCCACTCCTGAGCTCACCCTGCCCATAAACCTTGGCTTACTCCACCACGCCTGCTGCTCTGACCCATGTTTTACTTCTAAACTTCTTTGAAGCTGTTCCTATCTAAACCCCTGGACTCGGTGGCTCTACCTGGTTCCTGAAGAGCCCCAGGGCAACCAGCAGGCTTGTGTCAATAGAGAGCTGAAACACTAACCCAGTGCTCTCCTTTTCTTTTCCTATCCCCAGGGCAAATGTTGCAAATCCCAGGTCATGCCCAGAGCTGGTTCCCTGCTGCTCATCATACCTGCATCTCAATGGAAGTTCAACCACTGCTGTCCCAGAGTCCTGGACCACCAACACCCATCCATACAAGAGGTCTGGGCTAAGACAGATTCTCCTTGTGAGCCAAAGAGCACCTGGGTGGAGGAGCTGGGAGTCAAAATAGGGCAGGGGGATAGGATGGGCAAGAGGGGCTGTTCAGCCACCCTCCATGGAGAGGCCAACCAAGACAGAGACACTCATTCCTCCACTGAACACATCAGGATCTAGTGGAGTAGAGCCCACAATCTATACCCACCACTTCCCCAGGAGCCCTGGGGTGGGCTGCCACCACCACCAGCACCTCCTCCCACCCCCAAGGGCGAGCAGAGCCCACACCTGCTCCATCACCCCGGGGGGACACAGCCCTGTGCCCTGCAGGAGGGGAGCAGCTCGTCCCAGGGCAGGAGCCGAGCGCTGGCTGCGTGAAGCCGATCAGAAATTCCATCTCCAGGCTGCCCGTGGCCAAGGGCTCGGCAGCTCCCTGTGCGAGGGGAAGGGGGGATTGGTGCAGCCGGCCTCACGTGATGGATCCCAGTTTGAGTTCCTGCCCAAAGATGGGCAGCGGTTCACATGAGCAGGCAGCGGTCCCACACCGAGCAGCCGACAAACAGAAAACAGACTCCATCTCCACAAAATGAGGCCCAGAACTTCCTGTGTGAGATTTCCATTTCCTCAGCCAAATGAAAAAGAACTGGAGTAAGAGGCAATAAACCAGGAGAGCAGGACTGGACCTGACGCGCGGAGCGGGGACCCATTAATGGTTAAGCCACTTTGCTGGATTACCCTTAATGCGCCTTCCCATCACCCTGGGTTCTGGCTCCTTTGGATTAACAATAAGACGTGATTTCAGGCTCTGGATCCGGAGGACCGGAGGCAGATGGAAAATCCTGCGGGAAAGCAGCTACAGAGCATGCTCAGACGCTGTTTCGCATACTCCATACTTGGCCCCTCCACTCAATTTTCTGTCCAAAAATATGCAAATTGCCTAGTCCGCATTATGGACTAATGGGCTGAAATCGGCCAGTTTAGAAAATTAACCCTTTTGTGCGTGGCAGGGTAGGGACAAGCGGTTTCTGAAGCAGAGGGGAGGTGACTTTTGGAGCTCCAGGAACAGGCAAGCTGCTGCAGGGTTGGCCTGACTCAGTCAAAAGAAAGGTAACAAAACGCTTACGCTGGAAATGGAGCTCCCTCTGGTCCAGAGGAAGGCCCTGCCTGTGCAGCTGGCTGGGCCAGCAGAATACCTAAAGGAAGGGTATTCCAACAAAACTAGATGCACATCCTAAGCAGAAAGTAAAAATTCACCTCCTAAGCCATCTTCTAACACATGGAAACAAAGGGCAGCCACCAGGCACCCTCCAGCCCCACTCACACATCAATGAAGAAGTCACTGTGTCACCAAGGGTGACAAAATCCCAACATTCCCTGGGCAGTGGGCCTTGCCTGAATGCTCAGGTCATGGTGTCAGTGCCAGCAAAAGCACGAGCAAGGGGGAAGGATGGCACAAGGAGCTCAGGGAGAGAGCAGAAACCAGAGGGTGCACGTACTGTTTGGGGAGCTCTAGAGACGTTGGAGGAGGATTCCAGGTGTCCGGGTGGCCAAGCATCCAGTCCGACCAGACCTTCACACTGGGGAGCAGCTCCTTCAGGTCCTGGGGCAAGGCAGAGACCTTGATGTCGTCCTCCTCATCCTCCTGCTCCATCTCTTGTGGCTGAACTGCAAATACAAGACGTGAGATCTGAGGCAGCTCACCACAGCCAGGCTCAGGCAGGGACTGGGAAAGTACGACACAGATCCCAACATCTCAGCCTTGGACACACAAGGGAACAGCCACAACCCACAGCAAGCACAAAGACAGATCTGTTCTCCCTACACGGACTGGCCTGGAGGGCAAGCCAGGCTGTTTGTGAGCCCTTTTATTGAGGGCAGCAGGGTGCCACTGCACCAATCACAGAGATAGGGTGCCCAGATCCCAGTTTTAGGAAGTTTCCCAACTGCTGGCAGAAAGCATGGCCTCAGTCTTTCTTCCAAACATTTCTGTCTGCACACATCAGGGGCTTTCCTGCAGCTGATCTAGCTATAACCTGGGGAGAGCTTGGGATGCTGGAGGAGAATCCAAAGGCCCCAAGAGAAGGGAAGGGATGTAAAAACCAGCAGGGAATGAAGGCCTGACCCAGCCCCCCAGGCATGCCAGCAGGGATTCTGCTGCTAAGCCCTTACCTGGCACACATTCCCTCAGCAGGTTGGTGCACCTCCTCACCAGGAGTGCAAACATGGAGAGCCCCAGGGCCGTGGCCTGCTCCTGGATGACAGAGCGGCAATCCTCAGAGATGCACTCTAGGAGACACAGAGAGGGTTTGGGTCAGATATTCCATGTGGTTTCACCTTCACAGCCTCCCCTTCTGCATCCCACAAGGAGCAGGGGTGAGCAATTCCCTAGTTTACACCTGTCCCAGACATAATTGTTCCATGTAGGGAGAAAAAGGTGGTGAGTGCTGCCCTGGAGCAGGAAGAGGCTGCAGCCACCCTGCCCACACCATGCCCAACCCCGTGGCATGTGCTGAGCCAGCCAGGACCATGCTGGCACTCAGGGCTCCCAGCACAGAAGCTGCTGCTCAGAGCTGATGCCTTCCCCTAAGGAGGGGGATATGTTTGAGTGTTAAAAGGGTAATTAGCTGCATGTTTGATCTCTGTCCCTGCTGGAGTTTTAACCTCAGCAGCTGAGGAGGGGGCTCCTCCCATTAGTTTCGCAGTCGCACAACAGCTTGTCAAGAGAGCTTAATTGGAACTGTTACTCAAGGAGATGCCACACGACCACAGCTCTTCCAAGCAGAGCCGGCTCAGAGAGAGCAAATCCCCCCAGCACATCTACACCCAGCCAGAAACCACTTCTGAGGCTGCTGAGAGCAGCAGGGAGCTGGCTCGAGGGAGCTGCCTGGAGCCAGCCGTGGGTTAGGCTGGGGAGGCCGGGAGTGCCGTGGGACATGCCAGCCTGCCCCAGAGCTCCCAGAAGGGGTTTAAGCCTTAAGGGCAGCCTCTGCCCTCACAACTCCCTCTACTCCCCGTTCACATGCTCCCAGGATGTGGGGGACTGGCTGGCTGGGGAGAACCTACACATTTACTGGGTTCCCACCCATCAGTGCCTTTTGCCCTGTGCAGGATGCTCCTCGCTGTCTCACTGCAAGATCAGAGCTCTCACCCTGAGATCAGCTGCCTCAAGCCAGGCAGAGGATTTTTACAAACTCACAGAGTGGGTGAGTGAATCCCCAGGGCTGAGATAGGAAGGGAGAGCCCCCAGAGCTCCCCAGCTCCCAGGCACCTCTGCTGGAGACATCAGCACCAGCTGCACGTCAGCACAGAGGTGTTGGGAGCTGAACTGCCCAGATGTGGCAGAGCAGGGATTTTGAGCAAACACCAAGAGGATTAGAGCAAGACACTGAGACCACGTTTAAGCCAGGTGCTAGCAAACACCTGAGGTGTACAGAATAAACAGTGGGGTTTTAAGGACAGATCATTTCAGAGGAGTGGGGTGGGACATTAAAAACATCAAAAAAAAGACAAGAACACATAAAGAAAATAGCGGAAAAACAAGGAGGAACATCTGAAGGCTGGATTGACAGTTCTTACAGCTGTCAGTGAGCTCAGAACCAGTGTGGAGGGTACCCCAGGGTGGCACCAAAGGCACCTGGCAGCTGAATGAGAGTGCTTTGCTCGTGGAGCCAGGGCTGAGCCAGTGCCGCAGAGCAATGGTAGGAAGTGCTGTACTGCAGGGGCTGTCAGCTTTTGGAGGAAACATAAAACTAAAGATGTGTCCACTCTGGGACAGTAAATCTCTTTCATGAAGCCTTTCCCACAATTAAGAGTGTTAGTCCCAGAGCTCTGGCCACAGTCCAGTAGAAGAAATTACAGTTGTCTTCCCCGCGCTCCCTCCTCCTGCACTCGGGTGAGATGCTGCACTGTCTTCACTTCTTGCCTCAGATGGACACACAACAAGACCACGGTGGTCCAGCTGCCACACCTGAGTCTGGCAAGTCCCCTGGGTGGTGAAAATCTCTGGGCATTTCAGCATGGACCCCCATACTTTGAGTAGGCAGCCTCTGGGAATCCAGGCACTGCGCTCAAGCCAGACTCACAGTGACCCCCAAACTGAGCTGGTGCAAAAGCTGCATCCTGACCCCCTCCAAAACAGGGAAAGCTTAAAGGTGTTTGTGATGGTGAAGGTGACGAACATCCCACATTTCAGGGTGTGTTTCAGAGACTGGCTCCAAAGTGCTCTGTGGTGGCTGTGGCCAGGCTTGGTTCCAGCCCTTCCTACTGCCACCAGCAGCTCTTGTTGCAGGATACAAGTTCCCACACATCATTTAGAAACCAAAATACAGTAAAAAGCTTCCTGCACTTGAGCTGTGGCAGGTACAGCTGTCCATCAAACATCTTGTGCAGCTGCAAACACAAACCATGTGCCCACCAGCTCATAAAGCCACAGTCCTCCAATGTATCCCAACAGTGCTCCCCCCTGGCACAGCCTGCAGAGCTGCCCACTGTGCAGGTAAGAGCAGCAGGACACCCACACTTAAGCGCTGCTGTCACACAGCTCCAGCTCAGCTGCCATGGGTGTTGTCAGCTCATCATTAAACTCATAAAATGCACAAAACTCCCCCAGCCCTCAAGTTCATTCACCGGATGAGCTCATCAGCCTCATTCCCAGGAGGCTCCTCCAGCAGAGACAAACATCCAGGTGGGTGCTTGTTCAAGACCCCTGAACATGCACCAGGCAAAGGCTCTTAAGAGCTTAACTGCAGGACAAAAGAGGGAAGCACCATAAATCATGAAAAACTTTCTCTCTGTGCCTTTTCACCACTTTCCTCAGGAGGCTGGAGCTTTGGCTGGCCCCAAGCTGGGAGCTGGGAGCCAGTGGCCAGGGCTAACAGAGGCTGTGGGGACAGGGATACAAACAAAGGTGAGGGTACAATCAAAGGGCAAAGCACTTGGGATGTTTAAACAGAAATTTGTAAAATGTTTTGAGTGATAGGCAATAAAAAAACCAACTCTCTGCACCCACTCGGTGTCTGAGCCTAACCTGGCATTAAGAGGAAAACACTCTGTAGAAAATATGCTGAAATGAGGGTTGGAGCAACAAATCTGCTCTGGAGCCCACAGGGCATCATTACTTCTGAGCTGAGCAATGGTCTGTGCTGCTGGTAATGCACAGTAAAACACAAAGTTATTGGAAAAGAGATGTTTCTGTAGGATGGAGTGATACTTAGGTCATTTCTGTCCCTGCAGTTGCACAGCACTAGTAAAAATGGAGATACCAGCTGCCCCACAAGAGCAGGCAGAGAGACCCTGACTGCCCAAGTCAGGGCAATCTCTGTAATTCCCAGATCTGTTTCCCCAGATCCACAGTGGGTGCAGGAGAAGCAGAATGAGCGTCAGGTCCACAGGCAGCCCTGCAGGCTGTCACCAAAAGCTCGGTGACAGAGACTTCAAGTGGCATCAATGGCACCCCAATAGCTAAAGCTGCCACAAACCACTCCACTTCCTCCCCTGAAACCCCAACTGGGCTGCAATCAGATAACCCTCCCAGTTCACACCCAGGCACGCTGCACAGCTGGGGCACACCGAGGAGGTGTCAGGCAACTGTGGAAAGAAATCACACACAAAGGAAGGGGCCACGAGGTCACAAGCTCTGAGGTAGTTGGAGCTGTGGCTGCTCTGTGCCACCAGCAGCTACAGCAGTGACACTCCACAGGAAATCATCCAACACCACCAACCACAACATGTTCCCCCCTCCACCTTTCTCCCCTTGTAACCTGGCAAACATCTCTGTTAATGCCAGCCCTGGATAAACAGCTCCTGTCACGTCACCTCTCAGCTCTTGCCTGCACAGCCACCCTGAGAACAGCATCACACAGCTCAGCAGGCTCACAAATGTCACCTCTCAGCTGTGCCACTGCCTTCAGAGGTCCTGCGTGGGCACGGAGGCGGGTGGGCAAAGCTGGCACTGCTGCCTCAATAACTGCTTGTTAAACCACAGCCTAAGGTCAGGGCTCCTGCACTGGCAGCCAAGCCTGACTCAGGGTAAATTCACACCCTCGTCTGTGTTGCTGTACCAATACACAGCCCCTGCAGCCATGCTGCAGCCAGGCCAAGGAGCTCAGCTGGCATGAAAAGCTCCTCTGGGGAACTTCCTTAGGCTGGAGCTGTTTCTTAACCACTTGTAGCCTCACATCAGCATCAGCAAAACTCTGGTCCGTAGAATGCTGTATGGGGATAAAAAGGAGCAGGCAGAGCATTTTAAACAGGAGTATCACCAAACAATTTGAAATTACTGATTTGTACTACCCTACACTCCATAGGCTGAATTTGCCTCAAAGATCTGTCTTTCTGCACCAGAGAAATAAGTGAGAGCCCTGCAGACCCCTGAGAAGGTCAGGGCTCTGGAGGCCAGGCTGGCAGCAGGACATGAGCTGTGACAGTTCTGAGCACCCTGCCTGACACTCGCCACTTGTCAGCCCCTTTTTCTGCTGGCTCAAACTTTGCTGAAGTTTCCATGCTAGATGCCTGTCTCAGCCTGAATGCTCCTGTAAATCTTCAGGCTAAACAGCTCAGCCACTTATGAGAATGGGGCTAGGAAACAGTGGCTTACCCCTGTTTGTAAAAAAACACCACGTTTTCCTTGAGCTAATCTAGCAACTGCAAATCCTGGAACAAGGATCTGAGATTTTGCTGCAGAATAACCTTTTTAACAGAAAGTTTTCCTGTCCTACTAGAAATCTGTCCGCACTTGGCCAAGCTATAAACATCTGAAAGACAGCAGTTTTTCCATACTCGATAGGAATTTGTTTCAACAGCTAAAACTTGCTAAGATTTCACCTTCCTGAGCAAGCTCCATCTTCCTATCCCCTCACCTGCGTTACGGGCAGCAGAGCACCTGACCTGCTCCCATCCAGCAGGTGGGGACTTCTGTAAAAATGTCCTTGTACGAGTGACTGCTGCTTGCTCAAGCTGGAGATTGGACTCAGACTCCTCCAACTGGTGCCCAGGTGATCTGCTCTGAAGCAGAGCCCAAAGGCAAGCGAGGGAGAGGGATGGGATGGAAAAAAATGGGAGCTGATGAGCATCAGACTGCAAGAACAGAGCAAAAGCAACTGGGAACCAGTGACAGGCGGTTTTTCTGAAGATCAAGAAGAGGAGTCCTCCTGTTTCTTTGCGTGTAGGAAAGAGGGTTTTTTCCCAGCTGAGGTCTGGGCTGCACAGAGAGCGCTGTTTTCCTACCAGGAGGCAGTTTCCTGCAGGGATTGCAGGGAGCTGGGTGGATCAGCAGCTGCAGCGCCCTCTGCAAGCTCCGACCTGGGTTCTCCCAGGGTCCGTGGGCTCTGCTCCCACCCAGCCTGCAGCAGAGGAATTCTGCAGCCATAAATCTACCTGTTGCACAGGGGAGAGGCTGGGAGGCAGAGCGAAAAGGGACTTTTGTAGCGGGGAGAAATGTGTGTTTCTCTGAGAACGTTATATTCATGGAAAACATAAACCAACTGTCGTCAAAGTCGTCTGAGCTCAGGAAATGGAGCGGCCGGGAGAAGGCTGCCATGTGGCCGGATGTTATGTATTTCTAATTAGTGCTATACATCTTTCAGCAGCGAGTGTCCTTTTGCTGGGAAACACAACGCGCTGCCCTTGTTATTGTAACTGTCAGAGAGTGCTTAAACAGATAATCTCCAGGAAAAGTGATAAACACATCCCCTCTCCCACTAGGGTGTGCAAAACAGCAGTGCCAAACCTTTATTAGGGCAACACGACCAACTACAGGAAATGGGAATGGGAAAAGAGCAAGGGGCAGCCGCCTACGAGGAGAGGGATTTGCTGGAGGAAGCTTCTCGTGGCTGCTCAGTGCCATGTGCTGAAGGAAATCCTGCGAGGGACAACCGGGGCACAGCGAGCACAGGACACGTGGGCTGCTCACAGGGACAGGGCAGGGGCAGGCAGGGAGGGCCCCCAGCTGTTCTGCTCTGAGTGTGCCCCCAGTTTGGGTGGAAGGGAGCCACAGCAACCCCTGAGCTTACAAGCAAGCAGAGGATGCTCCTCTGCCCGCCCATCCCAGCTAACAAAACACAACGAATGCTGAACCTTCCACAGTTAAAACAATCCCAGCCAACAAATCTTAAAGGAGACCAGATTCCTCTGATTGAGGCAACCAGATTGCTCCAGCCAAGGGTCAGGAGGACTCCAGTGGGACAGTCTCCATGCTGGCCTCTCCATCCTCACCTGAGCTGTGGCTCCAGAAAGCCCAGGGCAGTGCTGGCAGCAGGTGATCCCAGTGCTGGCAGAGCAGCAAGGATGTGCTTTGCTCCCAGGCAACAACAGCTGAAGCCACCTTTCCTGGTGACAGGGTGAAGAACTGTACGGGAAGGCACTCAAAAGAACGAACAGTTCTATGGACACAGTCCCAAGGATGACATAAGGGGCTGGCCAGGGGACACAGGAGCTGCAGGAGCTTGGTGAGCACAGGGCTGGGGGCGAAGGCACCCGGCTGATGTGTCAGCACATCAGCTCTGGAGGCACAGACAACTGATTCACCAGTTGGCTGCTACCCCGAGGGGAAGAGACCCGGGCTGGTCACCTCGGAGCTGACACCACCTGAAGGCAATTCCTTTGCTCCCTCAGTGCTCAGACACAGCTTTCCCCGTGAGTCACTCCCCGCCAGACACAGCCCTGGCACGGCTACAGGGCAGCCCCCCGGGCTGGGGCTGTCTGCAGGAAATGGGTGAGGAGAGCCCTGCACCGGCCCAGGCTGGTGGAGACCGCACACAACCACGGGAATACAAAGCAGCAAAAGTGAGGGGGATGCTCGCAGCTGTGGGGCACTTCCCCCACACCCCCTCGCAGGGGTGACCTGTGAGTCACTGGCACTCCCAGCTCTGGGAACTGGCGAGTCACTCATGCACTCATCTGCCCCCGAGAGAGCCTGGGAACCTGGAGGCACTGCTGAGCCCTGCCTGATACGCTGGCAATGATGGGCAGCTTTCCTGGAAGCTGCTCCCTAACTCTGAGCAAACAGGATGGCAGCCCCAGCCCCCCCAGCACTGTGACCACCTGCAGCACACAGGGCTCGACCCCTCCCAAAGCAAAGTCTGGGTTTTAGTAATAACCTGGATGCCCCCAATCCACCTTCCTGCACTGATGTCTCCCCATGGAGAGGCAGGAAGGTCCTGGGAGGGTCTGGGCTGGAGCTGCAGCACCAGGGAACTCGCTGCACGTGTTCCCAGAGCAGCTGGGGCCGCCCAGGAGCCAGCAGCTCCCTCTGCAAGCCTGACTTGTCCGAGGGAGGGAAGGAGGGAGGCCTAGGAGGTGAGGAATGCCGGGGGCCTGGGGAGGATGGAGCAGCTCTCCCTGTGGAAGCCATTAGATATTCAACACTTCATTTGTTTCCAGCCGTCCTGGACTGCAGCGCTGGGCTCTAGGACGGGAGGCTCTTCTCTGACGTAACCAGGAAGCAGCTGCAAAATTAAGGAATCCCTCATGACATCATAAAAAGGGTCGATGGTTTACAGGGGAAGGTATAAAAATTAATGACATATTCCCACCCGAAGCAGAGAGCCTGCCCAGGAACCACAGGGGAAGCCATGCTCTGCCCGACACCAAGGCTCTGTGCTGCCAGCTCCCTTTGCCTGATCCAGAGCCTGGCTCTGGCTCTGATTGTCCCTAAGCCCAGGCAGGGCTGGATCCTTGCACCTGGGGTGCGATAACCAGCTCAGTATATCCTTCCTGAACCTGACGAACAAAGCTTTAGGGAATGACTTTAGGGACAGCTTTCTTGTGTACTCAGGGCTGGCCAGGAGTCAACGACAAAAAACATCATTGTGAAGTGACTATTAATAATACTAACTTAATAAGAAGTTATTAATTTCCACAGGGAAAGCAGACACGTGCACAGACTGTCCCAAACACCCCAATTTCTGCAGCTCTGGAAGACCAACAGGACCCGCAAGAGGAGACAATGGCAGTGGCACAATGTCCCACCCACCACACAACATGGGCTAGGTCAGAAAGAATGACATTAGCCTTGAGGACAAGCACAAAGCCATTTCCACTTGAAAAGGGAAAAGGATAGTGGTTTAAAATTAACTACAGCCTTTTCCAGGAAATATCAGTGGAAAGAAGCAGCCATTTTTAGAAATGTTATTCTCAGAAATTTCCTGAAAAGACCCATCAGTCAAAACACAGATTGAAACCATTTCCACTTGCACTAAGCAGCACTTCGGAGCTCTCCCTACACGCTCGGGGTGCTGACCCAGGCAGCAAGGCCAGGATCCTGCTCTGTCCCCCTGACCCCAGCCAGGCTGTGGGAGTCAGTTAGGGATGTGGAACAGCCCATACAGAGTCAGAAACACTCCCCCTGCCTGGGGAGGCACATCCATCCCACTTGTCACTAGTCACATTTGCACTGAGACACTGCAGTCCCTGACCATCACAGCTGGAGCAAAAGCACCTCCAGGCTCATCCATGCTGGCAAACCTGGAGAACTGCCAGAGAAACTCTCATTTCTCAGCACTGCCCTCACCGGAGCTGACACTGGCACTCATGACACAGGCACAGCAAAGTCTTCACTGCAGGTCCCCAGAGCCACAGATTCTGCTGCCAACAACTGACAGCAACGTGAATTTGACCCGTCTGGCAGCTAAAAGGCTGGCAAATCCAAATGTATGTAACTCCTGGCTGCTGGCTCATAAGGAAGCGTGTCCCTTCAAGCTGGCATGCCAGCTCATCAGCATATCTATAGCTCCAGACCAGCCTGGCACCAGCTGTCTCCTCCTGTGGAGGGAATATTTGCCATAAAATGCACAAGCAGGATGCGACTGAAGATGCTGCAGTGGCAAAAAGGCCCAAAGGCGAGCAGGGCGTTCAGATGAAACAGGGAATGCTGCATGAAAGAAGAAAAATCGTGGATGATAGAAATGGAAAAGGGTTTTAGGAGCACTGCAATGATGCAGAATGAAAAATGAGAACCCCTGATGGCCTATCCTCTGTCTGCACAGATCTGTCAGCTCTTTTTGAAGATGCCAGGGCTATGAACCTCACCAAAAGAGCCAGTGAGGAGCTGGGGAGCTTGGCTGGGTTACACAGCAGCATGGCAAGAGCTACCAGCATCCCCCCAGGAGCTGTGTGTGCCCAGCCACAACTCTGTCAGATGTTATTTACAACAGCGAGGGGGTGTGAACAGGGCTTCCCAAGAGACTTCCTCAGCCCTGAGGGAAGTTTTACCAGGACAAATAACAGCAGCACGTAACAGGCAGCATTTTGCACTCCCCAAGCTCTTGCTGGGGGTGTGCATGTCCTTGACAGCAAAATGTGAGCAGACAGCCTGGAACTGTCTTCCCTGGGTGTGAACCTGGGTGAGCACTTTGAGCCTGCAGTGAAAGCTCAGGAGAGCAAGTGCCTGCAGACAGGAGCATCCAGAGAAAGGAGCCTTTGATGGGGCAGGAAGAGCGAAGTGTGGAGCTTCCTTTTCAGCACATTCCCTCCTTTGCTGCTTGTCCTCTTACAGCTTCCTGAGGGGCCAGTGTTTGCAAAGCAAATGCCAAAACATGAAGTGAAATCTGTGCCCTCCTCCCAGCCCTTGGGAAGCAGGAAATCCCAGGGTCTTCATCAAATGCCTGCAAGCCTGAATTGCCTCCCCACCTCCCACTCCAGCCCTGCTTGGTGCCTCCAACTTCCCCGATGGCAGTGGCATCCCCAGCCCCAGGACACCCCACTAAGAGGGGCACAGCTCAGTCACTCTGCTGCAGTGATTCTTACCTAACAATTTCCATTATAAGACCTTGGTTTCAGTTCCTAAGAACTTTGCCAAACTTTAACCATTTAGGCTGCAATCCTTCATGCCAAAAGCTTTCTTCGAGCTGAATTTATTGGGAAAATTTCAACTACAAAGGTTCAGCCATTTGCCAGAATGAGCTTAGGGAAAATATATTGTTCTTCTCCAGTTAAAAATTCTTTGACCATTTCAGCAAAATCCCTAGCACCTTCACACTTGGAGCAGGAACCAGAAATTTGGCAGGGGACAGCAGAGGGGTCTGGGTGTGCCTTCTGCCACCTCCATCCTGGCTTTGCCAAGGTGGGGGCCTATGGAAATCTGGGTGCTCACTATTAGACAGCTCTTATTCTACTCCAATCAAAGCAGCAGCTGGTTCACCTGCTTGGACAGAAGAATAAACCAAGCCAGGTGAGGCACTGGAGAGGGAAAAGCAGGTGGAAAAGGGGGATGAAGCAGCACGAGTGAGGCACAGCATAGCAGCCCCTTCTCCAGCCCCCTCAGTGCTCTGCTGGCACCACCAGTGGCTGCTCTCCCCAGAGGATCCCAGCCCCACACATGCAGCGTTCCTGCCGTGGCTGAGGCTTGTGTGGTGCATCCAGATTTATGTGCCAGCCAAGGATCCCAGATGATGTCAGCCTGCTTCCATGGGGGAGCTCTCTATTCTGAAAACCATGGAAATTACACATGCAAAAAAACTCTCAGTACACCAGACTTGGAGGCATCTATGCAGCTTCAAGTCAACTCCATCACACTTACTCACCATAAAGCCGTCGTAACGACACATCACTTTTCCTCCCCTCAAGGTACCATTTTCAGTCAGCACAGAAAATTAACAGGCAGCAGAGACCCTCCTGCAGAGTGTTCTGATGTGCTGAAATGTGCATGTGTTCAGTGAGGCTCAGGGCTGCAGGACAAGGTCATGGTTTGGAGGATTAAGATGGAGAACTTGATTCCACTCTTCACCTCGGTCCTGAACTTTCAGAGAGAACCAGGAGTCCCCTTAACTCCCCCCAGTGCATGTGCTCAACTATTTTTGAGTCCCTCACTTGATGGCTTGCTGGTGACACAGAGGGGATGGAATTTGCAGACCCTGGGGAGCTCTGCTTTGAGTAGGATCAAAGAGAGCTCCTGAAGGATTATGTTTTTAGGAGAACTCCATCTCCTGCACCTCAAGGTGGGCAATCAAGGGACTAGAAAATCTGGTATTTTCCTTAAGATTAGAACCTGTTGGAGGTGTCATAAAAAAAGGCACCCAAACCCAATCTTTGAGCACACACCAGTGGGTTTACAGCATCCAATTATTGGCACCTGAATCTTGCAGCTTTTCCTACATTCCATGTGGCTCTGAGTATGATGATAATACTTAATCAGTGGCTTCTCTGGAAAACTCTCATGGGAACGGAAAGAAATTTTACAAGTAAAAGGACAACAACAAAATTGAGCCTGGGATCTCTTTGTCCTGTCATCATCTTGCCTCTCACAGGAGGCTTTGTGTGCCTTACACCACCCCTCAAGTGCCACTGGGCACAGCCTTCGAGGCTTGCTCTGTTTGGAAACAACCCTTTCAAAATGCTGCTCATGAGGATAGAGCCAGATTCACCCACCAGACCTGTGGAGGTGAACAGGGGCTGTGGTGTTCTGTGGAAATTTGGAGAAAATCCAGCTGTGAGTGGTGCCATGCAAAGTGAGGTTCTCAGGTGTCGAGTGAGCAATTCCCTGCGGGAAGGAAAAGTTGCAACCACAGGCACAAACCCACAGCACGCAGAGAAACCATTCCAGGAAGTTTAACATCCGAGCCCCCCTGTTAGAAAATACGATCTCAGCGCTCCAACAACTCACATGGAGCCGGAGCCGCGGGTCCCAACGCACGTGCGGGCTCACACAGGCGATGGAGCCCCCGCCACGGCACTCAGGAACTAAAGAGCCTGAACCCTCCACGTTCATTAACAAGCACAAGACATCACATTTCTATGCCAAATTCCTCTTTTCCCCCGTGGTTTGAGATAGGATTGGCACAACCGTGATATTCCCTGCAGCTACCGTTGCTGCAGCGTTCCCAGCATGGCCACGGGGAGGGAAAGGCTGTGCTGGGGGTTGGGGGGCTGGCCTGGGGGTGCCCCAGCACCCCTTTTGTTTGCTGCTGTGTCTCCTGGCAAGAGGACACGAGGGAGCTGTGGGCTCCAGCACTGTTTCCTGCAGAGATTTGAAAACCTGTTGCAGTTCCAAAGCGAGCTTCGATTTCACTGTGACCAGCAGCTCAGAGACTCATAGTTACTATACAGCCGAATAAAATATTTTTTCATAAATTTAACGCCAGCATGTCTGTGTTTGGAAACTTTGAAAATCCATGTTGTATGGTTTACTGCACTGGAAAAGGTGCCAACAGAGTTTCAAAGGAAGGGAAGTGTATAACTGTTTCCTTTCAAATGTATTTTCCAATGGGATCCATTGAGGGAAAAGGCTGGAACTAACTAAAACATTATTAAAAACTGTTATGAAAAGAGACAGAGAGATGGAAAAAGATAGACAAAAACTCCAATACACAGCCGAGAGGGAGGGAGGGAGACAGGCGGCAAGAAAGGGGATATGGGCAGAAAGACACTTTGGGTGGGGAAAATGGGGCGAGACGGGGAGTTTTAACTGGCAGTCACCCTTCGTGGTTTCATATTGTTGCAGATCAATTGATCAGGATTTCAAGTGCTGCTGGCCCGGTGGCACAAGGCGAACCACAGAGTTGGCTGCAAGCGCAGCCCTTGCGAACTGCTGACCTTCAGTTTTCAAACCAAAAATATTCCTTGGGAAACGGTTACACCAGGTCCCAGCCCCGAGGCTGCCAAGCAAAAAACAAGCACTACGGACCTGAAGGAACGCCCCGAGTAACTCACACCAAAGCAACAACCAGGGCTAGTAGCCTGAAGTAACTCCCTGGTGTGATTCAACCGGCAGTAACCGCGCGTGACATGTGTGCAGAGGGGCTTGGCTCTTCCGTCCTCCCGCCGCAGGGAGTTCTCCAATCACCCTTCCTCGGGATGAGCGTCGGCCCTCAAGCCGCTCCAACCAAGCCTATAAATACCAAAGCCATCGGGTCCATACAGTGCAGTCACAGCCTGATCCCAAAAAGCACCGCTCTGGCTCCAGGCGCAGCCCTGGGTTTGCAGCCCTGTGAGCGAAGGGGGAGCTGAAAGGGGCTGAGAACACACGTTTTGTCAAAGACTTCAATGCCCTGGCCATCAGGAGGCTGCCAGGGTAGGGGCTGGATCTCTGTTGCTCTGCCAGGCTTCAAAGAGCCAGGCCGGGGGTGGGCAGAGCTCGGCGCACGCCTGCAGAGCTCCAGGCCTGTGGTTCCACGGGGTGTAGTAACCCTGGGCTGTAGCACACATGTCGAGGGATGAGGGGAAAAAAATAAACAGACAGACAAAAGAATGAGGATGCTCTGCCAATTCCAATTGTGCAGCTTTTATTTTAAATGCTTATCAAGCTGAGAAAGAGCAGAGTTCTTGGAAAACAAGGTTTCCTTTCTTCCCATGCCAGTGTCAAACACCCTCAAGGACGGGTACAGCACAGGCACTCGCTGCCACAGCCGCCAGCCTGTCCTGGGAAGGACTTCCAGCTCACAGCCCTGGTGTTTCTGGTAAAAAGATCTCTCTGTGATTTTTTTTTAAATATATATATATATATATATATATATATATATATATATATATATATATATATATATATATATATATATATATATATATATATGTATATATATGATTTTTTTTATTAATCTCCAATCTGGCTGGGTTCAAATTATGGCCAATTACCCACCAACACTTCACGCTAATAAAATAAATTTTTACGGGCCCTAATTACTGCTTTCACTGAACTGCTCTACAGGAAGCAGAGAGGCTGTGGCTCTCCAGACGGCAGCAGACAGGAAAGCTACGGCGAGGAACCGGCAAGCGAAGGCAGAGGATGGAGGATGGAGGATGGGGAGCGTGTGCCATGCGCACGGAGCCAGCCCGGCCGTCAGGGCCCCCGTCAGCCGCTGCACCCACCACCTGTGACGCAGGGCTGCTGCTGGGGACACGAGTGACGGCCGCAGCGCCACGCCGGGATCCGCGGATGTCAGCCGGAGGGGAAATGGTGTTTGGAACGGGCTGCATCCATCACACGTGACGGAGAGGCAGAGCCGCCTCCCATCGCGGCACGGGGGTCCCCCGCAGCCAGCGCACACGGCAGGCGGCTGCTCAGCCCAGCGCCCACCTTTGCCTCCCTCTGTTCTGACTGCAGCTAATTGAAGGAGACACAAATAGCAGAAAGGCAGAAAATCCCTCTGAGAACGCAAAGCATCCAGCCTGCTCCCTGCTGAACACACACACGCGCTGCTGCCTGCCAGCACAGCGCAGCGCCGAAGGGGCTCCCGGGTGTGCGGAATGAGCAGAACCCGCGGGGTGATTGCAGCACACAGCCCGTCCTGCCTGAACCCCGCTGCTCTGGGGGAGCAGAGTCGCTGCTTTCCGTCAGGGAACACCCTCTGTGGCAGGAAAGCCGTGGCAAAACCAGCGGCTGCTGGAGCCCTTTGGAGCGCGGCTGCCACGCAGGTATCCCGGCTCAGCTGGGGAAACACGGCTCTGCGAGATTGATTGATTTTTTTTTTTTTTCCCCTCCCTTTCTTAACCAGGATTACACTAATTTCCAAGGCCTAATGGAGTCCAGCTGTGATGGGGAGGCAACGCTGCAGTAGTACAAAGACCTTTGCACGTTGGTGCAAACTTGTACAAAGCTCAGCACACACACACACAAAGCCCTATAAAAAGGATGCACTGCAGCGGGATATTTTTAGTCTTGACAATACAGCCCTAAAAATACGACTTTGCTAATACATCACTACAGAAATATTCCCAGTGTCCATTCAGGAACGGTTTAAAACATTTATTTTTGTTTCCTTTTGCAATGGTCAGAGAGGAGGGAGAAAATAGAAACTCATTGATAAGAGGAAACGAGAGAGACATGAAAAATTGAAAACTACCTAAAAGCTCATGGAGAGGTTTATTTTATTAGTTCTTAATAAATATCTTGCAGATTTCCTCAGGAAATACACCAGATCACATGTAAAATAGTTTGGTACTGATGTCAACTGTGTCAGCATATGAAATCTATTAGGGTGAAGCCACAGCAGGGTGATCAGCGTGCTGAAAAACTGCACGGCACTGAGGCGAGGGGGGGTGGGGGGAATCTCACGGCCCTTCCAAATTCTTCGAGAGGTAAAAAAGTCAGCCAAGACGCAGAGAGAGAGAAAAAAAGATCCCACATCCTGCTTTGCGCTGCCAGCAATGTGAAGTGCCCAGAGATTAATTCTATGTCTGGCCTGGAAATGTGACTTTAAAGCATTGGAGGGAGCGGGGAGGAGAAGGAGGAGGAGGAGGAGAGAGGAACAAGAAGGCCAGGAGAACCGGGACTGGCACAGTGCCACCGACCCCCCTCCCATCCTTCCCAAGCCGTGTTTCAAGGCAGACAGCAGTGAAGCCCAACAGACGGCAGCTCCCGGGGCTGCCAGGGCCTCGCACCAGCTGGGGCGCGTCTCCCGCTCCCCGTGCAGATGGGCCAGGGAGCATCACTTCCGCCGCGCCTGCTCCAGAGCCACCCGCGCCCATGTGGCCGCCTTTGGCCGCTCTCCGCCGCGGCCCCGAGCGCGCCTGGGGCCCCCCGGGCGGGACGAGCTCTGCTCCCAGCACCAGGCACGAGGGTTGTCAGCCTTTGGCTCCTCGGGCTGAAGGGTTTATGCTGTTCCCAACCCGCCTTTGGCAGCGGAGCCTCCTTCTCCATCCCCGTGCCATTACCCGGGGAGCAGGCGCTGCTTACGCAAGACGCCCCAGCTCCGCTGCCGGGGCCGGCAGAGAAGCACCGGGAGTTCACTGAGCCGGGGTCAGGGGGCCAGATCATCCCACCAGGGATGGGAGAAGGGGGAATGCAGAAACTTCACGGCCAAACCCATCCCCGTGGGGTATCTCCTTCCCATTCCACAGAGATGTGCTCCTGTCTGCTCCTCTGGGATGGGACCTGAGAGCCTCGGGGGCAGACAAATCACTTGTGCTCTCTGTGTGTCACCTACCAGCCACCCTAAGGCCATCATCAGCCACATCAACCAGCTTTAAAAATGACCCTTCCATTAGAAACGGGCCATGTGCCTTCAGCACTGTCACTCAGCTGGGGTTAAACTGTGCTGGAGCAAGCACCACACAGCCAGGGTGACACCTGAAGGTCACACCTTCCTCCTGACTGTCACTTAGTGCAGCCAGAGCTCTGTGCTGCCAAGAACCTGTTGCACAGCACACACAACCTAATTAGGGAAAACAAAAGACCTCCACATCTAAACCTGTGTGGAGTCACCTCCTCAGATACACTCGAGTAGAAACACAGCCCTGGCTGTGCTGCCATTCCTGATCTCAACATTATGGCAAGAAGAGAGATCCCAACAAGACCCCCCCAGCACCAGGCACAGGATTCCCAGAGGGACTGCAGCCTGTGAAAAGAGGAAGGCAGGATGGAGCTGCCAGGGGATGAGCCCGTGGGGCAGCCCCTGGGAAGGAACTACCCTCACCGAGCTGGCAGGCTGCACCCAAACCTGCACAGGGCAGGCAGCCCTCCCTGCCTACACCTGGGAGGTTATAAAACAGCCCCGCAAGCTCAATCAGGAGTTTTACAACTTCACAAAGCAGCATAATTAGCCCAATTATACAGTGTTCTCTCAGAGAATTAAACAGAAATACAGTAATTGACTTGGTGCTGCTTAAAAGCATGAGGAAATCAAAGGTGCAAAGCACATTAAAGAATCAGAAATATCTCTTCAAAAGCAAAAGGACTTCCTGTCACGCTGCAAACATCTAAAGCTTCACCAAATCTCCTGCACCTGGTGCACCTCACTCTGGCTCCCTGGCACCCCTCTTTCTCCACCACAAAAGCTGGGGATATGCAGAGACCTGGGACTGCTGCCTCAGCACCTCTTTTCTTGTTCCACAGCAGGACAGGCAGACACAGTGTGCCACTGCTCCATTTCCTGCCTTTCATTTTACACAGCAATGCTGCTTCTTCATCCAAACAGTGGTTGGATTCAGCATTTGCAGAGCTGGCCATGTCTTGGAACCACAGCAAAGCCTCTGCAACCTCACCTCACCTGTCACTGACTCTGTCCTGATTTGCTGCTTGGGCTGCTGAAGCTTGGCTCTAAAGCAGACTCAGGCTTTGTGTTTACAAACCATTTCCCCTCGATTTGCTGCCCTGAAATCAGATCCCAGTATCACCTCGTGGAACAGCTTCAAAGGCAGATGTAAGGATGTGCTTGTGTGACAGGCAGACCAGGCAGAAGCCCCCAGCAAGCTCATCCAACACCACTCAGTGGGGACTTTGCTGCACTTGAGTTGGAGGGCAGGAGTGGAGAGTCTGACACACCAGCAAACACTCAATTTTGCTGGAAACCTCTCCCTTCCTTGCCACAAAGCCCTGCTCAATCTTTTGCCTCCCAAGCCAACGTCTAGATTTCAGAAACCTGAACTGCCAGTGGAAATTCCCTGCAGCGCGTTGATTATTGCATCTCCTGCTGGCACTTGTGGCAAGGGGAAAAAAAAGTCACATGGCTTTCTGGACACACGTTTCACTAAGGAGTCTTGCATCAGAGGGCAGAAGCCAGCAGCCAGGAAAATAACTCCAATTACGGTAAATAAATCCCCAAATATGTGACAATCTGCCTTTTAAACAGGAAACAGAGGGGAATAAGCAAAGGAAGACTTTGGTCTAAACATTGCTGCCACCAGCCTCAAGAGCCCGAGAGCAAGACTCTGAAGACACGTCTGGGCCAGAATTATTTTACCTGAACTTTACTGATGTGTCTCAAGTCCGAGACAGCTTCCTTCCCTGAAGGGAAAGGCGCCGACAGTTCCCAGCAGCTGTGCCAACCTCCAACACTCCCAGTGGCTCAGAGGAGAAACCCTGGAGGGTCAGCTGCCATCTCTGGACACGTACATGTCCCTTAGGAGGCTCAGCACAGGAAGCTGTGTGGCTCCCGAGATGAGCAATGCAGGTATCACTCCCTGCACCACTTCAATCCTTCCTCCTACTCACACATCTCAAGGTCTGGGTTATGTGTGGATATAGGGAGTAGCAGATATCACTAAATAACTGGTTCAGTGCAAAAGCTCTTTGCCAAGGCAGTGATATCAAAGAGCCAGCTCGCTCAGGAGCCTCAGTGCAAGGCAGGCAGCAAGGGGAAGGACGGACACCAGAATCACTCAGCTTTCCTCTGGGTTTCCTCTCCTAAATACCACTCAAGCACAAAGCAAATACAAGCAGCAATGTGAAAGGAGGGGAAGGATAAATTAAACATCCAGTTCCTCCAAACTTAAGGCCTTGGGAAGTGTTATGTCTTAACACCACCTCTCTAAAGACAGCACTGCCCAGTCTCAGAGGGAAAGTCACACAGCCACTGCCAGGTGCAGCTGGAGATGTCAGTGCACACACCTCTATCCACAAGTGCTGTACATCAACCACAACCCCAGCACCCAGAGAAAGCCAGATGTCAAACTGCTCAACTCCAGCCTCCCTGCATCAAGTGGGCTTTGCACTATAAACCAAGTCCCCCAGGCAGGTGGAGGGACCTCAGGCTCTGCTCTCAACAGAGCACAGGGCTGCAGATGCTCAGCATCCCCTGACACAGCTCTACAATGTGATATCTTCATCAGCTTCCTGGTTGTTTAGCCCAAAGGTGTCAGCCTACAACTGAAGTGTGTATTTACCACACAAAGAGGGAACTTCAGAGAAAAGGACTCAGTTCTAGTCCCCAGACAGGGAAAGATCAAGTTGCTTCTGCTGTTATTTACAGCCTGAGGTTTATTAAGCTTTCTTCTGTGCCTAATTTTAAAACTCCACCAAAGCGAGGCAGTTACCCACAACACTGCTTTATTTTTGAACTCGGGCAAAAATAACTGGACTCTCGTGCACTTGACTCCCTGCACCTTCAGTCAGTTCTGACATACAAGATGTGGTTAGAGCTTCATGAGAAGACACTGAGATAAGGCTGCCATAGGTGATCAGAAGTTGCATCCTCTGAGGCTCTTCTGATGGTCTTTGAGCAGAGCTGGGTCCAAGTGGCAGAAACGAGCCTGTGGCAATGGTCAGAGCTGAGGCTCTGCTGAGGCAGCCTCTGCATCATCTCTAGGGATATTTTAAGGGTTCAGGCTGCAAGCCTGAGCAGGTGTGGTCAGCAAAGCGAGACCTGCTGTGCTCGGCACAGGGCTGTGAGTAGGGTGGGATGGCAACGGAGCTGGCTGCTGGTTACCACAGCACAGCCTCAGCCCAGAGCTCTGACCTGTCCTCTCCAACAGAAATGGGAAGTCCTGTACCTGCTTAAGCACTGCAGGGGATTTGCACTGACCTACAGATCCTTCCTTGTGTGCATCAAGATTTGGGCAAGATCTACATCTCAAGCTGATGTTCAAGGAGCAGGAGGAACACGTGCCTTAGCAAACCCTTGCAGTCAGAGCTGTGTGACAGCAGCTCCTCTCTGAGACAGGCAGAGTCTCTCCAACCCCTGCAGCACGGACCTGCTCGGCCCTGAGGACATTGGTGGCAAAAGCCACAGACAGTTCTCTGAAGCTGCTGCTGTGAAAGCTCACTTTCTGCACAAGTCTTCAAGGTTTCCCAGCTGACACCACCTTGCACAGAGAACCCGACCATGTTCCACTCAAGAAGGCAGACCCAGGGTCTGCAGAGCAAAGCCCTGCCTGCCCTGCCACACTGAGCCCTCCTCACAACCCACATGAGCACAACCAGCAGGTTTTCCTCCTTGCCCCTTGGCAGAACAGCTGCCCCATGCACGGGTCACCCTGCCCAAACCATCACCTTCCATGCTCTTCCACTTTCCCAATCCTCAGCTAAAGCAACGCACTCAGCCAGACCTCCCTGTGCCTCTGTGCCCTGACTCTGCTCGGCCCTGGGGGATGCAACTTCATTCCCTACATGTGCTGAGGATGCACATATGGCAGCCCCCTCCCCTCTCCACTTCCACCTAAGCCCGACCTCCTAACAACCTCCACACGGCACAGCGCGACCGGCCGAGAGTGCCAGAAGGCATCCAGGTGCTGCAGCCTGATGCTTCACACCCACAGCCAGGCAAATTTGCTGGGATTTCCGGGAAGTGTCTCTAGGGTGCCCCGTGCTGCTGCACCCCCACCTTGGTGTGTGCTTGTTTGGAATGCAGGGCCGTCAAGGGGGGGCTTGGGGGGAGAGGGGAAGTTATTCTGGTGGTGGCCTATGAATAACATCCAGTGATTTATAGGAAGTATAATCCAATAATACAGTAAAATAAAACAGTGTGTCTGAGATGGGTTTGATTCCAGGAATTATAAAACAAATTATTAAAGAGAGAGAGAAAGAAAAAAGCCTCAGAGAGGCCAGATCGGAGTAAATTGGGCACAGATGGGCTGGGAGGGGGTTTCTCTCTCTCCACTCACCGAGATGCCCCTGCCGCAAGCACGGCTTCAATTAGTCTTTTCAGAAACCAGAGTTTTATTTCCCCAAATTACAGAATTAAAAAAAAATTAAAATTCTTGGAGTGTTTGTGGTCGGGATAAAGGGATCCAAACTTCTCTCTGAGTTGGTTGTGCAGATGGCTACCAAACTGTTAAAACGGGCCACCCCACTATGGTCCCGCCCCAGCCAGAGCCCAGGATGGCCCTAAACACTGGTTAGTCACCTATGTCCCATCCTGGAAAGCACCAGCAACTGCAAATCTCTGCCATACAGAGTGGCCACTATTCTCTGCCTCCTTGCCCTGGGTGGGCACTCCTTGCCCCACGGGTCTGAGGCCTGCAAGAAGCCTTCTCACACCTGCAGTGCTCCTGACAGGAGGCAGCCGGGTCAGTGGGACCCTCCCTGGCTGCAGCCTCCCTGGACAAAGCAGGAACACGCTGTTTGATGCTGAACAGCAGGGGATGTGCTTCATGTGGGAATTCTTTGGCTTCCTCTGTCAGAGAAAACAACAGATCCAATTCATCTCCCAGGATCTTCCCAGTGCTGCCCGGCTGCACAGGCAGCTGAGACCAGCTCCAGCGTGCCTGGTGCTGTCCCTGGGGACAAGCACAGCTCAGCTGCACTGGGCATGGGCCACAGAGCCCTGCCTGTGCTCACCTGAGCCCTGGCACCCACTGCAGGGTTCAGGTAACCCCAACAGCGACCTGCATGGGAGGAGGATGTGAAATGCCACGTGCTGCTCACAGCTGGCTGGTTTGGAAACCAGTTTAAACACGGCACAAAAAAAAGTCACCCTGTCAGAAAAGCACACGGTGACCTTGCGGTTGGCTGGTTTATGAAAAAGTGGCAGTGGCTGGGAGCAGAGACACAGAGGACATGCCACAAATCCCAGAGGGGACACGTGCCAGGACAGGGGCACCCCTGAGGGGTCATGGCCAAACATACCACAGCAAAAGAATAGGAGTAAAAAAGCAAAGAGCAGCAGATATAAACTGTCCTGCATGAGTCCTGACCTCCTTTGCTGCCCACTGCTTCACTGAAGGTCTGGGACAGACAGAGCACAACCCAAAAATGAGAGAAACTGAGGCTGAGATGGGGCAGGATTGTGTTCGGTGTAAGCCTGAGGAAGAGGGAGGACAGGTGCATTTAGCTGTTAAGTTTCCTTTTTCTTAATACCTGACTCTTTACTTAGAAGTTCTTATTCAGGGGTTAAGAATTTCATAGAATTCCCCACATTGCTAAAGTTATGCCAGTGACACCACATCATGACTGCCAGCACCAGGGATTTGTAACACACCAAACATGGAGCAACAAGCACATTTACAAGTTTCTCAGGAGTAGCTGGAAATAAACAGCAGGGAAGGGAGGGAGCAGCTGAAGGGAACACCCCTGGACAGCAGGGAAGAGAGCCCCAAACCCACAGATCTCCTGCTGCTGCAAACCGAGCGTCAGGCCCGTGTGATGGGAAGGACACAGCCACGCTCTGCTCCCAGATTTGCAGGAGGATTTCAGTAGGAGGAGACCTCCGTGGCTGTTTGGTCCAACTACAAAGTTAGATCCAGCTCTGTGGAGTGGACACGGCCAAGCTCTGACTACAGCCGGCTCCCCAGCAACGCTTCCTGGCAGTTTGGGATGCAGGCAGGGTGGGACTGCTCCCTGCGTCCCGCCAGCCTCCCACAGGCCCACAGGGGCGGCTCGGCCCCCTGGCTCCCGCTGCTGCCCTGCTGCTGCAGCACAGGGAGGTGACTCATGTGCTGGGAAATGGGAACCCGCACCTTCCCGACAGCGTTCCTGCCGCGCTCCCGCCGGGCTCTGCCCACAGCAGCCCACACGCTGGGGAGGGCACTCCATAACCATTCCAACATTCCTGCCTTCCTTCTAAACTCAAGACCCTTTGCTGTTCTGCTTTTGATTTCCATCTGCACCCAGCTCTTCCCAGTAGGGCAGCGTCGGCAGCAAGCCCAACCTGTGCTGTGCCAGTGCTCCGAGACCACCGGGGCATTTGTGCTGACAGCAGGGTTTGCTTTGCCAACAACACTCTCAGCGATATTTCAGGGTCACCAGAGCAAAGAGCCCTCAGGGAAATCCCTGAAGGGCCCTTGGCATCAGATGGCAGCCGTGGTGCCACCTGACCTGCAGGCATTCCACGAGCACTGCCACCTGCTCCGCACGCCCCGGCAGGAACAGGTTTGCTTTCTCCAGAGATCCAAAAGCTGGGAGCAGCTGGCAGCTACCCACACAGGAGGCAGAAAACTCTGAGAATACTTATTTTTCATGAGATAAAAAGCACTCCCTCCGTCACTCACATCCACAACTCAGCTATGGATGGACGAGCCCAGTGGTTTGAGAGCTGGGATTGCTTCCAGCTCTGCCACAGGGGTTTGCCATCCATCCCAGACAAATCTCGTCCTCTCCTCCCACCCGCTTCTGTCTGTGGCACAGACACCACTATTAATTCACCTACCAGGGGTATTATTAATATTATGAATACAATAATTACTGTCACGCAGAGGCATTTGCTTATAATCACGAAGTACTTTGCAGCTCAAAGATAAACACGCCATCGTTGGCTGGCATCTGGCAGGCAGGAGGGCATGGCTGCCTCACCAGTGGGACTGACAGCTCCCTCCAGGGGAGGAGAGTGCCTGCAAGGCAGGCACAGCACACAGGAGCCACTTCCCAGCCCTCTGGTCGGTGCTGGTTTGCTCCATCAGCTGATCTTGGCCACTGACCACCAGCCTGACCAGTGGCCAACTGGCTCACGAGGGAGGGATCTTCCAGCAGCAGCTCTCTGGGCTCAGCCTGATCCCCACGTGCTGGCCTTAGCTGAAATCCATCAGCTGGAGGCCTTCATCTTTGGGATCTAAATCCCAAGGCATCAGGATGTGAAACGCTGCTTTATCCCACCCAGGGAGAGCAGCCCCATCCCTGCTCCCAAACTCACGGCTCAGGCAGACCTGGGTACCTGCTGCTGAGTGCGTGTTGGAGGGGACACAGGGAAAAATACAATCCCAGGAAGCATCATTTTAAACTCAGTGAAGAGGCTCTGGTTTGGTGGCATCTCTGCTGCCCCACACATTAAACTTGTTAATGGTAGCGACCATCCAGGCTTCTGGGTGGATGGAGGAAGTGAGAGGAGGAGAGTAATTAACACTAGATCAGTGTTGTTCTCTGCATGAACACGGGACACAGGCTCCAACCTGATGTTTCAGAGAATGGCATCACCTCCCCCACCAACCTGCATGGACACAGGCAGCCACAGCTGAGGTCTCAGACTGTCCCAGCCCATCTGGTGTCAGCACAGGCACTGAGCAAGGCCCAGCTTAAATGCTGGGAATGCAGAGCCATGAAGCAGTGTCTTCCTTTTGTGCTGATGACTCAGGCTCCAGGGGGATGCGATGCCTCCTCACTGCTCAGACACCTCAGCCAGCTCCAAAGGCCCAGCCAAGGTCCCTTTGTGTTGACACCCACAGGCATCCAAGCACCACTCCCACCTCCCCATCTGGTGTGTCCCCCACCCTTCTCCACATGGGGAGTGGCTGATCCCCACCCAGTTTCCCCTCCAGCAGCACGTGGTACCTTTGGGCTGGGAGTTGTACACTGCAAACATGTTGATGGCCACGAGCTGGAGCATGCGGGTGCTTCCGATGGGAGGGGGGCTGTGCTGCAGCAGCACCTGGAACTCCCTTAGGACCTCCTCGGCCACAGCAGGAAAAGTCTCCATCCTGCAGACAGAGAGAGAGGCTGTAGAGAGCAGGTTGTGCCCTGAGATGTGGCCTGGGAGGTGGGCATGGCTCATGTCACATCTTCTGGGGAAGGGGGAATCCCTGGGGTGCTGTAGCCCAGCCAGGAGCTGTGGGGAATAAGGTGCAGGCTGCTTCCTTAGACAAGGCAGTGAGGGATTGCTCTGTGACCGACAGGCAGCATTCTTTTGGCAGGAAAACACGGCCTTTATGAGTCATTTCTGACCAACCATTTTTTTCTACTGACTTCTACCAATCTGGGAGAGGTGCCAAGGGGCCAGCAGCTCACTTGGACTAGGAGCAGCCCATGGGACTCCCAAGGCTGCAGCAAAATGCACACACTGGTGCCACATTGCGGATGTGGCAATCCCAGTGCATTGAACGCTGGCCAGAGCGTGCTTCCTCCAGAACTCTCGCTGCAACATCGGATCCCATGGCACCGAGCCCCGTCTCCCCCAGGCTACACACTGCTCAGAACTGTGATTGAGCCCCTAAACTTCATCACTTCGAGCCCCACAGGACAGGGACTCTCTGACTCGTGGAGCTGCTGACAGTGTCAAAGCTGGAGCGGGTCCCTGCAGCCGCAGCGCCGCTGTCGCGCGTCAGGACACAGCAGCCCGCGGCTGCGGGGCCACGCCTGGGGATGGGGTGAGCTTTCAACACCACTCACAGGCGCCCACGGAAATCTGACACCTTTATCCTGCTCTTCATCGCTGAGGGAATCAGCTGAGGTCACTTATCAAAGCTGTTGGATCCTCAGCAACCTCCCAGCTGGGGTGAAAAATTGAAATTATTGCAAAGAGCACAGTCAAACCCCGAAAATTACTGAGGTTGCCCACAGCAGTCCTCACCTGGTATCCTATGAAGACAATTTTATAACTGAGAAGCTGCCCAAAACTTTGGGAACTACTGAGGGGGGAGGTCCTCCAGTCCCACTGCCTCTTCTGCAGAGTTTGCTGTATTGATTCTTTTTCCTACACTAGAGAAAGCCACAGCCAGAAAGTGCCCACACCAGTTATCAGTGACATTATCAAGTGCCCACATGGGTGTGAGGGAGCCAAAACCCACAGAGGGTGAAGCATCTGGACCTGGGGCAGGCGACCTCGGGGGCCTCCATAGCAATTTCCTCTATCTTCCCCCCAAGAGATTCAGATCTCGTGATATTACCACAGGCTAGATTAATGAGCCACTTCTGGTAACCCACATGGGCAATTCTGCTGGGCTTCCCCAACAGACTTCAGGACAGTGACAACTTTATTTTTAAAGACAGAAATGGTTTTCTTCTTAGCTATATTTCATGAGTGCTTTTCACCACCCAGGTCTGCCTACCAGCAGGGTACCCTCTCCCTGGGCACTGTTTGCTGGAGCAGTTCAAAGTCTTTGTTACTTTCCCAAAAACATGGGCTGGAACAAATAGTCTCCTTGTACTTTGTAGCTGTGCAGAATGCAGCAGCTCTGTCAGTGCAAATGCACTGCTTTTCCTGCAAAAGGCAACTTCCCTGGATTTGGGGCACAGCCAGAGAATTAGTGCAAACTGATTGCTTCTAAAGACTTCCTAATTTTGAGAAATCTCAGACCACATCCACAACATCCTCCTAGGGCAGACAGCACTCTGGGGATGGAGGAGCCCTTTGCAGGACGGGTTGTTACTGAGGAGATCAAGATTATTGCCATGGAATAACAACAAGAAGGAGTGAGGGCTTCCTCAGCTCCACCACCTGTGCTTTGATACCACAGCACATCTGGAACAGCATGCAGTAACCCCACTGAGCTCAGAACCAGCAGGTCAGGAGCCGAGCGGAAGCTTTTAATAAATTGCTTACCTGTGGTTTTAGAAGCAAGAGTCCAATTAGGACAACATCATCTTTTCCATATTTTTTCCAGACAAATCACTAAAGATCCTGCCCAAAAAGGACTTGGCTATTCCTCACCTTTTACCTATTTTAAGCACAGAAGCTGTTTAGCAGGGCTGGACGATTTTCTCTTCCTGTGTCATGGTATTACTTTCTAGTTCCCTTCTAAGTACTTCAGGGCATATTGTACCTACCATTAAACATACTTGGGTTTTCTAAATGACTGTCCTGGGAAGCAACTGCCTGAAACGCTGCATCTTAATTTCACAAAAGTCTCAGGAGCCAAATGTGCAACTGATCTCTGCTACATCCCCATTAATCCCCTGCTGGCAGCCGTTCAACCAGAGCTCGACCGTGAGCGCGGCCCCGCAGCGCTGGGACCAGCAGCTCCCCGGATGCTCTGCCCTCCTGCACAGACCCTGCGCTTCCCAAACCTTCCATGGGCTCTGGCAGCTCTCCTCCTCTTTTCCTGCAGGCAGGAGGACACCCAGCTCTGCCTCAGCCTGGTGCCCATGAGAGGATAATCAGTGCCTTGTGACTCCGGGTGAGATCAGCAGTGACCCTCAGATATTTGGATCTCCATGTCAGCAGCCCCTGCTTCCCTGATTTTTGGGAAGGGTCCAAAGTGCTCCTCCTGAGTGGTCACCACTGCAAGCACTGGACACAGTAAGTGCTGAAGTGCTGCTGTGTGGCAGGATCTGAGCTGCTCCCAGCAGGGACAAGCTTTGCACCCACATGGCCTGGAAAAGGCTTCTCAATCCTGTGACTTGTAGCCAGCAGCTCCACAGGAGAATGAAGGAGCCAAGAGAGCTCAGGAGACTCTGGTTGCTTCCAAGGCACTGGCAGGCTCAGGCAGTGACCACCACTGCCAGAGACCCACATGGGGTCTCTCCTCACCAGCTGCTCCCACACAGCGAGGGTCAGACTGGACCTGGAGCAGAAGCAGCTCCATGGGAAGCCCATCAGCTGCAAGGCTGAGCTCTGCCCTCAGGGTCATAAGGGTGTCCCCTGGGCTGGGATCTCAGCCCAGGCCAGGATCAGGCTTGCTTTGCTTCAAGAGGAGCTGTTCAATTACTTGAAATCCATTTCTGACAGCCTCTGCCAAGGGCACTCTGTACAAAACAGTTCCCACAGCCAGGGCAGCTCTCAGCTATGGGGCTCGCACCGAAATGGCAGCGAGGAGATGAAGGGCAAGGCTTGTTTTGCCATGCTCTGGAGGGCAGCTTTCAGCCACCACATGGATCTGCCTCAATGGCTTTGTGATCCTCACAGGCAGCAGCCACTGAGAGCCCCAGGAGCCATCACTGCACTGGATGAAGGCAATGGAAGAGAGGGGGTTAAACCCAGAAATTCAAGGTGGTGGGAGAGAGAGAAAACAGCCTCTGGACCCTCCTGTGTGTGTGAACCATCTGAGCTCAGCTCCTGCCAGAGGGTCCTGGTGCATGGGCAGGAATGGGCTTTGAGGTGGGGGAAAGGAAAAGCCCAAGCTCCAACCAGTGTGGATTGGAGGGCGGGTAAGGAGAATAAGAACCAGGAGGCCAGGCCTGCAAGAATTCACACCCTGTGCCCTCAGCTCCAAACACAGCTTAGTTGCTAACAATATTAAATTCCAAAAAGACTTGTAATGTAGGAAAATAAAATAAACATCCTGCACACTTACCCAATCCTGGTAAACAGCTTCCCATGGGCATGGAGAAAACTGAGGATGAACCTTTTGTTCAGCTGCATGGGAAAAAAAAAAAAAGAAAAAAAAAAAAAAAGAGGAGAAAACAATTAAACTCTCTCCTATTTCCTGTGAATTAAGAATGTCCCCAGTGACAGAAGAACCTGGCCTGGATGCTGGGGGTGGCACTGGAGATGGGAACCAAATGGACATGCCCAAACTCTTACAAACATCATGCACAGAGGCAGAGGCAAGTGCCAAACAGCTGGAGCTGGAACCGGAGCCGGGAGAGGCGGTGGAGACACAGCACCCTCTGCCGGGTCCTGGGATCCTGCACAGAGCTGCTGCATCCCTGCAGCCCCAAACCCCACACCCTGGGCACCCCAAACCCAACACCTGCACCCCAAACCTGATACTTGCACCCCAGGAACCCAAAACTGATACTTGCACCCCGGATACCTCTAGGCAAAGCTCTCCTCCCCACTGTCTCACCAACTCAAAACTTAGCACAGCCTAAGGGGGTTCTGGAAAAGGAGTCTCCAAGGCAGCATTCCCCACTAGCATTCCTGTCGATGGAAAAACACAACCCCACAACCAGCAGCAGCAGCCTGTTCTGTGCTCCCCACTGTGTCAGGGGCAAAGCAGCAGCTGGACAAGGCAGAGAGGGAGCAGGATGTCCTCCCCAGCACTTTTCTGCAGAGCAGCCAGACACAGAGCTCAGCAGCAGCACTTACACTTGTTTGTGCCCTGCCAGGAGCAGCTTCTAGAAGCAAGGGAGGATTGGGGTGGTGATGCTGCACCTCTTCATTTATCTGGTATTAGAGACAGTGTTCAGATGTGCCAGCAGAGCCTCTGACCCTGCATTATGAACAGCTACTGAACTGCTCAGAGAAACTGTGGATGCTCCCTTCCTGGAAGTGTTCAAGACCAGGTTGGATGGGGCTCTGAGCAATCTGCTCTAGTGCAAGCTGCCCCTGCCCATGATAGGGGACTTGGAACTAGATGGTCTTTAAGGTCCCTTCCTACCCAAACCATTCCATGATTCTGTGGACATGGAGCTAAGGGAACACAGGGCAGCTGGCTGTAGCACACGGTGTGAAGGCAGTTTCCTGCCCTGCCTTGGTCCCCTGATTCCAAAACCTGACTTGAATAATTACTTACTCCTGCTCCAGGCACCTCAGCTCGCTCAGCACAGCTCTGGGCTTTCCCAGTCCTTATCTCCAGGGCTCTGAGGAGGGCTCAGCACTCCCTCAGCCTGGCCCTGGGGGTGGCTGTGTCACTGCAGGACTGGACTGGCCTCGCTTTTACCTTCCCCAGAGCAGGAGGTTTTCCTCTCTCGCCTGTGCCTGCACAGCCTCAGCGCGCTGAGAAAAGCCAGAACCCGAGTGCTGCGAGGGAGACGCTGACCAGGAGCGACCCAGAGCACCACCACGCTGCTCCAACCCACCCAGGGCTTTTACAGCCTCAACTCCCCCACTTCCACTCACAGGGGGAAGATAAGATTACCTGGCAGGGCTGTGGCAGTGCCCAGCCAAGAGCTGGGCACACGCCAGCGGACACAGGACACTGACCAGTCCCTCCCGAGCTCTCTGCCAGGCCTGGCGGCAGGGGACAGTTGTCACTGGCACCCCTGGTGCCACCTCCCAGCCCCATTTGCTGAGCCCCTGGGCTCAAGGCATGACTGATGCCAGCTGCTCTGCACCTCCAGTGAGGTGTAATTAACCCGGCTGCGCTCCCGGAGGATCCATGCAGGAGAATGATGCCCTGCTGCAGAGCCGCTCCTGGGCCATGTGCGAGTTCCAACATAAAACCTGTCTCATAAAACAAGCCAGACCAATTAAACTGGCCCCTGCAGCAAGGGGTTCTTGCTTACTCACTATTTTACTGCTGCCCTAAAGAGCCCTTTCCACTAGAACTCAACTTGATTTGCCACCATTTTATTAACTCTGCAGATGGAATCCAGAAGAGACTGGGGAATACTGGGACAGCACAGCAAAGCCCTTACTCATTCTGCCAGTGAAGTTTGAATATAGCTGATTCTTCACCTTAGGACACTGATAATTGAGAGCCTGAAGCCTTTAACAGGTCCTTTTTTTTGGCAGCAGCTTGTGGAGGCAAAAAGCTGTTTTGTGACCAGCTCTGGCTGAAATCACAGATCCTGACACAGACACAGCCTAAGGAATCTAAGGAATCACAGCCCCCAGCTCAGTGCAAGAGCCTTGGTGGGGTGGTGGGCAGTGCTCTGCCCCACAGCAAGACCCTGTGCAAGAGCTGGAGAAGGGGGTCCATGCTCTGCATCCTTTCAGGGGGAATATGGAAAAGAGAAGGAGCTCATAGCCTGACCCATCTCTACCAAACAGCAACACTCATGGGCAGGCTGCAGGTAGGGAAAAGAAGAAATTTGAGCAGAAATTTTCCTCCAAGGCCCACATTCAGCCCACAGCCTCAGGAGTGTGCTGCAATCCCCACACTTTACTGGCAGCGGGGGAAAACCAAAATTTCCCACCTTGAATGGAAAGTGACACCCAGCAGGGACATGCCCAGAGTGTGCCCACAGACACCCTGCTCCAGGAGGGCTTGTCAGGACATTGGCTTCACCCCCATTTTCCCAGAGCAAGTTTCACACTCAGCCTTTTCACTCACAGTCCCAAGGACTAACCAGTCACACTCCCCAGCAACCAGTGCAGAACTGGGACAGAGATAAGTGCTTACTTATAATCGTTTTTAAGGAAATGTAATACCTGCCTCTAGGAATGAAGCATGCTTCATGCCTCTTGCCAACTTAAATCACAACCCCAGCAAGCCCAGGCAGAGCCCTGTGTGCCCCAGCACTGTGGCATCTCAAGCAGGCACCTCACGCTTCTTTCACCACTTTTTCTCCCACAGCCTCGAGGTTTTGACAAGCTCATCACTCAACTTTAGACCTTTCATCTTCGGGTTCATGCTAAGGCCATGGGGCTGCTTTGACTGGGCTTTTCTCTGGATGACTGTTTCCCTACTGACTCACCTGTCCCTCAGCCTCGGGGAGCCCTCCCAGCTCCTCCCATCAAACTCAGCTTCTCACGGGGAGAGGGAAACAGCGACCTGGCCTGGCACAGAGGAGGAAGTTCTGTCACCTGCTGCTCTGCATTCACATGCTGGAGAGGAAAACTTCCCAAAAGCATTGCCAGCATGCTCACTGCCCTGACAGTGCTACCATGAGACCTACAACACCTTACTGCTGCCTTCTCATTGACTGTGCAGCCCCAAAGCAGCCCCCTCCAAAGACTTCCCAAAAAATGGTCCTCATGTTGATATCAGGATGCCAGACCAGGACTCCCAATACACTGACATTGCTGCCCTTTGTCAGCAATGCTGTTCCTTGGGGCAGGAAACCAAATTTGGATTGTCCAAGATGCTCACTTGGGAAAAGCCCATCAAGAAAAGCTTATACAACAACAAAACCATGTCAAAAACTGGATTTTGGCCCTTCCAGCTGAAAAGTGGGCATCACCGATATGGAAGTTATGAGCATATAGTGGAGGCATTAGTTATAAAAACAAACCAGCTGTCAAGAAGAAGAAGGGGTCCCTGCACACAGTAGTGCCTGAAGCTGAAAACAGCTGTTTCAGCTGTCATGAGTCAGCATGTGCAGACAGACTAAATCCACCTGGGAAGAGGCAACCTCACCAGAGGAAGCAGCCCAGTGCTGCTTGGGGAGCATTCACACACCTCGCCGCCAACCCAACTGGATTTGTTGCCATGGAAGGAATCAACAGTGACTAACAACTTCTCATGGAGCAGCTAAAAGAGCAGAGATAGCAACAGGGCTGAACAGCCAGCTCAAATCTCCTCGAGGCCGTGGGGAGCACGGCCTGACAGCAACACGGAACCGCTCGGGCAGCCTCGGGAAAGGTTCAGAGGCAGCAGAGAAGAAACCAACATTTAACCTCCAGCACGTTGAAAATGGTGTCCCCCACCCCACCCCAGCAATGCTGGAAATGCCACCAGAGAGCACAGGAACAGGAGTGCCATGATCAGGGCTGGGAAGTGGAGCTGCTGTGCTTGAACCCGTTTGGCTCTGGGCAAGGAATGCACAGAGCTTTGGCACCTGAGCATCAGCCCCAGCTGTGAAGGAGGCACCAAATAAGGGAAAGATTCTGGAGAAATGACTCCTGGGGAAAAAGCGTTTCAAGTTAAAAATTGTTACTTCAGGTTTGGAAGTAAATTCCAGGATCTGGTCTGTATCAAGTGAGGCAAACTTTCTTCAACATCAGCAAAGCATCTGTGGAGCAGAAAGCGGTGTCAGAGTCAAAATAGGCTGCAAAAGACAAGTCCATTAATCAAGAGACCAGATGCAAAACTGCCTGTAACAAATGCTCTGTCTCCACTGGAGTGGAAGGGCCTGGAGCACAGCAGGACGTTCTCCTGACTCTAAGGGTCTCCTCAGTGACAAGGGGCTGGGATACAGACCACAGAGCCACACAGCTCTGCTCCAAAACACGTACCACACTCATCCCAAATATTTTCAGGGTTTCTTGGGCAGCCAGGCTTTTCCAGGCACAGCTTCCTTGCTGAGAACTGTGTGAAATAACATCCAGGCACTCAAAACGTGCCACATTCTCACTCCCAGCTCAAGGGTTGGATATACCACATTAAGATTATTCCTCTTTTTTCACAGGCAGCTTTCAGAGCACCCAGTCCAACAGTGATACAGAGATTCCTGAAAAGCCCAGGATGCTGCAGTGGGCTCGGCTGGCAGGATACCAGGAGGAATTTTTACTGCTACAGGTGTAAACCCACCAAAGTGCTGGTGGAAAGGGTTTTGTGCAAATGGCTACCTACATAAAGGAGACGAGACAAAAGGGCTGTTAAGATTGTCTGGCATTTTTGCAGTGTTTACAAGGTACCCACAGAGCTGTGGGCAAATTCCAGCTGGGCTAATTACCATAATCACTTCTTTTTATATACCACCTGCAACCACAAATGGATACAGGGCTTGCCTTGGCTGCTTCTAGCCACGTGCTTAGTGCAGGTTTCTGCTTAGCAGAGAAATGTCCTGCCCTGAAATGGATTCATTTCTGTAGCAGTAGAAGCAATTCCAGTGAAAATCCTGCTACTTAACACCAGACACTGCACAAATGTAAAACCCAATTTGCTATGATATGGAAGAGAGAGGGAACTCTAAGACATCATGGCCTTGAGGCATAAAAAAAAATTAATTTACAGGTAAAGAGACACTGAGACACTCCTGCAGTTCCCTGGTCTTTCGCAGTGCAGCAGCTCCAGGACACATCTCATGGCTATAAGAGCTACAAACCATCAATCCAACAAGAGAAAAAGATGAATTTAAGAAGCCCCCTGGCAAAAGCAGTGAGCTTTAAAATTCTTCCTTCATCCCAGCAGGGAGCAGGTGAGAGGAGAAATGTTAAGGAAGAAAATGATCTGCTTTAGTAACATAAAGACCACACTATGGTAACTTCACCAGCTCCAGAACAAGTATGTGAATTTATTCTAAATAAATTCAACATAATAACAAATTTACTAGCAGAACTTTCAACTCAACGAAAGCAGGTCAAATAGAGTATTTATACGTGTGTTACTTCCTTTTCAACCAGGCTTGTATCTAAATTTAGTTTCCCTGAATTAGTAATATCCAACATTCTTGAAAAAATATTATCATTAAACAAATAAACTGATTCAGTAACCTCTTAAAGAGAGGTCTTCAGGGACTGTCACTAACTGGATGGAAAGAGGATGGTAGAGACTCACTAGCAACATTTTTAATCAACAAAAGGAAATTCTGCTGCCAAACTGCCCATTTGGAGCAGTAAGTAACGATGGCTAAAGAACATTCATACAGGGTTTATTAAAACAGCTTCAAAATCTGGGGGTTTCCAGCATCAAATGTCATGTTATTCATCTGGCATCACATGGAAAATGAAGTCTCCAGGAGACTGTGCCCAAGGCAGCTTCTCCACAAAGCCTTTAGGGACCACAGTGGCTGAATTCCCAGTGCAATGTCCAACAAAAAGGATTAAAACACATCCCCTAAATGTGCAAGCAGAGCAGGCACTGGACAGCACATTCACATCTAAATACAGCACTGTGGGGGATGACACTGAAATACTGCATCCAGCTCTAGTGCCCTTATTTTTAAAAAGATGCTGAAAAATTGGTTAAGATCCAAAAAAACAGCCATAAAAGTGATTCAAAGGCTAGAACTGATGCTTTGCAGTGAAAAATTTCAACAGCTCAATCTGTTCAGTGTTATCAAAATAAGACTGGGAGGCGATTGGATTGCTGGGTGTAAAGTGCCTCTGTGGTACTTAAGGGCTCTTTACACTTGCAGAAGAGCAAAGCATGGGAACAAACTGGGAACGTTCACTCTGTAAATAAGGTAAAAGTGTCTCACAACCAGTGCAATTATCACTGGAATGAACTCCCCAGGAAAAGGGTGGATTCTCAAGGCTGGATGTGTTTCTGGAAGTACTGCTTTAGCCAAACACGAGTTACTTGGCTTCATATAGGAGTAGCAGGGTGAAATTTAAGGACCTGTGATATACAGGAGATCAGACCAGATGATCTAATGGTCCCTGCTGACCATAAACTCTCTGAATCTATGCAAACATGCCAGAGAGTCCTCAGCTGAGATATCAAGTTCACTTTTGACACAAAACTTTTCACAAATTGGCTCTGGTGCCGTGGGTCGTTTAGGATACAAGCTCAGCTCTTCAAGGCTGCATCTGGTTAAGCACTGAAAGCCCAGGCAGAGCTTTCTGTGTCCAGCAGGTAACGGGGAGGCCACATGTGCAGTAAAGCAGCCCCAACCAAAAGCAGCTCATACTCCAACACTCTCACTGTTTGCCAGGAATAAACAGTGTTCACCTTCCTGTGACAGAAAACTGACATAAAGAAATGTGTGATGAATTCTGGTAGTAAGAGATCAGCTCCTAAGGCAGCTCAGGGTGTTGTCAGCCTTCTTTACTACTCCAGAGTAGATTTTTCCTGGGGTTAAAGCACAAAGGATGGAGATAATGTGAGAAACTAAAGAAGAGTGAAGACTGAAGAGATGGAACCCTGAAAGGCTTAGGATGGAGTTGGGCCAAGAGAGGAGACATTTGGACAACAGGCTGAGCAGAGACAGAGCCTTCCAGAAGGATGAGAGCATTATCTCACGCAACCTTCACATCCCCACTCTTCCAGACACGCTCCCCATCCGGGATAACACAGCTGCTCCCAGCCAGGCTGTGCCTCAGGCTCCCACAGGTACTTGTCCACCCTGCTGCATCTCCCTCTCCACTTTGAATTATGCAGCAGTGAAGTCTGCTGGGGAGGAAGAGTAGAGCCAAGGACAGAGGAAATGACACAGACTCCAGCAGGTTCCACTCCCTGATCCTCCGGAAGGAAGTTTCTTTCCTAGTACCCACCTCCACAGTGGATATGAAGCCTGTCTGGAAATGGCTTATTCAACACTGAAGAGGAATAAACATTCCCCATGGCAGAATTAAGAGGTTTGGCTGTGGGATACGAGGTGCCAATCTCAAAAAGTCTACAACAGACAGCAGGAAACATTGGTCTGGGCCAACTTCAGACAAAGATCAAGGTTAGACTAACAACAAAAAAGAGATCTCAAGAGAAATCAGTGTCTACAGACTTCACCCTGCTCTGGGAAATCTCCCAACCCTGCTATTAAGATGTTTTACTTCCTTTACCAGCACTGCCAATTCTGGCAGCATTCTCATCTCAAGTGCAAACTCTCCCTCCCAACACCACTGTGCAGCACCAGGATCATCAAACCCACTGCTCCAGAAAGGCCTCGTGTGCAGCAGCAGGAGGGGGTTTGGTTACACACAAATCCCTGCCTGATCAGCACCAGCAGGAGAGGAAATGAGGAAAGAGTGACTGACAGGGAGAGGCGGTTTCTGGATGATTGTACTTGGTTTTGGGGTATGAGAAGCTTGTTGGAACACGAAGTCTCTCTCCCCTCACCGCAGCCTCTCTGAGCAGGGGGATCGAGCAGAGCCCCTCACAAAGGCACAGCTCATTGATGTCCTTGTAATGCTCCCACCTCTGATCCACCACACACACTAGCACCAGATGCCTGCTGCCAGAAGGAGAACATGCCAGGGTCTCTCCCATTCAGGCAATATTAGTCCCTGCCTTGTTCTTCACAGTTAAATAAAACCACCAACTAAAAAGAAGAAGCGGGGGTGGGGGGGAAATATCAACACCAACTTCTGGAAACTGTTACAAATAGCTCAATCTTCACTTTCTGAGTAGTGACAAAAGGTCAAGTTGTGCTGGAAAGCAGCATTTGGGTTGTACATGACATGAGTGCACAGGCTGAATTGGGCTCTGCTGGAGCAGCACTGAGCCTCCACGGAACATCACAAGCCCAAGCAAAGTGGAACAGCATTTTCTGGTAGGATTGCTAACAGAAGAATTGCAGCTGAGAAGGTTTTTATCAGCAATTTGAAGTGAAAACACAATTTACTTAAAAAACAAAGTGCAAGCAGGGATGGTGCACAACTGGCAGGCAAAAAAAGCCAGTGCTGAGCTGCATGGCTGAGTGTCACGTCTCAAACCCAGTGAGACCAGGAGTGTGGTTTTGGTGTTTAACCAGTTTCAACTGCAGCCTGGCACTCTTTTACTTCCTCTGCAGAGAACTCTTCTCACTGCTGAGGGAAAGAAATCAACCTCACCACGCAAAACAAAACGGCTTGAGTAAAAATAAAGCACCAAGGTGGTTTGGTGGCTGAGGTCATTTCAGGAGGCAGAGGGGTTGCAGGCAGGGGACAGCACTCAGAAATCCTCATGCTGCCAACCAATAAAAAGACTACAGAAAAGGAGGCAGGGCACAGAATTAATGCAAGTCCAGCAGTAAAGAGGCTGACAAGCCTCTTTCACACGCCACCAGCTCTCCCGAGCTCAAAACAGTTTGTAAACTGTTTCCTAAACACAAAGGAAAAAAAAACCCCAGACCTAGACCTGACCTCCATGAATGAGTAACCAAACCCAACAGCTTCCTGCAAGCTTGTGGGGGTGAGGAAAATGAGGGCAGGACAGAGGGAACTCCACACTTCTCCCTCTCAAGTCTCGCTCTGGGCACAAAGATTAAAGATGCAACAGCTCTTGCTGTTCTCTCATGTGGGTGGTGGATAAAGGCCAGAAATAAGGGAAGGCAGCCCTTAGCTGACTGCTGGTGCCTGGCATTCCCACCTCAGAGAGCATCTCTGCTGCTTCTTGTGCTGCAGAGGAGGCTCAGCAGGGGCTGGCAGCTCTGCAGAGGTGTGGATCAGCAGCAGGCTGGGGAGGGAAGCACTGCCATCCCCTGACAGCAAGGACAGCCCAGAACACAGACAGGATCACATCCAATACCAATAACCATAGAGGGGACAAACTTCCTGACACAAGCCACCCTCCTGTGACAAGATGCTGACACTAAGAGCATGTGTGTATCCCACTGGCTCCTTCTGTGAAAAAATCCCCAGGGGACATTCCCTCACCTGTCCCCTGCCTTTGGGGACACACCTACACCACTGCTCTGGTAGGGCAGATGCTTAACTGGTGTGGGAGCAGCTCCAGCAGCAGCACACAGGCCATGTCCACACACTGCTGGGCTAGTGGGTCCCATTCCCTCCAGTCTTTGCACCAGTATCCAGTTTTGGGTTAAAAAAAACCCTAAAAGCATGCAAAAGTCAGCACAGGACATCATGTGCAGCCTGCAGGGTTACCTTTTTGGGGAGCCATGCCCCAGCAGTGGGGGGAAGGCAGCCAGTCTGTGGTTTCACCCTGCTCATCTAAACACTGTGGTTAGCACAGCCCCAAGCTGCCTGGGCTCATTTTCCAGACCACAGGCTCCTAAAATTGACCATTCTGAGGGCTTTGCCCACCTGACACAATGGAAGGATCAAATGAGAGAGCCCTGTAGGAGCCCTGTACTTCATCCAGCAAAGATTATTCATAGGAGTCTGCAAAGAAAAGATCAATCCTTCACTGTCCTGAGTGAAACCACCCAACCATGCTGGCAGTGAGTAGAAATGCTCCCACCAGCCTGGCAGGGATGCACCAAAAATAATGAGTTCCCCAAGCAGCCTCTTCTCCGTGCATCTGTATGGAAGAACAACCATCATTACAGCAATACATCATTTCCACTTCTGCCTGTCACTTACCTCCAGTCATGTGTAATGGAACAGAGTAACAAGGTGAGGGGAACAGCTGAGAGTGGAGGGAGAAGCTCTCAGAAACAGGGGTGTCTCTGGGGTATATTTGCATGAGCAGAGTTTGGCCATGCTCAGAGACACTCAGCTCACACCACAACAGTCTCTGAACAAACCAGACACTCCCAGGGAGCAGAGGCAGCGACATTCAGGCAACCCTAACTCTGAACATTGGTCACTTCTGGTCCTGTGTGTGACTGGTCCAAGTAAAGGACAGGCTAAAGGAGCAGAATGCCCAAGAACTCCCACCACAACTGCTACCAGACTAAAATGAGCTTTTATCCCTCCAGAGGCAAAGCCCAAGCTCTACCAGATGAAAAGCTGCATGGATTGAAAGCAGGCAGGAGAAGGAGCCAGCACAGTCACCCAAGTGGCTGCTGCCCAAGAGGAACAAGTGCACAAAGCAGGAACAACAAACATCACCAGGGAAAAACGGATGTGAAACATGCAGGAGCTGACTGGGACAAGGACCCTTTCCACTAAGGACACATGGCCTCTGCTGAGGAAGTAGCTTGGGCAGCCCCAAAGCCCTGCTCAAGCTCCTGGATGCACAGGCATTCCCAAAATTGCCTGCCAGTGATATTTACTGCTCACTCATGGAAACCCTGGTGCAGTGTTCCACACTCCCAGCTGCTGAGAAGAAAATCTGGGTAAGGAAATGGAAGTTAAAACCTGCTCTGAATTCTAGAGCTAGTGATTCCACCCCGATTTCTCTGCCACTGCAAAGGGGTTGTTGCTCCATGGGCACCCAGCACCAGGTAAATTCAAAACCTCTCTGATCAGCAGGCTGGAAGAAAATGGGAATGTTCCTGCAGCTTATGCATAGGGCTGTGACAACAGATCTTGACTCTGGCCTTTGCCTTCCCAAGAGCTTTTCTGGTGGCCCTACCAAACTTCTCATGGTTCTTCAAGACTGACCTCTCACAAAGAGGCTAAGAGACTTAATTCTTTAATGATGATGAAGTATTCAGACATCTGGAGAGAAGCATTATTCAATTACTGGCCTGCCAAGGGAAAACCTCTCTTCCCTAATCTTAGCTGCAGCAATCTTTATTAGTGCCTGCATGCTGCGTGGTAACACAAGGAAGTGTCTACTGCAGAGCACAGGCAGCAGGCAGCAGCAATTGTGAGAACCTTAGCTCAGCATTTCCTGACAGGAGTGATTAAAATCTCAAATTCAGTGTAATATTAACACTTTCTCAAGAGACTGACAGCCCGTTTGCCCTGTTTACTTTACCAATTCACAGCCTGCAGAGCAAACAGCTTACAGTACTATCAGATTTAAGATTAATACAGACCCATGGCAAATGAAACCAGTGGCAGAGAAGAAATGGCAGAGGCTCAGCTCACCAACACAGCTGCTCACTTACTCAGCCTCCTTTTTTAGCATTTCTCATTGGAATTGCACACAAAGTGACCAGATATTGCCAGGTAAAGGGTCACCCTGCACACCCAGAAACATGCAACGTACAAGAGACCACAGAGAGCAGCCGTTCACAGAATGAAACCCCAAAAGGCTGTGGCCAAAACAGCCAAAACCCTGAGCACAAAACAGCCAGGCTGCAACTCCAACACCTCCTGAGCTCACTCTGAAACTGTCCCTTGTCCTGTGTGCTAGCAGTGCCAAATCCAGTGACAGGGGAAGGGGCCAAACACAGATTTACAGCCCTTGGTGTGCACAGGTGGTGTGTTCTTCCAGTTCTGCATCTTCCTAGAAAAGGGGATGGAGCAAACTGTGATACAGGCAGCTCTGCCAAGCTTCTACCTAAAAGCAGAGTGCAAGGAAAACTGCCAGCCCCACATGCTTTCCTCATCCCAGAAATGGCTGCAGTTTAAGCTGGCCTTTTCACTCTTGCCATCCCAGTTACTAACTCCAGGCTATGGACTCCTGACCCTGAAATAAAGCAATTTTGGGGTCTTTGTAGAAAGCTGCATATGGGAAAATGAAGTGAGTCCTGAGCAGAGGTGTGTAAAGCATGTGCTGACAGGGACAGCACAAACACCAGCAGGTCCTGGGAGAGCAGCAGCAGTAGCTCCCTGCAAAATGTGTCACATCACAGGACTGGCACCTCACCACCTGCACAGTGAAGAGAGTGACTACTGAGGACAGAAAACATCCCAAATCGATTTCTTGCCACCTACAGAACAGCCAGCATCCCCACAGTCAAACCACCTATGGCTGGGCTTGAAACAACAGCCTCTGGCTGAAGGGTGCAAGCAGCCACTTTCACACCCTGCCCAGAGTGCATCCAGAGCTATTATATCTCTACTTGCAGTGCTGCATCTGCTGCTGGCATCTAAACTTATCCATTCTGCCCTGCAAAATCCCAAAATCCCCTTCTCTGGCCCAGAAACAGCTGCCATAAGGCTGATGCCTCTGCTACCTGCAGAGCACTGCTCTCAGGGCCAACACAGAACACAGCCTGCCACTGCCACTTCAAGGGCTGAAGCTGGCAAGGAAGGGACTGGGGAGACAATGACACATTTAGCCTTATTTCCCCAAAATGACACACAAACGCTGGCACACGTCCCCTGGGAGCAGAGCTGTTCCCTTCCTGCCACCCGGGGATGTGGGGCAGAGGTGCTGCCAGCACCGGGGCTGCTCCTGCTCCTGTCCCGGCCAGGCAGGCCCTTCCGAGGCCAAACAGTGCCACACAGTGGCAACTCAGGGCTGCTCGGCTCCTCTCCAGCCAAGCAGCTCCAAAACACCCGGGGATGCTGCGAGGAACAGGCTGAGAGGCTGCAGCTCCAGTGAGGAAGGAGTCCAGAGCTTCCCGAAGCTGCTGTTCTTCATCCAGCCCACGGCTTCACAGCTCGGGAGCTTTGGCAGAGACACACATTTCAGGTTTCCTTTCCACGTGGTTATTTTGGGTGACATGGCCCCACCAAGCAGTTGTGCCAACTCAAGTGTTGCCCCACAGCAAGCACAGGCAGCCTGAGAGTAAATATCTTGGCTGCCAAAACCAACAGTGCCCAAACCCAGGTCCTCAGCTCCCTTTTGCCACTCTATTTCTGATGGTGTGGCTTCTCCATGATCAGAAAGCTCATACTTTTCAGGAGCCAATGTTTCAAACAGAAAGAAATCAAGACTAATGGTAAATATCAGACAGCGTGTACAGACAGTGCCAGCAAGCTGCACTTCAGAGAGCACAGACCCCACTGAACAGAGCAAAGGGAAGCTCTAGCACGAAGTGCTGCACTACAAACACAGTGCCTCCCACTCTGCCAGCTGCTACACTGCCTCCCATGACAGCTCTGCAAAAGAGAAACCCTCACCAGTGCCCCAAAAACACTGACAGCATCTCATGCCAAGCAGCTTCATCAATGATTGAGGGAGAAGCTAAAGCTTGGCACGTTCCTTTCAAGGATGCTGAGGAAGCAAAAGTCCCCAGAAGAAAAGCTGAGGAGAGGGAAAACAACCAAGGGCAGGAAGATCTGAAAAATGCTGCAGCAACGTGCCAAAGCTTATCTTTCAAAGCCCCAAGACTTCACCCCAGTTCCACCCAGCTGAAGTCACAAACTCACTAGAAAAGCACAAATCTGCAAAGCTTTGGGCCCCACAGTGTGCAGGGAAGGTCTTCCCAATTCTCCCAAACTCCCATCCTTAACAGCCATTTTAGGACAGGCAGCCCAGAGCTCCCTGGCAAGTTCTCTTGCAAGTCAAATGTGCCAGAGCAGTTCAAAGATTCCTGGAGGATGAGCTCCCAACCACTACTGCCTTAGCCCACATTCCTGGGCCTGACAAACAGAGTGCACCCGTGCCCCTCCTGAAAGGTACAGCTGGACAGGCTCACATTTTTAATTCTTGCAAAATAAAGGTGCTGCTCTAGCCTCTCAGCAGAGCAAGTTATGCAAATGTAACACCTACAATGGAAATTGAAACCACAGTTTTCACATTCCCAGAGCAAACCTCCAATCATCTGGCAATGGGACAAGTGACACACTTCCAGAACAAGCCTCAGAACTGCCAGGGTCACTGTTAACCCTGGTCTCCAGCTCCTGACCTCATTTCCCACCAGGAACCTCACCCAAATTAGAACCCTCAGAGCAGAAGCATTTTACAGCATCTTCTGTTTGTGCCTCTCTCCTGTTCCACATCAGCCACGCCAGCACGCGCTGCCAAGAACGGGATGGTAACAACATGCCTTAAACACGAGAGGCACGAGGTCACCAGCTCCTCAGCCTGACCCAGGCACAGCTCCCACAGGGAAAGCCAAAACACTGGAAAATTTAGCAACAGGAAAGCAAAACAGCTCCAGTGTCATTCCACTGCATTCCAAACACATGAGACCGCAGCCAGCAGCCGCCTCCCGCAGTACTCACGTCGCTGGGGCTGAGGTTCCCAAGCCCGTTGTCCTGCTCGGAATCCCGGCCGGACTCGTGGCCCTGGGAGGAGCGGGGGTGGGAGGGATGGATCCAGATCTCCAGCCTGGTGGCATCATCTCCCACTTGTCTCAGGGTGGATTTCTTGCCTTTGCCCCGGCGGTTGGGGCTCACATCCAGCACCTGATGTTTCCTCTGCTCCATCTGCTCGGACTGGGCACACAGGATACACTCATATTACCCATGGAGCAAGGGTCAGGGGAAGTGTATCATTTCATACACATGGAAAAATTAGCCCTTTCCCCTCCTTCACAACCACAGTAACTCATGGGCAGGCCCTGAATTTGGTTCTGATTCTACAGGACAGTGAGGGTGAACAGTTTTCAACTCCAGACACCCCAGGACAAGAAAAGCTGTGTCCAGTCCCAGGAGCATGTGGCAGCCCACGTGCTGTATTTGGGGTGAGTCCCTTGGGCACAAAGGCACTACAGCTTCCCTTATCCATCAGGATAGGGTGTGGGGCACCTGTGGAATAAAGCAATGATTGTGCTACATGCCAAGATCATGCTGCAAACCACAGCAACCAAAAGCCCTTGCTGAGCTCAGCTAAATCAGTTTGTGACCCAGCTGCCCAAACCACTCCAAAAACCATCATTCTGAAGGCTGCATCTCTCATGAAATCTCTTACAAGTAAGTAAGTGAGTGGAGTGTCTCTAACTCCAAAAGCCACCATTCTCTCTGTGCTCTCCAGCACAGGACAGGTGCAGCATCCCACAGCCCAGCTGCAAGGCTCACCTTGCGTTTTGTCTCCTCAAACAGGCTCATGAGGCTCTCCTTGGCTGTGAGGATGGGGTTGCTGGCAGCCAGGCTGCGCATGTAGTAGTACACAGCATCCAGCTTCCTCCTCTGCAAAAAACACAACAAAACAAAAACAACTGGCTCAGAGCTGCCACTCCTTCTGGGGCATTCAAAGCTAGGTTCCCATGTGCTTCCCCTTCCCTCTCCCTCAATATTGCCTGCAACAGGCACAGTGAGGAAAGAAAACTGCTTCTGAAGCCTGCAGTTCTGAACTGATCTACTTTGAACCAGCATCTTCCTGTGCTGGGAACTGGCAGATCCCTGCCAGCCCCTGTGCCCCAGCATGATGCTTTCATTATCTGCTGCCACATCTCCCCTGCAGTCAGTTTTCCTGCATGGCTGGAGTAGCCAGCACAACTGAAACCCGAGGAGTCACGTGTGGATGTTGCCTAGACTAATGCCCACAGGTTCAGTGGCTCTGAGCACAAAAATCTCATGCAAAAAGTGGGCTGTGTTTTCAACTTAAAACAATTACACTCTCAACAGCCCACAAAACAGTCCCTAAAATCCCTGAGGGAGTAGCGTGTATCTGACAAAGCCGCCTGAAGCCACGGCAGCTGGAATCCACACAGCACATCCTGCCATCAGCTTTATTTTTTCTTTTAAGAAAAAACCCAAACCAGCTGAGCACTGCCCTAAACAATGCCTTTCTCCACCAGATGGAATCTCCCAGCCATCCCAGAGGCTCTTCCTGTGCCTGCACATCCTTGCATGAGGAGCATCTTACCGTGTAGATGGCCAGAAGTGCCAGCTGGTTGTACGGGCGGCCGTTTTTGGGAGCAATTTGCTGAGCCTTCAGGTACCAACTGGGGAAGGGAAAAAACAGAGAGAAAAGGTTATTGAAAGGACATCAGGCTGCATTCCTTGTCCTCAAGGGTGCAGAAGTCCCCTTGGAATGTTATTTCTACAGGGAACTGGCCCTTCCCACAAGTGCCCTCTGCGTGCAAGAGAGAGCACGGACAGTGAGCTGTGACCATTCTGGGGAGGGATGGGGCACTGGGCAAGAGAGGGCAGATCCAGCTGCAGAAGGAAATACCCTCTAGGGACCACAATGGCTGAATTTCCAATGCAATGTCCAACAAAAAGGGTTAAACACATGCCTTGGATGTACAAGGGATACCCCTGGTTCACCCCACAGATGAGCAGGGAGCTAATAAGTTCTCACAGAGTGAGAGCATATAGATGCAAAAGCCACCAGAAAATATAAAAGCAATTCTGCCAGGCTCAGTGGCCTAAACCCTCCCTGCTGCAGGATCAGCACAGAACAACTTCCACCACCTCCACTTCTAGATGGAGGATGAGTGGATCTCATTCCAGCTTGCTCGCTGGAATAGCAAAACTCAGCCACACCTTTCATCGTTACAGAACTGTGATACAACAGAGAAGTGGAAAGACTTTAAAAAGGAGAAGAAAGACTTCTTTAGCTAGAGGCAAGTTCAGGGATGAAATGACATCCATCCCTGTACCCAGAGGCAGAGCTGTGCTGGAAGGACACAGCTGAGTGTGTTACCTGCGGGCCTTGCCGTAGTTCGCCGTGTCGTTCGCCTGCTCCCTGTAGCGGCAAATGTCCCCCTGGCAGATCATGCACCTCTGGGCACTGATCAGGGCATACTTCACCTGCAAAGAGCAGCCATGGAACACCTGGGACACAGCCCTGCCTCACCTGCAGCCCCAGCGAGCCCACAGGGGTTGTACAGAGCCAAGAGGAGGGCAGTGACACACTGAAGGGCTCACAAAAGGGCAGCAGAATGGAATGACAAGGTTCCATTGTACTGGTTCTGCACTTGTAGGGGCAAGCCAATCCCCAAAACACCTCCTTCCTGACACAATATCCCACCCCTCTCCAGAAGGGGCTTGTTCAGTCCATGACCAATTTGAGGACAGCTGTTAGATAAACACATCTCTCTGGGAATGAGCTGGACTAAAATATCCTTTCCCAGCTGTCCTTTGCACCTGCACTCACAGCTCAGGGCAACACATCAGGGAGGCAGCACAACTGCCAGCTTTCCCTCATTATTCTAGATTCCACAGGCAGAAAAAAAACACATGTTCAATACCTCAGGAAAGGTCAGGGTGCCTTTGGACACTTCTTTCCTTTATTAGCTCTGGACAGAGAGCTGGTACAAAACAAGTTCTTTGCAAAGAAAGCTAAGAAATGTTACTGCACCAGAGTGTGGTGCTCTCCAGCAGCTGAGAAAGATTCCCTGAAAACAAACTGGCTCTGTTTGGAGGGCAAGGGCACTGAGTGCAGCACCCTGCACAGGATTACCAGGATGAGAAGAGTCTCCAGGAGAAAGCCAACCTACCATTTTCCTGAGAGGTTTACTGCGGATGGCCATCCCATCCATGTAATCCTCAAGCTTGAACTGGTAGGACACCTGCAGCTTCTGGAGGAGGCTGTCAAAAAAAGAAGAGCCCTGCAAAACACACACAAACACTTGGATGTTATGGTCTTTCTAATGACAAGCACAAAATCACCACAACAGCCCTGCCAGGTGTAAGAAAGGAGCTCCATCTCCCTGAGGTTTGGGCTGTTTCTCTTCAGATCACAACAAGGAGGATGCAGGATCTCCAGCCCCAGAGGTTTTTAAGACTGAGCTACACAGAATCAGGACTGACTTGATTTAGTGTTTAACAAGTCCTGCTTTGAGGAGGAGGGTGGATTAAAGGCCTCCATTAGTTCCTTTTCTCACCCTAATTCTCTAAAACACATCTTCTCAGGTCTGTCAGCCTACCTGGTACTAAAGACTAAACTGAGCTGCAGTTTTATGGAATGACTTCCAAGCAAATTTGGTAAAGTTGCCACAAACACCCCTAGGAATGCTTCTGTTTAGCTCCACTTTAGGGCATTCATTTCATTTTAGCTTAAATCAATTTCTAATTAACACAAAACATCAACCAAAACAAACTTGGTTTAAATTATAACAGATGTCTACCTGGACCTACACCTGCCCCACTAAACCATAATGTGTCTGAGCATCCTCTTTGCATAAGGATAACCTAAGGCACATGGAGACACGAACAAGATCAAGATGAGCAGTTGCCCCATTATGCCATCCACTTCCAAAAACCAGTCAATCCCACCCAAAGGTTTAGTGCAATCTGGGAATGTTTCTCTCTTCTTACCTCATCTAGAAGCAAGAGCAGTTTGTTCCGAATTTCTTGGGCGTTTTCACCCTGAGGGTCCTTGAGGAGCTGCCGGAATTTCTCAATCACTTGGTAAAAAGCATTTTTCCACAGCAACTGGTCCACGTTCTGGGTGTCAGAGAACTCGATATCCATCAGGATGCACCGTTCATAGAGCTGCAGCATCTCCACCCTACAGCAAAACACAGTCAGGGAGGGGTCAATGCAACAACTGCCCAGGGAACACGTGCTGAGCCACCTGCTGCTCACATGCAGCTGCCAGTGCTAACACACACATCCCCCAGGGAGATGGCAGCTGCTGCAAGCTAACACCCTTCCTGCTCCAAGAGGGCAAATCCAAAAGGAGCATCTCCTTTGTACAGGTGACTCAGAATGGATCAAGGCTTGGCAAAGAGCAAGGCTACAGGTTTGCCAACAACAAGGCACAAGTGTCTCCTGATCCAACACAGAGAATACACACAAAGCTGCCAGGCTTTGCTCCTTCTGAGCACAACGTCTGGGCCAGGAACTAAAACACAAAGAAGCACAGGGCACTACAGATCTTGCCATTAAAATGATCCACTTCCATCCAACCAAAATACATAGCAGAGACACAGACCTGCTTCCTCAAAAATGAATGAGTTGGGAACAATGGAAACAAAGCCTGAATCCCAGAAATCACATTCCCCTTGTCAGCTGCCCACATCCCTGTTTGGATGCTGGAGCAGAATTCCTCCCCCAAATTTAATAAAATAGCTGCAGGCTAGGAACAGCTTGAAACATGTGGGGCAAGTTAATGGTAAAGGGGATCCTCAGCTGTTCCTGCCTTATGCCTTATAATCTTTCAAGTTCTACAGAAACAGTAGGAAAGCATGGATGGTAAAGTCTGGAGTGAAGCCAGATGGCAAGGCCTGGAACAGCATGACAGAATAAGAGAAGGATGCTGGTGGGTTCCTGCACGAAGCACAGAGCCAGGATGGGCTGCCTGACCCCACACAGTCCCCAAAGCCTGCACACACACCTGGACAGCACAAACACCAAGGGAAGTGGACATTTCTGTAGATGGATGCCAGGTAAGAGTCCCCACACAGCTGGCAGCAGGCACTTAGACACAAGGGACACTGCCAGCAAGGATAGGGGCAACTGTTCCAGGGCAGGGTGGGCTTCCACAGGCCACAGCAGCACCCCACAGTGTTTCCTCTCCCTCCACACAGCAGCTCTGGATCACCTCAGCACCTGAGAAAGACCTGAAACCTCTAGTGCTGCTTCAATGGCAGACATATCCCACCTGTGGTCTACAGAGCAAGTGCCTAAAACACAGAAGCCCTGAAATGAGCTCACTTGTTAGATTTGCTGCCAGTCAGCTCTGAAAATCAGCCGCCAGAGAAGCCCTGCAGACACAGAGGTCACAAATAAACTTGAAAGATGCCAAGTAGAAACTTGTAACAGCCATGTTAACCAGCCCCCAGAGCAACAGTGTTACTTCTCTCCTGACAGACTAGCATAACCAGGCTGCTCCCACTGGAGTGTCACCACTCTGAGTGGCATCAAGAGCAAAACTACACAGCATGGAAAGGCACTGCCACTCACAGCACCAGGAACACACTAAATGCTTCCTGAGCACACACTAAGGACAGGTAAGAAAGCAGAAGTCTGACAACAAACACTGAGAGCACTGGAACTGAGAAACATCAGCTCCAGCAAGAGTCAGAAGAACCAAAAAACAGCAGCAGGTGCTTGTCCCGCTCCTCTGTGACCCTGCAAGGCATTCACCAAGCACAAGCAGCTACAGCTTAGCTCCCAGCTCAGGGAAGTGACATCTATTCTCACCCACAACTTCCTTCCACCACCCACACACCACTGGCACACAACAAACAGACCCAGCACATCAAAAACCGGCAACCCAGTGCCACATCTCCGAGCCACAGAGAACCCCAAGGAGACACCATCCTCCTGCATTTCACCCTGGAAATGACTCACTCCCCCCTCCACAGCCCACCCACGAACCTCAGCTGGGCCATCTTCTCCAGCCCCTCAGGGCTGATACGGTCTCTGGACAGGAGGTTGCTGAGTTGCTGCTCCTGGTTCCCAGCCTCACGCAGGAGTTTGCTGAGCTCCTGCTGCTGTATGTTCCTCATCTGCTGCTCCATCTCGGGGGTCAGAGGAGTAGGGGAGAGTGGGCCACAGAGGTACTGCCCTGCCTGGCCAGGGTACCCAGGGTAATAGGCTCCTGGGTACACCCCGTTGGTTGGACCCATAGGATACTGCAGGGAATATCCACCGTAGGGATACTGGGGGGTTTGCCCGGAGGCACGAGGGTAATAATAGGGGTTGTCAGAGTTCTGGAATTTATAGTAGGAGGGCTGGGCCTGGCGGGCTTCCCCCCAGGAGGTGGGGCTCACTTCATCATCCGTGTCTAGGAAGTGAAGCTGAGCAGTCTGGCTCTTCAGGGCGGGTTTTTGGTCCGGGTTGTTTGGGTCCCACAGCCGGCGGGCAGTGCCCCCACGGCCCCGGCTCCGGGGGCCTTTGCTGCCAGCCCCGCCCAGCAGGAGCCTGGGCCCCGGGTGAGTGGCTTCAGGGACACCCACCGAGCTGGCAGAGAGGTCCGTGTTGGCAGGCAGGAACAGAATCCCACGGCCCCTCCCTTGGGGCTCCCTGCTCTGGCTCCTGGTCTCTGAAACCTCTAAGGCTTTAAGGGACTTTTTTTTATCTGTATCTGCCAGGCTGATGTCCCTGTTCATGGTCCTGCTGTCAAATGTCACTCGAAAGTGTCCCTTGACTTCCCTGCCGTTGCTGCTCCATTCGCTCTCACTCCTGGAAGCTCGGCTCTGCTCCGAATGCCTCCTCCTGTCCGAGTTCCTGCTGGACACGTACACCTCTGCCTCATCAATCCTGTCATCGTCCAAGGAGTCGGTGGAGGACACAGAGAGCTGCTTCCTAGGACGTATCCTTTCCCTGGCACGCTCCTGCCTCCTCTCCACCCCATCCACCAGCAGGGCTCCGTCCGTGCTGTTGTTGCTGCCAGCTGAGCTGGTGCTGCAGGTGCGGTAGCGGCTGCGCCGCTTGTCCGTGCGGGAATAGCGCTTGGTGGAGCCCAGCTTCCCCGGCAGCACCTCATCCCCCGCCCTCCTCACCCTGTCGCCTCGCTCTGCTCGTCTCCCTTTATCCCCCCTGGAGGCTTTCACTGCCTCCCCTGCCTGGCTCCCCTCTCTATCCTCCTTGCTCGATTTCATTTTCCTGCTATTGTCTTTTCCAGCGCCCTTCTCAGTCTCTTCATCTCCCTCGACTTTCAGCTGCTCCATCCTCCCGGTGATTTCCTCGCTGGCTGACCGCAGGGACGGCTCTTTAGCAGCTGAGTGCAGGCGTTTCCCAGGCTGGTAGATCTGCTGGTCTGGTTTCTTGGTTCTCCTGGGGGTTTTTGGACACCACTCATCCACAATTGGTTGCTTGGATGAATTTTCCTGGCTTTGAAGGCCGCCTTTGGTCTCTGTTTCTTCCTTTTCCTGTGAAGGACCATTCTGCTTGGGACCATCACTTTTGCCCCAGTCCTCCACAGCTGGAGCTCCCACTCCCACAAAGTCCTTGTCCCCAGCACTCTCCTCCTTGTCCTCCTCAGCTCTGCTCCTTTCCTTCTCTGAGGTCTCTTGCTTGGGTGACACAACCTTGCTCCTCAGTCTGGAGAGGCCAGGCTTGTAAATCTCCTGGTCTGGACGCCTGTTGTCTTTGCGATGCCTCGGCTCCTTCACCTCCTTCATGTTTTCTGGGGAAAAACAGACAGAAAAAAGTTACTCCCAGGGACCAAAAAACACCCTGACAAATATTCAAGCCAAGGCAAAGAGTCTGCCCTCAGGGCAGGTCCAGGAGATCTCTAAAAGTCCATGTCAATATTACAGGAAATTACAGAATAAGAGTAGAAAATGAGGAAGCCTAACACAGCTGACCAAATCCTTAGCCTGATCCATTTACAAATCCCGTACTGCAACAGGTTTTGCCTCAAAGCACCAATAAAGCACAGGGAGAGCGCAACACCAGACTTGAGCACATGCAGCAAGAGTAAAGTTGTATCACCACAGGTTCAGCAGCAGTCACCTGCCTGCTGTTGGTGCACGAGCAGCGAGTCAAAGACGCCTTTTCCTCTGGCTCACAACCCGGTAACGCTTCTCTCCTCCTCCTTCAACCGTATTTACATAAAACATCGTTACAAAGCCCAGGCCGGAGCACGCACAGTTAAACGCCCCACCAAAGCCGGGCTGTTCCCCGCTGCACTCCCTACACTTTCTCCCTGTCAGAACCGCAGCCGGTACCGGGGGCTCGGCCCGGAGGACCCCGAGGGACTGGGACCGACCATCCCGGGACAAAGCCGCTCCGGCCGCCGCCGCCCGGCCCGCAGCCGGCCCGCTCTCGGTGCGGGGCTCCCAGCCCGGACAGCCCCGTGCCGGCGGGGCGGCAGCTCTGCCCTCAAGCCCTACCCCAGGCGTAGCGGAGCAGCGCGGCCGCGGGGCCGTGCGCTCCCGCGGGCAAGCGCCTCTGCGAGGAAGGGCCGGCCCAGCAGCGGGTCGCGAGTGCCCCCGGCGCCCCTCACCTCGGCCGCCGCCGGCAGCGCGGGCCTGCGCCGCCACCATGTCCCGCAGCTCGGCGGCCGAGACGCGGACGCGCTCCAGCCCCTCCGCCATCTTGGCTGCGCCGGGGGCGGGAGGCACCGACGGCGGCCGCGCAGGGACAAACCGCCGCCGCGGCCGCGCGCAGGCGCGCACGGGGCCGCGCACATGGCCGCGCACGGAGCCGCGCCGGGGCTGGGCGAGGTGCGGGATGCGGAGCGGCGGCTGCGGGGTCGCATCCATCGCACCCCGCTGCTCACCTGCGCCGGGCTGGACCGTATGGCCGGCCGGAGGCTGCTCTTCAAGTGCGAGCTCTTGCAGAGGACCGGATCCTTCAAGGTGCGCGGAGATGGCGACACTGCTAATCCCCGGGGCAAAGGGCGCTTTTGCAAAGGGGAAACTCGCGTTCCGCCGATAGCCACCAGCTCCCGCCAGCCTGCCCAGGACTGAGGGAATGGTATAGCGAGGACGTTCAGCCCAGTACACACAGTGCTGTGCTCTCCATGCAGATCCGCGGTGCCCTGAACGCGGTGAGGAGCCTCGTTGAGGACAGCGAGCGTGCGGGCCGGGAGCTGCCCCGCGCTGTGGTGACACACAGCAGTGGCAATCACGGGCAGGCACTCGCCTGTGCTGCTCAGGCAGAAGGTAACCTGGACCCCTGCCCTCCAGCCCAGCTGCGAGAGGCAGGCACAGGGTAAATGCAGAGCTGGTTCCAGTGGAGAGGATGCAGGAGCTGGCATAGGCAAGGCATTGACTGCTCCTGCAGTTCCAACTGGCTGCTGTGACTTTTGGGTTGTTGGATTTACTTCCTCTCTCATCCCACAGGGATTCCTGCCTACATCGTGGTGCCCCGGACAGCCCCGCAGTGTAAGCAAGATGCCATTCGTGCCTATGGTGCCACACTGGTGCCATGTGACCCCAATGACAAGGTAAGGCACAGGGGAGACTGGCCAGGGACACTGCCCACACAGAGTGAGAGGTGACAGCTGTGCTTTCCCTCAGTCCAGAGCTGAGACAGCATCTGCTGTAGTCCAGGAGACAGGAGGAGTCCTGGTGCACCCCAACCAGGAGCCAGCAGTGATTGCAGGGCAAGGCACCATCGCCCTGGAGGTGCTGGAGCAGGTGAGGGAGATGCACAGCCCCTGCAGGGGCACAGCAGAAAAGGGGGACACAAAGTGTCAGAAGCCCTCACACTTCCTTTCTGCACAGGCACCCCAGGTAAATGCAGTGGTGGTTCCTGTCGGAGGTGGAGGAATGGTTGCGGGAATAGCAGTCGCCATCAAGGTAGGCAACAGCTTATCCTCGTGGGAAGGGCAGGACTCTTTAAGGCAGGCAGCAGCTTTTAACTTTAGAAACAGAAAGACTCTGCAGTGAAAGCCTGTGGGTACCTGGGGTCTGCATAGCAGCAGGGCCTGCTTAGCCCCTGCACACACAGAAACAGGGGACAGCCACAGACTGGTGTCATCGAGCTGGCTCCTCCTGCTCTCCCCAGGCTTTAAGGCCAGATGTGAAGGTGTTTGCTGCTGAGCCAAGCAATGTGGATGATTGTTACCAGTCCAAGGTCCGGGGGGAGCTGACCCCCAACCTCCACCCACGGGATACCATCGCAGATGCAGTAAAAACCAACATCGGACCCAACACGTGGCCCATCATCAGGGATTTGGTTGATGCTGTCCTGACAGTTTCAGAGGAAGAAATCAAGGTAAAGGTTCCCAGCTCCCTTCTCACGGTAGCTGCCAGCAGGCAGCTGCCTCCATCCCTACCCCTGCCCCTCTGCTCTCACCCCAACACCCTCCCAGAGCAGCACAAGCCCCTGTGCACCACTGCAGCTGTGACACCCACGCTGTCTCCAGCTGGAAAGGGCTATTGGGAGCTCTGCCCTCCCTTCCCAGAGTGCTGCAGGGATGCCCTGGAGCAGCCTGTGCTGGCTGCTGGGCTGACAGCTGCTGCCCTGTCCTGACAGAGAGCCACGTGGCTGGTGTGGGAAAGGATGAAGCTGCTGATTGAGCCAACAGCAGGCGTGGGACTGGCGGCCGTGCTCTCGGAGCAGTTCCAGGCAGTCCCCTGGGACGTGCAGAACGTTTGTATCGTGCTGTGCGGGGGAAATGTGGACCTGAGATCCCTGACCTGGCTCACAGACCTCTCTGGGAAAGCAGAATGAGAATAAAGTGGTGTTTCAAGGAATGAAAACCTCACTCTGAAGTTGTGCAGTGGTTTGTGCGCTACTAAAAACAGATCAAGTCCAAACGTTTGGGAGTTTTTGTGGAGGGACAAGGGAAGCTGGCATTGGTCTCTGTGGGGGGCCTGGAAACAAAGCACTGCCTGTTCTCCCTTCCCCAGCTGCCTTGCTCTGGCCCACGCCTCCAGAGAGCTGCACTCAGTCACCCTCCCCATCTGCTACTTGGCTCTTCTTTCTCAGCAGCACAGGAACTGCCAACAAACTCCTTCACACTGCCAAATCCCCACACACCTCACGTGGCAGGGCATGAGGGACAGAAACAATCCCAGTGGGCCAGGGGTTCAGTTCAAGGGGTGCACACAGCCTCATGGCCACCACCATGACAAAAGCACTTAGCCATTCTTGACATTTTCCATTAAAATAAATAGCTATAGCTGGTACCTGAGCAGCAGCTGCCCCTGTACAGACCCCAGCAGTAACACGTCCAAGGTATCAGTGCTGTCCTCACAATGCATGGGCCAAGAACAGCATCCAGGGAGCCAAGGCACAAACTCCAGCCATGCTGGAGACTCATTCCATTTCCACCTCCCGCTCTGGCAGTGCACTCTCACTCCTCACCCATGGCACAGGCTCTGGGACATGAGGGTCGTAAGTCCACTTGGGAAAAACACGCTTGTAGAGGTTCAGCAGCACTGTGTCCTGGGACTTGAGCTGCCCGTCAAAGTGGCACTTCATGTGGCCATGGGTTCCTAGGCAGAGGGCAGAATAGGCCATTAGCAGTCTCTCTGGCCCAGGAGGACCACACCATGCCAGCAGTACAGAGATCAACACCAAATCAAACCTACCTAACGGCTCCTTGATGTGCCCTCTGCGTCCCCACTTTGTCCTCAGCTCCACGGGCTTGAACCACATCACATCCTCTGGAGATGGAAACACGAAAGGCAGGTAAGGAACAGGCTGCACCAACATAACCACAGGACAGAACTTCCAGAACCCCTCTTCCCAGCAGAGACCAGCTGTACCTCTGTTGAAGAACATGTATCGCACGACAGCCGTCTTGGTGAAGATCTTGAAGGGGTGGCCACTGAGCACCAGGCGCTTGATGACGATCCTGTCGGGGTCCACGGAGAGCAGGGAGCCCGTGGCAATGAGGTCGTGCATTCCTGCCAGGCAGAATCACCAATGCACCAGGGCAGGTGCATCCATCACTCCTTCCCCACCACAAACCCTTTCCCCAAAGGGCTGCAGCCACAGAGCAACCCCACAGCAGGGACAGACAAGAGACAACAGGGATGGAGATGAGCTCATCTCAAACAGCAGGAAGGGGACAGATTTTTCAAGTCATACTTTCTGGAGAGATGCACTTGTAAGCAGGGTATGGAACAGTTTGTTTCCCAGACACCACATCCTCAGCATTTATCAACTCACCATTACTTCTCTGTTTGAAAAGCAGCACTGAGGCAGGAGGGAAAGTGATGGGAGCATAAACAGTCACCACCAGGGCAGCATCTGGACGCAGGAAACGCTCCAACTTGTGCTTATCAGCTAGGATAGAACAGCAGTGATCAAATTCAGGCCAAGAGTGGTCCTCAGAGCTGTGGGAAACTCCAGATTTCATTCTTTCCTATTCAGCAAACACCCCTCCTCTGCTGGCACTGAGTAGCTGGGAATGAAGGTGATCTTCTGGCATGGAACTGGACCTTGCCTGGATCAGTGAACCACCTTTCCCAAGCCCTTCTACTCCCCATGCTTTAGTGCCTGCCCTGGAAGCCTCAGAGCCAAAGAGAGTCTTCACAAGAATCCTTCAGCCAGGTTCAGACACCACGGCTGAGACATCACAGGCTTCCAGCTCCAGAATTCCCAACCCCACTCCTGCTGTAGCCAGTCCCTGACAAACCTGAGGTGTGCTGGGAGAACAGGGGGGATGCTCGGAAGCGCCTGAAGCCGCAGTGGAAGATCAGCTCCTCCTTGGCCCTCACTGGCTCGCTGTTGCCCGGATGCCGACGCACCAGGAAGTTCAACACGGACATCTGGAAGAGGCAGCACAGTGAGGGGCTGCTGGGCAGCAGAAAGCAACAGGACACTGCAGCAGAGATCAATGTCCTCGAAAATGGGTTCCCAAAAGGTCACTGTCACCAGTGCCAAGTTCAGACACTTTATCCTAAACCCCTCCTGCAGCTTCTGCATGCTCTGAAACAGGAGCAATGTGGGAAAATTTCAGCCCAAACCTTCTGTAGCCAGACCCTCCCCAAGCCATGCAGCCTGAAATAACAAGCAGTTGCACATCTCTCCAAGGTACCATCTCTTTTGTTCACCTTTTGTTCGTGGGGAAGCAGCGAGAACAGGACCAGGGGTTTCCCTTCCTTGAAGCTCTCCATCACTGAGACAGGGACATTGCAGACATGAAGTGTAACATACCAGCCCACCTGCCAAGACAGGAGCAGTTGTGAACACTTCTCTCAACAAAAAGAAAAAAAAAAAGAATCAGAAGATATGCCTGGATTAGGGAGGGAATCCAGGAGAAAACTGTCTGAACTTAGGGCTTCATGCTAAGAACCAGCTGGCTGAAAGATCCACCTAACCACCTTCCTGGTAAGTCACTCCTTTGGGAGCAGAGGAACACAATAGGGAAAGAGATCAGCAAAAGGGAATTACCAAAGCTCCTTCAGTCTCCTCCTTCTCTATTTGCCTGAAGAGGTTCTTTCTGGTTCGGGAGAAGTCCTGGAACTGGAAGATCCTGGCATAATCCCTTGGAAGATTCTCTTTGGGGTCCCAAGGAGAAGTCCGGAAGCTTTTCAGCCCCCTGTACTTCTGGAACCTTGAGAACAGAGAGCAGGAAAGACAAATTACTTCACCAATTGAGGTGAATTCCATCCTTCACCACCACCTCCGGTCTGCAGGAGGGCAAAGGGAACAAAGCAAATATTAGCCCTCAGGAAAGATCTTGGTAGAAAGAGAGCTCAAACCAGCAGCCACATCCCCAAACAACCTGTCCTTGCCTCAGAGCCATCCTCCTCCCTCTGCCAGGTGAGGATCCAGCCCTCCCTGCCAACTAGTGCCTGCTCTGGAAGCCTCAGAGCCAAAAAAGAGTCTTCACAAGAATCCTTCAGCCAGGTTCAGACACCACGGCTAAGACATCACAGGCTTCCTCACCCAATTAAACAGAAAGGCCTCTCCCAGCTAACCATCCCATTTCTTACCTGACTCTGGCAGCCACATCCCGTGGTGTGTCCACCTCATCTGGAAACATCTCATCCATCCTCTCCTGTTTGTATCTCTCCAGCATTTGCTCATCCTCCTCCATCTTCTCGTCATACTGGTCATCCCGCAGGCACTCGGACACGGTCATGGTCTCGCTCTCCTCTTCCCCAGCCTCCTCCTCACTGCTCTCCCCCTCCTGGCACAGGGCAGCACAGAGCCTGTGAGCACACAGAGCTGAGCATGCAGCACTGGGTGTGCTCACATTGTGGGATTTGGGAACCTAGCCCATCATTTTGGGGTCTAATAGGCCAAAGAAGCAATGTGATACATGTGGGGATTTAAGAGTGGAAATCCAGGCAAGTCCTGGCTCTGCATCATGCCCTTTTATAAATAAAGATAAAGCAAGTTGGAAGGACAGAATTTTCCTAGAACATGCAATAACAGCCTGGAGATCACTTTTATTATCAGCTCTTGGAGGTACCTGAGAAACTGCCTCTTCCATCAGATCATCATCCATGTCATCATCTTCATCATCATCATCATCCTTCTCACTGCCTTCTTCTCCATCATCCACAATCCAGGCTGCCTGGTACTTGGATGTGCCTTTGGGGACCTTCACCACCCTCCTGTCTGCCTTCAGAGAATCTGTAGGATTCCCACCAGTGGTTAATACAGGAACAATTCTCCTTCCCCTCAGCAAGATTTATACCAGGACAACCAAAACCAGATCTAGACCAGAACTGCTATTTTTCCAGCACAGAATTTGTCAGGACAGCTGAAGTCTGCTAACTTGCCAGGCAAACCACACACCCTGTTGGCCACCTGATGGGATTGGGGATGGAACATCCCAACCAAGATGTTTCTTCACAGCCACCCTGGTGACAGAAGTTTCTAACAAACCTCCCAAGAGAGACAAGGAAGAGATACAGAACTGTTGCTTCTGCTCACCCTCTGCTTCCTGCAGTTCTTCTTCAGTGGGCCATGTCTGCTCCCCTTCCATGGGATCAGGAACCACTTCTGACTGCAGAGACTCCTGCTTGCTTGGATCTGCCTTCATCAGGACCTTGACATCTTCCTCCATCTCATCAATACCATTTCCAGCTTCATCCTGAAGGGAAAGAGCAGAGTTCCTAGATCTGATCACACCTAACTCAAGCTTGAGATCAGTCTCAAGTGGAACTCCCTTCATGATGTCGTGACATAACTTTCACTGCAGGCACAGAACCTCAGCCCAGCAGACAAACACAGATAACACTCCCTTTCTCCTCTCCTTACCCACATAACCCCAGCTGTATTTTCCCCATTGAAAGTTTAGAAACCTTGAGTTCTAAGAGGACTGGCAAAGCTCTCACCCCACACACCTGAACCTCCATGTCCTGACTCCTCTTCTGTCCTTTAACCACTCGTGGGTTCAAAGAGAGCGGGTCAGGGGGAGCATCCACCTGGCTGAGCTGGAAGTCCCCATGCCCCACAATGTGCACCAGGCTGTTCACATTGAGGGTCTGTCCCCGGACAAAGCCAGACACCTTCAGGGTCCCAACCAGGTCAGTGTCCTGGCTGGGCACAAACTCAGCAGCACGGGCCAGCAGGTGAGCGCGGCGGTCCCGAAAAGCCAGGTGCCTCTGCTTCTGGGAGCTGAGGTGCCTCAGGAGCAGCGAGGATTCCTGCTCCGTGTTCAGGGGGAAGAGCTTGGCCTCAGGAAAACGCTTCTCAATGGATTTGGAGAGTTTCTTCCTGGCATCTATCCTCTTCTTAGGGGGCAGGTCAGTGCCTCCTGGGACAGCCAGAGCTGCAGAGCAGAGAACAGAGCTCAGGATCAGATTTGAACCTTCTGATGTCCTTTATACCAAACACAGGCAAATACTTGGATGTCAGCAGCCCAAATGGCCAGATTTGCACCACGAGGTACTAAGGGAGTTTCACTGGTTTCAGTGGTACCCAACAAGACATGGAGCAATAGCCATAAACTAAAATGAAAGAGCTCCCACCTCCATGTAAGAAAAAATTTCTTTTCACTGCAGGTGGCAAAGGCCTGAAATTTAATTGCTGTGACAATAACTAATTATTTCTCACCATAACTAGGAAGCCCCTGTGCAAAGAGGCAGGAGAGGCAATGTTCCCCAGCATTGTCCCAGCCATCCACGGGGTCCATGATGAACAGCAGAGAATCAGCAACCTTGGCAAGGTCTAGGACAGCGTGAAGATCTCCTGCACCCAAAACACCTCTATTAGTGGGGCTGCCAGAGGTACCAGAACCAAGAACCCAACCAACAGCGGTGCCTCCTCACCTGCCTGGGCTGTGACAAAGCGCCAGCGCTGCTTGAGCCGGGGGCAGAGGAGGGCAAAGCCACCAGCTCCGCCCTCATCTGCCCGGACAATGGCAGAGTCGTGGCTCTGCAGCAGGCGCAGGGAGTCGTGGGCTGCAGCCCTGCTGTGCAGCAGCACCACAACCACGAGATGCGGGGGCCCGTCCCTGCTGCCAAGGCTGCGCTTCTCCGCCAGCACCTGCGGCCACCAGGGCACAGCGTGAATGCCAACCCAAACCCGCTCCTCTCCCGCCCCCATGATCAAAGCCAGATTCCCTCACAGCGCAACCCGAACACAGCCGCTCCGGTAACGCTCCGCGTGACCCAAACCCAACCGGTCTCCGGCAGAGACTCGAACCCACCCGGTTCCCGCTCCCCCGCAACAACCGGCCCGGCCGTGCCCGGGTTTCCCGGGGCCTCACCGCCTCCTTGCGCTGCCGGCGGAGCTGCAGCGCCTGATGCCGCCGGTCCACCCTGTTCAGGTCGCGGAGCCGCCGGCGGGGCTGGGCCTTGACGGGGACGCGGCCTGGGGCGGGGAGGAGGGAAGAGAATGGTCAGGCTGGCCGAGGGCGGCGGGGAACCCACGGGGAGCCCGCCCCGCCTCACCTCCAGCGCGGCGCTGCGAGGAGCCGCTGTGCTTGCCGCCCTTGTGCGCTTTGTTCTGCTGCTTGAGCGGCCCGGGCCGGTGCGCGCCCGCCGCCGCCATCACCATGCTACCGCCTCGCCGCCTCGCCGCCTCCGCCTCGCCGCGGGCGCGGTGCGTCACTTCCGGCGCGACGGGAACGCGCGGGAGCCGCACGTGGGCAGCGAGAGGGACGGGACGGGACGGGACCGGGAGCGACCCCCGGGAAAAAGCGGGGAGGGAAGAGCAGCGCGGTTGGTGGCTGTAGCGCCGCTGGGCAATGAGAGGCAGGAGGCAGAGCCGTTCGTTCAGCGCTTTATTGGTTGGTTCTTTGTACAGGTATTTACACAGAGAGGGGGACAGGGCTCGGCCGCGCTCCGGGAAGGGCCCTGGGGATGAAGCAGTTGGGGAAAGGCCCTGCCGAGCCTCTGGCATCGCGCCCAGGCGCCAAGGGCAGGACAAGCCTGATCGAGTGGAAACATTCCTCCCGCGCCCCGATCTGTTACCGCGGTGACCTCGCATTTGCCAATCATTATCCAGCCAGGAATGTCCGTTCCTGGGCAGAGGCTTCAGCCCCGGTGGGACATCACCCCAAACCCCAGCAGAGCCCCTGCCCCAGGATCACTCCATCCCTTAGGGGTGCAGCTCTCTGCTGGTACAGAAAGCATCAGAGCCGCAGCACCCCAGGACGGCGTGGCTGAGCAGCGAGGTTAAACATTCACAGGGGTGTTGCAATCGCCAGTAACGCTGAAGCAACCCGAGGGAGAGGCAGGGCAGCTGCATGGGAAGGGAAAAGCAGGTTCCTGCTGCCTCTGAACTTGAGGCATCTTCCCACCTCCTCCTCCTGAGAGGAAATCAGCATGACAGCAGCAATGTGGGGTTGTCAGCTGTGAATGGTCTTTAGGGATCCTTTTCTACCCCTAAAAGCAGACTGGCTGTTTAAACCTCTGAAACTCTAAATATGAGCACGTACTACCTGAGAGGAAAGAAGACAGAAAATTGAAGAGACTGGTGACAGATAAACATTGCAGTGATTAAGTTTCTCTAAACAGGAATCCACTGGCTGTGGGACAGCATGAGAGTCTGCCCCAAAGGCTGTTTGCCCACAGCACTGCCACAGCTCTGCCTTGCAGAGCCAAAGGCAAACAGGCTGCTCAGAGGGGGTTCCAGGGAAGAGGGAACAACTGGGGTACTTCTAAATCAAGGAAAACATCCTGTGAGTTAGTTACAGCTTGTCATTTAAGGGAAAGGAGGAAGGTTGAAAACTCCCTAGGGTTACCACAGAGCAGAGTCACCCAGAAGTCTGGAAACCCAGAGACAGTCAGAAGGGTCCCACAGCATGGAGGCTGATGATCTCTGCAATCCTCAGAGCTGCTCTGGCTTTCCCACACATCCATACATTGTCATCTTAGAGGGGTTCCACTGACCTGCACATTCCTGAAGGGCCCTCCAGACACATGCCACCAAAAAATCAAAACCTGCCAAGGAGAGCAAGCAGAAGCAGAAAGCCAAGCACTGCCTCACTGGCTGACAGCACTCCAGGAGAAAACAAGCATTCCTGTCAAAGCAGAAACTATCAAGGAAATATAGATGCAGCCACAGTGTGGGCAGGGAAGAACCCTGCAGCAGCTGAGATGTAAATCCCTGCAGCAAGGCAAAGCCCTGGCAGGGGGAGGGCTCCCCTCAGCTCTCCTGTACCATCACAACACAGAGCCTGGAGCTCTGCACACACAGGACACTGTGACAGCACCATATGTAACCCACCTTGTCCACTCTGCACCCTCTTCTCCAAGAAAAAAAAAAAAAAAGAAAAAAAAAAAAAAAAAAAAGAAAAAAAATGGGCTTTGTATCACAGCACAAAGCCCAAACAAGCTGTGCCATGAGTGGAGCTCACAGCCTGCTCCAACCCTGGCTGAATGCCAAAAAGCAGCTGCACTGCAGGAAAGCTGAGCTCACATTTCTGTTCCCTAAAGGAGGAGCAGCTGCTTCTGAAGCAGAAAGAACTCTGGGCTGACTCCACATGGGGAGAGCAACAAGCTGGGACAGGCTGGATGCAAAGCCATAGCCTTGGTTTAGGAAGGAAGACCTGGTTGCAACTGGAAGGGCCAGTTTATTGAGAAACCTCACATTGCAGAGAAGTCACAACACATTGGAAAGGGTCCAGGCCTGCTGAGGGGGGCCAGTCTTCTGCAGCAGCACAGATCTACATCCCCCAGCCCCAAACACCCAGCAGGTGCCACAGAGGGAAAGGTTACCTGGAACAGCTTATGTTTTACAAGCAGCCTGAGAGAAGAGCCAGTAGTAAAGTTCCAAAAAAAGCCTCCCCGGCAGACAACAGTTAAAACAAAAATGGTTTAAAATGTTTAAAAGCTCTGTGTTCTTGGCTGCAGCATAAAGGGGAGGCAAAGGTCTACAACACACACAGGCCTCCGTGGCTCTGGGCACTCTGATCTACCAGTGAAGGCCAGAGGGAGGGGTCTTCTCGTCTTTGTTGCTTTCCAGGGAAAAGGGTGGGATTCGCACATCAAAGTGGGAGCCATCAGGCCTCTCAAACCGGAAAGTGCCCCTGCAAAAGTAATGGCAGAGATCACACTGAGGCCAGGGACAAACACACCGAGGGAGCATCAGCAAGAAGGGAAGAGCTGAGCTCTTCATATCCTGGGGGTGCATCTGCAAGGTTGGTCCAGCAGCAAGGAAACGGGCTCAGCTGCAAACATCTGCTGCCAAGATAACTCATTTATGGAGGACTCCTGGGCAGTTTTACATCACTTCCCTAACACATTTCCTGCACTAAGCTGGGATGATTGCAGCCCACAGGAGTCAAGCACCCTTGATGCACCTGCAGCAGTGTTTACCCAACTCCCACTCCCCAGGAGACAGAGCCAGCTGAGCTATTTTTACAAACTGGTTACACGTAAATTCAGATTTGTATTTCTTGGCAGGAGCTCCACTGGTTGTCTATGACATTAAAAAATCTCATCACAGATGTAATTTGGAATAGCTTCAGCTTTGCCTTTCAGAACTGAACCTGCCTGTCCTGGTACAACCATTTGTTTACTGCTCTGAGCTACAGATGACTGTACTGCAGAACACAACACAGGCAAGAGGGTTGTGGAGGTAAATTAACAGGTTCTCAGGACAGAGAGGACACAACTGAACACCAGAAGTCAAGCTGAGCACCTTCAGAGCTGCAGAACCTTTGTTCCTTTGTCTTCAGGATGTATGCAGAGAGGGAAAACCTACTAGACCATCTGGTTTTATTCCCCAGGGCATCCACTCAGGCAATTCAAAACACTTCACATGGCAAACAAGGTACACCCTACATGCAAAGAGCTGCTGAAGGACATTTCCTTAAAAGTAATGCAGAAAGTCCTGTCATACAGAAGGCAAGAGGTGGCTGTGCAATCCTTGTCCACACAGAGGTGACAGCAAATTTGCCAAAAGGCAAATGAAGGGAAGCTGCTTTAACCCCAAGGCACAGGAAAAGAACAACTCAGCTGGGCAACTTCCCTCCCTGCACTTACAGAAGAAGCTTAAACACCAGTTAGACTGAAGGCCTTACCTGGCCTAAACTGGGAAAACCCTGCATTCCTGACACAGAACTGCACAGGGATGGAGTTAAAGCCCAATCCTCTCTCAAGAAAGGAGATACCAGAGCACACATCCCTACTGCTGAGGGAATCACCAGCACAATGCCTTGGCTCTTGCACCAAGGACTGAAAGGGAGAACTGCTTCATATCTTTAAATCCAGTCTAGCACAGACCACAGCAGGAGGATAAATTATCCTAGAACCCTTTCTGGTGCAGAGAACCAACAGATCATCTTATCACTAACTAGGATACAGCTAGAGAGAAGCTCATCAAATTCTAGCTACCAACTATGCCCTGTCCAGTCCACTTCCACCCAGCTTTCAGCCACAACCCCAGGCTGCAAACTGCACCCCAGCTCGCTGCTGGGGGGTCCTACACCCAAAACACTGCTGGCAGCAATAAGGGCTTCTTACCACATGTGACCACTGGATGCCTGCAGGGAGACGTGGCTGCTGTACTGAAATGCTGGCTGTTCTTTGGACAAAACTGGCTCCTGAGAAGACAAGAGACCACTGGGCATCAGCAATTCTACCACAGACAGGCATCAACAGGAAATTTATACAGCATGAAAAGAAAAAGCAGAGACCTACACCCCAGGACTTCTGCCAATTACAAAGCAAACAATTTGTCCACTGAGCAGCACCAGAATCCCATTATTATTCCATTTTTTCAAACACCAGTCATTTAGGATCATCCTGTAATACTCAATGTGAAGTCTCAGTTCATGCAGACAAACAACAGATGAAAAGCTCATGTGACTTTTTTCATTGCCAGTTTCCCCACTCCATCTACTTCAAGTGCCCACTAAGCAATTTACTGGCAAATCCACACAACCAAGTGAGAGAACTCCAGCAAAGGGCTGTGTTTCCCAAAAAAAGGCTGCATGGTACCTACCCTTCCTACAACCCCACGGCCCCGGACCGTTTCCAAGGTGCCAGACAAGCTGAATATCCTCCAGTGCCGCTCTCGGAGCTGCACCACTTCACTGTCCAGGTTCTCCAGGCGAATACAGTAGCGCCACTGCACAGAAGAAAGACTCTTATCAAGAGCTGGAATCAGCTGCAACCAGCTGATAACCTACAGCTGATACTGGGAATCAGTTGCCAGGCAAGGGCTACTCTCCCTCAGAGCTTCTCACACTGCAGTGATGCCACAGCAAATAAACTCCTTCCCTTTAGCTGCTCCATGACACAAAAGGCACTTACCCAGTAGACATGGGAATTCTGGGCTTCCTGTCAAGAGAAACAAAAGACTTTAGCAGCTGCCCTTGGACACGTGGTGCCAAAAACCTCTTCAGCTGTCGGCACAGCACCAGCACAGGGGCTCTCACTCTGTGCCAGGGTGACGCAGACAACTCACATGAGCACAGACAGCTGCTGTCCGAGGCCTTCCACCAGCAGAGCCTGGCACTGCTCATGGGGTGGGAGATTTGCAAGGATCTCATGACAACCCCCAGGGTTCATCTCCATGTTAATTACACACTTTCTACAGATCTAGAAATACCCCTGTCCTTGCCTTTGGACACCTGTTTTTCTGACAAACAGCTGGACTCCACAAAAGCTGCAAATCCACACCAAAATGTGCACCTGCCACAGCTCAGGCTCCCCAACAGCCGTGCTCAGAAATCACAAACTGCTGCAGAATTCCCAGCTCTCCCACCCAGGAGTCTGTTGGAGCTGCATTATTTGGATGGTCCATGTGAAGTTCTGTGCTATAAAGAGCACATGGTTATCAGCTAAATCCAGAAGGCTTTAGCCAAACCCTCTAAGCCAAACAAGAGGCAGGAAGCGGGCAGGCAACCACAGCCCATCACTGGGCAGGATAACAGATGTGTCTGTTGTTACAGAGCAGATGGCTCCAGTGTCACCTCACGTGACTGAGGCAGTAACAAGACCAATTCAAAAGCCTTCCCAAATATCTAGCTAGCACAGTTGTGCAGAACATAACAGGTTATTTCTTATCCTACTGATAACCAGCAAAAGCCAATATGCAGGAGCTGTTCTCAAAAATAAACACCAAAACAGTTTCATGTTTACACCTATGAGAACAAAATGACAACTGTGGTTAAATGTCACTTCTCCAGTAAGCAGAAGGTACCTTCAAGCAGCAAACCAGTCTTACAAAAACAAGCCAGTGAAGCAAATGGCAGAATCACCAGAGCAGCAGACTTACCCTCATGCCCATGTAGAAGGGGATGACAGTGACACGGATGTTCTCTGTGGTTTCTCGGTGCACATCCGAGAGCTCCAGCCAGGGGTGGTTCTTCTCCTGCCATGCACACAGAGTGTCCCTTGCTACAAAAGGTGGGACTGTGGGGAGGGAAAGGTGAGAGGCAACATTGTAGTTGGAGTGCTCTCCCCTCAACACAATTCCTTTCACATGGTTAAAAAAATATTCAAAGGCAGTTTCACTGTAACAAACCCCAAGCTAGACATGATTTTTGTACCTTATGCAAGATGATGGGGTTCGGGTGTTTATTATAGAGCACTGCAAGCATCTGGCTCTGAAGAATTCCCTGTGAAGCCAGAACTTACCTTTTGTTTGGTCGTACATGAGGAACCTCTCAAAGAGCTCATGCTGGATGGGCACTTGATCTGTGGAGCTGTAGGGAAGGATGTCTTCATGGCTTACATAATCTAAACCTGCAAAAGAAACCCCAAAAGCCATGGAAACTTCCCCAGTAGACAGCAGCTCAGAAGTCTCCTGACAGAAAAATTGATCAGACTAGTGACAAAAAAGGACTTTGGCAGCAGAAGCCAAAGTTAATATCACAACTGCAAGAAAGAATGAAGGAGACGTGCCAGGAGACTCTTGGCAGTGTTCTCCTGTGAGATTTTTCATGGAGTGACTCCTCTGATAAACACACACTGCCCTGCAAAGTGCCTGCACTGCCCCAAAAGCACTCTGGGCAGGAAATGCCCAGGACAGGAATAAATCCAGCTGTCCTGCTGACAAAGTAGAACAGCCTATACACAACTTGGTATGGGATCTGTGTCTCAAGAGCTCAAATCAGACATGGCTGTGTCTTTTCACAGAGGGCCCAACTTCCAGCTATCCAAAGGGCTTCCTGTACTTTAGTCACTCTGTTGTCTCTAGAACAGTCATAAGCTACAGACAGATCCACTACAGAATGTCCTGTAGGAATTGCTGCTTCACTGCCAGGAGTTGAGCACTGATACCTTTTCTGACCTCCCCTCACAACAAGCAGAGGCTGCAGGAGGATTTTACTCACCTGGGATGGCATAGAGGGCTCTGCTGTCATCATGATTGGCCAGGAACGTCACTGCCTCTGTCTGTGATCTCTGGGACTGAGAAACAGAGAGGTTTATGTCTTTCTGTGTGTATTGTTGCAGGACAGTTTCCAGTCATATTTCAGCTCATTAGTGTGGTTTATAAAGCTTGTAATGTCTATTTCATTTAACCAGTTCACCTCAGAACTTCTCTCCATTTAATTCTTCTGGGCTAACTCCCCACTCAAACAAGCATTTTCAGTGCTGCAGCCCACATTCCTAATGATCTGTGTGCAACACTGTGGCAACAGCACCAGGAAGAGGAAAGGAGGTTGGAAAGGGAAAACATGATCCAGAAAACAGTCATATGACATTCCAGATGATCTTCCTCAGGGAAAATATGCCTTTATTTGTCTAAAAATCCTAACCAATCCAGTTAGCCACCAAAGTAATTTTCCTTCAGTGCCTGTCCCTTTGAACCACTCATGTAGGAGAAGATACTCAAGTTTCAATACTGAGATTACTCATTACTTACTATATGTGGACAATCCCGGGCATCTATTAACACCTGGTAGTAAGTGTGTGTTTTGCCCTTGACCTCTTTGGAACCATGGCCTGCCACATTCTCGCTCCTAAAGAGAAAAGCAAAGCTCTGAGCTCAAGCACAAGATGGCAGCAAATTCTTGTTACCAGAACTAAGCACTTATAAACAATGATTTTTTAAAAAGCTACATATGACAGCTTGTAATCATTTGGTTCCTTCCAAACCAAAGCCCCACGAGCCACCCACACAATGACAGATGAGCTGAGATGACCATCAGTGGTGTTAAGCACAGGCACAACAGCTCAGGCTTTTCCTGCTCAGTGTAGGCTCCTCTCTGGGGGGGGATATTCCTACTGCTCTCTGATTTTCTCTCTGATCCTCACTCCTTCCCAGCACAACTCATCACAGACCAGGGGAAAAATGGATGCAAGAGGGGGACAGAACTGAACAGCAACTCAGGAGGGATGAACTTGGCTTAGTGGGTTGAAATTGAGGAGGAAGCTGACAAATCCAACTCACTGGCAATCTAAGCAGCCTCCAACTGGTAACACAGGAGCCTGTGTATTTTTGTAAAATACAAAATGCCATAGCATAATTTTTAAACTGATTTTTATTTCCTCCATACACACACTTTCATCCTTTACACTTCCATGTTTCTAATAAATACTTAATAATGAAGTATCTCCTCTTCAAGCACCTCTCCTAGTTTACTCTTTGCCCCTCCTTAAAAACACTTGTTTACCCCAAGTAGGAAACTCACTACAAAATGTAAATCTAACAGCCCAACAACATGAACCAGAAGAAATCCTCAAGTCCTTACTTTTCTGTGACAGGAGAAGCCACATCCCGATCATAGAGCCTGGCTTGCCAGGGAAACAAGACTATTCCTCGATAGCCAAACACACTGTGAAGGAACAGCTGGAAGGAACAAATAATTGCAGCTGAATTATTTTAATAATCTGTTGTCTGAGGTAAAGCTACAAACATTTACAAAAGGTTTAATGTGTGGGATGGGGATACAGGGAGAATCACCAATGATGACCCAGAGCAGAAAGAGTTTGTGATGGGAGAAGAAATCTATGTCATCTCTATCCCACAAATGGGAAGGACTAAATAGTAATGCAGTAATAGAGCAGCAGAAAGCAGAGAATGCTCAGAAACAGATCTGAGTGTTTTAAGGACAAGAATTATAAGTTTAGTTCTTATATCTCAAATTCATTGATTGTCTCTGGATCCTTGAGGGAGAAAACCCCAAAGTAAGATCAGTGGAGCAAATGCCATTGTACAACAGTTGTGTTGTGCTGCAGATTCTTATCAAGCTGCTATTGTCAGATGACTGACAAACTGCAGACACAGCACACACAAGGAGCATCGAACTGTGAAACTCCCAGCCTTGTGCTGCTCAGATTTTCCTCAGGGGAATTCCCTCAGCTGCCCAATCCCTGTGGCATGAGCCTGCAGGGCCAGCTGTGCCCCCCAGAACCTTTACCTGGCCTGTCTCGTATTTGCCGTGCTGCTTCGGGGCCTCAAACACCCCCACGGTCTCCAGCACTTTGCCCTCGGGACGGTTCCTGGGAGCAGAGAGGCAGCTTGGAGGGTTGGCAGGGGCTGAGGCAGCCCCCAGGTCAAGGGGACACTGCTCCCCACCCTGTGCATCCCTCGGGTACCCCCAAGAACCCCACAGCACTGAGCTGCCCACTCCCAGTCCCCCTCTGCCCCCCACCCTTTGCCAGTCTCCCCTTTCCCCACTGCCCTGACACCCTCACCCAGCTGTCCCTTTAGCCCAATCCCTCCTCTCCCACCTCTGCCCTGACAGCCCCCAGCTCTTCCAGTTTTCCCCAATGACTCTATACACACCAACTCCTCCCCAATCTCACCCCAAACACCCCTGCGAGCCCTCCCTCCCTCCCTCCCTATCACCCTCAAACACCCCCTCACCGCCTGTCTCCCCGAACCTCCCAACAGCCCCTCAGCCCAACCCCTCACAGGCCTCACCGCGACGAGAGGTGCCGCCGCGGCGGCAGCAGCAGCGGCGGCAGCGCCGCTGTCCCCCCGGTGCCCAGAGCCCGCAGCTGGCGGGCGGGGGGCGGCTCCCAGAGCGGGGGCGGCCCGCGGGCCCGGGCCCGGCCCAGCGCCGCCGCCACGTACCGCCGCGCCGCGCCGCCCGACATCCCACCGCCCGCGGCCCACAGTGCCCCGCGCGGCCCGCGCCGCTCCGCCCCGCCCCGCGCGCCGCTCCGCCCCGCCGCGCCCCTCCGTCTCTATGGTTCACCACCCCCCCATCTCCCGGTCGTCCCGGCAACGCCGGCCGGGCCCAACATGGCGTCGTCGGTGCGGGCCGGGCTGCGGCTGCGGCGGGCGGTGCGGGCCGGCGAGTTAGCAGCGCTGCCCGCCGGGCTGCGGGATGAGTTGGAGGCGGCGCTGGCGGAGGAAGGAGGGCTGGTGCCTTTCAGCCTGCTGCGGAGGCTGCACGCCGCGCTGCGGGAGGCAGGTAGGCCGCGCTGCGCCGGGGCGCCGTGACCGCGCCGCGACCGCGCCGTGACCGCCCCGTGCCCCGCCCGCAGGGTCTCCGCTGCACCTACACGAGCTGCTGGAAGGATGCGAGATCCACCTGCCCGAGGTGCCGGTGCCGCCGCGGGTGAGTGAGGCCCGGCCGGGAGTCGCGGGAGGAGGCGGCGGCTCCCCGCCCTCACGGTGGGTCTGTGCCTCCCCCAGAACCCCGAGCTGGTGGCCCGGCTGGAGCGGATCAAGGCCAAGCTGGCACACGAGGAGTACCAGCGGATGACCCGCAACATCACCGGCCAGGTGAGGGGCTGCTGCAGTGCCTGCTGCCAGGATTCATCCCTCAAACCCCTGAGAGCAAAGATTTTCCCCTTAGAGTGCGTGCGGTGCAGAGGGGATGTGACAGACATTGGATGAGAGCACACTATAAACACACCCAGAACAGCAGATCCGGTGTTGAGGACAGACACACTGACTTCTGGGAACTGCTCACTCTGCCAAAGATCTCAAGTTCTGTTCTGGGAGACTGAGCACATGCCATAAATGTTTGACTGGGAGCATCTGTGCTGGTTAAATTTTTGTCATAGTTTTAAAATTGCTTCATTGATGTCAAGGTAAAAGCTGAAAATACAAGATCATATATGGGTGCTCATTGTTTCCTGAGAGAGCTGAGATCTTCTGGCAGGGTAGCTGTTCAGACAAGTCAGCATCCCTTCCTGCTGGCATTCCTTGTATCCCATTCTTCCCTTCCACACTGTACCTGGCACCCATGTGCACATTAACTCTCATGGAAGGATCTGCTCTGCTCTCTGCCAAGCTGGACCATTCCAGGTTTGACCTGGTTTAGTGAAAGCTGTCCCTGCTCATGGCAGGGGCTAGAGCAAGATGGTCTTTAAGGTCCCCTTCCAAGCCAAACCATGCTGTGATCTATAATCCAGGGTGGTTTTAGCAGAGCTTGTGCAAAACCTAAGAGAAACCTGTGTGCTGTGAAACTGCTGCTTCCCCACAGTCCACTCACCCAAAACCTCGGAGTCTTGGGGTCATGACAGGGCATTGGCATTGCTTTTATTCTGCACACACAGAAATAACATTACTATTAACATTAAAATACAAATGATCACAAGCTGTTTCAATCCCTTCTTTCAGGAGATGAACGGGCCATTGGCTGAGTTTGGGAGGCAAGGTGAGTGGCTCCCTGTCCTGTTGACATGTGGCAGGTCAGGCATGGAAACTGTTCCACTTCCAGCTGGTGACAGCCCTTCCCTCTCGGAATATCTCACCAGAAGGTTTTCATGCACTGAAGTGTTCCTTCAATAAAGGAGCCTGTTGGTGATTCTTACCAATATTTCTGGAGGCACCAAGTGTGTGACTCCTCCAGTATCACATCTCACAGCTGAGGCAGCTGTGCATGATTACACCTTGTCTCCAGCCCTACTTCCCAGCCTTACCTAAAATCAGCTGCTTTACCCTTCTGTCCCCCAGTTCGCTCTGTGAAAGCCGTTGTCATCACCATCTTCAACTTCATTGTCACCGTGGTGGCCGCCTTTGCCTGCACCTACCTGGGCAGCCAGTACGTCTTCGCAGAGACAGCGGCGGTGAGTGAGCCCAGCCCCTGGCAGCCCCTCTGTGCTGGCCAGGCTGGACACCCAGGGTCACCTCTCTCTCCTCTGTGTCCCCAGCGTGTGCTGTCAGCTGTCATTGTGGCCTCGGTGGTGGGCTTGGCCGAGCTGTACGTGATGGTGCGGACCATTGAGGGGGACCTTGGGAAGCTATGACCATGAACTGCGTGCTTCGTGCTGGAGGCTTTTGTCCTCCCCCGGAGCTGCTAATTTGGGGCAGATCTTGTCCCATCTGTACCTGTTCCTGCTGTGGGAAGATTGCTGCACTCCTCAGGCTCGTCCTTGGCTTCCCGCTCCTGAAATGAATCATGGGTTGGAAGTCCCAGAGCTGCAGAACAGGAGGGGGAATGGCTGAGGACTCCGACCACCCCAGCAGGGAGAGGGGCATCAGCTCCTGCCATCCCTGTTCTCCTGGGAAGTCCCTGTCTCTTTATTCTGGAAATAAATGACACCGTGTGTTCATAACTTTCTTCCTGCGCGTCAGGAGATGTCTGTTGGTATGAGAAACGTTGATGTGGCATCTAAAACATCACAGAGATGTGAATCTTCTCTCTCCCTCTGCATCTTGCTCCATCTCCTGTCCAAACCCTCTTCTGCCTGCACAGTGAGGGATGCACAGTGCTCCCAAGCCCTTGCCAAAGGATGCCCAGATTCTGGAGGCAGGGAGAGTACACCCCTCAACACTGAGCCCAGGGGTGTCTCAGGTGCTGTGGGGCAGAGAGCAGAGCCAGCTCAGTGCCCCCACAGCAGGGAGGGGACAGCCACACCAGACCCTGGGGACCTGGACACCTGCCGGGCGGGCACTCTGCCAGGGCCAGACACAGTGATTAATGCTCTGATGGCAGCTAAGCCCCTCTGGAAACACGGTTTAATATCCGATCCAGGGAGATCTGCCGGCACCTGCGAACGTGCCTGCGGATTAGGGGCGGCCGCACCACAATCATCCGTGGATACGGCCTCAGATTAAGGTATTTTTCCAAAAGATTAGTCGGTATTAGGGACCTGATAGGGAGCTGCCCCTGCTGTGGCCACACCGGCATTTAGGATATTGGATGACATCCTCGGAGCCTTTGGGACCGGCAGTAATTCCACACCCTAATGAAATCGTGACGCTAATCCAGGGGGGCCGCGGTGCCAGAAGGGTCCCTAGAAGCCAGGGGTGCTAGCCACGGCTATGGCTCGCCCAGGTTGGTGATGGCCGCGCTGTAGATTAGGTCGGAGATGGAGCCCAGCGAGGTGGGGAAGCCCCGAGCGGGGCTGTGGGATCCCGCCGGCGGCACGGCCGGGGCAGGGCACGGGATGCTGCCGTCGGGAGGTGCCGCGGGGGGACCCCGCTCCCCGGGCGGCGGCAGCGGCGGTAGCGGTGGCGGCTCCGGCTTGGCGCTACGGATCCTGCGGGCGCGGCGGTTCTGAAACCAGACCTGGGACGGGCGAGGGGAAATGTGAGACTCCGACAGCGCCCCGACAGGGTAGCCCCGCGGAAGAGGGGGAGCCCCGGGAGAGAAGGAGGAAGGGATGGAGGGGACAGTCCCGCCTGCGCTCACCTGGATCTTGGCCTCGGGCAGCTGGGTGAGCTCGGCCAGGCGCTCCCGGGTGGCGATGTCCGGGTAGGGCACGGCGGCGAAGGCCCGCTCCAGCTCCGAGAGCTGCCCCCGGCTGAACGTGGTCCGCCGCCGCTTCCGCGGCCCTCCCGGGCAGGGACAGGGACAGGGGCAGGGGCACGGCCCCGGGGCGCCGCCCCCGCCCGCCGCCCGCCCGCCGCCCGGCCCGGCCGGCCCGTCGGGGAAGCGAAGCAGCGGCTGGGGAGCGCGGGAGGTGCCCGGGGCCGCGCTCATCCTGCCCGGCTCCCCCGGGCCCGCCGCCGCCCCGGCTTTTATCCCCCTCGGGTCCCCCCCGGCGGGCTGGGACCGCCCCGACCGGGCGGTGCTGTCCCCCCCCCAGCCCTTCCCAAGGGCTCCCGGGACCGGTCTCAGCTCCGCTCCCCCGATGGCAGAGCCCCGACATGTCCAACTGACTCCCCAGCATCTCCAGGGACCAGCACCCCCATCAGATGCTCGTACAGGTCTGCCCCGCGCCGCCGTCGGGGCACGGTGGGGCCCATGAGGATCCCAGGGCTCGGGGACCGACTGCCACCCGCCCCTTGTGCCCCCTCCCCGGCTCCCCGCCCTCCCCCGCTCGCCCCCGCTGTGCGACCGCCGCTCTCCCGCAGGGCTGGCAGCGGTCAATGTTTAACCGGAGCTGTGGTACCGGTTGTGTGGGCAGCCGGGGCCAGCTGGGGGTGGCTCCCGCTGGGACCGGCCGGGCGCTGCGGGCACCCCGAGCACAGGGTGTTGGGGGCGCATGGAACCAGAGGGGGAGCGGGGCGGGGACCCCCAGCCGGACCCCCGGCCCAGAACGCTCCCACGGGGCCAGGAGAGACCGTAAGTTGTCGGGGAGACGGAGGAGACAGAGGCCATCCTGTCCTGCAGCAGCAGGACTTGGGCAGTGACTGCCCGACTGATACAGGCAGCGGGGTGGGGGGGTGGGGGAGCACCCCAAAAAGGCTGGGGGGGACAGGACCGTTCTGCGGCGACATGGCGGGGAGAGTGAGCTCAGTCCCCTGCCATGCCTCAGGGCACAGAGGAGGTGGGAGGACGGTGCGAGCACAGCATGACCGAGGGTCCCTCTACCCCAGCCCCCGGGGTGCCGGCGGGCAGACTCCCCCAGCCGGGGGGCACCCACCACCCTGCTGCCCTCTGTTCCCCAAAGGAGTCCTGGAGAGGAGCGGGAGCGCCCCTTGGAGGGCAGAGAGACGCGTCTGAGGGTGGTGCTAAGGTAAGGGGAGACGAAAGGGCTCGGGGGCGCAGCAGGAACCTTCCTGCCTGGGGCGAGGTCACAGTAGGGCTCCCCAGGGTCCCCATGCAGCGACACCTCGGTGTCCCCGTCCACACCCCACCTTTAGGGTCCGGCCACTGACCTGCACGGAGACGCGGCGAGGTGACCAGCAGGTTGTGCACAGCCTCGGTGATGGCGCCGTCCATGTAAGTGCCACCTCCCTGTCGGGATGTCGGGACTGGGGGGACTGCAGCACCCCCTGAGCCGCCGCTGTCCCCAGGTAAGCGCGGCCAGGCACGATGCCACCTTCGGCTTCAGCGCCGTGTTCGACGCCGGCGCCTCGCAGGAGGCTGTGTTCGAAGGCAGCGGGATGAGGCAGCTGGTGGAGCTGGCCATGGACGGGTGAGTCCCGCGGATCCCAGCCCTCCATCCGCCCCACGCCGGGCCATTCCGGCCCGTTTGCACTGCCCGGGCTGTGTCGGGAGGTGGCATCGCTGTGCCACCGCCAGCGGCCGTGCCTGACGCTCAGTATCTTCCACAGCTTCTCCTGCACCGTCTTTGCCTTCGGGCAGACCGGCTCGGGGAAGACTTACACCTTGATGGGACCCCTCGCCCAGGTACAACCTGACCTGATCCTGGTCGTGGGATGAGCTCTTCCCAGCCGGTCATGGGCTCTGGGAGCAGTGGTGTGCCCGATGTGACCACTCAGCATCCTGTCACCTCTGCAGAGCGAGGCCCAGCCGGCGTCCCCGGCCGTGCTGGGGCTGATGCAGCGGTCCTTCACCTGCCTCCTGGAGCAGAGCCGGAGCCGTGGCTCTGACCTGGCTCTCAGTGCCTCCTACCTGGAGATCTACAACGAACAGGTAAGTGATGCCCAGCCGCCCACTCCGGCCCTGCTGGCCCCCTGTGCCCCGCTCCCCCGGTGCCTTCCCTCTGCCGTATCCCCAGGTGCGGGACCTGCTGAGCCCGGGGCCGCCGTGCGCCCTGCCCCTGCGCTGGAGCAAAACCCGCGGCTTCTACGTGGAGAACCAGCTGAGCGTGGAATTCGAGAGCTTGGAGGCCATCGTCAGCCTGCTCCTGCAAGGTGCTGAGCTACGGGCGCAGGGCTGGGACACGTTCAGGGCGTGCTACACCCGATATGGGGGGATTCAGCCCAGGGCTGGTGGCGCTCTGATGGCAGCCAAGAGAAGCAGCTCCCCGTTCTGCTGCAGAGCCAAGGCAGGCTCGTGTCTGGCACGGGGTGGTGGGCAGTGGATGCTGTGGGGTTAGGGCAGGGATGTGGGGTGTCGTGCAATCAATTCCTCCCCCGGCAGGATCCCAGAGGCGCCGGACCTCGGCACATGCCCTCAACAGGCACTCGAGCCGCAGCCACGCCCTTCTGACCATCCACATCCGCAGCCGAGCCGTGAGAGCACGTCCTGCTCCTGGGGCGGGCTGGGGGCTCAGGGCGCAGTGCCGGGGTGCAAACAGCCCCACGGGGTGGGGGGGTCATGCTCTCCTCAAGGATACACGGGTGGGGCTGGAGTGAGCAGCCGGGAATCCTGCCCAAGATCCAGCAGTCAGGACAGTGCTGTGAACCATGGGGAAGGGGTGATCACCCTCCAACGTTGGTTGGTTCTCCAGGCCAGCACCGGCCCCAGCAAGCAGGGCACGCTGTGCTTCGTGGACCTGGCTGGCAGCGAGCGGGTGAAGGAGACCGGCTCCAGCGGGGAGCTCTCCGTGGAGGCCAACAGCATCAACCGCAGCCTCCTGGCACTGGGTAAGAGCTGGGGACCCGCCCTGGGAGAGCCCTGCTGGCCCTGTCACATCCTTTGTGGCTCGTTCTCCGGCAGGACACTGCATCTCCCTGTTGGCCAAACCCCGAGGGAAGCGAACGCACATCCCCTACCGGGACAGCAAGCTCACCCGGCTGCTGGCTCGTTCCCTGGGCGGCTCGGGCATCACCCTGATGGTAAAACCATGGAGGAGGCTGGGCAGAGGTCTCAGCCCGTGGAGAGGAGGGCTGGAAAAGGATGGTGACCCTCTGACAGTCCACCTGCATCTCTTCCTCGTTGGCAGGTCGCCTGCATCTCCCCGTCCTCGCACTGCCTCTCAGAGACTCTGAGCACGCTGCACTATGCTAGCCGTGCCCGGAGGGTGACCACCAGACCCCTGGCCAACAGGGTATTGCAGACAAGGAACTCCTCTGAGCTCCTCTACCTGCTGCTGGGACCCCCCTGACCCACCTCTTTATCCACCCATCCCTCCCAGGTGTCCCGGGAGAAGCTGCTGCAAACCTTGGAGCAAGAAATCCATGCCCTGCAGCTGGAAAACCTCTCCCTGCGCCAGCAGCTGTGCCTGCCCAGAGTGCCAGTGAGGAGCACGGAGGTCACAGGGAACCCTCCAAAAGCATGGGTGGGCTCAGGGGAGAGGTACGGCCCTTCAGGGCAGCTCCCACCAAAGGGAACCCCAGCCTGGCCCAGCCTCTACGGTCTCCTGCGGGACTTCGTGGTGGAGAACGAGCAGATGAGGTATGGGAGGCTTGTGTGGGACCCTGAATAGAGGATAAAGGGCCTGGCTGGGCAGCACCCTGCACCAACCAGCCACCCTCAGGGATTCCATAGGGCTGGGCAGGACGCTCTGGAGGCTGCCAAGCCCTGCTGGACTTCCTCACTTCTCCCCAGGCAGCCCCCAGACCGCAGTGGTGACATCCCAGCTGGCCCATCCCACAGAGGCACCCGCAGCTCCTGTGACAGCCAGCCCCTGCTCCGGAGTGCCCGCAGCCTCCATGTCCCCCACAGCCACTCGGTGAGGCACCGGCGGCCCGGCACGACACCCAGCTCTGTCCCCCGGCTGCCGGTGAGAGTGGGGGCCTGGGGTCTGCAGTGATCCTGCCCACACAGGGTGAGGATGCACAGACCACCCACCCACTGCTGTCCTCTCTTGCAGAAGCTCCCTCCTGCCTCCAGCTGCCCCAGCTGCCCGCAGTGCTGTCCTGGGCCAGGTGATGTCTCCATGTTCCAGGTACAGCCCCAGGGGTCTCTTTGGATGGGGTGGCACAGGGGGTGGCACAGCCACCTTGACCACTCTGCTCATCCCCAGGTGCTGCCAGTGCCCCCTGTGCCACAGCCAGTCCCCCCCGAGGGAAGTGCTGGTCTTCTGCCACCTGGACAGGAGGACACGGCTCTGCCTGGCTCCCGTCAGCCCCATGGGCATCCCCAGCCCCACCAGAGGAAGCGGTGAGAGGCATTCCTTGGGCATCAGCTGCAGCTCAGGAATTCCCTGGAGTTTCAGGGGGTGGTGGGACAGCAGGTGAGGGTTTGTTCATCTGTCCTCATGGCAGGAGCAGGAGCTTGTCTCAGCAGCACCCGCTGCAGAGGGAGCTGCCAGGCCCTGAGCGCGTTCCGAGCCCCGAGGGAAGGGTCATCCCTTCAGCACCACCATGGCCAGGACTGCCAGAGCCCAGAGGTGAGCAGGGCAGTGGTGGCAGGGCTTGGATGGGCACCCATCCCTGCACAGCCACCCACATGTGGGGCTGTGGACTGATCCTGGGGAGATGGAGACCTGACCCTACTGCTCCCCACTGGCAGCTGCTGGCACCGTCCCTCTCCTCCAGTGGGAAGAGGCACTGGACTGGCTGGCAGAGCAGATCTGAGCTGCCACAGGCACACCATGGATGGGACCAACATCAGGGATCTGGCACAGTCTGGGGATACAACACCAGCCCTTGGGGACATGGGATCTTGGACTGCAACGACTACGCAAAGCATGGCACAGACAGTTGGATGGATAGATGGACAGACAGACAGAGCTCTCCAGCCTGCATGGCTCTCACAGTTTATTTCTGTCTAGCTGAGGCTGTGTTGCTGGCGGCTCCAGGGATCCCATCAGGTGCTCTCCGTGGGCTGGGGGCAGTCCAGCCAGTACTGGGCGATGGAGCGGGGATAGCGCGGCCGCACCAGGTCCACGCGCTTGGTGCGCAGGTTGACACGGTAGTACTTGTCTGGGGGAAGGGGACACGGCCATCAGGACTGTCCCCAGCTCTGGGGAGCTGCCAGCCCTCACTACCAGCACCTTCCCACTGCATCCCGGAGCCCTGGGACACTGCAGAGAGAGAGGAGCCCTTCCCATGCCCCAGCAGCCCTGGTCCCACATCATTCCCAGATCCTGCACTCACCTCCTACAAAGAAGTAGACACTCTGGAGCATCTCACACGTGGAGCCCGACAGCCCATCGCTTTCAACACCTGCCGAGTCGGGGTCATTTTGCAGCCAGCTCCAGAATCCCAAATTCAGTGAGCCGTGGTGGTTGTACCTCTTGCGCTGGCGGCGAGACTTCCTCCTGCGGGGCTGGTGGGAGGCCACGTAGATGCGGCCGGCCATGGCAGCGTCCAGCCGGCTGGGCACGCCCCGCCAGTCCCGGCTGATGTACCACGGGCCATTGGCCCCGGCTGCAAAGGGGGCAGAGGGTGAGTGAGAGGGGCAGCAGCGTGTGGGGTGAGCTGAGCCCAGCCCCACAGACAGCACCCAGCACCTGCTCCGAGACCCACGGGAATGCTCTGAGGGATCCTGTGTGTCACAGTGACACCAACCAGGCACAGCCAGGAGATGCCCCCACCCCCGTGGCTGGGATCAGCCTTGTGCTGCTGAGCCTCCTTCTCCTCCTCTTTATCTTTCATTCCCCCTGCCCAGGGCTGGAGTTTTCCTGAGGCATCTCCAGCTCCAGTGATAATAAACAGTCCCCAGCGGTGACACCGTGGTGTGAGGTGGCAGGTGATGGGTTTGGTAATGTGGGGCATAAGGGCTGTAAGGGTGGGATTGGGATGCTGTGGGAGGTGCAGCTGTGGCCTGGGGGGTTCCTGTGCACGGCCTGGGCAGGACGTGATGGCTCATCCAGGCATTGCTCCCTCCTCCCTGGGTGTCTGCATCCCTTCTGCCCTGTCAAGTCCCAGCTGCTGGGACCTGCCAACCCTTTTCCCAGGGGCTGGCCCAGCCCTTACGCATCCTGCTGCCAAAGAGGAGCTGGAAAACATCCTCCCAGCTGTCCCTGTTCATGAAGGCGTAGTGCTTGAACACCGTGGAGGGGGAGGACTTCTCGCAGTCGGCCTGTGTGGGCTGCTGGGCAAAGTCGTAGGACCAGTAGTACTTGTCTAGGAGAGGATGAGCAGGGCATTAGTGGGGTACAAGCACTGGAGGGATGTGCCCAGCGGTGCCAGGTTCTGCCAGGAGCAGGGGGCTCCCCTTACCCTTGAAGAAATAGACCCTCTCATTGCCGTGGTAGCTGTGGGCAGGGAGGGCAAACGCTGCATCCACATTGTCAGGGATGCCCTCAAAGCCCTCGGAGATGTCCCTTGGGTATCCAGGGTCCAGGGCTCCGTCATCAAAGCGCCAGTACTGGGTGCCCTAGGGGATGGGGGACAGAGAGGGGTTACAGCTGCAACATCCCCCAGCCACAGGGCTGCCAGGAGGAGCAAGTGGATGCTGGGGAGCCCCATTGTGAGGCTGTGGCTGCTTGGGGTCCCAGAACAACCACAGGGATTTGGGGTGTCTGGCAACCACTCTGTGTGTGTGCATGGTAGGCGCCAGAAGGGGATATAGGGTGGGTTGGGGGGCTGTGCTGCCCACCCTGGGAGTACCCCCAGCCCTGTAGCCCACCTTGAAGAGGTAAGTCTTGCCCTGGCAGTTGATGCGTGTGAAGGCTGCATCGATGGGGCCCTCGATGCCCCAGACATCACTGATGAGCTTGGGGTAGCCAGGCCTCACGCTGGTCTTGTCCAGCTCGTAGAAATACTTCCCTGGGGAGAGAGGAGATGTAGGGGCAGCAGGAGGGACTGCAGACACCAGCCCAGAGTGACAGCATGGCAGCTTGTCCCACATGCCTGGGGAAGGTCCCCAGAGTACCTCGGAAAGCGTAAAGGGAACCGTTCTTCAGGTCGGTGAAGGCATCAAAGGGTTTCCCGCTGCACAGCTCCTCAGGCTCCTCAGACCCGGCTGGGGGGGTGACAGGCACCTCTGGCTGTGACTCCCCAGGGATTGGCTTGCTCTCTGGTGTGGTGTCCACCAGCACTGGGGTTGTGGGCAGCTCTGTGGGGTCTGCCACGGGCGCCTCGTCCGTGACAAAGTCGACAGTGAGGTTGTAGTCCAGGTAGTCGTCCTCCGGCAAGGCAAAGACATCTCCCCGGGTCACTGCAGGAGGGAGCAGCTTGGTTCCCACTGGGTTTGGGTGCAGGAGATGCTCCCTCCCAGAAAATAGAGATTTATAGAATCATGAAGTCATTAAGATTAGAAAAGCCCTCTAAGATCATCAAGTCCAGTTTAACCCAGCACTGCCAACCATGTCCCCAAGTGCCACAAGTACACTTTTTTAGAATGCTTCCAGGCATGGTGATTCCACCTGGGCAGCCTATTCCAACAGTTGAACACCCTTTCAGTAAAGACATTTTTCCTGCTATCCAATCTATCCAATTAGCATGGATCCCACACTCCAGATGGCGATGAGCCAGCTCCCAAAAACCCCATGAGCTGCAGCAAATCCTGGAGCTGACTTCACCCTGCGGACACAGGTGGGTGCAGAGCTGACCCAGCACAGACCCCACAGTGTGGAGCACCCACAGCCACCCCGTTCCCCTGTGCCCTGGCCAGGAGGGAGCCATGGGGACAGTACCTTTGGCTTTGCAGACAGTGGAGTAGTCGCTGCAGCAGCTCTGGTAGTACACACAGAGGGTGTCACACTGGCACTTGCGCCCTGAGTCGAAGCCTTCGTCACAGCGGCCCTCGCAGGAGTCTGCAAAAGCCAGCCCACAGCTCAGGAGCAGTAATGTGGAGTGGGGCAGTGGGGCCCGTGCCTCCCCCCCAACCCAGCCCCATGGGGGAAAATAAACTTGGGGATGTCCTGGTTGTGGGTACCCCACCTCTTCATGGCCAACTCCATCACCAGGGGATACAGCAGCTGCTTGCCCTGCTCCCACTCAGGTCCTGCTGGGATGGGAGCCATGGGCTAAGAGCCCAGTTCTGTACTGGCAGCCCAGCTGTGGCATGGGAAAGGATTTGCCAGGGCACCACTGACACCCATGTGCTGCCCACTTGCTTTCTGCCCATCCTGCAGCGTACAGCCAAAGTGGCCATGGCCACCATCTGCTCCTTCCCCACCCTGTCCGGCCCCTCCGTCAGCCCAGGAGCTGCTCGTGCTCCATCCCCAAAGCACCTGGCAAGGGGTTGGTGGGCTAAAACTCACCCTCTGCAGCATGGGTGGTGGCGAGCAGGGCCAGCACGAGGGCAGGGAAGAGCAGCCTCATCCTGGCTGTCCGGGAGCGCAGCCCTCCTGCGACTGTGCAGGCTGGAGCACAGCACAGCCCCAGCATCCACTGTTTGCTCAGCCTGCCCCAGAGGGAGAAAGCAAACAGCCCAAGGTCAGGGCAGGGGAAAAGGGGCAGAGATGATCTCCCACCCAGCTTCCCCCGCAGTCCACACCGAACTGGGTGTGTCTGGAGGTGGACAGGGCTGCAGTGAGCGTAAGCAGCTCCTCCCCAGACCCCGGTGCGGGTTGGGCACTGGTCAGACATTGGGGAGGGACAGCAGAAGGACAGAGTCAGGAACCAGTTTTGAGGTCCTGTCACATTCATTTCATAACATATACCCCAGAGAATAAAAGCAACCAGCTGCTTCCTAGCCTGGCCTTGGCAAAGACAAAAACTCAAATGAGATAGGATGGGGGAGCAAGGCTCAGAAGACAAAGGGAAAAGCCCCAGCCTTATGCTTGCCCAAAATATCATCATTTTGGAGGGCTTATTCTTGGGATTTCAGCTTTGTCAGTGTCACAGCTGGGAACAGACTTGGGGAGCCCCAAGGCAGGCTGGTTTGGGATGGGGCAGGTGCCACCTCTGTGTATGGGGACCAGAGGCCAGAGGTGAGCAGCCAGGGGCAGGAGCCCTCTGCACTTTCACTGCAGAAGACAAACAAAAGCCTGTGTATTTTGCTCCCATCATTCCATTTCCAACCAATCTTTTCAGTTACTAATTAATGTCGACTCAGCTCTTCTGGCAGCTCCTGATAACTCTGGGATGTTTATTTAATCAGGGGCAAGGAGCAAATGCACACGAGAGCAATCCTGCCTCTTCTGCCTCTGCTGGGACAGCAGCTCTATGGGATCTGTCTCAACCCTGGGCAGGAGTGGTGAAGCTTTGGGCTATAAGTGATGCAAGATTTGGGGGGAGAGAAACCCAAGCAGGGTGCCCACTTTTCCAGGGGTCTTTCCTCTGACAGCTCGGACACAGGCAGCTCCTGGCATTGTCCGCTCCCAGCATCTTGCTGGGAAAAGTTTTATTTGGTTTTAAGACAGGCATTTCCACCCAGAAGCCTTCAGGAGCTGAGGGCAGTTACCAGACATGAACTTTTGGGGCAAAACTTCTCCTGAAGCCCTCACCCCACTCCTTGTCGCCTGGTCTCAGCTATGGCAGGGCTGGCATTGTCCCCAGGTGCCAGCACCAGCTTAGTGCTGCATTACAGCTTCATCCCAGTCCTGGGGGACAGCAGCCCTGGGAGGGTTCAGGCTTGCAGGAGGCTCTGGGGGAGAAGGGCTGGGCATTGTCTGAGCTGCTTTGGCTGATCAGCTAAGACAAATCTCCCTCCTGCTGCTCCAGGCTCCCAACCACCAGCCACAGACCCACGAAGGCTCAGCGAGCCTTCCCTGCCAGGAGCAGATCCCAGGAGAGGGGTTGGTTGGATAACGGGGCTCCGGGGAGCTCCTGCAGCCAAGGGCTGAGCAGAGCCACTGAGGAGAACTCGGGAAATGAGGCTGATCCCCCAGGACAAGGCTGGGAACCGCCGCAGTTCCAGAGCCCAGGCTGCTGGGTCTGAAATATCCCCAAAAAGCAAAGCAAAGCAAAGCAAAGCAAAGCAAAGCAAAGCAAAGCAAAGCAAAGCAAAGCACAGCTCCCTGGGCTAGTCAGGACAAGCCTGAGGGAATGGTTTGAATTCTGCTGCCCCCGGACAGCAAATCCTCTGCTGTTCTACACTGCAACAGCCCTTATGGTTACCTCCGATTAATAATAATTTATCAAGAAAATCCTTACTGGTTCTGTGCCGAGCTTCTCCGGCAGTTTTGCGCTCCTCGAGGTGCCTTGTTTGCCGTCCTTCCTTGTGGGATGTTACTCTGTCTGTCCCTTCGTAGTGGATTCAGAGGGGATTAAGAGCGACTCTGTCACATCCAAACATCAACTCGAATTTAAGTCTCAGGCTGACCTGGCAACAACCTGGTTTTGGAGTCAAGAATTTAAGCCGCTCCTCCCAGCACATCCGAGAAGTGCCCAAAGCATTTAAGCATTTCTGCCCTGAGCACGTCTGGCCTGGAAAAAAGAAAACAAAAGAGGCCCAGGCTGCCTCTGCTCCTTCTTTTATCATGCAAATTCCGAGCCCACCCAGAAGAGCTGCTCTGAATTTCCACCAAGCAGTGGGTATTTACCCCCCTGCTGACACCAAACGGGCTCAGAACACTGTGCCAGGGGGGTCACAGCCTCACCGTGACCACCACGGTGCCCTTTACCTCCCCCCGTGCCCCCTCGCTGGTCACAGAGGGTCCTGAAGGGATGTCCTGCACAATCAGCGTGGGGGTCCCTGCCTGCCACGGGAGTGACACCTCAGCAGCAGCTCGGGCACAGTGGGGGATGTGGGCCATGGGGACAGCAGGACAAGCCCCAGCTCAGGCTGGACAGGGAGGGCTGTGGAATAGAATGGTTTGGGTTGAAAATGCAAGAGTGTCTAATTCCAAATCTTGTCACGTTCCACTAGACCAGGTTGCCCCAAGCCGCGTTTACCTGGCCTTCGACACTTTCTGGGTTGGGACATCCACAGCTTCCCTGAGCAAGTACTCCACAAGTAAAAATTTTCTCCTAATATCTAATCTAAATAGCTCATATTTAATTTTAAAACCATTCCCCTTTGTCCTATCGGTATCTATTCTTGTAAAAGGTCGCTTCTCCTTTTTTTTTTTTTTTTTTTTTTTTTAATGAGCTCCTATTTAGGCACTGAAAGGCCACAATCACAGAATCATAAAATTTAGGCTGGCAAACCCCTCAAAGCCCGACTCCAGCCGCTATCCCGGCCAAGCCCACCCCTGAACCATGTCCCCAAGTGCCACTTCTGTCAAATCCTTCCGGGGCTGGTGGCAGGAGGGGTCTGGGGGGATCTGCAGCGGGAGGGGGCTGCAGTGCCGGGACCCAGCCCCTCCTCGGAGAGGCGGCGCCAGCTCCCGGTGACATCAGCCCCGGGGACCGGGATGCTGAGCCCGGCTCGGGGAAGGCGGATCCCGCTCCGCTTCCATCTCCGCATCTCGGCAGGGCGGAGGGGGCAGCGGGGCGCATCCTCCCCCCGCAGCCGGCCCCGCAGGAGCGCGGGGTCCCTGCGGGGGATGCTGCGCTAGCGGCCGCCCATGCTCGCCCTGCTGCTGTCTCTGCACACCCTGGGCCGGTCGCTGGCCATGGCGAGCGCGGAGAAGCTGGCCGTGCCCGAGTGCGTGAGCCGGGCGGGCGGCTGGGCGGGCGGGGGGCACGGCGGGGTCTCGCCCGGGGTGGGCGCGGAGGTGCGGGAGGCGCTGGAGCGGGTGCTGCCCGCGCTGCGGCGGGCGATCGGCAGCGCCGCCCGGGCCAGCGGCGCCGAGGGGCTGCGGGCCGCCCTGTCCGAGCTGTTCCGCCTGGTGGAGGAGGCCTGGGGCATGCCCGCCGTGGGGAGGGACGTGGCCAAGGTGCTGTGCGATGTGATCCGCCTGGAGGGGGGCCTGGACCTGCTGCTCAACCTGCTCTACACCGCCGAGCTGGAGACCAAGTGCCAGGCAGGGAAACTCCTGGAGCAGATCCTGGTGGCGGAGAACAGGTGAGTCTGCAAAGAGCCCCTCACCCTGCCGGGCACAGCCCTCCCCAGCTGTTTGGGGTCAAAGGGACCTCAAACACCTCATCTCAACCCCCTGCCGTGGGCAGGGACACCTTCCACAGACCAGATTGCTTCAAGCTCCATCCAACCTGGCCTTGACCTACCTTCACCCATCCCTCACATTTCCTCCCCCCCACAAATTCCCCTGCTGAGGGTGCTCCCAGTTGCACAAACCCCACCACATCCTCCCACTCCCAGGGTCCCTGACTTGTGTCCAGGCCATGACCATGAGCTGCTCCCTTTCCCCACAGCTGGAGGAAGGAGGACCAGCCCCAGCTCAGGGGTGCTGGTGAGGACTGGGGTGTCCCCCTGAGCCCTGCTCAGCCAGGCTGAGCTGAGTCAGTTTGGCTCAGTCAGCTCAGTTTGAGTCAGAGCATCTGACCCAAAGGACAAGACGTGATTCCCCTTTAGCCATAACTGCAGCAGGAGGAGGAGGACAAAGCCACTTCCCATTGCCTTCCTGCTGCTGACCAGGGCTGGAATGAAGCCATAAGGAGGGCCCAGCTGCTCAGCAGCCCCCAGCCCCTAGTTCAGATGTGTGTGCTGCTGCCCAGGACAGGTGAGAGGTGAGATTCTGTGTGCCTGAGTGTGTGTGTGTGTGTGCACAAAGGTGCATGTGCACACCTGGCACCTGACACATCCAGATCACTGCACCCACACACAGCTCTCCCTCACAGCACCCCAAATGCACTGTGCCAGCTCTGCTCTCCCTCACAGCACCCCAACCCAGACAGGGCTCTGGAAAGTACATGGAGGGAGCCTGGCCAAAGTTTCTCTGGCTTCCTGGGAGATGTCTCTTGCTGGAGGGCTGTGGACTCATAGCCTGGGCCTCACTTCATGCACTGGCAGGCAAAAATAAGCGGCAGCTAAATCAGGAAAGCCCATTAGGGTGGAATTTAATCCCAGGAAGCATCACTGGCACAGTCTGAATTCAGCACTCAGCTTCTTAGCAAGAGAAAGCATTTGCTGGAGTTGTTTCTGCTCCAGGAGCAGTTCATGGGCCAGGGTCTTGGAGCAGCCATGGGACTCCAGGGAGGTGTGGGGTTCCCCTTTGGGTCCAAGTCTCTCACGTACAGAACTCCCCCAGTCTGTGCACAGCAGCAGAGGTGTTTAGCTGGGAGCTAGACAGGTCCTGGCTCCATCCTGCAGCTCAGGGAGCCAGGGGCCTGTTGGGGCTGTATTTGTCATCCAGCTCCATGGCTGAGTCTGGGCTTGGAGCCAGACACAGGCCGAGGGTTTTTTTTTTTTCTTTTTTTTTTCTTTCTTTTTTTTTTTTTTTCCCAGGGCTCTCCACAACATTTCCTGTCAAACCCACCCCAAGGTCAGTGAGAGCCCTGTGGGTCACAGGTTTCCCAGAAATACTCTTCCTGCCTGCCAGCACAGAGGCTGGCGTGGCATCACCTCACCATTGCTGGGGACTGAGTGTGCCACTGCCCTCATGAGCAGCAGGGCATGGGGCACCAGTGCAGTGCTGCCTCCCAAACTGGGCACTCCATCATCAGAGAAGCCCCAAATGGCCACTGCTGAGGGCAGGAATGGAGCTGCCACTCGCCCCAGGACACCTCATGGGAGCACAGCCAAGAGCTCATCTCAGAGGGTGCTGAGGCTCTGGCACAGGCTTGGACCCTGGAAGTGTCCAAGGCCAGGCTGGACAGGGCTTGGAGCACCCTGGTCTGGTGGAAGGTGTCCCTGCCCGTGGCAGGGGCTTGGAACTGGATGGGTTTTCAGGTCCCTTCCAACCCAAATCCTTCCATGACCCTGATGTCCCCTTCCTCAGTGCATTTTCAAGGCACAGCCCCATTCAGGTGTCATTTTAAGCACAGGCCTCCCAAGATCAGCCATGGCCCAGCAGCAGCTGGTGGCTGCTGGCCACCTACCCCAGGCTCTTGCTGTCTTCTTCCAGAATAGTGCAAGGAGTGGAAATAAAGAGCTTCCCTCCAGCTGCCATCCCAGGACTGACAGACCCCTGTGTTCTGTTTGTGGGCAGGGCTGCCTGTTGCTCATCCAAGTGTGAAAACCTATCCTAAGCAGTTCTTAGGGGACAAATAAGTTTCACTCCCAAACACAAAACAGCACCACAGCAATGCTCCATTTCTAGCCTGGCATTAACCTGCCCTGCCTGTTAATTGCTATGAAGATCTTACCTTGAGCATGAGAGCATCCAGCAAGGGGGTCCTGGGCTGTGCACCCCAAGACAAGATCTTCCATAGGATCCAGACAGGTTCCTCCAACACCAGCCTTGCTGCACTGCATGTCAGCTGTCCTACAGGGAAACATCTGTCTGCCCTGGGATAAATGTCACCAAGGCACAGGCCACAGCAGTCACTGTTGTCACTCCTTGTCCCTCACCTGCCTCTCCCTCCCGCAGGGACCGGATCGCCCGGATCGGTCTGGGAGTGATCCTGAACTTGGCCAAGGAGCGAGATGTGCCCCAGCTGGCTCAGAGCGTCTCTGGGATCCTGGAGCACATGTTCAAACACTCGGAGGAGACCTGCTTCCAGCTCATCTCCAACGGAGGGCTGGACAGCATCCTGTACTGGTGCCGCTGGACGGAGCGCGCCGTGCTGCGCCACTGCGCCATGGCCTTGGCCAACTGCGCCATGTACGGGGGCCAGGCCAACCAGCGCCTGATGATCGAGAAGAAGGCGGCAGAGTGGCTTTTCCCGCTGGCCTTCTCCAAGGACGACGAGCTGATCCGGCTGCACGCCTGCCTGGCCATCACGGTGCTGGCCACCAACAAGGAGATCGAGAAGGAGGTGGAGCGCTCGGGGACGCTGGCGCTGGTGGAGCCCTTCATCGCCTCGCTGGACCCCGAGCAGTTCGCCAGGGAGATGCTGGGCAGCAGTGACAACATCCAGGGGAGGACAGCGCAGGACCTGCAGCGCCTCGTGCCCCTGCTGGACAGCTCCCGGCTGGAGGCCCAGTGCATCGCCGCCTTCTACCTCTGCACCGAGGCTGCCATCAAAGCCAGGCAGAAGAAAACACAGGTAAAGGGTAGGTTGGCCTGGAGGAAGGTGATGACAGAGGGAAGGGGTGCCACAGCTGCATCTTGGCGTCACCAAACACCTCGGGCCTCGCCTGGCCCGGCACAGTCGTTGGGAAGAGGATGAGGGGAAGCAAAGTGATGCCTCCTCCCTTTGTGTCCCCAGATTTTCAGTGAGATCGGGGCCACGCAGAGCCTCAAGAGGATTGTGTGCTACTCCACCAGCAGCACCACCTCCGCCCTGGCCAAAAAGGTGCTGCGCATGATAGGGGAGGAGGTTCCTCGGCGCATCCTGCCCACGGTTCCCAACTGGAAATCCTGCGAGGTGCAGACGTGGCTGCAGCAGATCGGATTCAACAAATACTGCCAGAGCTTCCTGGTAGGGCTTTGTGCTGGGGGAGGGACAATCCTGCCCCATCTCGCAGCAGAGGTGCAAGCATCTCACCCAGCTTTTCTCACCCAGCCTGGATTTCTCTTGGCAGGATCACCAGGTGGATGGGGACATTCTCCTGAGGCTGACAGAGCAGGAGCTGCAGAAGGATTTGGGGATGGACTCCAGCATCACTCGGAAAAGGTAGTACCACCACCAGGGCACACTGGGCTCCCTCAGGGCCATCACCACAGTGGCAGAGCCAGGGACAAGGTCTCTGCCTTTCCCCTCTTGCAAAAACAGGAACAGAGATCCTCCAGCTGCAAAACCTGGACTGGCAGGGCTTTTCCACTGCACTTCCTTGCAGTCCCAGAGACTGCAAGGGACCACTGCATGGCAGAGGTGTGGGTGGGGGAAAAGCCACCTATAGCACAGGGCAGGTGGGATTGTACGAGCTACCCAGAAAGATGGGAACTTACCTTAGCTGAGCTCCTCACACCTTGGTGTCACGAGGAGCAGCACTCCCTGTTTCCTGGAGCTCATCCTTCCCCCTGGCACGGAGCTGCACTCCCACCTGAGCAGGTAAAAGCTGTGGCACCATGTGTCTCTAAGTGCAGCTGGTGCTCCGTTCATTCCTCCCCCAGGTTTTTCCGGGAGCTGACGGAGCTCAAGACCTTCGCCAACTACTCCACGTGTGACCGCAGCAACCTGGCCGACTGGCTGGGGGGCATCGACCCCAAGTTCCGGCAGTACACCTACAACCTGCTCACCTGCGGCATCGACCGCAACTTCCTGCACCGGGTGACGGAGCAGCAGCTGCAGGAGGATTGCCACGTCCACACCGGCTTCCACCGCGTCCGCATCCTCACCGCGGCCAGGGGTGCGGCTCCCAGGGGAGGGCAGGGTGTGGAGGGCTCTTTGGGATGAGCTGCTGGGGGGGTTTTTGACTTCTGGTGGTTGTTTTGCGCTGCCCAGAAACGCTTCACTCCCCCATCACGCTGCAAACCACGTCCAACGGGACCGACGTGTTCATCAGCTACCGGAGGAGCACCGGCTCGCAGCTGGCCAGGTGAGCCCTGCAGGGAGCAGGGAAGGCCAGGGGGAAGGAAGGTGGGTGGTCATTTGTGGGAAAATGGGGAGGAGGGAGAGGTTGCCAAAAGGTGCAGAGCAAATGGGGACAGCACACTGCACAGTGGACAGACCAATTCTCAGTCCCGTCACCGCCACTTTGGCACTGACTGACCCTTCCCTCACATCCTAGGGGATCACAGCATGGAGTCAATGTCAGCTCCTTGTGTTCTCTGCATGTGCCCAGACAGCTGGGCTGGAGCTGGCACTCATTCCCAGCTCCTCTGTCTCACCATGTCTCAGCCAACGTGGTGAGACAGCAAATGAAACCTCTGCTCATGGTGCTGTCCCCTCTTGCCACCAGCCTGCTGAAGGTGCACCTGCAGCTCCACGGCTTCAGCGTGTTCATCGACGTGGAGAAGCTGGAGGCAGGGAAGTTTGAAGATAAGCTGATCCAGAGTGTCCTGAGTGCCCGGAATTTTGTGCTGGTCCTCTCACCAAATGCACTGGATAAATGCATGGAGGACCCCGAGTGCAAGGACTGGGTACACAAGGTAAGAGATGCCACCAGGTGGACACTGGAGTGGGAGGGAGCTGGTGAGGGACTGATACAGGCCATGAACACCTGCATGTTCTGTTCCTGCAGGAGATTGTGACAGCCCTGAACTCTGGAAAGAACATTGTACCTGTCACAGACCATTTTGAGTGGCCGGACCCAGAAACGCTTCCCAAGGACATGAGGGCTGTCCTGAAATTTAATGGCATCATGTAAGCACCTTGTGTGCCATGGGATTCCTTGACACTTGGGGAGAACAACTTGCATAAGGAGTAGCAAAGAGCCTGAGGGCATTGGGACAAACAGATGAGGGAGGCAGAACAGGTCAAAGGGACACTGAGTCACTCCAGGTGTTCCAGAGCATGCAGGGAGCAAAGGTTCCCACCACATCCCTGCTGCTGGTGTGCTGTCTCTCCTCTGGGTGACAGAGAGGTCACTGCTGGGAGGACACCCATCCTCAGACAGGAGTGATGCTGGCAGGTTTTACAGCTCACCTGGGTTTCTTTTTTCCCCCCTGCTTTCCCTTTGTGCATCCCATCCCTGGCAGGGGATTCTGCAGCATCCCTGGGGAAAAGGGAGCTGGGCAAAAAGAGAGCTGGGGTGGAAGAAAAAGGGTCTCTGATTCCTGACTCAAATGAACTGAGCTATCTTGTGGCACACCAGACATGACAGAAAAAGTAAACATCACATTTTCCCCTCGGATACAGGTGGTCCCACGAGTACCAGGAGGCCACGATTGACAAAATCATCCGCTTCCTGCAGGGCCGCTCCTCCCGGGACTCCTCGGCTGGGTCAGAGAACGGGCTGGACTGTTTGCACTCCCTGGGGCAGAGCTAGACCCAGGACAGCAGCCCCAGAGACTCCCAGCTGACCCTTTTTTTGTGTGGGTCCAAATTTATCCCTCCTGACTTTTTCCCATATTTGAGAGAAAACCTGTGGCTCTTACTCCTTCCTCACCCTCCAAATGCAAACCCCTGGCCCCCAAAGGACAGCATTCACTGGGGAGCCAAGCCAGGCTGGACTCTGGGATGGATTTTGTGTCTTCAACGAGCTCCTGTGGGGTGGCAGGACATGCATGGGGTGTGAGAGAGACTTGTGACCCCCAAAGCAGCTGCAGCTTCCCCCAGAAGCACGTCCAAAGAGGAAGAACCTCTGGAAAACTGAGAACTGAAGTGTTGACAATCCACCATAAGAGGATTCAAAGGAGAGAAGGGCAATTAAGAGGAATGTGTGGCTTTGCTGTGTGCCCCAGAAATATCCTTGTGGTCAGAAGCTGAGAGCAGGAAAGGGCAAATAAAAACTAAGCCCTAACAAAATCTTTGTGTTTGGGAAAGATAACCCACAGGGGCCTTCTGAAGTGCTTTATCTTTCCCAGCAATGTCCCTTTATCACAAGAGCTCCTAACCTGCTCAAAAGACTTCCACCTCCCAGTGCTGCAAAACCACTGTGTGCTCTTAACTCTGGCAGTGGAAATTTGGGGTTAGACCCTGTGAAGTTTCTGCAGGATCTCTGCAAAAAGTGCTTTTTAAATACCCTCCTTCCCTCCATCTGAAGTCTCAGCTTCACCACTTTATCAGGTCTGTATTTTCAGGGCACTGGAGGCTGGATTGTGACCCTGGAAATCTTCTATCCATGCAGGGATGATGCTACTTGCTGTGCTTGTGGGGTTATTCTGCCCTGTGGCTGTATTTTATCCTGCTCCACAGCAGATCTCCCGTGGTCTGTGCCTTCAGCAGGAGCTGGTGAATCTCTCTGCTGACCACCACACCCCCACAGCCCTGGCTGAGCTCCTCAGGGCTGTTCCTACTGCTGGATGCAATTCCAAGTAGCACTTGTTTCTTCCTATCAACCTCCTCTCAACACCCACTGGGGCTTTTTGCAGCTCCTCACCTTAAAATATCAAGAAAAAGTGAAGAAAAAGGGCTGGCAAAGGGTGCTCCAGCTGGGAGCAGGACCATCAGAGCCTGCTGGTGAGAACCATGGGCATCCTGACACAAATCCCTGCATTCCTCACTCCAGGCTGCTGAATCACCTTCCAGAAGCAGCAGGCTCCTCTTCCTGCTTGAGAAGAATTCAACCCTTCCAGGAGGTAACAAGGAGTCTCAGCCACCTTGTCCTCCTCCTGGCTCTCCCTGGAGCCCTGCTTTAACTGTCAGGAACAAACACTTTTTTCTTTTGGCTTGGATCCATTAACATTTCAGAAAAAAAAAAAAAGTTAATTCTAGTGTTTTATGGATAGTTCTTATCAGCTCACAGTTAATGGCATCTTTGCTCTCCAGTGAAAGGTTAATAGCCATATCTGCCTGGTGTTTATCAGAATTAGGATCCATCTAATCTCCAGATTCAAGAGCAAGAAGCCAGCAGATGAGCCCAAAGGTGAATCTGCCAAAGCATAAAAGTCTCTTGTGAGCTGCTTCAGGGAAAATCCTTCAGGAACTGGATGTCAGGGCCTCCATGACCTCTGCAGTCCCACACAAACAGTCCTAAGGATTTTTCTCCCTTCAGTAATACCTGGTAAGATGACTGTGTCTTGTTTCCCAGGAGCTCTGCAGCCTCACCCAGCGCTCAATGGGGAGATTTACTTGTTCTCCACAGCTCAGGTGTCTCACCTGAAACAAGATCCCATCTCCAGCTGCCCAGACTGTGACTCCTCCTGTTTACCCATCATTATCTTCACCTTTATGAACCTGCCCTACTTCTGCCAAAACATCCCACACCCAGCCCTTTCCAGCTGGAGCAGTCCCAAGGAAATCAATTCCTCTGCCCTCACCTCCCTCATTCCTTTGCTCTGCCACGTCAAAAGTGTTTGGAATTATTCAATCAGGTGTTATTAATAAACCTGGTTTTTACTGTAAATCCCCACCTCTTTGTCTGTGTCACATGCTTTTCTCCCTGCAGGCTTTTCACACTTGTTTTCCCTTGCCACTGTGAAGCAGAACTGACATTCCCAAGCACCATTCCCTGCAGGAACCCCCCACTGCCCACTCACCTCTGCATGCACTGATGCACTGCTGCCCCAGGGACTCTGCCTGCTGTCACCAGCCATGGCTGCACTCTTGCAACCCTTGGAGCACAGCCTAGAAAAACTCTGGTTTAATTTTTTTAATAAGCCATAATTGCTGCCATTGAATTTCCCCCCATGCAGAGCCAGGTTTCACCTCACTGCACAACACTGAATTAGCACCCATGGAGGGGAGAGGATCTCACTTCACAATCAGTTGGGCCACAAACATCTACTGCAACATTCAGCATGCCCTGTTCCTTGGGGAGGCCAATTCCAGGCTTAGCCCAGCAGTCAGACCTGTTACTCCAATGTTCCCTGGCATAACTGCTTGCAGCAAGTGGCATAACACCAAGTTCTTAAAGCCTCCCTGCTTCTCTGCCTCCCAGTTCTGCTTTTACCACAAACTCCCAAAGGACAGGTACAAAGCTGGGTACAAGCATTTCACATTTTCTGCACACTAAAGGACAGGTTTCACACAAAGCTCTGCTGCAAGCTTTACTCTGGTGGTCAGGAAAAGCGAGGTTTTTTTCCTGACTTTTCACTCTCACACACTCATTCTCCACGAGACAGATAAATTCCTGCTGCTCTTTCTTTACTGCAATCTTCAATAAAGGACTGAGAATGCAAATAATGGAGAGAAACCCCAAATGAATCAAGGACAAACGATATTAACAGCTGCACAAGATACCCAGAGTTTAATTAACCAAAAAAAAGCATGGAGGTTTTATTTATTCTGAAAGTAATAGTAAAGTCATTACTGAATGTACCTGAACAGTGTGTGCAGTGCAGTGTGCACAGAACTGCTGCTTTATGGCACGTTGAAGAAAAAAAAATGGATTGCAGCAACACAGGTAATGCATTGGAAAGAACAATTATAAGCACCATGGAGTTTGCTTGCTGGCATCAACAGATCCCAGGACAGGCAGCAGAACTGAGGTCATTAACACAAGATTACACATACAACAAAAATGATTAATCATAGAGACACTGGTCCTGTCCCCACTCCAGCTTGCTGAGGAAGGCTCTGGACAAGCACAGCAGTGATTTCAGATTACTGGGGCACACCTATCAAACTGGGGCTCAGCTTTGCTGTTTAAAGGGGGAACAATTCTGACAATTTTCTCCTTAACTTCACAGTTTTTGGCAACTGTCAATTAAGGCACCTACAGAAGGAGCTGCTTCAAGGATCCTCACGGGTCCCTCCCAACCCAGGGTTTATTCTACTGGCACTGCAGTATTCTCAGATGATCTGTTACTTCTCAAAGGCACCTCTGAGATCCTAGGCTGAGCTGCAGACAGGCAGGACATACCACTGGCATTCCTACCACAGTTCCATGGATTAGATCCTCTCCTTAGGAAACCTCTGACTTGCAAAACTAAATCTGGTTCAGTCAGTAAGGACAGCAACAGCACTCCTGTGCTAAACTATCCCTCTCCATAAGGATTTTGTGGTCTGGCATGTCACATTTGTTGGGTTTTTACTGGCAATGTGATGATCTGGAGCACAGATCTTCCCCCCAGCAGGACACTGTTGGGTGCTCATCTGCAGCACACTGGAATACTCTGAGGGGAAAATGCTTTGCAATTAAACCAGAACTCAGTCCTCTCTCCCAACTAAAATCACAGCAGAGCCTTCTGGCCCCCACCAAACCACAAATCAGCCTTGCAAAAGGCCCACAACAGCTTGATTGGCTTTTGGGTCTCTTGGGTTTTCCCAGATAAGCCAACACAGCATTGAGGAGGCATTCACAGCTTCAAATCAAGTTTCTCCTGTGATTTCCAATTATTTGGCATTTAAAAGTTAGTAAGGACAAGCAGGGTGTCCCTCCCACACTGATCTGTCCTTTGAGGGAAGAATAAAGTGCAATTTTCATCTGGACACTGCTGTGCTGGCCAATTCCTTGTTGTTAAATTCAGTCTTTTGCAGGGGACAGGGAAGAATCTTGGAAGTCGTCGTCGTAGTTGTGTTTTGAATCCCAGATTTGTATCCACCTAGAAAAGAATGAACAGTTTCAGCTTTCAAAGGCACATGAGGATATTGCTGAATTGAGTGAGTCTTAAAAGTTTCAGAAGAACAAAACAAAATTACCCTGCCAGGAGCTGCTGCACTTGTGCAAATCCCAACACATTCCCTCTCCCTGAACCTACCAGGGGATTTGTTTTCTATCACAGCAAAACTTCTCCTTTAATTACTAAAGAAATTACAGAAAGAGAGACTGCTGAGAGAGCTCCATCTCTTCCATGAAGAACTTTCAAATTCAGTTCCAGATTTTGGATTCCATTGAGGGTGGAGTGAGTCTTTGAAATGCTTTGAATATTGGCAGCTACATTACTCAGGCTGCAGGTTTATCCCTAGGATTCAGATTCCAAAATAAATGACCTGCACCTCTTTTTACTGGAGCATCAGACCCCCTCTCACAACCATAACTGAAAATATGCCTTAAAAACTGCCAGCTTCTATCATAAGAGTAAATAGTATTTTCCATATGACAGTGAATGGCAAATTTTGGACATTTGAAGTAAATTACCCAAGGATAGCTGCTGGAATAAGGAGGAGTATAGCCCCAAAGAGAAATGGGAATCCCCTCATGAAGTGCAGGGTGGCAGGGTAGAGAGAGTTGAACACTCCTGTAGACACAAGTGAGCACAGCCCTTGCACACAGGCAACAGAAGCAAAGAGAGCACCTGGAAAAGAGAGATAATTGATGGTGAGATAGGCAGGTGGTTATTGCCTGCAAACAGCTGTAATACACCACAAGATTGGATTCTGCCAATCTTTCCAAGGGTCTGCACTGGCCATCAGAAAGGTGAGTGAATATCAAGTGTGGTGAGGTGGGACAGGACTGGCCAAGACCACCCCATCACCTGCAGGAGATGACCAGGGCATCATCCATCAGCTGGACTGTAAATGCTCCAGGCCAGGGCTCTATAGATCTGCTTATTGCCAAGCACCTCTTATCACTTGTTAAACATTAAGAACAGCAGGAGATTTAGCACCATAAACCTGCTGCATGCGCCGTGGCCGTTCTAAAATAAGAAACATGACTTGTGCAGAATCACCTCTCGACCATTGCCACCCAAATTCCCTCCTGCCCCTGTCTGCCTCGGAGACATTCCTATGCTGTGTTTCACAGCAAGTGCAAAGCCTCCAAAAACAGAACTGGACAAAAGGCAAATATGCTCCTCCTACAGGTTATCCATGATCATTCACCATGGTCAGTGACACAACCCTCCAACACCGCCTGGTTCTTCCCACTGCTACTGATCTACAGAGAACAGTCATGGTCAGGAGAATAACTCTTTTCTCCTTGTTACATAGTCAGTTTTAACTCTTGCTCCTTGCTCTCATTTTGGAAATGTACGGATGAATCAAGTATTCCTGCTTTTCTTCCCTTGTTCTCATTTTGGAAATGCAGCAAACCTGAATCAAAGAATGACAATTATTTGGGGAAAAAAAAAAAAAAAAAAAAAAAAAGTTACTCTGGGCCTCAGGGTGAATGCAGGGGCACAGAATTCCAGAAGAGCCAGGGAACTCCTAACCTCCCCAGAGACTGGTTTCAGTATTCCAAGAAGAAAGTGTTTCAGGATCTGGCTTAAGCACACTGGTTAATTCCTTACCCTGCTCTGTCTCACTGACCAGCTTGGAGAGCTTGGATCTGATGACTGGAGTGGGTGCCATGGAAAGGAACAGAATTCCATAACCTGTGAGCAAGACATAGCACATTAGAGAAAGCTCAATTGAAAAATAAAGTCTCCCAAGTCAGAAATCTGCAGCTGCTGGCAGTGTGTCACTGCTATACTTAGACACAATTAACCCTCCTGGATATCATAAGGCACTTCAGTCTGTGCCTGCAGTGTAATACAGATCTGGGAAGCCAATGGATGCACTTCCAACTTCAGTGTTTGGCCAACACTGCCCTCAGCAAGGCACAATTTTGTTGCTGCACGACGCAGAACTTCCTCACGTGCCTGAAGCACACAACCAGCCTGAAAAACAGGGATCAAACCCTTCAGCATCACCTGCAAACATCAGAGGCGTTGTGGTAGCAAGGGACATCACCACCAGCCCAGCAATGTTGGAGAGCAGTCCTATCTCTGCCACCCAGGTGTCCTCGAGGCAGAGCTGCAGCAGCCTCAGCCCCGCCAGGCTGCTCAGGTAAGCCAGGTAGTTGGCGGCCGAGCCGTACCCGATGAGGTCGGACGTCCAGCAGAGAGGGAAGCCGAGCTCGTACAAAACATAAATGTCCTTGGCTCCAAAATGCACGGTGACAATCACAAAGAAAGCCAGGGAGTACAGAGCCAGCTTCCACCTGGAGCTGGGGCGCTCCGGCGCCGTGTACAGCCGGTACACAGCCTTGTAGTGGCTGAGCGTGAACAGCTTGGCCTCCTTCTTCTGCCTCACCGACTCCCGCAGGAAGAAAGCGGCGTAGAGCGTGGCGGCCAGGCTGGCAGCAAAGGCCAGCCAGAAGGGGTTGATGTAGCCCTGGGCCTTGCGCCACTGGCCGCCGCCGATGCTGGCCACCATGCCCGCGACGCCCAGGCAGGCCTCGAGCACGGCCACGCGGAACGTCCGCGCGCGCCGCTCGCTCGTGTCGGCCACGTAGGAGAAGCAGCTGGCCAGGATCAGGTTGTAGTCGCCCGTGAGGCCGCTCACGATGCGTCCCAGCAGGAAGAAGGCGACGTGCAGCTCCAGGTACATGACCAGCAGGTAGATGCCGGTCTGCAGCGCCATGCCCGCCGTCGGCAGGATCAGCGCCGGGCGCCGGCCCACGCTGTCGCTCCAGGGGCCAAAGAGGGTCACGGAGAACAGGCAGGCGAAGAAACCTCCCAGGTTGATGTAGAGGTTCCAGCGGGACACCAGGGCTTCCACCTCCTGCAGGAGAAACAGGCAGATGAGAAGCTGCAGCAGCACCCAGTGCCACACTGGGCTCCCCACTCCTTTTGGGGCTCCCTGCTTCCATCACACTCCTCCTCCAGGCTCCCTGCTCCCTTTGGGGCTCCATCACGTTCCCTTTCCCTTCCGGGCTCCCCACTGCTTTTGGGGCTCCCTGCTTCCATCACACTCCTCCTCCAGGCTCCCTGCTCCCTTTGGGGCTCCCTGTTCCCTCCTGACTCTGATTCCAGGGACTCCCCGCTCCTCTCAAGCTCCCTGCTCCCCTTGGGGCACCTCTCTCCCCGCGTTCCCTCAGAGTTTCCCTCTTCCCTGCGACCTATTGTTCCCACTCCCTCCGTGGCTCCCCAATCCCCCGGACTCCCCTTTTTCCCCGGGGTCCCCATCTATCCTGTGCCTCCCCTCTCCCCTGGGCACTCCCGTTCCCCGGGATCCCCCGTTCCCCGGGGTCCCCACCTGCCGCAGGGGGTCGGCGGTAGCGTTGCCGTCCCCGCAGCCGGCAGAGTCGCTGCTGTTGCGGTCGCTGTAGCCGTGCTCGGCTCCCAGCCGGTCCCACAGGTACTGGGTGGCCAGCGGGCCCTGCAGCCCCAGCGACACGGTGGCCAGGAACACCAGCGGCTCCACGGCGAGCAGCGACGGGCGGCAGCGGCCGGGGGGCACCGGGGGCTCGGCGGGCGGCGGAGCGGCCATGGCGGCCATGGAGGGGCGGAGGCTCCGCCGGAACGGGACTGGCACGGCTCGGCTCCGCCCGGGATAGCACTGACACGGCTCCGCCGGAACGGGACTGACACGGCTCGGCTCCACCCGGGATAGCACTGACACGGCTCCGCCGGAACGGGACTGACACGGCTCGGCTCCGCCCGGGATAGTACTGACTCGGCTCCGCCCGGAACGGGACTGGCACACCTCCGCCCGAGATAGCACTGACAGGGCTCCGCCCGGAACGGGATTGGATCGGCTCCGCCCGGGATGGGACTGGCACACCTCCGCCCGGGATAGTATTGACTCGGCTCCGCCCGGAACGGGACTGGCACGGCTCCGCCCGGAACGGGACTGGCACACCTCCGCCCGATATAGTATTGACTCGGCTCCGCCCGGAACGGGACTGACACGGCTCCGCCCGGGATGGGACTGGATCGGCTCCGCCCGGAACGGGACTGGATCGGCTCCGCCCGGGATGGGACTGGATCGGCTCCGCCCGGGATGGGACTGACTCGGCTCCGCCCGGAACGGGACTGGATCGGCTCTGCCCGGAACGGGACTGGATCGGCTCCGCCCGGAACGGAACTGGATCGGCTCTGCCCGGAACGGGACTGGATCGGCTCCGCCCGGAACGGGACTGACACGGCTCCGCCCGGAACGGGACTGACTCGGCTCCGCCCGGAACGGGACTGGATCGGCTCCGCCCGGAACGGGACTGACTCGGCTCCGCCCGGAACGGGACTGGATCGGCTCCGCCCGGAACGGGACTGACACGGCTCCGCCCGGAGCGGGACTGACACGGCTCCGCCCGGGATGGGACTGGATCGGCTCCGCCCGGGATGGGACTGGATCGGCTCCGCTCGGGGTGGTTCAGTCTCCGCTCCGCCCGGAACGGGACCGGCTCCGCTCCCTCTCACGCCGGGCTAAAGGTGCTAAAGGTGCAGCAGTCAGTGCACTCTCAGGGAGTGATGTTCCACAAAGTTATCTAATTTTGAGGTGAGAAAAGCCCTCTGAGATCGAGTCCAAGGTTAACCCAGCACGGCCAAAGCCAGCGCTGAACCATGTCCCCTAGTGCCACATGCTGACACTGTTAGATCCCGGCTCCTACACTTGCCTGGGCAGCCTGTGCTAGTGCCCAAACATCCTCCGTGTTCAGAACCTTTTCCTAAACCCCCTGATATGCCTTCATGCTGTTCCTGCTCACCAGCCCCTGCCCCTCCTGAGGAAGCTGCAGAATGCCATGAAGGCTCCCTTCAGTGTTCTCCAGGCTCAACAAACCAAGCAAAACAAAAATCAACATTTTAACTGCACTGGGATCAGCAAAATATTGTATTTAGCAATATACACTCACTTCTATTACTTCACAGCATGTTAGAAGATATTTCTTTTTATAAAGGACAAAATAACTTATGAACTCAGTTAATAAAGAAAGTTCTGGCTGTGATGTTTGGTTTCCTATGAGGTTTGGCTGCCTCGAAGAGCGGACCAGGAAGCAAAGACCAAGTTGTCCTTTAAATACAAAGCACGTGATTCAGAGTATTAGATTAACCCGTTTATATAAACTAGAGCAGTTCACACTGATATAAACTGGCATGGCTCTTCTGACAGCACCGAGGTGCTCATGGCCCACAGGAAAAGCTTGGGCAAGATATAAACCACTCATTTTGCAGTAAAACACTTACAGAACTCATTTTTAGTGTCTGAAAGTATTCTGACTCACATGACAGTGGCAACCACTTCTGTGGAGGTGCTGCTTTTAAAGAACAGGCACAGTTCTTCAGCTGAGACCCTTCCACGTGGGTATTTACACTCCATAAATGAGGCTGCAGCTGGAGGCCAACCTTTGTGTTGCAGACATGCAAAAACGAGATGTTCTTTTAGATTTCCATTGCAACCTTAGGGGATAAGAGCAAACAGCACAAAAATGTCTTTACTATTGGCTGCTGTCACTACACCTTACTTATCAGTCAGTAATTAAACATTCAGTGGATGCAAGATGGGGGGGAATAGAATTAATTTGAAAACTCATTCTTAGAGAATGGTGGTACCCTCACGTTCCAAGGGTGAGATGCTAAAGCTCAGGGGTGGCACCAAGAAATGTGATGCTGCTTGTTATGAGCAATATGCCCAAATCCAGCTTGCAAATCTAGCAGCTGATTTTCCATCATTAGCACATTATTGAGAGAAAACAAGCCCTGGCAGAAAAGGGATGAGAGGCAGAAACAGCAGAAGCTTTTTATGGAGCTGACACCAGATGACCTAATGGCTGTGCTTCCCTTTGTCTCTCTCTAGAAACCTATAAACAGCACCAAGATGATTTATACCAATAAAATGGAAATGTTATTATCATTAGCTAAGAGATATACTTGGATGATCTGACAAAGCAATCAACGTGGCATTAACAAGGAATACCCTTTGGACTTAAAATGTTTAGTACTCTTACTGTAAATGTATAGAATCTAATGATTCACAGCTTGGAAGTTTCCTGCAACTGGGACAAAAATCAGTGGTAATTTCCCTGTAGCACCTTTTCTTCTTCGTTTTTTCCCCCTCAATACACCCTGAAAAGCTGTGCTTATAAACCTGCAAGATCAAAAATGTGGGAAAATTAAATTTTAATAGCCCAATGTCTGCAAAGGGATCTCCTGTAGCCAAATCTTTCCCAATCCACTAAGAGCTAAGGTAAAGACTGTCAGTCCCTTTCTGTGTGGGGACTTGATGTGGCACCTGGTGGCAGCAGCTCTGCCCGGTGGGTTTTGCTACCCAAAGTGAATTTCTCAGTGAGCAAACATAAATATCATAAACAATGAACTTTGTATAACATTTTATACTGGCGTTTCTAATCCCTGTATTTCAGCATTACAAATGCAGATGTCATTTTCAGTGTTCCCCCACACTTTTCAAAAATTGCAAAAATTTTTTAAATTTGAAAATTCAATCTTTTATTTTTAAATAATTTTTCTGTTTTGGAGGGAGCAGTTTCTCTTTTTTCAATAGGAGGGATAACAGTACCTATCCAAAGAGGGCATTATTAGAGAGCAAAAAATGAATATTCTTTTTCTGAAAGCATAGGTCATTCCAGGATGTTTTCAAAAACCCACTTGCTCCACGAGGAGTTAATTCTCTAATGGATTTATCACCTTTCTGAAAGATTCTCTTGAAAAAGTTCCTGCCCTGACACTCTTTTGCTGTCTCCTCCCTTCTTTGTTCTCTTCCTTCTTTCTCCGATTACAGTTCCAAAAACAACACCCAATCTCCCGAGGTCAATGGTTAATATTCCCTGGTGTTTATATAGGCTCCAAGCAGCAGATTCCAGCCCGTTCAGCACTGGGCTAGCTCCAGCACCATGGCTTTCTTCTGGCAGGCAGTGCTGGCCTGCAGGAACTACCTCATCGTCATCTTGGTACCCATTCTGTTTCTCCCCCTGCCTCTGGTTCTGCCTACCAAGGTAAGGAGCTTTTAAAATTCAGTTTAAAAGCCTTCCACGTCTCAGAGCTGCTCATTTCAAGAAGTTCTTAGAGCACCTGCATCTACTGCTTGGAGATCTCTTTTGGGTTTTTTTTTCCTGAGAATGTTGGGGCAATAAAAAAGCAGTGGGGTATAGATGGATGAGCAGCTTCATCTGTGGTTGCACCTTCTAGAGGAAACCTCAGTGGTGTGAGATTAAAGAACTTTCTATGCTGAAGATTATTGGTGTGGACCTAAGGCTCAATTTTAATCCCCTTTTTCATTTTCTAACAGCGTTCAGTCCACACCTTCATTTTTTCTCTTGTTGTCACTGTTGCTTAGAAGAAGCATTTTTAAACAGACAAGATATTCTGATACATAAACGAAAATAACATGCATTTCAGTCTTGCTTTAACATATTTCTGTAAGAATCTTCCCAAACAAAGATTTTAAATTTAAAACACCAAGTTCTGGAAGACGCCTGGCTTAGGCTTCCTGCAGGAAAAGTTGACTAAGGAGCTGTAGTATCTGAGCAGGTATTTTTGGGGCATTGATCATTTAAAGAGAGAGCTGTGAGCTGACAGACTCCCAGTCTTCTGCTGCTTCTTCACTGTTTCTTGCACTCCCAGCCTCTTCATGCAGAAAGATCTAATCTTTGGTCTCTAATTTCAGCCCCAGCACCACGAGATAGCTCGTCCCAAGCTGCCCCTCCTGCCACTTTCTCTTTCACCAAGTCCAAACTCTTCCCTCTGGTCTCTGCTTCCCAATCCCTGCTGGTTCCCAGTTTAGACTCCTTCTCCAAGCTTCATTCTCCACCTCCCTGACTCTTCCCTGCCTGTCCCAAAGCTCTGTCCTCCTCACAGCTCTGAGTGTGGCAGCTGGTCAGGTGTGGCCTCTCGTTCTCTCACTAGGTAAATAAAATAGTTTAAATTATTACTTAAGAGCTCACTAGTAAGTGGGAAAAAAGAAAGAAAAAGTACCTTTTTTTGCTAGTTAACTTTCTGTTACTGAAAGGCAAAGGAGTTACTGAAGTGAAGAGATCAGGATCAGGAAAGATCTAAGGAGACAGAGATTTTTTTTTTTTTTTTGTCCTGAGGCCACAAGTTCAAACTCACTTGGGCATTGTTACATACAGTGAGTCCTTGGAGTTACTTGTGGAATCATTTAGCAGTCTTGGTTCAGTTCCCCTTTGAAAATTACTCTCTCTGGTTTCTATGCAGTCAGCAATAAGACAAAAATTGAAAATATCCTGGATTTTTCCCTTTGCAAAATTTTTAGGAAAATTTTAAGGGAACTTTTAAGAAGGGGTTTTTTTGGGTTTAAAATGGTGCACTGTGCCACTGCTGAGCAAGAAAAGCTGGTGCCTCTGTACACAGTGGTATGAGCCAGCAGCCACAGGGTGGAATTTCACATTTTTTCTATTCTGTTGATCTATTAACCTGCCCTATAATGACATAGCACTGGACACTGAGCTATTATAATTGAGAGCAAACAATGCTAAAAATCCTGCTTAAAGGCAGATGAATGTCCTTACAGGATGGCTGACTTTGGGAAAACCTTTTTTTCCAGTTTTTACTGAGAGCCTGTTCACAGCAGGCTGGAAGACAATGACACTGTGCCTGTGAGTTACATCCCAAAACTCTACTAGGGTCTCTCAAAAGGCACCCATTTTTGTCTTTTTATAACAAAAATTGAGAAAAAGGATTGTCAAAAGGGCAAATTGCTCTCAGGGATCAGTGGGATGAATAATTAATGTTCTTAATGCTCTCGTTCAAAAATAAGGCTCAAAAAGGAATATTTTCCTATCTTTGGGAATCTCTCAGATTTACTCCTTCAGCCTGGCTGCTTTGATAATTCACACATAGATTTCTCTCTTCTTTCCTCTGGACTGCTCAGCTCCCTGCTCATCCTTTCCCTTCAGCTCTGTAACCTCCACACCACATTCAGAATTTCTGAGCGTGTTCCAAAGCATCCCAAATTCAATCCTGCCACCCATTATTCCAGCTCCTTGGTTTAATCCTCTGCAGTCCAGCCTCAAAAAAGCATCACTACAGTTTCATTCTCACTGAGCAGGATATTTTAGTGGACACCTTTTATCCCAGACCACACATCCATGGTTTTCTTCCTTTGTCTTTGGTGTCTCCCACAATTGTTCAAGTTCCAAAATGCAGAAGATGCCAAAACCTCCTCTTACTTTCTTTCTCAGCCCAACCAAATGCCACTGTTGTGACAAGTAATTTTGAATCTTTCAGTGTACAAGGAATGGCTGAGACATTTTTACATTAAATTTGAAGTGGTTGTCCAAAACAGAACAAGGTTTTGTAAGAAAAAGAGTGACATGAAACAGGGGATCTCACTTTCCTCAGACAAACAAGACAAAGTCAGTGGAAGATGAAATGATCTGTGACCAGTCTGCCAGCAAGCATTTCAAAGTCTCTACTAAGCCAAAAAGCCAGTGAAAAATTATTAAAGTATTTACAGTACAAGGAGTCCAGGCTGTGGGGATCAGCTGTGGTTCACATGGGCTGTGACCTGAAGCCCGTGAGGGAACAGGTGGAGAAGCCTTGACTGGATCAGTAACTAATTCTACAACTCAAGGACATAAATAAAGAATATAACACCATCAGCACAATTGAGAAGCCTATTCAATGATTGCCAATCCCTTATCATGAAAAGTCCAAAGTCACCCATGTTTCTCTCCCTCTGGTACTATTTTTACACCCCCCCCCCCCCGAAGGCTTCATCTTCTCAGTGTTCTGACAAGATTGCTGCACAGTTTGTTGTTTGATTAGGGGCTGCCTAGGTCAGAGGCTAGATGGGAGAGAAGCACAGGAAATGACCTTTTCCCTGATCCCTTTATCAGGCAGTGAATGTAATTATGTAATTCGAATGTAATTCGATGTTCAGCGTGTTCTGATTTCATGTCCCCTTCCCTGGCAGGAGGCACTCTGTGGCTATGTGATCATAGTGATGGCACTTTTCTGGTGCACAGAAGCTCTGCCTTTGGCTGTCACAGCTCTCCTGCCCGTCCTGCTGTTCCCACTAATGAATATCATGGATTCAACAACAGTAAGAGACCTTGCTCCCTGTATTAACCAGTCAGCTGCTTTTATTCTGGGATTATTCCCCAGGATTATATTATGATGATGATCATCATCATTATATTTATTTTTTGTAGTATTATTATTTTATTTTAACTTTATTATTGTTATTCTCTGTCCTCTCCATGGACTAGAACTTGCACAAGCCCAGACAGAGCTCTGGGTGGAGCTGCTAATCTGAAATCAAATTGCCCATTCAGATGCAACCCAGAGCTGCTCCCTGCTAAAGCCTTTGGAATAAACTCCCTCAGAAAATGTCCCCTTCTCCCTTCTCACAGGTCTCTCAGGAATACCTGAAGGACACCAACATGCTCTTTTTGGGGGGCCTGATGATGGCCATTGCCATTGAGAAGTGGAACCTGCACAAGCGAGTGGCCCTGAGGGTCCTGCTCATCACTGGTGTCAGACCAGCCCTGTGAGTTCAGTGTGGAAATGCTGTGGGATAGAGGATTTTAATCCATCAGACCCCATCTCTGATGGGAAGCTGCAAATCTTTCCCTGCAAATGCTTTCCTACAGCCCAAGTGAGTTAGTGAAGAGCAAGCCTTGTAGATGGGGATGCTTTGAGGTGTTACACACCTGATGGGTCTTTTTTTTTGGCGTTGGTTTTTTGTTTTTTTAATTCCAAAAGGCTTTTAGGTGGAGAAATAGCAACAAGAGAGTCAATGCTGAAAAGAGAAAGGTGCTGCCAAGCTGGGCCAGGAGCACAGCTTTGGACAGTCAGGAAGAACCACGGCTGGAACACAGGAAACATGAACACTCTGCCTGCTGCTGGTTGCAAAGAGAAGGAAAAATATGAGGATGCTTCTTTGGAAAACAATAAATGATTTCCAGACTAAAACTTTAAGCTATGCACAGGCTACATCACCCTGTTTAATCTGTTTCAGCTCATAAGATGAGGGAATACTGAAGGAAATTGCAAAGCAATAGAATAATGCATACAAGATAAACCCCTTTTCATCTGATGTATAATCTACATCTCATCTACAGAATAATTTTGAGACAAATAACAGAGTAATACTGAAACGAGGATTAGAATTTTAGATGAGTAAGAAGAGAATCTTAAATAATAGGGATGGGATAAAATAACAAGAGGAAAAAAAAGAGAGATCATCTTCCTTATGGCTTAAACTGATTGCCATTTGGGACCAAATTCAGCTTGCAATTCCTCTTCAAAATGTATTATAATGTATTAATGTGTTATTGAGAAATGTCTTCCTCAGAAGGATGTGGAATAAGCAGGATCTGACTGGATAAACTGCTTGCTCCAAGCTACCAGCTTCCACTTTCTTATCCATAAGAATGTCAAAAAACTGGTTAAAAAAGAAAAATCGATGTTAAATCTCAACTGTGTGGCTCACAAAGTAAACCAGGGTGGGAGGGAATGCTGGGTGGGGATTGCTGAGCATTTTCCAAACCCAGAATTTGGAGCTGACCCTTTGCAACATTTAAAAAAAAAAAAAAAAAAAAAGCACTGGAAGGGCTGAGTTCTGATCCAGCTTTTCCAAACCTTCTCATTCCAGACTCCTGATGGGTTTCATGATAGTGACAGCCTTCCTGTCCATGTGGATCAGCAACACAGCCACCACTGCCATGATGGTCCCCATAGCTCAGGCAGTGATGGAGCAGCTGCACAAGTCAGAAATCGAGTCTGAGACCACTGGCCACGTGTCTGAACACACCAACAAAGCCTTTGAGCTGCAGGAAAAGGCACCTGACGGCTTCAAGGAGCCAGAGGAAAAAGGTGAATGGGTTGTGAGTGGTTTTCAGGGTGATGGAGGATTGCCTGCTGTTTTCTGCCATAACAGCTCTGAGTAAATTCTAAAAAAAAACTGTCCCCAAAGCATCCTGAGTGCTCCACACAGCATTGGTGAGGCTCTTCCATGAACCAGGCAAAAACACAGTGAGCTACTGACTTGGCTGAACTTAAATCAAAAATGCAAAGAGGTCATAACTTCTTAATAAACCAACAAAAAGTACAAATTCTCCACTAGGGGAAGCTTTTGCATCAGCCTTGCTTTTTCCCTGCATAATTCTGCCAGTTCAATCATTATCTACTATATAACTTATCATACAATGGGGAATTCCCAAGGGAAGATTTCTGGCCTATTTCCAGCTGGAAGGTTAAGGATTAAAATTATCTTTCTAATCCAAAGGTACACAATCAAGCAACAATAACTCTTTACCAGCTGTCTTGCCCTTTCCCCATTTTTGGGGTGATTTCAGTGTTTCTGAACAGAAATCTCAGTGCCAGCAGACAGATGCTGGTGCAGAAAAACTTCCCTTCAGCCCAGCTCCTCCAGCTCTGTTATAATTCCCTGAATTCTTGCCTCACTCCCCACCATGTGCAGTTCAGACATTGCCCAAGTGTCAGCAGTAAGTTCAAACTTTGCCACACATTTCAAATTCCCCTCTGAACAACTGCTCTGTGTCAAGACAACCAGGGAAAATGGACAGAAAAACAAAAAATTAACAATGCCAGCCTTAAAATGAGGAATTTGGTTCCTTCAGCTTTGAATCCATTGTGTGCTAGCCTGGAAATATTAAATTACACAGGCCCAAGGTGTTTTCCTGTCCAATATGGCTCCTGCATCTCTTTTGTTCCTTGGGATCTAGGCAATTCTCATGTCCTGACACTTGAGGAAGAGAGACAGAGAAATGAAGAGGTGGAGAAGAAACACTTGAAACTCTCCAAGGGAATGTCCCTCTGTATTTGTTACTCATCCAGCATTGGAGGGATTGCCACTCTGACTGGGACCACACCAAATCTGGTGCTGCAAGGACAAATTAATGAGTAAGTCTGGGATTACACACCCTCCAAACTGCAGCATCCTGCTCCAGCACAGAGAAGGAAAATGTCAGTTTGGTCCCTTTTCCTGGGAGCTTCTCTTCCTTAATGGGCCCTGCAGAACCTCCCCTTTTCTGACTCATTAATGAAGGACAGAAGAGAATGTGGAGTTTTGGATGCTAACAGCCACCTGCATTTTCCAGCATCTATAAGGACAATGGTGGTGTCATCAACTTTGCCTCCTGGTTCTCCTTCGCCTTCCCCACCATGCTGGTGCTGCTGGTGTTGGCCTGGATTTGGCTGCAGATCCTCTACCTGGGCTTCAAGTGAGTACCCTGAGCCCCTGGGCTTGTTCAGCACCTTTTATTCATGGGGGAAATCACACAGCCCTGACACACAACAGGGAGCAGAATGTTAAAATTCTGCACGTTTTTCTCTGAGGAATCTGCTCAAAGCCAGCTGAATGTGGTCTGCAGTGAAAGCAGGCAGCTCTGGGTGCTCATGACCTGTTCTGCAGCATTGCTGTCGTGTCCTAGGAGATTGCTGTGCTCCAAAGCAGGAAATTGATTTCTACACAGAGCTGGTAAATGCCTTTGTGACCAGGGTTGCTTCAGATGTGGAGGATTAGCTCTGTGCTAGTTCTGGTGCAGATCACCCTAATGCTCAGCCTATCATGTTTCTGTTATCCCACCTTCCCTTATTTTACATGGAAAGAGTGCTGTAATACCTGAAATGGTATTTTCACCTTCAAATTCCTCCTTTAAAATTCTCATTTTCTGTGCTTTTGAAAAGCTTGGCAATTCTTTACTTCCCAGTGATCAAAGAGCTTTGTCAATCCCATTAATTAATCCTGGTCTTGTGGAAGGTGTCCCTGCCCATGGCAGGAAGCTGGAGTGAAATGGAATTTAGGGTCTCTTCCAACATAAACCATTCTGTAATTTTTTTTCTTCATGTGCCCAGATATCTCACTTCTTTACATTTAAATAATGAGCTTTTAGGGGCAGGAAGCATTTTCTGATCATCTTGTCATGACATGCAGCTCCTACTCACCACGGTTGCAAATTATAATATATTTTATTTCAATTTTAATATATAAATACATGTAAAGACATTATGATTGAGTATAAAATTTGGATTCTTAACTCTCAAGATACCTTCCAGATTTCTCTGACATTTCTCATCCATTTTCTTCCAGTTTTAAGAAGAATTTTGGTTGTGGTGCCAGCCCTGAGGCCAAGGCTAAGGAAAAACAAGCCTATGAAATCATCAAGGAAGAGAGCAAGAAACTGGGCAAAATGTCATTTGCAGAAATAGAAGTTTTGATCATCTTCATTCTCCTGGTGGTGCTGTGGTTTACAAGAGAACCTGGGTTCTTCCCTGGCTGGGCAACTGTTCTCTTCAACAAAGATGGTACAAGGTAGTGCCACTTCTGCTCCTCATTTTGAGTAAAAATGAAATAATCTGGGCTTTATCCAGCTGATGAACACCTGCCTGCTCTATTGCAGCTATGTCACTGATGCCACAGTCTCCATCTTCGTTTCACTGCTGCTCTTCATCCTCCCTTCTGGCTTTTCAAACCAGGAAACAGGTGAGTCACCAAAAATCAGCTGTCTGAATAGGTATGTGGGGAATTTTCATGTTTTAGGTTTACAAAGGAAATTTCAAATATTAAATAACACCTCAAACTGCTCTACCAGCACATGCTTTAGATTTGGCAGAGCACATATCACATAAAATTCTCTGTTTCTGATCAATTAACTAATTAAGAAACTCTTACCCCAGCAGTGTCTCTGCCCCTGTAAAACACATTTGTAAAGGATTCTGAGCTGGAATATTCAGGAGGGAATACATGACTTAACAGGAACACACAGAGTTGTGTTCAACTCACCTTCCCTGCCTATTATTGTGCTTGGAGCATCTACAGATCATTCATTGGAGCTTTTGCAAATCAAGTTTTAAAACCTTTGTGGGTGATGCTCCCAGTGTTCACTTCAGGAGATAATTCCAGAGTTTGCTGACAGAAGGATTCCTGATATTCTGACCAAACTCACCTCCCACCAACTTCTCCTTTCTCTGGAGAGTGCAATGCTGCAGGAGAAACAGGAATTTTGGACAGTAAATTAATATGATTATGCAGAAGTTGATTTGTTGTTTATTTTTTAGTTTTAATTATACTTTTTAAGACTACTGTTTATGGGATTATGCATTTTTTGATTGGTGCTTTTATGCTGTTTATGTGCTTTCCACGAGCCCTTCAGGTACCATGATTGGTGGCTGTTTGGAACTTCACTGCTTATTTTTACTTTGGGTTTTTTAATTTTGGTATTTCGTTTTTTTTAGGTATTTTTTATTTTTTATATTTAGCACAATTTATGTTTTAGTGGTTTTGAAGGGTTTTAACAAGTTGCAGAAAAACACTTAAAAATGGCTTATTTTGTGCACTTGTTATAAACATGTTTATACTGAGAAATAATATATAATATTCTAAGAAATAATATATAATATACTAAGAAATAATATATAATAAACTAAGAAATCATATATAATATACTAAGAAATAATATATAATATACTAAGAAATAATACTTGGTTTAAACTAAGAAATATAAAGAAAAACAACTAAGCATGTTAAAAAATAGTAAAATATGCAGGAAAACAATCAGTAAAATATGGAGAAAAACAGTTAAATATATTTTGGCTGGTGCATATGATACAGAGCATGTCTTGGACTTGTTTAGAATGTCCCTGTGGCTTGAACTTGTTTAGTATTTCTACACAATGTGGCTCCACAAAATCTCTTTTGGGTTCCAGGGGACAGGACAAGGTTCCGGGCACCCCCAGCCCTGCTGGACTGGAGGGCAGTTCAGGAGAAGATGCCCTGGAATATCGTGTTCCTGCTGGGAGGAGGCTTTGCCTTGGCCAAAGGCAGCGAGGTAACTCTGCTCTGCTCACCTGGGATTTCTGTTTTCCTGCTGGCTCCTTTCCCATCTTGCTCCCAGGACACAAGAGGGCACACTGGGAGCATCAAATGCTCCTGCAGTCCTGGGATCAGGATAAATCCTTGTTTTTCCCCTCTGCCATGGGATGGCACTGCCAGTCAGGGCAGCACAATTAACTGTGCTTCTAGAAAACTGGCTGATTAAGGAGCTGCCCCAGCACATTAAAGGTTCTTTTAAATAAAATGTAATTGGTGCTGCCAGCATGAGGAGATGATTTACCCAGGAGGGGTCTCCAAAGTATTTCAAGCCAAGGATTTATGGAAATAGGATTTAAATTAAACTACTAGAAGAGAAATGTAGAGCTTGCTGGAGTAACTTCAGGAGCAGGTAAAAATGAGTCCAGTGCTACACATTATTTTTCTGTAATGATTTAAGTGGTGGAACAGACAATCCATTTATTAAATCTGTAGACAATAAAGAAATTCTAAAAGGCTTCAAGTGCCTGGAAATACTAATTTAGAATTCAAAGATCAAAATTAAAATGGAAAAGTACCTGTTTGGAAAAGGAAATATTTAAGAAATCACGTTAATTTATCTTAGAATAAAGAACCAAACACCTAAAAGCTGCTGCAGAAAGCCCAGAACCACAGGGAGGATGCTGCTCCTTCCAGGGACTGACAAGGATGAAGGGTGTGAAAAGATTCAGACAGTCATCAAATCTCAGGCAACGTGATGAAATGACATCAAATCACTACAAGATCTGATAAGATATATATATATATATAAATATTTTAGGGAATTAATTCAAATACCTTTGCTTATATTAAAAAAAAAAGCACCTCAAACACTGATCACATACAAGTAATGATCTGAACGGAGAAATAATTATTTGCTGTCAATAAATAAATTTATATATATCCTATATATATATATATCCTATAAATCTCCTACTTTCCCATTCCTTGGAAGGGAAGTAATGCTTATTTTTGTTGAATTCTCTGTGAGCACTGGCTGTGTTTTCCTGCAGTTTGCACGGGAGCTGCTCGGAGGAGGGATGTGAACTGGGAGGAGAACTGCAGCAGGGCACTGCTGCGGCTCTTGCCTCTCCAGCCCGGCATCCCTCCTTGCCCTGTTGCAGGAATCGGGTCTGTCTCGGTGGCTGGGCGGCAAGCTGACCCCTCTGGAGAGCATCCCCCACCCGGCCATTGCCTTCCTGCTGTGCCTGCTCATCGCCACCTTCACCGAGTGCACCAGCAACGTGGCCACCACCACCCTCTTCCTCCCCATTCTGGCCTCAATGGTGAGTCACAGCTTCGCAAAACACTCTGAAAAGGACAGTTTGCAGCTGCTCAGTTGCCAAAGCTAACTGGCTGGCCAAGCCAGGCACTGGTTCCTGTATCCCATCAAGGATCCAAAATAAAAACAAAAAATCTCTGTGTGCGTATAGGAACACACACCGTGCTTAGTTCAGCCTTTCCAAAATCATTGCTGGTGAAAAGCAAAGGGATTAAACTCACTGGGATACAAAGACTTTGCCTTCTGGCCTAAACATGAGGTCACTGCCAGCTGGACTTGTTTTTTCCAATTTATTCTGCATGGAGACAGCAGCAGCATTTCCTTGCCTGCCACACTCCATGGCTGTACTTCACCCCCACCAGCCTTCCAGAAGTCTCTGAAGGTGATAGCATGACCCAGTTCAGATTTCTGCATTTCCACAGGAGATTCTTGCTGCTGGTTCCAGACAGAAACTGGAATGAGCTCCTCCAAAATCTTTTTGCATAGTCCACAGACTCCAGCAAACCCCCAAACCAAAGCTCTCACCTTCAGAGCTTCACCTGCCTCCCCTGATAATTTAATTTTGTTCTTAACAGGGTTTAGAACTGAATATGAGCATTATTTATCCATTTGTACAGCAGCAACACAAAGCCCTGACCACAAAATCAATTCTTGCATTTGCTGCATAAAGATGCTGGAAGCGTCTGAAGCAGCACCAAAACATGAGTGCCTGAGGTGTTTGAATGCAACCAGATTTCAGCCAGAAGGTTTGTGTGCATTTCTGGGTGTGAAAACCATCATCTCTGCTCTCTTTTTGTGCACAGGCTGAAGCAATTTGCCTCAACCCTCTCTATGTCATGCTGCCCTGCACACTCGCTGCATCACTGGCCTTCATGCTCCCTGTGGCAACTCCTCCCAATGCCATTGTCTTCTCCTATGGACAGCTCAGGGTTATTGATATGGTGAGAAAAAAAACAAACACTTTTTTTTCTAGAATTTTCACCCCTAGGTTTGATCTTTCCTTTTCCTAGTGCTGGCTGTTTTTGGGGGAGCGTTGGAAAAGTCAGCGTGCCCGGCTTATGTCAAGTGGAAAGAGGATGTGTGTGCATTAATAAAGGGTCACACTGACTCTAATACACTCTGAGAGTCTTAGAAAGGTGCTAATGAGCTTTTAAAGAGCAGCCAGGGCCTCTTGAAAATTTTATAATAAGAGCTGTCAATGCTTAGCTCCTTGAAAAACCCAAATATAGAGCAGGGGGGTGTCAAAGAGCCCTGTCACCTGGGCAGTCCTTCTGCAGGGACAGGGAACAGCCTGGCACCTCTCACTGGGTGCCCTGATGCCTTAAAAAGTCACTAAAGATGCAAGGACAGCAGTGCCATGTCTCTTGTTATATATATTGATATAATTGATCCAAGCAGAAACCCAAAGTAACATCAGAGAGAAATACCAGGTCAGAAGAGAAATGGATTAAAAGGATTTTGGGACTTCTAGTTTTAAGAGTTTTATCCAATGGAAACCTTTCCCTTTACACAAATGATATTTGTGAAGAAAACCAACTTAAATATAAGTTGGTGGAGGTGTGATAAAAAAAAAAAAAAAAACCACCAGATAGAAAATCAAACCATCCTGACCATCAAGGGAGGGAAAAAAAATGCTAACAACGCTTCTCTTTTCAAATTCCAGGCCAAAGCTGGGTTTGTACTCAACATTCTGGGAGTCCTGACCATCACTCTGGCCATCAACACCTGGGCTTCATCCTTGTTCCAGCTGCAGACATTCCCCTCGTGGGCAAACAAGACAGGGAGCTGCCCCTGAGCTGGGGAGGAGGCAGAGCAGAGTCCTGGCAGAGCTGCAGGACAGCAGGACATCACCCACAGGCAGGGCTTTAGGGAAAAGCCTCTTCTGTGCCAAAGGACAAGCAAACTCCTCCTGTTGATAGAAGCAGCAAAAATTGCCCAGCTCACCCCAGCAGGAGGACGAGTGACTTTTGGTTTTTTTTAGATTTTCTGACTCTGCAGGGGTGTTTTTCCCCCCGCAGTGCTTTTCCAGTCTGAAATCTGCAGCAAGGAAAAAAGAAAAGAGAGAGGAATATGGAAAAGGAAGGAGAGAGACTCTGAGTTCCTGATTTCAGGCACAGATCTGTGCTGTCACAGCTCTCCACGTGTATATGTGTAAATGTTCAAGGTGAACATGATTGTTATTTACTCTGTGGGCACTGGCAGCAAGCTGTGTGCTGTGTGAGCACAGAAAAGCACTGTCAGCCCATCCTATTTTGAAATATATTTATTTACAGTCCCCTTCTTAGGAATGTAAAAGATTATTTTTCTCCCAGAACATCCACCCTGGTGTTATTTATGTCAGATTACAGCTTGCAAGTTCATGATAAGACCTTTCCTTGAAAAGGAGAGAATCCCTGTGTCCTAAAATATATATGATTGAATTAAAGATTTTTTTTAATGTACTCCTGTGTTCTGGACTTTATTTTTTTATTATAAATCACTGCTTCTGTCTTCCAGGTTTCAACTGCTTGTGCATGTGCTCACTTACAATATCTTTAAATAACCAGAGAAATTAGCATAGTTGACTTTCTCTTATCTTAAAGAATTAATTAGGTTGTTATTTTTACTGAGTCAAATTTTCTTGCAATGTCCAGCCCAAGATTTTCCTTTTTAAAAGCCTATTATGTAATCCTGTTACATATCTAATCCCTATTCTGCTGGAGCTGACTTTCAGTAGCAGATAAATTCCTAATGACCAAACTGACAAATGTCCAAAGGCACTTTGCCAAAGCAATCTCCCAGTGCCATAAACCAGTTTGGGTTCAGACAGAGCAGTGACCCAATGGGTGCCCCTGAAGTTTGCTCTGAAACCTTTGTTCTGTTGTTACCTGATGATATTCTGCACAAAGTGCATTTCTAAACTCCCCTCTGGTGGAATCTCCCTACTGGTTCCTTGAGAGTGAAAATGAGAGAATTCCACTCTAAAATTGTAAGTTCTCCTCAAAATCTTTCATTTTTCTTTCCCTACCCTAATTATTAGGAGATGAGGACAGCAGTGTAATTTTGGCTCATAAAATGTCCAAATTCACTGACTTGAAGCAGTTTTTTTTCCATTTTCAAGCATGCAGATAACTCTGCTGTCTGCTGGTCATGGATCCCTCAGCACTGATGGTTCCAGTGGCTGTGGAAATCACTGTCCTGAAAGAACAGCCTGGTGCTAATCCTCCTGTGGCTTTGACAGAGTTTTAATTTGATGTGAGATAGAGATCCAGCAGAATATCCACAGCTCCAGAAGGAAAGGCTTTTCTCCTCTGCTGCTAATGAGCTCCTGAGTAACAGATTTCCATCACATAATGACTTGCTCAGGTCATACTACACCACTTTCCTTTCCCTTTACCTCTATCAAATAACACCCAAATCTCTCTAAACATTTTCATTACCCTGCTCACCCTCTGTCTGAGGAATTAAAAATCACAAACTGGAGCAGATGATTTGCTGAGAGCCTCTCCCTTCTCTCTCCCTTTGTCTCCAGCATCAGGGCAGTGTGCTCTGCTTTTGTTTGCTTTTTGTTTTCTTTGAAATCCTCCAGCAGACTTTACATGTCCTCCCAAATTACTGCTTAGCTAAGCAGGAAAGGTGGAATTCTTATAACATTTCCCTTCAGCCTCTCCTCCCAGCCCTTTTAAAACTGTGTTATGGTTCTTTGAAGTCTTTTCTATTAGTCTACATTATTCAGAGGCTGTGGTGTGCATAAAGTACCTGCAGGAGCACAGGTGCAATCTTTATGCCAATCTCAAGAAGAAAGGAGGGAGACATCAAGTAGCACCGAGTGTCATGGGGCCAGTGCATTAATGCTGGGTGTTCCACGTTCATTAACATGGGTGAGCACAGGTTTACCAGGGAATATCTGCAGTGGGAGCTGCTCAGAGGGTGTAAAAATGCTCAAATTCCAGGAAAAAAATAGGGGTGAAAATCTGTAGGAGGAGGAGAGGAGAGGAGAGGAGAGGAGAGGAGAGGAGAGGAGAGGAGAGGAGAGGAGAGGAGAGGAGAGGAGAGGAGAGGAGAGGAGAGGAGAGGAGAGGAGAGGAGAGGAGAGGAGAGGAGAGGAGAGGAGAGGAGAGGAGAGGAGAGGAGAGGAGAGGAGAGGAGAGGAGAGGAGAGGAGAGGAGAGGAGAGGAGAGGAGAGGAGAGGAGAGGAGAGAAGAGAAGAGAAGAGAAGAGAAGAGAAGAGAAGAGAAGAGAAGAGAAGAGAAGAGAAGAGAAGAGAAGAGAAGAGAAGAGAAGAGAAGAGAAGAGAAGAGAAGAGAAGAGAAGAGAAGAGAAGAGAAGAGAAGAGAAGAGAAGAGAAGAGAAGAGAAGAGAAGAGAAGGACACAAGGAGAACTGGGGATTTCATGACCAGTTTCCAGCTGGCAGTGGTGGAGGCACTGGGCAGTTCATTGCCCTGGGTGTGTCTGAGCTCAGGACCAGTCGAGGTACAGCTAAATATAGAGTGCTTGTGCAAAAGCCAGTAACACTATTAAAAATTTTCATAATTTTCTAAGCAAAGCAGGTAGAAAGTGTTTCTAAGCCCCATTATTACCCAGATCACCTTTGAAGGGTGGTTCCCCATTATGTTTCCAGATATTGCCCTCAAGGAGTGGCTCTATTTCCCATTGTGAGATCAAATTTCACAATCTGCTGTGAAACTGCCAGCTCAGCACCTGCTGTGCTTTGGCTGGGATTCCCAGTGCAGCTCCTCATCTCTGAGCCTGCTTTCCACAAGTGATAAATGCTGTAACGAGGAGGGGGGACGCGTGTCTTTTTGCCTGCCTTGGCCTAAAAAAAAAGCTCGACAAAACCACAAAATACACGTTTCCCCCAGTGGGTGGCAGTGAGTTAGTGGGTGACTCGAGTCACCTCCTCCATTCTCCCTGCAGTGATGGAGCTGTCCTGCCTTGCCTTGCACACACATGCACTCTGAGACCTTACCCTGCTGGAAAAAAACACACAATTTCTCTGACCACACCATAAAACCTGATGGTTTCTGGGCAGGCTCCTGAAAAATCGCTTACATTTGGGAAAGGCACCATAAACACCTCGGCAGCAATTTGTGAAGTGGCATGGGAGTGATGCAAGGGTCACTGAAATCATAAACAGACTTAGCAGGACACATGGCAATTTGAAAGCTAAACCAGGATGAAGCCAGCACATCTTTCTAATCCTCAAATTGGTTTGGAGAAACCAAAAATTTGCTCCCAGTCACTTAGGAGGTATTAAAATAAGCCTTGTTGTACAGCACTGACGTCTTGAAATGTGCCCAGGACATACAGCTCAATTCCTAAACTTGCAATAAATGGAAAAGCAAATAAATAAAAACTACTTGGAAGGACACCTTATCATAAAATTGATATGAAATAATTCTCAAAAATCATTTTGAAAAATCATTTTCATTGAAAATCAACATTGAAAATCAACAAACAGAAACATGAAGTTCTGTGTTTTATTCAATAACTGGCAGCATGTGGGAACTGTGGACCTTTCTCCAGGAGCTGTAAAAGCTGTAAAAAAAGCTGTAAAAAGCTGTAAAAGTTCCACTGATGTCCTTGAGGAAATTCCTCCCTTGGATAACTATGGCATGTTGGCAGCTGTGTGCATCTCCAACCCTCTCTCCACTTGGTTTATTTAATTTAGGAATACACCTCTTAACTCTCAATTAGCCCACTGGATTGCCAAAGCAGAAACAGAGTTTAAACCCTCTGCAATGATGAATAACAAAAGAACAGAAAACAGAAACACGAGGACTTAAGAAATGCATAACCTGAAATCATCTGAGAATTTCACAACCCTCAATTTTTTTTTATTTTTTTTTTTTTTTTCCAACATGGGACCAATAAAACTATTTACAACTTGATTCACTGAACTTTATGGCTTGAGTTAGTAATGACCAAGGTGCCAAAGTCTGGAAATGAAGTGGTTTGGATGTACTAATCACCTGGTGTCCAAACTAACAACTGTTTAATGGAACTTAATCACTACTGTCAATGCTGGGTATTTTCTCTTATTAAGGGAACATTTAGTATGATTTATCCTTTAATCATATTAACACACTGAAACCATGCAGGTTCCCTCCCCACCTGGCTGCAGACCTGCACCAGGCCATGCCCAGGGTCCCCAAATCCAGGCCAAGCACCTGGTCTGCTGTTGATTTGCCTTGGAAAACTCCCTTAAACAGCTGAGGAATGGAACAATGGAACACTTTTCAAAAGCAGAGTAAAAAAATTAATAAAATGTATTAAAATTGTCCAAAAGGAAAAAAAAATCAAAATAACAAAACCAAACTAGCTTGAGAATAGAGAAGAAATATAATGATTAATTTAAGGGTTCAACACAGATATTTTTATGGGTCAGACCAGATTCAGCTGCTTCAAGGCCCAGATGCTGGATGCCTGTGTGAGGTATTTGTGATCTAACAATTAATCACAACTGCATTTATTTGCCACTGCACTTGAAATATTAACTAGAACCAGTCAGACCATCAGAAACTTGCTCTGCTTCCAGTTTATACCATTCAGAAAACTTCAGGTCCTGCCCACCTAGCAGCACTCCAGGAATTTCCTCACTTCCCTTGATCCCTGTCTAGTCCATGAGGAGTGAAACAATTCCAAGTTTTCCCCATCTAGGACTTTCCATTCTTTGGAAGGGAGTGGACACCCAATTTCAATATTTCTGCTGATTCTTGTTCCTTTCCATCAAGCACAAGGAGAAGTGGTCAGAGCTGCCCATGACAATAAAGTACATTAATATGGAATTTCACAATGTGTGCAGAGTGTTCCAGTTATCTGGACTGGCACCAGTTTTCCCAGTTGCCTCTTTGGTGAATACTGGTGAGTCTGGGGCAGTTTAGTGAGACTGCAAAAGGAAAACCACATTTCCCTTCTTTGCTCCAGGACTCTCCTGATGGGACTTGCCAGAAAACTGAAAAAGGATCCTCTTTATTTGCCTGTCACCCCAAGGGAGCCTAAATTTCCCTTCTTGTTCTTTCCTCTGGCAATGTCATTCCTGCTACATGAAACCTGCAATCATTCATCACTTGTCTGCACCACAGATAACACAGCTGGACAGTGGCAGCTCCCTCACACCTGTGCTTTGGCTTTTCTCCTCACACCTCAGCAAGTGCTGCTGTGGCACTGAGAGCTACAACTGGCACAGGAGAAATGGCAGTCCCACAGGATTCCATGGGGATAATCCAAAATAACCTTTGTAGTTCCTCTAATGTTATTTTTTTATCATCCAGGCTCAAAACATCATCAGAATTAGTTCTGAGGAGTTTTAGGGTGTAGATAGGGCAGTTTCCCCCCAGTTATTGGCAAAAATCAATGATCACAGCCAGAGCTACCTGAGTAGTCACAATAGATTGGTGAATGGAGCAGTAAAAACAAGCACCAATTTCATGCTCGTGCATTATCTGTTAATTTAAGATGCTCTAACTGCTGGATTACATGGTGCATGAATGAGACAAAAATAAATTTCTGAAATATATTCAGAAAAGGCTGAAGCAGAGCTGCCAGAGGGGCAGGCTCTGACTGAATCCTGGCTCCAGAAACCAAAGCCTTTCTCCCAAGTGAGCACAGGGGGTGTGGAAGTGCAGGAGTTCACACTGTAAGCTTCTGTATTTTGGCAGAGATACTGTAAGGGAGAGGAAAAAAAAAAAAAAACAACAAACCAAAACATGCAGCTTATTAGCCTAGAAGAAAAATCTGTGCTCTGTTTACACAGTAACCACACACCTGTATCTCAGAAGTATGAGACAAGGGATGGGGAAAGGGGAGGGCATTGACACCTTTATTTTCCTCTCCACCAGGTGCAGTCAGCTCTGTAATATCTTTGCAGCCACTATTTTGACTCAGTGCCACTGCTGGCCTCCTGTACCTGCTGAGCAGCCCCTGCAGGGAATGACTCCAGAACATGCCCATGCTCCCTGCTCCAGCAGGATCCTGGAGCCCTGGCGGGTGCAGACACAAGTCAGCCAAGCCCTGAACCCATCCCAGCACAGCTGCAGCTCCTGCAAGCCACAGAAAGATAAAAACACTCCTTTTTTTTGTACTAAATTATTCTATCAATTCATTTTTCTTGCAGGATGTACCTCGTTTTCTGGTGGTGCCAGTTTATGTCCCATTTTATGGGGCAAAAATGTGGCATTAAGGAAATCTGTGCTGTCACAATAAAACATCAGGGTAGGGGGCAGAGCTGAGAGTGTCCCACCTCTTTAACTCCTCAAACCAAAGTACAATCCAGCAATTTGCATTAATTGTAGCAAATTTGTGTGTCTGGTTTCACTGAAAAGGATTGTTTGATATTCCTGGGCAAATGAAGAAGAAAAGAATAAATTATTTTTTTTTATCAGAATAAATTTCTTCTGTGCCACGAGAAGGACAGAGAAAGTTGCTTTATGCCAGGTGAGTGACACAAGGAAGCTCCTGCTGCAGAGCTGATGGAATCCCAAGGTGGAATCAGGGAATTGTTGAGGTTGGCAGAGCCCTTTGGGATCCCTGGGCCGTTAGCCCAGCCCTGCCAGAGCCACCACCAACCCACGTCCCCAAGTGCCACATCCACAGGTCTGGTAAATCCCCAGGGATGGTGACTCCACCACTGATGGCCCCTCCAGTGAAGATGTTTTTCCTGAGATCCAATCGTGCTGAGGCTGTACCCACCCTCCCCACCCCGACCATTGGTGCAGGTATTGAGCAGGACTGACCCCAGTCACTGGGTGTGACTGCATCCACCACCACCCCTGGGCTCCAGCCAGGGTTTTACCAGCACTGCACCCATCCAAGGCAGGAGTTTCCCCAGCAGAATACTGTGGGAAGTGCTGTCAGAGCCTTTCCTGAAGTCCATCCCAGTTCCAGTCCCATCCCAGCTTTTCCCTCTGCCTGTCCCAGAGATCAGGTTGGTCAGGCAGGACCTGCCTCTCGTGGATCCCTGCCAGCTGTGCCTGATCACCAGGCTGTCCCATCCAGAGGCAATTCTGCTCCACAGCCTGTCCTGCCACCTCTGTCATTCCCTGCATTCCCCTTCAGATTATTTTTTTTGTAGGTGGGTGTCACATTTGCTGATCTCCAGAGAGCTGCTGTCAGCCAGGGCTGCTGGTGGATGATGGAAAGTGGCTCAGGGAACATTTCCAACAGTTCCCTCAGTGTCCTTGGGTGGATCCAGCTTCTTCCTCATCTGTTGTCACTGTACTTCCCTCTACAACCAATAAAGGAGGGAGAATCTCCTTTGCTCTTCCTTTGTTACTGATGTATTTATAGAACAGTTTTATTGCCTTTAACAGCAGTGGTCAGATTAAGTTCTAGCTGGACTTTGGCCCTTTTAATTATTGCCAGTTGGGCTATTGAAACATCAGTGGATAAATCAGTTTTATTTCTCTAGTGCTTTTGAATTCACTTCTTTAGTGGCAGTGTAACACAAAATCATCCAGGATTTACTGGATAAACAATGTGAAACTGTTTTAAGAGAATTTTTCCACACAAACCAAGACAGTGCAAAAGGCATGGATGACATGATTAATCATGGAATCATGGAGTGTTTGGGGCTAAAACCATCAAAACCCATCTCATTCCAACACCTTGCCATGGGCAGGGACACCTTTCACTAGATCAGGTTGCTCAGTTTTATAAACTGCTCTGCACAGGTAGTAATGGGTGGAACTGGACTGGGCTGCTCAAGAGGAATATTATGGTATTGCACTAGCACAGAGTTATTTATATCTTTTTTATGTCTTTAATCTGACTGCATGCAACCCCACAGAGCAGAGAAAGTCCAATCTCTATGTTCAGGAACCCAGATCTTCATTGGGAAAGGGGTATTTAGTATTCTTAGGCAGTGATTAACGTGAACTCTGAGTTAGAGTTTATAAATATGATGAGTCTTTAATTTGCACAACAAGTAGAGTAATAAGGATTAGAGGAAAGAACTTGAGAGGGAGGGAGAGAAACCTCCATATCTAACCTGGGCTGCTAACACACTCTAATTACAATTGGTCTCACAACAAAATCTTTCAGGAGTCAGGATGTTCCAACTTAAGATTTTAAAATAACCAACACACCACATTAGTGCAAAGAATTATCCAACACATACAACAGCACAGCACCTGGTTTTCCTTTCAATCTTACCCAGGTTATTTTTTCATCATGAAAGAAGTACCTGCATCTTTGGCAGTTGTAAAAATATGCATGGCACCACCTGCCAGACTAATAACAATAATTAGAAATGTAATAAACTGTTCATTGGCAAGGGAACAAATTGTCTTATCCTTTGAAAGTCACACTGGCCCGAGGCAATTCCTCACAGACATTTGCCACTGATGTCACAAGAGCCCAGTGAAAAGCACACAGTGCAGAAAAACAACAGAGGAGGGCAAAGAGAAAGGGGAAAAAACCACTGACAAAGACATTTCAGCAGTGTGGAGTAGCTGCAGAGTATTCCCATTTCACTGAATAAACCATTAAAAACTCAGGGATTACAGAGAGTTGGCAATGAGGGAGAACTGATCCTGTTGCTTCCCATGGAACTTTAGGGACTGGAGCCTTTGGAGAATCACATGAACTCAAAACACTTGTTTTAAGTTAAAACACTTTTAACTGGATTTAGAATGGAAACCTCAGGGTTGCAATTACTTCTTTTTTATCTTCCTTGAGTCTCTTCATCTTTTGTACAACGACTTTTCATAAAATAATTAAGATCTTTCACTTTTGTACTTTGCACTGACTATCTTCTAGAGTGGGTTACTCTGACTCTTGTATCTCACTTAATTTGAAACCTGCAATCTGAGATCAATATTTCATTTCCACTGAAGCTCCTCTAAGTGCTGAAGCAATCTTGGTTTGACTGCCAGATAGGAATTAATGGCCTGCTCAGGATTTTTACCTCCCATTATAACTCTCATTTGAACAGACCACAAGATTTCACGTTGCCTGTTTTCTAAGAGTGTGTTTAAAATCATCCTCAGCAGTAAAAATGTGGTTTCATATTTTCATGACCTTATAATGTTTATGCCCCTTCTTCCACTCAATATTTTAGCTCTAAAAAATCCATTATCAGCCTCTAAAATGTAAAAGACATCCAGAATTCTGTGAGCATTAAATATTTGCCTTCCTCATCCACCTTCTGGACTGCAAGCAAGAGAACACAGTGAGCAGATCTGCGCTCATGGAGGACTGAAGAGAAGAAAATCAAGTTATAAACGCTGCCTAAGCACTTCTTTCTGAGGCTTCTGATGATTTCACAGTCCCAGTAAGTCATCTAGGAGGGGCCCATGCCAGGCAGCAGCTGCTTTTGTTCTTTGCTTTGTACTCAGAAGGGAGGGACATTGCTGAGGTACAACACTCTGGGTATTTACGTGATTCACTCCTTCTTTCATTGAATCATTTTCTCGTTTCTAAGATAATACCTCTGGGATGATTTCAGTGGCTCTTTGAGGAAGCACAAAGTTTTTGTGTTTTTCACTACTGAAGGTGAAGATGGTCCAAGAAAGATGGGGAAATGGTTTGGACAGGATGGGAATTCTGATTATTGACCTGATGGCTCCAAAGTCCTGAACACAGGAGCTGGGAGATCAGCTCAAAGCCTGACTAGAGACAGCTGTAACTGCATAACCTCCCTGCTGAACATGCTGCTTATTTCCCCAAATCCAGGCACAGCTCCAGTCTGGGTCAAAGGATTCATCCCAGGCTGTGTTTGCATTATAATTGGTTAGGAAAACCCAAGAGTGTCAGTGCTTTTCAATGTCCCAGGTCAACTCTTCCCAGTTCTCCTTTCTGATTCAAAATCAAAGCAATAATGGCTGGTAGGATTTGAGACAACACCTCAGAGGGCTGATATCACACACCTGACAGCTCTGCCTGTAAGTCCTGCAGGGGTAACTGTGCTGTATTCATAAGCTCACAGGAAATTCACATTTCAGCCTGGTCACTGTTTGGGTAGAGCTTGGAATGAGATGATCCTTAAGGTTCTTCCCAACCCAAACCATCCTGGAACTCTGATTTGAGAGCTACATTGGAGCTGTGCTCCTAAACCAGTTTTTCTGCAACACAACCCAGTTCTGCTGATGCATCAGTATTTCTCCCATCAATAACTTTGGAAAGCTTGGGAAAAACATTCCCCCAGATTCCATGGAAGTGGAGAAACACAAAAAGGGTGTGCATGTATTGGCACTGGCTGCTCATGGAGCAGTCAGGAACATCCAAGCACACACTCCAAGAAGGAAAGAAGACAGACCAGTTATTCTGGTTATTAGACATGGTTAAAGGGGCTGGAAAAAAAAAAAAAAAAAAAACCAACAAAAGAAAGAAAACAAAAAAAAAAAAGAAACACCAAACCAACACACACACACGTTTCTGCCAAGCCAGTTATAAGAAGATAATCATGTGCTAGCCTAAGCCTCTGGCAGGAGTAAAACACTGTTAGCTGTCTTCTAGCTGGCTAAATATTAATCATCCTGTTTAGAACCAATCATGTCACTAACTGGAGAGAAACTTGGTTAAAGGTTGTGGTACCAAATTTAGTGTTCTATCTCTAGCTGAAGGATTCCTGACTTCATCAGAAGATATGTTGGGCACGGCAAAATTCAGAGCAATATTCCTGAATTCATAATTTTTTTGGAAGGGATTTAGGAGGTTCTGCAAGCTGAGGATGTGGAGAGACACTCCAGCAAAAAAACAAAATTCTCTTCTGCTGCTGTAAAGGAGCAGTGCCAGAGCACAGTGTTTCACCTTGGGTTGTGAAGTGCAGTGAATTGCAAACATTTTCATCTGAACCACCAAGCAACTTCTTACTCATAAACTAATTCTGCTTCTGAGCTCTGCCACAGCTCCAGAAATGATGCTGCATGTTCCCCACAGAGCATCAGCAAGGAGGAACAGGGAAAAAAAAAAAAAAAACCAAAAAACAAACCAAAGAACTGAAAGTTGGACATTGCTGGAGGAAGGTGTGGGTTATTCAACACCTGTGAAATCACCACTCAGCCTAAAATAAATGGAAAATAAAAAGAGCAGGCAGCAAGCCTTAGAAGCAACAGAATGAAGTCATGGATGAGTGATCATTCCCCTGCTCATGCCTGAGCACTAAGTGGCCAAACCTGCATGACATATTCAGAGTCAGGAGTGGGACAGGACTGGGTTGGGAAGACTCATGTGGTTCAAAGGTCTCCCTTGGAGATCCACATGTTCCAGAAATTCCCACAGTCCCTCAGGGCCTTAAAAACCAGGATGCAGCAGCATTCTCCTTGGAATCCCCTGTGGTCTGAGCTTTAGAGGGTCCTGCTCAGACAGAGGAGAAGAGACAGAGAAACAACCTCTCCAAATATCCTGCTGGGATTCCATCCTTGCCTTGTGACATTCCTCTACACCCCTGACTCTGACATCCACCCAGTTCCCAAGCTCTGGAAGCTGATGGAGGGCAGGTTCTCTCCTTTTCTTGTCATGTCACCAGAACTCCCCTGACAGCCTGGCTCTGCACAGCCCTGTGATGTTGGAAACAGCCTGGCAGCCAAAAATGCAGAAGCCATAAGACCAAACAAACAAAGACAGCCTGCCAAGCTACCACTTATCCAGCAGCTGCAGGCTAGGAAAGCCTGCTCCCTTTCTGTTAACCTCCTAACAAGGAAAAAAAAAAAAAGAAAAAAAAAAAAAAAAAAAGGGGGAAAAATCACAAAAGGCTTTTTCTGAAGTGCAGTGTCAACAAAAAAGGGAAAGTTGACAGAATGCTGCCAACTCTTCACTAATTATGTTCTGGGAGGAGAGAAGAAAGTTTATGGTCTGTTACAGGGCATCCCAACCTGGTTCTGAGGTCTGAAATTTTGTATTTCTCCAGTGATCAGCTCCAAGGAGGAATGGGAATTCCTCCCTGAGGACAGGAGAAGGATCCAACCCCAGCTGCCTGGAACAATGCAGGGTCCTGCTCCTGAGTATAGGGCCAAATAACAAAGCACAGGACAAAATAAACATGTGAGGGCAATCAGAGATTATTACTCCCAATTATTAGCCCAATCTCTCTCTCTCTAATTAATTATCTCCCTCCTGCATTGAAAGCTGCATGCAAAGAGCAGTCTTGTCAAAAAGGCAAACAAAGCCCAGTGCTGGTGACACAATGACTGCAGCACGTGTCTGATCACCTTCCTGAATTTCACCTAGAGCAGAAAGGCACAGAGTCAAGTCTAACCCCATCCCCAGCTCACCCTCATTTCCAAAATAACCAAATAACACCTTACAGTGGCTGCCACACTGCTCCCCATGCTGTGCTTTATGGGCAGCACTAAATCATTGGCCAGGAAATGGTATTTCTGTGTGTGATGATGGCTCTTTATATTTTAATTTAAGATTGAACAATTAACAGGCTGAAAATTCTGCAAATGCCAACAACAAAGCATCTTCTGGGTGTGCCAGATTTGGAGGTTGTCATTCAGATCTCCCTGGTGAATTTTATCCTTTACTCTTCCAGCTCACAGCTCCTCTAAAATAATAACGGGGCAAAAACTGCTAAGTTTTGCCAAAAGAAGAGGGAATAAGAATTACACACTCTTAAATCCTTGGAATTGTTCAAGTCCAGGTTGGAACAACCTGGTTTAGTGGAAGGTGTCCCTGCTCATGGCAGGGGGTGGAACAAGATCTTTAAGGTCCCTTCCAGCCCAAACCATTCTCTGATTTGGTGAAATATTTGAAATGCTGACATTGCTAAGCTCAGTTTTAACCCATGTGTTTTTCTAGACACATCAAACTGCCAGATAAATGCACTTGTGATTACTTCTGAGGGACAGAAAATGGACTGAAGTGTATGTAGGTTAAACCAAGGTGTGTATTCCCTAGGGATATCTCAGAAGATAAAAAGCAAGCCCTGACTACTATTTAAAGGCAGCCCAGCAGACGGTTAAAGTTACACCCAGGTGTGTCTTCCCTCAGGTGATCCCAAGGGAGAGATGCTGGGCCACTTTTCCTATTTAATGGTGGCAGAATGGCTGGTTAGATTAAGTCTTTAGTCATTTTGTAAGCTTATCATCCAAATGCTAGGATACAAAAATTGTAAGCCTACAAAGCTATTTGTGATAACAAATACTGCTGCCATCACTGCATAATAAAATATAAACAATGTATTAAAAATAAGCAATTATCCCATTGCTAAATTAAGCAGGAATATTTAATCAAAGGGATTAATTTATGCTTTGGCTGGGCAAAAAGTGAAGTTCATAGGGAGAACTACAGGTTGACAAATTTCCAGATTGACAAGACTGTTCTTGCCAATTATAAATAGCAGGAGGGGTTTATAATGGGGTCAGCAGTGCTTTTCCATGTCAAGGAATTTAAGAACATTTAATATTAAAATTAATCAAACACTCTGAACTGCCACACAAAGTGTCATGCACAGCTTTGAGCTCAGTTTATCCTCTTCCTTTGGAAAGCAGAAAGCCCCAGACCAGGAAAAACTTTTGGGACAAGGATCAAACTGTGGAAAATCACGAGCCCTGGTGGAAGTGGATAGGAACCACTTCCAGCTGATTGTTACTTCAGTCTGAAGACACAGTCAGACAGCACTGAATTGGTTCCACTGACTTGCATCTTGAGTATTTACTTTACAACTTTGATGGCTGCAATTTTAATTTTTTCCCCCTTAAAATTAAATATCAGATTAGGGAACAGAATTTAGCATAGCTGCCAGTACAGCAAATCAACAGCTCAGTCTTTCCATCAGAGCCCAGACCAAGGAAAGACATAAAGTTATCACATTACAGTCTAGTCTGGATCTGACAAAACCAAGGCTGTTCTGATGCAAACATCTTGATCTCTCCTTGTAGTTTGACTTCATCTCCTGAAGAAAAAAACTGCTTTAAACAAAACTCTCTTAGGAAAAAAAAAAAAAAAATCTGACTTTGAATTCTGCACAGGAGAAAAGGAGAGACCCCACAAAGCAGTGCTGGTGTTTGGGCTGTGCTCCTCACATCCACAAATGATCCAAGGCTGTGACCCAGGCTGGTAAAAAACAGGAAAATCTGCAGCAAATTCTGACACCCTGCCTCCCTCTAGGTATTTCCTCCTGCTACTTATCCCGGGAAAGAAGAGATAATGCTCTGCAGTCAGTGGTTCACTTTCATTCAGGCTCTTATCTCTGCACTGCAATCGACCTGTGCCTCCAGCTGGGTGAACACACCCACCAGGGTGATGCCAGAGCTGCACTGAGGGACCAGGAGCTGCATCCCAGGAGCCTGGGGGACTTGGTTCTGCCTTGGTTCTGGGCTCTCACCGACATAAAAACCATCCCAGATTTGTCTGTCCCAGCCATCACAGTGAGAGCTGGAGATTAAAGGTGCTGCAGAATTTGGGAATAATGGAGCCAAAGATGTGGAGTGTCATCCCAGCCATCTCAGAACCTTCCCTGCCAGCTTTAGACAGGCAGCTCTGAGGAACATCAAACGTGCAAGTCCTTGGAAAAGACAAGTCATTACCCAGACTATCTTTGGGATCTTCCAGACAGGAAAGAGCATATCCACCAACACTCCACTTTAGCAGAAGATCCAGCAGATAAATTGACAAAGCCTTCATTTCTGGTATCACAAGTCTCTGACAGATTTAATAAAATCAAACTGGAAAACTCATGATAGGAAATAATTCACCTCAGGTGAAAACATTGATTTTCCTCCACCTGTTTTTGTGGTGTGTGGACACCCTGGCAGAGCTTTTCTATCACAAATCAGTGTAAAATACTCTCCAACAGGTATCACCAAAATCACTTCATGAACAGCATCAAGTTAACATGAATTTAAATACATCCTCCAGAGCAGAGAGGGAATTTTTATCCAAGTTTCAATACCTTGTTCAGTATCTGACCATAATCGTGGGAGATAAACATGGGTGTACCTATACAATGACCTGGGGGCCATAGAGATGTTTCTACTGTTTTGTGGAATGATGATAATTATATTTAGCACTCATTCAGGGCTTTTCATCTTCAAAGCACTTTACAAACATTAATTAATCCCCACAACACCCTATGAGGTAGGTGAGTGTTATTACAGTAGGTGTGATCAGGGGATTGGAGAGTGTGCACAAAGCCAGGTAAGGGCAGCAGGAATACACATTCCTGCAACTGCACACTGCAATTCCTGTTCCTCTTTATGCATCTGCACACAAAAAGACCTCTCCACATAAATATACCTACAAAATCAGGCCCACACTAACCTATTCCTCTGATTTAGTCCTGGTTTTATGACTGTGCAAGGCACTCTGGCTCTGGGAAGGAATAAAATCTTGAGTGCACTGGTCTTGTGGTGTTCCTCTGATGCTTTAATCAGTGCAAGATGCTTTGACATTCCAACGTGGAGCCACGGCTCCTTTCCATGCTGAGAGTTCAGGCTGAACAAATGCAAGGAAGGCACCTATTTCTGGGAGCTGGAGGCTTTGGGATCCTCTGGCAAACTCCATGCCAGGAAAGAGTGTTTTTAATAACCACAGGTGGATAATAGGTTTGCAAAACACGGTAACAGATGGGTATTTTAAATCAAAAGGAAAACAGAGAGGTGGAGAGGGAGCACTCTCCTTCCAGACAGTTAGAGCTCAATACCTGCCCAACTTCTCTGAAGAATTACCAAGAGAACAAGGGGGGAAAAAAAAAAAAAAAAAATTGCAGCTTAGTCATATTTGTATTCTTATTAAATGCAGGACTGCCTGGGGCGAACAAGAGCTGATATCATAATTATTGGCTTGCCCAGCCAGCTGCCTTCTCTCACCTGATGTAAGATCAGATCTTTCCAGCCCGTGGAGCCTCCGCAGCGCTGAGCCTCCACTCTCTCTGCAGGGCTGCTTGGATGACCTAATCCTGTCCTGGAGCAGCACCACGCCGTTGTGCTTCAGTAGAAAGGTAAGAGGAAACCTCTGACAGCTTTTCAGAGCTCAGCCCTGCTCGCCAAACGGAAGGGGGAGCAGAGCTCTCCTGCCTTGGCTCCTCTATTTAATGTGGAGTCCCTGGGGCTGGTGTGAAGAACTCCAGGCTGAAGGAAGGTCAGCACCTCCATCCCCGGCAGCTCCTGTAGGTGTTCATCAGCTCCCAGCAGGAGAAGGAGCCAAGGAAACTCCAGGTGAGTTCATGGATCCATCGGTGCTGGGAGAGACGAAACTTTGGAGGTGACTTCCCAAAGGAGAAAAGAAAAAAAAAACAAAAGTCGCTTTTCTTGTCTCGGGTGCAGCTTAATCCAATCCTTCTGCTCCATAATTATAAAGAAAGCTGGAAGTGTTTACTATTACCTGAAAGAAAAAACAAACAGGGGGAATTAAACAACAAACCAAGAAAAGTATTTCTGGAAAAAAATCTGGGAAGCCTCACGTCTCACCGGCTCTTAAAAGATTTGTATCAAACTTTTCCAGCGGTGAACCAAAAACTTGGGAAGTTCTGTGTTTGAAACTGAGCTTGTTTTTACTGCTGTTTGAAATCTGGTGCTTCTGCCTCGTGTGCTTTGTAGCAGAGGATGAAAACTTTGTTTAGATTTATTCCCATGTGGGAAGGTGACTGAAGTCACATCCAGAGAGAAGCCAGGATGTGAAAGTGCAGGGATGGCTGAATTAGAGCACTGCAAGCAGAAAATGAATTCTTGTTGCTTTCTGTCACTTTCTTTTCACTTTTTAGTTTCTGACTGTTAGATTTCCAGCAAGAAAGGGACTGTTTGTGTTACAAACACAAGAATTATCTAAACCTAAAAAAACAAGCATCTGTCATTCAACTCTTGACCCTCCTGCCTTCCTTGACAGCAGATTAAATCTTGGGAAATTAGACTTTATAAATGTTTCAGTTTGGTTTATCAGGATCATATGTTTCTAATTTGAATACTATACGAGATATGTTGGACTGGGTGAGGTGTAGGCTGAAAATATATTTATTTTGTTGATAACTCATAAAGGAAAAAAAATATTGGATAGATAAAGTGTATTTCTGAAGGAGTAAAGGATTGTGAGGTTTTCTGTCAGCCAGATATGATGTGTGCAGCCAAGAAAATACACAATTAAAACAGATTGTTTATCCTGGTGAGGAGAAATGGGCACTGGCAGAAGAAGGGTTAATGAAAATTAAACAATCTGAGCTTCAAATGTAAAAGTAGAGTGTGAGAAAGTCCTGGCTTGTACAGGAGCACAGGTTCTGGTGTGATGTTGCTGAATTCCTGGATGTTACTGGGGCCACGTGCCAGGGACAGGAGTCAGTCCAGCACTCTGGGGAGTAAATGGAAATATCTGTAAAATGCCACAGGTGCAGCACAGGAACCTGCCAGAACACACAAAACATTTTTACTGACCTGAAAGAGGAAAGTGCAGAGAGAGGGAAGATTCACCTTCAGAGCAAAATCCTTCAGATCCATCCCTGCTAACAACAGGCTTTCCCTTTTTGGGACAAGAGTTTGCAGCTCAGGTACAGGGGATAACAAGAAAAATTCATTTTAAGAAATCAGAAAATGTCCTTTCAATTCTCTGTCCTTTTATGTTATAAAACAGAAAATTTTTATGATTTCTGGAAACTAAACATTAACCACAACAACAATATTTTAATTTTTTTGGCCACGAAGTTCCAGATATTTTACACTAGGAGTGGTGTCATGCAGAACTACTTTTAGTCATGAAATTACTCCCATAACCTGGTTTCATGTGCTGGCAAATGACCAAGGACAGGGAAGCAAAAAATTAAAAAATCTGAAACAGATTTCCAACCCCTGCAAAAAATATTGGTAATTGATTCATGTGAGAACCAAACTGCTCCTTTGGTTACAGCCTAAAGTCACCACAGATAGGTAGGGAGGCAGAAGTCCTGCACTGGTCCATGCAAGACATTTTAAAAAGCACAAAAATTAAAACAAACCCAAACAAAATTAAAAAAAAAAATAAATTCAAAACCACTCCATGTATTTACCCTTTAGAAAGCAGGGACTCAAAGCACTGAAGTGTCCAATGAAGGATTTTTACAGTACTGCTGTGTCCTGCTTACAAACCAAACAATTACACATGCAAAACACTCCAGCCTGGCTCCTGCTGCCCCTTGGACAGAGAGGAAAATTTGGTTTGGATGAAGCAGCAGTGGGGGTCAGGGTCCCAAAACCACAGGAAATGTGGGTGGCTCCCAGCAGGGAGGATGTGCTGGTGCTTCCTTTGCCCTTTCTCACTCCTCAGACATCCCCAGCTCTGAGATTTGGGTCAAACACACCTCCCTGCTCTCCTGCACCTCAAAAATCATTAGCTCCAAAGACAAAGAGATTAATTATGGAGATAATGCAGATTAGGAGAGAGCTACAAATCACATCCTGCTCTCCTGCCTCCGTGAGCACAGCCAGGGCTGTGTCTTCCCAAGGAATTCTTGGTGCTGGAGCTGCCAGAGCTCTGCCAGGCCGAGGCAATAAAGTGATTTATCCTGAGTAAACCACCACAACCTGCTCTGGTGGAAGGTTGAAGCTTTCAGGGGCTTCCCAGCCCTGAACAATTCCATGGATTTGTGGGTCAGGAGCAGAGCTGTGGGGTGCTGCTCTCCCTCTTGGGATCAATGCCCTGATGTGCTGCCAGCCACAGGTGCTGCTTGTACTGGAGACTAAAAGCAAAGTCTTGGCCAGTCCTATTGATCAAAGACACTTTGCCATTTCTAATTATTGCCATTAGGGCAATAATTAAATCTTTTGCCACGTTTCAGACATAAATCCATAAATGTGTCCTCATTAGCACATCCTCTGCTGCTTCCCCACCCCATACACAAACATCCTGGGTTCTCTGTTGTTTTCTTTAAAATCAATTCAGTCCTGTACACAACATTCCCCATTCTGGAGGTTTTTTCACCCATCTTGTGCACCCAAGTCTCCTGGTCACAAATGAGATCAGGACTTGTTTCCATCATGCCAAGAGAGCTGAGACCTGGCTGTGACCCAGAGCTCTGTGTTTGCTGGGGGTTTTTGCAAGAAAATAAACCCATTTTGGGGAAAAAAAAACCAAACAAACCAAAGCAAGTCACCCTTCACAGGGGAATATATGCCACAATTATTCCTTAAAACAGCAATTAAAAGAGCCCACACAGAACCATAAAATCACAGGATGGTTTGGATTGGAAGCAACCTTAAAGTTCATTTTGTTCCATGGGACACTTTCCACTAGACCAGGTTGCTCCAAACAACTGTGATAGAAAATATTATTCTTTATTTTATTCAGGATGCAAGGGCTTAGAGCTACCTGGTTTGGTTCCCCTTTTTGCATTCTGTGAACAAAATAATAATACATAATGTCATTATTTGTCTTTTTGCCTAAATTCCCTGCATTTCCAAACTGAACCTGCAGTCTCTGGACGTTTTTTGGAGGGAGCTGCTAAACGTGGTTAGCAAAGCAGCTCCTGTGCAGCCTCTACAAATCTCAGCAGTGCCTTTTGAGGCTCAGTAAATACATGTAAAATCATTTGAAGATGTTTGGATGAGACAGGGCCACTGCAATGCAGAGCATTATTATCTTTCTGTTGGTGAAGTGCTCAGAAATGAATGAAGCATGGAGGGTGAGGTTCCATCAGAGTCATGTAATGAAGCTAAACATGCTGTCATTTTAACCCAATTTGTTTCCCTCTGTACTGCTGCCTCACCAGTTTGTTAGAGCCTCTCAAAGGAGCTCATCCAGTGTCAGCTTACAACTTCCACACCTATCCAGTACTTTGCTCCTGGAATGGGTAGGTATCCCTGCCCTGCAAACTCTTAACTGCTGGTTCAACAGACCTGCCAGGACAGGTCCCTGCAACATTCCCCTCTGTGGGCAAATGGTAGGATGCCAGAAATATTAGACAGGAACCTGTTCTCCCAGGAATGCAAGTAATTCATAGAAGGAAATAATTTACTATTTTCCCAGCTGGAATAATTAAACGGCGAGGCACTGTCCTCCTGAGCTGCTGCAAAGAGCAAGAAAGAAAGGGGGGAAAAGAGCTGGAATGTCCTGGAGTGTAAATTCTCTTCCAGACCAAGCAATCTTAATTCTGTATGTCTTTCCTCACAAGCCAGGGCTTTGACCATTCTCCCTCCTCTCCTGCAGACTTTGAACTGGAGGGCAACCTTTGAAATGCTCTGACCAAAATCCCAAACCTTCAGCTGACACTTGACCAGGAGGATTTCCCTTCCCAGCTCTCACAGAATAAATTTCTGCCAGCACCTCACTCCTGCCAGCCTGTCTGTCCCACTGGCTGATTTAGGCTCAGCTTACAAAACCCCAAAATCTTCCCTTGCAGAATTGCTGCCTCCTCCTCCCTCACTGTCTGCAGGTTTTTATTCCTGCCTGGATGCTGAGCTCAGTTATCACTGAATTGTATTTTGCTGTCTTCAGATTCTTCTTCCTGACTCCTTTTGAATATTAACCTGCCCTCCTAGATAGGCAAAGCCTCCTGTCTCCAGCTGTCTCCAGATTTGATTAGAGCTCCTCTCCAGCCTATCACTCAAGTCATTAGTGAAAATACCAAGTAGTGGCAGGCTCTTGAAGAAATCCACTCCAATTCCCCTTTCATTCTGACAGCAGCCAGTCCCTAACTCCTCCTAATGCTCTGTTCCACCCAGCTTTACCTCCTCTCTGCTGGAGTTTTATCTCAAATTCATTTTTTTAGCTTGCTTATAAGAACATCACAGGCAAAAGCAGAGCAGCCTCACTAACATGCAGCTGTATAATCTGTATTATTCTGTCCTTGCAAGGCCAATATCCAGGGAAACTACACTGCCAGGACAATTCTTCTTTGGCAAACTCATAATAACTTCTTTCTACTTTTGCCTTTTTTTCCCCCTAGTTCAGTGGGTTTAAAATTTTGTCCTTTCCTGGGAGTTAAAGTTAAATCTGCCACCTGTAATTCCCTCACCCTTTCTACTTTGATGACAGGGAGTGATTTACCTCCTTCCAGTCCTCTCAATCCACTCACACCCAGCCAATCCAGACCTGCAGCTCTGCACTAATTTCAGCTGATTCTCTGAAATTCTCCAGAACAAAATTAATTGGGGCCACTGAACCTGGAGACCTCAAAAAGCCTCAGCCCTGTCCTCTGGGAGGTGAGAACAGGTATTCCTGCAGGGGTGAGATCACAGGCAAACATCATTAATATTCCAGAATTTCTCATCCTCTGACTTGGCAGTGCCCCGTTAGTTTTCCACTGTGCTTTAAGGTCAGTAATTAATGTTTGCCCTACTTTTCCACCCAGGAATAGATTTGGGATGGGTTATTTTCTTTTTTCTTTTTTTTTTTTTTTCTTTGAAATGCAGAGTGTCTAGAGAGCACCTGTTCTTCCCTATGGATTTGGGGTCAGCTTTGTGACACCTGGATTCTGTTTTGGGAACATGCAGCAATTATTACTGTCCAACATCTTATAAAAGAACCTTTCAAAGGACTGAAAAATTATAAACCAGGACCAACTTATCCAAGATTAACCACTCATGCAAAGTAATTTTTTTTTGATAGCCTGCACACAGTCTTGTGAGGTGTTGAGCAATAATTCCACTTATTTAAATCTATGGAAATTTACTGTTTGTGGGTATATGTCACTTCAGCACACAGCATAAAATATCTGTATGGAAAAGTTCTTTGCTTCAAAAAAAAAAAAAAAAAAAAAAAAAATCAGTGGTTAAAACACTCTAAAATTCTTCCTAAAAAAACATAAAACTTCCTAAATTTCTGCCCATCCTCACAGAGTTCAGCAAATTTAACAGCTAAAACCCAGCATAATTCTGCCACCTGCTCTTTCCCTCTCTGACTCTACAAAAATACAGCAGGAAACTGTTTTCAACAGGCAAAATAATTCAATTTATCCATGCAGAAATGCTCAACAGGACTGCAAAGGAGGCTGCACAATTTGGCTTAAACTGATGATGTTCCTCATTGTTGAAAGCCTCCACAGAAAAAGCCACTATTAAAAATCTGTTCAACAAAATTAGTAAAAGGTCAGGTATACAGGAGTAGAATACTTTACCACGTAAAAGACAGTGTTAAAGTAAAAAAAACAAAATTGAGAAAGAAAGGCAAAGGGAAATTTAAGAGAGAATGAAAATGTGGAATCTGTAAATACTGAAAGTGAAGGTAAAAAGTGACAGGAGTGAACTCCATGGAATTAACAATATGGATAATCAAACTGAACATTTTCAAATTCTGAAAAATGAGCATGTGATGGATCTATGATATTTACCTGTGTTTTTACAAGAAACCTGCAGGAGTCAAGCTTTTATCTTTATTCTTAATTGTCAGTGCAAACATCTGCATTCTTGAGATTAAAAATTGCAATTCTTGCACACTCCCTATTCCAGCAGCACTGAGCTTCCCCAAAAAATGAGATACACCAGGGATCACAATAAGAAATAATTAATAATTCACAATAAGAAAAGTGACAAGTGGCATTATTTAATTTGGAGAGAGAGAAGAAAAGGAAGGCTGTAAGAAAAGCAAATGAGAGAACCCATAAAAATTCCTTTACCCTGGTTGAACAAGTTTGATGTTGGGCTCATTAGGGATGTTAATGCCCAAACATCATGCTCAGGGTTTGGAACAGACACAGGAGGAGCCAGGCACGTGCTTTTTATTTTTGAACAGTTTTCCTGCTCTTGTCTCCACTTTAACCCAGCTGAGCTCTGAGCAGGGAGAGCTGGACCAGAACATTCCAGAAATCCCTTCCAGCCCAGTTTTCCTGTGATCCTGAATTTCTCCAATGATATTTCTGCTCTCTAGATCCTGGTATGAATTGGAAACCAAGGCTTTGAAAACCAGACACTTTTTAGCTCTGCTCTAAATACCCCCAGCCATGGAAGAAATTGGTCTTTGATAGTGAGATCTTCTCTCACAAAAAAAAAAAAAAAAAAAAAAAAAAAAAAAAGTTGATAAATGAAGGAAAATAGGAGGTTAATTCCAAGCAGAAATTTGTGCCTCTTCACCAGCAAAGAGCAGCTAAAACTGAGAAAAATCCCTCACACAGAAATCCCTTTACAACAAACTCAGATAAAACTCACCCCAAGCACAAATCCCCTTGGCTATAAAACACATTTCCCACTTAATAACTGATAAGCTGCCACAATATAAAATTCTGGGTTTAACAGGAAAAAAATATTAAATCAGAGGGTGTGAATATGTGAAAGCAAAAGGTCTGAAATAAAGACATGTTCTTTAATTTGAAGTTTATTCATTAATTTATGAATAAACATTTTTAAAGTCTCTTTGTTCAGGTTTCTACTTTCCCATGTTGACATTGTTTTTCTCTGACTGAATCCATAATTCCTCATTCTGGTTTTGCATCACTCTCTGTAATGCCCAAAATACCATAATATTATAAATTTAATCCTACAGTTGTTTAGAAAATCCAAGAAAACCAAAACACTGAAACAAGTGAAAATTTGATTACCCACAGAGATTTGTAAGAGGAGGAAAAATGTTGAGATATTGCCATTATCAAACTTGATACAGATTAGTGAGGGTTCATATAATCTAATAATATATTAAAATATCAATTTTTTTTTCTCCTGCCTGTCAGAAAAACTCCTCAGCAATAACACAAAACTGTATTTCTAGTCCCTTAATGAATATTCTTTATCAGCTGTGCTTTATGTGTTGAAAACAAATAAAAAGTTTAATTTGCATGGTTTTTTTATGTATAAGAAAACAGAACAGCTTTTGTAATAAGTTTAGTTTTATGTCTCAGCCTTTAATGTGGTGCTCCCCTTAGATCAGTTAATTATGTTTTATGTATCACTGAAATTTAATATTTTAAGAGAAGAAATGAGCATAGTTCAACCTCTTTACAGCCAGCTGCTCCCCAAAATTTAAAATTCTGTTATAATAAAGGAATTAATTTTCACACTGAGGAGAAAATTGACAAAATCCCTTCAGAGGGGGGATGAGCTCCCAGAAAGAATCTCTTGGGCTTCATAAACTGCACAATGATACAGGAAAATACAGGATTTGGATGATTCTTAATTAATTTCAACCATTTTCTTGCTTCTAATTTTCGTCTCTATTAAGAATTTTGTAACAGCTTCAAGGTCTTGTACACAATTCAATATTCTTGCTTAAATGATGTTTCCTCAACAAAACAGGGACTGTTTATTCAGAGTGTTTATTGCAAAACTGTTTTTGCACACATGGTTTGGGGATGTTTGCTGTTTCTCTGAAATTCCTGTCCTTTATTTCAAGGCTGTTATTACCTCAGGTTTTGTGGTGTAAGAAATCTCTATTTTTTTTTTTTTTTTTTTTTTTTTTTTTGCTTTCCTGTAAGTGAGAGATGTTCATAAAACCATAGAACTGAATTCTACCTCTGCATTTTCTAGTTTATTTAATCTAGCTTTTATTTTCATTAACCACAATTTGGGATAGAAAAAAAGTAAAATCCCATTTGATGTCTCAGTTATCAGTGACATGAAGGGATTCACTCAGTACAGGGACACTCAAAAAAGATTGAATTTGGAATTTGTCCAGAAACAGTGGAAAGCAGAGATGGCATTTTGACCACCAACTGAGCTCTTGAAGGATTACTTCAGATATTCATTAAAAATTCGAGATATTTAAGCATGGAAAATACACAAATTTTGGCATTTTCCACTCTGTAATTTTGCTGAGGAAAAACTAGAATTAATATAAAAACCTCTCACTTTTCAGGCTGAAAAAAATCCACCCAGATAAACAAATTTTGCGAAAATTTTGTATCAAACATTTAAATCACTCTGGCTTTAACAATCTGTTTCCAAACACTCAGGAATGAAGAGAACTGGGGGAAGAAACTCAGCTTTGTTTTGCTTTTCTTTTAGGAGAAACAGCATTCACAAAGAATTTTCCCCAAAAATTGAAGCAGATGAAGAATAAAATTATAAATTATAATTAAATTTATAAAATTATAAATTATATTATAAACCAGGCACCTGCTCTTGGTACTTTTGGTGTTTATGAGACAGAAATAGGCTGCAGGAATAAATCAGGCATTGGGAAAACAGGTGGGTGTAGCAGAGGTGGGAGAGATTGGGAAGTGGGGAAAGGGGAAGAACCAGCCCTGGGCATTTGGCAGTGAAGGGAGAGAAGGATAATTGGGCAAGGAATGACATGGCCACAACTGAGAGGATTTGGATACTCTGGTGCATCTCAGAACTGTAAAAACAAACAGGTTTAGCTGTGCCTGTTTCATATTTTCCCTCATTTTCAGATCTTGTATAATTCCTTTGTATTTATATTCAATATTTATACAGCAAACATGAAGTTTTTCATTGCTTATAAAACCCTTCCTGCACAACCTCTGCTTTTGTCCACAAGACAAGATTTTATTTTCCTTCCCCTTCCTCACTTCTTTCAGTCCTCCTAATTTCAAGCCACTTCTATCTCAATTCTTTCCCAGCAGTTATTCCTCCCTGAAGGATTAACATATTTCTATGTTACTCATTTTGCAAAACAATGTCAGGCTGTATTTTTCCCATCAGGTTCTTTAATCTCCAAACTGTCCCTCATTTATTCCTCAGCCTGTCTGTCTCTTTTCCTGGAATCCCAAAGACAATGCTTTAAATTACAAAACCAAATTCTCAACCTGATGCTGGGGTGGCAGTGACTTTGTAATTTTGTGGGGGAAGGGAGACAAGAGTTTTGGGATAATCAGGCATTTGCCTATTTTTATTTTTTCACCCACAATTTTGTTCTGTCTCTCCCTTTTCCCCATGCAGTGTTTGCTCCTGCAGGAGGTAGCTGTAACTCCTGGAATTATGTCACTTTTTACACTGCAGAGAGTTCATAGCACTGAAAATATAAAATATTCTGTGGGTTTGTGTGTTTGAGACAGACCTCTCATATCAGAGCTGGTGCAGAATTGCATCCCTGGTCTGGATAACAATGTTTTTTTCACTCCTCTTTAACCTGTCAGGTTAATGCCCTCTCCATGACTTTTTGCTGCTCCCTCCCACCTCATCCTCATCATGATTGCTCAGAACAACATCATCACCTGCAAATTCTGTCAAAGGCTTTGCACCTCATTCCCCAGGTTTTTTGGGAATACTTGAAGTCCCACAAAAATCTCAGCAGAGCCCCAGAGATCACCCCAGCACATTCCCCTTCTGCTTTTTCTCTTTCAACAAAATATTCATCCATGCACAGACACTTTCAATATTCAGGATTTCAGTGGATACTCGGCTCTTTTAAAACCTGGTGAGGAAGCACCTTGCAAAAACCATCAGCCCAGTTTCCCCAGTAAAGCTTAACATGAGAACCAGTGTGAAAAAACCAGCACTGAAGCTTTGTGGACAGAGAGGTTCTTGCTAGGAGAGGAAGGCGAAGGGGAAAAAAAAAAAAAAAATCATTCTCCATGAGCTGCTCCTCCATTTTTCCTGTTTTACATGCAGCATTTCTCATGCATGCCTAGCAATTGGTGTCAGCAGAATGCATCACTCCTCACCAGCCATGCTCCTGGATTAGCTACTGGTTCTTACCTGGATGCTGAAAGACCTTTGATCTTCTGAAGTCACAGCAGGAGCTTTAGTCTTGGCGTTTGGCTGGATTTTTTTTCTTCTCCTTTTTAAAGTTTTCCCCAAAAAATAAATGCTTGAGCCAGTGCTGCATCATTGGCTGCATAAATTGCTTTTTTTCTGAGAGGCTCAGATTGTGTGAACTGCACTGCATGGCCCAGAGTAAACATGTAAAACATGAACAAGCTGTAGTTTGAGCTGATTCAGTTTAATTCCATGTAAAACCAACAGAATCTGTTCCAATCAAAACCCAACTCAGGGCAGCTCTGCCTGCTGCATTAAGAATTCAGAACAGGTGAAATTCTATGTGTTTGCACATACTGTAGTCTGACATTTCCAAAGAAAAACTAAAGAAAACTGAAGTTAACCAGCCCCTAGAGATGGTTTTTGGTGTCTCTGATGTTTCTGCAGTTAACACATCCCTGCTCAGTGAACCAGCATCCAAAGGAGTTTTTTGCGGCTTTTTCTTTTTCTTTTTCCTTTCTGTTTTTTTAACATACTCAGCTTACGACTGTGCTGAGTAATAATAAGATTCCCAAATCCATTCCTCAGATCAAATAAAGGTAATTACAGAGCTTACTGTGGGCGATTCCCAGTGGGAGGGTGGGAGTGGCCACGGGTGGGGCTGTACATGCACAACAGAGAAAATGGGAATGTACCACACCCGTCATAAAACATGCTGCCACAGCCAGCAACAGAAACCATTAGGGTGGATCATCATCCACACCTTCTCATAAAGACACAAAGATGGCATGAGATCCCAGCATGAACTCTCCAGTCACAGGGAGATGAGTGTGACTCACCCCAGGGACAAAAAGGAACCTAAAACAAATTAGGAGGCTCCCAAAAGTCCTTACCCTGCGTGTGTGCCCCCTGCAAAACGTTCCCCAGAGAGGAATGATGGGGTGCACGGTGGCACTCACAGCCCTTGAGCTATCAGTGGGTAATTCATGGGAACAGCTGCTCATTAATCAGCTTTAATTACGCACAGGCAGCGAGGAGCAAGGCCACAACTTGTTGTGTTTTGGGTCTGGAGGAGCTGGCAATCCCTGACCCACATTATTTATTGTATCATTCAGTGCTCCTCACATTTTTGGAAAGGTTAACCGATGTCCACTCTTAGCATCTGGTTTTAAAACCAGCTGGGAATTTGGCTTTCCATTCAAATGTCGTGGTGGACTCTAAAAAAAAAATAACATTATACAAAATATTGTGGATACAGAAAATATTGTGGATATAGAAAATACTGTGGACAGCCCATAAACTGCTTTGGAAACTAGGAACTAAAATAGCCACAGAAAGGAAAGGAATACATTGGAATATATGAACAGGAGAAATATATGGAATATATGACAGGAGAAAGTAAAGTGACACAGACTGTCAGGAAAGGAAAGGAAAGGAAAGGAAAGGAAAGGAAAGGAAAGGAAAGGAAAGGAAAGGAAAGGAAAGGAAAGGAAAGGAAAGGAAAGGAAAGGAAAGGAAAGGAAAGGAAAGGAAAGGAAAGGAAAGGAAAGGAAAGGAAAGGAAAGGAAAGGAAAGGATGGATAAAGGCATATGTGGGAGACAGCACACATAATTACAGGAGAAAGGGACACTGAAGCTCACAAATGATGGTGTGAAACAGGGCTGTAAAAAAGGTAAGAGTGAAGCACAGGAGCAGGGACTGGAGCAGGACAGAAGGATCATTCCCTGCTGTGTTCTCCCAGCTTTCAGCAACCTGCAGTTCATGGATTTCTGAGCCAAAGGAGGCATCCCCTTATCTCCCACCCCATTTATTGGCTGTTGCTGTTTTTACCCTTGCTTCTTCCTAGGAATTATTTTTGTGAGTCACTTGGTTGTGTTGATAGCTTTGCTATATTTGTGGTATCTCCTCCTTGGCACTCCCCAGACCCAGAGGAAAGCTCTGAATTCAGCCCAGAGAGCTCAGTTACAGATTTGCTGCCACCAGCCCTGAACGCCGTTATCTCCTGTGCTGGCTTTTCCTGCCAACCCAGCTGGTTATTCACGACAGAATCACACAGTTTCTGTATCATATTCACTGCTCCCAGCCCTTGGAACCGTGTCTGACTTCATGCTTAGATGTCTACAATAAAGCAATGAAATTTCACACCCCTCCTTCAGGAAGCAGCAGAACCATTCATCCAGAAAACAGGACAGGGTATGCAAAGGATTGGGTTTGAAAATACTGGCAGAGTTGCAGGGCTGGTGGGGAGAGCTGACAGCTATTTTACAGAGTTGGAAAGGTGCTTTAGTGTTTAGGATGAGGAGGGAAAAGGTGAGGGGAAAACCAAGTGCACCTGACAAACTCATTCAGCTTCTCAGCTAAATTTTTCCATGCTTGGTTTCTGTTCAGTGCTGAGTTCCCTCTTTGCTGGGCTAATTATGCAAGTTCAGCAGCTCTGAGGGACTTTTCTCTGTTAAGAACTTCCCAGATGATGAGTCTGCCCAGTCTACAAGAAATAGGGAAGCCCTTAAAGTGTTGTTTCAGCCACACTGTGTGAATTTTTGTCAGGCTTCCTACTTTTGCATAAATTAATACTCTAGAACTAGAGGTAAAATCCATTCCCAGAACAAACAGGACTGAGAAGAAGTTCTGTAATCTGCTTTCCTCTATTTTGAGGGAATTTCTGTGTGCCTACATCTTAAACACCACAGGTGGTTTTGGCCTTTCCATCCCACAAAGGTGTCAGCAGAACTAGAAATCCTTCAGGAAAGAGCTACAGCATAATCTAAGGTGTGGAATGGCTTCAGAATGAGAAATAACTGTGTTTCAATCAGAAAAAAAATGTGGGAAAATAAGAAAAATTTAATAATTCACAAAGTTCTATGCAAAGAATGAGGACAGACATGGCCCTCTGTGCTCACTGTTGGTGTCAGAAATAAAAGATGCAGGATAAAGTACAAGAAGAAAAACTAAAATGCTGATGTAAGGATGGGAACCTGCACCAAACACCACAGTGAAACAGAAAAAAAAAAAAAAAAAAAAAAAAAATTCATGGTTCTGCCTCTAAAAATGGTGGGTTTTCCCATAAAATAATTTGGGATAAATACCTTTTGAAGGCTTTTTTTTTTACAGAGAGTTGTAGGTTTTTTATAAATGTGTTCCTAGAGCAAATTTAACCTGCTGCAAGCACTCTGCCCACCTTCTCATCCAAGAGGCACCTGGATGTTCCCAATTCCCAACCCCTCCTCTGGACAGCACACCTGGACATGGTGGGAATTACCCCACAGTGCTCAGCTGGTTCCAGCCTTGCCTGCAGGTAGCCCTTAATGAATAAACCCTGATAGTTCAGGAGTGATTTAATTAAAAATGGCATCCTTCTCTCACAGGGATTCAGTTCTTTACTGCTAAGCTGGCAGCAAACACATCCCATGTCACTGGATGCAGAAAGGGTCTTATAATTGCAAATTTTCTTCTCTCATCCTTGAGATTGTGACATGAATCTTAGTTTTCTCTAAATATGCAAAAGGTATTTCCAAAGGTAGCAAATTGTTTATGGGCAGCTAACTGTGAGAGAATTGAGCTCAGAACCCTTGAATAAGAAAGCAGAAATAGCACAGTTAAATTAAACAAATTCACTAGCAGATTTAAATTCAGAGGAAAAGAAATTACAGTCCTTAGAAGCTCTGTAAAGTTATTCAAGTATCCTGTAATCAAGGCCCAATGCATCCTGTGAAGAGGAGCAAGGAAGAAATGAGGAATTCATGTGGCCAAACCAGAGTTTAGTGCTGGGCTCTGCAGGTTCCAGTCCTGTTCCTGAAAATGTCTCCTAAAAACAGGGCAATTTTTAGTGACCAGAATGTCAGGGATCAGCAGAGCAGTGAGAGCTTTGATGAGCCAGTGGCAACCTGGCAGGAATAACCTCAGAAAAGTCTTGAATTCATTAAAAAATCCTGATTTGTATTAACAAATCCATTTTCTGAACGTTTTCCATAATTAATTATGTGTAGAAACATCCCTGTCTCCATGACAAGTGTTAGTCACAACATTCTGGGCACTTCTGTGATATTTGGCACATGACATGTGGTGGATTTTTAACTGTAGAAGGAAAAATTGAATTCTGAAACCTCGTGGGTCCTTTTTCATAAAGACTTGAAGGGATAAAAAGATCCCACAGGGTTATTTGGGAAACATCAGTGTGATGTGGAGAGGGAAATGATGACTTAGGGCTTTGGGCAGAGATGTGAGCACACACAAACTGGTGTCAAGCCAAGCTCAGGGAGGCACAGAGGGTGGATTGGGAACGGGGAAACATCCAAAAAACATCCAAAAAACATCCAAAAAACCTCTTGTGCAAACCAGTCTGAGCCCCAAGGGCTGCAGAGGGCACTGGCAGCAGCACCAGCAGCTCCAGGAGGAGACACAAACCCAAGGTGTGGATTTCTGCCACGGGACTCAGTCATGCAGAGCTGACAGACCAGCTGCTGCTGCCTTGCTCACCCCTGCACCCAGCTGAGGTTACATTTCTCACTGTTTTCTTATTTTTGAGGCAGTTATCTTATCACAGGAGCCTCTCACGGTCACGCCACATTTACAGCAGCCAAAATGTCATGAGATGGTTCCAGCTGCAGCTGGGATAATCAGATACCTCTCTCCAAATCAAAGCATCATTGTTTGCTTCAGCACATCCTACATCCAGGCAACCCACAACTTCCTTAAGCTCTGTCTCCCAGGAACAGTTTGTTGCAAATGATTTATTGTAATCCTGATTATTGGCAACCTCCCCTGGCTGTAATTCTGCCCATAAAGAAGATTTGTCAGTGAGTGATGTGATTTCTCTTTGCTAAAATCTATTTTAACAGTGCAAACTGGTTTTGAGTTGGTTTTTCATTTGGTTTGGGTTTTTTGTTGTTGGTTTTTTTTGTTGGTTTTTTTTGGTGGGTTTTGGTTGGTTGGTTGGTTTTTTGTTATATGTTCTTTTAACAAAATAAAGTGTCTCTAAGGGACATTTAAAAGCAGTGACAGCAAAGATTTCTCAGTATGTTGATTTGGCAGTTTAAACTGATCTACATTTGCAACCTGCTGTGAGACTCATCAGCGAGGGCAAAGTTACAAATTACTTTAGAAGTGAGAAGTTTGGACTCCAAGAATAAAATGAAAATCAGAAATACATTGCCAGAGGTTTTTCTCTGCCACAACGTGCCAGTTCCAGGATGAGGAGAACCTGGAGCTGCTGGTGCCAGTGTGAAAACTGAAAACAGCACTGGGATTGTAGCCTTGGGATTTATCCCACATGGGAGATCCTCCAAAGTGGATTATTGACAAAGGCAGTCAATAACCACCACTGAACACAGATTATCAGCCCAGCATTGTTTAAGTATAAGGCTGCTTCTTATTTAACAGTCAAAAAAAGAAAAATATTTCCCCTATGGCTGCTTCTCATTTAATAGAAAGAAAACAGTTTCCCTACACAGGGGGAAATTTTTATAATCTAAAATGTGACTAAGACTCCTCCTTTCCCACCAAAATTAAATTCATCATCAGAACCTGACAAAGGTCTCAGAGGGGAGGGACAAGAATGGTTTGGTTTTCCTGGACCTTTTGTATTGATTGTCCAAACAACCCTGCTAAATTCACTTTGCTCTCAGAAAGGATTAATGAAAATTCTCTCACAATGGAGAAGCCACCAGGCAAGAACTGTACCTGGGCAAAAGCTTTTAATAAAACTCTAATGCTCCAGACCACAAATGAGGCAGCTGGGCTGAAAAATTGCAGTATAAATAAAAGAGAGGTCAGAGGCAGCTTTGTATGACCTGAAGATAGGTGGGGAAGCAGCCCTGGCAGGGCAGGCAGTCTGGAACTCTTACAAATCACAAATACACACTCACATATCTTCCCCAGCTGTCAGTTTTCCCACCTGCTTCTTTCAAGATGAGGAATCTCTCTCCTCATCAGCCTCCAGTTAAGCCACTGGGAGAAGAGCCTGAGACATTTCTGAACTTCATCTCACATCAATTTTTTTTTCCTGATGTACTACTCCAGGTCTCCTGCTTGATTTCCAAGCCCCATTGTGTTCCATCCCCCCAGGCACAGCAGTCTCACTCATCATAAATACAGATTTGTCTTTGAACTATAAAGGCAAAAAAAGGTTTCCACATTTTGAGGTGATATATCTTTGTTAAGCAAACCTAACAAACCCCTTAGATATTTACCTAACAGCTATTTCAGCACGTGGCAAAGACCTGGCAGATTAACTCTTGAATTAAAGTGGCTTTTTTTCCCCTGATTAGTTCACCTGAAATCAAAATTATGAGCATGAACACCTTTGTGTAGCTACAAATTTGGTGGATGGCATAAAAGGATGTGTGTTCTACTTTTGTTTTACTCTAAGGGTACAGTGTACAAGGAAAAAAAATCATGGTAGAAAACAAAACACCAGAAGATTAAATTTATTCCTTTTAATCCACAGAAGACCATCAGATATGGCTCCTATATCCAAAGATCAAAGATTGGGAACTTGAGAGGAAATCCAACTAACAAAAACAGGGATGGAATGATGAAGTCATTTACATATCTCAGATACATTTTAATCATGCAAAACAGAGCAGAAAGGCTGAAGGGATTGGGACTAATAAAAAACAGAAGTGAAAATATAAATGTGTTGTAACCATCAGTCTGAGTGATGATAGGAAAAGATCCTTTTTTTTTAATAGAGTCCCTCTGTAAACAACTGGGGTGCATTTATATCCCAATCTCTCAATAAAGTGACATTGCTAAATTTGCATAACCCCCAAACAACATATTTTCATTAATTTATATCCTGTAAAAAACAAAGAAAGGGCTTATTTTTATAAAAATTGTGTGGTGAATCCATAGAAACCCCATCTTCATTGGAATTACAACTACAGAACATTTCTTTAAGAGCTAAAAAGTAATTCCAGTGTGTCAGAAATTCCTCAGGATGGCTCCAGCTGCATATCCAAACCTCTCCAGTCACCTGGGTTTGTTCCACAGTTCAGGCTGGAAGAAGTGCTCACTGTAATTTGATTTTTTTTTGACAGGATTTCTGCCTGACGTGGCTTTGGTGATGGTTTCACTACTCCAGGACCAATCCAATATTAAATTTTCTCCTTCGGACCCTCTGGAAAGGGACCAGCAGGACCTGATGAAGGCACAGGGGGATTCAATATCCCCAGTTCAGCAAAGTGTGAGTAAACTGGCCCAGGCCTGTTCCTCTCTTCAAACATCAGCATCAACCTGCAGCTCTTGCTGCACTAAATCTCCCCAAACCTACTGCTGACAAATACTGCAAGTTTTATTCCTGAAGGGTAGAAATTAGCTGAGTTATCCTGCTCAGCTGGTCTTAAACTCCAGCTAAATGTTCTGTTCCATTCCTTAAAATGACTGGGAAAGCTGTGCTGTGTGCACATGGGGCAAGTGTGGGTTTATCCTGGATTTCTTGGATTTGGAGAGGGAAGGAGGGGAGGAAGCACTCAATAATCAGTGTTTTTATGGAACACATAAAAAGGCATTCCATTCCATTCCATTCCATTCCATTCCATTCCATTCCATTCCATTCCATTCCATTCCATTCCATTCCATTCCATTCCATTCCCCCCTCCCTGAGCACAGCACCCTGCTCCTGGCTGATGAGTGTCCTCTCAAAGGCATCCCAGTAATTACCCATCCCTGATGGCAGGGAAATATGCATATTTTCATGTTTTCAGTGCCAGGATCCTGCCTTTCTCCTGCAGATTAAAGAGCACTTCAGGAGCTGCTGTTTCCTCTTTGCTGAGCTGCAGGAGGGAGGGGAGGAGATGAGACAGGAGGGTTGAAGTGTCTGCCCAGAGCCTGTCTTGTGTCTCCAAATGAGTGTGGCCACCTTAATGAAGGGAAGTGATGTAACCACCAACAAATCTGGAGCTGTAACACCATCAGGGGATGAGATCAAGCTTATTTGACTAAACTTGCAGGCAACAAGACTTGCACTTATCACATTCCTGTCATTTAATCTTTCATGTCTTCCTCAGCTTTTCCCTGAAATGGTCGGACAGAGAGTCAGTGTGCCCTGTTTTTCAAGGACAATTTTTTTTTTTTTTTTTTTTTGTGGAATCAGAGTGCTTTGATTTGGAAGGTATTTTAAAGACCATCCAGTTCCATGCCACTGACTGGACCAGCCCAGTCCAACCTGGCCTTGCTTTTATTTATTAATTGTTAAATAATTCTGGATACCAACAGCCAGAAAACCCTTGAGATTTTTTAGGGCTTCTCTGCATGAAACTGGTCATTTCATACTTACCATTAAAAGTGCATTTTTAATGCTATTAAAATAGAAATTTAAAATTGTAAAATACATATAGATAAATAAATTAGACAATTAAAATAATGGGATGGGATGGGATGGGATGGGATGGGATGGGATGGGATGGGATGGGATGGGATGGGATGGGATGGGATGGGATGGGATGGGATGGGATGGGATGGGATGGGATGGGATGGGATAGAACAGAATAGAATAGAATAGAATAGAATAGAATAGAATAGAATAGAATAGAATAGAATAGAATAGAATAGAATAGAATAGAATAGAATAGAATAGAATAGAATAGAATAGAATAGAATAGAATAGAATAAGCTCTGACTTAAATGCTAACCTTAAATAAATGAATGTCAATATTCCACGGCAGGATAACCCCAGTTACAGCTGCCAACCCTACGAGCCAGACACCAGGACAGAAAGGAGGAGCTCAGAATCCTCCCACAGCCCCAGCCCTGCTTCCCCATCCCAGGATCCAATCCACAGCAGGTACCCTGCCAGCCAAGGCATCCCCTGTGGCCAGAACAAGCTCAAGGCTTCCTTCAGCACGGAAAAATTCCGGCGCTGCAGCTACGAGGAGAGCGCAGCCGGGAGCTACGACCGGTTCCTCAAGAGCAGCAGGAACCCCTTCCACCCTTACAAGAGGCAGCTCAGCCAGGATGTTTTCCAAGAAGCACACCAGGCCCTGCCACCTGAAGCTTCTCCCTTCAAGAGCCACGGGAGCATCGATGGCTTCGAGGCGCTGCCGGGACCCGCCGAGGAGCCGGAGGCGTTTTCCACCCACATCCCAAATATCTCCGGGGAGCAGCCGTGGTGTGACAGCCTCCAGTACAGCTCCACGGGCCAGGAGCACGGCTCTCAGGTCATGGTCAGTGCTCTCTTGGAGCTGTTCTCCCTGTTTTCAGTGGCCAAAATGTGCTTGTGGAAGTATTTTCCTCTTACAGCGTGACTGTATTGTATTTATGGTTCTGTTGAGCTACGGGCTTGACTATAGGAAAAGCATATCCATGTTTATTTGGGAAAATCATATTTAGATATATCCATGATTAGTTGTCCACATTCTCCATTTTCTGGCCTCTTTCTCAAGCAATCCTCAGAAAGATGCACAGGAATAAATAATTTTCCATTGGACGAATCCTAAATACCCGAATGCTCCCTGACACCAGGATTTGTCATCACCTGGTGATTTCAAGAGACTAAAATCACTATTTTCAGGCATGGGGATGTGGAGCAGATCTGGTCCAACACCCCAGCTCAGCTGCACTTTTCTCAGTGCAAATACAAGAGAAACCCTAAGACATCAGTGCCACCAAAAAATAAATATCAGCTCTGTTTATGTGTGCAGTATCAACTTGCCTGGGCTAATTTCAATACTAGATAGAGGCAACTGCTTATTTAGGGCAGAGATCCCTGAAAAGCAAATTAAATTACCCTCCAGTATCTCCACAATATCTCTGCTGTGTTCCAAGGTGCAAAGTGTATCTTGATCATCTGCTGCAGCCAAAATGAACAACTCCACCTGCCAGGGGAGGGCCCTGAGCTGGCTCTGAACGCCTGGGAGAGGGAGAATTCATGGCTACCAAATGGAAGAGGAGTTTAAAAATAAAAAATCTTAATTGGATTAAGACCAGGGAATGGAGAGATGTTGTCAGGGAACATACCTGGGGATTGAAGCCATCCAGGTTAAGGAGGAAATTGATCTAAATCTCTTATTTCCTGGATAAACACTCATCTAGGTCAGAGGAGTTCAGTACAAAAGCTTTGAGCAGCTGATGAAAAAAAATTCCCATTGTCTTCCCAAATCCCTGCAGGATATTTTTATATTTATTAGATATTATATTTATTATTATTCATAACAATAAATTATTATATTATATATTATAATTATTATTTATTAGATATTATACATCATCACATGATAGATAATATTATATATTGTATGCATTATATAATATATATAAGAAATAATGTGTATATATATTTATTTATTAATATTTTTAGACAGACTCAAATGCCACAAAAGCTGGTCATGTTTTAAAGCAGAAGGATAAGTTCTATTGGATTCTTGAAAAAAAATAAGGTTCTCACTGAATTCCTCCATTTTTACATATTCCCTGCATCTTGGTTGCACCCAGTGTGATTTTTCAGTGGCCTTGGACACTTCCAGGAATGGATCATCCCCACATTTACCCCATGAAAACATAAACCAACCTCTATTAGCTCTCCCTAAAACAGAATTGAGCCCCAAAAATTCAATATAATGAAGGCAAATCTGGATAGAATTATTTTAAATTAAATTTAAATTAAATTAATTTTAAATTAAGCTATTAAATTAAGGTGTTTTCTCTAATAACTCCTTCCTTGACTGTTTCCCAGCAGGATTCAGACATGAAGCTCAGGACATCCCCCCTGGAAGGGCAGCCTGGTTTGTATTGCTACCAGCCCCAGCAGATGTATTGCCCCTCACACTCCTTCCATCAGGTCAGTACAGCTGGTGCACTAAAATCCCTGGATTTTTAGCACTCAAATGGTACAATAATTGTAGTAATGATAATTTCTAAAAATTATTTTAAAATATCTTTACATTTGTGGGTTTGCAGGGTTGTGTTTATATGCCTACATTCTGTTTATAAGATCTAAAATAGAGCCACAGCTAAGTGGATTTTAAGATGGTCATTAGGAAAAAGAAGAAAAAAAACAATCTAAAACTTGTGGAAATGGAATCTTGCCACTGCATATTTATATTTTCACCATTACATTCAAGAAAATTTGCTTTGAAGCAAGATAAATTATTAACATAACTCTTGATATTTCGGGATCTTAATTAACTGTTCTTTAACTTCAGGGGGAAAAAAAAATAAATAAATGTGACTGTTAAAATTCAGACCAAACAGAAAAATATTTTAAAGTAAAATTGGAACAGCAGAATGATATTCACTTTGCTTGTACCTGATGGCACACTCATCTCTTTTGAAACCTTTTGCCTCTTACATCATCCCCAGAGAAAGATTATTCAGATGAGCCATAATTGACAATAATGCTGATGATGCAGGAGAATGTGCAAGATTAGGGTTGTTCTTCTGTAACTTTGTTATTGACACTTAAAATCATTTCCTTCAGATGTAAGTGGTGGTGCAAAATATTTTCCTTCAGATTTAAATGGTACTGCTGTCAATGCTTTGAAATTTTCCTCTTTCAGGCTCAATTACCTGCAAGGTGTAAAATTTTCAGTGAGGTCTTCAGGATAAAAAATATGTTGATTTCAAATAAGGGAAGAAAAAAATACTTAAGGTGAAATTAAGGCAAGGAGGAATTTTCAGATTTTAGGTAGAAATCCATGTACAAAACCAGCACAACCCCAAGAGACCCAACCACCAGAACTGAATTAAGTGAGATTTAAAGGAAACTCAGAAATGTGTGAAGATAAAAGCTTCCACCTGAGTTCTGCCTCCTGAAGTCAGATTTTGTGGCATCAGCTGCTCCATCTCCTCCAGCTGCTCCTGGAGTATAAAAACGTGACTGACAGAGCAGGGATTTAAAACTGGGCAAAGAAAAGCAAAGCCAAGCTGGCAAAACAGGCAGCAATATTTAAATTCTCATCATTGCCATAATTAGCTTACTTGTGTTGCTTTCTCCTAAAACTCAGTAGAAGTGATGAAAGGCAAAAATTAAGGTAAAAAATAAAATAAAATAAAATAAAATAAAATAAAATAAAATAAAATAAAATAAAATAAAATAAAATAAAATAAAATAAAATAAAATAAAATAAAATAAAATAATAGAAATACAAATAGAAGAATAGAATTAAAATAGAATAAAAGGAAAGGTGATAATGCCCTACCATCCTAACTTACAAATCCATTATTGTTATTTTAGAAGGAAATGGTCCCAAAATGGTGCCAAAAAAAAAAGCTCTGCTGCAAATATGAACTATTGTGGATATGTCACAACTCCATATATCCACTCAGTATAAAAATGCCATTTCTGTGTGCAGAAACCCCACTTAGCTTGTGAATTCATGGAATATTCTTAATTTCTTTATCCGTTCTTTCCCCTGTCCCTGCTGGTTTGACACCAGTGCTGATCACATTCCAAAATCTCTGGATTTAAAGCTCCTGGGAGCTGCCAGGCAAGATCCAACAGGCACCAAGAGGAAAATCCTCCATCCACCTGCAGGCTGGCACTGGGACAAATCTCTGAAGTGCAGCAGGTTTCTGTCAGACTTTTCAATACCTGTGCTTAATGACAATATAGAAAATACAGAAAAAGTCTGGCAATGTGTTCTGCTGCTCAGGAATAGAATAGAATAGAATAGAATAGAATAGAATAGAATAGAATAGAATAGAATAGAATAGAATAGAATAGAATAGAATAGAATAGAATAGAATAGAATAAAATAAAATAAAATAAAATAAAATAAAATAAAATAAAATAATAAAATAAACAATAGGTAGAAGATGTGGAGTTGCTGTCCCTGTGCCATAAACACAGGCTGGAAAATTAAAAGAGCACGGGAGACAGCTGAGAAGAAGTGGAGGAACCTCTTCTGCATTATTAACATTTTACATTATTAACCACTATTAACACTTCACATTTCCAGCTGGAATGGGGCAGTGCAAGTTAAATCACTCCAGGGAAGTTCCTCTCCAGAGAACAGGCCCTGGAGTGAAAGATGTTCAAACTGAGCCTCAGATTTCATTAGAGGGATGAGAGGGATTCATTAATTTTGTCCAGATGATAAAACAGCCTCACCTTCTCCTTTGCTGGACACAACAGAAGTGGTGACTCAGAAGAAAAATGAGTTGTTATTGAGTTGATGAAGCAGCAGACAGTGGCTGGAGCCACTCACCCACCATAAAACACCTTTCATGCCATGGGAGTCTGCAAAACCTGCCATTCCAGCCCATTCCCCAGCCTCCCTTCCCTCAAAAGCACCAATGAAACCAATAAAACTGAAATAATCCCTAAAACACCCAGGCCTGGCCTTTCATGGTGACATCAAAACCAGCCCTATCCAAGTGTTGTTTCCTTTCAAAGAGCCACCAAAACCAATAAAAATCAGAATTATCATAGGAATTGCCCAGTTTTCTGCTCTTGGGGGGAAATCTGCACCCAGTGCAGGAGGCAGGGAGCACCACAGTGCACACAAAAATTAGTTCACTGCTGCTCTGGAGACTCTAATTGTGCCCAATATTTAGTTTAACATGATTAATTATGTACATTTCGTTTCTTTCACCATGCAAACAACTGAGTCTATTCAGTCTGGTTTTCCACACTCCACTGCAGGCAGTTCAGTGTTAGAAAGATAAAAGCAAACAGGCAAGAAAAGCTCCAGCAGCCAGCATAAAATTACAGAGAAAATGACATCAATTATTCAGAGTACAGAGTAAATAAACAAACTGTGAATATTTTGCTGTTTTAAGGGGACAAAGACCAAGAGCAACCAAAGCTATTGATCAAAAATATAAAGGAATTACAATTAGAAAACTAAGGAGATGTCCAAGGGATTTTTCCCAGTGAATTTTGAGAGCTCCATTATAATTTTTTAGAGGAACCACACAAACCTCATGGCACAGGGCTGCTGGTGCTGAGCAGTAAAACACCAGGACAGGGAAGGCATCCAGGTGGAGTTTTTAATAGCATGTGACAGGACTTCTAATTTTGGCCATGCCCTCACCCCTGGAAAAATTCATCTGGAAGAGGCAGAAATTCTTCTCCTGCAGAGCTCCTAGAGAGCCAGCTGATGTTATCTTACCTAAGCTGGATTGTGTTCCTTTGCTCTTGAAAGTCTCTTTCCAGCAGGTTTTAAACTGTGATTTGATGAAGAAAAATGTGGAATATTGGGGAAAGAAAAAGATCAAGTGGTGTGTTATAAAATTGAGAAATCTGTGGAGACTCTGGTGCAATCCAGGCTGGATTTTTATCCCATCACTTTAGTGTGTCTTGGGACAGGAAGAAATAGGTCAGAATTCCTCAGGGAGTTTCTGTGGCTGGTCCCAGGGGAAGAGTGGCATAAATATTGTCTGATTTTAAGGGTTCTGGATATTCCTTTTTGCTCTGGCCCAGTGGAGAATCCTTTTCCTTGGGATTGACTGGGAGGGAACAGGCAGGGAGCAGCCCAAGAGCTTCAGCACAGGCAATGTGAAACCACCTCAAAAATGTCTCAAATGCTGCTCCCCTGAGCCCTGGAATGACATCACTGACTTATTCCATAACAATACATTCATCTAAAATATATTCTGGTGCATCCATTAAAGTTCTTGCTGTTGTTTGTTGGTTTTTTTCCCCTGCCTTGCACGGTAACAGCAATTTTAACAGAGATTTTGAGATGCTATTCCCTTAGGAGCAGTAATTATATGCTTTCAAATTTTTGCCTTCCTGTAGCCTCTCCACCTAAAGAAAAAAGCAACCAGAAAAAATAGCACACAAACCTAAATAAGGCAAAACTTCCCTGTTTCTTCCTACATTTTTAGCAGCTTTATTTCCTCAGCTGTTTTTTCTAAGGTGAACACTGCAGTATTTTATTCTGGTGGCTTGGGGTTTTAATGTCAATAAAATGACATAATTCATTTTTTGTGTGCATGTTCAGGGGAGGCTGAGCAGGCTGAAATACTTCAGAAGAGATGGCTGGAGGGAGATAAGCTCAATGTCTATAAAATCAATAATTATCTGGGGACACTTAATAGGATAGCAGACAATAAAGAAGAAAATACTTCTTCACATACAGTATCCTCAGAAATAATGCTGTTATTAGGGAATATTTTTGGGAGTTTGGTGTTAAAGCAAATAACATCTCTGCTGTCCCCAGTACCCCTCAGGTGGCAGCTACCCCGTGACTTACATCACCTCCTCGCACTACCCCTACCAAAGGATTGCTCCTCAAAGCAGCCAGGAATCTCAGCAGCCTCTGTTTCCCAAACCCATCTACTCCTACAGGTAATACAATCTTTTTCCAAGCCCTCACCTTACAGGAAATACCCTGTTTACCCCTGGCCTGTTTCCAGCATCCTTTGCACCGACACGTTCTCTCCTCTGTCTGTTCCCGGGTGTTCTGTCCTGTCCCCACGGATCACAAAACGTTCCAGACTCTGGGGCCAGCCAAGGCACAGAGGAATTAAGTGTTGTAAAGCAGGAGAACACTCTTGATCACTCCCCAAAGGGGAAAAAAAAAAAAAAGTGAGGCATTTCTCTAATGCAAAATTTTAGGTGTTGCGAATTTCATCAGCATGAGACTGATCCTACTTAGCTTAGTTGGCTATTCCAGCACCTTTATTAAAACTGATTTTTTCCCCAGTTACTGAAGCAAGGAAATGCCTAGAAAACCTCTCAGCTATGGCAGTCACCACATAGGTTTAGTCCCCAAAGTAGATCAGACAATTAAATTTTAATTATCCCTAGTTTTATTCTCTTTGTGGCCTTCATCAGTTTAAGCATTCAAACAAAACCTTCAGTGACTACACACCAGCAGGATTTACAGGTCTTGATTCTACTTTCTGTATTATTTTATTTTAAACCCAGGCTGGACTTCTGGATGATTTTGGAGAATTACCTGTAGGAGTTGAGGAAATTTTTATAAACAACTGAGTGGAAACATAAAATTATCTTTATATTTTTGCTATGCCAGTGAAAGTTGGAGTAATTATACACAGTGTGAAAAATGATCTATTTTTGGTTGTGAGAAGTCAGGCAGAAGAGGCTAAAATGTTTGTTTTTTTTTCTCTCCCTAAAGCATCCTGATCTTCATGGCTCTCAAAAACAGCAAGACAGGGAGTTTGCCAGTCAGTGAGATTTACAATTTCATGACAGAACACTTCCCTTACTTTAAGGTGAGTTCCACAGTCATGGGGAGGGGAATCTCCCTCCAAGCTTATCTGTCAGCAGAGGGAATAAGGGATGGGATTCTAAATATGAAAAGAGATAATTTCTTAGGAGATTATTGCCAAATCAATTACATACATTACAAATCAATGGTCACAAGCTACCCAGCATTTTGCAGAAATGTGGTGATATTTACCTAGGCAGAAATGTGAAATGTGGTGATATTTAACTCAAAAAGATTTTAAGAACTGTTCCAGCTTTGAGCTTGGGTGTATGACAGTGACCATTCCTCACCAGCAGCCCATAAAAAAAGTAAATAATTTTAAAAACACATTCAGTGCTTCCTCTGAGATCTCAAATACAGGCAGAACTGATCTTGTAGCTTCCTGTGCAGCACCTCCAGACTGGTGTGGAAGCAGAGAATTCCAGGTTATCTCACTCCATCCTGGGATATTCACCTTGGGCAAGAGCATCCCCTGCATGCCCTGTGCACAGAAAAGTGCAATGTGTGATGATGGCACTAAGCTCATAATTACACAGTGAGCTGGGGAGGGGAAGGGTGGATGGTTTGCAGCAGCACTGCTGAAATTTGGATCCCTGCTAGGAGGGAATGGCTCCTCACCCCTGGAATGCCAGTGGAAAATGCTCAGTCAGCACAGGGAGCCAAGAACAGGAGGATTAGTTCAGATTTTTCAAAGGGCTGTAATGGAATCATCAAGTGCTGCTCCACTCAGGGCTTTATTTCTGCTGATTCTTCAGAAGCACCTCACTGAGGGACACAGTGGGTGACCTCAGCTGTGAGCAAGGCCCAAAAATGAAAATAAAGCCAGTGAGTCTGTCCTGCTTCCTATTGCAAATAGCCCTGCAGCAATCAAGGCAAATTTAAAACAGCCACAGCAAGGCAGTTCAAACATTTATAATAAAGGAACACTGAGAATAATGAAAAATAAATGTTCCAATACAATCTTGCAGTGGTTTTGGACACTGAGGATATATAGAGCACACATACACACAAAAAAAAAAGAAGATTGCATATGTCAGTAATCAGAGAAAAATACACATTATGACAGAGGAAGAACTGTCAGTGCTGTACTCCTAGATTTCCTCCCAAAGGAATCACTAACTGCTCCATCATTTATTGCAAGCAAGAGAAGGTAGAAAAAAATAAAGAAATCTACCATTAGAAATCCCAGGGGAGTCCACAGGAAAATGGCAAGAGTTTCAAGCAGAGAGGTGGGAATATTATTAATAATTTTTACAGGCATGCACATGTTGATTCATCAGATCAATCTCAGATGCATTCTCTGCTGTTTTACAATACAATTGATTATAAAATTAATCAGCAGCTTTAAACCAAATGCTGCTGCTGCTGCTGCCAGCTTGGGCAGAATCCCTCAGACTCAGACTGTGGCTCTGCCAGGTGCCACCATCCTGGTCCTTTCTGCTTTTTCAGAACCTCATGCCTTTTTTTTTTTTAATTCTTTTAAAAACTGATGAGAATGAGGTTACTGCTGCAGGAAAAAAAATAGTGCAGGGTGTGCTACCCAAGCATTCCCTATTTTGTGGCAGCTTTATTTTTGCATCCTACTTACCAGTGCAGCCAAATGTATTTGACTGTAACATCCTTAAAATAAGCAGGGGAGAGTGAGCAATCAGATATTACATTTACAGTCATCCTGCCTCTGGTCTGCACAGCAGAGAATTAACAATATATGGCAAAAATTAATATCCTCCATCCTCCCTGCATTTGGAGAGTCTTCAGCACAATAAAATCACATAAAAACCAGCAAAGAACATTTTTCTGCTGCTACCAGCACTCACTAAAAAGCAGAATACAACAGGGAGAGGGAAAGCAATTTAGGTTGGAGAGAAAAAAAGTACAAGTGCACACAGAGCCTTGCTGGGAGACATGGGATGATACAAGCAGAGTCAAATTAACTGGGATTCGCTGCCACAGCAAATTTAGTTTCTATGATGCAACAATCTCATTTCTAGTTGAAACAGAGCAATCCAACTCCTACGACCTAAAAAAAAAAAAAAAAAAAAAAAAAAAATCTACGCAGCTAAAGTTGAATTAGTCTTTGATGTACCTCTCCCTTCTCTTGAGACCTAGATTTAAAGAGAAAGGGTTTTGCAAGATCACTGAACCCTTTAAACTTCAAGAGCTGGTCAGGATCAGTGGGGATGGACAATAAATTTTCTGGGTTGGTTTTTTTTTTTTTTTTTTTAGTGATTAGTGAGTCTAACAGAAAGCTTTAATGTTTTTAATTGGAGTTATTTTCAGTGGGCTGAGAGGGCAGGAAGGTGTGTGGTGTGGTGGAAGTGTTGAGGTGCTGGAGATGTGGCACTGGGGACACGGGCTGGTGGTGGCCATGGCTGGACTCAGTGACCTCAGAGGGCTTTTCCCTCCTCAGTGGTTCTGGGATTCCCCAGCTGATTTTAGGATTCTGCACTTTGATCCCCACTGTGCTGAACTCAGCAATGTCCAAAATCAGCCACAGAAGGAGATTGCAGCTACTCAAGAGCAACCCCAGCTGCCAAAGTTTCTTAATTAAACAATCACACCTGATTTAAAAACTGGTGTTTTTCACTTAGCACACTGTGTTAAGCCCTACCTTCAAGCCCTGCCTGAGCAGATGAATTCTCACAGCTCAGCAATCCCAAGTTTAATGCAAGAACCTGCTCAGCTCTGGGCAGCACCTCCAAAATCAATCCATGCACTTTTTGCTTGTACAATTTCTAAAACCATCTCCTAATTTACACCCCCACACGTTCTGAAAACCTCTGAGAAGCCCATGCCACTCCCATCGGAGCAGAAACACCAATTATCCTGTCTAGGTACACAGAGGGGTGTGAGGAGCCTGTGTACAGGGCAAGGAACAGGAATATTCCTCCAGGTCAGCTTGTTCAGTGGCTAAATGGGAGGAGCAGCTTTATTCACTTTTGGAATTAACAGAAAGTTACTTGAATATTGTCTGAAAGGGAGAAAAAACTGATTTGTCATGTTTAGTACAACCCTGTGGCAGAAGATGTTTTAAAGGTTTGAGGTTTCTCTCTTCTCTTCTCTTCTCTTCTCTTCTCTTCTCTTCTCTTCTCTTCTCTTCTCTTCTCTTCTCTTCTCTTCTCTTCTCTTCTCTTCTCTTCTCTTCTCTTCTCTTCTCTTCTCTTCTCTTCTCTTCTCTTCTCTTCTCTTCTCTTCTCTTCTCTCTCTTCCCTTCCCTTCCCTTCCCTTCCCTTCCCTTCCCTTCCCTTCCCTTCCCTTCCCTTCCCTTCCCTTCCCTTCCCTTCCCTTCCCTTCCCTTCCCTTCCCTTCCCTTCCCTTCCCTTCCCTTCCCTTCCCTTCCCTTCCCTTCCCTTCCCTTCCCTTCCCTTCCCTTCCCTTCCCTTCCCTTCCCTTCCCTTCCCTTCTCTTCTCTTCTCTTTCTCCTCTTTTCTCTCTTTCTTCTCTCTTTCTTCACCCTTTCTCCCTTTCTATTACCATTTGTGTTGTCTCACCCATAGCACAGAATAGTGAAATGCTGACATCAGGTGGGCCAAAATGGAAGAAACTCTGAAGGGAAAATAGTTTCTCTTTTAGTAAATAACATGTATTTAATTCCACACCTCTTTATTTTTTAATGAAGAAAGTGAGTATTAAATTTGACCCTCAACTCTTCAGTAAGGCTTTTAATGCCTTAATCCACACACTAGTTCTTTATAAGGTACAAAACAACAGGTTTTATGTGCCTTATAAAAGCATGTACAAAAAATTAAATCCTTGTAAAAAATTTAACCAAGGTATGTTCAAAATTCACAGTCTGCCTTGTGAAAGCCAAAATGGACTCAGATCCATTTATAAAAGATGGTCTTTTATAAAAGGAAGTTTTTTTTACTGGAAGAAGTGTGATGGACTAGGCAACAATTAAAGAAATTATCAAACTATCAAAAATCTGATTTTCTATGAGAGAAGAATCCTATTAATCAAAAGGAAAAATGGAAAAAAAATTAATGAACCTAACTAATGAAACTTAATGAACCTAAGAGGGAAATTCTAATTTTTAACATTTTAAAAAAGACTGTGGAAACCCACATTCATTTTTCTTGCTCTCTGTTCAGTAATTCTCTGATTTATATAAACATTTATGATGACAAATATTTGCATCCATTAATGTGAATCAATAGCCACAAACAACTTCCCCACATTTCAGAGTGCTTCATTTTTTGCAATTCTTATGAGGAATTGAAAAGAAAATCTGAGGATTTTTTTTTTTTTTACAAACAAGAAAAGAATTATTTCAATGATCCAGTTTAAAGAACCTTCCAGCTGCTACTGCTGAGTTAAAAATAAATGCAAAGCACAGAGATGAGTGATCAGCTGTGGAAACCTGAATCTCATCTGGAGTGCCTGTGATTAAACCATTTGGTTATGTAATTGGCCAGCACACAAAGTTACACCTACAGTAGCATGAGAAATCCCTTTGAAGTCTGCCTGGACACTGAATTTGAGCCCAGGTAGCACAAAGTACTTTAATGAAGAGTTGGAAATATTTCTGGGTGTTCTAAAACAGATTCTGAGGGATTTCTTGTTAGTTCTAGAACATTAATTTTTACACACTTCATTCTTGTGATGTGCAAATTCACTTTTAGAGATCCAGCAGGTCTCTGACAGCCTTTTTGCTTGGAAGATCAGTTACTATTTTATCTGATCCCTCTCTTCCCACACAACATGACTGTAACATTTTTGTGGCTTCCCTCTAACGTGCAAGTTTCTCACTGCAGAAGGCACAAACATAAACAGCATTTCTTGTAACCTCACCAGTCAAAACAGAGCTATATATACACAAGTACATTTTAAATTTTATTTTGTTTTTAGCATGAAGTTCTGCTCTTACAGTGGGTTTGTTTCTCAGACAGCTCCAGATGGCTGGAAGAATTCCGTGCGCCACAATTTATCCCTGAACAAGTGCTTTGAGAAAGTCGAGAACAAGTCAGGGAACTCTTCTAGGAAGGGCTGTTTGTGGGCTCTGAATCCAGCCAAGATTGACAAGATGCAGGAGGAGCTTCAGAAATGGAAGAGGAAAGACCCAGTTGCTGTGAGGAAGAGTATGGCAAAGCCAGGTCAGTCATCTGTCAGTGTTTTAGTTCTCAAACAGCTCTCCCCAGAATTTTTATTTTCATCAAGATCTTAAGAGAATTTAAACATGATTTAGGAAGGCATTTAGGGATTTTTCCTGGTCGGCAAAACAAGTAAAAAAAATTAAAAAGCAGAATTACAGTAGACTTAGTTTTGTCAGTGTTTCCAGATAAGCACAAAGAAGCTTCTCCAAGAAAATATTCTCTTGACATCTCACTAAACTTTAAGATAAAAGGCCAGGCTGGGTGGGGATTGGAGCATCCTGGTGTAGTGGGAGGTGTCCCTGTCCATGGCAGGGGGTGGGATGAGATGATCTTCAGCATCCCTTCCAATCCAAACCCCTATGTGACAAAAAGAACGCTGAAATAAGGAATATAAAACAAAATCTGAGATTAACTGCTAAGTATCCGGGCTTAAAACCTAAAAGTGGAATTTATTACATGCTGGTAATTTAAAAGAAAACATTTCAGGCTTTGGAGTTTTTTCTGTATAAGAATATTTGCCATTTCCCGAATAACACCTGCAAGCTGTGCAGGCATAAATCACCCGCGGGCTTTCCTTGTTTTCCAGAAGAACTGGACACGCTGATCGGCGACAGGAGCGAGAAGCTGCGCTCGCCGCTGCTGCCCCGCAGCCCCAGGCAGATGGCAGCGCAGCCCCACGGCCTGTGCGAGCCCCCGCGGGGCTTCCACGGCATCCCCGCCCCGGCAGCGCTGCCCGCCGAGAGCCCCCTGCCCGCCCTGCTCGGGGGGCAGCAGCCGGGCTGCTTCACGCCCCCCCAGGGCTTCCCCCAAATGCCCACCGCGCTGCTGCAGCACCCGCAGGACCCTCCGAGCCTGTTCGCCGCTGGGGAGGCTCAAAGCCAGCTCCGGACTCAGCCCAGCATCCCTCAGGATTCGCCAGTGCCGGCTCAGAGCCCCCCGAGCTGCGGGATGAAGGCGCTGCCCGAGCACTCGCCGGCCAGGACGGTGCAGGACTCGCTGCTGCAGGAGGGAGATCTCAGCAACGACATCGACGCCCTGAACCCGTCCCTCACTGACTTCGATCTCCAGGGTAGGGGCTGGAGGCGGTTTTATCTTGGGGAGTCGGGTTTGTTACATCCCATCCCATCCCATCCCTTGGATCCCATCCCATCCCATCCCTTGGATCCCATCCCATCCCATCCCATCCCATCCCATCCCATCCCATCCCATCCTATCCCATCCCTTGGATCCCATCCCATCCCATCCCTTGGATCCCATCCCATCCCATCCCTTGGATCCCATCCCTTGGATCCCATCCCATCCCATCCCATCCCATCCCATCCCATCCCATCCCATCCCATCCCATCCCATCCCATCCCTTGGATCCCATCCCATCCCTTGGATCCCATCCCATCCCATCCCATCCCATCCCATCCCATCCCATCCCATCCCATCCCATCCCATCCCATCCTCTAGCATCCCATCCTCTAGCATCCCATCCCATCCTCTAGCATCCCATCCCATCTCATCCCATCCCATCCCATCCCATCATCTAGCATCCCATCCCATCCCATCCCATCCCATCCCATCCCATCCTCTAGCATCCCATCCCATCCCATCCCTTGGATCCCATCCCATCCCATCCCATCTCTTGGATCCCATCCCATCCCATCCCATCCCATCCCATCCTCCACAAGATCCATTTCTTTCTCCCATTTTTTTTTTTTTTTTTTTTTTTTTTTTTTTTACATCTCCACTGTTCCAAACCCCACTTCCCTGGGTTACATTTTATATAAACACCATGCAATGTTGCATTAAATCTTGAAATAGTTTCCCAAGGATGCTACAAATTTGCATCCAGAGTTTAAAAAACATTCCTGCTCCCCCTCCGGCTACAATTGCTGGTATTAACCAGTGCAATACAGAATGGGTCCTTTAAATTCAGACCTATTTTCCACTGAAAGCTACTCAAGCACCACTATTTAGAGCCATTTCTTCAAGAGAATTGTCGAGTGAAAGGCACCAAGAGAAATAAATGTGATTGAATTAACATGGTAGCATTTTTCTTGATCAACACTGATTCCACATCTCTGCTAAAAAGGATGCTCTTTCCCTCTTCCTAAGGCAGAAATAGGATCTACACCCCAAACAATTATATTTTCTGTGGTGTCTTCTTATATATTTTGTAAATATACATTTTTAACAGAACTTTAGAAAGAATTTTCTTAAATTCACGCTGATTTAAACTTATGGAGGCAGACAAATAATAAACACCCCTCTTTCAGCCCCAAGAGATCAGAATTACCTACACACAAGCATTTAATAACCAACATCTGTAGCACAAGGATTAAAAAAGGAAATAAGAAGAAACTGAGAGAAAAACACAAAGCAAGCTGAATAAATCTATGAATCAATCTATTAATCTAATTAATCAATAAATCTATTGATATATTAATCTAGTAATCTATTGATCTATTAATTTACTGATCTATTGATCTAGTAATCTATTAATATATTGATCTATTGATCAATTGATATATTAATCTAATAATCTATTAATATAATGATCTATTAATCTATTAATCTATTGATCTATTGATCTGTTAATCTAATGATCTATTTATATATTAATCTAGTAATCTATTGATTTTTAATCTATAAATATATTGATCTATTAATCTACTGATCTATTGATCTATTAGGGAGACAGGTTTGTTACATCCCATCCCATCCCATGGATCCCATCCCTTGGATCCCATCCCATCCCATCCCATGGATCCCATCCCTTGGATCCCATCCCATCCCATCCCATCCCATCCCTTGGATCCCATCCCATCCCATCCCATGGATCCCATCCCTTGGATCCCATCCCATCCCTTGGATCCCATCCCATCCCATCCCATGGATCCCATCCCTTGGATCCCATCCCATCCCATCCCATCCCATCCCATCCCATCCCTTGGATCCCATTCCATCCCATCCCATCCCATCCTATCCCATCCCATCCCATCCCATCCCATCCCATCCCATCCCATCCCATCCCATCCCATCCCATCCCATGGATCCCATCCCTTGGATCCCATCCCATCCCATCCCATGGATCCCATCTATTAATCTAGTAATCTATTGATCTATTAATCTATTAAAATCTATTAATCTGTTAATAAACCTATTAATCAACTTTTTCGGGGGGTGTTTTTTTTGTTGTCGCAGGGAATCTTTGGGAGGAGCTGAAGGACGACAGCCTCGCCGTGGATCCCCTGGTCCTCATTTCATCCTCGCCGATGCCCTCGCAGTGTTTTCCCTCCCACTGCCAGCTGGAGAGCAGCAGCAGCGTGCCCGCGGGGGCCGGGGGCGCGCACGGGGGCGCGCACGGGAGCGCGCACGGGAGCGCGCCCGAGCTGCAGCTCACCACGCTCTACTCGGCGTTCATGGAGCTGGACACGCTGTCCCCGTCCTACCTGAGCAGCCCCGGCTCCAAACCCATCGCCCTGATGTGACCCACGCCCCGAATCCCCCCGGGTGTCAGCCCAGCATCACGCTGAGTGACGGTCCGTGGGAAGGAGGATTTTATCTTCTTCTTCTTCTTCTTGTTGTTCCCAGAACTCGCCCGCAGGATATGTAGCTTTACTATGATGGTTTTCTAAAAAAAAAAAAAAATATTAAATGTTATTTAAGGAGAATATGGTTAACAGCTGAACTTGTCAACGCCATTTTATCAAGCCACTCATCTTCTTCATCTTCCAGAATTCTTGACCTTTTTTTCTCCTTCTCTTTTTTTTTTTTTTTTTTTTCTCTTTCACGAGAGCTGCTTGCAAATCAACACAGAACTCACAGCACACAACAATTTAACTTATTTCTTATGGAGCCACTGATGGCAACAACATCCACCACAGACCACTGAAAATATAAAATCTACCTATTAAAACATTTATAGTCTCCCTTGAAAGAAGTTCTGGGTTTTGGTAAACGTGAACTGAAAATTCTGCAAGTATTAGAAGACAGAGGACAAGCTGCTGACAGACTAAACCAAAGCAACAAATATACTTCAATGGAAAATATCTAAGTTTTACTGTATTTAAAAAGAAATTTTAAACTCTGCTTTTTTAATAAAAAAGAACAAAACTATTTAGTAGAACTTTTACTCGGCTGGAAATTATTCCCATTCATGCCTCTTTTGCCACATAAACTAAACATTAACATGAATTATTATAAAATGAAGAATTTTTTTTAATGGCAATTAAAGAAGAGAGCAATTGCAGTTGGCCAAATCCAGAGAGCATCTGTGTTTAACTGATACCTCCAGTGGGGTTTATTGTGGTGCTGAATGTTCCTACTCTGAACTAAACTTGGGCCAGCTTTTCAGGAACACCCTTCTCCCTCTGATTTTCCACAAAGATGGAATAAAAAAGTAGAAAAATAGAATAAAATAGAATAAAACAGTTTTGTTTTAAGTGAAGCAATATAAACCCAGAGTAAGCTGGAGAAGGAACTTAACAGAATGATGGAAAATAGTCCAGAAACACAAAATATTATCAGGTTGCCCAGAGAAGGGGAAGGTGGCACTGGATGAGCTTTAATGTTCTTTTCCAACCCAACCCACTCTGAGATTCTCTGACCTCTACTCACAGATTATTTAAACTCAAATTAAACCAAGGAGGTTAAATCTTGAGTCAGGTTGGGGGATTTAGACCACAAAAGAGCAAGGAGGGATTCTCAAGGATGGAAGAAAGGAGATGGAATTGTTCAAATAAAGACACATTTTAATTGGCCAGGTTTAATTGGCAAGGTGGGAGCTCTGCCCAAGCCCAGGCCCAAAGCTGCACCCTCACCCTGTCCTACTAGTCCAGACTTAAAATCAGATTAGGGGCAGACGGATAAAGGGACTTAGGAGGAGCACATGTGATGCAGCTTTGTAAATCCCTCACGCAACCACCAAGAAATCCTCACTTGACTCCAGCTCCTCTTCCTGCAAAGAGAATAAGGAGCAGAAGAAATGCAGCCAGCTTGGCCAAGCTGCTCCAGGAAAAAAAAAAAATCATCAGGATGAGAGTTATGCAAATATATTAGAGCTGGGGGAACCAGTTTATGGCTATCTTAACATTTGGATAAAGAAATACAGAAAAAGTTAAGTATGACAGATGATTAGCAATGTGAATATTGTGGTAAGATTAAAGCATGTAGTGAGTATAAAGCTGCTAAATAGTTTATAAACATAAATAATAATATAACTCTATAAAAATATAAATAATATAAATATAAATATAAATATAAATATAAATATAAATATAAATATAAATATAAATATAAATATAAATATAAATATAAATATAAATATAAATATAAATATAAATAATATAAATATATAACAAATTGTGAATATATGTGTGTAATATATACACTATATATATAAAGCACAGTTTATAGTGTATATGAAACACTATATGAACAGAATATTATATGTACATATAACATTATACAAAATACTATTTATAATCAGTGTGTGTGCATATATATAACACTATATATATTAAAAAACACAGTATAAACATATATATATTTAGTTCAATGTAAGAGTCACCAGCTTCCAATTAAATACACAGTATTTAGAGTAGATATTATTAGAAGGATAATATTACTCTAAGTGCCTTTAAAAAAAAATACACATTTTAATCAAATAAATAGACATTTTAATACAGACATGCATTGAGGAAAAGCAAAACCAAAGCAGCACCTGCCTTGTGCCCAGGCACTGGTTTTGTGGCTCTTGAGTTCACAGCTACTCTGGTGCCTTAAAATATGTCACTCTTAAGCCAGAAATGCTAAGAATAATTGGTAAATAATGTTCTCTATGAGTATTAGACACAGGTCTGCCCATGGGAGGGCTCTGTGTGTTTGTGAGCTCTGACTTCAGCAGAAGATCCCAGTCCTGGAGCAGGACCAGACCCCCCAAACTCCTCAAATTCATTTCAGCCCCTCCAGTCCCAGTGGGAGCTCTGCTTGTCTCCATCCTCAGGGAATTTCCAGGTAAAGCTCTCTCCATTTGGAAGCTTTTCTCTGCAAACACCAAAGGGTTGGCACATGGATTTCCTGAAACATTTTCAGCACCCCAAGGGAGTGAGATGCTCAGTTCTCCATGACTTTCAATCACTGTTTGCACCAAATTCTTGTTAAATCCTTTTTAAACTACTTACAAATTCCCCTCCTGAGTCTCACACATGGCCAGAACACCCCAGGCCTTTGCAAGATATTCCTGACAGAATGAGCAGCATTCCCTATATTTTATATTTGGTAGAGGGAGACAACAAAAGCAAAAAGCATCAGGACACCAGAGGAAGTGCAGTGGGATGTCTCATTGCTCTAAAACACGACAGAATTGTAATAAAATATTTATTATTAAAGCAAATCCATGGCATGTGAAAAAAAACATCAAAACTGACAGTAGGAGTCTGGGCAACATCACCAAGCTGAGTTAAACATCTGTGGAACTCCAAATTCACAGATTTGAAAGTGAGAAAAGCAAAACTGCTTTTTCTGAGTGGAAGATTTATGGTTTATGGGCACAAGAGCCCATCCATGATTTGTTAATTCCTGTGTGTCACTCGTGCCCCCTGTGGCCTCAGGCTCACCAATATATTCCATGTTTGTGACCACACACATGATCACAAGCTGGAGGGAGAGGAAGAAATAAAGAAGTCAAATTGTCAGGCTTCATTCTATATTTTTTCTTGGTAATGAGTCTTTGAAGAACGATCAGACATAAAGAATAAAAGGGGAAAAAACACTTTAACATGTTTTTTCTTGTGCTTTCTGGAGTTTCTTGTATCCACACCAGAGGTTTGTCCTCCCTTTATAAAGTTATTTACTCAAAGCACCTAAAAGTATTTTCTTCAATGCATTCCATATTTAATGGAATTAAATTAATGGTTGGACATTTCACAGAAGTTATAAGAAAACTCCTGTAATAACTTCTATTAACAAAGAGTTCTGTTTAAGATAAACAAACAAATAATACTGCAAGTTATTTGCTAATATAAATTGTCTGGGTTTGGGTTTCCCTTCCTGCTCCACTTCAGGCTCCTACATCTGAAATTTTATTGTCTTGCTCCAGTTTAGCATTAGTGATTCTGGTAGACACAAAACCAACTCATTGAAATATGAGTTCATGAGGAAAGAGTTATGCTATAAATTATAATTCCAGAACAATTACTTTTTAAAAGTCTGAAATTATGTATATTTAACTACTTTATTTAAGTTTTTGTACAAGAATAACCCTCAGCTTGTGCAATCCTTATTTTTGACTTTTGAAATAACTTGACTGATAGCACATAAACATTTCCTTAGAGCTGGTGACACCTTATTTTGTACCTACCATAAAATCAGTATTTTGCACACATTGCGAATCTATTTCAGATACATTTGCATTAAATTCCATTTTAAGCAGGACTCTGAAAACAGAAGGAGAAAGAAAGGAAAGAATGAAGTTTTCCCAGTCTAAAGCTAATGCTGTCTGCTTAATCAGCCTCTTCCAAAGAGATTATGCAAACCTGTCTAGAGAAAAAATAACCTTAAGTGTAATTACCATTAAAAATATCTTATTACCAAACAGAAGAGAGTGCTCACTGCTGCCCTCTCCAACATATGATTAGGAAAAATTTGCACTCTAAAGTTTAGGATTTATTAGCTTAACCTTTTTTTTATTGCAGGTTTCATTTAAACTTCAAAACATTCAAATAGCCATTTATATTGAACTATGTTTTGAAGCTCTTTTCTCATGGGCCCAAATTATTACAAGACTTCTGCCTCCCATATTTGCCAGTTCTTGGTATGAAAACATTAGCCCTGAACACTCACTTGTTTTTGTTGAGATAGGAACTGATCTGAGAAGAATTCTCTCTCACAATCTTTCAAACCCCTGGCACAGCACTGAGCTTCTTAAACCCAGCAGTGATTAACTGGAATTATGGAGCAGATAAAACACTGAATATCACATCAGCTGTTCACAAAGCTTGAGAAATGCAACTGACTTACTGGCACTTTCAAACAAATTTAAATGATTGGAATAAATATTTAGATTCCAGAATTTAGTTTACCAGGGCTGCTGCTCCGTTTTTCAGGCTTCCAGATCTGTATGTAAATGTTTGTGTTTAGACTATTAAATATCAAAACCAGCAAACACTTTTACATGAGCTTTTCCTGACCTCCCAATCCATTTCCAGCCTTACACAAACAAAGCCAAAACCCTCAGTAGTGGAAAATGAACTCTCTGCTTCACTGTGCATTCCCTCCCTGCAATGATATAAATGGAAGCTTTAAACAAGCATTTTCCACCTGTGGTCACAGCAAAAACTGAATTGAGAACTACTAAAATAATGATGGAGTTACCATAAAACAGAATTTAAATGCAGTCTGTGTAGAAGCAGAAAAGGCCTATGTTTTCAGTTCAAAGAAATAAACACATACAAAGAATATTTGTTTGCTGAAATTACTGAAAATTACAGCAGTGGGAAGATCATTAATGCACATGGCACTTATTTCACCTGGGGGCTCTTATTCAAGCAGCACATTGATGACAAATACCAGGTATTGGGTATAATCACAACAAATGCTGACTGAAAAATGAAATTGATTATTTCTAGGTCTTTTCTTAATCACAAAATCACAAAATGATTTGGGTGGGAAGGGACCTTCAAGACCATTTTGTTCCAACACCTTCCCTGGGCCAGGCTGCTCCAAGACTGACATTGAGCCACAGCTTCATCACCCTCAGAACCAAAAATTTCACTTCAAAATATCCCATCTAACCTCTCCCTTCTCAGTTTGAAGCCATTTCCCCTTGTCCTGAGTTCCCAAAATCCCCATCCCAGCCCTTCTGGACAATTAGAGGCCACTCTGCTGCTTGGATGAATGGGAGAATCCTGCTCTGGATGGATCCAGCTGTGATCTGGGCACACAGAGAAACCATTCAAGATTTATTCCTGACAAAACCAATCAAGCAAAAGGCCATCATTAGCCACGTGAATTAATTAATTCCTTACTCACGCCATCAGCACCAGGAAGTTCAGCCCAGGCTGGGTGGATGAGGGGAAAAAAAAAACTCACTGAGAGCTCAGGCTGAGCACATCAGTCCCAAAAAAACACTGGAGGAGGGAATTCACATGATTGGGATGAACTCAGAATTCAAGATCTCGCTCGTCCAGAAAGCTGCTGAAGAATTTAATGAATTTAATTTCAAATACATGAATAAACCCAGCGTGTTTGGGCCTGCTGGAGGCACCAGGCATGAACAATCTCTTAAGGAATTTTCCCTCTAGAACTTCAGAATATAAAAAAACTCCTAAAAATATTTCCTACCAAATATCCAGTTGATCTAGGAAAAAACAGCAATGCTTGGTTGGCATTAAAGGCATTAAAAAAAAGGTGAAAATTTTTGTTTTGGCTGAAAATGATCGTTCCCATTTTAACTTTTCTTACAGAAATTCAAACACTGGCTGAAATAATTGTTCCTAAAAGTTATCTGAGTGGTGACACTTGTGCCTGTGTTTCCTCCAAGCACAGGAAGCACAGCCCTGTGTTTGTCAGTGCAAGGAACATTTCTGCAGTGTTATTTCAAATTTAGGTTGTGAGCAATGCCAAAGATGAATTGCAGTGGGGAAATGTCTTTAAAATCTGTCATCTCAGTGCTGAAGAGCTCAGTGTGTCTGGGGCAGTGTTGTTCCTCTGAACTTGTGCTCAGGGCTCTGGCACAATTTAATTTTCAGGGTTGCAGTGAACCCTCTGTTCTCCTGACTTATGAACCTGTGCAGACATCAAAGCAGGCAGCAGGGTTAATTAGACACTTAATTACAGATCAGGATGGTGAGGAATGCATTTGGGAAATAAAAACATGATTTTCAACCCCAGCCAAATGCCAGGGCACAGAGTAACACTGGCACAACATGGGTGCAGTGCCCTTCACCCAACCCATAAAAAACAAAATTTGGGTCAGAGTTTTGGGTTTGTGTTTGGTTGGTTTTTTGGGTTTTTTTACCAAAATAGATTCTAAATGTTTTTAGCTTTCAGGTCTGGCACTTTTAGCTCTCTGGGCAACTTTTGCCAGGGACTCATCATCCTCACAGGGAAGAATTTCTTCTTCATATCTCATTTAATCCCAATTGTTATTCCCCTCTTCTGATTTATCCTGTCATTCCACAGGAAAGGAAGAACTGAAGGTGTTTGGAACCCTTCTCTCCTGTCTGTGTTATCTCTCTTTCATAAAGTAAATTTAATTATGTGTTTTCTTTATTGTTGTTTGTAAATTCCCTGCCTGTTTGTATTTTTTGCTACAGATTACTTTCATATGCAGCTTCATTAACGTGGTTTACGCCCTCCACTAGAATAATTAAATTATTATTAAATAAAACAGGCCTTTGTTATATAAGGTCCCAAGTCAGTTTTCAAAATAATGGCTGGGAATCATCCAACTGCAATTATGCTCTACCTACCTAAATTCTCTTTGTAGTTTTAATTAAAATACATTATCCAGGATGATTTCATCTCCTATTTTAAGTTCTTGCACAGCACTGGTGAAGGGGAAAAAAAATCATCTCTGTAATGGAATTGCTCTTTTTGTGGACTCAGATGGGGAGAATAAATAGGTTTGGGTTATCCTAGCATGCAATGAGATATTTCAGTAATCTCTAAAATTATCTTTAAAGTAAGATCCATTGTGCTGGAGGGAAAAATTGGGAAATTTGGAGTACTTTATCACTGAGAAGTGTTCTTCCTACAAGTGAAAAATGTTAAGGGAATGCAAGTCAGAGATAGATGAATGCCCTTGAACAATGACAAAGAAAATAGAGACATGGGCTGAACACATAAGATTTGCCACAATAACTCAGCAGCTGAGAAATGCCAAAGGAAATAAGAATCTGAGGAGAAGCAGAGAACACCTCCAGAATGATCAGGCATATTTATCAATAAAAATTAATTTAAATATTAATAAATATGAATTTATTAATAAATGAGGCTGTCAAACCAGCTAAAGGGGTGTACTGGTAATGCAGTGTATTTTTAGCAGACATTTAACACTGGAGTTTTCATGGGGAATTTTTTTTTTTTTTTTTTAAATTTAAGGTTCTTTGCAATCTCAGAAGATTTCTAAGCAAGTCCAGGTAGTTATACCAAAATCAGAGAGATTGTTTAACCTGTTTTATTAGTTAGCACTGATTTTGCTCTTTTTTTTTTTTTTTTTTTTTTTTTGGTATTCAGTGAATCAGCATCCAGTCCTTGCAAGAATTCCAAGTCACAATCCAAAAGGGAAACCCTTGCACGAATAAATTCCTTACTCAAATTCCAACACAGGATATTGTGTCAATGAGGAATCCCCAGGAATTCCATGGAATCAAAATGAGTTATAGAAGACATTTTCAAACAAGAACATCCTACTTCTCTTCTTCTGACAGCTGTTCTGCTCCCAGAGAAACACAGAGGTATTCCCAGGAATTCCTGAATAAAACATCAAAGCCACCAAGATGGAATTACTGCAGTAAAACTCATCTCAGCCTGAGCAGCTGGTTCAGTTTCAGATGATAAGGCAGAGACAGCAATTTTCATTTTAATTTCAGAACTTTCTTCTCCAAACTGCAGCCAGAAATCCTCCAGAAGCACAACCTGGTTCATAAGGGAACTCCAAGGTTCTGTTGATGCACTTCAAAACTAATTTATTTTTCATAGTTTTCTTTTTTTTTTTTTTCAAATTCTCAAATTTTCCACTTTGTTTTTGTTTTCAAACTTGCCAATTTTATAAAATCACAACCTGACACCCAGCTGGGATCTGTGCAGCTCCAAAGTCCCATTAATGTAATTGATACCAATTTATTTTAATAAATAAATATTTATTTATTTAATAAATAAATTAACTCCAAGACATTTTCCCAGTCTGAAAGTTAAATCCCACCTGAACACTTTTGCTGTGATGGTTTTACCTCAGAACTACCCAAACTACTGCAGAGCCTTTCCATCAATCACCAAAAAATGAAGCTGCTCACACACATCTGCACAAAAACTGGAGTTTGAATATTGATGGAAGAGACCTGAAATGAAACTTTGAATGTTTTTTTCATAGAAATATTTAAATAAAATAGACAATCACCCTCGTTTCTAGGATCAATAATTTATTTCCTTTTTTTTTGGTTTTTTTTGGTTTTTTTTTTACATTTTGCAATTTGTTACAGGAGAAGAAACACTTGCTAATGGAGGTGACATGTTTTTGAGCCATTTTCCAAGGTAATGGAAAAAGTTAAGCATATTCCCTAGGATGCACATCAATGACTAAGCTGCCAATATTAAATCAATTGAAGCAAGTGCAATCCCTATTTAAACCCTGTATAAATTAATTTAAGGACTCTCCTTCTCCTACAGGAAGACTAAATTGTAGCATCTAATTTTCTTTTTTTTTTTTTTTTTTTTTTTTTAATCCTTAAGTCTCAATCTTTTCTCTCTCTACTTAATCTGCAAAAAGTCAAACAGGCTGAAGCCAAAGCCACAGAATGGATTCCATGCCAAGGTTCCTTCTATTCCTGGTGATTTCCTCAGTTCCCTCCTGTCCCAAAAGGGAAACAAAAGACTCACAGTTTTCTGCAAACCAGATTCTCTGCAGGACAGTGCATTGCATTGCCACAGTGGATGTTCTCCTAGCAAACAAATCACTACCAAGGTACAAAGAATTAGAAATTAACTCAGTAAAAATGCTCCTAACATTTTCCCAGTGGTATAATAATCAGAATCCTACTTTCCTTCCACAAAAAATAGATATATATATTTTTTTATAAATACATTTTAATACAGACAATTCTGTTTCTATGCCAAGAAAAACAAACAAACAAACAAACAAACAGAATTCACATTCAAACAGTTTTGCTGGGTGTATTAAGATACAAGCAGACACCAGAGCAGGCAGGAGCACAGGGGGTTTTTGGGGGGCTGCAGGCACAAAAACACCATTTCACCCTGACCAGGGATGGGGAGAACAACTGAGCTGCAAGGTGAGACCTGGAGCATCACACCCCTCAAATAAATCAGCAATTTCCACGTGGATTAAGTGATATGAACTCTCAATGGTATTTAATCAATACTGAAAAGTCTCTATAAATTTTACACTGGGGGTAGAGAGGAGAACCAGAAGCTCCCAGCTGCCTCAGACCCAGGAGAAAACTGAAGCTCTTGGGTCCAAACACCTGAAATTAATTCTTTTTTCTGTCCTTGTCCTCCTTTCCCTCACTTTTCCCCCCCAAATGCAAACAGACCTGCCCAAATTTTTGTGCCATACACACAATTCCAGCTGCTGCCCTGCAGCCCCAAACAACAGCAATGATTTCTATGGTTTCCTTCCTAACCAGACCTAATTAAAACTGAGCTGTTAACCATCTTTTCCAGGTTATGAATAATTAATAGAGCATTTTTATAATACTTACTAAATGTGACAGTAGGGTATTAGCATTTTTGTACCTTAAATAGCCCCAATCTGTGCATGACTAAGAGCTCCCTTTTACTTTTGTCATGAAGATTGGAGTTTATTTTTTATGGGTTGATATGCAGGATAATTCTCAATACAATTCCACAGTTTTTTCTCAAACTGAAGAGATTTGGAAGTTGGTAGCCTGCATGTTTCACACACAGCCACCACTGTGACACTACACAAGATTTTGGAATAAAACTCAGAGGACAGAGGTGGAAAATAGAGCACCTTACTGACCTGCCCAAAAAAACAAGACATAGAGAGAGATTGTGAACAAGAACTAAACCCCAGCAGATTGTTTTCAACCCTGGAGAGACTTTCTACATTACAATAAATAAATAAATAAAATATTCTGAGTCAGGAAGGGTGGATCACTCAGTTATTTCAGAAATGTCACCACGTAACAGAAAACTCACAGAAACAATTTTGGCTTTTGCCACTGAACTGAGAGCAAAGCTTCTAGATTTTCAACCACAGCTGATGTGTTAATTCTAAAAAGAAATGGTTCTCTCCCTGCCATGGAAGTGTGAGTTATTAGAGTATGCAGCTCACCAGCAATGTATTGCTGCTTTCTTTAAAAACCCAGACTACTAAAGGAATCCAAGACTGACAAAGTGAAAAAAAATATGTCAAATTATAATTTCCCTGAAATAATGTGTTGAACTGTAATTTCCCTGTCTCTCAGAAAAATTATGTCACTATTAGCACTCAGAGAGACTTAGTTCCTTTTTCCAAGATTAAGTCACTGTGTAAAGCACACACTTAATCCTGTTTTACAACAGGAAACAGCCAGGCATTATTAGCAGATAATCTTGGTTAGCTTTGGATGTTTTCTTTCACTTTCAGAAAGTCAGATCCCAAATTGCCAGGCTGGCTTGTTAAAACAGAGCTGCAGTGCTAATTAAAGTCATGTTTAAAATGAGATCAAGGAGGAAAACACAGTAATTCTTTTTTTCCCAGAGCCAATATTTGGTGATTTCACAATGAACTTCCAAAGTAAACCCAGTAATGATGAATGTTAAAATACAAAATAATAGCTAGTTAAGAAGATTAACAAATTCTTCTGTGAACAAGGCTGCTAAAACTTCATTTTCAACTGGTTTATAATAACAATCAGCTGCCAGTTTAAGGAGAAAAAATGTGAGTTCCACAACTGGGCTGCACACTCAGCTCCCCTCCAGAAGGAAGATGAAATTATTGGGTGCTGCACAAAGTTTGGTCTTTAACACTAAATTCTGAAGGTGGTTTTTAAGCAAAACAAGAAGTGGCATTAAAACAGCAACTTTATAGTCAAATTTTTTGAGAAACATTATTTTAGTGCTGTTTATGTCAACACCAATGTGATGAGCAGGTGGGAAAGGAGCAGAACCTCTCTCCTGGACAGGGATTCCCACGTGTTTGTAAAGATTGTGATGTGATGACCTTGAGGGAATGCTAACAAAGAATTCCCAAGTGAGATAACAGTGAGACACAGAAAAAAAAACTGCACTCCTTAATTGCTCTCCCCACCAAGTCCTGGTGTTTGCCTTGCTTTAGGAATCAGAATTTGTTATTGTGGCAAACTCTGGGGATTTTCAATAAGAGTAAAATTGTCCCAGCTGAAAAGCTAAAGCTAGAATTGGTTGAAATTGATTTTATTGAAAATGTCCAATCTTTATTTCTGGCTTAAAATATTCCTAATAATATTAGGCAACAAACTCAGTGTAATAATTCCCATATGATTCACACTAAATTTTCTGTGAGACTGGAATTATTACATATATAATCTGAATTATAAAAGATTTCAGGAGAGAAGCAGCTGATAACTCATCCTCTTGTGTTTAACCTCAAGCCTACCCTAGAAAAATGTCAGAAATTCCAGTCATACCCTGCACTCCTGGGAACACTGTGATTTTCTCTTGGTTCTTTCATTAAGGGCATGTCTACCACCCAAATTTCCCTTGATTACAGTAATACTTTTATGGAATTACTCTTTTTCTTTAAGTCTTGAAAGGAGGTAGCATAAAAAAAGGAGCAGAACATGACTATTTCAGAGGAAATCCCATCAAATGACACCAAAGTACAGCTGATCTCATCACAACTTATTAAACAGATGACTGGCAATTCTGGGCAAATTCCATTCCTAAAAGTCTTTTAAAAATCTTATGCACAGAAGTGACTGTTATGAACAGCAGGTGAAAAATAATCCCTTAAAAAACCTTATACACAGTGGTAATTATAAACACACACTCTATTTTGTCTTTAAATTTTGTCTGCAAATTGAAACAAAACTCAGAAATACTTAGAACTTGCAAAATGTCATTGGATATATGATTTAACAGCCCTGATGGAAAAAAAAAAAAGGTGGGGGGAGGAATGAAAACATTTTTAAAACTATTTTCATCTTTAGTAATTACTGTGCTATAAAATTAATGGTCAGTACTTCAAAGTACTGCACAAATAATGAGGAAATCCTTTGTATTTCTCAAACTCAGTCAGCCCTAGGCTACTTGTGTGATTTAATCCACTAGAGACAAAAAATAGTGATAGATACAATTCTCACTGTGATAAGAATTACTACAAGTTATCACTTGTGTACAATCAGTGAACTTGACACACTTTTGTAGCTACCAAGATTATAAAAAATGTGCTGTAGCCTAAAATCACTGTGGTTTTTCTAAAAAAACAAAAAAAAAAACAAACCTGCCTCCTCTCTCAGCAGTGAAAAAAGCCAAGCCAAACACAAATGGTGACACTCTGAAAAGTGACCAGAGCCCCAAGAAGAGCACAAAAACCTCCCTGTCCTTAGGCTACACTTGAATTGTTTGTTGTCCTGTCTGACATAGGCTGTGACTACAGAGAAGCTCCTCACGACTGGAAATGATGTTTTTATAAAAATTATTACAATTATTACACCTATCCTAACATAGAATGTTCCACTTCAACTCACAGAATTAGACATGGAGACATCAAGTATTTATAGAAATATCTACAGACTGCAACTGTCTTTTATTTTTGTTGGTTTTTTTGTTGGTTTTTTTTTTTTTTAGTATCAGTGAACTGACCTTCAGAGTAAGGGTTTCATGACAACAGGTCACCCCACAGTAGTTTATTCTTGGTGTTGCTATTTCTTGGGCTAAATTGGTGTTAACCTTCTCACAGAATCTGAAGAGAGAACTTTTGCTAAATTTTTTGCTGTGTGTTAAAGCTGTAGATGATTAGTTTCATTTGTATTAATATCTGATGAGAAACATTTTTAACAAAGGAAAAACACTGTCTTAACCTCTCTTAAATGCAGATACAAGTAGAAAATTGGAAATTCCACACTCCCCAGCTGCCCTAGACAAATAAAATTTAACAAGCAGTGCTGAAATCCTTATCTTGGTATCGAGCAGAGATGAAAGAAATTAGACATGGGAAATGTGTGGCATGAAAAGGCTGCATGTTTAATAAAGAAAAAATGTTAAATAAAGCTAAACCCCTTCTGCTTTTCCTGATTATTCTGCAAGAAACTGAAATTAATGGAATGTACTTATGGAGGTTCACAGACCCACAATGCCATTTTACCTTCACCTGAAATGTAAAAGGAATGTAAATGTAAAAACACCCAATTTACACAGCTCTGTCACTGAGCTACTGCTCCCCATTGCAGGTGTTGGTGTTTCCAGGGTTAAACAGGAGGATGGAAACTAAAGGATGAAATACTCATGGAGAGCCAATCTAGAGATGAAACTTGCCTTGGTGAGATGTTTTGCTGGATATTTTCAACAGGCTGGACAAGTTAAATTGGCCTTTGAAGCACTGACAAAGAGAAACAACCACCCAAACCTCTGCCTTTGCATCCATCCACTCCCATTTCTCTGATTACATTTTTGGGAAAGCAATCCTAAAAGATACTCGAGGGCAGGAACATGAATTCACAGAATTAGGGCAAAACCCCTCAGGTCCCACAAGGCCATTTTCAAAGCAGACACTTAAAGAACTTAGGGAAGTGGTATCCAAAGATGATTTTAGCTCAAAACTTCTGAAGAACTGGGTCTGCTTCAAAAGCTCCCAAGAGATGTCATGAAACTCCTACTGTGGCAAAGAGTCCTTGGTTGGTGGATCCTTGTCCAGGGGACGTTGAGCAGCAGAGCTGGAGGTTTTTTTGGGATCCCTGACGATTTCCAGAGGGAAGGGGAGGCCAGCCCAGCTCAAGGTCCTCCACTGTAGGAATAATCTGCCTTGTTGTGCATCACCAGCTTGTTGTCCACAAAGTAGAAACTGTCCGACTGTGTCTCGTAGGGGTGCAGGATCATCTCTCGAACTGGGAGGGGGAAAAGGGGGAAAAAACCCAATAAAATTAACTGTGCTGCTCAGGGCTGGGCTCCAGCACTGCTCAGTGCCAGCCAGGCAGCTGCAAAATCAGGTGAAAAACCAAAAAACCCAAAGGGAATTGCCCAAACCACTCCTTGCTGGTGTATTTTAAACAATTCAAGCATAATCATGGAGTTTTTATGTTGGAAAAGCCCTCTAAGACATTAAAATCCACCCTGAATTCACTAAACCCTTGTGTCACATCCACACTTTCTTTGAACACTTTCAGGGATGAAAAATGTTCATAATCCTAATATTTTAAGGCATCATATAAAGGGGATCTCAGAACAAGAACTCATTACATTTTGGGTCGGGGTTCTTTTAGTTTTGCTTTTAAAAACAGTGATAAAAGAGCAACCTCAAAGTAAATTTGTTCTGGCCTGACAGCAGGGCCTCACTGCATTTTCCACAGACTGTCATATTAGTGCTGACACACACAATTAGGGGTTGTAAAGAGGAAGATCACAGAGATTTATTGCTTGTGCTATTGTGTCTTGGGAGAGAGGAGAGAAAATAAAAGTTATGTTCATAATAAAACCTCTCAAGCTCACAATATAGCACATCAAGCATTAAAACAGATCATAACATTTAAGTTATCCATTTATTGGATGTCTTTTTAATCTTATTTTTTTGCTTGTTTTATAACACAATTATCTTTTTTTCTCCCTGATACTGAAGCTTCCTTTTTATGAATTAAAACGAAAAAAAAAAAAAAAAAATACAACCTAAGCAACTGCCTGGTATGTGATGAGATACATCCTACTAGAAAACAAAATAACACAGATATAAAAGGACGAATTATTCCACCCAACCCACTCTCTAGAGACAGCTTTTAAGAAAGGGTTCCCCCAAACCACCTCAGATGAACATCATGGTGTGACAAACCAGAAAAAGAAAGTTTAAAGAGCTTACTGAGATCCTCTGAGAGCTGGGGGAATTCATAGATGTGCTCACAAGTATTTTTACTGCTGGGGATGCAGAAGCCAAATTCAAAATCAAAACTTTTCAGCAGCTGGTCACGGAAGTAGTGCCTCTCAATCATACGGAAATTATTAATGGGTTTGTCCCCTACTGTGAATTCCACCCTGAAAAAGAAGGGTAAAACTGATGTGAGATTTTATGCTTCAATAAGATCTGCACCATTCCTGAAAGGCAGAAGAGAGCTCTGAGAAAAAAAAAAAAAAAAAAAAAAAAAAAGACAAAACAACAAAAATAACCCAAAAAATATAAAGCAAAAGCACTCATCAAATTATTGTTTCCTCTTTTACTTAAAGCATTCTACAGGGACACAAACATCTTAAAGCTCATCCAATTTCACCCCTGCCATGGGCAGGGACACCTTCCACTGCCCCAGGCTGCTCCAAGCTCCATCCAGCCTGGCCTTGGAGCCCTCCAGGGATGGAACAGCCACAGCTTCTCTGGGCACCCTGTGCCTCCCACCCTCCCAGGGAACAATTCCTCCCCAGAATCCATCTAACCCTGCTCTCTGGCACTGGGAAGCCATTCCCTCTGTTCTGTCCCTCTCCAGCTCTCTTGGAGTCCCTTCAGGCACTGGAAGGTTCTCTAAGATCTCCCCAGAGCCTTTTCTTTGGAGATCCTTCCCACTTTATTTTATTTTGCCTCTTTTAGCATCAATCTCTCCAGCACTGACTAAACAGCGCGAAGAGGCAGAGAAAACAAGAGATTTGGAACCTCTCATAACAAATACAAAATCCCCCTGCTCAACCAACTTGCTGGCAGGATGAAGATGGCAGAGATGGGTTTTTTCCCCCCAGTTTCAGGAGTTTAGTGCCCGGGAGCAGAGGGGGGGACTCACGTGGCTCCCACTTGCCGCAGCCGGAGGAAGGCGGGGGTGAACTGGTAGCGCACGAAGCGCCCGGCGTTGGGGTCCACATCCTTCCTGTCGTTGTGCTCCCGCTCTGCAAAGGCACACAGAGAGCTCTGCCACAGCTGCCTGGCACCCACAAACTCGGGGGGGTACTGGGGGTGGTGCCCTTGTGCCACATCAGCCAGGGAATCACCCAGCTCGCCCTCCTCCAGGCGTCCACCGCTGGTCACTCGGGGATGGGATGCTGCAAGCTGGCACCTGGGTTTGAGGCATTTCTTATCTTCTGGGTTTCTATTCCTCACCTACTGCTCCCACCTCACATGCAGAGTGACTCTGGACAAGCATTTCCCCCTAGCATGCTACCTGTAAGCTACAGAAAACTTCCTGTCACCTGCAGGAAGGGTTAAAAGTGCTTGGCCAGGAAAAGAACAGCTGCCCTGGGGTTTTTATCACCACTGGCAACAGGCAACACTTGGATGCTTACAAGTAACACCTAAAAAATTAATTTAAAAAAAGGCAAACTTTCAGTTTGTTTAATTTGCCCGCTGGCAGTTTCTCTCTTTTGGAAATTCCATTTTCCTGACTCCTCAGTGAGAGATGTTAAACTAGCAGCTAAACTGTGTGCAGAGGGCACAAACTGATGAACAGCCAAGAAAAAAACACCCAGTGATCTCCTCCTCCTGCTCTGCTCCTGTTTACAACATCCATCTGTCCCTTCCCATCACAGATGGCAGCAGGAAGAGCACAGCAGCAGCCAGCCCTGCTCACCCTGTTGGTACAAAGAGACACCTGAAAAACATTCCTGCTGCAAGATGGGGCTCCAGCCCCCCTGCAGTGGAGAGATTCTGCTGCTTTTGGGAAGTACATGGAGTAAAAGGAGTGGGGAAAGGTAAAAAAAAAATAATTTCCTCCTGGAAACCTTATTTTGTGTGTGCACTCACCTGAAGCTGCTGGCTTGGTGATTTCAAACAAGACTGTGCCAGATTCCATGTCCCGGATTTTGAACCTGGTGAAGTCTATCTTGTAAACATTTTCCTCTGGAGTGCACAAATAATCTGCAGGGAGAAGCAAATTTAAATGAAGGCTGCCCTGAAATACCAGGAATTTCTGGCTGTTCTCTGGAGGCCACATCAGCAGTGAGAGCAGCCCAAATGCATCTCCACTGCTGCCTGTTTTAACTCAAAACTGATGTCTCTGAAAGACAGTCTCAGTTCTAGAGACTCAGACAGGACAGAGGAAAGAAATAAATAAAAAGAATTCTCTCCTCCAACACACAGAGGTCATCACCTTTTCCCAACCCTGTGCCAGCAACTTCTGCAGCCATTTCCTCCCAGGGTACTGAGACTAGTCAGCACCTCCATCAAATCCCAGCCTTTCCAGGGCTAAGAGGCTTTGCCTGTTTTAAAAACTGCCCTGTGGCAGAATGCAAGGGCTAAGCAGCTTTGGGAGCACTAAGCTGCACTTAACTGGAACAGGAGTGTCCTCCCTGCTCCAGCCCTCTGCAGACAAAGGGTGGCCTCTTCTCCCCACTGATGTTCACCCACACCAGGGCTTGTTCTCCTCAGCACTGAAAATGATGCTGAGGCCTTTCCCTGTGTTAGGAGAGGAGCCTTTCCCTGCTTTGAGAAATTATGTATCACAGAATTGTTAAGGTTGGAAAAGGCCTCTAAGATTGTCCAGTCCAACCTTTCACCCTGCACTGCTGTGGTCACACTAACCCATGTCCCAAGTGGCTTTTGAAGACTTGCAGAGATGAGGATTCCACTACTAAAATCCCCAGTTTTGGCCTTCAGCCTTGCTGTGCATAGGAACCATCCTCCTCCCATGCAGCACACACTGAAAGCAGCTCCAATAACTCACTTTACCCTGACAAATCTAAAGAAATGCTCTGTGACAAGTCAGGTCAGCTTTCAAACAACAGCACATTTGATTGATGCAGGAGACTTGTTCTGGAAGTTCCAAGGTGAAAATAATACTTTAACATTCTAATTCGAAGCACTTTCTCAGCTACTAATTCCTGCTGTTAATCTGAGCTAATCACTTATTTCTGTCTGCTTTCCTATTTCTGAAACTCCAACAAATCCATCCACCTGAGGCTTAGTCACTGACTAAATAAAAACAAGTTAAAAGTGCTCAGAGCTCAGACCTGCCCATGCCAACCCAACTTCAGCACAGGTCTAAGAAATCCAGGACCACTGTGAGAGATTTCTGAGCTCCTGGGCACAAACACCTGGCACCAGCACTTTCCTAGAAACCTTTTATTCCTTCCAAATCTCCAGTAACTTGGAGAACAGTCCAAGTGAACTCAGTGCAAGGAACAGAGGTGTTAAATGTTCTCCCTGGACAGTTTTACTGCTCTCCAACAGCCCCATATGGTGAATGCTCAAAGGAATGCCAGAGGATTAGTGGCTGCCCCATCCCTGGAAGTGCTCAAGGCCAGGCTGGATGGGGCTTGGAGCAAGCTGGGATAGTGGGAGGTGTCCCTGCATGGCAGAGGGGAGGGAAGTGGATGGTCTTTAAGGTCCCTCTTAGGCCAAAACTCTCTGAGTTTCTACAATTCTATAAATGGGAGAGGACAGTGTGCAAAGCATTCCTGGCATTTGGCAGGGATTTTCCCTTCCCTATCAACACAGCACAAGCTAAAACTGGCACCAGCACCCACGCTGGCAGGAAGAACAAGTTATAAGCTCGACCCTTCTGCTACCACAAGAAAACACAAGCCTGTGTTTGGTCAAATATCCCAAGAACTGCACAAAAAAAATCTTCTTTTGTCTCTTTAACAGCAGCCAAGGAGACAGGACAGGAATTGAAACCCAGCCCTTGCCTTTGGCCCTGATGTTGAGCATTCCTCAGGGAGACGTCCTGCAATTACACCAGGATTTTCAGCTCTGACACATCAGCCACCCCAATTCCTAACCCAGCCCACAACTTCCCAGCTGGGAGCATGCAGGACAAGCTGATGGCAGCAGGCACAGCTTCCCAGAGCCCAGCTCCCCTCCCTGCCCATGGCCACTGGAAGCTGCTGGCAACAGGCAGCAGTCACCCAGGAGCCCAGGACACCCTCCCTGGAGCACGCTGGCAAATCTGAAGCTGCGTTTGTCTGCAAGTTAATTATTAAGTGTTTCTACTCCTGCAGAATTCCTGCCCATCCAGCACCATGGCAACAGCTTTATCCCCCTCCTTGGCAGCAGCGTTGCTGCAGTAACAGTGCCCATGACTCATCTGGAGCAGAGCAGAGCCAAGCAGAGCCTCCAAAGAGGAGCAAACCCCGGCTAGAATCCCCACCAGGCTCCTGCTCATTGATGCTTGCACCCCTACATTGTTATTTTTACACCCTTTTCTTTTTCTTTTTTTTTTTTTTTCTTTTTTTATCAGCATGACAATGTACAACTGGATGCCATCCGGGCAGATCAAGTGGGTTTTTAACTCCTCTGGCAGTGCCCAGTCTCCTAGAAAAAAAAAAAAAAAACAAAAAACCAGAGGAATGTATATTCCTCTCAGTCTATATTACATTTGTTTCTGCTATTCCTGTTCAAAAATCAATCAAAGTAGCCACGTGCTGTTTTTTTCCCACATGTAACAGGAGCCTGAGGCTGCACTGGGAGGTCTTATTGGGAATGGACTGCTTGCAATTGGCAGATCCTTCTGCTTAGCTGAGCACTGTCAGATTGGCTAATCTCATCCCATACACACTTATTTTTAAATTACTGTAGGGCCCAGTTGCCCACACTTCCGTGACTCACTTAAATGTATCATCTGCTTCCCTTATCCTAATTCACCACGATTTGGGGAAGGGAGGCAGCAGCCGTGGTTATTTTAGCTGGGAATGAGGCAGATCAAACCTCCACACAGGGGATTGTTACACAGAATGGTGGGTTTGTCTCTCAGGACAGAATATTTTCTGGTTTCTTCCACTTCCCCTGAAGCAGTACTCAGTACTCACCTGATTTAGGGATGAAGGCATGGATACTGCAGCACTGCCATGGAAAACCCATCAGACTGGTTTTTATCCTGAAGTACTCACATTTAAAAGTGCAAAAAAAAAGTCACAATACAGGAGTACTTCCTACCCTTTCCTAGAGAATTGTCATATTCCAGACCTTCATCCCCAAACCCTTCCTAAAAACAATTCTCCTGGTATTAGCAGCCACTTCTCACACATTTCTTATAGTGCCTCTCCAGCTTCTTTCTCATCACCCCTGGATCATGCCCAAAGATCTGCAACTCCTCACTTTTAGAGACTATCTAAAGACCTATCACAGTTTTGAAGGGTTTGGATCACAACAAACACCACAGCAGAGGTGAATGGCTTCCTGAATCTGGCTCAGTTAGTTCCTTCACAAATTCTCCAATGCCCTCTGTAGGAAAAGGTGATTCCAAAGTGACCCCAAACAGTTCAGTGTCTCTAGCTTTGCTCTCAGAATCAGCAGGTTCTCTTTCCCCTTGGAACAGCTCTGAGGTGACACCTCCACTGCCTAATCCAGGGAATAGACTGCTTTTATCCAGGAAAACTTCCTGCCCTCCCAAACCCAACCAAGATTACAAAATAAACCAGCAGAACAGCCTGGACAATGCCAGCAGGTACTGGCACATCCTGAACCCTGGTGCACAATTCCAGGTGTGTATTTTAGCAGCTGGTGTTACAGGGGAGCACAAAAGGTGAGAGATAATACAGTGCTAAATAACACAGAAAAGCAAACAAAGGCACTTTCTCCTCTGGACCTCTCCCTGTCATTTAAATGCACAAGATCAGGTTTGCTCCTCATCACAGAAAACGAAAACCTGATCCTGTATTTCCAAATTTCCTTTGCAACCACCCCACCAGGCACATCTTATCACAAGCTCATGGGCAATAGGATCCAGACTCTTTGTTGTGCTCCTTTCCCCATCCCTGCAATCAGGAGGAAGCACGTGTCCCCTCTCACAGACACCAGGGATATTTCTGTGCTCATCAAGTCTAATCTCAGATGGGGCAGCTCCTATTTTAAGAGCCCACTAAGGAAAGCAGAGTGCATCCAGGGTAAGAAAGAACTGAAAATCTGGTCCTGGAATGGGTGTAAATCAGGAGGATGCTGTACAAGAGACTGAGGCAGCAGCAGTGACTTGTAACAGGCATTTCTCTCCCCAACACACAACAATTTAGGGAATGGATGGGGAGGCTCCTGTAGTTATGCAGGACTGTTTCCTAACATGCATTAACCAACAAGGTCAGGAGCTATTCTGAAGCCAACTCCCAAGACATAAGCCAGGTGTAAAGCCAAGACAACTGCAGAGGAATTGCCAGGAGCTGGAGATTAGGAGATTATCAGATTGAAGAGTCTCAGGAGGAAGCAAAAATAGCCCAGACCCTGTGAAGAGGCCGAGTGGTGACGCAGGACACGGAGCAGGACCTGGGGGCAAGGCAGGGCAGGCTCCAGGTGCTATTGATACACCTGCCCTGACAACCTGGGCTCAGGTAAAAAAAACAAATAAACCATTTCCCTGCCCTCTGCCTCAGGAAACAGGATCTAATCCTGTAAAATAGATCCCTCCAGCCCAAACCATGGGGTTTGGAGAAGCAGGGGAGGAAGCAGCTGCCCTCTGAGCTAGCTCTGGAATTAGGATGTGCAGCGTCCCAGAGGGAAAATCCTGCACCAGAAGGATCCCACAGGGGTTTTTCCACAGCAGCACATTTACTGTCAAGGAAGCAGAGGGATTTAGGCCAGGAGGCTCCAGGCTGAGGCACTTCCCACAGTCCCCAGAGCCCCTCAGTTGCCAAGTCCTACTGCACAGCTCACCAGGCTCTGATTTTTGTGGCAGCCTGCTCATCTCTTCTTTTTCTTTTTTTTTTTTTTTATTTCAGCTAGAGCTTTCCACACATCACCCTCTCACAATTAATTTGATCACAGCCCTGCAGCCTGTGGATGGAGCTGCTCTTCCCCCATTTCCAAGGCACCCAAACACTTTCTCCTGCACCCTTTTCACACTGATTGCATTCAAAGCCTGAAACCACACACACAAAATCAGCTATTTTTGGGCTGAGCCAAAGCCAAGCTCTGCCCAGACCCTCAGGCTGACTCCCTCAGCTTTCCTCTTTGCCATTTCCACCAGGGATGGCCCAAACCCACAATCCTGGGAGAAGGAGGAATCCCACACACACACACCCCATGTGTGCTGCCCCTGGGAATCCCAACAGCTCATTTTGTACCGTGAGACTCTGGGAAACACAGAGCCCTGGAAAAGCTCACAGCCTGTGTGGGATGCTGAGGGAAGGGTCATGGGGAGAGCAGCTTGGCACAGCTCTGGGATATGGCTCTGCAAGAAGAAATCACAAGAATCATCAAATGACAGCCACACATCACAGCCCTGGACAGGGCAGAAGAGGGATTTGTTAACCTCACAACACCCACAGCTCCTCAGAGCTCCTAATAAAATACATTCTCCCCGTTAACTGGGGAGGGAAGTCATGGTCCAGGAGAGGCTTTGAAGATGGATTCATGCACATCTGCCTCACATTCCTGTTAGTGCCTCCCTCTCTCCTTGCCTATCCAAACCCCATGGATTTAGAAATGGATTTGTGGACTTGAACTGCTGAGGCAGAGGGCAGGGAAATGGTTTATTTGGGGTTTTTTTTCTTTAATTGACTGCAGGAAACTGGTATGAAAGTCCCCCAAGAAGGGTCTGGCCTGCCTAACCTACTGAGGCAGACTTGTGCCAAGCTGGCCTTTAGCTAAAGCTGCCTAGAGAAGTCTCAGAAAAATCCCAAGTGACAGCTCGAGGAAGAGATTACTTTCAGAAATGATTACATATGTGCTTCTTATTTTTAGGGTTTGTTTTGAAACTGTTTCTAAGCATGTAATCAATGATTTATCCCATTGGTTTGCTAAAATAAAATCAGTATTAGAATAAAACTTAAAAAGTAAGATTTGATCTGGTATTACAGGCAAAGCGTGCAGGTGATAAGCAGGGCAGCCTCAGAGGCTGGAGCTTGTCTTTTGTTACATATCTGACTCCTCTGATCCTCTGGCTGCCTCAGTAATTAATTGCAATTTGAACTGAGCTCTGCCCCACTCCTTTGCTAATCTTAAATTAATCACGTCACGAGCTTTTTCCGCTTTTCCCAACCACAGTTGTGTGAGCGAGTGACAAACCTCGCTAATTGCAAAGGAAATGGTTCTCTCTTTACACCTGATCCAGCTGGAGCAGAGCCACAACCAGCCTGGCCAGAAGGCCCAGATACCCCAGGGCAGCATCCCAGATCCATCAGGCTGGACCCCAGCGTGCCCAGAAATGTTGTGAGCAGGGAGCTGCTGGGGAATTTAACATTGGAAGGGCACAGGATGTGCAGGGCAGTCCACACAGCTCCCCAGTTAAGCTTATTAAAAGCACATTAGGAGCAGAGCCCAGCTGGCTCCTGTGGCTGCCCACAGAGCCACATCCTGCCTCGCCACCCTCCCAGCCCAGCCACCTCACATTGGGTCAGCTGCACCCACTGGGAGGGCAAAGTCCAGCTGTGCTGCCTGATGGAAAGATTATTAGGGAGGAATTCTTCCCTGTCAGGCTGCTGAAGCACTGGCACGGGTTGTGCAGAGAAGCTGTGGCTGCCCCATCCCTGGAAGTGTTCAAGGAAATGTTGGAGCAAGCTCATCTAGAGGCAGGTGTTCCTGTTCTTGGTGAGGCAGCTGGAACAAGGTGGTTTTTAAGGTCCCCTCCAACCCAAACCACCCTGTGGTACAGCCAGAATTCCACCTCTCCCTGCACAACCTGGAAAGCTGCTCAGAAACACACAGCCTGCTCCTGGTGTGAGCATTCCTAAAACACTCCTTCCTGTGGTACCAAGCCCTGCTGGGCTTTGGTTGATGGAGCAACCCAAAAATATGGGCAGCCCTCCCCAGGTCCCAGGCAGGACACAGGCTAATGCAGTCCCTCGACAGTGTGAGCTGCCAGGCTACTGGCCCATGAGTTTGGATGAAGATGGATTATCCTCTTTCTGGAACAACAAAGGGCATCCAGGGCACCAGGACAGGAGTTGGCACACCAACTCCTCCTTCAACTTCAAACTGTCAAAGACAATTGCTGCAACAGGGTGTGGTGTCTGCCCTGAGGTTGGGGCAGCTGTGAACTTCTCTCACACAGCCTGGTCCTTCCTCCTCCCCTACCTGAAGCAGAAGAGTGGAACAGTTTCACATTGCTATTTTTGGCCTTCTGTTTTTAAGGGTGTAGAAATGAGCTAAGGCCATAAAATGCCCCAAATAATCATTAGGTGTTAAAGACCTGACAAATATTCTTTGCTTTCTGTTAACCCACCAGGACTAAAACAGAGTTTGAGAAGGGGAGTTGCAAAGTGTTCCTGGGTGATAAGTTACAATATGCTCAGCATGGATGTACTGTTTACCTGCATCCCCAAACTCACAGAGGGTTTCAGGCATGGGGAACATTTCCTGGCTCCCCCACATCCAGCAGGGCAGGAAGCACTTCCCCTGGTAAGCCTGGGACACCATCTCAGTGCTTGGCTCTGTTTAGCATGACCCATCTGCACCCCTAGTACCAGCAAGTCTCCTAGCAGGAGAGGAACACAACAACATTTTCATGCATTTCACATCCTCCCTGCTTTCCAGAGCACTGTGACCCAGGCAGACAACAATCAGCTCTGCTCCAAGCCTGGAGCCTTCCCTGAGCTTACCAAGAGCATGCACCAGCCATCCCCACTGAGGAGGTGACAGCAAGGGTGTGGGGTGGCCCTGTCCCCTTCAGACAGCCCTGGGGAGGGCAGGGACACAGAGGCTGCCATGAAGTGAGCAGCCATGGCTTGGATTCACCATCCAACTGAGGATGCTGGCAGGATGCTTCAGTGCCTGCTGCGTGCCTCTCCCTGCTACAGGCAGGGGATTTCTGGGCAGTGAATCACGCAGCTGCACCAGCAGAGCAGCTCAGCTCGCAGAAGGGACCCAAGCCCCTCTCAGAGCAGCCTCTGTAAGCCCTTCCTGAGGGCTGACACGAGTCCCTGCCGGGCTGTCCTCCTCCCATCCTGCTCACACAGCAGCCCCACGGGGCTGCCTGCACGCCCCAGCACCCACAGCCGCATCCTTCCTCCCCAGGGCTCGGCTGTGACACAGAGCTGGCTCTGAGGCCACAGCACAGGGTGCTGCAAGGCACAGGGAACCAGACCCCGGGCCAGCCCCTCCGCCCTGAGAGCCCAGAGACATAACCCAAAGGTCCCAGGAAATGGAAAAATGAGTTTTTGGGACACCAGGGCGGATTGTCCCTGGGCATCGCTGATATTATCAGCACATATTATCTGGTTTGGGTTGGAAGGGACCTTAAAAACCATCTGCCAGCCCCCTGCCAGAGCAGGGACACCTTTCAGCAGCTCAGGTTGCTCCAAGCACCATCCAACATGATCTTGAACACTTCCAGGGATAGAGCAGCCACAGTTTCTCTGTGCCAGGGCCTCACCACTCTCCCAGAGAGGAATTTCTCCCCAATATCTAATCTAAACCTGCTCTCTATCAGTGTGAAGCCATTCCCCCCTGTCCTGGCCTTCCCCAGCCCCGTGTGCTGCTGCTCTGAGCCCTTCTGCCAAGCACAACAGCCCCTCCAGCCACACACTGCCACCCACCACCTCCAAGATGCCCTCAGCACCACGGGTGCTAGACTGGAGAGGGGGAAAATGGGATGGGGGGCTGCTGTGAAGTGCCCCCCATGCTGTGGCCAGGGATCCAGCCCATCCCATTGCCGTGGGCACAGGGTGGGAGGCTCCACTTGGGGCACAGACACAGGGTGATGGGGAGAGCAGCCAGGAGCATCCCAACCCCAACCTCCGACCGAATCGGGGGACTGCATCCCCAGCTCTGTTCCTCCGACGGTACCGGTGCCACATCCCGGTGCGGACTGTCCCTGCCGCGCTGCATCCCCACTTCTCATCCCCCGGGAACCGGGTTCTCCTTTTCCCTCTGGGTTAGCCCCCTTGAAAGGGAGAACGGCTCATCTTTCCCCCCCGGTTTAGACCCCTCGGAGAGGAAGACCGGCTGTCCTTTTCCCCCGGGAAAAGCCACACGGTCCGCCCGCTCCCCCCGCGCCATCCCCGGCACGCACCGCTGGTGACCCGCTGCAGCCCCAGCACATCGTCGGGCCCGATGAGCGCCTTTCGGCCCAGCTCCTCCTCGGTCCTGGCCGCCGCCGCCCCGGCCCCGCCGCTCTTCTTCACCTTCATGGCCCCGCCGCCGCCGCCGCCGCCGCCGCCGGTGTGAGCGGCCCCGGCCCCGCTGCGCGCCGCCGCACCGGGAGGGGCATCGCCATCACCGCCCCCGGCCCGCCCCCGGCCGCCAGCGCCGCCCGGCTCCGCGGGGAGGGCGAGCAAGCAGGGAAGCGGCCCCGCCACGCTGCTCCCTGCGGCTCAGGGCAAAGCCTCGCTGCTGGAGGAGATTGGGGTTTCCCCATCCTGCAGGTGAGGTGGGGACAGACCCAACACCTGGCACAGGACACGGGGACACCCGCCCCAAGCTGACCGGCACACCGTGGAGGAGGAGATGGAGCTTGCTAGGGTGGGCTCTGCACCCATGGATGGGCTGCACTCCAGGAACTGCCCCCCAGGAACTGTCTCCCCTCCCCAATGAAGTATTTTTGGCTCAATACTCCTAAGACAGGAGCCAGATCCCATAAACCAATGGAGTGGGCCAGGGGAAGGCAGGGCAATAGGCACCCCACAGAAGGCTAAAGGAGGTTCACACAGCCCCACATCAGCCCTCCATAAATAGAGGGTTCTTTATTTACACAGCAGCTTCTTCTGAATACAGCACCAAGCTGGGGGTGCACAAAGGCAGCACCCTCCCTCCCACTCTGCCTCTGTGGGTGCAGGAGGGCTCAGCACCCAAATTGAGACCCCTTCCCACCTCCCAAAGCAGCCTCTCTTCCCACTCCTGCATGCTGGCCCTGGCACACACAAGCCAAGCAGCCAGGCCTGGCCCTGGGGTGCCTTTCTGGGCCATGAGTCTGTGTGACAAACACCACCCCATGAGGTGGGGACAGCCCCAAGCCAGGGCACCGTCGCTCAGTCCATCTTGGTGGGCTCCTTCGTACGCAGCCTGGTCTCCCGGACAATCTTGGCCAGAGACAGGAGAATTGGGACAGCCATGGGCAGGAAGAGTGGGATGTAGATGGCAAATTTCTGGTCATCAGGGAAGTAGAGGAGATGGAGGAGAGATGGGTCAAAGAAGGCCCTCTCCGAGGAGGTGACAGCCTCCTTGCTGGCCTGGAAAGCTGCGTGCAGGTGGCCCAGGGACAGCTTGGTCACAGCGCTCTGGACTGAGGCCACTGCCCGGTACACCTGTGTGGGAACAACACCACGGGTCAGTCCCTGGCCTGGGAGGGAACAGGGACACTCAGACCCCTCTGCTCCCCATCTCAGGGTGCCCCAGCCCTACCTCAGAGGCAACATCATCCTTGATGACGATGTTCCCGATCTTGTCCAGGAGCTGGGCCAGCGAGGTCAGGGTGGTGGACACGGTGGCAATGTTCTCCACAGTGTGGGCCCACAGCAGGTGGTCCAGCTCCCAGTCAGCCAGCCCCTCATTCCCTGGGCTTTCCAGCAGGAACTCGGGGGGCACCTCTTCCCGAGACAGCCCAAATAGTAACCTGGGAGTAGAAGGGATGGTCCCAGTCTACATCACAACCTGCATTGCCATGAGCTCCCTGCTCTTCTTCCCTGTTTAGTCCAAATCCTGCCTAATTGCCTCCTGGATGTTTGGCATGATAAACCAAGCCTCCTACATGAGGAGATGGGAGATGTGCCAGCATCCCTGGCCACAGAGCAGTGATGGCCAGTAGCCAGCACCTCGAAGGCCACAAAGATCCACCCTCAGCCTTCCAGAACACAGGGAGGGAGGAGTGAACAAGCTGTTTGGGTAAAGCCTGTTCTGATCCTAGTGATTTCCACAGAGGCCTGGGGAGGGAAGAGCACATCCTCACCGGAGCTGGGCCAGGAAAACCTCCATCACTCGTGCCATGTCCACATCCACATGCAGAGGGAGGGAGGCTTGAGGGGAAGCAGGGGCTTCAACATTGTAAACCTACAGAAGAAGCGAAGCATAGCTGAGGCCTCAAGGCCAACAAGGTCACCAGCTGGGAACTGGGAGCCACCACCTTGTCCCAGCACTGCCAGCACCCCCATGGCTCCCATACCATGATGCCACCCCAGCGAGGGCTGTGGAATGCATTGGTGCTCACTGGGGCTCCATTCTTGTCCTGGATGTACAGAGGGGAGTGGGAGCGCTCTGGCACATACAGCAGGAAGTTCAGCACTGGGTAGAGTGAGGCAGCACTGGAGCCTGCAGTAGGACAGAATCACAGAACTCTTGTGGCTGGCAGGGACAGCAAGAGCCCACAGCCCAGCTCCTCCTTCACAGCCAGCCCAGCAGCTCTCACATGGGCTGGGGGGAAAAGAGAGCCAGGGTCCCATGAGACAGACCCCAGTGAGCCACGAGCACAGTGCTCACCCAGCCGGGCCTCCACGGGGTTGATGACGTGTGGGAGGCTGTGAGCACTCAGGAGGAAGCTGGAGGACTCCTTGTCATAGCGTGGTGTCACTCCTAGGACAGCGTAGTACAGGATCTGCAGGCACACAAGGGACACGCTGCTGGCAGAGAAGTGCATCCCACGGAGATCAGGGCTGGGCTTTCCCCACCATCTCTCTCAGCCCTCACCTGTGAATCCACAGAAAAGTTGGCCACCAAGCTCAGTTTGTCCAGGACGGGCTTCACGTAGCGGTTCACAGCCCCCTCGATGTCCCAGTCCACGGTGTGGGACTTGGGGTCAGGGTTCAGCAGGCTGAAGGTGATCTCATACCCTGCAAGGACCCACAGCCTGTGAGCCACCGAGGCTGTGACAGAGCTCCCAAGAGCAGCAGGGCCTGTCCCCTCCTCCCTGGCCCACCCCAGGGTGGGGTGACACCAACAGAGCAATCACAGCACAACTGCTACAGGCAAAGGGGTCTGCTAGCCCAGAATTCCAGAAATGTTACAGGCAGAGCAGGAATGGGATCCTCCCCAGGAGCAGAAGGCATTTCCGAGGCCAGGGAGCAGGGATGGAGGGCACATGCATACCCAGGCTGGATTTCAGGTTCCGCCGTGCGTCGGGGCCGAGCTGTCCGCCGGGCACGCGGTCCGACAGGGCGGCGGCGATGGAGCTGGCCGTGAAGGACATCACCTGGGTCACCTCCCGCAGCCGCGCCTGCAGCGCAGCCAGGCTCCCCACAGCCCTCACCAGGGCGCTGCGGTGCCTCCCCACGTAGACATTGATGCCCTGCGGAGGGGATGGGATGGCTGAGGGCTGGGAGCAGCGCCCTGAGAACAGCACAGTGCCACCTGTGACAGCCACCCGTGACAAATGCCACCTCCCAGGGAGGCTGGCACCACAGGGTGCTCCCTACCTGAGGCAGGAGAGAGGAGGTTTCAGGGACCACATACATGGTCAGAGAGCCCATGGTGGTGTCCTGCAGCGGGTGCAGAGCAGCATCAGCCTCTGGGGAAGATGGAAGCACTGGCAGGGTTGGGAATGTCACTCCAATCCCTGTCTCACTCTGAGACAAAGCAAATTGTGTTCTCAGCTCAGCCAGCCTCAGGAAAAGGAGCTCCCCAGCAATTCCCTGCTCCAATACCTCGTGCAGTCGCTGCAGCCAGTGCTGCCTCCTCCTGAGCCGTGGTGCTGCGACAGTGCATCTCATAGCGGGATGTGACGCTGCTTCTCACTGCAGGGGCAGAAAACCTGAGTGAATCTGCTGATCCCAGGCCCTCACAGGAGCCTGGTTCTCATAGGGACAAGGGACAACCCCAGAGGGACACATGGCCCGAGGTCCTTTCAGTGCTAGTGGCGTGAACCACCATGGGATGTAGCATCACTGGTTCACACTGGTAGTGAGACAGCCCAGCACTAGGCAGACATCCCACCCTTCCCATCCCCAGGCAATGGAGCTGGTCCCTTCCCTGCAGCACCCTGGGACCTCAATTGTCCTGCTCCCTGCACTGCCAGCTCAGGGCAGGATGATGCTGGTGACTGGGGCTGGGGTCCCGAGAGCTCCGGGCTGGAGTGAAGCCATGGGCAGGTTGTGACCCCCAGGAAAAGACAAGGCCACCCATGAGGAGCAGACGGGGCAGAGACAGACAAGGGGGTCTCTCACGGTTCACGGAAATCTCCATCTCCTGCACGTCCCTGAAGGGCAGCGGCCTCGGCAGGTCCCTGGGCACCGACCCCGGGCCGAAGACCACGGCCATGGGCACCACCAGCCGAACCTGCACAGGGGCAGCGTCAGCCCGGGCTCCCGAGCCCCCAGTGCCGCCGCCCCCGGGCCCGCCCGGCGCTCACCGGCTGCTGGCCGAGCCCTTCGATGTCCGCGTAGGGCAGCGCAGCGCGGTAGGTCTCGGTCGTTTTCCACCACAGCGGCAGTCCCAGCACCACGGCGATGGTCGCGAAGGACAGGGCAGCGCGCCGGCCCCGCGCCCGCTCTGCGGGGACAGCGCTCAGCACCGGCCCAGCTCCCCAGAGACCGAGGTCGGGGAGCCGGGAGGCAGCGAACAAACACCGAGCATCCGAGTCCACCAGTACCTGCCTCATCCGCCGCCAAGGCAGCCGCCGCCGCCATCTTCACTTCCTGGCCCGGTCGGCAGGGTCGCCCCCTGCGCCAGCCCAGCCAATCAGGACTCGTAATACCTAAGGCAGCCAATGAGCGCGGCGTGCGCCGGGCGGCGGAACACACGGGCGGGCAGCGGAACCAATCAGAGCGCGGATCGGCCGTGAGGAGGCGGGCTACGAGTGCCGCGGAGGGACACGTGGCGGCACAGCCCGCGGGCACCGGAGCAGCGCCGAGCACCGACCGGGACACAGAGATGGGAGACTGGAGCTCCTCACCCGCCCCTTCGCCCTTAGGGGGAGCCCAGCCACCCCCTGCCAAGCTCACGGAGCCTCACGATGTGTGTGGGCGGGCTGAGACCCAGCACTGCTCATTGCATAAGTAAGCACAACACGCTGCCGGCGATGCCCAGATCAGGAGGGGAGGTGGGGTTGGGAAGAGCTCCCGGGTGCCTCGCGGCGAGGAAAGAGGCGGCACAGCGCTGTCTCTACCATTTATTCGTTGTTAGGCTATTTGGTACACGGGGTGCACACGGCGAACACGACACAGGCGCCCCAAGGGCGGCAGCGACCAGGACTGCAAAGCTACGGCAGGGCAGGGGCACCCCCAGGCCTCCCCTCCTGCCCCCCACGCGGCCTGCCCTCTCCCCTCACGGAGCCCCCCGGCCAAAGGGGTCCCCGGCTGGCTGCCCCCAGGGCCCGGCTGAGCCGGAGCCCTCCTTCCATCTGCGGACATCCCGCGGGGCGCTCCCCCCTTCCCCTCCCCGCGTGGCGGCTCCCCTGGGTGGCTGGGGTGGAAGCGGAGTGTGAGCGGTGGCGGGGAGGGGGCCGGGGCGGGGGCCGGGGCCGGTGGGCTGCCCGGCCGGGGCTCAGTATGCGTGGTTGGCCACGTAGAGGGACTGCCCGGCGGCCCCCGAGTCGTCCCCGCTGCCCTCGTACTTGCCCAGCGCTGCCAGCCCGTTCACCTGTGGAGAAAGGAAGGGTCAGTGGTCATGCTGAGGCGTCACTCAAGGTCCCCCAAGTCACTGGGGACACAGCCTGTAGGGTCCCCCAGTTCATGGGGACACCTGGGGAGCAGAGCCCAGAGATGTTGCCCTTGGCACCCCTCATTCCCCTATGGGAACACAGCTCTAGCTGTCCCCCCACAGAGACAGTACTGTGTCCCTTCCATGGGGACCATGGTCCTTGGCATCCCTTGTCTTAAGGAGCACAGCCATTGGTGTTTTCTCTCAGCCAGTGGGACACGCTCCTCAGCCACCCTTCCTCCCTTGGGCACACAGCCATTGGTGTCCCCACCAGCCCAGCCCTTGGCACTCCGCCCCCATCACCTCTGCACGCTTGACAAACTCCTCGGTGGCAGCTTCGGCGTTGTCCTTCTGCCCGCGCCAGGCGCTGAGCGCCGACGCCTGCAGCGCCCGCCCGTAGGAGAAGGTGAGGGCCCATGGCCGCACCAGCGGGCACGTGTTGATGGCGTTGAGGTTGATGGAAGCCTCCTCCTCACTCTGACCGCCAGACAGGAAGGTGACACCTGTGGAGAGCAGGGTTATGGCACAGGAAAGGACACAGGGTATTGCTCCCCCAGTCTCTGCCACATGCCAGGGCAGGTACCTGGCACGGCTGGGGGCACGGTGCGGCGCAGAGCGGTGACAGTGGCCATGGCAATCTCCTCTGGGCTGTACTTGGTGGGGCAGGAGTGCCCAGGGGTCACCATGTTGGGCTTCAGCAGGGTCCCCTCCAGGTAGACATGATGGTCGCTCAGCGCCTTGTAGACAGCTGCCAGCACCTGGGAAGGACAGGCAGCGTGGAGTCCCCTAGCATGGCACGGCACAGCATGGCACCCACCCTGCTGCCACCCCACCACTCACCTTCTCTGTCACATACTGGCACCTCTTGAGATCGTGGTCACCATCAGGCAGGATCTCCGGCTCCACGATGGGCACGATGCCATTCTGCAAACAGCCAAACAGGCAGAGGCCATCACAGAGATGTCCCTGGGCATCCCTCAGCCCCATGGCTACGTGGGACAATGCCCAGACCTGCTGAGCGACGCTCAGCCAGCCCCAAGGCTCAATGTCCCCCTTGGTGGTGATGGGGGGAATGCCCAAGCTGGGAGGATCAGTTCTCAGCCTTACAGAGTAATGTCCATGTTTGTGAAGTGCACATAGCAATGCCTAGCCCCATGGATTGATGCCTGACCCTATGGGGGATGCCCACGTGAGGTGTTACCCAACACAGGGGTTATGTCCAGCCGCTGGGGATGATCCCCAGGGATCATCATCACTGCACAGGCGCAGTGCTGGGCCTCACAGTGGTCACTGCCCACCCTGTGGGGCGATGGCAGCAGGCACACACGTACCTGCTGGCAGATGCTGGCGTAGCGGGCCAGGACGTTGGCGTTCTCCATGATGGCGAGCGCGGAGGGAGTGTGCTCGCTGATCTTCAGCACACAGCGCCACTTGGCAAAGTCTGCCCCGTCCTTCTTGTACTGGGCACAGCGCTCCCACAGTCCATCCAGACCTGTGGGGCAGCGTGTCAGCCCCACAGCCACAAACCCCATGGCCCCAAACCCTGGAGCCCCAAACCCCACAGCCCCTGCTACACCTACCCTGCGTGGTGGTCTCGCCATCGGTCCCAGCTAGAGGCACAACACCCTTGTCCACCTGTGGAATGAGAGGAAGGCGGCGCTGAGCCTCACCAGCACCCTCCAAGCACCCTCAGCACCCCACAAACCCAGCAGAATATGCCCCAGACCTTGATGCCCACAACGATGCCCTTGTCCTTGATCATCTGGACGAAGGGGGTGCCGTCATCAGCCTTCTGGTACATGGTCTCGTGGAAGAAGATTACGCCCCCGATGCATTTCTTCACCCGGCTGTCGGCGCTGAAGAGGATCTGGCGGTACAGCCGGCGGTTCTCCTCCGTGTTTTCCACCCCAATCTGGTTGAGGCGCTTGGCCATGCTCCCTGCAGGCACCCAGCACCCTGATCAGCCTCCATCCGGCGTGGGGAAAAGGGGTGGCGGGACAGATTTCCCCCTCCCAAACTGACCTACGGACTCATCGGCTGCCAGGATGCCCTTCCCCGGGGCCACGATCCGCAGCGCGATGTCCGACAGCTCCTTCTTCTGCTCGGCCGTCAGCGCGGGGTGTTGGTGCGTCATGGTGGCGGTGGCTGCGAGCGGACGGGGACTGAGTCACGCACCACCGGGGCGACACCCAGAAACCACACGTAGCCCCTTCCCCGGGCAGCGGGGACCCCCACCGGGCTGGCAGCCCGGCCCCACCGGTCAGGGCACGTTGTGTAAGCCTCGTGGCAGGGATCGTGGAGGATGCCGGGCAGCTCCCAGCCATTTTGGTGCCTGCCTGCCAGCCCGCCCCCAGCCCAGCCATCTTGAGGGAGCGCAGCTCCGCGGGGACCCGCGCAGGACACCAGGGGACCGGGATGGGGGTACCCCGGGGATGGGAATACCCCCCGAGGAATGGAAACAGCCCGGGCATGGGGGTACGGGGGGGGCGGAAATACTCCCGGAAAAGGGGAAAGAGAAACCCCAGGGAGGCACTACCTGAGTCTGGAGTTAGCCGGGCTTTGGGGTACCCCGGAGACGGAGATACTCCAGAGTCGGGAATATCCCGCGGGGAGGTTACGCGGGCGATGACGATAATACGGGGATGGGGATACCGGGGGGACGGAAATAGCTCGGGAATGAGCGGCGGAGCCGCCCCAGGGCGGCACAACCCGGGGATGGAAGTACCCAAAGTTTGGGGAACGCCAAGGATGGCGATACCCCGGCGCTGGCGCCATCGCGGGGCCGGTGATGCCCCCAGGAGCCGGGGCGCCCGATCCCCCGCCCGGCACCGCAGAAACTCGAGTTCCTCCAGCGCAGGAGGAGTATCCTGGGTGCCCCCAAACCCCCATTACCCCTATGCCCGAGGGTCTCTCTGCCCAGCGCGGACCGACCCCCGGGATGCCGCACGGAGATACCCGGGAGGCTCGGCGGGGCTGCCGGCTGCCACCGCCGGGACACCCCGGCTGCCCCCCGGCAGCTCCCCCCGGCCCTTCGGCTCTCCCCGACCCCCGGCTCCCCCATACCGTGTAGGGCGGCGGCGACGAGCACGGACTGCGGGCTGCGCGCTCCGGCCCCGCGGTAAATGTGGCTGCGGTGCCGCAGAGCTACGTGACCGGCGGGGCGGCACCGGGCAGGACCGGCCTCCCGCCCCGCCCCGGCCCGCCCCCGCCGCCGCCCGCGCCCCCCCGCCGGCCACAGCCCCCTCCCCCCCTTCCACGGGGGTCGTGGCCCCTCGCCGGCTACAAGCCCCTCACTCCTGGCGACCCTAAGGTGACAATCCCAGGCTGGGGACCCCTCTATATCACCCCTTTGCAACGCCTTGCTGGTGATGGGGACCCCTCCGTGCCCCCCCTGCCACCGCCCAGGGACACAGCTGAGTCACCCCTTGTCATGGGAAGGCCTCCCCCTGCCACTCAGGGACTCCATTGTGCCATCTCCAGTTGCTGCTGGAGACCCCTCTGTCCCACCACCCCTGCTTGGTTATGGGCAGGGACCTCTGACCTGCTGTGCCCCCCTGTTGCCACTATTATCCAAAAAGAGACTTTCCCTTCATCACCTCTGGGCCAAGAACCCCCTTGTGCCACCCCCAGGCTGGGGTCACTGTTACTGTTCAGGATACCCCATCGGGGTCACCTCTATGCCCAGGGGCCAGCAGCACTGAGTCCCAGACTCTCCAGGAGAGAGTGGAGACACCCACAGGAGACCAACCCCCCTAAAAAACCACCCGCAGCCGGCACAGGGACAATACCAGTGTCCCCACTCGCCCCACGGGGAAGGCTGCCAGAGCCCCGCTGTGCTGAATCCCGCCGTAAAAGGAGGCTCAGCCGCCCTGCGTGGCCATAATCCAGGGAAGGGAGCACATCTCCTACATCCCAGAGCCAGGGCCCCCCCCCACTTCCAGCCTTGCACCTCGGGAGGCTGTACCCGACCCGGCGGGGTCACAGAGCAGGGAGGGAGGCTGTGCCAGGGAGCAGAGAGCACTGCTTCCCCACGAGCCACCCACGCACCCAGGACATGCAGGCACAGCCCCAAACACCTCCATTTCCCGGGTAGATAAGTCGGTCACAGCACCCGCCCCACACAGAGAGTGCAGGGCTGTGGCAGAGGGCAGGGGAAGGTGATTTCCACCCCCCTTGGGCAGGAGAAGGAGGCCATTAAAAACCAGAGCACTTGTTGGAGTGCTGCTATTTTGGGCCACTGCAGGGGAGGGAAGGTGCCGTGTGGTCCCCATGGCGGCGGGGAGCATCCTTGGGGTCAGGAACACCGGGAGGGGGATCTCGCAGGAGCTGTCCCAGCAGGGAAGAAGGGAGGTGAGGTTGGAGCTGTGCTGGGAGCTGGGGAGCCCCTAAGGGAGCCCCCCCCTCCATGCAGCAGCAGGGACCAAGGGGGGTTGGGAGCAGGAGCTGGCAGAGCTCCCGGCGCTGGCTGAGCCATGGGATGCTGCGTGCTGGAGCCAGGCTGGGAGGGGGAAACATCCCCGTGCAACAGGCGTGTGCCCACAGCCCTGTGCTGGGGGTGCAGGATCCTGCCTCTGGAACCATCCCTGTGATGAGGTGAGGGATCCAGCCTCTGGAACAATTCCCACGCAGCAGGCTCGTGCCTGCAGCCCCAGGATGGGGTGCAGGATCCGACGAGCCCCTGCAGAGCAGGGCACAGAGGGAATCTAGGGCAGGAGGAGGAGCAGGGAGCAGGGGAGGGAAGCTGGCTCAGCCCGGGCACTCTGGCTGCTGCCGGGGCCGCAGGGTGGGAGCCTGGGGAACGCGGTCCCTGATTGAGAGCAAGCACTGGCAGAGAGAGGGGGACATGTCCCCCGCCAAGGAGAGGCCCTGGGGTGGCAGAGAGCTGTGCCCGCAGCCCCGTGACAGAACAGGAGCAACCGGCACAGGCTGGACAAGTTGTCCCCACCCATAGCACCAGGAGCTTCCTGAATGCACACAGCAGGCGGGGTAAAAGCCAACACAACTTTATTCAATAAATAATTACAACATTAACAACAGGAAAGGTTTCAGGCTACAGGCTATAGCGGCTCAGCAGCTTCCTTGCTGGCTGGCTTCAGGCCCAGGTTGCGCAGCAGGCTCTGGAGCTCCTGGCAGCCCAGGACCGCAGGGACAGTCAACAGGACCTGGGAACAGCAGCAGCAATGGTGATTGGGTTAGTGGTGTTGCAGTCGCAGCAAAGGTGAGCAGTGAACCATAAATCTCACCTCTTTTATGTTCTCCTGCATCTCCTCATGGGTCCTCAGCACTTTCTGGGTACGATGGAGTTTCATCTCCAGCCCTCGGATCTGTGGTGGTAGAAGATGCCTGTCAGGACTCTGCTCCAAACTTGGGCAGGGACCAGCCCAGAAGGGAGATGCCCATGTCAGGAGTGTTGGAACTAGGTGACCTTTATGATCCCTTCCAACCCAAACCATTCTGATTCTACAACTGGAGCCAGAGCAGCTTCTTGGGGCTCCCCATACCTGCTCCAGGTACTTGTTAGTGAGCCGTATATTCTCATTTTCTTTTTCCACAAGCATCAGCGTCAGTTTATCCACCTGCAAAAAGAGCAAGCCCTTCTGAGATCCCTGTGGGGGAAAGCTCTGGAGTGAGGGGCAGGGTGTGAGGAGGAAGGTCTGAAGAGGTCTCCTTGTCCATGGCGGGGTGACATGAGGAGCCCTCAGCCCTGCAGCTCCCCAGCCGCACCTCCTGCCGCAGCATGACCCGCTCCTGGACGTAGGCAGTGTCCACCTGGTGCTCCTTGTCCCTCATCTCCTCCCACAGCACCTTGGCCTCTGTCTCTGCACGCTGGAGCAAGCACTTCAGGTGGGACACTTCTGCCTTCAGTCTCTACAGGGAAAAAAGGGATGCTGAGAGGGGTTCTGTGGCTGGCAGCCCCGTGGGATGCTGCCCACCCATGCCCCCATCACACACCGTGACTTCCCCACTCTTGTCGATGAATTGCAACATCTTCTCTTCCTGCTGCTTCACCGCATCCTGCAGCTCCTTCTCATTCTGACAGGGAGGAAGAAGTGGGGTCAGGCAGTGCCCAGCCCTGGCCACCCCCAGCACCCCTGAGCAGCTTTTCTTATGTTTGAGGAGGTCAGACAAGCCAGGAGCACCCATGGGGCATCACCAGATTTCTCCATGTCCTAGATCAGCGCCCGTCCCAGTTCGGCTCTGCCCTGGGGTTAGCGCTGGCCCACTTCTGCCTCACCTCGAGCTTGGTCCTCAGTGCCTTGTTCAGTTTGGCAATGGTGGCAGCCTGGGTATCCACCTTCTCCTGGCTCTCAGCTGTCAGTGTCTCCAGGCGCAGCTGCAGGTCAGAGCTGGGAGAGGACAGTGGTGGGGATCACAGCCAAACACAGCACCAGGTACCAAGCCCCTTCCTGGGCATGACCCTGGGCCCATGGTGAAAGAAGACACCTAGTCCAGCCCAGCCAGCTGGAAAAAGTCCATCTAGCCATGACAGGAGAGGTCTAATCCAAGGCTGGGGCAAGAGGCAGACCCAGGCAGGGTGCCTGCAGGAAAGGCCATGCTCAGGACAGTAATAACCTGCCCAACCCTTGATGTGAGCCCATGCTGAACTCACATCTCTGTCTGCAGTGCCCTGAACTCGCTCTGCTCCAGTTCCTGGATGCGGGTGCTCAGCATGGCAAGGTTGGAGACCACAGCTCTCAGCTCCTTCACGCTCTCCAGCAGAGTGTCCTCAGGATCTGCAGGCAGGAAAGAGCCTCGTGAGCAACACAGCAGGAACATCAGCCCCAGGGTACACAAAGGAAGGCGTGCCTGCTCATCCCTCTGCACAGCAGCCCTGCAGCTTCAGAGCAGGGTCCCAGCAGGGTGACAGCCCCAATACCTGTTGGCTTTTGCACAGACCCAAGTTTGTCCTTGGCAACTGTACTCCCACTGATGGTGGTTTCATTGGCATCTGTGAGAGGAGAAGATAGTGGCTGTGCCCAGCCCTGCACATCCCCCAGCATAGGAGGGAGCAATCCCCATCCTGGGACTCCCCAAAACCCGGAGAGGGGGTCCCAGCTCACCTTTCCCTGCTGCAGCTTTCAGGACGCTGCCCACGAAGGAGCTGCTGGCGTGGTGCGGGGTGCGGCACACCGGGGTGCGGAAGGCCGGGGTCCAGGCACGGCGTGGGGTCTGCCAGCCCGGGGTCCGGGGGCCCGGGGTCCAGGCTTTGCTTCTCGATGGAGCATCACGATCATCCTTCAGAGGGGAAGGACAATACAGCACCAGAGTGCAGCTTGTGACTACCCCAGCAAGCACAGGGTCTCAAAGCCATGGCATGAAGAGCCACAGGTGTGTGACGCTGCCAGGGCCATCCTGTCATCCTTGTCCCCAGCACAGGGCTCCTACCTGCTCTTCCAGAGCAGCTTTGAGGCAGTCAGCGAGCTCCTGCAACCGCATCTTGCTCTCCATAATGTCAGTGGAGCACCAATATACTTTGTTCCTCTTTGTCTGCAAGCTGAGGAGCTCGGCCTTGGTGCTGTCCAGCTCCTTGCTGAGGGCAATCTGCTCTTCCCTGTGGGATGGCATCAGCCTCAATAGGAGCAGCATTTCCCTTCCTCAGTGTGGGATGGGGACATGCCTACCTCTCACCATGAACCAGCAGTGGTGCAAATCCCAGATTTAGGCAGCTTGCCTCACAAGATAGGATTTGCTGGCCTTCCCCACAATTTCTCCCACACCCCTGGACCACCACACTTGGCTGGAACAGCAGTGACCATGATCAAAATGTCCCCTCTGACACCCCAGGAAGGGTTTGATTTTCCAAAACTGGAGGGGTTGGAGTGGAGCTGGTGAGTGGGGCAGTACCACAGGCGTTGGTGGGTCTCCATCAGCTCCTCGTGCTGCAGGACGCGCTGCTGCAGCCTGGCCAGTGTGGAGTTCAGTCTGGCCTCCACCTCCTGCAGCTGCGTGCGGCACATTTGGTTCTCCTGATCCAGGAACTGTGAGAGGGTGGGAGGACACAGCCGTGAGCAGCCAAGCAGAGACCAGAGGGTGCTCATCAGCACCTCCAGCACAGACCCTCCCACGCCTCAGGGCGCTGTTTCTAATGGAGCAGCTTAATCCCAGCAGCCAAAACCCTACAAACCAGTTTACTGGGGACATAAGACAGGCTGAGGGACAGCTCCATGCCTGAAGGGGAAAATTATCTCCAAGAAAATTATCTCAAAGAGCTGCCCAGCCCCCTCCCTGGGAATCCCTGCCGGGCAGGATGAAAAGCTGCGCTACGTGCGGGATGTCAACCACCCTCGCAAGCTCATCCCCCCTCCGTAGGAGGGCTAATCCCGCTGCTGGCCATCTGCCAGCCTTCCCGGAGAGGCCATGATGGGGGCCAGCAGCGCGTGACGGCGCGGGCAAGGTCAGGCAGCTCCTACCTCCCGGCACTCGGCGGCCTCCCGCAGCTCCAGACACAGCTGCTTGCACTCCTGCTGCAGGGAGTTCCTCCCCTGCGCCAGCCTGAGGGGTGGGATGGGATGGGATCAGGGGGTGCTGTATTTTGGGGGCCAGAGGTGGGATGGGGCTCAGGACGTCAGGGCTCAAACTCACTGGGCCATCTCCTCCCACTGCTTCTCGTTCTCCTGCTGCAGCGCATCCCGCTCCTGCTCCGTGCTGGCCAGCTTTATTGTCACAGAGCTCAGGTCTGCGAGGGACAGAGTTATCAGCCAGGGGGGACAGGGGCAGAGGGGGTGGGGCAGCTCCAGCCCCTATGTTGCCCACCCCTACCTTTGCCCAGGCGTGAGTTAGCCACTGTCAGCTGCTGTAGCTGAGCCTCTGTGTCCTGCAGGGTCACCAAGGTCTTCTCCAGCTGGCAAGATACCTGTGCAGACACAGTGCTTGTCCTGGCATGCTCTTCCCTATGGGGTGTTCTCACACCAATGGGTGGCCCAAATCACCCTGTGCCTCAGACCCTTCATTGCACTGAGAAGAGGCACCCCTGTACCTCCTCTTTGACTTGTAGAGCTTCCTCTGCTCGTTCCCGTGTGGCAGCCAGCTCCTCCAGGCAGCTCCGCAGCTTGCCGGGCACACGCTCCAACAGGGCACGGGACTGGAACACCAGGGCTCTCATCTGCTCCCGCTGGGAAGGGAGACAGCACCAGGCAGAGCTCAGCATGGCACTGCCATGGCACTGGTGGCATTGTCCTGCTGTGTCATGGTACCCAGGGCACAGGGCACTGGCAGAGCAGCCAGGGGCTGAGCCCCCACAGGACACCCCTCACCTCCTCATCCAAGGCTCTCCTTTCCTTCTCCAGATTTTCAAAAGTGACGTCTAAGAACTGTCGGAAAGACTGTGCCTCAGCAGACAGGGATGCCTGTAGGGTAGGAGGGATGAGTCAGCACTGCTGTGGTGGAAAAGCCATATTTAATGGCCATGAAGGGAGGCAAGTACCAGCCCTGAGGATAAATTTGCAGCAGCTTTCCAGCAGCAGCACCAGGAAACCCCTGGTGCACCCAAGCCCAGGGTGTGGTGATGCCCCTGATGCAGTGTGGGGTAGCACCACACTCAGTACCTGCAGGTTGGTGGCATGGGCCAGCTGTGTGCTCAGCTCTTGCTGGGAGGCCAGGCTCTGGTCACGGGCACTGATCTCAGCACTGGCATGGGCAAAGAAAGCCTCCAGGAAGAGATATTCCTGCAGGGGAGAGGATGCTGCTCCAGCCATGCTGTCACACAAGAGGAAACTCCCAGGAGCCATCCCTGCATAAGCCTAGGACTTCTGCTTCCAGCAGGATGCAGAACGTGCCAAAAAAACATCCAGAGAGCTCCAGCACACAGCACTTCTTTCTTTTCACACTGGGATTTTCTTCCCCTGGGATGCCAGCGAGAACTTTATCCCCAGAGATGGGTAGAGATGCCCCACCAAAGGCACGAGGACAGCTGAGACTGCCTCAATCCCACAACAGCTGCCCCCTTACCTGATCCTTGGCCCGTAGGGCTTCATCCACTCGCTGCCTGATGGTATCCTGCTCTTCCAGGCAGCTCTGCCCCTTGCTGGGAGCACTCTCAAGCACAGCCTGGGACACCAGGGTCCTCTCCTGCTCCCGCTGTGGGGGGTGACAGCACCGTGAGGCACCAGGAGCAGCCACTGTGTGTGTCAACAGGTCTCCCAAAACCCAAGGGAAAGCGAAAGCAGAGGGATGTGCAGGAGCTCATCTGCTCATCCTGCAAGCTTTGAGAAGCGTCATCCGCCAGGCCCCGGAACAGGAGGCTCTGGCTGCTCCAGGTGCTCTGGGGAAGGGGCAAGGACACTGATGCTACAGCCACTGGCACAGGCAGCACTGGGCACACACATGTGCCCTGCGTGGCTGAGATCTGGCACACTCATCACCAGTGACACCCAGCTGCAGATCCCACTGCACAGCCTGCGTTTTCCTCCACAGCTTGAGGTGGAGCTGCCAGTAGATCTCTGTCCAACAGATGTCCTCTTCCCAAAGGCATCTACCAGAGTGGAGAGCGCTCCATCCTGGGGCCAGCAAGAGCTGGTCAGCCATGACACGTCCCCTCCTCCCCCCACGTGCACCAGGGATGTTTCACCCCACGAGAGTTCAAATCCAGCAGACTCAGCGGGCTGAGCCGGGCGGGATAATGCAGCACCGGGCGCGTGATGCCGTGATGCAGCAGCCGCGCTTTACTTCCACTCCACCAACCCAGACGGGGTCACCGTCTTGCCAGGGGCACAAGGACACTGTCACAGCACTGAGGCTGCAGGGGACAGGGTGGCACCACCTCGGAGAGGACTCTTACCCCTTCAGAGTGGATGGTGTCCGTCTGTGTGAGCGCATCCCTCTGCCTGGCCAGCCCCACGCTCGGCCGCAGCCGCTGGCTCTCCTGCCAGTCCCGCAGCTGCAGCGAGAGCGCTTCGATGATGATGAGGGTGCTCTCCAGTCTCCCCTCCAGCTCTGCCCGCGGCAGGGTCTTCAGCTGCTCCCGGGGACAGCTGGGGACAAAGAGAGGGGCTTAGGGCAAGGACAGCCCACAGGTGCCACAGCTCCATGCAGGGGGCATGTCCTCAATACTTACTGCCAGAGCAGGGAGTCTGTTTCTGCAGCGCTGTCCTTGGCACAGGGGACGTTTCCCCTGGATGTGTTCATGCTCCTCTCCCACACGTCCCGAGGTGTTGTGAAGGTGCCAGTGGCCACAGAGAGCACTGGGGTCATGCTGGTGCCCGTGGCCATGGTGGGCACTGGGGTCATGCTGGTCCCAAAGGCTGTGGTGGGCACTGGGGTCATGCTGGTGCCTGTGGCCATGGTGGGCACTGGGGTCGTGCTGGTGCCTGTGGCCATGGTGGGCACTGGGGTCGTGCTGGTGCCTGTGGCCATGGTGGGCACTGGGGTCGTGCTGGTGCCTGTGGCCATGGTGGGCACTGGGGTGACACTGCTGCTGGCGTCCTGCTGCAGCTTGCGGAGGGGCAGGCTGTGCCTCAGGGATTCCACCAGGAAAGAGCTGTTGAGGGTCTTCTCCAGCCACACCAGTGGCAACATCCAGGACACAGCACCCAGGGTTGATTCAGGCGAGGTGACAGGGGTGAGAGTGGCTTCTGATCCTGCAGGCTCCAACCCACTGGCCTCAATGGGAGGGAGGCCAGGTGGGCTTTGTTCTAGAGGGACAGGGGCGGGGAATTCGGCTCCCTCAGGGGTGCCTTGGCAATTCAGAGGATCAGCACTCCCATTTGCAGATGGAGGCTCAGAGGTCAGAAGGCTGCAGGAAAAGTCTGGAGGTGCTGCTCGCCACCCGTGGAAAGGAGCTTTCTGTGGAGTGGAGCTGGTGCCAGGGGGCCCTGGGGTGCAGGAGGCTGTGCTGGCATTGCCAGGGGACCCAGAGCTGCAGGGGTGTAGAGCAGAGCTGCCTGGAGAGTTTGGGTTGCAAGACACTGAGCTAATAATATTGGGGAGCCTTGGGGTGGGGCTGCCAGGGGATTCCAGGGTGCAGGGCCCCAGGACAAGGCTGCTCATAGTGCTGCCAGGGAACTCCAAGGTGCCAACCACTGGGATGGTGCTGCACAGGGAGACTGGCAGGGTACTGCTGGAGGGCTCTGGGGTGCTGGACACTGGGATGGAGCTGCGCAGGGGAACTGGAATGGTGCTGCTGGAGGGCTTGGGGGTGCTGGGCACTGAGATAGAGCTGCACAGGGGAACTGGCATGGTGCTGCTGGCTGGTTCTGGGATGCTGGTCACTGGGATGGTGCTGCAGGCTAGCTCAGGGGTGCTGGGCACCGGGATGGAGCTGCACAGGGGAACTGGAATGGTGCTGCTGGAGGCCTCTGGGGTGCTGGGCACTGGAATGGAGCTGCACACAGAGGTTGGCATGGGGCTGCTGGCTGGTTCTGGGATGCTGGTCACAGGGATAGAGCTGCACAGGGGAACTGGCATGGTGCTGCTGCAGGGCTCTGGGATGCTGGACATTGGGATGGTGCTGCAGGCTGGCTCGGGGGTGCTGGGCACCGGGATGGAGCTGCACAGGGGAACTGGAATGGTGCTGCTGGAGGCCTCCGAGGTGTTGGGCACCGGGATGGAGCTGCACACAGAGGTTGGCATAGTGCTGCTGGCTGGTTCTGGGGTGCTGGGCACTGGAATGGAGCTGCACACAGAAGTTGGCATGGTGCTGCTGGCTGGTTCTGGGGTGCTGGGCACTGGAATGGAGCTGCACACAGAAGTTGGCATGGTGCTGCTGGCTGGTTCTGGGGTGCTGGTCACTGGGATGGTGCTGCACACAGAAGCTGGCATGGTGCTGCTCGCTGGTTCTGGGGTGCTGGTCACTGGGATGGAGCTGCACACAGAGGCTGGCACAGTGGTGCTGGGAGGCTCTGGCATGCTTGGCCCCAGGACTGGACTGCACAGGGGGGCTGGCACAGTGTTGTCAGGGTGCTCTGGTGTGCTGGACACTGGGATAGAACTGCCAGAGGCCTCTGGGCTGGTGCTGCTGGAGGTCTCCAAGGCACCAGGAATAAGGGTGGCATTGCTGGGAGCCTCAGAGGTATCAGGCTTAAGAACGGGAGTCCTGAGTCCCCGGGTGGAGGTCTTGGGGGTGCTGGGGGGGCCCAGGGGAGCACTTCGGGGAGGTCCTGGGCTGCAAGGCACCGCGGTGACGCTGTTGCGGGGCCCCCGGGCGCAGGACACTGGGGAGCAGTCATGGTCCTACAGGATATTTTAGGGGGAAAGGTGGGTCAGGGCAGCCCTGCCCTTCCCGCCTGCACCCCGTTTTCCCGCCTCCCCATTTCCCTAATCCAGGAAATCTTCCCATTGCGCCAGCACCATCTACTCCCCCAGCATTCCCGGTTCCGGTACACCGCAGCCCTCCCCGTTACCCGACCCGGGTATCCTCCGCACACTGACCTTGAGCCGCAGCCGGCGGAGCAGGGGGGTCAGGCAGGTCCGGTCGGCGCCCGACTGCAGCTTCAGCTCCTGCAGCGGGGTTCGCCGCGGCCGCTTCTGCGCCTGGGGGGGACCGGGGATGACCGGCGGGAGCACCGGCAGCTCCCCCCACCACACACACACACACAGAGACACACACAGACATACCGGGAGCGCTGCGGACCGCACCGAACCCGCCGTTCCCTCGGGGACCCCCCCCGGGACTGGCCCCGCCGCCCCACCGGAACACCCAAACCGAACCCCAGCTCCGGCCCGCACTCACGGCGGGAGTCTTGGCGCGCTGCATGGCCCGGGAATGCTCCCGGCCCCGCTCCCGATGTTGATCTCTGTCTCGACTACCGCAGGCTCTGGTCCCGCTGGGTTGGGGTTGGGTTCGGGCCGGTCTCGGTGCCGGTTCCCGGTTCGGTCCCGCCGCCTCCCGCGCGCCGCCGGTTTGAAAACCACGCGCGGCTCTGATTGGCTGCGCCGCAAGCGCGTCACCCCCGCGGGGCGACCGTTGGGGCGGGGCCGCGGTGGGCGGTGGGCGGGGAAATGGGCGGGGCTATGCCCGTTGGTCACGCCCCCACGGCGCTGCCAGCACCGGGGAAACGGACGGACAGACGGACGGACGGACGGAAGGATGGGCAGCGGACCCAGCTCCTTCTGCATCGTCTGCCCCGGGGGAACCACCCCACACGACCCCCCAGACCTGCCCCAACCCCGCCCCGAGGGAGGGGGTCCAGCCCCGCGCCCCCCCCACGGTGGTCCCGCTTTCCCCGCCACGAGTCAGGGCAGCACCCGCAGCAGTGCCCGCGGCTCTCGGGTTTATTGCTCCCGCGGGGAGAGGTACAGAGTTGAGGTACCCGGGGATGAGACTGGGGGTTACCCAGGTAACCCTTGGGGGACCCGGCCCAGCAGGGTCCGACCCGCTGCCGGGGTGGGGGGATGTCCCTGAGCGATGCCGAGGGTCCCAGCCGTGGTGGCTCAGCCAGGCCAGGGCCGGTCCGGGGAGGCGGCGAGGTCGCAGTCAAAGTCGGCGAAAGTGGCGGGGTCGGGTGGGGGCTGCTCGGGGGATCGCGGGGCCACTGCCACCACCACCGGGTCCTTCTGCAGCAGGTCAGCGTCGAAGGCCACCCCGCGGAAAAAGGGGTGGCCCTTGAAGTGGTGGAGGTAGCGTAGGCGGTACAAGGGATTGTGGCACAGCAGCTGCAGACAGGGAGACGACTGTGAGAATGGAAATGCCAGCATCTAGCCCAGGGGCCAGTGAGAGCCCCAAAATCCAGGCGGGAGGGTTACCTCGGCGAGCAGCCGGGCCAACTCGGGGCTGAACTCAGGTGGGCTCTCATAGCTGCTCTGTTTGACACGTTCCAGCATGGCTACATGGTCCTCCGCTGGGGCCACAGGGAACTGGGAGAGCACAGAGTGAATTCAGGGTCTCCCTGAGGTGTCCCTGTCCCCCCACCCAGTGGTCCTTACCTTCCCACTGGCCAAGGCGAAGAGCAGGACTCCCAAGGACCACCAGTCGGCTGCGTGGCTGTAGGGCCCCCCACTCAGCACCTCTGGGGCTGTGGGGAGAGTGGGTGAGCACCTGGGGGTCTGTGCCCCCCAGCACAACCCCCCCAGCACAGACCCCCTTACCCATGTACTGCAGGGTGCCACAGATTGTGTGGGCTCGCTCACCCCACTGCAGGTATCGGGAGAGGCCAAAGTCGGTGAGCTTGAGGTGCCCTGTGGGGCCAGACACCACGTGGGAACCCGTAGAGAGAGTGTCCCCATTGACAGGGTGTCCCCAAGGATGTGGTGTCCCCAAGGCAGTGCCACCAGACTCTTACCTCTCTCATCCAGGAGGATGTTCTCCATCTGAAATGAGACAGGCACTGAGGTGGCCTCTCCATGGTGGAGGTTCAGAGACCCCCCCACCCCATCCTCCAGCCCCCAGCCCCACTGCCACCCACCTTGACATCTCTGTGCATGATGCCCAGGTCGTGGAGGTACACTGGGGACAAGACAGAGCCATCAGTGCCATGTGTCCCCTCCCACGCCTGGGGGTGGCTGACCCTGCCTGCAGGTCTCCACTGGTGGGGACAGTGGTGGCTGTCCCCAGCGTGGAGGGTCACTCACCCAGCACCAGCACCAGTTCTGCGGCGAACAGGCGGACGGTGGCCTCGGCCAAGCAGCCGGCCGTGCGCCACAGCGCGTGCAGGTCCCCGGTGCTGCAGTAGGTGCACACTGCCGGGACAGGTGACATGCCCTGGGTTAGCATGAGGGACACTGGGGTGGCACGGGCACAGGGGTGCAGAGGGGTCACTGGGGCCATGCACCGAGGCAGTGGAAGCACTGGGGTTATAAAGGCAGCAAGGTGGCACAAGCACCTGGCCCACACTGCACCAAGGTGGCACAAGCACCAATACGGGCACCAGGTTACATACTGAGGTGACATAGACATGAGTAAAGTGGCGTGGGTACACGTGAGTGACATCAGCGTCAGAGCCCTGTGGGCACTGGGAAACACACAAGCACTCGGGACCACATGAGGAACCAAAGTGACTTGGTCCCTGGGGGTCGCACAGGCACGGGGAACACACAAACTGCAGGGGCTGGGGTGACACAGCCATCAGCGCCGGGCAGGCACAGCCCTGGGGTGCTTTGCTCACCCGCACACCGGTCCCTGCCCCGCTGTGGCTTGTCCCCGCGCTGTCCCCATCGCGGCCCGGAGCCGGAGCGCGGGGATCGCCGCGGGGCAGCGCGCGGCGCGGGGGGAGCGCGCGCGTGTGCGGGGACACGTGTGCGCGCGGCGGGGACACGTGCGCGGGCGGGGGGGCCGGGGCGAGCCCGCGGGCAGATGGTCACTCACTGATGAAGAGGTGGCGCTGGCCCTGCCAGCTGTCCCCCAGCCCGTGGACGAACGGGTGCCTGACCTGTCTCTGGGGACACAAAAGCGCGCACAGAGTGAGCGGCCCCCGGGGTAGGGGGGCCACGAGGGGGTTGGGGACCCCGCTTCTGCCATCTCCCATCCGCAGCTCTCACAGCCTCCTGATGTCCCCGTGGCCGCCCTAAACCCCTTCAGGGGCTGGGGTCCCTCCTGGGCACCCCCTCACCTGGATGCTGACTTCTTCTTTGCACTGTTTGAGGGTGTCACGGCGCAGCACCTCCACTTTGGGCACAACCTGGGGCGGGGGGGCGAGGCACTGTCAGGGGGGGCACAAGGGCAGGTGGGGGTCACCCACGGACCCCAGGGGCCAGCACCCACCTTCACGGCGCAGACCTTCTCCCGCCCACAGTCCAGCACTTTGAGGATGGTCCCGAAGGAGCCTTTGGCCACGAAGCCCAGGATCTGAGGGGAGGAACAGGGGCTGAGCGCGCCATGGAGATGGATTTGGGGTGCTTAGGCTGGGGGTCCTGCAGGGGGTAAGGTGAGGGGCACAGAGCACCCAAAGCAGGCTCTGGGGAAACACCGGGACATGGAAGACACAATAGGGACCCAGCATGGGACACAGGGACACAGGGGACTGGGATACGGGGACCCCAATGCGGCAGCGGTGGATTTTGACAGAATGCACAGGACTCCTGGGAGCACACGCGGGACCTCGGTGGGATGCCGCGCTCCGGTGGGGTGCAGAGGAACCCCGGTAGAACACACCGAGACCCGGCACGGGCAGACGGCGGGGATAGAAAGGGACTCGGTGGACGCCGGTAGGATGCGCAGGAACCCGGCAGAGCGTGCGAGGGGAGCTCGGTAAGGCAGTCGGCAGTGCCGGGATGGCGGCACGGGGTGCACGGACGGCGCGGGAGGATGCTCAGGGCGCTGGGGAACCCCGGTAGAGACGTGCAGGAGCCCCGGTAGGACGAGCACGGACACAGTACAGGGTGCGAGGGGCGGGATGCACGGGGGAAGACGATCGGGGACCCCGTTCGGATGCACCGGGACCCCGCTCGGAGGGTGGGGGCTCCGGGACGGCACCTTGAGCTGCTGCTGGCGGGCGGAGGGGCGGACGGGGAACTCCGGCAGGAACAACGAGACGAGCTGCGGCAGCGGCCACCCGGGCAGCGGCGGCTCTTCGGCGGGGCCCCGCGGCGCCAAGGCGAGCCCAGGTACCGGCACCGGTACCGATACCGGCACCGACCCTGCTCGGCTCAACAGCGCCCGCACCCACGACCCCACGGCGCGGCCCTGCGGAACCGGGGACAGCGTCAGCGAGGGGACCCCGGGGCGGGAGATGCCCGGGGGGATCCCCGGGGCTGATGCCGCCGCCGCACGCACCTGGGGGGGCCGCACCGGAGCCGGGGCCGGGCCGGGGCCGCTGCTCGTAGCTCCCATCGCGGCGCCGCCCGGCCGCGCCCCGGGCCCGGTCCCCGGTAATCGCCGCCTTACATAACCCCGCCGCCCCGCCCCGCCCCGCCCGCCGCGACCACCCCCAGCCCCGGGGCTCGGCGGCGGGGCTGCCCCTCGCACGGCGACACCCACCCGTGACCGATCCCCCCCATCCGGAACCCCCCCACTACACACTTGGGGGGTGCTCACCCAGCCGTGACTGATGCCACCCCCACCCCAGGACTGATCCCAGCCCCTCTCCGGGACCCTCTCTGTACACACTCGGGGGCTCTCCCTTTAACCTTTCCTTCTCTCTTTGCACCCCACGTCCTGCAGCCTGAGGGGGTGCCCGCAGTTCCTGCTGAGCCCCGGCACGGCCCCGGGCTCACGGAGGGGGCTGCAGAGAGGTAAGTGCACAGGCTGAGCCCGGGGCCGTGCCGGGGTGCCCTGAGCACCTGCTGGGAAAGAAGAGCAAGGGGTGAAGCCCCCAAGGATGGGGGGCTGCCAGGCTGAGGTGGGGCATGGTGCTGAGCCCAGCACTGCAGGGTGAGGCAAGAAACAAGCCACTGGCCTGAGCCTCTCCCAAATTAAAAACTCTTTATTTAAACTCTCTCCCGTTCCCCCTTTTCCCAGCCTGGAGCGATCCTGCTGCTTCACCAGGCCCAGGGGCTGGGCCCAGCACCCGCACAGCAGGGAGTGGGGGAAGCTTGCAGGAGCCCTTGGCACAAGGGTTCTGCACCCCACAAAGCAGCCCCGGAGCACCCTGTGCCCCCACATCCCTGTGCTGCTCCACCCCTACCCCACAGACGGGGCTACCGAGGGCCTGCACGTGGCTGAGCCCTCCTCGGGCACCGCCGAGCAGCGCAGCCCCCTCCACCTTTGGGGTGTCCCCCCAAGGGGGGAGCACGGGGCACCCCAAGTCCCTTCCCGGCCCGCCGGGTGCTGCCGTCATTTGCGCCTGCCGAAGATCGACTTCTTGCTGGGGTTCTTCTCGCCCACGCTCAGCCCGATGAGCAGTCGAGCCTTCTCGTCCTCCTCCTGCTGCTGGATGGTCCCGTCGGATTTGTTCTCCAGCTTCCCCCGGGCCTCCGCGCCCGCCGCCGGCTTCAGGCGCAGCTTCTCCTTGATCACCTGCCCCGGGAGTCAGGGGGCTCAGCAACCCCATGGCCTCAGCCTGGGCCCTTGGCATGGGAGACAGCCTGAGCTGCTGAGCCAGTGCAGCTGCTTCCCACCCTGGGGAACGTGCCACCCACCCTGGGGTTTCCATCTCCATCCTGGGCAGAGCAGCTCCGGCAGCCTCCGGAGCGGGAAGAGGGATGTGGTCCCACGTACCTGTGCCACCAAGGCTTTGCGGCTGTCCCTCTTCACCGCCATGGCAAAGTCCAGCCATGTCCATGTGTTGTTGTGGTACTCTAGGCATGGCAGCACCAGGTTCAGATCGCCCCAGTCCACGCTGTTCTTCTCCCCCTGTGGGACACAGGTGTCAGGCAGTGTGGGACAACGGCCCAGACCACCCCAAGCATGCCCTGTCCCACGGGTCCACACCTTGTAGCTGACACAGAGTGGCACCTGCGGGATCTTGATATAGATGAAGGAGTTGTTCATGGCTGCACGCTCCTTCATCTTGTCGATGTCATCCACGGGATGCTGGGGACAGAGCAGAAGCCATGAGCAGAAGGGAAGGACAAGCAGCCAGGAACCAGCAGGGAAAGGACAGATGGGCACTATGCCATGGCATTGCTTCATCAGGGAGAGGTGAGAGCTACTCTGGCATAGTGCTGGAAAAATGAGATACAGGGATCACATCAAGCGTGCAGACGTCTGGTTGTAAAGGATGCAAATCCTCATGGTGGGAGGGAGCAGGAGAAAACAGACAAGCGTAGGAGGGAAGTGTGGGAGGACATGGCTACCCAACCCTGCAGTTAAGGGAAAACAGACTGGCACCACAGCAGGGCTCTTGCAGATTCCCCCCTCACGGCAGCAGGAGGTACCTCAGGTGCTTTTCGGAACGATCTTCTGACCCCTGATGTCCGATTCAGTCCCTGAGCAACTCCCTTCCCTGGGCCCAGTGAGTCATCGGCCACGATCAGCTGCCGCGGCTTCACCACGGGGATCCCTGGGGCAAACAGGCTGTGAGGTGGTGGTGGTGTCCAGCCAGGGGTTAGCCATGTCCCCAACCCTCCCACCATCTCCCTGTCCCCAGGGGAGACCACAAATCCGTTTCTCAACTCATGGCTGGACAGCAGCTGCCCACAAACATATCCTGGACATGCAGCCAGAGCTGCTCAAGGACATCCAGAGAGGAGGAGATCACGAGCCTCTCACCTGTTGTCACCAGCTTGGACTTATCTTCCTCATCCCCCACCTCCTCCTCCTCCACATTACGGCCAGGGAAGAAGAAACCCATCATTCTGTGGAAGAACTGATGGGTGAGCTGGATGGTGAGAGGCACCACATTCACCTGTGGGAAAGAAATATGTCAGAGCCAGGCACACACTGCCTATGTCCCACAGAGACCCTGGCACCTCCAGCCGAGCCCTGGCACCTCAAAATGCTCCTTGATGGAGATGCCTCCCACGGGCGGCCGGACCTTGCTGAAAATCCTCAGGGCCAGCTGCCGGCCGGACTGGCAGGAGCTCTGGGGACGCAGCACCACCTGCAGGGAAGAGGATGGGTGGCTGGGGCAAGGACAGACCACTCTGCCCAGGCCACCCGTGGGTGCCCAGGATGCAGAGCTGCTCCCCAGCTGCCACTTGCCTTGTACACAGCATTGGGCAGCAGGTTGTTCATGGTCACCCAGCCCAGCTCCAGCAGATGCTCGGCTGTGTCATCAGACTTGTTGACCTGTGCAGACAAAGCCATCAGCTCCCAACGTCCCCATCCCCAGCTCAGGGGCTGTGGGCACTGCCCAACTCCACACCTTGCTGTACAGGAAGCGCTGGAGCTCCAGCTCAGCAATGCCCAGCTGCCCATCCTCCTCTGTCAGGCGCCAGCGTGCCTGGGCAAAGTAGAACTCAGTCCTCCGTGCCACGCTCACGTCCTCCGGCTGCTTTCGCAGCTCCATCTTGTTGGCTCGCTGCAGCTGGAAGTCCTTGAAGCACCTGCAGCACAGAATTGAGAGCTGGGATGTGGGAGTCCTAGAGTAAGGAGGACACAATGCTGGGGAAGGCTGAGAATGGGGAAGGCTGAATCAGAATGGTTTGGGCTGGACACCTCCCACTGTCCCAGGTTGCTCCAAGCCCCATCCAGACTATCCTTGAACATTTCCAGGAATGGGAAGCCACAGCTTCTTTGGGCAACCTATGCCAGTGCCTCACTGGGAAGAATTTCTCCCTAATATCCAATCCAAATCTACTCTCAGCTTAAAGCCATTCCCCCTTGTCCTACCTGATCAGTATGTTCAGCTCCTCGCTCTCCAGCTGCAGGTCAGCTTTTTCCTGGCTCAACTGCTGCTGTAGCCGGTGGTTCAGGTCAAGCAGGATCTCGTTTTTGCTGTCATCCTTCAAGGACTGAATGACAGACAACCCTCAGCACCCTCTGCCGTGGAGTGGGGACCCAGGGAGCCAGGGATGTGGGCTCACCTTCATGTTGGAGTACATCTGCTTCTCCAGCTGCCGGATCTGGGCCACGTGCTGCCTCACAGCCTCTTGCAGGTGTAGGATACTGCTGCGCTGCTCCTCAGGGTTGCTGGAGATTTCCAGCTGGAAACGCACCCGCTGCTTCTTCTCACTGTGCTCCTGGCCACAGGGATAGGGCAAGGTTAGGACTGCCTGGGTGCAGTGAGTGGCACAGACACCCAGAGCCCCTGGGTACCTTGCGTTTGGGCTCCACGTGCAGCAGCAGGTTGTTGACTATATCGAGGATCATGGCATACTGTGCAGGGTTGGTGGAGATCTCCAGGTCGTGGTGGATCAGGGTGAAGGTGTCCACAGCTCCTGCAGGGACACAAAGGTCAGGGTGGGGCCTCAGCATGGCCAGAAATATGTTGAGGACCCCTTTTGTATGCAGCCCTCTGACCTCAGCAGGGCCAAAAAAGACCACCCTGGAGTTAGCCATGGGTCAGCCCAGAGCTCTACCCCCAAGGTACACTGCCTAGATGCACCTACCCTCCTGCTTCTTCAGCAGATCCTCCTTCTCCTGGTTGGCAGGGGTCTCAGGGGGCTTTATCTGCGTGGCCAGCTCGGGGTCGATGTCGTGGCTGTAGCTGATGTAGTACATGCGGCAGCTGCAGCGAGAGATGATCCTCTGCACCTGCTGGGTCTGCTGGGCTTCCGAGGGCTGATTCCAGTCTGGGGACAGGCAGAGGGACCACAGTCAAAGTGCCATGTCCTGGCACACTGGGACTGCACAGGGCAGGGCTTGGAGCATCAGCCACCTCCTGGAGCCACACAGGGACAGGACAGGTGCTCTCAGCTCTACCAGCCCTGGCATCACACAAAAGTGGGACTGGGGTAGGCAGAGCAGCCAGGGCTGTGGGCAGTACCTGTGGTGGTGCTGACCATGCCCCCCACTGCCTGCCCGCTCTCCATCAGCTCCTGCACCGAGTCCAGGCTCCGCTGACGATGCTCCTCAATATTTTTCACCTGAGAAGGCAAGGAGCCACTGCTGGCTGTCCCCACTTTCCCTGACTTGGCCAGGGCACTGACAGCAGTGCCTGTCCCCTGTGTAGCTCACCCACCAGATGCTCACCTCCAGCCAGAGCTGGCCATGCTCCCCCTCGGAGGGGCTGCTCTCTGTCGTGGCAAAGTACTGCATGCCATCCAGCAAACACGTCCAGGATGTCTTCTGCTTCAGAGTGTCCCCGTACCAGGCGGGGTGGTGCTGGCACTGCAGCAGCTGTGCCTTCGCAGCGGACACGATCACACAGCCCTCTGTCTCTGCACCACGCAGAACCATCTGTGGGGGGAGAGACCCCAGGGACTGATGGACCTTTCTGGGGCAGGCACAGCCCCTGCCACAGCTGTGGGGACAGGCAGGTACCTGGCAGTTCACCAGCTCGATGAGGCAGTTGCGGTTGTAGATGTCGTCGGTCTGGCAGGCGGCGATGCCACAGAGCTGCTCGCTGGCCCCCGACTCCTCTTCTGTGAAAACCACAAACTTGTCCGTCTCCTCAATGAGCTTCTGCAGCATGTAGGCCCCTGGGGAAGGAGAAAGGGTCAGTGTAAAGCTATGGGGGGATTGCTCAAATGTACAGAATGAAAGCAGGCAGAGCTTTGAGCTGTGGGCTTCCCCTTGCCCCCCTCCCCGCTGTGCTCACCCCCTGAAGAGGCTCTCTCAGGACGGCCGCTGGTGATGGGAGGAGGCACTCTGGCAGGGATGGAGTGAGCAGAGAGCGAGCCCCGCTTCAGCTTCTTGGCCTGCAGCTGTGTGTCAATCTTCAGCCCCTTGAGGGCCTCAGTGGACAGGTTACGTTTGAGCACAGCCGCTTTCTTGTAGCCATCGTAGAGGCCGAAGGCAATGTCCCGGTTCGTGGTGGTCCAGGACGCCCGCAGGTCCACCAAGTGCAGCTGATGCGTGTGGAAACCGTCGTCCCCATCACGCAGGGGCAGCTCCTGGGCACAGAGAGTCACTGCCTCAGCACAGCAAAGCCACTCCTGGGCCTGCCCAGTGGCCTCGTGCACTGGGACTAGGAGCCCTGCTAGCCCTTCAGGCAGAGCATGGAACCCAGACAACCTCAGGGACCAAAAGCATGGGCACAAAGTCATGTGCCTGGTAGATTGCAGACCCTGAAATTCAGTTCTTCCCCAAATAAATCCCTTGCTCTTGTCCTGGAGATGCCACCAGGCCAGCACAAGCTGCTGTGCCCTGTTTGCAGCGGTACCTCCTCAGCCGTGCGGACGCTGTGCCGCTGGTAGGTGAGGGAGGACAGGCTCAGCAGGTGGGTTTTCTTCACCAGGGTGTCGAGCTGGTGGTCAGCATTCTCATCACAAGTGGAGGCCATGAGGTGCACAGTGACCTGGCTCAGGTCACTCACCATCTGCGTGATGCTCCACTCCGAAATGAGGCGTCGCATCACCGTGCCAGCTGGGGGACAGGGACAGGGTCAGGGTCAGCCAGGGCCCTGCTGTACCTGGAGGTGCTGCTGGCAGGACTCCCACTCACCTTGTGGGATGAGCCGCTGTGTGCCCCGAGTGAAGATGTGTCCCTGGCAGCATTCCACCTGGATCCCCCGCTGCTGGGCAAAGGAGGCCCAGTAATGCACCTGAGAGGGAGCAGAGAGCAGCTGAGAATCCAGCAGAGGCAGAGGATGGAGGAAACACCAGATTCCCAGCTGGGAATTACCTGCAGCCGGGGGAAGAGTGCAGTATAGGACAACTGCTTGTAATGCTGCCCCAGCTTCTTCTTGCTGGGTTTCATGTTATTGAAGAGCTTCCCACGGCAGATGGGTCGTGTCACGCTGGTCCATGTGGCCCAAAAATTCTGCATCCACCGGAGGGTGCTGCTGTAGAGCAGGATCCGGGGCTGGGAGTGCTCTGAGAATATACCCACCATCAGCCAGCACCATGGGGCACCCAACCCACAACCAGCATGCCCTGCCCTATGCCCCTTGTCCCCAGGGGATCCCCAGGATGCTGTCAGCCACCTTTACTGGGTTGTGTCAGGTCCATCCGGATGGAGAGGTTGAGGTTCTCGGAGCGGAAGGCACGGTAGGAGTCATACTGCTGCCCCACTGGCACCTCGGGCAGGAACTCGGGGGAGCGCAGCACCACGCCGTGGTGGTCGTGGGGGTTCCCATGGCACAGCCACTGCAGGTCCAGCGTCATGCACAGGTCAGGCAGGTGCAGGAAGCAGCAGTCGTCATATCTGAATGCAGAAAGAGACCTTAGTCATCCCCCAGCACTGGTGAAGGCCTCCCACAATCGTGGCTCCACTCACTTGGAGGCTGTCCGGACATTGATATCCAGGTTGCCCTTGAAGACAAACTGCCCGGGCTTCCAGTGGAAGGAGAGTTGGCTCCACTCCCAGTGCATGTTCTCCGTAGTGTTGTAGGGGTCCTGCAAGGGCCAGCGTGAGGAGAGGCAGGTGTGAGCTGGCCCCACACCATGTTGCTCCCCAGTCCAGTAGCACCCACCTCGGTGGCCAGCTGGTGCAGGTTGGCCTGTTCAATGTCCATGTGCCAGTCTCCATGGAAGAGAAGGCGGCTCTTGTCCCACCAGGGCAATGGGGCGCTGGGGTCCTCTGAGGGCTTGGTGAGGAGATCCACACACTGGCCAATCAGGGTCCAGGCTGGGTCCCAGCAGGGTCCCCACACGATGGTGTACTGGGAGATCACAGCTGGGGACACAGTGGTTGGCTCAGCCATTTGCCCTGTCCCTACCCCACCACAGAGCCCCCCACTCCTCCAGCTCTTACAGTGAAAGTCATGGTAGAACTTCAAGGGTGGCATGTTCCTCTCCACCGTGGCATCGCCCCAGGGCAGCCCCAGCTTCAGGAGCTGGCGGCGCCGGGAGCAGGCCTGGCCGCACTGCTCGGCTCCGATCAGCCGGCCCGAGAGCTGCCAGTTCCGGATCTCAAACAGGTACCGGGGGTAGTCACGGATCCGCACTGCGGGGACAGGCAGGGCTGAGGGATGGGGCAGCACACAGACAGGCACTCCCCCACTCTGGGCCACAGTAGGAGCCGTGGTCCTGTCACATCTCTGCTCACTTCCCGCTCCCTTTGAAACTCCAAAAATCATTTTCCCTGCCTGCTTACACACCACGTGGTGCCAGACCAGGCCACACAGCCATTGTGCTGTGCTCCAAGGGAACCCTCCCACAAAGCAACTCACCAAAGAAGCTGCCAACTGTGCCCTTCATCATGCGGCACCACTGGGTGACCATCTCCAGACCCTCTGGGGGGAAGGGGCTGACGCCATCCAGGTCCCTCATCTGCTCCAGCACACGCTCCGTGCCATGGAAGGACTCATCAGCCATGGCCACCAGCTCCAGGTGGGCCAGGGTCCAGGTGAGGAGGGCTCTCCGCATGGGCGTGTTGGCGTAGAGGCGCCGCGAGCGCTGGATGTAGATCTCGATGTTCTTCTTCTCCAGGGAGGCGTAGAGCTCCTCGATCTTGCGGGCAGGCAGCAGCTCCCCGTGCTGCTTGCGCAGCGCAGCCACCTTGGCGTCCAGCAGCTGCAGGCGCTTGGCGCTCTCCTTGCTCTCATCCTTCATCAGCTCGTAGTTGTCTCGCAACTTGACCTCGAAGACGTCATCCAGGAAGACCCAGGAGAAGTGGGTGACTTTGAGCAGGAGGTCGGGGGGCAGGGCCGTGCTGGTGGGGCGCCCGGGCCGGTGCAGGCCCTTCAGCCACTTCTGCACGCCCACGGCAGCGTCCAGCGTGCGGGAGAAGTCGTACTGGTAGGGGAACTCGATGGTCACGCTGGCGAAGGAGAAGGCCCAGCCGCGGTTGCGGAGGGTGCGCAGCGTGGGGAAGGCGTCGCGGTGCCGGACGACCTCCTCCAGCTCCGGCAGCAGCTTCACCTCCACCTCCTTGAAGCTGAAGATGCTGTGTCCGTCGAAGCCGGCGGCCAGCTCAGGGCAGTAGCCGTGCAGGGCACCGCCGTGCCAGCTCACCGAGGTCCGTTCTGCAGCCAGGCTGATGTAGTTGGCCTCAGAGACAAAGGCTGTGAGCTTGGCAGAGCTCAGCTCCAGGGACAGGGACAGGAGTCTTTTGGGAGGAGGCCCTTTAGGCTGGAGGGGCCCTGGTGACTCAGTAGGGGTGGTTGGGTGGGACATGGGGCTCTCTGGGGGCAGGGAGGGAAGCGTCCTGTGGCCGAGGGCGCTCCGCAAGGCTTCGTGGCACTGCAGGGTGGCCAGGATGTGATGGTACAGGTGCATGTGGTCAGGTGGGCTCCACAGCACTGCCAGCCCCTCACCGCACTGCACCTGCACGAGAGAGTGAGCAGGCACCACGTCACTGCCAGGGCCAGCACAGCACAGCCCCGTACTCCCCCCAGCACCTCCCCCTGCCCCTTCTATCCCCAGTATAGGAAAAAGCAGTGACCCAACAGCCAAACCAACCTCCAAGGAGCGGATGCTGCTGTGGTAGGTGACAGAGAGCACGGAGAGGTTGGCCACCGGGTTGGGGATGGCAGGAGCTTTGCAGCACGGCTGCATCTTCTCAGTGATGCTCTTCACCAAGGCCAGCACCATGCCCTGGACGCTGACCGTGCAGCTCTCAGCACTGCCCAGGACAGTCAGCGTGTCCAGACGCAGCTCCAGGGCACCTGGAGAGACAGCAGGTCAGTGCTGGAGGCACAGAGGCACACCACAACATGCCAGGTTCCTCTGACTGCAGGGTTATTTCAGGACAGCCATCTGGGATCAGCTTGGATCAGCTACTTACCCACTAGGGCCGAGAGTGTGAAAAGGTTCACGTCCTCCACCTTCAGATCCACCTTCCAGAGCAGCCCCCAGGGCTCGCTGGAGGTAGAGGGAGGCTGCTTGGCAAGTTCAGCCCCACCAGGCTGCAGGCAGAAAAGGGGCAGGACCCTGGCCAGGCACTCAGTGCAGGTGTCAGACGACTCCACCTGCAGCCCCCGGATGGTGCAATCCAGGAAGAGTGTATCTGACTGGGCACTGGACATGCCCAGGGGCTGGTTGTAGCTGCCCTGAAGGACAAACAGGATGATCACTCTCAGGCTGCAGGACATCCCTGTGCCTCCACACACGGAGTGCGAGACTGAAAACCACCCCTTGCCCCCTCAGCTCGCCCCTCACCTGGAGGTTGAAGGAGTCGAGGATGAGGGCTTCTCCCCACACATGCATGTTGGGGGGATGTGGGGCACGCTGGATGTGGGAGTCGTTGCCCACTCGCCAGCACAGGTGGTCCACGGCCAGCACCGCTCGCTGGTGCACGCTCTGTGGCCGCAGGTGCTGGTAGTCTGTGGGCACAGAGCGGGGGGAAGTGCAGGCAAGGCTCAAACATGGGCACCCAGATACAACCAGGCAGGGATACACAGTCCCTGGCCACACACATGGGTAAGCACAGCAGCAGCACAGCCCCCCCATTCCCATCCCTGTGCCGCTCTGGCAGACCCCAGGAAGAGCCCAGCACATCCCTGATCCAGCCTGTACCTGCAGAGATGGAGTTGAAGCCCAAGGCGAAGGGTGGCGTGTCCCCGAGCTGCACGGACACATTGACGTTGGACAGTGAGGCACACAGGATGATGGGTGCTAGGATCTGGGGATAGCTCCTGCAGGGAACAAGCAGGGATGGGCTCTTACTTGCAGCTGTGTACCACGGAGCCTGGCAGGGAGCAGGCCCAGAGGGAGGTTCTCTCTGCAGGGGCTCCCTGATCACCTCCAGACCAGCCTCCCCCATCCCACAGGCGGTGAACAGGTAAGGTGCTGAGTGCCCAGGCACTGTGCCAGACCGTGGCCAGCAAGAGGAAACAAGCTGTGATACCAGCAGCTGCACTGAGGCCAGGTTTACCTTCCCTTGTGCCCTTGGCTGGGGACAGGCACCGCCTGGCACCTGTATTCCTGTGCCAACAGGCCCAGCCAGGGCGAAAACTCTTGGTGACGATAGTGGATGATGCAGGTGTTGAGCAGCACAGCAGCCGAGAGGTCAATGGCTGTGACCTAGAGCAGGGAAAGGGCCAGGTGGCAAAAAACTCATGCCAGGAGCCGAACCAGCCACCCCCAGGGGACGGAGTGTGCCTAGCACTCACTCACCTGCACACTGGTCTTCAGGGAGTTGAGGCACACGATGCGCTGGCGGCTTTGGGACAGGAGAAGGCCATCTGGGGGGACAGAGGAGCACAAATGAGGGGTGACAGAGGGCAGTGATGGCAGCCCTGTCCCATTGGTGACCTCGTGGCTACTTGCCCTCCAGCTGGAGGTCTACACTCATTTGGTCCAGGTCTGAGGTGGGCGTGAAATTGCGCAATGGGATTTGCTCCTCTTCACGCTGATATAGAAACTGCAGCAGCTTCAGGCTCCAGGTGAGGTGCCTGGAAGACACAGGGAGTCACTGCCAGGAGGGAACTGCATTGTCATGTCCTCTATCTCCCTGTCTCTCATCACCAGCTGACCAGGATGCTGGCATGGACAAACACAGCAGCCAGTGCCCAGCTGCAGCACAGCCCAGCGCTCTCACCCCATTGCCTGAGGATCCCATCAGCTGGAGAACCAGCTCATGTGCCTTCCTCCCGCCCCAAGAGCCCAGCCCCAGGCCAAGCTCAGTCCTTCCCACTGGAGTGGGCTCTATGACTCACTCTCTGCAGTCTAGCAGAGCCAAGGGACAAGAAGAGAATGGCACAGTTGTCCCCAGATCTATGTCCTCCAGAATTATTTTGGACTCGGACAGCCTGCCCCTCACCTCTTCTGGCTGTTCATGGACAGCACCATGCTAGTGTTCTCCAGCTTCATCTCCACTCTCCTGGGGATGAGCTTCAGTGTGTCCCTGCTCAGCAGAGACAGGGACTTTGAAGGTTCCCCTGGGCCTGGAGAAGGACAGAGTCACAGGAAGGACGAGCCCAAACCCCCACATTCTGGAGCAGAAGGGAGTGATCCCACAGCCCAATCCCTCTGGCACCAGTGCAACAATGGGGGCCACCAGCCCCTGCCCTGCCCAGAGCCTGTCCCTGTCCTTGTCCTGACCTGTGCTGGGCTCTTCCCCCACGCTGCTGTGCTGGGCCCCAGCAGTGACGTGGTGCAGGAGGGGGCTGCAGAAAAGCCCCTCGTGCAGCTCTGCCTGCAGCGTGCGGACGCAGAGCCGGACGCCCACCAGCCGCCGCTTGCTGCTGATCTCCAGGGAGAGGGACAGTGCCAGGGCCAGCTCTGCCAGGCACGTGTCATCCTGTGCACAGGGGACACAGCAAGGAGCACACAGGGAGTCACACAGTGCCCTCCCAGAGCGTGCTGCAGGTGGAGAGCTGGGCACGGCAGAGAGCCCAGCACCTGTCAGCATCACCCAGCCTCAGGGACACCCTGGAACAGATCACCAGCATGTTTCAGAGAGCCAGTGCCCAGGCTCCAAGGGTGGAATTTCTCTCTCCTCCAGCACTCACCAGCTGGCTGCTCCTGAGGACTTTGCTGTTCACCTTTGTCAGGCTCACCTCGCATGTCAGGCTGGGGAGAGCAGAGAACAGAAGGAGGATGTGGGTCTTGCTGCTGCCAAAACAAGTCACTGCCCTCTTTCCTGTGGGACACAGGGACTCCAAGTCCCTGCTCCCAGAGCTCTCAAAAGCAGAGCATGCCCTAACTCCATGCACACAACATTATTTGGAGAACACACAACTCAAGCTTCCTGTGACAGGAAAAGGAACCAGGCCAGCCACAGAGGAGGTTAATGTGTCACACCACAGGTGACATGGGATGCTGCTGAGTGGGACAGAGAGAGGAGAGACACCAGGCTGGGGTCAGAGGAGCTCCCCTGCCCTGGAAGCAGAATGGGGTACGAGCACAGCATTACCTCTTCCCATTGCCATTCAGGAGGAGACGTGTCTGGCTGGCCTGGATGTGCCAGAGAGACTCTGAGGTGGCCACGTGCAGAACCATGATGTTGATGGAATCCAAGTGAATGGAAAAGAGCTGGGGGGAAGGTGCTGCTGTGAGGGATATCCCGACAGCAGCGCAGCCCACAGCAGCCTCTCAGCGAGCCAGTGCCTCACCTGGCTAAGGAGCCTCAGCAGGGAGGGTTTAAGGGTCAGCTCTGTTTTGCTCTCATTTCCAGGAGCTTCTCTGGGAGCCTCTGGGACAGTTGGCTGGAACCCAGGGCCTTTCTGGAGATCCGTGCGGATTCGCACCTCGCCGAAACACAGCTCGAAGTAGCGCCTGGGGAGCAACAGCACAGGCAGCTCTGACAAGAGCTTGTACTTGGCACACCTGGCCCTGTCACCAGGGATTTCCCCTACCCCAGGGACGTGCAGGACCAGCACAAGGGCACCCACAAGACACTGCCACCTCCAAGCATGGGTCACTCTCTCACAGAGCTGGGGGAATAAGGACGGCAGAAAGGAGTAAAGGCAGCAGGAAGGCAAGCAGGGCGAGGGGTGAGCCTGAGCCCCAAAGGGAGCAGGCAGGGAGCTGGGGTGGGGGCACGTACGGCAGCTCCCGGCTCAGTTTGCTGGAGATCCAAACGTTGTCGATCTCCTGTAAGGACACACAGGTAGGTCAGAGAAGAAACAACTTGGCTCTGCCTTGTGATGGTCATCTCAACATTCCCACTCCACTCCCGGCGCCTGAAATCATGCAAGGAGCAGCCAAAACCCCAAGTCTAGCCATGGGAGGAAGGCCTGGCACCAGCCATGGGGGTGCTCAACAGGAGAGTGGCTCGATGGATTTGCTGCCAGCCTTGAAGTGCCAGCAACCAACCACCCCTAGCCCAGGTACCCACCACAGTCTGCTGCTCCCGCTGGAATTTGAGGCTGATGTTCTGAGCCCAGAAGAAGCCAAAGGAGCCGATCTTCAGCTCTGCATGAAGCTTCTGCCGGCACCAGCTGACAGCCAGGCGACATGCCAGCCATCTGTGGGGACAGGGGGAAGGCCAGTGTCAGCCTCCCTGCTGGGGTTGGGTTCTAAGGATGCTGGTTGTCCTTTGAGCACCAGCTCCAGCACCCACAGCTGGACAGGAGCTCCCAGGGCCCCACGGTGGGGATGAGACCCTGCAGGACCACCCCCAACAATCCCAGACACCCCATCCCAAGCCCTGAGGCCACCACACCCCCCTGACACCCCACGCTCACCCCTGCAACTTTTTTAAGCCCCCAAACCTCTGACACCCAACTCTACAACCCCAAATCCCCCGCAGACTCCCCTCCACACCTCTCTCCCAGCCCTGTGAGCCCCCCAAACTCCTGACACCCCCCCCCCCAGCCCTCTTTGTGCCCCTTACCCTCTGCTTCCCTCCTCCCAGACCCCCAACACCTCACCCTCAGCCCCACAGGCCCCTTGCACCCCTGACACCACCCCGACCAGCCTCACCACCCCTCAGAACTCCCGCGGGCCCCCCAAACGCCGCACCCCGCACCGCCAGCCCCTCGGGCCTCCCCCTGACCCTGCCAGCTCCTCCCAGCCCAGCCCGGCCGCACCCGCCGCGCTGCCGCCCCCCAACCCGCCGTCACCCCGCTGCCACCTCCGTGCCGCCTCCCCAGCCCTGTCACACCCCCCGAGCCCCGCGGGGACCCCCGGACCCGCCCGGCAGGCCCTGACCGCGCCAGCAGCCCGGCGAGCAGCGCGATGAGGACGATGGCGAGGAGCGCGGCGGGCAGCGGCGGCGGCATGGCGGGCACGGCCCGGCCCCGGTGCGGCCCCGGCCCCGCTCGCACCCCCTCCCGCCCGCCCGCCCCGGCCCCGGCGCCGCCGCCGCCGCCGCCCCTGGGGCCGCCCGCGCACCCCGAGTGGCCGCTGGGAGGGGCGGGACCGGGCGGGGCCTTCCCGGGGACAGCGGCCGCCGCAGCGCCCCGCACCGGCGCGGGGACGGCGGGGACAGCGAGGCACCGGCACAGGGACAGCGGGGCGGCACTGGCATGGGGACAGCAGGACATGGGATGGGGACAGAGGGACACCGGGACAGCACCGGCATGCGGACAGTGGAGACACGGGATGGGGACAGCGTTGACACTGGGACAGAGACAGAGGGACACAGGGATGGGGACAAGGATGCAGACGTGGGAGACACCACCGGGATGGGGACAGGGATGCACCACGGCAGCACCGGCATGGACAAAGCAGGGACACAGGGGCAGCACCGCGATGGGGAGAAAGATGACACCAGTGTGGCACCAGGATGGCGAGAGCAGTGACACCAGGTCTGGCACTGGGATACAGCGAGGAGCAGGAGGGTGACACCAGGTCTGGCACTGGGATGGGGCAAGTCTAGATGACACCAGGTCTGGCCCCCAGTGGCAGACGTCACCTGCATCCCTCACACAAACAGCCACACCACAGGGCAGAGTTCAGCACTTTTATGGACCCAGCTCCTTGCAGGGCACGAGGAGCAGTTTGGGGTACAGCAAGGGGTACAGCTCCCAGGGACAGCAGTCCTTTAAGGGGTAGGTCCTTGGACAGAGTGGCCTGCAAAGGGACAGGGTAGGAGTTTGGGAATTTATTTTAGGTCAGGTCTGGATGTTTGGCTTGGCTTTGTGCTAATTTGGGATGTTTGGACCCGCTTTGTGCCGATCTAGGATGTTGGGCTCTGTTGTGGGACAGGTCTGGACATTGGGATCTGCTTTGTAGTGGTTTTAGGATGTTGGCAGCTGCTTTGGGGTCAGGTCTGGACACTGGAACGTGTTTAGTGTCAGATTTGGGACAACAGGATCTGCTCCACATGGAATTGAGGACACTGGGATCTGCTTTGTGCCGGGGCCCTGTGTCAGTGGTGTGTGTCAGTCCCAGGGTGGGGACAGGAGCCATCCCCTGCACTCAGCAGTCCCAAACACAGCCGAGCAGCGCCCAGAGGCTCAGCATCAGTCTGTCTGTCCCTCACAACTCAGCGTGGTACTGCTCCATTTGGAAAGCCTCGCTGGGCTGCATGAAGATGCCCTCCATCACCTTCCAGTAGTTATTCTGGCTGGAGGCAGCCATGCCGTGCACCTCCTTCTGCCCGTGGATGGGCCGCCCGTACTGCTCCCCGGTCACCGAGAGGAAGACGTCGGTGGAGGCGTGCTGGAAGCGCACCTCCTCATCCCGTGCCCAGTAGGTCCCACTGCACACCACTGTCCAGTCGTCCAGGTAGTCGCCCTCGCCGGCCTCCCCGAATGCACTCACCTCCTGGGGGTGAAGAAGAGCTCGTTTGGGGGTGAAAAAAGGGGAGGGTGGAGGTGGGCAGAGAAAGGGGCTGGCCTTAGGAGGGACCTGGTTGTGACTGAGGCTCTGCTGGAACTTGGAGGGTCTGGTTAGAATTCAGGCATTAAGGAATCAGTAGGGAGTGGGGAACAAGGTGGGACTGGCAGGGACCCAGCTGGGACCTGGGAAAAGGCAGTGCTGGTAGGGACCCAGTCTGAACTGGGGAACAAGGTGGGAGTGAGGAAATGGGGGACACACGTGGGGCCAGGAATTAGGAAACACTAGTAGGCATATGGAGGATCGGTCTGGGAAAATCCAGGAGAACGACTGGGGAATAAAATGGGTCTGGCAGTAACACGGGGGACAAGGGGAACCCAGGCAGGACGGACAGGAACAGCGACAACCCATCAGGGACACAGGGGACCCGCCAACACCCGAGTGACAAGGCGGGCCCCGTGACGCCCAGCGAAAGACACCGAGCCCGGGCAGCAGGGCCGGCGATGCTGGGCGGTACCTGGTTCCCGGAGAGCGGCGAGGTGAAGCGGTGGCTGTGCAGGTTGCGGCCGGTGCCCAGGTGCGTGAGGCGGATGGCCTGCCCGCAGCGCACCGGCGTGCCCCGCTGGCACACGGCGGCCGTGGGGCCCCGCACCCGCCAGTAGCTGTTCCCGTCATCCGCCGCCGACACGCCGGTCACCGACTGCTGCCCGCTGCCTGCGGAGGAGGGAGAACCACCATCACAGCCAGCTCAGCCCAACACAGGAGATGCGCGGGGAGGGATGAGCGCGGGCCGCGTCCGTTACCGGAGCCGTAGCGCACATCGTGCGAGTGCAGCCGCACGTTGTGCCGCACGTTGAGCAGCTTCACCACGGAGCCGCAGGTGACGGGCCCGGGGCCGCCGCGCCCCGCCGCGCCCAGCGCCGCCGCCAGCAGCGGCAGCAGCAGCGGCAGCAGCAGCGGCGGCCGCCGCGCCGCCTCCATCCCGCCGGAAGCGGAAGCGCGGCCGCTCCGCCCGCCGGGAGCTCGCGGCTCGCCCGCTCCGCCCCCCGCGCTCGCCGCCGCCGCCGCCTCCATTTTCCCTCGGCCCCTCGGGTAAGGCCGCGCCGGGCCCGGCGGGGCGGCGGTGGCGGGCGACGAGGGTCCCTTACCGGGAGAAGGGCGAACCCGCGTTGGTCCCGGTCTGGGCGTCACACCCGGCCCGGCGGGGCGGCGGCTCGGAGCCCCGGTGAAGGCGGCAGGGACGTCCCTGAGGTTGGTGTCGGGCTGCGGCGCGGGCCCCGCTGCGGGCGTGAAGCGGCGGTGGGCGCCCCGGTGGTGGCCGTGGGTGGGGCTGGCGGCACGGGAGGCTCCCGGGGCGGCGGCGGGCCGGGCCCGGAGGGGCGAGGCGGTGCCGGGGTCCAGGGTGGCTCCGCCGGGCCGGGAGGTGCCGCAGCCGCCGCCCCTTGCTGCAGCGGGGAGCTGCGGCTGTGAGGCGATGGCTGGGGAGCACCGGGATGCGTTTCTTGGAGCTGGGGACGGGCTCTGACCTTCGTTTCTCGCCACACTGGTGGTCCTGGAGCCCCCTGCTCTGTCGGTGTGATTCCCGGGTCTCTGCTCCGCGGGTGTGATTCCCAAACCACCGCGTTAGGCTTTCCACACTTCTGGCGAGGTGCTCCCTAAAAAGCGAAGAGCCTGGGTAAGCCCTTTTGGGTTTAAAAAATGACTGAAAGATGACAAGCGATTGGTGCTCATAGTAAGGTTATTGTGGAGTTTTAGTGTGCAGTTTCACAGTCATATCCACTGCTCCTTTTTTTATTCTTCCCTGAATTCGACGATGTGGAGAAGGAAGATTTCTCCCAAATTATTTAGGTTAACTAAAAGGTGGGGAGTTGCAGAGACCAGATGACACCGGGTGGGAGTGCTAGTGTGGTAAATGAAATATGGCAGAAGGTGTAAGGAAGGTAACACGCCACAGAATCGGCTCCGCATCAGCTCTTGTTATTCAGGAAAGAGCAGTAGGTGTCTTAACAATTGTTTCTATCAAAACAACTTCAACACCCCGTTGTAGCCTAAGAGGAATATTTTTAAATTAGTTTAAAGGAGGAGAGAATGAATAGAAAACATTGTTACGCTGCTAAGTAAATGGTTGTCAGTTTGTGTCCTGGCAATTCTGGTTAGACCATCCCAAAAAGGGGACGCTGGAAAAGGCAGGGGCAGGAGCAGAGCAGGTTTTTGGGCAAGCAAAGCGTTCGTGTCTTCACCTTAGGGGAGAAGCTTGCTGACAGGAGATGTGGTCCAGGTGCATGAAGTCATGGGCAGGTCAGAGAAAGCGAGGGGGGAGTGTCAGTTTTCTGTTCCTGGCCGGAAATTATGATGCAGCAGGGCTAAAATAAACAGGCGGAAGAGCTTTTTCACACAACATGCTATTAAATGTGTCACCCTGCCACAGGACGTGCTGCCAGCTGATAGCATCAGGGGTGGTGGGACCAGCAGGAGTCTTAAAACCAACAAAGCAGGTATGGGAAGTTCCTGAGCTGTGGTGGCTGCCTGGACTTTCCCCATCGTTGGTCCCCAGTCATCACTTCTCTCTGTGTTCCTCCCACTGAGCAGGGTGGGAGTGTCAGGTTTAGATGTGCAGACTTCAGAAATCTGTGAAACAGCTGTAAAAGCTAAATATAAAATGATATATTGCTAATGTCAGGGCTGGCAGGCCCCAGTAGCCATCAGAAGTCCATGTGGATACCAAGAAATGTCTGTGACGAAGAGCTCAGCATTGAGGTGCCCGTGAGGGTAATTTCTCATGGTGTGAGTGCCTTGCAGTGCTTCACAGGGATGTTTCTGTTAGCCTCATAAGCTCCAAATTAAAAGATGCCAAGATGATTTTGTTTGAATTCTGTGGTGGGACACAGCCTGAAGACCATTGCTTAGTTATTAGTGTTAAATCCACACATTCCAGCTCAACCATGGCTTGCTTTTTTTTTTCTGTTTTAAGAAAACGTATTGATTTCACTGAGAAATTCACTGAGAGCTTGAGGGGGTGAAAGGGTAGTGTTGTCTTTGCAGTTCATTTGGGCTTTTCCTAGTCAGAAATTTGTTGTCATTCTTGGACTCGTGTGGATGTACTTGGACTGTGCTAAAATTAATTTCAGGAGCATTTATTTGACAAAATTAATAGATTTGGCTTCCTTAGGCTCTGCATTTTGAATTCCCCAGCTCTCTTATTTTCACAGAGCTTTCTGAATTCTCTGCAGTTTGACCCTTTGAAATGTGGCCATGAGAACTGACCGAGATGTTCAGTGGTGGCTTTGGCAGTGTGGTTCCCTGGATCTGTGTGATCCTAAATGGACTGTGAGTTGAATCATGAAGTGGCAGCGGTTAGAACCATCCCTGCCCAAGCCCTCTTTTCCCCCAAAAAAAACCCCACAAAACAAGTGTGGGATTGATGTAGTTTCTTCCACAAAGGATAGGGAGAAGTCAAGGACTGCCTTTGCTGCACCCATGCTGTCCTAAAGCCAAGATGAGCACCTGGCTTTGTTGGTTTGTGTATTCATACTACTATCCTGAGGTTGATTGCTGAATAATAAATATATCTTGCTCTGAGAGCAGTGCTTGGTTATTCTCTGAACACCACTGAGGTTTCCTGCCTTTGGTGGCATCGCTGTAGCTGGGGGAATGTCAGATGTTTCTGCTTTCTCTCACCCCACACCTGCTCAGGTGAAGCTCTTGGGGACTTCTCTGTTCCCAGTGTTGTGAGTAACCAGCAGATACCTGGCTGTGTGGATGATTTCTGAAATCCTCAGGTTCTCACAAAGCAGCACTTGTTCTAAAAGCCCTGCCTCACCTCACAGAGTCTGCAGCCCATGTCCATCTTGGGCCTGACCTGATCAGAACTCAATGGTCCCAGTTAAAAGGAGCTTGTGGACTCTGGATCAGTGCCACTGTGCCCTTGAGCTGAGCAAAGTGCAGACATTCCTGATCAAAACAGCTGGGCTGGCCCAACACTCCTTGGTCCAGAGTCTTTAAACCCTCCTCAGGTCTTTCCCTGTGGGACTACACAAAGTTCTGCCTCTGCACCACTTCCCAGGCTTATTTTGTTTTAAATTGCCTTAAATTAAGACCTCCCTGACACAGAGGGAAGAGGCACCTTTAACTCGTATATGATTTAACTTCTTGCTTCTGCTTTCCGTGCTCAGTGACATCCCTGCTGTCCTGAGGTGAATTTCAGCTGAAGCTAAAAGCACTTGGAGTTGTGGGTGGTTGGCTTGTGTGGAGCCTGCTTAGCTGGATCATTAAATAAGATGGTTTTCTCATGTCCTATTTGTTCCCTGTGTCCAAGCAAATTTGAATTGACATGGAATGAAATTGCCAGGAAATTTTAGAGTAAGTGATGAGGAAGAAAGTTGGAATCGTGAGCTAAATACTTCACTGGCAGAAAATGGTAAAATTAGATGTGGTGCTTTGATGAGATGGGTTTGTATTGATCATGGGCAGGAGATAAGGTTATTGGATTTGGGAATGCTCTAGGAAAAGCCACTCAGCCAGCAGGTTTTTGTGTGTTAAAACACCCTGGTGAATATCTGGAGCAGGAGGATTGGTGATAAAGTGCGAAGTTGACAGAATATTCATACACAGGAAAACATAATCCTTGTTTCTCTATTATGTGTAGTCACACAAAATTCATCAGTGGCATTGCATCAGGAACACACGTTTAACTGGCATCAGTGCTGCCCTCTGAGGCATTGTTTCTGAGAGGGATGCTTAAATACATGTGTTTGACTTCTAAAATGTCACGTCCTGTGTGGATGCAGAGCAGTAGTCTTGTCTGGAGCATCCTGCATAGAAGTTGGCCACAGCCACATATTCTGCAGCCAAGGAGTGAGAGCTGCTTTCCACTCGTGTCTGAAATCTGGCAGAGGTCCTCCCCTCATCTTTGTTGTGGCTTTTCTATAATGAGATACGGATGACACGTTTCTTGTGAGTTGCTCGTATTTTAAGACTTAAAAGATCATCCAAGATCAACCTTGGACCTTTTAACTCTTAACTGAGCACTAAGTCTCTGTTTTGCTCCGAGCTGTTGTGTTTGTGCAGCAGATGTGTGGATCTCAGGCCAGAACAAGAAATCCTGCACACAAGAAGTGTCATGGCAAAGCCTTGATCAGGTTGTCCCGTATGGGACTGATTTCCTTCACTGGGTTGTTTGCAGTAGGGAAATGATTGTGGGAATATTTTGAAATGTTTGTTTAAGGTATCATTCCCTAATATGGAATTTTTTCTCATCTTTTTTTTTTTCTTTGTTGTTTTTGCATGTTTGTGTGTTGAATTACATCAGATGTAATTTAACATGGAGGTTTTGGCTTAAGATCTGACACCTCTGAACTGCTTTTTGTACTGCTCCTTCTCAAAGGCCTGTACTTCTTCCTGGGCTGGCGTTTTCATCCTCACAGCCATTTGAGGAGTTGATTTGGTTTTCCTCATAGCTGACTCTTGTAAGGTTCAGTTGTTTTGATGCATGTAAAAAAAGAGGTAAAAAAAAAACTTCCTTTGAAAATTTCAAAAATATCAGTGAGTTTGTGACCACCAGAAGTGGAAGGCTCAGAGAGACAGAACTTGGCAAACGCTTTCTTTTGTGCCAAGCTTGATTTATGTTTTTTCCAGAAACCCCACCTGGGAGAAGCATCAAACAAAAGGTTCTGGATATAGAAAATGCACTGTGTTTGTAGTTTTCTTGTTGCTTCCTCAACTCTGGATGGAGGCCCCTGGCATGGAACATCCTGGCTGTGGCTCTGGCTTGTGGGGAGCCACAAACCCCCTGCCCCAAGCCAGGACCCCCAGACCTCTCTCCAGTTGCTCAGTGGGCTCTGCAGAGTCTCACTCGCAGCCAGCGATCGTGCCTCAGTCAAGGCCCTTTTCAGGGTCACCCTGGCTTCGTTGACTGAGTGAGCATTAATCATATTAAGATCCTAATGAGTTGGGCTGTGTGCCTGACACCGTGCAGCATCAGTGGGAGCCTTCCCGGCGCGTGGGAGGGCGTGGATGGGATGGAGGCCCTGGCTGTGTGCGCGTTCCAGCCGGGAGTGTTGCTGTGACAGCTCCTGCCCTCCTCACCCAGACACGGGTTGGCAGGAGCTGGCAGCTCCTGGCTGCTCCCTTCTCCTGCCTAATCTCTGGTGACAGGGATGTCCAGGCAAGGTGGATACTGGGTAATTCTGGGCCTCTGTAGCTAATTTTGAAATTCTTTTTGCTTTAGCTGCCTTCTTTCCAAAACCTGAAGGGGGAAATGCTTGTGTTCTGCTTGCTCAGCTGATGCCAGGGATGTTTCCTCTTTCCCCAGCTGCTGTGTGAGAGACTGCAGCCATGTCTGACTTTGTGGAGAGCGAAGCAGAGGAGTCAGAGGAAGAGTACAACCAGGATGGGGAGGTTGTACCCAGAGTAACCAAGAAGTTTGTAGAGGAAGATGAGGATGGTGAGTTTGCTGAATTGTCTGTGTTCATTGCTGTTCTATTCTGCATCCCATGGCTCTGCAGATGGAGCAATAACTGTGCTATAATAGCTGGGCCATCTGTAGTCAATAATATCAGCTGTTTGAGTGCTTCCCTTCCTCCAAGTGGTTTTTATAATTGGCAATAAAAAATACGCTGCTGCACCCCCATGGGACTTGCAGTCACACAGTTTGATAGTAAATGGTAAAAGCAGAGGAATTCTCCCAGTGTGACCACTCCACCTGTTCCCTCTGCAGAGAGAGTATGAGACAAGAAGTGGGGATCTGGCAGGAGCAGCTGGCTGGCTTCTGTGTCAGTCAGAGTGTTCAGTTCAAACTCTGTGTGGATGGTGCGAAGGAAGATGCTGCCTGCTCAGAGCCAGATCTCAGTGGATAACCAATAAGTGTCTAACATGTGCTGCTCTCCATCCCAGATGAGGAAGAGGAGGAGCTGAACCTCGATGATCAGGATGAGCAGGGGAACCTGAAAGGATTCATTAACGATGATGATGATGAGGAAGAAGAGGAGGAGGGCAGTGACTCTGGAGACTCTGAGGATGATGTTGGCCACAAAAAGAGAAAGCGCAGTAAGTTTTGTGACACGGTGTAATGCTGGCAGAGAGTACCCTGTGCCCTGGTCTGCATGAGCTGGCTAAGCTGTACCCTTCTGGACTTAGTGCATTCCCAGATTAGGAAAGGGAGAGTCTAACTTAGTTCTGCTGTCTTCTTTAGCTTTTGATGACCGCCTGGAGGATGATGACTTTGACCTCATTGAAGAAAACTTGGGCGTTAAAGTCAAAAGAGTGAGTTGTGTGCTGCTGTTATTGGTGTGGTGAGCACAGAGGAGGGTGGGCTCCAGACTGGTGTGGGCAGACAGTGCCTCCCGTCAGCTCCTACCCTCTGGGAAAGGGAGAGCTGAGTGCTTGAAGGAAGCAGGATCTCTCCCTGCCCAATCAACTGGGACCTGGCTTCCCAGAGTTTGCAAAAATTTTTTCTGGTTCCTAAATTCTCCTGTGCTCCTCCCTTTCCACCTCTTCAGGACAGTCTCATCTTCCATTCCTGTGTGCTGCATACCTCAAGGTCAGCACAGGCTGTTCTGGGCTCTAAAGCTCTTTCTGAAACATTAGAGTCACATCAACCAGGCCAGCACTGGTGGTGACAGCATGCAAATGACTCCTGAGGGGGTGGCTCTTCTCCCCTGTGTGCCTGTGCTGTGCTGGGCTCCATCCTGCTCTCTCCCAGATGCCTGTAAAGGAAGTGCAGTGCTGAGCCAGTGATTGTGAGCACTAACAAGGAATTGTCCTTGCAGCAAAAATTCAGGCGTGTGCGAAAAATGTCTGATGATGAGGATGATGAAGCAGAGGATTATGGAAAGGAAGAACATGAGAAGGAAGCCATTGCTGAAGAGATCTTTCAGGATGGTGAAGGCGAGGAAGGAGGAGAGGCTGTGGAAGTTCCTGTTGCTCCACAGGAAGAGGAAGAGGAGGAGGAAGAAGATGAATCTGGTGAGTGTGGGTGTTCAGTTACATCCAACATTTGTCCTAGGATTAAAGCACAGGAACAAAGTTCAGACTTTCTGTGAGCTGAAAGTATCCAAAAGGCTATGACCCTGTCATGGTGAAGCTCTTGTTGGTCTGATTAATACAATCCTTAGAATTAAATGTTTCTGGGTGGCAGGTTTTGATTGTCTGTCTGAACCACTTTGTGCAGGAGCACGTTATATGCACTGAAGTCTTGAACACCTCCCCTAAGCTGCCTCAAAAATGAAAATGCTGCAGAGGAAGGCACTCAAGGCACTGTTTAGTACCTCATAGCACAGTGCATGCTTGCCCTACCCCTTCAGCATTAGCCTCTCACTGCTACCTTACCAAAAAAGTTTCAAGAGTTCTTTCTATTGTCCAAAGCAGCCAAGCCTTTCCTGACTGTATTTTCAGTGCACTGAACTGCAACTCAAATAGCTTTGCCTGGAAGTTTGTCTGGAAGTTTGTTCCAGCTTGTTACTGTGGTTCAGGCTCCTGGACTGTGTGAGATTGCTGTAGGAGAAGCTGTGGGGAGCTGGGCAGACTGACAGCCAGCAGCAGCCTAAGTCTGTGCTGGAGGCACATAGTTGCACTGGCTGAGCTTTGTCAGAGGTAGCAGTTCTGTATCTGAGTTCCCTGACCACTGAATTGTTTCTCAATGTCCAGACATTGATGACTTCATTGTGGATGATGATGGACAACCTCTGAAGAAGCCAAAATGGAGGAAGAAGCTTCCAGGATACACAGATGCGTAAGTATTGATTGGAAGTTGGCCTGGAGCCTTGAAAATAGTGCTCAGCTTATTTGGATCTTGCTACTGCAGAGTGATTCAGCTTGTGGTTTAATACTGCTGGTCTTTTTCCCAGAAGAAACCTGGTAAATTTAGACACAGAGCTTTTAGCGTGTGATTTCTGAAATATGTGATTCCTTTTTTCCCCTAGATTTTTTTAAAGGGATACCAAGACCAGGTCCTTAAGAGAAATATTTTGCAGTAAAGCTCAGAGTTTGTACCTGTCCATGATTTTTTAGCCTGGGTGGAAAACTAAAACTTAGACAGTGCCCCAGCCTCCTCTCTGTGACTGTAAAGATGATCTGTGAAAAATTTTTTTTTTTTTTTCAGTGCTTTGCAGGAAGCCCAGGAAATCTTTGGTGTGGACTTTGACTACGATGAGTTTGAGAAGTACAATGAGTACGATGAGGAGATGGAGGAGGAGTATGAGTATGAGGATGAGGAAACCGAAGGGGAGACGCGCGTGCGGCCCAAAAAAACGACCAAGAAACGCGTCAGTCGCCGCAGCATCTTCGAGATGTACGAGCCCAGTGAGCTGGAGAGCAGCCACCTCACAGACCAGGACAATGAGATCCGCATGACAGACATGCCTGAGAGATTCCAGGTGAGGCAAAGGGGCTGCAGCTCTGCAGGCAGAAAGCAGTTTGGCTCCCAGGCCTGGGACCTGCAGGCTGGCAAGCTGCTGGATGGGTTTTGGAATATCTTTTTCCCCACTTGTCAAATGTACAGGCTAAAACTGCATTGAAACATAGCAGTGGCATGGGAGTGGTTGTAGTAAATCTGGGTTTAGCTCCAGTCACAGCATCCCTGTGGCCACTGGGTGCCAGTGTTGCACTGCTGAAGTGCAGTTCTGCTGAGATGGCTTTGTGCTGGATGATGTTAGGAATCCCTTCAGCTGGACTTGTGGAGGGCAAGATGCAGTGCCAGAGAAGACATGGGAAGGTTTCTAATTTACCTGTATGCCAGTCAACACATAACTGATTTTACTTAAGGTGACGAGACTTACACTGCTCTCAACACAAAGTGCTGCTTGTGCTGAGAGGAATCCTTCTGGTATCTCATATATTTTTGTTTTAATTTTATATTATATTCAGATTTTCACTGGAAAATCATCTCCCTTTAGTGTATGTTAGTGTGATTCTGTGCAGACATTTATTACCCTTCTCTGTGAAATGAGATGTTTTCCCAAGGACCTTTTCTCCCCATGCCAGTCTGTGCCACAGAAGGAAATTCTGTCTGGTATCTTCTGGATTTAGGTGACCTGTTCATACATGTTGTCATCTCCATGGATGTCAGTGGTGACTAGAGCAGCACCTCTGAAAGAGAAGTGTCTGAGACTGAGTGCCCAAGAGAGATTTTGGAGCTGCTTTATAATTTGTTACTCTGTGGCTGCAGCGACAAAAGTGGTATCAAGGCAAAGATAGGTTGGAGCAGAGGATGTAACTGCAGAAAATTTGGAAGTCTGATAGGAAGTGGAGATATCCTCACTTGATTTTCACAGCAGACTTTGCATCATCACAGGCCTCTCCACAGGATTGTAGCTGCCTTTATCTAGTGCACAGCTGATGAAATTTCTTGTGTGCTCAGAAGGTGCAGACAATCCTTGGCACCCCATAGCTGGGGGTCTCCAGAGGCAACCTGCAGCTCAAAACAATAATTTCCAGTCTTCTTGGAAACATGGCAGTACAAGCCCTGGTGTTGCACATGCCTCTACTCATGGTGTCGTCTCTTCCCAGCTGAGATCCATCCCAGTGAAGAGTGCTGAAGATGATGAGCTGGAGGAGGAAGCTGACTGGATTTATAGGAATGCATTTGCAACACCCACCATCTCCTTGCAGGTAAAGGACTATGCCTGGGGCTTGTTCCAGGGGTCTGCTGATAGGAATATGGTGCCACTTCCATTTCTGGTTTTGAGCAGGTCATTTGACGTGTGTGTCTTCATTTTTGCATCCATGAAACAGAGCAAAGAGAAGTTGAAAGAACCACAATTTCTCAGCCTTAAACTGTGGCTGCTCTTTCAGGGGATCAGCTCTGGCACAGAGTGAACACTCTGTGTTTCTCCTTTTCAGGAAAGTTCTGACTACCTTGACCGTGGACAAGCCAGCAGCTTCAGCCGCAAGGGGCCCAGCACCATCCAGAAGATTAAAGAAGCCCTGAATTTCATGAGAAATCAGCATTTTGAGGTAATTTGCAACTTTTCTTCATTACCAAAGTCTGTCTCCTTTTTCTGACAGGATTAGCAGGACTGCTGGAAACATTTAGAACACATAGAAGGGGCTGAGATACCATCCCTGATTGCCTCTCTTTTGATGAAATGGTGCCCCATTGGGAACTGCAACTCATCTTATGTGAGCTGTGGCAATGCAGTTTTTTAAGACTTGTTTGACAGAGCTGCTGTCACTCTCTTTCCCTGATTCTGGACAAATTGAGGCTGAATGAGGTTGGGGAATTTCTCTTGAGCCTTGCTCAGTGTATCCAGTCTGTTCTCTTGAGGTGTTGCCTGATGTTGCAGAAGTTTTTTGGCTTGTGTGGTGTATTCTTTGGTGGAGTAAGAGTTTTCCCATCTTGTCCACATGGAACAAGAGTTCTGTTTGGGCTCCTGGCTGCCAGGAATAGCCCAGTCCCCTGCACAGGGGTGATGAGTCTCATTTCTGACCCAGGTCCCGTTCATCGCCTTCTACAGAAAGGAGTATGTGGAGCCAGAGCTGCACATCAATGACCTGTGGAGGGTCTGGCAATGGGATGAGAAGGTGAGGAATATTTTCATTGCTGATTGTCCTTTCAACATTAGTCCTCCTACCTAGCCTGATACTTTCAGCAGTTTGTTTTGGCCATGTTTGGGGTTTTTACCCAAGTCTTTTTGTATTTTTGCTGTTGTATGGTAGTAAAGGGATGTCTGACAAAATAAGATTCTAAAAAATCCTTCCCTTTCTCTGAGTTCCTTCTGTGTGATATTTCCTGCCAGCAGTGGTTGCTTCTCTACTGTCAGATCCAAACCTGGATTTTGGTTTTTTCTGTTAATATAATACATCTCTGAGATGAGACCTGCTGCCTGCCACATTTGGCTTTGGCTGTGGATGAAGATTTTAATGATCATTTTTATATGACAAATATCCCAAAATCCTGGAAGTCTCTGTTTGGCTTGGGAGGAGGCAGATCACACGCTGCAATGGGGTGTTTCACTGCAATTCTTTTGTTCTTGTGTCAGTGGACCCAGCTGAAGATCCGCAAGCAGAACCTGACACGACTGTTTGAGAAGATGCAGGCCTACCAATATGAGCAAATCTCTGCTGACCCAGACAAGCCCTTGGCTGATGGAATAAGGGCCTTGGATACTACTGACATGGAGAGGTAGGGTGCCAGGACTTCAATATTCATTCCAAAATGACTTAAAATATCCACTGACTTGCCCAAACAGCACAGGCGCTCTGGCTGCTGCAGAGTACCTGCAAAGCCAATAATGAGAAATATTTAAACTTCTTTTGGGAGATGAATTCAAGGGCTCCTCTTCTGCCTGACCTGAGTCAGAGCAGGTTCCTTGAGTGCTCTGAGCATGACCTACCTGCAGGCAGGGTGTAACATGCTGGCTTTCTGTAGGCTGAAGGACGTGCAGTCCATGGACGAGCTGAAGGACGTGTACAATCACTTTCTGCTGTACTATGGGAGAGACATTCCCAAGATGCAGAATGCTGCCAAGGCTGCTCGCAAAAAGCAAAAGCGAATCCGGGAGGATGGTGAAGAGGAGGAAGGTTTGTCTCCCCACTTTTGATAGTTTTCTCCTTGTGGGCTGCTTGAAAATCCTGATTTGAAAGAATAGGAAGAAAGTTTGGTGAAAAGCCCATGTGTTTGCAGAAAGCATCTCTGCTGGTCATTCTATCTCAAGTTAGTTCCAGGTCTTTCAGGCACCTTTGAAAATGTTTAAGGTTTGCCACACAAGGTGCTTTCCAATGGACTGTGAATGCCACCCCTTGTGGCAGGGGTGGCATCAGCAAACTACATGTATGTTCTAAGGTGCAATCCAGAAATAGTCCTATTAAAACTACAAGGATGACACTGAAGACAGTGTTTCCAGGATGTTTTTCCAACCCCGAATAATTTTAAGGCCACTGTGACCTTTGAGATGCCTTTATGGGATTTAGGGGCGCTGTTGCATACTGTAGGTTGTGTTTAATCTCTTTATTGTGCTTCTGACACACTCTAGCTGTCTGGATGCCTCTCTAATGTATCCTTCCTGCAGGTGAAGGGGAGGATGCAGAGGATGATGAGCAGAAGGGGCCTGAGCTGAAGCAGGCTTCCCGAAGGGATATGTACACCATCTGCCAGGCAGCTGGGCTGGGTAAGGCTCTGCTCTGTCCTGCTGAGCTCTGCAAGGGGCTGTGACTCACCTCTGGAAGAAAGACTGGTAGTTTTGCTCTCTATTAGCTATAATACCCTTGTCCTCATTGGAGTTTTTTGTTTGTTTTTTTCTTTTACCAGATGGCTTGGCTAAGAAATTTGGTCTGACACCTGAGCAGTTTGGAGAGAACCTCCGAGACAGTTACCAGCGTCACGAGACAGAGCAGTTCCCTGCAGAGCCCCTGGAGCTGGCCAAGGATTATGTGTGTAGGTCAGTGTGGGAAGGGGGCTTTGTGGAGTTACTGTGGATGTAACACAAGTGAGATCATCTGGGCACATTTTTCCAAGCCTACACGTTGCCTTTTTGCTTGTAGTCAATTCCCAAGCCCGGAAGCAGTGCTGGAGGGAGCTCGGTACATGGTGGCTTTGCAGATCGCCAGGGAGCCCTTGGTCAGACAGGTCCTGAGACAGACTTTCCAAGAACGAGCTAAAATCAACATTTCACCAACCAAAAAAGGGAAGAAGGTAAGGAAGGGAGCTCTGACTCTGTGGGTCAGTTCAGGGAAGGATCTAAATAATGTACAAATGCTTGTTCTCCCATGTCAATGGCAATTCTGAATAAACCTCTGAGCAGCACTGAGGCTGGGCTGTTGCAGAGCCCAGCTCAGCAGCATGCTGCATTTTTAGTCTCGGAATTTTACCAGATAAGATGTTGCCTTCAGTTATTGAAACAGTCTCTGTTTTTCTGGGACTGGGAAGCAATTCCACTATGTCCTGCTGGAGAAGGAAGTGTAGACTGGCAGGCATAGGGCTGAGGGGGTATTGAATAAAAACCATTGTCTGCTGTGGCATACAGATGGATTTTTCTTCATTAATGCCCTGTGTGCATGCTGACTGTCTCTCCTTTCCCAGGATATTGATGAAGCCCACTATGCCTATTCCTTTAAATACATGAAGAACAAGCCTGTGAAGGAGCTGAGAGACGACCAGTTCCTGAAAATGAGCCTGGCAGAGGATGAGGCACTGCTCACCATAGATATCAGCATTGACATGAAAGGAGTGGAGGGGTGAGTTCCACTGGCTGTGCCATCCTTGACTTGGCAGAGTTCATTCGTGCAGTGCTGTTAGAGCACCTCTGTAACCCAAACTATGTCTGAAAGTTATGGCCTGCTAGTTTCCTGCACCTCAAAATCAAGCAGCCTCTCAGGGTCTTGCATTTTTTTTATCATCTTTAGTAGACATCTGTCTTACTCACTTGAAAGCAAACTCTGAAAACTTGGGATTTTTATGGAAGATGACACTTGTTTCCCAACCAGCTTAGTCCCTTCCCTGCACATCTGAGTCGCCACACTCTGCAGTGTGGGTGTGCTGGATTGGCTGTGATCTGTCTACAGCATCACTTCAGCAGCTAAAAGAGCATTTGATGGGAGAATGGGCTCTTCCCTAATTTTTCCAAGCATCTACCCGAATCTGAGATGTGCAGAAATCTGCCAGTGATGGTGTCCATGCAGGTGTCTGGAGCCTTTCTGTATCTCCTCCTTTCTTGCAGTTATGGCAGTGACCAGACATACTTTGAGGAAATCAAGCAGTTCTATTACCGGGATGAGTTCAGTCACCAGGTGCAGGAGTGGAATCGGCAGCGCACCATGGCCATCGAGCGCTCCCTCAACCAGTTCCTCTATGTGCAGATGGCCAAAGAATTAAAGAACAAGCTCTTAGTGGAGGCCAAGGAATATGTCCTCAAGGTGAGATGAGGCACAGGTTTGAGGCAGAGCTGGGCTTGCAGACACTGGCAGCCCTACAGTGTTCTGGGGATAACTACTGACAGTTCTTGGGGAGGAGGATGAGGCAGGGATTGAGTCTGGTTCAACTTTCCCTCCAGAGGAGGGTTATGCCAATGCCCCTGCAGTGGATTTTCTCACTCCTCATTGTCTTTTTTCTGCTCTCCCAGGCTTGCAGCCGCAAGCTGTACAACTGGCTGAAGGTTGCTGCATACAGGCCGGATCAGCAAGTGGAGGAAGACGATGATTTCATGGATGAAAACCAAGGGAAAGGGATCCGGGTACTGGGCATTGCGTTTTCATCAGCCAGGTAGGAGGGAGGGAGCGGTGTCTGGATGCATGTCCAGCTTTAGCAGTCCTCCATGTCTGAGTGATCTTTGTTTGACAGGGACCACCCTGTGTTTTGTGCCCTTGTTAATGGAGAGGGTGAGGTGACAGATTTCCTCCGATTGCCACACTTCACAAAGAGAAGGAATGCCTGGCGTGAGGAGGAGAGAGAAAAGAAGGTGAGTTTTGGTGCAGCTGTTACTGACATGAATGTAGGTAGCTCAGAATAGAAACCCTCTAGCTTTTCTACTCTGATTTTCTACTTTCATTTCCAGGCCCAGGATATTGAAACATTGAAAAAATTCCTCCTAAACAAGAAGCCTCATGTGGTGACAATTGCAGGCGAGAACAGGTCAGTCTTTGTGCTGCTTCCACTTCCCAGTCTCTTTGTAGTGCTTTCCTTGAGCCTGTCTGCATTTCACTGTTTCCAGGACCCAGCTCTGTGCTCTCCCCTCAGTCCTCTTGGCTCTCTCTCCCTAGGGATGCTCAGATGCTGATGGAGGATGTAAAGAGAATTGTTCATGAGCTGGACCAAGGGCAGCAGCTGTCCTCAATCGGAGTGGAGCTGGTGGATAATGAACTGGCCATCCTCTACATGAACAGCAAGAAGTCTGAGGTGAACCTTCTGCTACTCCAGCTCTCCCTTATTCTCTTGCTCATTCATGCTGTGTCATCCTCCATTTGTTGTGCTGGCCTTGCATCATCCTCTGTCTCGTGTTCCATCTGGACAGTCACGTACTGATCTTTGGATCAAGGCAAAACATCTTAGGCTTCCCTGAAGAGATCAGCACCAGCAGATGCACAAAGTAGATATTGATGTAGTCAGAAATGAGAGAGATTGTTCCATTACTAATTGCATAAGAGCTCCTGGGAGCCTTTCACCTCAGCTTTCTTTGCCCTGAGCACCAAGTGCTTCCTTGCTGCAGTCCCTGTCTGACGTGTCTTTGCTGTCTGTGGTACAAAGTGTGAAAGCACCACAAGGGTTTTCCCTGATTCTGTTGCAGAATGAATTCCGGGACTACCCCCCTCTGCTGCGTCAGGCCGTGTCCCTCGCTCGCCGCATCCAGGACCCCCTCATAGAGTTTGCCCAGGTCTGCAGCTCTGACGAGGACATTCTCTGCCTGAAACTCCACCCTCTGCAGGTAAATTTTCCTTGCCATGAAAGATCCTTCTCTGCAAGAGAAAGCGCTCTGTGAGAGTATTGCTTTCAAAGAAAAGGTTTCCAAATCAAACTTGTGCAAGTTCTGCCTGTTCTGTGCCATATTCAGGCTACACAGCACCTTCCTTTTTTTTTTTTTTCTTTTTTTTTTTCTTTTTGGGTTCTTTCTCAGCCTTTAGGCTGTTCTCAGGGGTAACTCCAAGGTGCAACACAGCTCCTGGGAAGCCAGTGTGTTGTGTTTGGCTTGTGGCAGAGGGTTGCACAGATCCATCTTTTCCAGGGCTAACACCTCTTCTCTCTGCCAGGAGCACGTGGTGAAGGAGGAGCTGCTGAACGCGCTCTACTGCGAATTCATCAACCGTGTGAACGAGGTGGGGGTGGATGTGAACAGGGCCATTGCTCACCCCCACAGCCAGGCTTTGCTGCAGTATGTGTGTGGCCTGGGACCACGCAAAGGCACTCACCTGCTGAAGGTAAGGAGGCTTCAGGGCCTGCCTACAAAACCAGCACATCCCCAGCACTCTGTGAGTGCTCAGGAGGTGACGCAGGGTCCCGGGTGCCAAGTGCAGCTGACAGCTCTGTTGATGTGTTTTTATCTCGCTGTGCCTCGCCCCAAAGCTGCTCATGGACTTGTGTCCTTGAGAGACCCAAACAGCTCAGCAGATCCATCAATCCCAGCCAGCTCCCAAACCCACAGGAATGGATGTGCTGTCAGAGTGTCAAGACACCTCCACAGTGTAGAAAACACGAGGCAAAAAGCCAGCACTTCTCCTGAGAGCTGGAGCCGTGATGATGTGGATTCATCATCTTTCACACAATGTTGAGACTCTGGCAGGAAGCAACAACTTAAGAGTTGTCATGGGCGTGTGTCAGATGCTTTAAACACTGCAGTATGAATCCTCTGCTTGTTTCCAAGACAGAAACAATTTGGGTTGGAAGGGACCTTAAAGCTCATGTAATTCTAACCCCTGACCATAGCCACAGGCATCTTCCACTAAAGCAGGTTACTCAGAGCCCCATCCAACCTGGCCTTGAACAATTCCAGGAATAGGAAGTCCACAACCTCTGAACACAAACCTTGAATATCAGGGTTTATACTCTTGACTCTCAAGGTTTATATTCTTGCCTCTCTCTGTAGATCTTAAAACAAAACAACACCCGTCTGGAGAACAGGACCCAGCTGGTTACAATGTGTCACATGGGACCCAAAGTGTTTATCAACTGTGCTGGCTTCATCAAAATTGACACAGCATCACTGGGTGATAGGTGGGTATTGGGTTGTGTTTGATGTCCTATGGGGTGTGGAGTCAGTGTAAGTGACAGGCTGACCTTCCCTGAGTCAGTGTTTCCCAGAGTTTCTGTGTGGCCCCTCTGGTATTGCTGGTTATTAATCTGATTCTTACAGGTAGCTAAACTTTCACAGCAGCAGTGTTAACTGAAGAAAATTAATTATATGGCTTGTTCTGGTGTGAAGGACCCTGTGTGGTCAAGAGGAACTAAACTAAAACCAATTGTTCCCTAAAATAGTTGTTATGCAGTCATCAGTAACCTATGGGCACTTCAGCTTAGCGTCTGCCTGGTCCTTCCAACAGTATTTTATTTTTCTAAAGTTTTAAACTTGAGAAATAACTCAGCAATTTGGCTTCCTCTTAAACCAGTAGCAATACTGGGAAGTTTATAGAGCATTAAGTTACTGGTAACTGCACAAGAGGTATTTTGAGGACAGCTGTAACCTTGTTTATGAACCTGACTGACTGCTTTGCACAAACAGTGACTTACTAGAAACGTGCTTTCTCCAGGATTTTTTGTCTTTGAAAAGCAATGTGAGAACACCTGGCTGAATCCCTATGTTGAGTGATCCAACCCCTCTAGTTCCCTTGATTCTTGCAGGATACAAATCCCAGAGATGCTGGGGGCAAAGTGTGGCACATCCAAACAGCTCAATGGCAACGCTGAATTTGTGTGAGGAGAGAAACTGCAGAGAACTCTGTGCTCATAGAGCAGCTGTAGTATGCAGGGATCAAATCCACCCAGCATCCAAAATACCTGGCTGTGTCTTTGGAGCTGCAGACTGCAGTTTGCCAGGTCTTGCCTTGGCTCCTGTTGGTTTAGCAATGAATAATTCATAGTGTCCTTTTTGGAGTACTTTGTTCCATGGAAGGCAGCAGTAGTGCTCAACAATGTGCTTGATCACTGAGCTGCTGGAACAGCTGGAGCAGCTCAAAGCCCTGATCTGAACACTGGTTTTATTTCAGCACTGATTCCTACATTGAAGTCCTAGATGGCTCTAGGGTCCATCCTGAAACCTATGAATGGGCAAGGAAAATGGCAGTGGATGCCCTGGAATACGATGAGTCAGCTGAGGATGCAAATCCTGCAGGAGCTCTGGAGGAGATCCTGGAAAACCCCGAGCGTCTGAAAGACCTGGATCTTGATGCCTTTGCTGAAGAGCTGGAAAGACAGGTGCATTGAGGGTTCCTGGTGCTGAGAAACAGAGGGGAAGCTCTGCTGCCCTGCTGAGAGTCTCATGTTTTATAGCTTTATCCTTTTTAGGAGCTGGGCATTAGCTGTGCTGTTGTAAAATGTATAAACAGCCATGATGAGCAGTCAGTGTCTGACAATGGCATGTAGTAAATGCTTGCAGGAACAAATGCTTACACTTAGGGCAGGGGACAGTAATTAGACCATTTAAGCTCTTCTCCTTGAAATTTTTTTCTAAATACGTTTGTCCTTTTGACCTCCTCAACATCCTGTGACCGAGTTTCACCATTTGTTGGTACCTGCTGCATTCCCCCTTTTTTAAATTTGCTGTTTCATAAGTTGATTGAGTTCTTCCAAAACTTACATCGGATTCCCTACTGACCCTCTTCCTGCTGCTCATGCCTCTATAACCTCTGAATCCCACACAGGGCTATGGTGACAAGCACATCACTTTGTATGACATTCGAGCTGAGCTAAGCTGCAGATACAAGGACCTGAGAACCCCCTACCGTTCTCCCAACACAGAGGAGGTCTTCAATATGCTGACCAAAGAAACTCCAGAGACATTTTACATAGGTACATCCCTGGTCTCTGTCCTCCTAAGTTGACACAGGATGTGTGAAGGTGGGGCAAAGGGATCTGAGTGAGTGTGGTGCTGGGACAGTGCTGAGGTGGAGTGTGAAGCAGCTTTTCAAGTACTTAGGTGGCCTCCTAACACCTTCATGCATGAATAACAACCTTGGATGGAGGGAACTGCCCAGCTCTGCAGTTTTTCATTCTTTCTTTCCCCTCTTCCATCACCCCACAGGTAAAATGATCATCTGCAATGTGACTGGGATTGCCCACAGGCGCCCACAGGGAGAGAGCTACGACCAGGCGATACGGAACGATGAAACTGGCCTTTGGCAGTGCCCTTTCTGCCAGCAGGACAACTTCCCAGAGCTCAGTGAGGTGGGGCTGCTTCTCCTGACAGGCCTGCTTTTTCAGGAGCCTGCTATCAGCAGGAGTGTTGTGTAGGGTTCTTGGGAGGCAAGGTATCAGAACCAAGATTGTGTCCGCAGTGCCCCAGGATCCCAGCCTAATGTGGCCTTTGGCTGTAAATAAAATCTGTTGCACTTCTGACTAATTGCTGCAGTATAGATTTGACAAGTCTTTTATGGCTACATTATGGCTTTTAGAGTGAAATGGACCTGGGACTAAGCTGACCAGTTCTTTGTAGATATATAAAGTGTTCTTGTTTGTGGTCTGGGATTGTATATTATGCAGAGAAATTGCCTGTGACACTGAGAACAGAAGGCTCTGCCACCTTCTCAATTTTAAGAACTTATCTGGACCACCTGCTGCTTAATGCAGCTGTACTTTAGGTTCCTTCTAAACACTGTGAATTCCAGCCTGGGTAATCCGTGCCTTTAAACCCCTATAGTGTTCATTAGAGACCAGCCCTGGCTACAGGCTGGTGTTCAGGGTCTAAAAATGTCCTGACCTTCCTGCTTGCAATGTCCCATAAGCTGAGCAGAACTGGAGGAGGAGGATTGCATTACTGGGTAGCATTTTTTGAAGTCTTCTGTCCCCTGCCCTTCCACAAGTCTCTGCTGGCTGCACCACTTTGCTGACACAGCTTGTTTTGAGTATGAACTGCTGGGGCTGTTTTGTTTCCACGCTGAATGATTTATTTACTTTTGCCTTGCTCAAGGTTTGGAACCATTTTGACAGCGGTTCCTGCCCAGGTCAGGCCATTGGAGTGAAGACACGTCTGGATAATGGTGTTGCTGGCTTCATCCCAACAAAATTTCTTAGTGACAAGGTGGTCAAGAGGCCAGAAGAAAGGGTGAAGGTATGAAAGCAGTGGATTTTCACACTCCCAGTTAGAGCTGGAAGAACCTGGAGCCAATACCAAAGATTCAGAGTTTGGTTAATAACACTGTTCTTAAGTGACTTTTCCAACCTAATTTTCATGTAAGGACTTTAAATCAGCAGGAAGTTCAGGTTCTGGTTAGTGTCCTTGTCCCACAGTGCAAATCTCCCTTGGCAGCTGGTGGGACCCTGTTAATCAGTTAACATGTTGTGCTGCAGGAGGATTTATTGTCATCTGGCTGGAGTCTGGGTTTAGGAGACCAGAAGGCATTCTAATGCAGAGCTGCCCTTTGTTTCTGACTTTGTAAAGAGTTCAGAGAACTGCTTTTAGACAGGCAAGAGTAATTTTTCCTCTTATAGCTTCTTCTTCCATCTCCTTTAATTTGTGGAGGCCAGAGTTACTGGTCCTGCTCAGGACAGGGATTGGGGTTCTGAAAGAAATGGAATAACACCTTTTTATCACATAATAAAATAGTGGTTTAACATCTTTGCTGTCTTTTTGGGTCCCCAACAGTCCATGCAGGTGATGGATAATCCTGTAAGCTCAGAGGTCTCAGCATTTCTTTAAAGAGTTATTAATTAACTTCATCATGATGAACTGAACTAAGACATTGCAGTTTTTGTGGGGGGATTTTCTGCCTCACATTTTATTAGAGCAGTCCTTTGGGTGTCTGCTTCTGAACACACTTAACTGGTTTCTTACACATCTTGAAGTCCAGTTTTGCTGCTGCCATTGTGAAAGATATTTGAAACAGAAAAGGTGATTGTCCTCCCCCTCCAGACGTTCAGTTTTCCATGTGGTGTGGGTAATAGGTAATAGATGTGCTGGAGAACTTTTTCCCTTAATCTATTTGATTTTGGTCATTTTTGGGATCAGTTGACTTTCAGTTCATGTCAAAAGATCACTTTTAAAGGTTGTATCAGTCTGAAGTAGCTGAAGTGATTTGTACCTCCTCAGTGCTAGCAGATCCCACATGGATTGTTCTGTAGCACAGGGATTCTGGTGTATCTGCCAAACCTGCTGCTCACCTTGGCCTTGGCCTCCTTTGCAGGTGGGAATGACTGTCCACTGCCGCATCATGAAGATTGACATCGAGAAATTCAGTGCAGACCTGACCTGCAGGACCTCAGACCTGATGGACAAGAACAATGAGTGGAAACTGCCCAAAGATACCTACTATGACTTCGACTCTGAGGCAGCAGATCACAAACAGGAAGAAGACATGAAAAGAAAGCAGCAGAGGACAAGTGAGTTCTCTTAATTTCTCTCTCCTGTGTAATTCCAGCCTTCCCAGGCTGCTTCAGGACAATCAGCACAATTAGATACAGTTGCATTAAAGCAGTTCCTCTTGGAAGGCTGAATGTTCCCTTTGTTCCCCAGCGTACATCAAGAGGGTAATTGCTCACCCATCATTCCACAACATCAGCTTCAAGCAAGCAGAGAAGATGATGGAGACCATGGACCAAGGGGATGTGATTATTCGGCCAAGCAGCAAAGGGGAGAATCATCTGACTGTCACCTGGAAGGTCAATGATGGCATTTACCAGCACGTGGATGTCCGGGAAGAGGGCAAGGAGAATGCCTTCAGCCTGGGCTCCGTGCTCTGGATTAACACAGAGGTAAAGCCCTGCACAGCAGGAAGGGGAAGGACTTGTTTTACAGGTTGATACAGCCCTTCTGTCCTTATAGCTGCTTCTGTCCTTGTAGCTGCTTTCACATTCTTGGAGAGTAACTTCCCATACATTCTCTGGATCTTTAGACAATACTTGTCTTTTTTTTTTCTCAAGGCTTGCTGTGCACAGTGTTTGACCAAATGCACCCTAAATACTTCTTTAACTGTTTTTGTTCAAAGGAGTTTGAAGACCTGGATGAAATTGTTGCTCGTTATGTCCAGCCAATGGCTTCCTTTGCCAGAGACCTGTTGAACCACAAATACTACCAGGACTGCAATGGTGGAGACAAGAAGGTGAGACAATCCCAGGATGTGGTAACTTCTTAGGAAGATATCCATGGGCTCTGTGTGCTGCTGAAAATGTGGGCTTCCCTGGAGCATTTATCTTTTTTCTCTCTCTAATTAGAAGCTGGAAGAGCTCCTGATAAAGACCAAGAAAGAGAAGCCAACATTTATTCCATACTTTATTAGTGCCTGTAAAGATCTACCTGGTAAATTCCTCTTGGGATATCAGCCTCGAGGCAAACCAAGGTAAGTGAGAGGCAAGCCCAGCATCTGCACTGAGTACTGCCAGTACCAAACCTCAGCTGCCAGTTTTTCTTCCAGCTCTGTGAAAATCCCTGTAAATCATGCCTCCTCTTTGCCAGGACTTGGCTTCCTGACAGTGGAGGACCTAATTCTAACAGTAAATCTCACCCAGGAAACTCCCATGTTTCTTAACCATCTGGCTGCCACAGGCAGCACTGCCCTGTGCTGTGGGTGTTGTGGGAGTGTAGGCAGGGAATGATGGATTTTTCATGGAAAGGCAGAGTAGTCTGAAGCAATTGTGATTTAACTTTATTGAAGATAAAGTGTCTTGGGTGGATCTATCTGTTCTTTATGAGTACAGCCATTGCCTGTCATTTTGGCCCATGGCTGTTCTGAGTGTGACCTGTCAGTGAGTGACTGAAACAGCCTGTGATGTCTCATGCTCTCCCTGCTCCTCCCAGGATAGAGTATGTGACAGTGACACCAGAGGGATTCCGCTACCGGGGCCAAGTCTTCCCAACTGTGAATGGACTTTTCCGATGGTTTAAGGATCACTATCAGGACCCTGTTCCAGGTGAGCAGCCTAAACTTCAGTGTCTCAGCCCTTTGTTTATCACACAATATCAGGGACAGTTATTAAAGGACAGTTCTGACTTTTTTGTCCTGAAAATGCATCCTAGGATTTTTCTATATGTGGGAAGTTTCCAAGCAATGCTTGAAATGTTTGGCTCCATGGACTGACACACTGAGGGCTCTCCTGAGAGAGTTAATCTTTCATCAAGTGGGCTGTGCAGCAGTGTCTGGACCAGTCCCTTTCCTCTCCTTTGTCTCCCTCACCGTACAGCCCAGCACACACCATTCCCTGGTAGCAAACCATTGTGCCGGGACAACTGTTGACTCCTTTTTTTATTTTTTTTTTTCAATTCCTGAGTTTCAGACCAATGGCTGCTCTTCCAGGAGAATTAATCTCCCTTTTGTTGGCATTTTACACAGGTATCACCCCCAGCAGTAGCAGTCGGACCAGGACTCCAGCCTCCATTAATGCTACCCCAGCTAACATCAACCTGGCAGGTCAGTGCAGTTGGAATTTGCAGTTGCAATTCCCACTTGGAATTGGGATGTGAGCTGCTCCTCCAGGCTCCACTTCTCCTAATGCAGCGTGTCTCTCTTGCAGACCTGACACGTGCAGTGAATGCTCTACCACAGAACATGACCTCCCAGATGTTCAGTGCCATTGCTGCAGTGACAGGCCAGGGACAGAACCCAAATGCCACCCCAGCACAGTGGGGCTCCAGCCAGTACGGCTACGGAGGCAGCGGAGGCGGCAGCAGCGCGTACCACGTAGGTGTCACTTAAATTTCTGCTGGCTTCTCCTTGCAGCTAGAAACCACTGGGAGCTAAGGAACCCCTCATTGCCTGGGGTGCCCAAGTCTTAGTTTTGTCCCTGTGGTGCTGCACAGGCTGGATTCTTGAACCAGGTCTCCTTTTGCCTCCCGTGACTGGAGAAATGAGGCGTGTAACAAAGCCCTGCTCCGGGGGGAGTTGGAGCAAGGAGCAAACTGGTCTGCCCCCCCAAGGAATGTGGCAGGGTGGAGAGGGGGGATCCAGCAGTGAGGGCACACAACCTTCTGATTGTGCCCCGGAATTGGCAACGTGAGCTGCCAGTGGAGGAGATTAGCTGGGAAAGTATGCGCTGAGTTTGCAGGGCTTTTCAGCTCAGCGCTAATCTCCAAGCTGCACCGGTGGGGAACACCTCAGCCTGACCCAGCACCCAGGGGCTTTGCAGGGAGTAAGATGGAATTGGACAGTTTTGGCTTATGCTGAAGCCTTTCTTCATGTGTGCCTGCTCCCAGCCCACTCTGCAAGCTCTCAGCTGACACCGAGGCAAATTCCAGCTGCAGAAGGACTGAGGAGCCTGGGTGCAAAAAACACACCCAGCTGTTGCACCCAAAGAAGAGATGCTGCAAGACAAGGCTTGCAGGGAGAAGTGATCCTCCTTTAGAGCACCTTGGGAGGCTTTCAGGAAGTTTGGCACAGTAAATGCTGAGCTGAGGATAGGCAGGGACTGTGGATAACCTGATGTATTAATCATCAAGACATCTGAAGAAAAGGGAGGTGAACACCGGGAGGCAAAGGCACTAAGCTCTTGATGGGACAAGCAGCCTGCTGGCTTGGGGTGTGGGACACAGCCATCTTGGGAGCTGCTGCACCTTCTCTGCAGCCTGCAGGGGAAGAATTTACCTGTTCTTCGTGCCCACTGCAGGATCTCATTGCTGCTGGCTTGCCCCAAGTGTCTCTTGCGCTGCTTGTCTCGAGCGTCTCCCCTTGGGCCAAACAAGGAGATCAGGCTGTGCTGGCCCAGCTCTCAGGGGAGCCAATGTGCTGTGCTCAGCAGGGCTGGGGGCATGCAGAGTGAGGGTGGGCACCCTCCTGGGCGAGCAGGGCAGTGCAGAGCCCCCCCAGCCTGGCAGAGTCCACGCTCTGTCCCCTGACAGCCTCTGCTCTCCACAGGTATTCACGACTCCAGCCCAGCAGCCGGTGGCCACCCCTCTGATGACCCCCAGCTACTCCTACACTACTCCCAGCCAGCCCATCACCACACCCCAGTACCAGCTCCAGGCCAACACCACACCCCAGTCCTCCCAGTCGCAGCCATCATCCAGCTCCAGGCAGAGGCAGCAGCCAAAGTGAGTAGCTCTGGGTGCTCATATCCATGTCCTGTCTCCATTGATTTTCTAGATTTTTGTGGAAGCAGCATGATGAGGTTAATTCCTCTGCGGGGAGGGAGGGCAGGGAAGTTTTCCTGTCGCATCTCACGTTGTCCCTTTGTCCTTGCAGGACCAACACCCATGCTGCCATCGACTGGGGCAAGATGGCCGAGCAGTGGCTGCAGGAGAAGGAGGCTGAGCGGAGGAAACAGAAGCAGAGGTTGACCCCTCGCCCCTCTCCCAGCCCCATGATCGAGAGCACGCCCATGTCCATCGCTGGGGACGCCACGCCTCTCCTGGATGAGATGGATCGATAGGACCTGACACCCGACACCTCTGCTCTCTTCTCCTAGGAAGGGGGAAGGAGAGGGAACAATAGGAAGCGACTTCCCTTAGACACATAACTCCTGTTTTATACGTCGTGGGATGGTGGGAAATGACTCTTGGTGATGTGCACCTGAGCGAGAGAATAGACTTGGCAGGGCTGGTTTAAAAATATATACTATATATAAGAAAAATATATCGTAGAAAGGAACACTGCATCAGCCTCTGCGTTCTAGGCTCCGGTTTTGAGGCACCTTGGAAACTTAGCAAAGCAAAACATGAGGTCAAAGGAGTCTGTGCTTGTACATGCACAGCACTCTGCTTTCACCCCAAAGACTGGGAAGCAAACGGAGCTGAAAGTGCATTGCCCTGGAGTGAGCCTGTTTCCTTTGGATTCTCCCAAACCCTGACTGTCACCTCCCCTCGTCCCAAGACCACAAAGCAAAGTCGTGGGGGTTGTGACAAACGAAGCAGAGTTCTCACAAAGTTCCTGTTGTTGTTTGCTCCATGTTTTCATGCGTGACAGGCTCAGCAGAGCCTGTGCCAACCCCAGCTGTGTCTGCAGGAGTCCAGCACAGCGGCTTGGGGTCTTGCTGGAGATGCAGCTGTTGTACCAAAGGCTTGCTCTCTCCTCTGGCTTCTTTTGGAACAATATTTATTTAGTTTTGACTATTTTTTTTTTTTAATCAGACTGCGAAGTAGAGCGCCAGCCTACGGCAGCTTCCCCGAGACAGACACGTGGGATAAAGCACCATGGAGCAGCCCGGAGTGCATGGCCTCCTCCTCTCTACCTGCTTCCCCTGCCCAGCTGTAACCAAGAGGGGTGAATAAATAGTGTTTTTACTGAATGCTAGCTCAGAGGTTTTCTGCCTGCACCCTGCCCTTACCCTTAGGATTTGCTCAGAGCAGAGTTGCGTGGTGGAAGTCGATGCTCCTTCTTCCTTTGTTGCTTGGTGTTGCCCTCTGTGTGCTGGAAGTTTGGCAGAGAAGCCGATTTCTGTTGTTAAACAATAAGGTTTTGTTACGGATGCACCACATGAAGACATCACACCGACATCGGGGGCACCTCCCTGTGGCTATTGGATAGGGAGGGCACTGGGAAGGGGCGGATAAAGTGGATAACTTGTGTCAGAAGCAGCTCGATGCGATGTTCCTGAGCGATTGCCAGCGACTGGAGGGAGATTTCTGAGAGGGAAAGTTCCTGCTGCACACATTCTCCCCTCTCCGTCTTTGTTAGTAGGGATTTTCTATGGAAGCAGAGTCTTTGTTCCTTCCCAGTGCTCCTCCTTTGCTAGGAAATGAGCAGGAACAGCAGATCTTAGGAAACAAAGGTCTTCTTTGCATCTAAATGCTCCTGAAGAATGGCAGCGACCCGGGAGACAAAGCAAAGCTCTTTGCACAGAGAAATGCAGGTCCTGGCTTCAATGCCATCCCCTCTGCAGTGCTGAGGGGCTGGCAGGGTCCTGTTCCTCCCAAAGCCACCCAGGCCAGTGGGGAGAACCGTGGGCTGGGGCTCACAATTCCGAGGTTGCAGGTGGATGAACCTGTCGCTATTTTCTTATGAGACTCTACAATAGGAATTTGACTAGGAGCAGCTCCTTACTGGTTGGACCTGGAAGGGGGGGCTAGTTGTGTGTTGTTGCCTCCTTTCTGGCTGTCTTTGTTTTTAGTTTTCCCTCGCTGTCAATAAAAGTTCTACTTTTGGAAAGCTCGTTCGCATGCCCCGCGTGCGTCTTCCTGCCGGGATGCTGTGGCTGCCACAGGGGCTTTGCACCCACAGAGGAAGCAAAGCCTTCCTCCACCCTTGGTATTCCCCCCTGGACTCGTGTGATCCGCTTATTTCAGGGATTTGGGATTGCTCTGCACTCTCCTTGGTGTGGGGTTTGCTGTCTGCTTGGCTCCTGGTGCTCCAGCTTTTCCCAAGTCTGGAATCTGGTGAAATCAAGGATCCCCACCCACCAGGAAGGGACACAGGCAGCATTCTCTGCCCCAGCTCTTCCCAGGCAGCATCTGCCTTTGTCCCAGGGCTGGAAAAGCATCTATTGTCCCACTCTAAGGAGCTTTGCAGGCATTTGAGGAGCCTTCAGGGAGGGCCAAGACCCCGCTCCTCCCAAAGGAAGGGAGGAGTGGATGCTGGTGTGGGAGCACGGGAAAGGCAACGGGTTAGGAGGATGAGAGAGCTTGGGTGGTGCGTTTCAGAGAACTTGCAGAGAAAATTACATGCCTGGGGAGCTGGAATTTAACTCTCTAGCAGGGGAGCTAAAACTGGGGCTCAGCCCTGTTGCCAAGAGCTGTGTCCCCAGGGCCAGGACAATGACGTGAACTGAGGGGAGCAATGAGGAGCAGCTCAACCCCTTGGATACCCAGGCAGCTCTAGGTATTCCCCTCCCATTCCCCCAAAAATTCCCGGGATTTCCCGTGGATGCTGCCTCCAGTGTCATCCTTCCATCCTTTCCCCACAAAGACAAAGCCAAAGCTGCTCCAGCAGATGTAAATTTATTTCACAGCCACACAGGGCTCAGGTGGGACTCAGACCTGCAGCTCTTGTGCGGGCTCAGCCTCAGTTTTACTTTTCAGCCTCTTCTTTCTGTTCCTCTCCTTCCTCCTCCTCTTCCCGCTGGTGGTGGGGACTGGGGAGGGAGTGACTGGCGCTGGCTCCCTGCCCACTCCCTCCCGTGCAGGGGCATTGCTCAGGATGGTGTTGGATGCTTCCCCCAAGGATGGCAGCAGGGCCCAGGGATCAGCGGGGGTAGCAGCTGCAGGATGGCTCTGTGTCCCCTTTTCAGAAGAGCCTTTCTTTCTCAGACCTTTCCCCCTATTTTTCTTATCTTTCTTTCTCTTCCTCTCTTTCTTGACTGCCTTGGGGGTGTGATGATCCACCGGGAGGGCTCCTCCCCCTGTGCTGCCCCACGGGGGGCTCAGGGGGACTCCCCTGGGCCTGGCTGCCCTGTCGATGAGCTCCCCCCCAAATTCATACAGCACCGGCTCTCGGGGCACCGCCACGGCCACCGTGTTGTACGTCTTGCACCTGCCAAAATTCAGGAGGCATCACAGGGTGGGTGGCACAAACCTGGGCAGGGGGACTGTCCCCAGGGCAGGGGGGCACTCACCAGACATAGAGATAGGGCTCCACACACTCCTCCCTGTAGGTGAACTCGAAGCAAGGCACCTGGATGACGTTGAAGAAGGCCTGGCCCACCACCCGCGAGGCCGTGTCGTTCACCCGCCGCAGGCACTCCTTCAGCCTGCCCGGGCAGAGGGGGCTCAGGGGGCTGGCACCCCCGGGGGGATCTCGGGGTGCCCGGGGCAGCTTTGGGGCGCTCACCTGAGGTCGCAGTCGCAGTGGCTGATGGTGTGCCAGCGCAGGTTGCGGTAGCCGTAGTTGGCGGTGAAGGGGTGGATGACGTGCTGGCAGTGGTCGTGGTCCCGGCAGCACCGGTCCGTGTCCCGGTGCTCCCCTGCGGGGAAACGTGGGCTGCAGGCAGGGCTGGGGGGCCCACACGCAGGGCTAGGGTTGAGCTAGGCTGGGACTAGGATCAGGATTAGATGAGACTGGCACGTGCCTGGAATCATACTGGGATAGGTAAGGATGGATGGATGGATGGATGGATGGATGGATGGATGGATGGATGGATGGATGAGTAGGGGCTCAACTGGATCAGCATAAGGCTGGCGCTGGGATGGGGACTGGGCTGCACCAATAACACACTGGGGATGAGACTGGGGCTAGACTGGGGTCCTGGAGCTGGACCATGAGTGGGTTTAGGCTGGGATCAGGATAGCAACTGGGAGTGGACCAATATCAAGATAGAGACTGGAATAGCAGCAGGATGGATCACAGAGTAGGCTGGGGACAGAGGGTGGGTCAAGAGTGGATCAGTACCAGAAAGGATTGTGATAGGGACTAGGCAGAGATGAACTGGGATTGGACTGATGCTTGGGTGGGGACTGAACTGGGGCAGACAGGGATTGAAGTAGCATGGGAACAGGGGCTGGAGTAGGATTGATGGGGATTGACCCAGCACTGGACTGGGCTGGAGCAGGGATGGGATGGGATGGGATGGGATGGGATGGGATGGGATGGGATGGGATGGGATGGGATGGGATGGGATGGGATGGGATGGGATGGGATGGGATGGGATGGGATGGGATGGGATGGGATGGGATGGGATGGGATGGGATGGGATGGGATGGGATGGGATGGGGAGAAGAGAAGGGATTTGAGGAAGGGAATTGGAAAGAATGGAAGGGAGTGGGATGAGATGAGAAGGGGTGGGATCAGATGGGATGGGAAGAGACATGTCGCAGCATCCCTGCCGCCCTTACCCAGCTGCTCGTAGCTGTCTGCGTTGCTTCCCGCACCACACCACAGCGTCCCGGGGTAGGTGAGCCCGCGGCGGGAGCGGGACCGTCCCGGCGGGGCCGCTCCGGGGGCAGGTGGCAGCAGGAGCAGGAGAAAGAAGAGGAGGAGGAGGAGGAGGCGGCAGAGCAGCCCCGGGGCGCACATGGCACCGCGCCGCCCGCCGCCGTGGGGCCGCCTTATAGAGTGGCGCAGCCCGCCCACGCGGGGCGGCCCGGCACGGCTTGGCACGGCCCGGCACGGTGCGGAGGGTCCCGCAGAGCCGGGGTGCTGCAGCCGCTCCCGCCGCCGCCGCACGTCCCGCGCCCGCAGCCCGCGGGGAAGGGGTCACCCCTCCCGGTGGGACCGGCCCCGTTGCTGTGGCAGCCGGTGGGGTGATGCGCCGGGGCCGGTAACGAGCCGGCCCCAAACCTCCGCCCCGTGACGCACCGGCCCCCGCACAGCCCCCGGCCCCGAAGCGGCCCCCGACGGGAGAGCGATGCTCCCTGCATCCCTGCGTCCCATCCTATGGATGCTCTGTGCAGCCAAGGATCCCAGCCCGCAGATGCTCCCTGCATCCCCGTGTCCCTTCCCGCGGATGCTCCCCACATCTGCACATCCCACCCCATGAATCCCATCCCACAGATGTTCCCTGCATCCCACCCCGCGGATTACAGGACAGCCCAGAGCCCTCCTGGCCAGCTCCTGTCCTTGGAGCCCATTGACAGTCAGGACACAGCCCTGGCTCACTGGGATGCTGTGGGAGCCAGCGCTCAGCAGGGCAGGGCACTGCCTGGACACCCTAACGGGGACGTGTGTGGCCTTAAAAAATCCCTGTGCTGCCCAAGACCACCCAAAACCACAGGACATCCCTCTGAGCTGACCCCTTCTCCACAGGGTGCCACCCACTGTGGCACCCACACTGGCACAGGCACTGGGGACACCCACGTAGGGTGCAAACACCACAGCCCTGCTGCTCCCACCACAGCACCGCCTGGCTGGGACAGCAGAGCCAGGGGGACATCACTGGCCCATGGGAAGGGCTCCTGCCTGGCACTGTCCCAGTGTCCAGCTGGCCGAGGGCGCTGGCCCCGTGCCGCAGGGGCTGCCCCGCTCAGCTGTCGCTGTCTGTGACGCTCCCGTGACGCTCCCGCTCGGCTCAGCCCCGCCACCAGCACCCAGGTACGGAGCAGGAACGGGAGCCCTGGGCCCTGGGGTGCCACGTGTGGCTGTGGGTGGGGGGCACCAGGCCATGGGGAGCCCTGGGGAGGCTGGAGTGGGGGGAAGTCTCATCCCCCTTCATGCTCAGTGCTTGCAGCGCCTGCAGTCCCCACGCATGGACCTGTGCCACGTCCCTGCCACCCGGGAGAAGGGCTGGTACCTGGCACTGATGGCCCCCAACGTCAAGGGGCCCAACTACGCCTGGCTGGACCCCTCCCGGCTCTACTGCCACCCGCAAGTACCCAGTGCCGGGGTGGGTGGCACCCACTGGGTGCCAGGGTGGGCTGCATCTCCACGGGGCCGCTGGGGCACCCAGCTGTGGGTGCCCATGGTGGGCTGCAGGCACCCAGCACCTCCCCTCTCCCCCAGGGCCTGCAGGACTGCGTGGCCGACCTGCTGCAGCCCTTCCAGGGCGATGCCATCGACATGGTGGCCGGCATCGACGCCATGGGCTTCATCCTGGGTGAGCAGGACACAGGTCACAGGCGAGTGCAGCGTCCCTGTCCCTTGTCCCTGGGGGTTCCTGACAGTGCTGTGCCCTCCCCCAGGCGCTGCAGCAGCAGCCACCCTGCAGAAAGGCTTCCTGGCCATCCGCAAAGCCGGGCACCTCTGCGTGCAGACAGCGGCTCAGCCCTACAGCGACTACTCGGGCCGGGAGAAGGTGATGGAGGTCCGCACCGACGCCGTCGCACCGGGTGAGCCGTGGGGTGCTCCCCTTTTTGGGGGCTGCCAGTGTGGGCACAGGGCACTCATCCACAGCCTCTGCCCCCCGCAGGTCAGCGCATCCTTCTCGTGGACCAGTGGGTTGAAACTGGGGGCACCATGAGAGCGGCCATCGAGCTGGTGGAGCGGCTGGGGGGGGTCGTGGCAGGTAGTGCCAGGGTGCACCCGTGGGTGCAGTGGGACCACCATTCCCACAGGCTGTGATGGCCAGTGAGCCTCCCTGTGTGTCCCCACAGGTGTCGCTGCCATCTGCATGGAGAACAGCGAGGGAGGGAAGTGGATCCAGGAGCGCTACAAGTGCTCCCACTGCGTCCCCCCCAGCCTGCAGCCCCACTTCGACCAGCACCACTTGGGCTGGGACTGATGTGGGACTGGCACCTCGTGTGTCCCCTGCAGCCCCCTCGAGGGACACAGGGCTGCTGGCTCTGCAGGACAGGGGTGCTCCTCGATGGAAGAAGGAACTTGTTCTCAGAGGCAGCCATCCATCCTTCTGCTTGCCCACGAGCCTGGGGGCTGCACCCATGGATAGGGAGACCCACAACCAGCCCCAGCCCCCTGTCCCCAGCCCCACACCTTTCTTACAAAGCATAAAAAAGGTTTTATTAATACAAAAGGGAGCCTGAGGGCATCTCCCCCTGCGAGCAGTACCTGGGTTTGCATAGCTACAGGAGCCACACAGATGCTCCTGCCCACCCCAGCCGGGGGTGCCCAGGCAGGCGAGGGGCCGGAGGGGCTGGGGGTGGCAGGGACGGCTCCTCGGGGCCGGCCGGGGTCGCCCCTCTTTGGTCCAGAGGTGTGAGCACAGAGGAGGGTGGGGCTGCCCCTCACTGGCAGCACTTGGGTTTCTTGCGGGGCGTTGACAGGTACAGGTCGCTCTCCTTGCTGCTGATCCCTGGGGGCCAGAGGAAGGAGGGTTGGTGGGTGGTGGGGGCACAAGGGGCACACCCAGGCGGGGCGGGGCAGGGCACTCACGCACGGTGTCGCCGATCCTGCGGGCGCTGCCGCCGCGCTCCAGCTCGGCCAGCACGCAGCTCTCGAAGGTCAGCGCCGCCACTCGGAAGAAGAAATCCCGCACGTTCTCCCCTGCCCCATGGGAACACAGCCCTGAGTGTCCCCTGGCCTGGCTGACGCTGGGATCTGCATCCCCCCAGCCAGCTGGGACTCACCAGTGAGTGAGGACACAGCCCAGTACTCTGCCTGCATCTCCTGGGCCACCTTGAGAGCGTCCTTCTCCATCAGGCTGTACTGTGCTGGTGTCTGCCACACAAACCGGCCGTGGGTGGGTGACAGGGACAGCCAGGGCACAGCTTGCCCACAGGGAGGGGGACACACTCACGCTCAGATCCTTCTTGGAGCCCACCAAGAAGAGGATCACGTTGGATGGGTCGTTCTCCTTCAGGGCGTCAGCCAGCCACTGCCTGTGGGAGCCACCGCCACCAGCTGCTGGCCGAGCACCGCCCTGGTGCTCATACACCACAGCAGCCCCACAGCCCCTCTCTGTCCAGCCCCCACGCTCATCCCCGGCCCCAGCCCTGGGCCAGGTGTCACCTACCGCGTGTGCTCCAGGGACCCCACGTCGTTGACATCGAAGACAATGACGATGGCTGGGGGAGGAAGGAGGGGTGAGACGGGCCCAGGGGCAGGGGGGTGGGCAGCTGGGGTGCAGCGGGGAGCTCACCCTGTGCTCCCCGGTAGTAGGTGGAGGCAATGCACTTGAAACGCTCCTGGCCGGCTGTGTCCCACCTGGAGGGGTGTGGGAGGTGAGGGGAGGTTGAAGGGGTGTGTGGGGAGGGGGCTGGCACCTACTCACAGCTGCAGGCTGAAAGGCACCCCCAGCACCTCAAACCGCTCCATCTCGAAATCCACCCCGATGGTCGCCTTGTAGTTCTTATCAAAAGTGTCCTTGCAGAACCTGCGGGGGCGTGAGGGGGGTTTCAACATCGCCTGACCCCCTCAGCCCAACCCCTCGGGGGCTCAGCGCCCCCCTCGCCCCCCGGGAGTGCCCAGCACCAGAGTCTGGCTGGAGCCGGGCTCAGCCCAAGGTGCTGCTGCGCTTTGGGCGAGAGGGGTCACTCCCCCCCTCCAAGCCTCCCGTTACCGGTTGATCAGGCAGGTCTTCCCCACCGAGAGATCTCCCACCACGATGATCTTGGAGATCTTGAACCTGCAGCGAGGGGGACGCGCGGCTCAGCAGGGTGGGGGGGGCATCACCCCACGGCCCCCCGTGTCCGCAGCGCTCCGCATCCCGGCCCCGCTCATCCCGGACCCCCGTGTCCGCCCCCGCCCGGCGCTCCCCCCGCGCCGCATTCCAGCGCCGTGACGCAGCGCTCGGCACCGGGCAGCGCCGCCAGCCACGCGGCGCCCACGCCGGGGACCCCCGCCCGCGGCTGGCGGGACCCTCCTCACCCCCCATCCCGACCCCAAATCTCGCCGCACTGACCCCACGGTGCCCGTCCGCTCCTCCTGGCAGGCGCTGGCCACTGTGGGGTGGAAGGCGGGGCGGGTGTGCAGGGCGGCCTCCTTGCGAAAACACTGGGAGGGGGACAAAGAGGGACAGCGGGGTGACCGCGGGGCTCGGCGAGGTCACCCCCCGGCTGTGTGTCCCCCATGCTCACCGGGGGCAGGTCGGCGATGACCCTGTCCCTGCGGACCGGAGCCAGCACGTTCATGGTCCGTGGGTGGCCGGGGGAGCGGGGGTGGGATGAGTGTCACCGCGGGGTCTGGGGACAGAGAGAGCGAGGAGTGGCGATGTCCCCCGTGTCACAGGTGTCCCCATGAACAGCATTCTGGTACATGGTTGTCCCCGTGTCCCCAGGTGGGGCTGTCCCGTTATCCCAACAGTCTCCACTTTCCCAGGACGTGGTTGTCCCCGTGTCCTGATTCCCCACGTCACCAAGGATGGCTGTCCCCACATCCCTGCCACCTCGAGCCCCTTTACTGTGGCTGTCCTCACACCCTGGGTCACAAACGTGTCCTAAGGTTTGGGGCTAAAATTCCCAGGATTTTCAGGCTGAAATTCTGAGAGTTCTAAGCTTGGAATCCCCGGGTTTTTGGGGCCAGAATTCCAAGGGTTTGGGTCATTAAAAATCCCAGGATTTTGGGGCTGGAATTCCCAGATCTGGGGCTGGAATTCCCACATCTTTGGGGCTGAATATTCCAAGATTTTGAGGCCATAATTTCCAGGTTTTTTGGGTCCAGAATTCCTGGGTGTTTGGGTCATAAACTTCCCAGGATTTTTGGGCTGAAACTCCCAGATTTTGGGCTGGAATTCCCAGGGTTCAGGGCTGAGTTTTCTGTCCCCTTGTCCCAGCCATCCCCACACCATGACTGTGCCATCCCAGGGTATCATTGTCCCCCTGCCCTCAGGTGTGGCTGTCCCACACCCCGGGACACAGCTGTCCCCGCGTGTCACCGCCCCCACATTCCTACACACCCACTATCCCCATGTTCCATCCATGCCCGTGGCACAGCTGTCCCCACAGACATCCCGGGGTATCGCTGTCCCCGTGCCCCGCAATGTGTCTGTCCCCAAGTGCCACCTCTCCCCATCTCCGTGTCCCACCGCTCCCCGCGTGTCCCCCCACGTCCCGTGTCCACCGTGCACAGACCCCGCCGTCCCCTCGCCTCATCCCAGTCCTAGATCAAGCTCTCCCCGCCTCGTCCCTGTCCCCACGGAGAGGGAATGAAGCGGGGTGTCCCCGTTACCGCGAACCTCCCAGCGTCGGTAGCGGTGCTCGGTGTTTCACGCCCAGTCCCGGAGTAACCGGCGTCCTGGCCCCTCCCACGCCCCCGAATGGGGGCGTGGGAGGGGCCAGGACGCCGGTTACTCCGGGACTGGGCCATTGTGCTGCTACCACCGCAACGGGACCCCGGTAATCCCCCGCCACCCCGGGGCTCACCCCGGTCCCGCACCGCCACGACGGCGGGGAGGGACGGCAGCGTGCCAGACTACAACTCCCAAGATGCTCTGCGGCTGGCGGAACACCGCTGCGCATGCGCGCACGAGTCCATTAATGAGTACTACCACTACCGGCATGCTCCAGAGATGTCGCGAGAGTTGGGGCGGCGGGATTATGGGGTTTCCGTCTTGCTCCCGCGAGATTTAGGGGTATAAGCCCGTGCGGCGAGGCGCGGGAGACCCCTTTCGGCTTCCGCCTGGCCAAGATGGCGCCCAAGGCGAAGAAGGAGGGTGAGGGCCCGGGGCGCTGGGTCCGTGTTGGGGTCGCGGGGCGGCGCGTGGGACCCTGAGGAGTGCTGGTGTATGTGGGGGAGATCGGGCTGAGCGAAGCGGGGAGTGACGCAGAGTTCCAGCGCTGTGCTGGGCGCGGGCACGTGGAGGTGGCGGGACAGGCCTGCCGGGCTGTCTGAGGGAGGCGGGGGATGTTCCCATCTCGATGCGTGGGGAGGGAATAAGCGCCTTTTCCCGCACTGAAACGGGAGACTTTTAACTCGGTTGGGCGTTTTGGGGCTCCTCTTGGTTGGATGAACGAGCGCGAGCCGCTGGATGAGCTCCTCCTCATTGAGCGGGGGAAGCCATGCCGGGCTGGGGAGCACATCCCGACCCTGCTGACTGAGCTCTCCTCACAGCTGTGCCTCCGAAGACAGAGGCGAAGGCAAAGGCGCTGAAGGCCAAGAAGGCCGTCCTGAAGGGGGTCCACAGTCACAAGAAGAAGAAGATCCGCACGTCGCCCACTTTCCGCAGGCCCAAGACGCTGCGGCTGCGGAGGCAGCCCAAATACCCCCGGAAGAGCGCCCCACGGAGGAACAAGTGCGTGTGGGGTGTAGGGTGTGGGGCTCTGCCCTGCCGGGGAGTTTGGGGGGTGGGAGCAGCCCTGTGAATGGGCTGGTGTGGAGTCCTGATAGTTTGGGATGCAGGTGATGATTTTAAGCGACCAAAGCCTGAGAGTTTGTGATTATAACCTTAGGTGACTGATGCACCCCAGAGAAAATCCCTGAAATGCAGAGGAGCACCTGCCAGCCCTCTGTTAATCACAGGACCTCTCTTGCAGGCTGGACCATTATGCCATTATCAAGTTCCCTCTGACCACAGAATCAGCCATGAAGAAGATTGAGGACAACAACACTCTGGTGTTCATTGTGGATGTCAAGGCAAACAAGCACCAGATCAAACAGGCTGTCAAGAAGCTGTACGATATCGATGTGGCCAAGGTCAACACGTTGATTAGGTGAGAAGGGGGAGAAAAGGTCCCTGGTGCTTCATTTTAGCAGAAAATGGGAACATGTTTGAGCAGATGTGGGATAAAGTTCCATAGCTAAGTGCAGCTTTTGACTGAGCACATCTTGGTGGGAGTGGGAAATGTTGGCAGACCAGTGGGTTGGTTTCCTCAGGGAGCTCTTGGCTTCTTCAGGAAGCACTTCTGACACCCAGGGAGTCCTGTGCAAATGATGTAAACTTTTACATCACTGAGTAATGTGATGTTTCCAAAGGAACCACTGATGCACATGGGAATTGCAGGAATATGGAGCAGGGGGGAGGAGTTGCTCTGTTCTGATGCCTCCTGTTCCTTTCTAGGCCTGATGGAGAGAAGAAGGCTTACGTCCGACTGGCTCCAGATTATGATGCACTGGATGTGGCCAACAAGGTGAGATGCCTTTGAAACTTTGAAACTATTTTTTGCAACTTGTCCAGTGTCTCCTGCACTGATTGTTCTTCCTGAGTTTCTTCATGAGGTACTTGTGCTTCAAGTGTGGTGGCACTTCTGTGGCCTTGTAGCCAGACAGGATCTGAGTCTTGAGGAGCCACGTTCTCAGTCAGTTCAGTTCTCAGCGTGGTTGAGGTAGGCAGCAGGCAGAGGTGGTACAAAGTGGAGTAGGGGAATGTACAGCACAAGGATCCCTGTGGAATAAGTGTACAAAGTGGATGTGTAAAGCTCTTGGGCAGGTCTGGGAGGAAGAAGCCTTGGAGGACAGGAATCCTGGGGAGGTGCAGTGATGTCAGTGGTGGAGGCTCTGCCTTTCTGCCACCATAAAATCTGTTTTAACATGCTTTGCTTCTTTCCAGATTGGAATCATCTAAACTGCATCTGCCGAGGACTGTACAGACTATTAATAAACATTGTGACACCACTGAGGGCTCTTGTGGTTTGTGACAGCACAGCCTGTGTGAAAGAGAGCACTCAGCAAACTTCTGGGCCTTCATTTCATTAAAGGGCTTCCTCCTTCCCTTCCTGGCAGTGGATGGGCAGAGCTGTTCCATCAGAGGGTCATGCAGGAGCAGTGCTGTCCTACTCAGAGGGTGTCTGGGATCCTGTGAACATGAGGTGGCAGCTAAATCTCAAATATCTATCTCTGCATTTCATTTACCCCCAGACCTCTTGTGTCCTGCATTTTCTTGCACAGTGTAATTAGGATGTGTTTGTGATCAGTGTTTTGGGTGTCATGTCACTTCCTTGTGGAGCAGACCATGGGTGGCCACAATAAAAACCGGTTAGTGGCTCTGATGTGACACAAATGATCTGTCACACCATTTCCCCAGTGTATCAGCTCTCTGCTTATGCTGCAGGTTCACTTGGAACCCTCCTGCTTAATCCAGTAGCAGAGGCTTTGTGGGTTTTTCTGGCACAATCTCTGCTCCATTTGCTTGCAGTGTGAGTTTCCCTATTGCTGTTCCTCACAGGGTTCACTGTCCTCAGGGCTCTTTCTAAATGCTGCTCTGCTGCCTCTGCAATGTTTGTATTTAAGTCTATAGATGAAACCAGCTTTTTGGAGTGTTTGGAGTCAGGAGAATGTGGAGCACTGGGTGAGCAGGGAATAGAGGAATTATGGAAAAGTCTTCAGAGTACTTGAGCTTAAGTACATACTTAGACTTGGCTTGAGAAAGATGATGAAAGCCATGACCAAATATTGATTGGGTAATTGGACTCTTGAATGGTGGGACACAGAGTTCCTTCAGGCCTCTTATGGAAGGTGGCAGACTCCCAGCACAGTGGTGGATGGAAAGCAGGAGCTGCTCTCAGGACTCAGGTGGAGATTTGTGCTGGGTTGTGTGGCCCTGGCTTGATACCCCTCACTTGGGCTGGGGGAAGTGGGCAGGAGGTGCTCCCTGCCTGCTGTAAGGGATGAAAAACTGCCTGGAGGGAGGAGTGCTGCTTCCCTGGCACCACCAACCCAGCCTCTTCCCTGTGCATGCATAGCAGCAGGGTCCCCTGACCCCCAGGCCATCTTTTTACATGTAGTCACCCCAAGAAAGATGTGGGAGAAGTTGCCCCTGTTGTAGCAAAGCTGCTGCCACTGCTGGACAAAAGGATTTGGTGTGTAGAGCCTGGATGTGCTGCAGCCAGAGGGCGGGAGGGATTCCACATCAGCATGACTTGCAGTCAGCCCTGGCCTTACCTCAGCTCAGCCCAGTGGTGCTGCCCTGGCACTTCACTTGCCTCTTGCTCCTGGCTGGCAGCCTGCCTGATCCACAGCTGCACTGCTGGGGGATGCTCCTGCTGGAAGCCAGGAGGGGAACAGCAGGGAGCTGTGCTCTCTCTTTTGGGAAGCTTTGTCATGCCTGGCCTTCCACACTGGTTTAAGGACAGGGGAAGTGTGGGCTGGTCTGGGGCTGTGACCTGCTGGGACAGAGCCATGTCTGCTGCATGTGGAGAGACAAGGGGAAATGTGTGCAGAAATAGGAGTGAGGGGAAAATTAGCATTTGGGCTTAGTTGTGTGGGGTGATTGCAGATGCAGTGCTGCTGAGAGCAAGGCTGTGCCCTGCCAGGGCTGCTGAGCTCTGCTTCCAGCAAGGAGGGACAAGGCAGCTGGCATCGATCCCTGCCCACACTGTCCCAGCTATCACATCTCTGTTCCAGCTGCCAGACTGTTCCTGGGACTGGTGTCAATGCACACCAGGGAGTCCCAGCAGGATCCAGATCCTGTGAGGTGTTTCCCGGCTCTCTGGCGGAAAGATGATCCCCTACTGTCTCCCCTTAATCACCGGCTTCTTTCAACCGCAGTGCCTGTCTGTGCCTGAGCTGGGCAGGTGCTGGGGTGGGTGGGACAGTTCCTGCCTGGAGCAGGGGCTGGGCAGGAGTCCCTCTAAGCCCCACTGCTAATGCCGACCCAGTGCCATCCTGGAGCTGTCACATCAGCAGGATTTGCCTCTGGTGCTCCACAGGACTGGCTGGGCCAGTTCTGGCCCCACTCTCCCAGAGAGCTGAACCCCCCCTTCTCCTCCCTCTGCTCTGGGAGAGCTGCTGGAACCATCCAGGTCCTGTGGCTGCAGGAGAGGGCCCAGCACGCTCACAGGGCTGCAGCTGCGCTGTGCCAGTGAAGATCACTCCAGGGGGATGCAAGCATGCAGCAATCTTCCAGGAAGAGCCCTTGGCCTCACATGGCTTTTCTATGCCAGCTCCACTTCACGTGGCTGCCGGGTGAGTCACGCAGCCCAGCCAGGCTCCTCACTGCCAGGCTGGAGACAGTCAGGTTCCCTTCAACTGTTCCCTGCACAGCTCTGGGTCTCTGGAAGAGCAGAGGAACCCATCCATGCGAGGGACAGAGCTGTGCTGTTCAAAGCTCAACTGGGTTGGTAGTACCCAGCAGGCTGAAAGGTCCCTAGAACAAAGTGAGCAGCAGGAATGTGCCCTTTCCCTCCCTCAGAACTGCCAGCCCTCCTCTGGGAATGGGGCACATCCTTTCCCACAGCCCTGGCCCAGGGGGAGTCCCATAGAAGAGCCAGCCCAGGTGTTCTGCGGCAGCAGTATACAGACCGATTTTAATGCACATACCACCCACATCACCACAGGAGGGACTTGTCCCCTCCCTTGCAACCCCTCCAGGCCAGCAGCTGCGAAGTGCAGCCACCCCTGGCCCTCCAGCTGCCTGCAGGGAAGCTGGCTTGGGCTGCTTCTCCATCGGCCGTGCCTCTGGCTTCAGCAGCATCCCCGCAGCTGGGTGAAGCTGTTGGGCTGGTCCAGCAGGGAAGCGCTTGTAGGCAGCAGAGCGGGTGAAGGCAGGGCCTGGGGCCAGGGAGCGAGCCCTAAGGCACATCAGAGCAGCTTTGGAGAGCCCAAAACTTCCAGGAGCCGGAGCCTGGGTGCCCCTTGGCGCGCACGTCTCAGTCTATCAGAAACTTCTCACCATCCACATCTCTCCCTGCAGAGCCCTTGCGCAGGGAGGGGAAAAAATCAGAGCGGAGGAGGCGGGAGAAGTACATGAGGATCATGGCATCGAGCAGCAGGAGGTTGGCGGTGAGGAAGGCACCCTGGCCCTGCACCTCCACGTAGCGGAGGAAGTACCAGGTGAGGTAAGCCTGGGGCGCCAGGCGGAAGGCAAAGTACATCAGCAGGTTGATGTACTTGTTGGCCTCGTAGAGCGCCGGGGAAGGCACGTTGCTCATCTTCAGCAGCATGCGCACCGTGAGGAAGATGTTGCTCACCTCCACCAGCAGCAGCAGCACTGCTGCCACCAGGAAGCGGCCAGTGACGATGAGCGAGACGAAGGCAGAGATGGCCTGGGACACACACACACAGAGCAGGGTCAGCTCGCCTTGCCCTGGGGAAAGCGAGTCCTTCCCTGCCCTCAGTCAGAGCATGCAGTGCTGTTCTCCCCACCCAGAGATGCCAGCAGGCACCTGAGCTTAGAGAAAACCAGTCTGGAAAGCCAGATCCCCCAGGACCAGTTGCACCTCCCTGTGCTGGGACGAGCCTCCAGCTCTTCCCCCTCCCAGCTCAGCAGCCCGTCTGGCTCCAGGCGCTCGGAGCCAATGCTGGCAGACGTCCTGCCCCGCCAGGCGCCCTCGCCGTGTTGATGCAGAGCCTACCTGGCAGCCAGGGCGAGGCACGGGGAAGGGCTCCAGCTTGCCCCGCCATAGCCCATGAAACCTGGGTGGGCTGAGCCCTGGGGTGTGTGGTAGCCCCCCATGCTGGCCATACTCACCATGGCATGGTGCACCAGGTACTCCCAAGACGAGCGGGACTGATGGTTGAAGATGATGTCAAGGGTGTCATGGATGAAGTAGCCTGTGGGATGAAGGAGAGCATTCAGTAGATCTGGCTTGTGTGCTGTGACCCACTGGGGAAAGGAGGAGCAGCGAGGAGGAGTAGGGTGGTGTGACTGTTTTTCAGGTGTCAGACACACCTCCACCCCGTCTGGGTATGGAGACACGGCTGTTCCCTGGGGGTTGGCAGCCTGTGGTCTCCACGCTCGTGATTAAGGCAGGAGGCATGGCGCTGCCCAGCCCTTGAGCCGGCGGCTCGTCCCGAGCCAGCATACCGGGCGAGGCTGAGCAGGGAGTGGGCTAAGTCCGGCGGCGTGGCTGCGGCCATTGCCCTGCGTGGCTCCTTACCCGAGGAAAAGCAGACCAGCAGGTGCCCTGAGACGCTGTAGCCGTCCTGGATGTCGGAGAGCAGCTCCGGAGAGTACCAGAGGCTGGGAGTGAGGAGAGGAAGAAGGGGTCAGCCTAGGCTCCGGGACGGGGAACACGGGAACCCCCGATCCCCTGCCCACTCCCCAGGAGTGCCCAGCTCGCAGCGTGTGCACCGTGCACCGTGCCCCGTACCCCCGCGCTGCCCGGTACCTGAAGAGGGCCCATAGCCCTGCCAGCACGGAGTGTGCGAAAGAGACGAGGAGATTCCTCCAGCGCCAGACGCGGCCGGGCCGGCTCCGTACGGCGGCGGGCTGTGGCAGGGCCAGGGCCAGCCGGCGCAGCGCCCCGAAGATCGCCACGCTGCCGGCCACCAGCGCCGCCGAGGCCGCCCGCCAGCCCGGGCCCATCGCGCCCAGTCCGGCGGCGCGCGGCCGCGGCGGCGGCGGGCGGGGCCGCGGGGCCACGCCCCCGACCACACCTTAGCATGGCCGCGCCCCCCGCATGCGCCCGCGGGGCCACGCCTTCCCATTGGGCACTCCCCCGAGCTGGCCACGCCTCCTCCCGCGCGCGCCTGGGCGGGGTTGGCGGGCTCTGAGGGGCGTGGCCGCGCTGGCCGCGCCTTTCATTGATAAGCGGCGCGCTGGCCCCGCCCCCCGTGTGTGTGTACGCGCGGGGCGGTGCGCGCACGTGTGCGGAGTGTGGCGGGTGTCGCACCGCGTGCGGCTGTGCGGGGCGCTGGGCGCGTTCCTGCTGGGCGGTGCTGCACGTGTGTGCCAAACACCGCACGTGTGGGTGTCAGATACTGCCCGTCTGTGCTGGTGTTGCGTGGCAGACGCTGCACATCTGTGCTGGGCCCTGCACATCTGCCACAGTGATGCACAGCTGGCGTGGGCCTCGCACATCTGTTCTGCGCCGTGTGTGTGTCCCTGGCACGATGCGGCTGTCGCCGGTGGCTGCGGCGCATTGTGTGGCTGGGGGGGCATTCCGGGGAAAACATCGTGTTTGGAAAAGTCGTGGGAGCAGCCACAAACACTCACCTCAAGACATGGGGGGTGGACCCACCACTCAAAGCTGCCCCCTAATACCAGGCTGCAGTAGGTGAGGCCGAAAACGCGGCGGGGTGCTGGTTCCTGCTTGGGGGTCCTGCCCCATCGCTGAAGGGCGCTGGCTTGAGAGCTGACCCCCCCCCCCCGGTGCTGAGCTGGCTGTCGCTAGATGGCAGCAGGGCCACGTGGCAGTGCCACCACTGCCACTCCTGTCACTGTCCCCACTCCAGGACAGAGGCCACTATTCCTGAGTACAGGGCAGGACCCGCTTCCACGCTATAGCCGCCATCACGGCCGGCCCCAGGGGTGCTAGTGATCCTGGGGGATCCAAAGCAGGTCTGGGGGGGCCAGGGAGGGGACTCGTGTCCCTTGTGCTGGCCCTGCAGCAGCGCAGCCCCCCGCAGTGGGTGCCCCTCCAGGCTCGGGACTGGAGGCTGCTGGGGACACGGCCACTCTCTGGGGTGCGGGGGGTCCTGCTGGCATCCCCCGGTCGGGGCGGCCCAGCGCACCCCAAACCTCTGTCTCTGGGTGCTACACAACAGGGTCTGGCTCCCGGTGGCACTGGGCTGCCACCCAAGCGGGGGCTGGCATTACTCCCCCCGACCGACGGGCACACGGAGCCCCCCAGGCATTACACGCGCGGCGCGGTTTGTCCGCCCGCGGACGCCGTAGCAGCGCGGAAGTGTTTCCATGGAGACGGGAGGAGCCGGGCCCGAGCATGGAGAAATACGAGCGGATCCGGGTGGTGGGCAGAGGGGCCTTCGGGTGAGGGGGCGCCGGGGATGGGCGATGGGGAGGTCTCCAGTCTTTCTGCCTCCGGCTGGGAGGCCTTTAAGGCGCGTCCCCGTGGCAGCGACACGCTTGTGGCCACGGCAGTGCGGGGTCGGCTGGGGTGTGGCACCCAGGGGGACACGGCACAGGGTGCGTGACACTCCGGGGCGCGGGGATTGCAGGCGACCTGTGTCACCCTGCGGTGATGGCCAGGCCCTGTGTTGTCCCCGCAGCATCGTGCACCTGTGCCTGCGCAAGGCCGACCAGAAGCTGGTGATCCTGAAGCAGATCCCCGTGGAGCAGATGAGCAAGGATGAGCGGCTGGCAGCGCAGAACGAGTGCCAGGTCCTCAAGCTGCTCAGCCACCCCAACGTCATCGAGTACTACGAGAACTTCCTGGAGGACAAGGCGCTCATGATCGCCATGGAATATGCCCCAGGTGGGCCGTGCTGTCCCCCTGTGCCTGTGACTGTCCCTCGGCAGGTCCAGGGGATGCCAAGCACTTGGCTGTCTTTGGGTCAAGCTGCTGTGGCCTCACGTTGTGCTCCTTGTAAAGATCCTGCGCTTTGCTCCACCCCCAGGAGTCCAGACGTGTCTCTCTTGAGGGGACATTTTTGTAGAAAAGTATCTGTGGTTCTTGGTGGACACCAAAGTGACCATGAGCAAAGTGACCAAGCATTGATGCAGGTTGTGGAGTCACCATCCTTGAAGATACTCAAAAGAAATTCTGGTCCTGGACAACCTGAGTAGCCCTGCTTGAGCAGCGACCTTGCAAGGTCCCTTCCAACCTCAGCCACTCCATGATTATATGCCTTACACCTGCTAACTATATCCAAAACAAGGAGATTTCAAACCCCTCTGCCCCTAATCAGCATGTTACCATCTGCCCTTGGCTCTAGTTTCAGGCACATTTCCCTGTGTCAACTCTGTTGGCCCCACATTTCTAACATTTCCAGTGGAGTTTCAGTGAAATCAACATTTGCATGAGGGTTTGCTAAAAGCTGTACATGAGCTCTGAATCTGGACCTCCCCTTCCCGACAGGGGCCTCTCTGTGCCACGTGGCCTCTTGGACTGCAAGAATTCTCCTCTGCAGAACAGGCTGATCTTGTTCTGCCGTGGAGGTTTATGTCCTCTTCCAAGAGCTGTAATTTTAGTGTTTCTTTTCCTGCTGCTTTTGATAATATGTCAACAGTAACTTCTCTGTGGCTGTTTCTTCCTCCCACCAACTGTGCTGCCATTGTTCAGGAGCATTGGAGGTTGTGCTGTGTATCCCACCAGAATGTGTTTTTCCCACATGCCTGTCTTGTTAGGATGCCAAAAATGGCAAAATCCCCTCAGTTTTAGGCAAGGTTTGTGCTGCCCTGTGCAGCTCCCCGTGCCCACAGCCTTTTGTTGTTCTTTGCAGGGGGCACTCTGGCAGAGTTCATCCACAAGCGCTGTAATTCCTTGCTGGATGAGGACACCATCCTGCACTTCTTCGTGCAGATCCTCCTGGCCCTGCACCACGTGCACACCAAGCAGATCCTGCACCGTGACCTGAAGACCCAGAACATCCTCCTGGACAAGCATCGCATGATCGTCAAGATCGGAGACTTTGGCATCTCCAAAATCTTGAGCAGCAAGAGCAAAGCCTACACAGTGAGTGGCAGGGGAGCTTCTTACCCCATGGCAGCAGGCTGGAAACTCTGGATTTGGCTCACAGCAGTCTCTGGGAAGTGGCTTAGGGCAATGCTGCTTTGTTCCTTGGCTGATATCTTTATGCCTGAGTTTGCTGTGGCTCTGTGGGCTGCAGAAAGGTAAAAAAGACCTGCCCAAAGCTGGGAGGGGATGGGGTGTCTGGGCCCACTGGTGAGGGCAGACAGGGTGGCTCCTGCAAGGGGTGGTGTTTGCAGACTTGTCTGACGCATCCTTAGCAAATAAATTCCTGCCTGTGCACTCCCATCCTGCCTTAATCTCCTTTCTTTGCTTGACATTTGAGTGTCTCCCCACCTGGGCTAATCTGAGCTGACGTTTGTATCATGCTCGGCACTCTGGGCTCTGATTCTCTCAAGTGGATAGAAGCAAAATTAGAGGCAATCACTGTATGTGTCACTGGAAAGGCAAATCCTCTTGTTTTTCACTGAGATTGTCAGGCAGCTGTTGATGCCAAGGGAACAAAAGCCCAGCTCTGTGGAGCTTTACATGGTGGTGTTCCAGCCAGCTCTGCACGAAGCCTTCCTCTTTTCACTGTGCTGTGGTAAATTTTTGTCTCTTGTAGGTGGTGGGAACTCCGTGCTACATCTCCCCAGAGCTCTGTGAAGGGAAGCCTTACAACCAGAAGAGTGACATCTGGGCCCTGGGCTGTGTGCTCTACGAGCTCGCCAGCCTCAAGAGGGCTTTCGAAGCTGCGGTAAGAGCGATGTGGTTTACACTTAGCACGGAGAGCCGTGGCCTCTCACAGAGGTGCAAATGTATGCTGGGATCACTTCTCAGTGGGCTGGGAAGTGTGAAGGCAGAGGGCAGTGCTGAGAACTCCTTCCTCCTTGGCCTCACCCCTGACTGCCCAGGCACTGTTTGTCTCTTGTTTTCTCTCCAGAACCTTCCTGCCTTAGTGTTGAAGATCATGAGCGGGACGTTTGCCCCAATATCAGATCGATACAGCCCCGACCTGCGCCAGCTCATCCTCAGCATGCTCAACCTGGACCCTTCCAAGCGGCCCCAGCTGAATGAGATCATGGCCCAGGCCATCTGCATCCGGCCCCTCCTGAACCTCTACACAGATGTGGGCAGCGTCAAAATGAGGAGGCGAGTGACACTGCCACCTCAGTGTCCCTTGGGAGGGGCTGCCACAGCCCATAGCATGTCTGACCAGCTCACTGCCTCCGTTCTGAGCTCCAAAAAGAGCCTTTTCCCAATGCAGCTCTCCTGTTCTGCCTAATGTGCAGCTGCTGCTGGCTGAGCTTGGCCTAGGGGCTCAGAGCCAGGCAGGTGCCATGGCAGGTGTGGGCTTGTCATCACAGTGACAGCAAACAGAGAGTTGTGAGCACAGGGGGAAGTGAACTGGTGCCAGCTCCCCTCTCTCAGGTTGTTTAAAGCACTGACAAAGCAGCGCTGTGAGTGATTCACCCGTGGCTTCTGCTGTAGCTCTGCCCAGACGTTCTGTGATCCAGGGCTCTGCAGGACATTAAAGGCTGGATTTTGGTTTGGCAGGCCTGAAAAACCCTTGGCTCCAGTGCCCACAGTGACCCACAGCCGGACAGGAGGACGGGCGAGCAGTGCCAGGCAGAGGGGTGAGTTCTGGCATGATGTGTTCAACTCCACTCCATTTGGAAGGATCCTTTCCTTTGGATGACACAAGTCACAGAGGCACTCAGGGTTCTGGAGAGAGGAACTGAAGAGATGTCCCTTCCCTGAGCTCTGGAGGAGCCCTGCAGCCCCTTGGACCAGCACTGGTCTGGAGCTATGCTGGCACCTGGACTGCCTGGTGCTGTGGTTTTCCTGTGGGAGGAGATGGATCCACATGAATGATTTCTCTGTGCCCCACAGGTGTTCGATGTGGTTCACCCAGGACAGGAATCCCACCTCCATTGTCATCCATCTACACGTGGGGCAGTGGGATCACCACCCCTCTCCGCCTGCCCATGCTGAACACTGAGGTGGTGCAGGTCTCTGCTGGCAGGACACAGAAGGCTGGAGTCACCAAATCTGGGAGGCTCATCCTGTGGGAGGTGAGTGACAAGGAACCTGGGACAGGCAGTTGCTGTGGAGCCTTGGTTGCGTGATTTCTGTGAAGGAGGCTTTTCTGCTCACTCACAGACCCTGGCACTGCCTCCTCCAGGACTGCAGTGCAGCCAGGATGTGGGTAATGCTGATAAGCCTGTGGGAAGGGGTTCCTCAGTGTTCTCCAACCCAGCTCTTCCATGGCTTCTCTCCATCAGGCTCCTCCCATGGGTGCTGCTGGGGGTCCTTCTCTCCCAGGAGCCACCGAGCAGCTCCAGCCTCAGTTTGTGTCCCGCTTTCTGGAGGGTCAGTCTGGAGTGACCATCAAACACGTGTCCTGTGGTGATCTTTTCACAGCCTGCCTCACAGGTGAGCTGCTGCCTCCTGCCTTCAACTGCCTGGGTCCCAGAACCCCCTAAAACCCAGTGGGACTGTCTGGGGACTGTGCTCAGAGAGGAACCAGAGAGATGCTCTGGGCTGGGGTGACACAGAGGCCTTTGTGGCCTCTCATGTAGCATCATTTGGAGGTCAGAAATGGCAGACATGGTCCTCCTGTGATGCCACACTGGTCAACTTGGTCCCAAACTATCTGGTGTGGGGAGGACCACAAACAGCTGGACTTAGATGATCTTATAGGTCTTTTCCGACCTAAATTATTCTATGATTCTATGAAATCTCCTGTGCTTGTTGTCCTGGTTGCATTGGTGTCACCTGAAACTAGAACTGACAGTGAGGACTGCAGTGTGAGGAGAATCTCTGACAAATACTCTGTTAGCATGCCATGGGCACATGCAGTGACCAGCAATGACTGGTGTCACAGTGAGGAGTCAGCGTGAGCTGCTGCGGGGCTGGTTGTCCTCAAACTGCAGGAAAGCAGGATTTGAAGCCCCCTCAGAGCAGTTCAGGAAGTGTTCTGGGTGGAAGGGGAGCACACACACCAGTCCAAGGCCATGTTTGTGGAGCAAAGCCCTCCCAGTGGTTCTGTAGGAGTTCTATTTGCTCTTCTGCTGGGGGTCAGGGCAGCAAACCACAGATACAGAGTGGGCAAACTCCATGGGCATGTGTTTATCCTACCTCCCCTGGCGTTTCCTGCCACCCCTCTGCTGGGCAGCTGCTCAGGGAGTGCCTCTGTGACTTTAACACCTTGACAGACCGTGGAGTTCACAGCTCCTGCGTACACAGCTGCAGCAATGTTATCTCAGCTCTCTTATCACTGCTGTTTGTTTGTTGAGCCGGTTCAGCGCAGTGAGGCTGCAGCTCCCTGGAAGCTCCTGCAGCTCCCTAGAACCTCCCTGGAAGCTTGTGGCCCCTGCAGCTCGTTCTGAGTCTGAATGGGTCCAATGTCCTGGGAGCCACGGCCAGCCCTTGGCTGTGTCACCTCACAGGGCCTCGTGCCTTGCAGGGCCTCGCTGTGGCACTGACAAGGCTCCTTTCTGCTCCTCCAGACAGGGGGATAATCATGACTTTCGGCAGCGGCAGCAATGGCTGTTTGGGGCACGGAAACTTCACGGATGTGAGCCAGGTTGGTGGAGAGGGTGCTGGGCGTGCTGCTCCCCCAGGGTAAAGGATGGATTGTGGCTTCTGCACCACGTGAGCGGGCTCATCCCAGCTCCAGGGATGTGCATCCCAGGCATGCTCTGGCATCTGACCCCCTCCCCCTCCTCTCTCTGTCACTGCGGGTTTTAAAAGATCCAACCTGCCTCTCTCTTTCTCTCCCCCCGCTACACAATGATCCCTTTGAGCGTGGGGGAAGTCAAGAGCTGCCTTGTGGTTGCTGTTGGCAGGCTCCCAGCTTGGAGCCTGCCTCCAATCACACACCTGCCTGCTTCACTCTTGGCCTGCAGCTGCCAGGGTTCACTGAGAAAAGTTATTTTTCAAAAGAGCCAGTATTTAAAGAAGAGCTGTGTGTTTCCGATTGGCTCAGAACTCTGGGGCTGAGGGCTCATTGCTCCCTTCCAGCTTCTTCCTTGCCTGCCCTCGGATGTGGCAGCAGCCCATGGCTTCCAGCCGAGTCCAGGCACTGGTGCCATTTGTCACTGTGGTCAGCTGGCCCGTTTGTTCCTGCTCCTCCCAGAGCCGAGCTGCTCCCTGCTTATGGCTGGGGAGGGGAGACCAGTTGGGAGCAGCAGCCAGATCCCAACAAACGGTGCTTTTCACGGGAGGAAGATAATGAGTATGAGGCGAGGTGTCAGATCTAACAGCAGGTCACAGCAGGGGCTGGGAGAAATGTGGAGATCCTGGTGCCTCCACACCCTAATGAATCTGAGCCGTTAACTCACAGCTCCTGCACAAGAGCCTTTGAGCCAAGCATCCTGCACCAAGCCCCTGCCTGCTCAGAGCAGGCATTCACAGCCCCTGGCACTCCCCACATGGGCAGGGGGGCAAATCCCAACCCTTGCTGAACCTCTTCCCTCTCCAAACTCTCGTGCTGGCTGCTTTCTTCCGCCCCAGAGATGTTTGCATTATCTTCTGTGCTGCGTGCACGTAGTCTCTTATCCCTTTGAAGACTGTTTGGAACAAAAAAAAAAAAAAAAAAGTTTCTCTGTTGTTTGTGTTGGATGAAAACTGGGATGCTGCCAGCGCTGTGTTGAGTCTGGGGGGGCTGGGTGGGAGGGCTGGGAGCAGCCGGGCAGGCTGGGAGGTCTCGGCTGACGGCTGCTGCTCTTCCCCTGCCAGCCCAAGATTGTGGAGGCCCTGCTGGGCTACGAGATGGTGCAGGTGGCCTGTGGCGCGTCTCACGTCCTGGCGGTCTCCAACGAACGGGAAGTGTTTGCCTGGGGCAGGGGGGATAATGGTAAGAGATGTCTGTTTGGCAGAGCAGGGCTTGTGCCTGTTCCCACTCCCCTTTGCTGGCTCTGCTTGCCCACAGTCCCCTCCAGATGTGCCAGGGTGGGTGGGTGTGGAAGAGCTGCAGCTGTTTTGCTCTATAGCAGGACCCCTGTGCTTTGATTTTTGCTGCTTTCTGGGCACTTGCAGCAGCTGTGTCAGTGCTGCCCTCAGTGGGGCTGTGCTCAGGGTGTGTGTTGCCATCAGCTGTTCTCTTCTCTGTTTCTCCTGCCAGGTCGGCTTGGGCTGGGCACCCTGGAGTGCCACAACTGCCCCCAGCAGGTGACAGTCCCTCCAGAGCACGAGGCTCAGAGGGTCATCTGTGGCATCGATTCCTCCATGGTCCTCACCGTGAAGAACCAGATTCTTGCTTGTGGGAGCAACAGGTAAGAGGGGTGAGGGTCCATGCTCCACATTTTACCCTCCTGGGCCTGTATGTGTTGTGACCAAGGGGCTCCAGAAGACATCCCTGTGTGATCCTAGAGATGTTCCCTGTGCAGGTGTAACAAGCTGGGCCTAGACCGGATCAGCTCAACAGAGGAGCCTTCCCCAGAGGACCAGGTGGAGGAGGCCACTGTGTTTGTGTGTGCCCAGTCAGCCCCCTTGAACCAAGAGCCCATTGTGTGTGCTGACATTGGTACAGCACATTCAGCTGCTGTCACAGGTGAGGGTGTGTGCTCAAATTCTGAGAGGGGGGACACTTGCATTTTCCCTGCCTTCCTTCTGCCTGTTTCCCATGGGCAGTCTCTCAAGAGACACCCTGCTCTGTAGAGCAGGATGCCCAGCCTGGAGACGGCAAAGAGCTTCAGGGTTTTCAGTGTGCCCCAAGTGACACCCAGTTGTGTCTCTCCTCTGTGCTGTCAGCCTCTGGCCACTGTTACACCTTTGGGAGCAACCAGCACGGGCAGCTGGGCACCAACTCCTGCCGCAACAGCCGTGTGCCCCACCTGGTTGTGGGGCTCGAGGCAATGAAGGTCACCGTGGTGGCTTGTGGAGATGCCTTCACTGTGGCCATCGGAGCAGGTGAGGCTGAAGCCCCCATGTCCTGGGCTGCAGCAGGCCCTGGCTGGCCTCTGCTGTGGCCAAGGCAGGTGTGCAGCAAGGTGTTTATATCCCTCTGCAGATGGTGAGGTGTGCACGTGGGGGAAAGGAGCCAGGGGACGCCTGGGCAGGAAGGACGAGGAAACAGGAGTGCCAAGGCCAGTGCAGCTGGAGGAGACACATCCATACCTGGTGACCTCTGTCGCCTGCTGCCACGGGAACACACTGCTGGCAGTAAAGCGTGAGTAAAGGCTTTGTCCCTGTGATTCCTGCCATGAGGACCCAGCCAGACACAATGCCTTGTGACCGGAGCTGTGCCGAGTAACCCTGGCACGTAAGCTCAGTGTTATTCTAGTCCTTCTTGAACTGTAGATGAATAGAAATAACTTCAAGCCCAAAATGATTCCCCTGCTGCTCTTCAGCTCTGTGACACTGCCTCTCCCACTGGGCGAGGGGAGCACAGGGATGGCAGAGGCCGTCTCGTGCACTCCCAGACAGGTAGGCTGGCCAAGCTGCGGCCAGCGGGGAGCTGGCATGCCAGCAGTCCACAGAGCATCCAAAAAGAGCAGCTCTCTAATTGATGCTGCTGAAATAGAAGCTGAGATTTGAGGCGTCATTTTGGCTGCTGCCTTTCCATTGTGGTTTGGAAAAGATAGCAATGGTTTTGTGGTTCCTCTCTGCTCGGGCCAAAGGCAGCATCATGGCTCGGTTAAAACGTGCCCGTGGCGTGACCTGCCCTTCCATTGCCTGGATGTACAACGGGAGCCTGGCCCAGACTGCTGCAGGGGCCTTTCTTCCTCCTCTGCTGTGCTGATTATGGCCTCAGCCTGGGCTGAGGGATTCCAGTCTCAGCCCACTTCAAGGAGGCTAATTACAGCCCGGAGGGGAGGAGGCCCGGCTGACGGCCCCGGCGCAGCGGAATGGGCCCTGGCTCTGTTCCTCCCCTGCAAGTGCCCAGCTCTCATGTGATGTGAGCTGCCACGTGAAGGGGACGAAAATGGCCGAGTCCCCAGGCTCAGGAACAAGTAGGGCATTTGTCATGGGAGTAAAGGGGTTTTGTCTCTGCAGGAAGACTGCATGCTGCTCTCCCCTTCCGCTGCTGGAGTTGCCCTGCACTCTGAGGCAGCTGGTTTGTGGGCTCCCACCTGCAGCACTGTAAGAGCAGGGACTGAGTGTGCAGTCCCACTGCTGTCCCTGTGCCCAAAACCTTGTCCTGACCCAGTACTGGGAGTGCAAGCTCAGCGGTGTAAGGGCAGCAGCCTTGCCTACCCCAGCATCCCTCAGCAACCAGCGTGCAAAAAAGCACTAAGAGCTCTGTAAAGAGCTGAGATTTGGGCTTTCACACAGCTCAATCTGCCTGGAAATTTCTCCAGCGAGAACACGAGGTCTGGTGACACATGTGATGTCATTGCTGCTGTGATCTGGCCTGGGAAGTTCTGGCACAGGCGAGCTGCCCTCCACCTTTGGGGTGGCTGTTCTGCTCCTCCCATTGGGGCCAACTCTGTTTTTGACTGGCTTGGGCTGCTGCCCAGGTTATCATGAGCTGCTGCTGCTCCCTTCTCTCAATCCCACTGCAAACAGAATAACTGTGAGAAGCCAGGCTGGAGAGGAGGAGGAGAGCACAAACCTCAAGTGTTTGCATGGGCTCTGTCTGCTGGGTGTTGCCTCGCTGTGCCACTACTGAGGTCCTGCAGTGGCTTCCTGTAGGGAAGGGGACAGGGATTTTGGTGCCCATCTGCTGGGTATCAGGCCTGTGTGGGGCAAAACACTTCTTGTAGCTTCATCAAGGTGGGGCCTCCAGCTAAATCTTGGTCTTTACCCTTTTTATTTCAGCTGTCGTGGACGAGTCGCCTTCCCAGTGAGTGAGAGCAGCCACATCCTGCTCTTCCTGCTGCCCATGGTGGCCTGGCTCAGACACACTCCAGGCTCCAGAGCTCCTTAGCTGCACTCTGACACAGCAGTCTGGAACCAGAGAGTTCCTAACGATGGTTCCCAAGGAACCAGAGCCGGTCTCACTTATTGAATTGTCACTGTGAACCTCCAGTGCCTGAGAGTTGCTGCCCTGGACGTGCCCAGAGCTCGGGTGCTGCCTTCAGGGGGTCACACCGTGCCTCTTCCCCTCCCTGCTGGAAGTGCCTTTGTGGAAGAGGAGCACAGAGGTTGTTTTTCTCTGTGGAACTGTTTCTGGTTACAAAGCCCAGGCTGACAGCTCCGTGTCTGAGAGAGCTGTCAGCCTTTGCACAGCAGCGTCTGGAGTCAGGGCCCCAGGCGCTGTGCTGGGTGACTAAATGCAAACCTCTTTGCTAATTAGAGAAGTCTGTCCTTTCCCATCCCCCCCTAAAACGTTTCACCCATTTATTGAGCACACTTTGGAGGGTCCTGTCTGCACGGCTGGCCGAGCTCAGCACAAGCAGCCTCCCTGTGCTGCACAGCTCTCCCCAGATGCCACCTGGAGCTTTCTAATTACAGTGTCCCCTGGCCCCAGGAGCTCGCTGGAGGATCCTCCAGCTGACATTTGTCCTCAGGCCCCTCCTGCTGCTGACCGGCTCACTGGCTCCCAGCTGAGCTAGGGAAGGCAGCAAAACACAGCCAGTGATCATCAGTACTTGAAGTTTTTTAACCCAGATTTGTCCAGGGAGCTGATGAGTTTTCACCAGGGGTCTTTGTGGGCAGGAGAAGCACATCCATGTGTTATGGACAGGAGTCACGTTTTTTGTCTCCAGAAGGGTCGTTTCCTTTCCTTTATTTTTTTCCTCATCTTTTCTTTTTTTAACTTACATTTGCCCTGGGCCATTTTTTGATGAGCTTCTGTCTCTGATCTGACATTGCAAATGCTCCTGCCTTTCACATCCATCTTTGTGCTGTTGCCAATCTGTTGTGTATAAAGTCGGTGCTTTCATAAGCTGGCTGAGATGAAATCTCTCTAATTATTTTTGTGATTCTTTCCTGTTTTCAATGAGGGAAACCTCGACGGGCTCTGGTAAAAGCCAACTGATCCCTCTGTCATGTGGAAGGTAATGAATTTCTGCAGCTCTCCTGCCCTTCCTTCCCTCGCCTCCCAGGCTCCAGCTGGGGAAGGGAGCAGGTCCCGTCCGGCCGGGAGAGGCGTGTGCAGCCCTGGCTGCAGACACAGCCTCCCTGTTTGGCTCCTGGCAGGGTGGGTGCACGGGTTTTTCCCTGCCTTTTTTGTTTCTTGTGGAGCTGCCTTTTCAGGCAGTTACACCCTGCTATCCCAGGAAGCCGACTGGAATTCAAAGGTTCTGCCAGTCCTTTGGCACTTTCCTGCGCTGCAGGTTACGGAGACGGCTCAGCGCGGTGTCGGGGAAGGTGCTTTCCCTTCCCAGACCAACCTGGGCACCAGGGCTGGGTTCAGTTGTCTCAAAGCCCCTCTGGGCCACTGCCTCTCCTCCCTGTGTGAAGCTGGCAGCAGCTCCAGCTGCTTCCAGCATCAGATTGCTCTTGCCTGTGTTCAGAGCTCTCAGGGCTCCTCTCGCCCCCGACCACATTCAAGCACACCCCATAGGAAGGGGCTGGTATTCCTCCTGCAGCCTTGCCAGGGCTGAGGGTTGGCTGGGACAGCAGTAGGCAGGACAGAGGTTCTGACACCTTTTGTTTTGTACCAAGGTGCCACTGCTTCAGAAGCCAAGCTCTTCCTGCTCCATCTGGGCTGCCAAATCCAGGGGTGCGGCCCCCCTCACCCAGTTCCTATCAGTGTACTGGTGTTAGGTGGATGATTTTATGGCTTTATGACACCTTTGCACTGCAATGCTGGCGCTGGAGGTGTCACCAGCTTGAATATTGAGATCTTTTTGCTCCAGACTAGGGAAACCAGTGTGGACCAGTGCTCTTTGTGCTGGGCTGGGGGCTCCAGCCCCTCGGGATTTCACAGCCTGGGCTCTCCACACAGGAGTTCAGCTGTGAAGCCCAGCAAGATCATTTGAATAATTTAATACCGGGCTGTGACCAAGCCTGGCGAAAGGGTAAAGGAAACAAAGAGGCCCCCAGCCCCGAGCAACAAAAGCTCCTGGAACGACAAGCCGAGGCATGTCCGTGCTGCCGGAGGCAGAGAGCAGCCCGGGCAAATAGGCCACTTGCATTCCTCACGTCTGCTGCTTTGTTTCCCTGCAGAAGCTCCCGGTGAAATCTGCAGGTCTCAGGGCTTCTCCCTTTATCCTCTTTTTGTTCCTGTGTTGTGTTGAGCTGCTGGTGGAGCAGTGTCCCCGCAGCTCTCCCTGCTAAGGAAAGGCAGGGCCGGAGGGCAGCGGGAAGGGGAGGTGATTTGGGATGAGGCTGCCGGGTCCCCTCTGGCCATTGTCACCCAGGGAAAGGCTGTCCCTGTTCCAAAGAAGATCCTGCTGACCTGGGACGATTACTGTAGCAGGAAACAGCCCAAACCGCCTGCTGATCCGGGAGCTGATTTATTTTGATTCCAGCACCTCTGTCGAGGTCGTATCCCCATTCCCACGAGGCTTTTGGCAGGAGTGCGGCTGCTGTCCCTCTGTCCGTCTGCCTGGATCCCTTACCCCTGCCCTCCCTGGGCACGGTGCCCCAGAAGCCGGGACTCTCCCCACTCCTTTCCCTGGGGCGAAAGGCTCCACCTTAACTTCTTTAGAAGCCGGAGCGTTGGTTTTCTGTCCCTCCAGTTTAAGTTAAATAGAAGGCGGAGGGATGGAGTAGCAGGGAGAGGGTGGGGAAGAGGACAAGAGGCCTCTCCGAGCTCAGATGGCTTCAAGAAGTGACCCATCATGGGAGACAGGGAACATATCACCTCCACAAAGGGAATTGCCCTGAGTGTCGCCTTTGTGTGAGACAAATGCCTGGCTGTGATGTTGAGTGCGGGGAGGGCTTTGCTCAGGGAGAGGGGAAAAGGAGGGATCTTTGTTTGCAGGGTCTGACACCTCCCAGCCGCCCTGCCGGCACAGCCAGCACCTTCTGATGGCTTTGTCAGCTCCTGGCTAATTAGCAGAGATGCTCTTCAGTGAGGTTAGGGAAGAATAATTTTAAAACATCAAAGAGAAGCAGTAAATAATGATAAAAGTCGGCTGTTTCATGGCTGTCATCGGAGGCACAGGCTGCCTGTGTTTACAGGACTGATGTGTCCTGTCTTTGGAGTCCCATCAACCCCCAGGATACCGAGGAGCTGTCCTTTTGGCCTGAACCTTGTCCCAGAGTGGTGTCCTGGGACAGATTTTAGCCAGGGCCAGGTCAGAGCGTGTCAGGGAGTGTCTGGGTTGTGCCTATCTCTTGTTTGAGACAGCCTGGCTCTGGGCTCTGCTGGCACAGAGTGGCAGAACCAGCTGGACCGTGGGGCTGCTGGTAGATCCTGCCCTGGGGGTGTCACAGCCCTGAGCAGACCGGGCTGGGGAGCACCTCAACCCCAGCTCAAGGTGCCTGCTGCTCCCCACTGCTCCCGGTACAGTTGCCCACTGTCACTTGTTTTTACCTGTCGGGTTCCCAGTATCACTGGGAGCTGGTTAAAGTTTAGCTCAGTGCTCTCCATCATCCGAGCAGCGACTCACATCTCTTGGAAAATACCGTGCTGATGGCAGCTCGTGCTCAGTGTACCCCAGTACAAGGTTCCCTGATATTTGGGAGCCCCAGTACAGCTCAAAACAACCTGCGATCCCTCAGGGTAACCCCAGAAATGAGCCACACATCCCCTCCCTGGCAGCTCTGGCAGCGAGCAGGCTGCCTCCCCCCCCGGGCTGCTGCAGGGTTTTATTTTAAGCAGAGCCTCTCGGGGAGAAGGGTAACGTGAGCTCCTTGAGTGACAAGTGATAGAGCTCGACTTGCTCAGCGTGTCCCCCAGGAATCCCTCTCCTCTGCCATTTGCTAATTGAAAACTGCTAACATTTGGGTCTGGAGCAACTGCCACCCTTAATGGGAAGCTGGCTGGAGTGAGCGTTGGTGGGACTAACACATGCTCACAGCCTGTCATCTGCTCAGCTCCATCTCTGGGGAAAGGGGCAAATACTCCCATATGCTGCTCTGATTTCTGAAAGAGGGGGCTGGAGCCAGACAGATTTGCTTTTATTCTCCCTCCTCCAGGCTCTTGCTCAGTTACAAACCGTGGCTGGAGGGAGGCTGTTGGCTGCAGCCTGGGGCGTGAGCTCCCAGCAGACAAAGACAAAGCGTGTGTCCCCCTCGTGCCTGTGGTGTTGGGGGCTCAGGGCAGCCCCTCCGTGTCCTGCTGCGGGTGGTGGCTGGGACAGATCTGCTCTCTGTGGTAGGAGCAGGACTGGAGCTGTATCCCAGCTCCAGCCTCGCTCAGGGGCACAGCCGTGGCCTCGGGCTGCCTGCGGGAGTGTGGCACCCCTGGGACGCCTCTGAGGCAAGAAGGGCATGTAGGGTCAGCGAGGACACCGCAGTGTGTGCCCCCAGAGCCAGCCCTGGGCCAGGGAGGCTGCAGTGGGTGAGGGGGCCGTGTGTGGTGTGATGTAGATGCTCCCCAAACTCCTGGGGCGGCTGTTCCCAGTGCGGTGGGTACCAAACCCCCCCAGAGGGCTGTGCCCGGTGCGGTGCTCCCCAAGTCCCCAGGGTGGCTGGCTCGATGTGCTGAACCCCAAACCCCTCGCAGGGGCTGTTCCCGGTGCGATGCTCCCCGAGCCCCCGGGACACCGGGGCCGCTCCATCCCCGCCGAGCGGCGGCGGCGGGGCGGGGAGGCGGGGTCCGGGCGGGGGGCGGCGGCGATGCCGATGCCGTCCCCGTCTCGGGGCGGGCTCAGGCCGGTCCCACCGCCCCGTCCGGCCCCCGGGCGGAGCCGGGCGCGGAGCGCGGAGCCGAGCGGGCGCGGGGCGGCGGCGGCGGGCGCGGGGCGGCGGCGGGATGCCGGGCTACGACTACAAGCTGCTGGAGCGGCCGCGGCGCCGGGTGCTGTGCCCGCTCTGCGGGAAGCCCATGCGGGAGCCCGTCCGCGTCTCCACCTGCGGCCACCGCTTCTGCGACACCTGCCTGCAGGAGTTCCTCAGGTGAGACCCCGCATCGCCCCACGGGCGACCCGGCCTGCGGTGACTGCGCGCACCCCTTCCCCCGTGGGGTGTCCCGGTCGCGCACCCCGCACCCCTCGATCCGGGGCTCCGCACCCCGCGGGGCAGCGGGTGCTCCTCGCCACCGGCACCCCCCCGTTCGCCGGCCCCGGGCTGCGGTGTCCGGGGTGCCCCGGAGAGGGGTGCGGGGTGCCCTGGGCCGGTGTAGGGGTGTACGGATGCCCCGGGCCCGGGAGGGAATGTGGGATATCCCGAGAAGGGGCGCGGGGTGCCTGGAGGTGGGGGGATCCTGGGGAAAGATGCGGGGTGCCGGGGGTGCTCCGGGCCGGGGAACGGCTGCGGTGTGCCCCGGGAAAAGATGCGGAATGCCCGGGGAAAGGTTTGGAGTGCCCCGGGAAAGGTGCGGGGCGCCCAGGGATGCCTCGGGCCGGGGAAAGGTGCGGGGTGCCCAGTGGTGCCCCGGGGCAGGGAGGGGGTGCGGGCGCGCCCAGCCCGTGACAGCCGCCCCGCGGGTGCAGCGGCCCGTGGCCCCTTTCGCTGAGGAGGAGGAGGAAGAGGAGGGCCGGGTGAAGCCCGGAGCGGCGAGTTTCGAGATTCGAACTTAACCCCTTCCTGCCCCTGCCCCGCCGGAGGAAGTGGCCGGGGGTGTTTTTGGGGAGACCTGTGCGGCCACCCCTGTGTCCCCGGGCCCACGGGTGAGCGCGACTCGGCCATGTGCGCTGGCTGGGAGCGAGGAGCCGGGGCTCTTCCGACCCCTGGGTTTGGGACCCCCAAGCCCGGTACCGGTGCCGGCAGCCGGGACACGCGTGCGGGGCCGGTGCTGTCCCGGTTCCCGGTCCCGGGGGTCCCTCGGGGCGCGGCGAGGGGCTGCCCGTGCTCTCTCCGGGCGGTGACAGCGTCATCCCGGGCCTTTCCCCGGCGGAGCGACCTTCGCCCGGGGACTGGGCACCACCGTCACCGGGGCCGGTTTCTGTGAAACCGGGCGTTCCCCGGTGCACGTGTCAGAGCGCATCTGTCCCCCCCTCCCCCGCACCCCTCCCGCATCACCCCCGCTCTGCCGGGGGAATGGCCTGGGGGGTTCCCCCCTGCCCCCCCGAGCACAACCCGTTTGTCCCGGATCAGTTTGGGGATCCCATGGGCTGAGCCATCCAGCCCCGCCGCGGTGCTGGGAAGGGGTGCGGGGGGATGTTGGGGTTCCCTGCCCCATCACCTCGCTGTGCCCCAAAGCGCCGTGAAGGTCAGAGGCAAGGACGGTCCCCCCGGGTGCTGCCTCAGCACATTCCCTGCCCGGCCAAGCGTGAGGAATGGGGAGGCTTTGTCGGGGATTAGGCGCTGGCTTCGGGTCATCGTCCCACTTTCCCCCCCAGCCCCAGCACCCCAGCACCGTGCACGGGGTGCAGGCACAGCTGGCAGCCCTGGGAAGGCAGCAGAGTGATCCCGGCCACGGGGCACTGCACGGGCTCCCCGGGAAGGGCCGGGTGCCCAGCCCTGTCTCAGAGCTCTTTATCTCGGTGGATCCAGGATGACTCCCACAAAAGCACCTGCAACAAACACAGTGGGCACGTGGCAGAGCTGATTGCAGCCGTTCCCCACGCGGATCACACCCCACAGGGCTGTGGTTCCTGGGGTTCACTTGCACACCCAGCACAGGGATGGTGGCCACAGGGGATGTGACCGTGCCATGGCCGGGCAGCCCAGGCTGGCACGTGCCTGGTGGCACTCCTGGCTCTGTCCCGGCCTCTCACATCCACTTGGCAGCTCTGGTCGAGGCCACGCCAGTGGCTGCCAAGGACATGCAGTGATTAGATGGACACAAGGGCTGTCCAGGCAGGACAGCCTTGTCCAGTGTCACTGCAAAGACACCAGAGCCACAGGGTCCCTTTGTGTCCCTGCTGCATGTCCCTGTAGGCAGCACCTGGGGTCTCCCACCCCAGTGTCCATCGGGGATGGTGCCTGGACACCCTCCCCTACTCCTGGGACAGCCATGTGCAGACCAGAGGTGACAGTGACTCCTGGCCAGCCTTGTCACGGGCCAGGCTGCCTCTTTAGCTGGGTCCCTGTATCCACTTCATGCTGCTCCTCTGCAGTTCAGGGCTGAGGGAACAGCTCTTGGGAAGTCCACCCCATCCTTGGGGCCCCGCAGGATGCGGACCCCCCCAGGGTGGCTGTCTGTCCCTGTCCTGACTCACCGTGGTGGCTGTTGGGGCCATTTCCTGTGGAGCAGGAGCCCCAGGGCTGCACATCAGGGCTGCACATCTGGCGCCCAGCTGTTGCCCTCCCCCACCTCCCCTGGGTCCCGGCACCTGGGGCTGTGGACGCCCCGGCCCCCTCCTGGCACCCTCCTTAATCCCAGGGGCCGGGATGGGCCAGGGGCTGCCGGGCTCCAGATGGTGCCACTCTCACAGCGGCTGGCCCAGGCCCTGGGGACCCCGGCTGGCGGTGGGGGGGTGTCTGGCGGGGGCATTTCCCAGCTCAGACAGATGGAGCAGGATTAGAGCCGTGGCTCCCCCAGGGTGGATTTGGTACGGGGTGAGCACTCAGCAGCGCAGGGACAGCGCCAGAGTCCTGGGGTGGGATGGCAGGGACCCGGTGGGACACGGTGGCTGTGTCACTGGTGACGTGCCACTCCCCAGCCCCGAGTGACCCCGAGCCTTCTGTGTCTTGCAGCGAGGGCGTCTTCAAGTGCCCAGAGGACCAGCTGCCCCTGGACTACGCCAAGGTGAGCCTGGCACAGGGATGGGTACTCTGCTCCAAGGGGACATCCCCAGCAAGGGGCCGTCCCCGGGCTCTGCACAGCGCCTGGCACAGCCACACCAGCCTGGCACGGGCGCCCGGGCGGAAGCAAGAGCCCTTTGTGCCGCGGGGCCGGGAGCGGAAACTCGCTCCGACAAAGGGCGCTTGTTGGTGTGTGCCCGGGGGGATCCGGCCCCGGGCAGCGTGCCCAGGGCTCCCAGCCAGGCTGTGCTGGGGGCTGTGTGCCCCCAGAGCCCGGTGCAGGATGCTGATACCCCACTGCTGCCCCTCCAGATCTACCCCGACCCCGAGCTGGAGGCGCAGGTGCTGAGCCTGGCCATCCGCTGCATCCACAGCGAGGAGGGCTGTCGCTGGAGCGGGCTCATCAAGCACCTCCAGGTAGGATCTGGGAGGATGGGGGGTGGGACAAATTTGTGCCCTGTGGCCTTTCCATCACCATCCCTGTGTCCACCAGGCCCATCTCGGCACCTGTGGCTTCAACGTGATCCCCTGCCCCAACCGGTGCAGCGCCAAACTGAGCCGCCGTGACCTCCCCGAGCACGTCCAGCACGGCTGCCCCAAGCGCAGGGTCAAGTGCGAGTTCTGCGCCAGCGACTTCACTGGGGAGGCCTTCGAGGTGGGCAGTGGGGGGGACACAGCTGGCTGGGGTGCCATGGGGTGTAGCTGGGATGTGTGGGCACCCCAGTGGGCTGCAGGGCACTATGGGGACACAGCCTGGGTATGAGGTCACTGGGAGAGACACACCATGGCAGGGACAGCCTTGGGGGGGATGTGGATCTGTGGACTCTGGGTCATTGTGCCCTCTGGCTGTGGGGGTACTGTGTGTCAGGGATGGCTGGTGAGGGCAGCCAGAGGGTGATGACACTGTCATGGTCCCCAGGGCCACCAGGGCACGTGTCCCCAGGAGAGTGTGTACTGTGAGAACAAGTGCGGGGCCCGCATGATGCGGCGCCTGCTGTCCCAGCACGCCCTGTCCGAGTGCCCCAAGCGCACCCAGCCCTGCACCTACTGCTCCAAGGAGTTCGTCTTTGACACCATCCAGGTGAGATGGAGCCCATGGGGACCCTCACCCTGCCAGCTCCCAGCCCAGCTGACAGCCTCTCTCACTCCCCAGAACCACCAGTACCAGTGTCCCCGGTACCCCGTGCCGTGCCCCAACCAGTGTGGGACGCCCAGCATCGCCCGGGAGGATGTGCCCACCCACCTCAAGGAGAGCTGCAGCACTGCCATGCTGCTGTGCCCCTTCAAGGAAGCTGGCTGCAAGCACCGGGTGAGTGTTGTCCCTGTGACCAGCCTGCCCTGGCATCTGAAGGCCTGGGGTGTCCCTATGTCACACCTGTGCCCCACAACACCCCCACACTGCTCCTGCCCTGACATCTGTCCCATCCCTTGAGCTCAGTCCCATCCATGTGGCTTCATGGCCTCACCCCTGTGTTTGCCACCCAAGTGTCCCCCTGTTACCCCAACCAGGTGTCCCTGTGCCACCCGTGTCCCCATGACACCCCAGTACCCCATGCTGCAGTGACATCTCCATGTTATCCCCACGGTGCCTTCTCTCCTGTCCCCACGCTGTCCCTGCCACCCTCCTGCTGACAGTCCCGCTGTCCCCGCAGTGCCCCAAGCTGGCCATGGGCCGGCACCTGGAGGAGAGCACCAAGACCCACCTGGGCATGGTGTGTGCCCTGGTGAGCCGGCAGCGGCAGGAGATCCTGGAGCTGCGTCGGGACATGGAGGAGCTGTCGGTGAGCAGCGACGGGATCCTCATCTGGAAAATCGCCGACTACGCCCGCAAGCTGCAGGAGGCCAAGGCCCGCAGCAACTACGAGTTCTTCAGCCCCCCGTTCTACACCCACAAGTACGGCTACAAGCTCCAGGTGTCGGCTTTCCTCAACGGCAACGGCAGCGGCGAGAGCAGCCACCTCTCGGTCTACATCCGCGTGCTGCCGGGCGAGTACGACAACCTGCTGGAGTGGCCCTTCTCCTACCGCGTCACCTTCTCCCTGCTGGACCAGAGCGACCCCTCGCTCTCCAAGCCCCAGCACATCACCGAGACCTTCCACCCCGACCCCAACTGGAAGAACTTCCAGAAGCCGGGAGCCTCGCGCAGCTCCCTGGACGAGAGCACCCTGGGTTTCGGCTACCCCAAGTTCATCTCCCACGAGGACATCAGGAAACGGAACTACGTGCGGGACAACGCCATCTTCATCAAAGCCTCGGTGGAGATCCCCCAGAAGATCCTGGCCTGAGCCCCGGAGGGGGCCGGGATGTGACCGGGGCGCCCGCCCAGGGGTGCCCCGGGTGGTGCTGAGCCCCCGCAGCCGGTGTCCCCTGCCGTGGGGACACTGCTGGGGTGCCGTGGTGGCTCTCAGGGCAGGCAGGGACCGGGCTGATCCCTGGCCTCTCCTGGGGCTGGGACTGTCCAGCAGCCCCTTCTCAGGTGCCCGGGGGTGCCGGGGGGCTGGGCCCCCTGAGCCCCTCCCCAGGTGCCCAGCCTCGCTGGGGACCCCGCAGGACCCACTGCCCAGAGCCATATTTTGTAAACTGGTGCTCTCCAGGTTGTTATTTATTACCCCGGGCTGGGGCTGTTGCCCCCTCCCCACATCTTTTTCTTCTCAATAAACTTTTCTTGTATTTATTAGGGCCGCCTGAAGCTCCTTGCTCTGGGTCGGGATGGCAGGAGCGGGGGATGCTCCTGGCTGCAGCCGTGGGTGCTGGGGATGGGGAGAGCCGGGTCTGGGCTGGGGGGCACGGAGAGGGGTAATCCCTGACCCACATCCCGGCAGCAGACGCCTCAGATGGAGCCGGTTAATTCGGTAATCACCGGCAGCAGCGGGCATGTGCCGGGCTGGGGGGGGTCTCCAGCCCCGGGGGTTGTTTCCCTGCAGATCTCCCCTCTGTCCCACCCTCGTTAGCGCTGGGTTAATTAGCGCCCCGGGGGAGGGCGGGATGCCGAGCAAACGGGGGGTGGGGATGGTTGGGGGGTGCTAGGGCAGACTGGGGGGGTCTGGCTGGATCAGGCCCCAGGTCCGTGTGTCTGACCCCCTCCCCATCACCCCGGCAGCAATGGGGGGGTCGCTGTCTCTGCAGGATAATCCCACAATTGCATTAGTGCTGCTCCGGTTTAATGCAATTAGCCCCTAATTAGCTGCACCCTGCGGCCCTGGCTGGGCTGGGGGGGCAGCACTGCCGGGGGTGTCCCCATACCCCGTTTCCCTCCCCCAGAAATGTTCCCATGAGCAGATCCCAGCAGATCCCGGTGTGGCAGCCCCTGGGGAGCTGGGCAATGCTCCTGTCCTTGCTGGTGCCCAGTGCCAGCCTATACTGGTGTCCAGTGCCAGCTCATACTGGGCACCAAACTGGTATCAACACCAGCCCATCCTGGTGCCCAGTGCCAGCCCCTGGTGCCGGTCACTCTGCCCATACTGGTGCCTGGTGTGCCCAGTATCAGCCAGTGCTGGTGCCGGTGCCAGCCCACAGTGGTGGCAGTTCCAGCCCACACTGGTGACCCATTCTAGCCCAAAATGGTGCCAGTGCCAGCCCAAACTGGCGACTATCGCCAGTCTATTGCCAGCCCATACTGGTGCCCAGTTTCAGCCGTACTGGTGCCCAGTGCCAGCCCACGCTGGTCACCCGTGCTGGCCCTGCCCGTGTCCCCGTGTCCCCGCCCGGTGCTCGGCTCGGTGGCGCCGCCGCGTGGGGACCGAGGGGAGGGGAGATGTTGCTAGACATTTATAGCCTTATAATTTATATTAAGGAATAATAATTATCATCATCATCATCATTATTCTAATCATTATAATTATTGAATTAACAAATTGTTATAATTAGTATTAAATATACATTTTATTCTTACACATTTTATGCTTTTAAAATTTTATAAATATTATCTATATTATATAATACTATATAATATAATACTTTAAAATATCATATATAATAAACGTATAGCATTATATTAAATTTCATATATCATTATAATTGCATTGCACAGTATTTCAGTATTTTATATTACATAGTTTTATATTATAGAAATTTTATATGTATATTTACACATCTTCCATACTTCATATTTATCATGCATTTAATCTCTACTTAATAGCTCTTTATAATTTTATCCTTATATTTTATATATTATATATGATATTTTTTATTTTGTAATTTATAATAATTTATAGTAATTTATAGTAATTTATAATAATTTATAATAATTTATAATGTATATATTTTACATTTTATATTTTATATTTATTTTATATTTTATATTTACTATGTGCATTTTATTTTTATGGTTTTATTTGTGTTTTTATATATATATATATATATACACTCCCACACACAGAGTAGAGGGACAGTTCTGCCCCTCTGACCAAGCCACACACAGAGTTTTGGCAACCCTTTTTTCCAGCCAGTTTAAAAGAAATCAAATCAAATCAAAATCCATACATAATTTATAAACTAAAAGTGAGAATCGGTGCTGGAGGAACCCTGGGCAGCAGCTCCTGGGTGAGCTCAGGGAAACCAAAGAGGAGAAAAAACAACCTTGGGATCTTGGAGTTGTCCCTGTCCCCACCTCTGGTGACTCCCAGCTCTGCTTTCCCTGCTTGGGTTGATTTTCCCCTTTTCCTGCCCGCTCCCAGCCGTTTGGGATGTGCTGTGGATGCTGCACTCCAGCCCCGTGTCTGGAAATGTCAGGCGGATCTTGGAGCACCTCTTAACCTTCAGCAGCGATTCCCTGCCAGGGCTGCAGGAGAGCAGGAGGGGGAGATGCTCTCAGTGCTCACGGAGGAGAGGGAGACAAATCGATTTTTGCTACTAAATTTAGCCTCAAATATCAAGTTTAAAAATAAACTTCCTGGCGACTTGTTGGTTTGAGGGCTTATTCTGAAGGTTTGTGCTGCTGGCTCACTCTGTGCTGCTTTGTCCCAACACTGCTGGGACACTGGAAGGAATTTCAGAAGATGCTCAAATCAAGAGAGGAAAATCTTATTAAACACCTGAAAAATCAAGGGAGACCCCACCTGGAGGGCCCTTTGCCTGTGTAAGACCCCACCAGAGTGGAGATCCCAAACCTTTTTAACCTCTGGGATTGTAGACAGAGAGGATTTTTGGCAAAACCATTTCATCTGCTCACACCATAGAGCCCCAAATTGAGCTGATTCTTCTCCAGACATTGATATTGTATAGGGAGAAAAATGTGAGAAAAATGTAAGAAAAATATGAGAAAAATTTGCACATCCTTTATTAAAGACTCATCTGGGCCCCTTCCCTCCCCATTTGTCCCCAGGACTGAGGGGTTTGAGGGCAGTGAAAATTGACAAGATTTCACAGCAGTATTTTGGTGCAATTTCACTTCAGTTTTGGTACCTCTCTCAGGCTTGCAGCCACCCCAGCAGAATCAACAGCCTGTACCCAATTGCTTTGAAATTAACTTAAACTAAGCAGATAAAACACTCCAGTAATTTTATTGCAATTTGGCTCTGCTGAACACTGAAGAGCATCCGAAAGGCAGCTCTTGCTGGAGGGTGTCCAACACAATGTGCCCCTTTCCTTTGGCTCCTCCACCCTGCAGGACCCCACAAGCAGCAGGATTTTTTCCAGCTCTGAATTTTTGCAGCATCCCCAGTGTTGCTCCTCTCCAAACATCACAAGTTGCTGGAGCTGCTGGGGTTTGCAGAGAACAGCTGGGTGTTTCCTACCTTGGGTCAAAATCTTTTGAAGAAAAACCTATTTGGCCCTAAAGGAGAAGTTTTAAAATGTAGGATTTTACTCAAAGCCCCCAGCTTAGCTGTGGCTGCAGGTGATTCCTTGGTGGAGGCAGCAGCTGCTCACATCAAGTCCCTGCTGAACCTTTTTCCACCAGATCCTCACTCCAGGTCCAACTGGCTGCAGAGATTATGAGAAAGTCTCCTGAAAACTTCTTGCAGAAGAAATTGTTCCTGTTGGGAGGATGGATGAAGAAAGCAGATACCAAAGAAGCTTCAGAGAGACAGACAAGGGGATCCCGAAGCTCTGATGGATTCTGTTGGAATTTCCTGATGCTGGAGAGGGATGCAGCAGTGCCTGTGGGCAAACAGCTCTTCCTGCCGAAGCTCAGCCAGGCTTAGCTGCCTGGTTTAGCCCAAATTCCAGGAAAACCATGTGGGAACCAAATGTCCATAGTATTTGGGGAACAGTGGGAATAGTAGGAAAGAGGGATTTTAATGCTCAGGTTTGCAGTGAGCACAGGAGATGGGGCTGGAGTTTTGTCCTTCTGGGAGATGGAAGCAAAGATTAAATGAGATGTACAATCCTGGGAAAGGGGAGGAAACCCTGTCAGGTCCCACCTTCTGGAAGGTGACTACTAATGTTACAAATTCCCTTTAAAATTTTGGCAGGATTCAAAGCCCCTCGTCAACTCCTATTTTTAACTATTATTTCAGCACCTTTCTCTCTGAGATCCTTTCTCTGTTTTCCCAAACCTTCTATCTTATTGGAGCAGTCAGCCAGACTCTTCCTGATACATTCCTATCCCAGAAACCCATGGAGACTTTTTCCCAAATTCCCACTGGGACAACCCAAGCCCCACACACTCACACTGCATAAAACCAGCAGAAGGGGCAGAGGGACCAGATGTCTTTTTTTTTTTTTTACTTTTCCTGTGGACAAAACAATAATAAAGAAGATTCTAATTGGAACCTGTAGCACAGAAGCAGCAGCCTTTATAATCAGTCTTGTGGTTTAATGAAATAGAGCAGCAATTCCCAGTTCCCTCCCCAGTGATCCCCAGTAAACAGCTCTGTTTGGTTTCCAGGGGAGCAGCCGAGGCCCCCGGAGACATCTGACATGGAAAGCTTAAAGAAAACTCACCAGTGTCTTTTACAGAATGTTCACTTTGGGCTGTAACAAACTGGGCTTGTGGCTGAACAGCTGCAAAGCCTCTGCTCCAAACACAGGACACAGATTCCCTGAGGAAGGGTTCATACCACACTCGTGTTTATCCTTCCCAGGATCTTCCTGATGTCCATCTGAGATTCTGAAGTGATGAGGGGATGGGGAGGATGCTGCTGCTGGGAGAGGGTGAGGAGCTCAGGAAACTGAGCTTTTCTCATTCCTCAAGGAGCAGAGCAGGCAACCAGGATCCAGCAGGGAGCAGAGCCTTGTGCTGGAGTCAGAGGTGGGAAAGCACTGACCCATGGATGGACAGATGGACAGAAAGGCAAGAGGAGCAGCAGTGTGAGCCCCACAGGTTGGTGACCAACCAACCTCCTGGGAGAGCCCATGGAGAAGGAACATTCCCAACCTTTTGGTTCCAATTAATTCTGCACCAGGCAGAGATAAAAAACCACAAGAGGTTTTTCCATGTTTCCAGGGGAGCAGGGCACAGCTCCTACCACACAATTCACCACAGGGCTCTTCCCTTCCTCCCCCTGGTGACAGTGCCACAGCCAGACCCCCACCCTGGGCACCTATACCAACATTTCCACCCAACATCCCACCTGGAAATGAGGCAGGACAGCATTTCTCTTTAGGGGTGAGCAGGGAAGGATGGAGAGCCCATCACAACAGGGCTGCTGCAGAGGTGAAAAGGGTTGGTTCAAAGAAAAATCTCACTCCCAGACCAAAAGGAAAGGTTTCAGTATATTTTAATAGTAAAATGATTCTTATTTTTTCAAGCAATGTCCCACCTGGATGAGTCTCAGCAGGATTTTTGCTTCCCGGTCCTGCTGTACCGGGGCAAAGCCTCAGAGGTCGTGGCTGTACCTGTGCAGAACAGTCCCCAAAAACTCACAGCGTGCTGCCACCACCACCAAACACCTCCCAGGCAGCCACCACCACAGCACAGGACTCTGCTCAGGCTCTTGGGAGAAGAGCAAGAGTTAAAAATTAGCTTTTAGTAACAGTCTGGGTTAAGATTTGGAGCAGGCTATGGAACAGAGGAGAGGCCAAGGTTTTATTTAGTAAAAAGGAAAGGACTCAGGTAGCAGAACACCTTACAGTGACTGACTGGGCAGGGAGGGGTGAGGTCAGAGCACAGCCCTCGCTGGGGTTGGGTTTGGGGTGGGGAAAACGACGAGGAGACTGTAGGGGAAGCAGCTTCAGACTCAAACTCTGGCTCCAACAGAATGGATTCAGAAAAATATTGCATGAAAAGCCTCAGGATTTTCGTTCTTTCATAGATGTATATTTACCAGTTTTCACAAAGACTGCAGGAATACGATTATAAACAATAAATTAGGACTTCATGTTGCTATCATTTGGCATAACACAATCAGGCAATTTTTCCTTTTTTTAAATATAAGGCAACACAAGCCAACACATAATTTAATCTGTCTTTAGTCAAATTGCTTAACTTTGCTCAGGAGTTACCACTAAAGAACGGGTTATAGTACACTTAAAAGAATTTAAATAATGACATGATATAAGTGTACTAACTTACGCAAGGAGTCAGAAACGTACTCTGCTAAGCTTTGAAACCTAAATATTTGTTACAGCCCAGGACTACACATTCTAAATTAAAAAAATACAAATAAATGTTTTCTAATTTTCCCATTTACGAAAAACTTTTAAGAATCTCTAGCCAACTATGACGTCACTTCAAAACTTTTTTTAATTTTTTTTTTTTTTTTTAAATTTTGTATGATGTCTTTAAGATTTTTTTTTTAAACCATGCTCATTAAGGAAAGTTCAAGGAGCAAATACTTAAGGCTTTGTTTTTCCAAGGGCTGTGAGGGAGGCCAGTGGATGGCAGAGGCCAGTGGGTTCACCCATACACAATGCTACTCAAACCCACACTACCAGGCGACATTCATACAGAAATATTACACTTAAAAGTTACAGTGTAGAGCAATATTTTTTTTTTAGCCAGTGTACATAGAAAGAATCAATGCATTTATTTTTTTAAATTTTTTTTCTTCTTCTTTTTTTTTCTCTTTTTAAATTTTTTTTTTTAATTTCCAAACTTGATTGTGATCATTATGTTCAAGTATTAGTCTCGTTAACAGACATGAGGAATTTTCTACTTACAATAAATTCGGCTGTTAGAAAGGAAAGGGATGTTTTGGTACACTGAGGAGAACAAGATGCTGAGGTCACCCAGTAGTTAGTGTCCTACAGTCACTGACTCAACTGGCTGCTGGAAGTGACGTGGGGAAGGAACAGAAGGAGTTAGGCACCGAGACCCTGGGAAAAAGGGATGTTATAAATAGCTTCACTAATTCCCAGGGAGAAGAATTGTTCCATGAAATCCACTGGGGTGTTTTGATGGAGAGGAACAGGGGACTGTCAATCCCACAGTGGCTTGTGAGAAGAGCTTTGATTCAGACCAAGCACCTCCCATCCCACAGCGGGACCGCGCTCGCTGCAGCGGGGATGGGCTGAGCTCCATCTCCTCACCCTGACAGTAATTCCAGCTTCCAGAGAAGTGGCTGAACCCTTTTTGGAGTTGTCAGTGGGTCTGGATTCCCTTCACATGAGGCTGGCCAGACTCCTAGCAGCGAGGGATTCAGACAACGTGAGCTTTGAGGCTGGTGGAAGGGCAGTGGGGAGGGGGAACACGAAGAAAGGCAGCTCCCCGTGGCTGCCTTCATCCCAAACCCGCCGTTCCCCTCCTCCATACCCTGTCCAGAAAACAGAAAGTGTCAGAAAAATCTGCCAGAGACTTTTGACTTTGGACAAAGTCTAAATGATAAACGTGGGCAAGAAACAGCTGAAAAGCTTCTCCCTCTATTAAAGCCTAAATACATACCCCTAGCAGGCTCTTTTCAAATGTAGGCTCTTTTTCAATTACACAGGCCTCTAGACAGTGCAAATGGTCAATGTTTAATGCATTAATGAAATGGGCTTTCGAGTTGAAAATAAGCCCTACTCCCTGACAAAATTCTGTTGCTCTTAATCTTGTGAGGAAATTGAGATGGAAATGGAAGCAGCTACGCTACCTCGCTCTTGCTGGAGAACAGACGTGGCTGCAAAACCCTGCAGCAACTCAACCTCAGTCCAGAGAGGAGCTGCTCAACAGAAGGCCAAAAAAAAGCTGCACCAAGGGGGGACTCTGCGGTGAGGAAACAGCTGTGGAGTGAAGTAGTGTAATGAAATTCTTTGACACAAAAGGCATGTTAAATATTTGATGCATAAAGGAGAGAGATAATATGTAAGCAAAGCTCTTTAAATATACAGTATGTCTTCTTCCAACGGGTACTATAATGATCACACAAGTTTGCAAGTTAAAAACGCCTTGCTTATTAATTAAAATTAAGACTAAAACCTATAATTTTTTTTTTTTTGTTTGTTTGTGAAAGTGACTGCAGCCTATCTATACCCTGGGTGTTGAATATGAAGATTTCGACTATCGGTTGGTTCAGGTGCTCGGTTCATGGGAGGCCGATGGACTTTTCCCAGCACGGCCATGCTCTGGTCTCGGAAGCAGGACTGCTGGAAGTCCCCACTTAGGTAATCCATGGTCTGCATCACATTATTCTGGCTGGATGGGCCAGCTCCAGCTCTGTAATGAGTTCCTCCTGCACAATCCAGCGGCGCTCCCGCTGGCTGTCCCCCGTGGAAAGGCATGGCGAGGTCCTGGGACCCAGAGCTGTCACTGTTGGGTGTGGGCAGAATGTTATTCCAGAGGGGCTGGAAATAGTGCCCATTGGTGTATGGCAAAGGTCCCTGCAACCCGTTCACAGGCGGAGAAGGCGTAGGCTTCTCGATGGGGGGCTTCAAGCTGAAGGACTGGCCCATGCACAGTTCTTGAGGGTAGTTGGAGGTTTTGCCAGGGAAACTCTGCCCTGCAATCTCTCTCTGAGGGTGCTTCCCTGCGAGTCCAGCAGGCCCAGCAGCATCCCCACACATTTGCTGCAGATGTGCAAGCTGGTGCTGGTTCCACGCAACCGATTTGATTTCGTTCTGGTAGGCGGGTGGCACCCTGTTAATATTGACCATGGGCACATTAACAGAGGCAGGAGGAATAGCAGCAGCAGCATGGTCAACAGGGTTTACTACACAGGAAGGCATGGGTGTAGGGACATTGTGAGTAGATACCCTGGTACTTGCATTGATAAGCAGGTTGCGACTTATAGGGCTGGGGTTTGCAATCTGTCCCTCACACACTGAGGTAGTGCTAATGCCAGCTCTGGCCTGGCAGAACTGGTTAATCTGGTGCACAATGCTGCTCAGGTCGGGTGGCTGGTTCTGCTGCAGGGTGGCAGCCATAGAGAGGGGAATGGTTGAGGTAGACACGGTCACATTCGGCGGCGCGTCTGCATCCGGCATCTTTCTGCCTCCATGTAAACCCGGCTGCAGCAGCGGGTTGGGGGCGTGCTGCAGGCTCTGGTGTGCCATGCTCTGAGGGTGCTGCAAGCCCTGCGGCTGCTGCATGCTCTGCGGGTGCGGCAGCGCCTGCGGGATCCCCTGAGGGTGCGGTAAGCTGGGTGGCTGTGGAATACCCTGAGGGTGCTGCGGGATGCTCTGGGGGTGCGGCAAAGTCTGTGCATGCTGGAGAGCCTGCTGGCGAGCGAGCGCCTGCGGGTGGGGTAAAGTGCTTGGTGCAACGTACGGCGTGGAGGGGGGGTTCATCATCGCCTCCGGCAGCAGGCGCGCCCGCGTCCCGTCAAAGTCCTTGACGATTCCTTTCGCTGGGGATTTGACTATGGCCAGCAGGCCCGTTTTGGTGGTGGCCTGAGATGGGTAGGGGCTGTACCTCTGGCCCGAAGTATCGAGTCCGTTCACAGTACGGCGTATGTGTTTCCTCTGGGGAACCTTGACGCTGTTTGGAAAGATTTTTATAGTCAGTGGATTGTTGGCGACCTTCTTAGCATAAGCATCCAATTCTGCTGGGGTAGGATACTGTGCAGATCTCATTTTCTGTGTAGTGTCCCCTGCGGAGAAAGGAAATTCGTCAGTTCTGGTAAGCAAGGGATCAACCCCAGGGCAAGACAGTCACACAGCAAGGGTAGAAAATCTCCAAGGATTCAAGAGGCAAGGAAACGTCATCCTGCCAGACCAGCGGGTCCTGTAGCAGACACCTCATTCCCTTTATTACCTGGTGACCAACACAAGCCCCAGTTCAGCTTACGGCAAGACCTGCCCAGGGGAGCAAAACAAAACCATGTTCTCATCAGAGTATGTCTGCAATTGGACAAAAACTGTTATAAACATCAAATTGTCTCCATCTGAAATATTCCTCACAGCTTGCAGTGCTGGGATGGTTTTTATTCTCTTAATTTAAGCTGCCTCCCCATAGCTCTTCAAATCATTCTCGGTCTTTTTACCATGGAATTCAAAATCAGAAAGATATGAATTAAACATGAAGCCCCTGTAATCCTGAGATGGAAACCATACTGTGGTGGTCTGACCCTGGCTGGGCACCAGGTGCCCCCAAAGCTGCTCTGTCACTCCCTTCCTCAGCTGGGCAGGGAAGAAGAAACACAGGGTCAGAATAAGGAAGGGGAGGTATCATTCACCAACTACTGTCATGGGCAAAACAGACTTGGAGAAATTAATTTATTACCAATATAGTCAGAGTAGGGTAATGAGAAATAAAACCAAATCTTAAAAGCCCTTCCTGCTACCCCTCCCTTCTTCCCAGGCTCAACTTCACTCCTGACTTTATCCACCTCCACAGCACAGGAGTGGACACAGCTGCATGGGAATCTCTGCTCTGGCGCCTGGAGCACCTTCTCCCCCTCCTTCTGCAGTGCCCTGGGGGTCTGTGCAGAGCTGTTCCTCTCACATATTCTCACTCCTCTCTCCAGCTGCAGCTGTGCAGGATTTTCCCCCTTCTTAAATCCGCTGTTCCAGCAGTGTGTCCGTCCTGGAGCCAACTGGCACTGGCTCCATCAGGAATGGGGGAAGTTTTTAAGCAGCTCCTGCATCCCCCCACTACCAAACCCTCGCCCTGCAAACCCAATCCACATCAAAGCTTCAGCTCAAGCCTCCATTTACACCCCACTCCTTTCCTAGGTGCTGACATCTGAAAGCACTTGGAAGTGTCTTTCTGTGCATTAGGAAGCTCTTGTCGGCCCAAGCTCAGCAAATGGAAGGAGGCTGATTATTTTATGGCCTGCAATTATTTCTTCAGATGACTTTTTAGGGTGGCACCTTGCTAAGGACAACATCCCCACATCACACGGCAAAATGATGTGATTACCTCGCAGGATTAAAAACATGCTGCTCCCCAGACAGAGACAAAAGGCTTCTGGAGACAGAGGTGTGGTTTCACATCCTCTGATTTACCAGATACCTACCTGGCTCATAAGCTCCAACTGCTTCTGCAAAGAACTTCAGAAATCTAGGGAAATGTGTGTGTGTCTCTTGCCATAATCATATTCCAAGCAGAGAGTTGGGCTGTTTCCCACCACAGCTCTGCTGCCTGACTCCTATGGGACTCCTGCTGATTTTATAATCTTCAAATAATGACTTGCAGCTTTGACAATCCAATTTAGCTTTTGCTTGATTTTTCCCCCCTCTCACCTTGCAAACAGTTCACTGGAAAAAAACGCCCATCCTTTTTTCCTAAAATTTTCAGCTGAAAACAGGGAATGTGGCAGCCATCCAAGAACACCCCAGCCCCATATCTGGCCTTCTGACCCAAGGAAATTTAATGCTCCAGCAAAGAGCTTGCTGCTCCCAGACAAACAACCCTTCCTCTTGAAAATCCACGTCTGACTCTTTCAAGCAAATTGCCTCCAAAAGACGAGTACCAGCCACTTCTCTCTGCATCCTGCAGCTTCCCGTTGTCACAGGTGAGGGAGAGCTGCTCTGCTTTAAGAGCTCTCACTTTCAGAAAAGAAAGGTCAGAAAATGGAAAATAGAATGGATACCGAAAGAAAGGTTAATTATAGAAGCATTAAAAATATCTTTGTGAAATTAGAAGCTTTACAAGCAGTTTGTCTTTCATCTCCAGCACAGCTCGTACCACGGCACCGGTTACACCTGTACTCCCTGTGCTGTCCACACACTGGCACAGATCATCCCTTTCTCCTAATCAAATCAAACATCCTCTCTGTGCACATCCCTGTACCTGTCTCTGCAGGCAGGTGGTTCATATCTGCCCTTTTGAGAGAGCTGCTGTGCTCCTAACAGAGAGGAGAGCCTCCAAATGGCATTTGCCAGTATTACCTTGCCTCAAAAGCCAAGGCCTTCATGAACTCCCAACCTGTATTTTTAGCATTGCCCATGCTCATTAAGATCTGTTTCTTCCCCAAGACATGACCCTGGTAACTCCCCATGAACCAGAGAAGAACCAAAGGACAAAGGATCCCATACCTGTGTGTGTTACAGTTTATGTTATGCTTGCAGACACTGTCACATTCTATTTTCAGATGAAAAATTAAACTTTAAGACAACTTTGCCATCAAAATTTCCCAGCGTGGCTTACATTTCTATAGGCAGATCAGTAAATTAAATATAAAGACTACATAGTTACACTGAGTATTCTCTTACCCAATAATCTGTTTTTCTGTTACACAGAAGTTTCAGGAAGCAGCTAAAACATGGATGCTTGAACAGGCTGCAGCCATCAGTCAGTCAGACACACCTCTATGCCCACACCTGGAAGAACTCCTTCTTCTGAGAGAAAATAACCCCTCAGTTAAACTTAAATGACACCTCAGCATCCAGTCTGGCATCCTACCAAAGGCAAATCACCTTTTAAATCCCTCGGATGGGATCTTCTGAGCCCAACCACCATTCCAAATAGCACCTGGTTTATGTACAGGCAAGATGATGCTCCTTTTGCTCCAGGCTAACTCAGGCCTGAAGGTAATGTATTTCTAGGTGCCCCAATGTGCTTTGCTAGTAGTTCCATAGGCAAGATTCCACGACTGCAATAATTAAGGCAGTAAAATATTAGGAGAAAGGCATTACACGGTGAACAAGAATCTGAATATTCCATATAAATTCCCTACAAACCAATAAAGAACAATTAGTTCTGGTAACTAAGTGAATGGAAAACCTGCTAGAATAGTCTGAAAGAAAATGCTGGTATTTGAATATCATTATTTGTGTGCAAGAGGAAGAATTCCAGATCAGGCCATAATAAAATGATGAGGAAACGGCAGAGGAAGAAGCTTCATTAAGTAAACAATGGGATGAGCTCCAGGAAGCTCCCTAATGGTGAATGCAAGGCAGAATACTTTTATTGAAAAGTAATTATTTCATGTTTATTATAAGGCAAAGCTGTGCATATGAGCAATTACCCCAATAAACTGATGAGCTGCAAGTTCACAACTCCTGCTAATCCCGTGGCAACCGATTCCTCTGGTCACTCTCCTGGTCTCACCACTGGAGATATTTTTGTCATGGAATGAGACAGATTTCCCTGCCTCACCTCAGCACTAATGGAATATCTTTTAAGTGCTTTTCACATTAAGACTTTAAAACCCACTGCTTTTAAAAGCTGCCTATGGTTAAATTTTCATTATCATTAAACAAAATACAAACAGGCCTTCAGGATTGCTACTCTAATGAGAGCTCCTGCACTGGGACAAGCCAGAACCAGCTGTGCCCACCTTCTGCATAAAAACCCTCAATTTCAGCAGTTTCTCTAAAGCCTTTACATAAAGCACCTTCCCTAAAAGACTTACTTTAGCTGATGATCCCATATTCAGTCCAATCTCCTCTGATGTCCCCTCCCAACAAAATACTTCTTAAGGAGCACCTTTCACTTGATTTTGCACCATTGTCACAGAAAAATGCCCTTTTTTTCTCCCCAGAATGTTTGGCACTGCTGCTATGTTCAACAGCAGCTGCAGACACAGCCTGAACAATCTTGACACAAATATCCCAACTGACCAGTCAGGTTTATACTGGAGTAACTGGGAGAAAGATGAGAATACCAATACTGGGCCAGTGAGAAATCCTCTGTGTGGAAAAGGGTAAATTCCAGGGTTATCCTGAACTCAGGCTGGAATTCAACAAAAAATACTGAAATTGGAAGTCCTTTAGTCATCAGTTTCTAAAGGAAAAAAATATGTGCATATTAATCTACCAAAACTCCTACTGCACAGGCCACTTGTAGAAACAAGCCCCTTATTAGAGAATGAATATGAAAAAAATAGTAATTGAGCTAATATGGATTTGTAAGCACTAATAAAAAGTCTGATCCAGAAAATTACACTTAGAAATTATTAATACAAACACTGTAAGTCTGAAGAAAGGCAATCCTGTGGAGTTCTGTGCCTTTTATAAAAGCAACAGCACTATTATTACAGCCTGCTTCCAGCCCCCATCAAAAGTCACAAGTCATTGTTCATTAAAAAATGCTCATTAACTCAGCTCTGCCCTGGCCAGGGGCTGGGCTACTCATGCATCTCCAGCAGAAGAGAAATGCACCAATTAATCGTGCCCACATCTGCAGTGGGGCTGAGCAAGGTCTGTACCAGCAGCCTCATCTTCCATATAAATCAGAACAAACCCAACAGCTGAGCATTACCACTGCCAGCCCGTGCCTGCCAGCTACTTCATGTCCTAAATTCTTTGAAATGCAGTTCCCAAAGCTCTTCACTGAGCAGGACACAGTAATGCTTTCAGCACATGGATCCACAGATCTCTGAGAAACAGCATCAGGTACCATCCGGTGAGGAAAACTGCCCAACATAGCAGCATGCTGCCTTGTAAAGCTGTAATTAGCAAATACCTGATTTATGCACAGCTGCCCTCACATGAACCTCAACATTTTGTTCTCAGAACTGAGCTCTGACAAAGAAATCTCATGCAATGCACAGACCTGGGTATGTCCTTACCCCACAGGCTGTCAGCAACGCTCACACTGAAAACAGGAAAGAGAAAGGAGGGGATGCCCAGACTGATGCCATCACCAGCCCTTTGGTGAGTGTGGATTTTTATTACTGCTGAGTGTTGTTACAATTACCAAGCCTGTGGAGTCAGCAGAAGTGCTGTGGGGGGAGCTCAGGTGTGTATGTGAACCGTGTCAGTCACTTCTGGCAGGACCACAACCATGAGCAGGTCACCCTTAAATGCAAAATTATCTTCCCTATTTATTTTCTGTAGCATCACACACCTCACTATATGAACAACTTAGCTACAAGTGGACTGTAAATCACTTGGGTTTAAAAGCAAACTGATATCCCCCAATGCACATTTCAAACACAGCCCTAAGAACCAAGTACACAGCCCTTACATAGAAACCTTGGCATTTCTGAAATTTCAGCTGAACAATCGATGTGCTACTTCAGTGATAAAGAGGAGAGACAGAGTAAGAGTTAAAAAACTCTGGTCAGTAAACTTACATTCCCAAGCACAAGTTGTTCTTAAAAATACCAGTACAACTATGAAAAAAATGACTGAAGTTATCAAAAAAGAATTATCAGAGCACTCTGCAGACATATTTTCAGAGGCACCAAAGAGACATCAGAAAGAAGACGGAAACTTTGAACTTTAGTAATCTGGGCTAGCTCACTAATATTTGCAATATAAGCCCCAGGTATGTAGAGCAAGAGCTGCTGACCTCAAAAGGTTTACATTAAACTGATCCAACTTTTATTGGTGTCTACGAGTAATTGCACGAAGGGAAACGAAAAAGATTGAGGAAAAAGTTGTGCTGAGAAGAAAAACAGCTGGCACACTTTTAGCACAAAACCTTTTCAGCAGAGAGGCACAAATCTCACAGGAACCTCACTTGCTGCATCCTGCTGTGGTTAAAATTAACCTTTGCAGAGCCAGGAACAGAGGAGCTGCACACATGTGAACCTCTACAGCCGTTTCTCAGAGCCTTTACTGACAGATGCCTTGAAGGCATAACAAAAGAAAGATTCTACATTAAATAGTTTTTTCCACTGTATCCTAAATGTTTATGTCACAGCAGTACCAGAGCCAGATTTAACAGTTAACCACATCCTGCAGACAAAACATCACTCACATTTCTGAAGTCCAGTGTTCATCTGCGTGTAAGAAAGAAGCTGAAAGGAGAGGTCGCCTGGTCCTGGCAGACAGGCCAGCATGGCAGACAGGCACTAACACAACATGGGGCATTCACTCCTCTGCACACTGCAACAACAGAGAGACAATTCAAAGTTATAATACAAGGAGGAACAGAGAAAAGAAAGAGGCAAAGAGCCATCCCTGGGTGAAGGCCTGACCAAGCACAGATGCACAACCGCTGCTCCAGTCCTGACTGCATCTCGTAATGGCAACGGAAATACTTCAAGAACTGGGTCATCTGCAGGGTTAAAACCAAAATAGCTGCCTCGCTCTCTGCTGCTTGACACACAGAGAATAATCCATAGCTCTGTCCTCACATTTCAAAGGTGGTTGTTATGAATGGTAAAGAAACCACTATCACTCATTTCACTATGCTGAAATGCACTGGTATCCACCAAGCAACTTCTCTGGAGAAACCCTGTCAACTGCTCTTTTGCATTTAACAAAAAGGCATGGCATGCATAAATTGAAGGCAAAGTATGCAGCACTCTGCCTTGTGGCAAGATTAAGCTGCATGCTACAGCTTGTAATTTCTGTGGTCCATTAGGCTGAAAGATGAATGGCTACACTTCCTTCATTTCAGCAGAGACTCACTAACCCGAGCTGCTGTGGGGCAGATAACAGCAAGATGTGCACAAAGGGGCTGCAGAGGCGCCACCATCCTCTTCTGTTTGGTCCAGCATTTAAGAAATCAAACCTCAAAATGGAGCACTAAAGCTCTTTGTATAGAAACGTGGCACAACTCCCCTCAAATCCCACTATTGCTGTGCAAAGAGGGATCCCAGCAACAAGGCTAACTGGGGCTCAAAGTGTCCAATGCTACTAGAATTACAGAGACTTCAGTTGGAACAAGATCTCTAGATAGAGGCCATGTGGTCCAAGCCCCTGGCCAAACCCTCCTATCTGCAGCACTTCAGAAAGTTCTGGGAAACAGAGTGCCAGAACCAAGCTGGAGAAATCAGTAGATTTTTTTCTCCTTGTCCACAAGTATCAGCACTGCTATACAGAGCAAAACACCCACGGAGCAGCTAGAAAGGCTTTGGGATTTGTTATATGACCTTCAAAACATGGGAAGAGTTGAAGGATTCAAGACGTGTAAGCTGATTTAATTTCAGTCATTGTTTCACAAACCCCAATTAAAACAACTGGAGAGGCATTCAAAGATCAAAAGAGGGGGAAGGAGAAAGCTCGAGCCCAGACATGAGAAGCCACATCCGCCAAAACCTCTCAGAGGCCACTTCTGCAAGAGTCTCACTGCTGAGACGGCACAAACAACGTGATGACAGCGATGTGACACTGTCAGCACTGCCACCTACATGCTCCAGAAACCTCCAACAGCGCATTTCTGCAGAGACCTTTTAAAGATTTGAATGCAAAACCTCACCTCAGACCACCAGCACAGGTCACACTACCCATGGAAAGCTGGCACGAACGGAGTGAACAGTGTGGACTCGAAGAATTCCTGCAGCACAGCAATTACTCACTGTGTACAGTTCATTAGCTCCATGTTTATGCATCTCCTCAGCTCAACATGCAAAGGTTAATTAAACCAACGGCCAAGAAATCTCATACAAATATTAATTTATGAGAGCTTCCGCATCTTCAGAGCGAGTGCTGTCCAAAGCTGGCCGAGTGTGGCTGAGTGAGCCTGCTGGGTGTCACTGTGACTAACAAAAATAGTTCTGGGCACTGAATGCCAGTCTGACAATGCAGGCTGTTGCCCATTCACCCTTCCCACACAGAGTAACACAGACCTGGTGCCGTGAGAAACGCACACAATCAGCCTCACCAAGGTGCAGGGCTGACAGCACAACCACCAACAGAGCACTCTGGATCATTCTCCATTTCATTCCTAGGAGACAGCAACAAGCTGCACTGCCCAAAGTCCAAGATATGCAAAACCTTGTAAAATAAACTAAACCTGGATTTTCTTCTGATTCTCTGAAGGGGATGGAATTATTGAAGTCTTTTAGAAATGATGACTGAAGACCTGTCACATCCACAACATCAAGGAATTGCTTGAGGAACTGAAAAGTTGCTCAGCCTTTATAGATGAGATTCAGTCGTGACTGTGGGTACACAACATTCAGTGAAACTCTGCAAACAGCCCCATGGGCAGCAGTTCCTTGTCCCAAATCATGCCCAGCAAAACCAAAAAGACAAAACAAGAATCCAGTTTCTTTTAATCAGAAGACAAAACCACTGTGAGTTGTCAGAGCTTTACCTGAGTAAGCAACAGAAACACCCACAGTCAGCAAGAAAAAAATAATAATTGTATTTTCCTTTTTTCCTCATTTCATCAACTTCAGAAGCCTGGCACAAACAAGACCTATTTCTCAGTGAAAAGCAGACAAACAAAATTAAGAGCCTTCACTGTAGACAGAAAAACAGATCACACTATTCCCATATTCATCTGAGCATCCACCTTTTACTCCAATAATGTCTGACGCCAACCAAGGATTCACTACTCGTCCCTGCAAGCCGAAGGAGGTCAGTGTCTAAAACATTATTTAATTGATGGCAAGTTTGTGTGCAGCCCTGAAAGAGCACAGCCATGCTCTGACTGAGGGAGCAGCATTTCTGGCAGCAAGATGTGGGGAGGGTTTGCTCACCTGCTCCATCATTAACGCTCATTAGAGCCTGAACTGTGACGCTCTCAGAAAGCCTCTTGCTGAAGTGCCCCAGCGAGGTGCACACAGCAATAAACAGGATAATGGCACATTAGGAGAGAGAACAAGTGATTAGGAGTGGTCACAGCATTCACCTCGGAATAGCCAGGCTCCTGCTACATGACAGCAGTGCTTCCTTGAAGGTCAAAACATGTATTTACAGAAGCTTTAGCTCCAGTATGGAGAGCAATGTTTTAGAGAGAGCTATAAAGGCAAGTTGTTCCCGTAGGCAGATAATCGTTTTAGGTAATGCCAAAGGTTCATAAAAGACTGGGGCAGCAATAATAATTTTAAAGGAAATATTGGACTTACAAAAATAATTTGAAGTGGAAGCCTATCATCGCTCTTTTAGCTTGATTTGCAGTAAACGAATTGATGACATCTAGGTCACTGCTGAGCATTAGAAAAAGAAATTCAGACTTGGATAGAAATGCTGACCATAACTCCATTGCTGAATTTCTTATTATAATTAAAATCCTGCTTCAGTTTTTCTTCTCTACGAAATCAATACCGGTTTTCATAATCGAGACCTCAGTATTCAAAAACAAACACATGTGAAATATCTTGACAAGCACCCCAATAATTTTTTCTAGTTAGAAATTAATTAACATTTATTCCCTTTGAGATACTCAGCACCTGACTACTACTTTCTGACCTGACTCTTCCCCAGCATGAGCTGGCATGGACAACTCCAACTCACCACCAGCTAAAACGAACTGAAATCTCTGCCTGTATTTGGAATTGAGGTGAACACTGCTGGCCGTCCCAGGATTGGCAGCTGGGCCCATCAGCCCCTCCTGCTTGGGTTTATTTATCCTAATTAGTCCAGAGCAGGAGATGAACTGAACTTGGCATATCAGGACTTCCCACCAGCAGATCTGGCTCCATGGTGGCAACTTGGGTGGGCACCAGCACCTGCAAAGCTCCAGCCCCTCCAAGAATGAATGGTGTGCTACTGGAGGAACTGGAATGGAGAGGGTTTTGCAGTGTACCAGGGTCAGTCACACTGTCATCTAAACCAGCCAGCTGCAAACTGGAGAGTGATCTGACCAGTAGGCTGTGGCACCCAGCCATGGAGGGCTGTGAACCATGAAAATCTCAGTTTTTAAACTGCATTTTAAACAGATGCTGTACACTGCCAAACTCAGCATAACGAGCTCTGTCTTGAAAATATATATATAAAAAAAGATAAAGCATATCTCTGGAGGAAAACAATCATTAGACTGGAATAAATAAATAAATACCACTCTTTGAAGTGATTTTAATCTAATCTGGCTGCGGGATATAATCTTAACAGCACACGTACTGCAGGATGCTCCACAAAATAGCAGGTTTAGACATGTGAACAGATTTTTTTTCTCTTAAGATTTATTAATAATTAAATCAAAGCATGTTAAGCTTAAGAGGGATTTGCAGTGCTTGGGATTTGGGAGTAATTGGCACATCTTCACAACAACTATTACATTCAGCCTTACTTGCATATCAGGATGGTTTTTGGTCCAGGCAGCACAGTTTCCTCTGTCACCACAAGGCTCACCAGGATGGAAGAACTCACCCACTGTCCAGGGACAGAGCTAGGAATCAGTTCCAGTAGAATTTGCCACAATACTGCCCTTCTTAACTTAAAAATGTATCGTTTTCTGAGTTACATTCAACCTTTAGTATTTATTGCCTCTGGGCTTCTCAGATCAGGGGTACTTCTACAACCTAGAGTAAAATCTAGGTGTAAAGCAACTACTAGGAAATTTCTAACAGTTTTATCATCACATAAATGGACCACATATACAGGTATTGCCAAGTTTTTAGATACACCAACCTCTGAAGTTCCTGACAGACCTTCCAGGGTGAGAACACAAGGAAACAACTCCCCACAAACCACCCCTGGCCACTGAAACATGGGAAACTGAGCTGGTCTAGGGGAAAGCAAGCCAGTGAAGTCTAAAGTTAGGTTCCTGAAAGTAAAACAGGCTTGTTTGAAATTCCACGATTAACTGCGGGCTTGTTCACAAACCCCGGGGGCAGGAGGAAGCAGGGGAGCATCCACCTACACACACAAAAAAGCTCCAAACTATTCCAAGTTTCCAGCACCCTGGGGTCCCAAAAGCCTCTGTGTGAGGGTTTTTAAAGGCTTGTGGCTGCTATGCTTTGCTCTTTAGTCACAAGGTAGTTTCATGAAGTTCCACATCCACCGTGAAGTTCCAGAGCCATGGGCGGGATTTACGGCAACCCCCCGAGCGCACGCAGCACATGCCAAGCTCAGAACGCATCAATGCTGCAGGCAACAACAAAAACTAACCCGGGCTGTGAAGTTTCTTTGGTACAAGTGTCTGCAAGAGCTTGCCAGGAAACGTAATTGAATCCTGGCCAATTTTCATGCTCCGAGGGAAGCTCAGTGTCTCATTTACCCCCTGGCAGGCTGCTCAACACCAAGGAGAATAATTCCTTTTCCTCTCCCGAAGTAACCTAAAATGTAGAAGTTTCAAAGACTTGTTCATGTCAACGGCAGACATTGAACCCTCCTGCCAACCTCAGCATTCAATGTAACTCATTCCAGGCAGCCATGCTTTGCTCGACAGTGTCTAGACCAATCATGCAGGCTTCCTGTCTTTTTCCAGCTCTGAAACTGCCCTTTATTCTTGGGCACTTACCAGAATGGCCCTTTCCCAGGACTGCTGAAGAGCCAGAGATAAATCTTAGCGTTTCCTGGAAGAAAATTACCAAACGAGCACTGTATTCATCACCGGCTGGTATCACATCCTCTTAATGCTTTATAAATGGAAAACTGAAAAACAGTGGGCAGAGATGTCGCCCTCTGAAATGGCAATAAATCACAATAGCATCGAATGGACTTGGGGATAAATAAATAGGAAACTAAACAATAGAAAGTCGCCTTTTGTAGCATGGGGAGTGCACCGTCAGCACCTGCCAGCACAGGACCTTTGGCTTTCTGCATTCAGGTGGACCTTTTGTGGAACCCTTGCAACAGTTTCGATCAAAATCAATTTCTGCTTCTTGCCATTTAATTAACTATGATTTTGCTTGTAAACCACGTCACCTTTTAGGCTGACCTCCATTTATAATGTTACTCAGGCAACAAAATTGGTTTGGTGAGGAAGGCAGAGAGAATTGAAATGCTGCCGTAGCACAGCTCAGTTCCTCTCTGAGCTGGGGTGGCAACACCCAACAGGGAAGAAAAGGAAGCAGCTTTGGAATAACAGCACTTAAATGGAATATTGTTCATATCACACTCCTCATGCCCAAGGGCTACTACTGAAGGCTGCTAGGTGAGTAATTTGGAACAGGATGCAGTGCACTAAAAAAAGCCAAGGAGGCGGCTCTCACTTCAGGTACTGCCACGTGTGACATCAGCTTCCATCAAATTCACTCCTCGGATAAAGCTGCAGCCAGCTCAAGGTTATGGTCTTAGAGTTAAAAAAGCCTTTTTTTAGGTCTGTCCCAAGAGATTATTTTAAAACACAGTACTATGCATCTGCTGAGGAGTAGAACAGTTGGCTTTAATTGTAAGATGGATTTTTACATAGCTTCTGACCTTTCATCTAATTGAGGCCTGAAGAAGAAAAAAATAGAGGAAAAGCTATACGTCACTTCAGTTATTAAAATCCATCAAGCTCAGACTTTAGCCTTGGGATAACCACAGCCAAAAAATTGACTTGCAAGTAATTATCACTGCTATCTGCAATAAAAGTTAATTGGACATAATTGAACTAAAGCCCTAATCTGAATGAAGCTGTTGCTGGCAAGAAGCCTGCTCCTGCCTGCACTCTGCAAATGGAACTGCTAGCAGGAAAATGGACAAACACGAGGCTGCTTCACGGTCTGCCCACTGCAAATCAGAGCAGTTCTGCAAACAGCTCGTTAGCTGGGCCAAGATAAAGCCATTATGAGGGCCCGTCCTCACCAAACACACCCTTCAGCTACACCCAAACAGGGCTGATGGCACAGAGTTTCAAAAAACAAGTTTCAGTTTTAAAGGCCTCCTAATTACAGGCACTGAAACATAAGATACACGTCACCAGACGCTGGTTTTATCAGCCCCTGAACGCTGTCAATACCAGTACAAATAATGTACTTTTTGAGCACGTAAAGATACTGACTCAAAATGTTTTCAGTGCTGATAATTTACCACCTTCATGCAGTTCAATAGCCCTTCCTGTTGTAGGACCAGCTTCTTTCATCTCTGCAGCAGAGCAGACAATTAGCTGCTTTCTGTGCTCAGCCCATGCAGGTGGCTGGGGGAAGGGAGCGTTCAACACAATTCCTGCTGATTTGTCCATTTATATTTTGCATTTTTGTTAACTAACAGACCAGAAAGTGATTGTCAAACCCCATGCTACTCCAGAACTTCTTTTCAATTTTAATTATTAACACTCTGTCCTTCACCAAAGCATATCAAAGCACTTAACAAACATTACTGAAGCCACATAACCACTCTGACACAGGCAAAAATTGCACATGACTACTTTTACAGTTGGCTTCAGGTTTCTTGACCATATTTATGATAGAACAGCGGTCTCCTGATGATGGACTAGTCTATGACTGGAGAGATGGAGGGAAGTATCTGGCTCACCACAGGTTCCTGACATAATTTTGGATGAAGTATTTAATCACCTGATGCCATGGTCACTCTTTGTTTAAAGGACAGCAGTAGGTGACAGTTTTCTACCTGAAGTTTTTTCACCGAAGACTGTGAAAAAAAATGAAACTGCAGAGCATTTAAAACCACCTTGACTTCTCACATCAGGTTACAAGGTCACAGTCTGGGCAGTCTCCTGGGGACAAATGGGCACCTTTCCCCATCCTGAGCACTTGCTCACCCCTGCTCCTCTGCATCTCCACAGCTCAGAACAGAACTTCTTAGCTCAAGAAAGCTGCAAGGAAGAACCAGTGACATCAATTCCCTTTCATGACCCAAATCAGTGGCTTACTTTACTTTGCTCAAAGCCCTCACCTCTTTTTAAGAGTATTTTTAGATTTAACTCTGTATTCTGCAATGTGGCAGGAGCTGACAGACAACACAGGCATAAAGTAGGTCTTGCCAGGTGTTGCAGGCCACTCCTAAGGTGAAGGAAAGATGTAGAAAAGACAAGTCAGGACGATTGTAGGGCTTGGCCAAAGCTTCAAATGAGAATTTCTGGCTGTGCTTGAAACACAAATACTAGTGGTCAGTTGTGAGACAGATGAGATACTACTTTTACCACGGGAACATATGCAAGAAATAGGAAAATCGACCTGCCTGAAGTCAAAAGCAATTTGAATAACTTTGTATCTGCCTCCTCTCAATTTTCACTATGCTAAAGCACTCTGACCTTTAATTAATTTTCTTTCTCCTTTTATATGGTAACTTCCAACTTCAAATTTTTCATGCTGTACTGGTGAGAAACAAGGATGAAGCCACAGCCTGGTATGTATCTCAGCTATGTTCATGGGTGCATATGGCTCCATGAATATTTGGGGAGGAAGCAAAGGATGCTGCAGCTGAACCACAGCAGCTAAGAGCACAGGCCAGGTAAACACAGCATTGTCATCAAAATAACTTGGGTATCAGGCTTACATTTTTATTTTCAAAATGCAAAATAGACTCCCTGCCCACATTCACAAAAGATCCCATTTTCCTCAACAAGATACTGTCAGGCACAAACAAACATTCCTTCTTCCAAAGCACCCATTATCCTCAGGGCAAACTAAGCCCAACTTCTTCCTACATGCTCGAGCAGCATCTCCAACATCAGAGCAGCTCTGAAATATGGAACAAGACTTACAGACACGAGCATGCCTGTTCTCATGTGAACATGAGGGAAAATTACGATTAGCTGAGATGACTTCCATCCAAAGGAAATCCAGAACAGCCCAGCCTCTACCAAACTACAGGATACTGTTCACACATACCCCAGTGGAGGTACCATGCATTCCCACCAACAGACATTCTCCATTCTTTATGCAACTTCCTTCTGCCTTCAAGTGATAAGAAACCAAAATACACACTAATCCCTTTCCCAGAGGGGACAGCCTGCAGTTATAACCTCAACATCCTCAGCAGGAACAGGGTTATGTGCAGCTTTCCTATGTGTTCCATGTGTGGGAGAAGCATGAGGTTGTAATTCTGGGCTTTACTTCACCACACAGGACATGCAAGAATTGTGAGCTTCCTCATGCCACTCTTGGGCAGAATTCCTCCCTCTTGGCTTTCTTGCTTTCCCAGATCTGAAAAGGAAGTTTTTCTTAGGTACAGCAAACAGCTGCCTAGGCAAGGAGGAAAGGAAACATGAAACAGTTCCCTCTCCTGTGGCTGCTTCACAAAGATCACCATTATCTCCCCTCATTCCACACTTACTCTGTAAAAGCCCTGAATTAAAGTCTTAATCATGACTTACAGAAATTCTTGTGGCTGCACATGACAGAAGGAAGACAGTTTTTCCTTCCAAAATATCGTTAGAAGTTGCGGATTACGACAGTTCCTGGGTAGGAGAGCAGCTATCTTCCCCTGTTTATTACAAGCTGATTATTAAAAAAAAAAAAAAATTCAGAGTTAACTCTGAACAAATTTTACCTCTATTCAACAGACAAACAACAGAGCAGACATTTGTTAGCTATTGAAAAATATGTTTTGAGTCCTTTTTTAAAAATAGATCCACTTGAAAATGAGAAATATTTGCAAATAAGATGAGGCAGAATGCATTATACTTCATAACAAAAGAAAAACTGAACTTGTATATAAAGGAATAAAAATAGGAAATGACTCACTTTTGGACCAGGTGTGCTGGTGGTGTATGAACATGGGCTCATAGGGAAGATGGATTTTGGTTTGCATTGGTCATGCATGTGAACCATTCTGACCTGTACAATCACACTGACAGTTTGGTTTAGTATTTCTCTCTCTGGACACTGAATTATGGTCCTACACGTGGTGAAATTTTAACAGCCCATTTACAGAGCCAGCAGTGAAAAATACATTTTTAAGATCCAAAACTGGAGATCTCTGTCTGATTGTGCACAGCAACAGAGCTTCCTGCTGGACCAGGAACACATCACCTCTTGGATACACATCTTATCATTTGTAAGGGCAAGATAAGACCTCCTTCTGTAGCTGGAGATACCGTGCAGCCAGCTGCAAAGATGAAAAGCATTTTAAGAACCTCAAACAGCAGCTGCAACACACATACAAAACACCCACCAGCAGAAAACAGAAGCCATAAGGTGAATACCAAAGAGCTGGACCAGACACTTGGGATGGTGTTTTCCTGTCAGCCTTCACAAAAAGGTGCTGGTGTCCTGCTGGCTTGTCCTGACACAGACCTAATGTCCTTATCAATCTCCTAGGAAACTCAAAGGCCACCTTGTAACAACTCCATAGAAGAAAGGGCAAGAAATACATTAGTTGTGAGCTATGGTAAAGAGTCTCTGCTATTCTCACTGCTTTCCTGAGAAGCATGAAAAATGGCCACTTGCACAGCTGGCAGTTCAAAACAGCCACAGGGAAAGCAACACGAAAGTGCAAGGTGCCTTCAAAGCCTCTGCACACCACAAGCACCAGAGGTTTTTGTCTGAAGACATGATAAAACACTTCAGCACCATCTCACATGACTCCTTCAGCAGCTGCCAACACACTAATTTTACCTGAAGTTTACATTCACAAAAGATTTTTTTCACAGAAAGTTTTACTGACTATAGGATGTTTTTGTTTGCTTTTGTGCATCATTCCTCCTCAGCACTTGCCTTTTCCTTTATTAAAAAAACCCCCAACACACACAGAGCAATAAATAAATTGTATAAGCAGGACACAGACGGAACTAAAACTGTACCACAGGCAGGGAGATCCCTTTGCATGGCAAACACAAGGTGGCTGTGTGGGAGAAGAGAACAAACACTGCTGCAGCAGCCTGCACCTCAACAGCAGACAGAGCACAAAGCTGCTTGCACAAAGGTGAGCTCCTGGTAACTCATCTCCAACAGCCCTGATCTCCATTGTGCATTTCACACTAAAAGTATCCCCAGGTTTTAATTTCCAATTTGTCTTTCCAGCCATGGAATTGCTACAGTCAACAAATTCAAAAAGGTAAATTTTTCTACCTTCAATTAACCGCATTAGTAGTGTTTATAACTACGTGATTGATAAATGCTCTACAGAAGCTGTAATTAATGTATTTTTTCCTTGGAACACACACCGAACCCCTTGGCGCTCAGACACTTAATGAAAAGCAATTTATCAACTTGCTTTGAACAGCTGAATCTGACTCCTTAATGCAGAGAAGTAACACACTTTGCTTTAAGCACCACCACTCCGAGAAAGGAATGCGCAGCGCGACATTCCGAATGCCATCAGACCCGGCTGGGATTTTGATCAGGATGACAGCGACCAGAGCTCTCATCTCCCTGGGTATGATTCAGTCTGGCTTAACTGGGATCCTTTCCTCCCAAGAGATTTGTGCAGATGTGCTTTTGCAGGATGAGGGATCGGGAGCGCCTCTTGAGGACATGGGACAAAGTTCCAAATTCTCCCATGCCTGGCACGCGCGCGTCGGGAAGCGGCAGCTCCGAGTATTTCAGCCTGGACATGTGTTCAGCTGCTCACAAAGCAGACAAAAATAAAGTGCTTACAGAGTGTTTGAATGCTAATTTCTCAAATTGAGCGTTGCTTTGTATAGTTGACATATGCAAAAAAAAAAAAAAAAAAAAAAAAAAAAGAGGGAAAAAGAAGCATTTAGGAGGAAAAGTCTGACATCACAGAATATTTTATGTTGGTATTAACCACTGGAGGGGATTAACCAACCTTCAAAGCCTAAAATCTAAACTCCCATTTCTGAGAGTATAGGCTAGAGATTTCCAGTATGGGAACTGGTCTGTACTCCATGTGGCAGACCAAACGTAAGGATTACATATTTCCATTGCACATGTAAGTCTGTTTCCCATTCCTGCAGGGTCCTGCTCTCTTCCATTTGTCTTTTGATGCAGATAAAAGCTAATGCAGATTGCAACTGCTGATACAGAGAAAGACACAAGACACAGCGAGCCTTTGGACTGAGGAAAAAAGGGACTCAGGTCCAGACTGCTCGAGCACGTCAAGAGATTGTCTTTGAAACCATAAAACTAGAAATGAAAGCACTGCGTTTTTATTTGATTTGATCAAAGAGACTGGAAAGGAGGGGGAGAAAAAAATCACATCTTATAGATGCAGGGTAGCATTTAACTACTTCACACACAATGTGGGACCAGCTGATCTCATACAGATATGAATCTGGAGAAAAAACAAAGAGGTAAAGTCACTCCAGCTCTGCAGACACTGCCTGCACAGATCACTGCTCCAGGCTCTGCAAAGAGCAACAGGAACCTGTTTCAAAGCCAGAAATCCACTGGAAGCACATACCCAGCCCTCGCCACGGGCACAGGTTTCCAGTCTCCAGTGAAGAGCAGAGGAGTGAGCTCCTGTCAAATCACAGAAAATAGACTCTGAATGTCTTGAATAAATCACTGATGACTCCCTGTCCCAGTGCCCTGCCTGTGGGATAGCAGCATACAGTGGCAATCTTCCCAAGGAGGGCTTTGGACTGCAAGCTGCAAAGGGACAAGACTGAAATTCTCGAAGGGAGCATCTGCTCCAGCACGTGCTTGGCACCAGGAGAATGAGGCTCTACAGAAGTACAAATGGCACTACAGGTAGCAGCTCTGCAGATCCCAAATTGCAGCATGGAAAAAGCAGATACCTATCGCTGCCACATTCCCTAAGAGAACAGATTTTAAGTATCTGCTCATTGAAATTTCTAACTGCAGAAGGGGAAGCATTTAGATTGCCTCTGGGCTGAAACCATCTAGGTCTTTGCCTTTCACTAAAAATTAAGCAGAAGTCATTTTAACGAGGCAGGCAGACAACAGTCTTGCACAGAAGATCAAAAAGCTCTCCAGATGTTTATTTTAAATGAAATTCAGAAGCCAGTATAAACCAGATTTTAAACACTGAATAATCTTTACCATAATTTGCATGAGAAAAACAGGCAAAAGGTTCCATCCTACTGCTCTGAAACTCTCCAGGAACATGCAGGGCTGGATTTTGTTCCTACTCTTCAGATAAGAATCTGAAATATGAACAACTCCACATTGCAATCTGATGGCTGTTAAGAATGTTTTTCCCCTGTGCTGTACACTTGGATGCTTAACACATACACACAAGGGCACCCCATGTGAAAGAAGTCTCTGACCTTCCTCACCAAGATTGTGTGAAATTATGGATTGAAAAGTGTCTAAAAATGTCAGTTCTAAATCTTAAACTTCTCCCCTTGCTACTTTCACTGAATGCCTCCTGATTGTGCAAAAGCAGAATATTCAGGCGTCAATCTAAGTAGTTTGGGTGTTACACTGACAATGTCTCTGGAGAGGGGAAGAGAAGAGAGGACAGATTTCCAATAGCTCAGACACTTCCCTGGAAGCAAAGCTGCTACACAGCAAAGGAGATAAATAAAGAGGGAAAGTAACACGCCAGAGAACTTTCACCAAGGTCATGTCAGGATGCTGAACGCTCCCCATCTGCAGGGGAAGATTTAGATGCCTGTTCCACCACACAGATCCACTCCCCTGTTGGCAAGAACAGCCCTCATTAAACCAAACCAGTTCTCACCATGAAAGAAAGGACATCGGGAAGATGGTATTAGCTAACAAATGCAAAAGGAAAACCCAACAGAGGCAGTTCTGGATGGGTGCCTTGTGCAGCAAAATACAGCCCCATGGCATGTGCAGAGAGCCACTGCACAACCTGGAAACGGGCAACACAGGCTATCCCAGCCAAAAGGATGGACAGCTCTGCTCTGAGCAATGCTAACAGAGAGGAGATTCTGTACCCATTCATCCAGAGCAGAACAGGGATCCCATCAGGAACAGGAGCTTTTAGGACTTTGCTGCTGCACAGGGTGACCTACAGGTTGCAGTTCCTCCTTGCTTTGCTATCAGGGCTGTGGACACGTGGCAGAACCCTGCAGACAGACCCTACTATGAAACAACAGCCCTACCCCCAAATATTGTATCAGTTACTGCTGCACCCTTAACAAGAGTGTTTCTTGCCCGTTTCAGCAATCTGAAAGACACGCTGGGCAAAATTTCAAGCTATGACAAAGTGATCTTATCACTTCTGTGCTGTTCTCGCTACACAAGCCCCTGATTCAGCAGCACGTAATAAAATCTTCATTTGCATGAAAAGCACTCTCTGATCACAAAGTCTTCTGTTCGACAGCCCTCTTCCCATCCACAGTGTAGAGATGCAAGCACCACTGTCATTTTGCCTTTGACTGAGGTGGAATATTTTATTTATGTTTTATTTGGAGAAGCTCTCAATGTTTTAATGCCATCTTTTCCTAAAAAAACCCCCGAGTATTTTTGAATAACGCAAAAGCTGCACACATCCTAACTATGCACATACTGCAAAGTTCACTCATGACGCTCACACCTGTATTTTTAATAGCTGTGTCATGTGAAGGACATTTCATATCAGCACAAGGTGACCATGAACAGTTGTAAAATGCCTTTTGTATTCAACAAGTCCAGCCTTTTCCAGTTTGCCTTTAGAATGCTTGGTGTCATGACACACAGCACTCACAGGATGTATTTCAAAGGAAAGGAAGGTGTAGCCATGCAAAGAACAATGCACTGCCCGCAACAAGATTAATCGCTGTCATGGGAAACCAATAAAAGCAAGTATCTTGTTATCTTTCTTTACAAAGGGACTGTTAAAGCTTAACTATATTAGGAAACTTTTTCCTTTGGACTAAACCATGAGCCTAATGTATGTGGGCATCCCACATGCCAGCATATGCGATTAATTGGCTCTCGCCTGACGCCGCGGGAGAAAGTCCAATGTTCCAGAGGCAGCGTGGAGCTTTCACAAAACCAGCCTGTGCCCTCTTCTGACTACAGCTCTCTCACCAAGGCCAGCCCCAGCTGCCTGTCCCATGCCAGGTGACACCACCTCCCATTTCCACCTGTTAACCATGTCCCACGTATGCACCCCAACATCACACCCGGCTCTGAGCGAACTCAGCCAAAGCAGAAATACCTTTCATCACGTCAGCAGTGCGGTCCCCATTTAGAAACGCTTTCTTTCACGTTAATCCAGTGCCAAAACGTGGTGGTGTGGGCTGTGCTGATCCAGAAACGGTGCTAAGGATGCTGCTGCCTCCTGTCTATCACCGCACGCCTCATCTCGCGCATGGCCAGGCAGTGACGGCCCTGCGACAACAGGCACTTTAAATTGGGCAGCTCAGCAGCACATGTACACTGAATTTTTGAACAAGCTATTCTAAGCTGCTTTGCTAGCAATTTCTGGCCTGTGCAGTTTGAAAGCACACGGTTCTGGCCCTCACAAAGAGCAGACCTGTAAATGACATCTTGAGGATTAAGCTGATTGAGATGCAATTTGCCTAGCAACCATTCATTAAGCAGAGTTCAGAAACAGGCCAGCAATCTATTCCACCTCCTTATCTGAGCAGTAAACAGATAACAGTCTCTACTGTGTCCTCTATGCTCCAGTTCAGACACATTGTAAACAGATTTTTCAGAAGTTTAAACTCCTACAGTAAATCTCCGAGAACAATCCTGCTCTCCAAACACGAGGGATTCGGCTTCACCAAGTGTCTTACAAGCGAGAAACAGCTCTGGAAGGAGGGTAATGCAAATCAAATTGTGAATGCATTTGCAGTTCCTGTGCCTCCAATATTTTCTCACATCAAGCACTAAGAGCCCATCCCAGTCGTTAAAAAAAATTGTTAAAAAAAATCTTAATCACACAAGCACTTGGCATTGCTATTCTGATCACTGGAAAAAACTCAATAAAAATCTTATTCCCTTCCTTCATCTTCTGCAAGGAATCGATTGACACTTCCAAAGTCTTTGATAAAGGCTCCCCTGCTTCAGAGAAGAAAACAAAAGTCACGTCCTCCCTCCCATTAAGCATTTTTTCCTCATAAAATAAGCAAGACAACGTAAACGTCATCAGTGGAAATCAAACCAGCTATTTCAGCTTGAAAATTTCAGCTGAAAAGATGAAGCGAAATCATGATTTTGCATAATTGTTTCCCTGCAAGAAACATCTGATAATATCCCATTCTGCTCCAAAATTAAACAACAAAGATTAGCACGGACGTATTTAAGACCATATACCTGAATGGTTTGCCTTTGGTGCACAGTTCTTCTGGGAAATCACTGTGACATACAGCATGCTATTACAATTAAATATGCAAGAAAGAAGAATTAAACTGACTATGAATAATTAATACCCTACAACACTACTTCATAAGGAAAAGTCTGGCTGAATATTCCCGCAGATGAGATATACCCAAACACAAGGCACAGCAGAGCTGGCAGCTTTACTTTTATGATGGGGTTTAAAACACCAAGTAACTTTATGGCTGCTGCTCAATTCTAGAGGAGGTGCCAGCCATGCAAGCTTTCTCCTACTGGATTCCCATCCAGCTTCAGAAAAATGGGATAAATGCAACTGTTGCAATAGTTGCTCCACCACTCATCTATGTCCCGGTGGTAACAGGCTTCCCAAACACTTTCCATTAAAAGGTATAAAGCAATTATCTGACATCCCAGTAGGGAGAATAAAGCAAATATGATGCAACAATTACTTAGGTGATAAGATCAGGCTAAGGTTGTGAGAAAAAACAATTAAAAAGGGTTGCAGGAGCTAAAGAATGCAGCTTACTTTCCCAGAATCTCTCTTAAGGACAAAGATACCATCAGCTCCAAAAGTCGACCTTCCTGTTTCGAGTTTACTGTTCTGGAGGCTGCAGAATATCAACTGTAGCAAAGCTGAAAAGGGCAATTAAAAATACGCTGTTTCTTGCACAACATCATCCCTAAGTTGCATAGATGAGTATTTACTGAAGTCCTTGTAAAACTGATATCCAACTGTGGCATTTTCCATCAGACTCTGGTCGGGTCAGCACAGTTATAATTGACACAAATACATTTGTTGCACATTTTTAGCTGGAAATGCCTTGTTTTTCTCTGTTTACCCATGCATGGCACACCCAACACTCCTTTTGGAGAGAGAGAGATTTGAAATCCAACCAACACTTGTGATCACTGAGGTGGAACATGGCTGAAGGTGACAGCATCCCTCTGCTCCTAGCCCCATAATGCTCCAGAAGGGTCTTGTCCCTGCAGGATCCAACACTCCAAAGCAAACACGAGCTGAGGGTCTTTCTGGCCACAGAAATGTTCGAAGTATGCTGGCTTAATATTAATTTTCTATTAAAAATTAATAGGATTAAATGAAGCTTGCAAGCCTATGGACATCAAGGCAGTTTTTTTTGCCGACACACTCGTTGCCCGGAGAAGCAGGATGTGAGGGATGGGCTGCAGAGTTCCTGCAGGATGCAGGATCCATGTGGCTCCTGGGGGGAAGAGGGGGCTCTTCCCAACACCCCCAAAGGGACCCTGGGCTCCATTAGTGATGTGTCACCCCGTCCCCCTGCTCAGAAACTGGTGGGGATGATAAAACCCTGATGAGATCCTGCTGAAAACCCTGGTGTCTTCACAGCTGAGATCCAGCCTTCTGTGGACACTGCCTCCAATCCTCACCCATGTGCCACTTTCCCACTTCCCAGAATGAATTCCCTTGCCAACAAGAACCCTGCAAATATCCGGAGTTTACGTAAGCTTAACCTTCAGTCCCTATTAATGTTAACGGAATAGGAAAAAATTAACCATGGTGCAAGTAAAAAGACTGTATCTGCATTTCTAATTATACAACAAAACACAGCACGTGGCAGTATTTCCATGCACCTTGCTGGGAATAAAATAGCCAATGGACTGAGGCTTCCATTTGGAGTGGTGGATGCAAGAGCAACCAGCACTGAGGCTGTCAGAGTTAAGGGATGAGGACACGAGAATTAAGGGAAATGAAGTGACATATGTGAATGATGATAATAAAAACGTTAATAATTAGAAAAACAGTCACCTTAAAATTTTAAAATTTCATGATCTCTCCTACTTTTTAATGGCTTAGCCTACTTTTTCCAACCTAATTTGCATGATCAAAATAGGCCTCCTGCCAGGAAGCATTAAAATGGCAGCCCCCCATCGAGACAAAACTCCCTTCACCATACGAGACTGAAGGACTAATAACTATTCCTAAAAACATTTTAAATCCATTAACGTTGTTTAGCAAACACTTATTTAGAATTAGCGCCGCTATCAGAATTTGATTGTGCTCTACTAAAGTGTTTTATAAAAGCCTTTGAGGGAGGAGCAGGTCCCTCCCAAACACCTGTGCTCTCTCCAGCCCTCACCAAAAAGCTGAGCACCCTCATGCTCCTGAACGTTTTCCATCCCAAAACTCCAAAGTATTCTCCAAGATCAACCAGACAATTCCCAATATCTCTGTAAAATGCCAGGCTGGGCAGTTAGAAGGACAGCAGCCAGATCAGAGTTCCCCATCCCCACCAAACTCTACACTCAGCAATTAATTCTATACACCAAAAAAACCCAAGCTAGTACAAAAATATAAACCTCAATATTACTGATGTACTGAAGATTTGGATTCTAGTAGAAATACATGGTGGTTTATACAAATTTGTCTGAGCTATGTGTTATCCTTTCAGTGCCATCTGCACAAAACCAGAGTTTTATCTAAGCACTGGATACTAAAATAAATCATTTTCTCCGTATCTATGATCTTGCTGGAGACAGACGCCACAAACCTGAGAGCTGGCGAGTGCAGGCTTGTCTAGTCACAAATAAAATTACATCCACATCACTATGATTTCTTTTTAATAAAAAATAAGGCAAACCAGGCTCTTCATATTGAAACAGGCTCAGCCAGCACCCTCCATGCCCACAGCAGACATCATGTACAGTGTGAAATTGTCAGAATAAAACTGGGATTGGCAATGTCATTTCCCCTAGTAAGAAATACCACTACCAAGAGACACATTTTAATTGCCACACATAATGAAAAGTACCTGCTCATTCTCTACTTATTGTATTACTTGGTATTTAAATTCAGGACTACAAGTCTTGGCAGGATATTTTCTGGTCACTTTAGTTTTTTGGAGTGTCGTGTCCCAGCAGATTTTTAAGAGTGAATTTGGCTCTCCAATACAATGCAAATGACCCATTTCTGTCCGTGCATGAAGGTTCTGGGGCTGCACTTCATCCCCTGTGAGTGGGGACCTCGCAGTAATTAGCACAATCTGATACTGGAAACTCAGCTAATTCTAACATTGATCCCTCAGGACAGCACAGCCCATGATTTGAGAAACGTTCATCCCAAAAGACCCTTTGTTTCTACCTGTCAAAGTCACCAAAGGCTGGTAAATAAATTGTACTCTCCAAAAGCTTTCAAATTCCTTTCTCCTGGCTGGATACATTCTCCAACCAGCAGCCACAGCTAAAGGTTTATACAGGATCACTGAAAGCACCAAACCTGTTTTATTTTCAAATACAGAGCAACTTCTAACATCTGCAGTCACTGCTGTGAGATTGCAAAGGATTTTATTTGCCAAGTCAAACTGTCGAAAGGCCAGATTATATAAAATAAACACTAACCATTTTTAGATCTAACTTTCCCCCACAGACTGCCTTTTATGCCCTTTCACTGGAAATGTTACATCAGAATAAAATCAGATTTAATTGGCTCTTAAATAACTGAACAGCCACTTTAATTTTATTTCAATAGCAATAATTCATAAATCAAGCAGCTGAAATCTTAGCATGGAGTGACAAGTAAATAGAGCAGAACACAGTAAAGGAGAGCATGAACACCACATGGTGAAAGGTGATTTTTCTCAAACTTCACACATCACCATTTTATGGACATCACAAAGGTACCACCACATAAATACTGGGATCTCAAACCTGTCAGTTCAGCAGCAGTAACTGCTTAACAAAGACCACTGGATGATGATCTTTGCCCAACTGGAATTTCTAGGAGTATGGCTGAGATTTTAGCCATGGGTGCAATTTCCCTCATGCACACTAGATGGAAGTATGGAAAAATCTTAATTCTTTCTTGTCTCACCTTAAATTCAAATGTTGAGATGTTATGATGGACTGTCACATTCTGAGAAGAATTTTTTTCATCAGCAAATTCACTCATTGATAAGTTCTAAGTAAAAATATGCCCTGAAATATTAAACTAAGCAGTGCTGGAAATTAATAGTAAACATAAGAGAATACACAGCAGAAATACTAAATATATTATTCAGGTTAATTTCTAAAGTACACACATTCAATTTCTAGAGTATCTGAATAATAATCACTAATGAAATCCTTCAGAGACACTGAAGTTACATTTTTTATACCTCCAGGTTATTATAAGAAACACCACCTTGTCAATTAATAGGAACAGGGAATAGAAAAGGTATAAAAGGATTCATAAATGCTGCTGTAGTTTTGACTGGAAAAAAACCCCAACAGATTTGTAGAATATAGTGGAAGAGGTAAAGGGAAATAGAAAACCTGGAGTCTTGCAGAACAAGCAGATCAGAGAGCAGCAAATCTGAATGGGATTAAATTACACACAAATCTCCTGGAAACGATCTTAAAAGTGACTTGTTCCAAAACAATCCATTTCTAAATTTAAACACTAAAGAGTTCACAGACACAAAAACTAAATCAGGCAATGGTGTGACCAGGAAAAGATGCTGGAAGAGCTGTTTTCCCACCCCTACTCTGGCTTTTTCATATATTGATTTTCCTCCACGCTCATTCACAAATGCTCAGCAGAGCTGTGAACAATTTAAAGTCAAGGGATGCACAAATTACCAGCTCCAGGAACACATCACCCATTCGAGGCAAAAGCTGAGGGCTTTGCTGTAGCTGAAGAAAATAAAAACCAACCCAGAATCAGAACACACTGATGAGCTGGAAGAGAAGGGTGAGCAAATCCCTAATTTTCCTTGTCCACAACAAAGCCAAAGCACATGACATTCCTTCAGCTTAGAAGACAACAAATTAAGAAAACCAGTGCCAGAACAGAAGGGTGAACGAAGAACAATGCTGGATAAAAGAATATAAAGTAGGCATGAAGGGCTCTCCTTTCCAGATGTTAAGATGACATGCTGTTTTTCATTCCAGGTTTAAAAAAAGATAAGCAGAGGAGGAAGTTTACTTTGGAGAGTGGGAGCATCTGCATAATTTTTTGAAAAAGGTTCATACAAAGATTTCCTTCCAACAGAATTTAAACTATATCTATACATATATGCATAGATATATATGGTATTGGCTCAAGACAATCACCTTAAAATATTTTTCTAAGTGTTTTCCATGCAGCAACTGCCTAGGGAGAGGAACAAAATGAATGGCAAGGGACAGCCACAGGAAAGGGCAGGACTGTGAGACACACATCCTCCAACATGCACACTCCAAGTTTAACAACATGAAGGAAAGGAGAGGGACAGCAGGATGCAGAAAAGGATATGCTGGGGCCAGGAAATGTGAAAAGAATCCACAGTGCTCAAAACTGACTTAGGGGATATTTTACCAAAATACAAAAACAGAATACACATAGTAGTATTTTTTTTTTTTTCTGCATGTGTGGCTCCCACCTTAGCAGGCCAGAGAGATTGTCCTAGTATGAGGAGGGAAATTAGAGAGAACAACTGGATGCTAGATCCACTCTGAAGAGCAGTTTCACCTATTTCCACTTGCTCTTGCGTGGTTCCCAAATTAGAAACAATCAGAATCCTGCTGGAAACAATATACGGCACCTTAATTGGGCTGGCTGCACTACAGACGTCAGCAATGTATCACTTAGTAGATCATTTTCTGACTGCTTTTTTTCCCCTTTAACACTAAAAATAGCTGTACTTTCATGGTTCACCTTTTCTACACCACCTTTACTACAGACACAGTAAGAAATTAAATGTTAGCACCTAAGATCCAACAGGACCCACGCCTGCTGCAGGCAGGATCTGCCACCTAATTCAGCAGAATTGTACTTAAAGGTTTGTCTCAGACGTGATGCATTTACAGAGAAGGTGTTTTCTAACACATTTCCCCCCAGCACAACTATCAATGCATCTATTTAAAAGCCTGGAGCAGTTATCTCTAAATACATCAACAACCCAGTGCTCCACGCATTCCAAGCACTCCAGAGTCCCTGCATGGGACTTGGGAATTCACATGAAAAATCTTTCCCAGTTTTCATCCCCCAGTGCTACACCCCCACTATTCCCTACCAAATCCATTCTGCAGCCAAACTACATTCCTGAGAAATTATTCCAAGAATGAAATATCACCGTTTTCCTTATAAACCCTGGAAACTTGGACTAATCTTCACACACAGCATAAACAAGTTAAGCAATGGGAATACATAAACAAAGCATAATTCTTAAGCACAATGGGGGAATAATTACAGCAACAACAGAACAAATACAAAATGAGAGGAGAGGCATGGAGAGATATCCAGACAGAATGTGCTGAAATAAGGAAAAAGGACCTATAGGATCTATGAGATTGGATCAGCCATGAGCTACAGCTGCTGTTTTTATAAGTGCTCATTTAAATCAAATTACTAAAAACATAGAAACCAGCAGCAGATGAACACAGAGGTCTCTGTCAGCTCCAGGTGAAGGCCAAGCTATGCCCTGCTTGGACAGTAAAATCAACTTTTGAAAGATTACAACCCCTTGGAAAACTATCTTTGGGTAAAGTTCAGAACAACTTTTCTGGATGTCAGCCAGCAAAATGCCTGTTCAGAAGCTCTGTTCCTCAATCAGTATTTGGAAAGCTTTTTTTTTTTTTTTTTTTTGTGTAGAAAGATGAATAATGTGACAAACTCATTTTCACATTTGCAGTCAAAGTAACGATTCTGCAATTAAAAGAAAAAATTGCTCCAAGATATGTGTGGTAAAGATTATAACACGAGTCACAAAATACAATGGGAAAATGAGAATGTGGCATACCACACAAGGAATAAAAAATTCAATTACTCACTTCACTTCCTAGTTTGAGAACGTTTTAAATTGTTTAAACATTTCAAATGCTGAAAATTGAAAAGGGTGGGGTGATAGACTCATTAGAAGCAGAAAATTATGAAACTACTCATCCTCAGGGGCATCTTACCCCAAAAACAGCCTCTGAAGAGTCAGCAGGCCCTGGATACAGTGTGCTACTACACAACAGTGACCTGTTACTCACCTGTGGGTGTAGCATTTCAGTGAACTGCATGTTCTCAAAGCAATTATTTAAAAGTGCTGATCATCTGTTAAATAACTCAAACAAATCAGGCTGTGGCTACGTTCTTGGTGGTGTATTTAGCAACTCCATAAATCCCAGAATCCTGCAAGTCACTTCATCTCTCACTTCATAAATCTGTGACTCTTCTCTCTGTTACCTCCCTGAAGATGAGTGAGCCAGGAATATACAGGATATAAAATGTTTTGGTGATGCAGGTTTTTGGGGTGAGGGCAGCCAGGGTAAAACTTTTTACTTCCTCCTCTCCCCATCTCTGTGTGCTGGCCAGGAACAAGTCATGGTCAAAAACAAAGAGTAAAAATGAACGGACAAACGGATGTGAAAAAGTAAAATATTGCACTGGAAATGCTGATAAAAGTTTCTATCCCATATCCAGGCATTTCAGCAAGCCCAGCAGAGGACACAAGCTGAGGCTCCTGCACATTGTCTGAGCTTCTGGGAAATAGAGATACTTCAGTCCTTGACAAAAATCCTTCCTTCTCTTGATCTGGTAACAGTTCCCAGAAGCAAGCATAGATATAAAACCTTATCTATCAGAGGACAACTTGAAAAAAATACAAATAAGGCTTAAATGAAGGCAAATATCCAAGCTGCAGAGAACACAACGGTTCCTTAATTTCACATTTGGAGAAAAAACAATACTATGTGGACATTCTCCAACATATTTTTAATGTTATTAACAGAAATAGCACTCCAGGCTGTGCTCAAGCTGAAAAAGTGTGAAACTGCAATGTGAACTGAAATGGGGATCAAAAATACCATCTTATTAAATGGCATTTATTTGGTGCTAAGTGAATTATTTATTCAATTGAGAAGTTCACAAAATGACAGGGGCATAAATGCAAGTGAGGTCACTACTTCATGTCAGTATCAAAGCTGATCCTTAGCAGAATTTAAGCACCTGCCTTTTCTTTTATCTCAGCACAAAATGAGATTTCTTTTTTTTTACACTTCAAAAGCCATGTAACACAACAGAATATATGCCAAGCATGCAAAAACCAGAGCATGCCAGCATCTTTCAGCAATCAGCTTTCCCTTGTCATCCATTATGTCAGATTTATCTATTTTTGCTTAATTCTTGCTCCAGCAATATGCATCCTTCCTCTCTCCAGACTATCAGGCTGGTTGGGCTGGAATTCAATGCAGCTTCTTAAAATAGTTGAGAAATATTGAAAATATTTGAAGAGATGCCTGTGAATTAGAGCCAATTCATCAACTCCTCTTCCAGCTACTGCTTGACCTGTGCTCCCCCAGACAAGGGGCAATTCTCATTTCCTCACCTCAGAAATTCTACCCAGTATAAATATCATTTGGAAAATAAACAGCCTTTCTTTTATGGAAGCATTTCTCCATGAAAGCTTAGATTCTGTGTTAATTGCAAACCTTACCCTCTGACTCTTACTCGCTTTTGATTCAAACCGTCCTCTACCGAAAATTAATAGTGAGTGCATTTGCTTTCAAGTTTGCTTTCTGCTATCACTGCTTTTCCTCCCCAAGTTTCCAGACCCTCTGGACTGGCTTTACAGGACTCCAGATCCACCTAAAAACTCTCCCTGAATCCTTCACTCTGCTGCTGGCTGCAAAACTCTGCTCTCTCCACCTCTAACACCTGTAAGACCCTTGAACACCATCGTTCCCCACTGCTGTACGCAGCCACTTCAATGAACAGACTCTAACTGAAGTTCAAATTCTTAACAAATAAGCTGAAAGGAAAATGCAACTCTCATCACTCTATTCCCTCACTGCCTATGGAGTACAGAGCACGGAATTTCCTCAGCCGGCTGCTGAATCAGACGAAGTTTCCACAGTGCACACACACACACACAGACACAATCACAAAGCCCCAGCACGTCCAGGAGGATTTATTCCATCACAAAGTCACTACCGTTGCTCCAGCACAAATGACATCACTTAGGAACCCAACCTCATCTCCTGAGAGCTCCCAGCTCCCTCCTCTCCCGCAGCGACCCGAGCAACAAAGAACCCGGCTTGTGCAATAAAGAGGAAGAAAGTGTTGTCGCAAAAAGTTTTCCAGAAAAACTTGTATTTTCTTGAGAATGTGACTACCGAAAAATTAAGGACTGTAGTAAGAAGTGAGCAGAACAAATTCTGGTTGAACTAATCAACCTGCAATCTGTGATTTATCCTAAACTTGTACCTAGTCCTACCAAGGGAGGGTGAGATGTCTGTGAGCCCTCGCAGGTGCTGGTCAGGGAGGTTCTCACGCTGCAGAACCAAAACCATCTCAGTACTTTGCTCCACGAGTGGACTGAGAACTGGAGTCCAGCTCTGCAGCTTCCTTCTTCTTCTTCAGACACTTGAAAATGGGTCGGTAGGGAATAAAAACGATGGATGATTTATTGACGATACCTGTTCCCTGCTCGTGGGAAAGATGGGCTTTGAGGTCCCTTCCAGCCCAAACCAGCCTGCGAGTCTCTTGCGAAGAGACACTTTTCTTGGGAAAGAATCACACAAAGGATGTGCTCGCACTGCGACCGCAATCCCCCCTTCCCCCTGACGGCACTTCTGTCGCGATAGCTGACGCACTATCGCGATCCCGGGCCGTGTGCGCGGTACCCAGGGACAGGTAATGAGGGCGCCGGGGCTACCGGGGGGCATGGGAGACCCCGGGCACGCGGGGTGGGAGCGACTATCGCGACACGCGGCGGGTGTCGCGACAGGGGGCGGGTCGCCACACCGGTGATGCCTCAGCGGGCGGGGGGAGGGGACGCCCGGGAAGGACAATGGTGGGGGGGGGTACGAACCGCGGCGGTCCCGCCGCGCTGTGAGGGGGAGCAGGAGGATGATGAGGAAGAGGTGACGGTGGGGCCGCGCACCCGCTCCCGCCGGGTGCCGCACTTACTCTCGGTGCCCCTGCCCGGGCCTCATGGCGCCGCCGCCGCTGTGCCCGCCCGGCCCCGCCGCCGCCGCCGCCGCCCGCCCCGGCCGTGCTGGCTGCGCAGCCGCCCCCGCGCACGCGCGGCCCGCGCGCCGCCCGCCCCGCCCCGCGCACGCGCACGCGCGGCCCCGCGGACACCGGGGAGAGGGAGGGGAGGGGGGGAATGGGGGGGGCAGCGCCGCGCCGCCCCCTGCCGGTAACGGCGGGTAGTGCAGAGAGCAGCGGGGATGGGGAACACGGGGGGACATTGAGGGGGGGACACGGCGGGGTCACACTGGGGGACATGGGGGGACATTGGGGGGACATTGAGGGGGGGACACGGCGGGGTCACACTGGGGGACATGGGGGGACACAGGGAGGATGTGAAGGAGACGTGGGGAACAGGGTGGGGGACATAGGGGACATGAAGGAGCACAGGGAGATGCGGGTGGGCCCGGAAAGGGACACAGAGGGGGCTCTGCCACAGCTCTGGTGCTGCCCACACCGAGGTCTCAACAGATACATCCCCATACACCTGGGGTCATTCCTTCCTGGAGTTTTTTCCACAGTGAAGTGATGATTTGCACCACTGTGATGGGCTTGCAATGGGATAATTAATCTAATTTTCTAAGCTCATTAAGGAGCTGCAGGTCAGGAAGGTGAGAGACTTCACCCCTTCCCATGCCAAGAGCATTTCCACTGCCCCAGGAGTGGCTGCTGCTCTGGGCACTCGGCTCCAGCCCTGGAAGCAGCCTGGGATGAAGCTCTGGGGCAGCACAGGGTGATCCTGACCCCTCCCATGACACAGCCATGCAGAGGGGACAGCTTCCCCCTGTACCCCATCCCATGAGACCCCTCCAACCCTCCTTACCCAGCTTTTCCCCCCACAAGGCGCAACCTTCAGAAGTCCCAGCTCAGGAAACAGGATCTAAGCTCAGCTGGGAAGGAAGAATGACATGAAAGTGCCCTGGTTTGAGCTGGAATAAAACAGAGGGGAGGTGGTGGCTGTGAGGTCAGGCTGCCATGGAGGAATAAAAGAGAGAACAAGCACTTGCTCTCGGACCCCATTTTATTGCAAGGGAAATACAAAAATTGGACAGCAGCATTCAGGGAGAAAAGTCAACATGAGTCCATCAGGTGGGCTGGGGTGGCCTCGTCCTCCTGTGTGACCATGACTCAGCCTTCAGAAGAGATTACACACATGTGCTTCATAATAATCCTTCACTGTGACCCTTTGCTTGCTACAAGGCAGGAGATGCTCCTGAAATTCCATGTACAAACACCTGAGAGCAAGGAAATGAGACACAGCCCAAAAGAAGGGGGTGGCAGCTCTGGAAATGCACTACCAGAATCATGGGTGCAGCTGATTCTTCAGGGTCTGTCCCCAGTTCAGATGACAAAGAAGGTCTGGAGATTTTATTTCAGTTTAGGCCATTCCCTCAAAGAATTATATATTCCACTTCAGCCTGCTGTAGCGATTCCATCATCCTCTCTGAATCGAACAAAGGTGCCAAGACACCCCCAGGACTGATTTCTCCACATGATCAGAGAGTTCAAGGGTGTTAAAACACACCAAGTGCTCAACTCTTCACCTCCACCTTGAGCTTCAGTCGGACGTCACACAGGAAAGCGTTCATCAGGTCCTGGCCAGCCTCCTGAGCAATCCTGCTGATGACCTTTCCTCCTCTTCCAATCAACATCCTCTGTGTTACAACCCAGACAGAACATCATCACACTCACCCTTACATTGCCCAGGAGAACAATGCAGCCACAGAAGCAATGAGGAAAATTTCAGCATTAAATTGTGAGGCAACTTTGGGAAGGTTTGAGTTGCTACTGAACAGGCAGTATTGGGTACATGGCTCTTCCCAAAAGAGAGAGAGAGGGGGAAATCACTGCAAGGATGCATGTGTTGGACTTGGAGAACCTCCCTTCACCCTCCCCAGTACCCCATCTTTCTTCCCTCACTCACTTTATGGGATTCCCTCGGCACCAGGAGGCTCTGCACGATGAGGAGCTCCCCACACTCTCCTTCCTCCCATATCTCTGTCACCTGCAACAGCAAGGAGGCACTCAGCAATCCTGGAAAATGCTCAGGAACCCCCAACACCACCCCCCTGGAGACACCAGCACACAAAGGTGGCCCCTTCACACACAGAAAGGGTCTTAGAGCCCACCTGAGGTGCAAGGATGGAGTCATCCCACAGCACCTGGCAGATCCCACAGATCCAAACAAGGATTCTCATCACACAGCCCGAAATCCCCAATAAAACAGCTCCTGGCCACGTCTGCCTGCACACACTCCCCACCTGAGTCACTCCATAAGGCACCTCCAGGGGCAAGTACTCCAGGATCTTCTCCCTGATGATATTATCACAGATCTCTTGAGGTGACTGGTTGGTCAGGACGTCGCTGTGGAATTCCCAAGGGCCTGGCTTGGCTTGCATCAGGAGGTACCTCTGTGGGCACAGCACAACCCCCCATCAGCTGCCACGTGTCACCCACACAGGGCCAACACCCCTCTGCTCCTCCTGCAGAGAGGGCACTGCTGCTGGCCTGGCATCAGGGCAGGGGTTTGGTATTTTGGGCAGGGAAAGGAGAAAGGGAAGCTCTGAAACCCCTCCCTAGAGCTGTGTTTATCAGTCACAAAAGCCCACAGAACCCCTGGAGCTGAGAGACAGCAGTGGGTGGATTGATTGCTGTGAACAAGCTGCTTTTTGGAGAGCCTCAGGTAAGAGTTTTGTACAGAAACTCTGGAAATGCAGCAAGGACACATCCCATGTTGACACGTGACACTTTTCTCCCATCCCAGGGCAGGAGTAGAAGCTGAGGCTCTGTATGAAGTGCTGGGGTCTCACCCCAGTTTCCAGGTGTGACACAAGCTCAGACTGGAGTTACCTTGAGTGTATCCACTTCCTCCCCACGGAGAGCTGCCAGCATGAAGATCTCCTGGAAGTGTGGCCAGCCTTTTTTATCTTTTAGATCCTCAGATCCATGGTGCTTTGGCCCTTGGGCTTCCCCTGTGCCAGCAACCCCAACATCACTGCTCCTGTCCAAACCAGAGCCTTCCTGGGCCTGATTCCTTTCCTGCCCAAAGTGAGACCCTGGGACCTTGCTTTCATGAAGAGGAGACTTTGCTGAAGAACTGGAATCCTGTTTAAGTGCAGATTTCACTTCCACTTTCTTTCCATTTACAATTCCCTCTGTCAGGTCAGTTGCTATTTCCAGCAGGAGAAACTTCTTCTTTAGTAAATCCACCTGAAGTCAGAGAGAGAGGGGTGTCAGGATTTATCCTAAATGAAGTGGGCAGCTGGGCCCTGGATCTGAAGGAGCCACAGGAAAGGAGCCACAGGAAACCAGCCAGGGAAGCAGCTGCTGCAGGACAGGACAGTTTTGTGACCAAAGGCCAAACCAGAGTGTGTCAGCAGTGCCAGCACAGTTTGCAAAAACACTGAGAACCTGTCAGCTCTGCTGAGATTCTCCCTGGCTGACCTGACTCCTCTTCCCAGATGGATTTAAACCCCAGACAGCAGCACAACTTCAGGGGTGCTTGTGCATGCAACAGGAACACACACCCCCCTCAATATTCTGGAGCAGAGAGGTAAACCTGTGTCCTTTAACACACCAGGGACCCCAAATCCCATCACTGCTGATGCCAGGTGGTGCCTGAAGAAGACAGGAGGAACAAGCAGGATTTACCTTATTGAGGACCAGGATACTGGGGATATGGGGGAACTGAGACAGGCACTTGAGCACCTCCTTGCTCAGAGAGTTCCGTGTCCAGTGATCCGACACGTCCACCAGAACCAGGACTGCCAGGGAAGAGGGAAGGAAAAGAATGAATCCACATTTTCCAAAATGTTCACTTGCAGCATTTAAGTCTATTGTCACTCCTCTCCTCAGGAAGGGCACAAAAAGAAGAATTTTTTAACAAAACACTAAAATGCAGCTTACCTATGTCACCCTAATGCCACCACACATGTTAAATCTCTACATCCACGCCCAATTATTAACCCAAAGTGCCTCCCCTTGGCACCAGGCAGGTCTTATCCCCTCCTCAGCTCAATATTCCAGATTTTTTCTCTGCCCTTCCTTCCTTGTTCACACTCCCTGGGCTGCCTGTGCTGCCAGCAGAAACCCAGATACCACAGCTGGGAATCTATGTGGCAGAAAAGGATTTGGTTTGATCCAAAAAGGAGTGGAAAACCCACCTAAATCTGCATGTTTCATGCTGTCCCACGGGTCTGTCAGCATGGCTTCATCTAAATTATGCCTGAAAGACACATACAAATGAGTAAATCAGACACACTTAATTATATTTGTGTTCCTTCCCCTCAAAGCAGAGGGAAACCAGTGTTTTTCCTCATTCCAGCTGCCACAAAGGGGCTGTGACATCCCTTGTCACATTGTCAGGTGCAAACACACAGAAACACACACAAAAAGGCTCAAGAAACGTCACAGGCTCTGTGTGATATTGAAATGGCAACAAAAAAAAAATTGGAGACCAAAATAAGGCTAAAAACATGCACTCATCTCACTCCTGCTTTACAGACTTTGCACAATGAAAATCACATTCCTGTTTTATCAGCTCTTGATAGGCAGCACAACCCCCCTCCCCACACCAGTGTACCTTTTGGCTTTTAAGGGATTAGTGAGGCCAGGTGTGTCCAGAATGATCTAGGAAAAGGAAAAACAAATGTTCCAAGTCTGCCAGCAGTGAGAGGTCAGGGGTAAACCCTACCTCTGTGCCATGAGAAGTGATCCCATGGGATACAGAAGAGCAAATCCTGCCCTCTGTCTGCAGGACTCACCAGCTGCGTGTCCTGGTGCGTGATGACACCCCGGGCCTTGCAGCGGGTGGTGTGGACCTTCTTGGAGACTGGGAAAACCTGCAGGAAATTAATTAAGCACATCACACAGCCAGGACATGCCAATAAAACCCTCTTGGTAACAGGCTGAGCTGCAGGCCAGCCTCACCTTCCTGCCCAGGAGCTGGTTGGAGAGCGTGGATTTGCCGGCGTTGGGAGCGCCGATGACGGCGACTCTCAGCACCCTGGGGCTCCGGGGCTGGTCGGGCCGATTCTGCAACAGGCGCCTCTGCTCCTCTGCCAGGGAAAGTGATGCACCACAGTAACAGTGTTGTTTTACTGATATACAGTGTTATAATACTGATACTCAACTGTGACAAAAGACTGACTAACAATTTAAAGTTACAAAGTGTGTGTCTGTTCATCTGAGGTAATTCTCTGATACATATTCCAACATCACAGGTGATCACAAAATCTGTTTATTGGCAAAGGATTCAAACAAACACATATTCATAATAACAGCCCCTCCCATCCCCAGCTTCCTATAGTAATTAGCTGGAATAGCTAATAAGCATTGATTCACTTCTTAAATTAAGTCTGGGGTAGTTTTTGTGGGGAGGGGTCTTAAAAGGAGGAAGCAAGGAGAGTCTTCCTCACCCTGAACTCTTGACCTCTTCTATCAGTGACAATACAAATTATTTCTGGGGATAGTCTAATTTTCCAAAGAATGAGTTTCTGGTTGCATTGTCTATGTTCCTTTGGGTCTGCTCACTAGTTTCATCTTTTCCCATTGCGAGCACACCTGAGCAATCATAAAATGACAGACAATTATTTCAGTTTCAGATAACTACTCCCTTCTAACTTCTAATTATTTTCAGCAATGTAACTAAACTCCTAATTTTCTAAGATTAGTGTTTCAAAAGGAGGAGCCTGGCCGCTGCCAGCCCCGCCGCGGGCCAGGATCGCGCTGGCGGCGCCGCTCACCTCTGTCGGTGGCCACGGGCGGCGGGTGCTGGCCCGGAGCGGCAGGCGGGGCCTCGGCGGGGATGCCCAGGAGGCTGCCCAGAGCCGAGCTGCTCCCGCTCCAGCGGCTGGGAATCACCAGCGTCCTGCTCCCCGGTAGGCGAGCTGGAAGAAAACACCGAATATACCAAGAACGTAGCTAACCACACCAAGATCGCCTTCTCCCCACGCAGCGTCCGAGTAGCGCTCACCCCACCACAAGGCCTCTCGGCCGCCACCCCCAGAGTACGCCCGTGACCCACCGCACCTGCTCGCAGCCGGAGCGGCCCCGCCGCGGCGGCACCGGCGGCCCAGAGCGCGGCCCGGGCGGCGGCTGCGGCCATGGGAGCCGCCATGTTGGCCCGCCGCGGGGCACGCTGGGAAGGCGAGCTGTGCCGGCTCCCATTGGTGGACAGCGCGAGGACATAGAGAGCGGCAGAGCTGGGCCAGAGCGCCGCTGTGCCGCGGGGAATTGTGGGATGGAAACGGCTGAGGAGCCGGCGGGGCTGGGCCGGGGCGGGGACGCTGGAGCGCCCCCTGCCGGCGCCACCGCGTAGTGCATGTGGCGGCACCTCGGAGTCACCAGTGCTGCCAGTGTCACCAGTGTCACAAGTGCCTCCTCCGTGCCCTCTCAGTGCTCTCGGTGTCACCAGTGTCACAAGTGCCTCCCCAGTGCTCTCGGTGTCACCAGTGTCACATGTGTCTGCCCAGTGCCCTCTCAGTGCTTTCGGTGATACCAGGGCCACAGGTGCACCCCCCCCACACACAGTGCTCCCAGTGTCACCAGTGCCCCCCCCGGTGTCACCAGTGTCACAATTGCCTCCCCAGTGCCCTCAGTGCTCCCCGTGTACCAGTGACCCCAGGGCTCTCAGTGTTCCCAGTGCTCCCAGTGCTCCCAGAGCTCCCTGTCACACAGCACAGCACTCCCAGTGCTCCCAGTGATCCCCATCACAGAGCCCAGTGAGCCCCAGTGCCTTCTACAACACACACCAGTTGGTCCCAGTGCTCCCTGCGATCCCCTCCAGTCTGTCTCCAGGATGCTCAGTGCCCCCCACAACACATCCCCTGCACCTCCTTACAGCCCCCTGTGCTCCCCAGTGAGACCCAGTGCTTCCAGTTCCCCTCTTCTATACAACCCTGCACATCCCAGTGCTCCCCTGACACTGCACCCCAACGTTCCTCAAGTCTTCCAACACACCCCAGTGCCTCCCAGTTCTCCCCAGTGCTCCCTGCACCACCCCACAGTGCAGTCCTGTGTCCCCTGCACCCCAAGCCCTTCCCCAAGGTACCCCTGTGCCCCTCTATGCCCGAACACACCCGAAATTCCCTGTCACACCCCAGTGCACCCCACTGCACCCTTGAGCCCCCAGGTCCACCCTAGTGCGCCCCAGTTGCTCATTTCCACCAGCCTGGAACCCCCAGGGGATCTGGTGAGGAAGAAGAGACGGAGCCATGGTTCTGAAACTCTCTTTATTGTCCTGTGCCCATCCCCAGGGTTCCATCACTGTGCCCATGCCGCCCATTCCCGTGCCATGCTGTGCCATCCCTGTGCCATCCCTGTGCCACCCCTGTACCATTCCTGTACCATTCCATGCCATCCCTGTACCATTCCATGCCACCCCCGTGCCATTCCGTGCCATTCCGTGCCGTGTGCCCGGCCGTCGGCAGAACCGTTACCATTACTAAACTCAGTAATGGTAACGGTTTCCCCGCCGGCCGTGAGTCCCTGGCTGTGTCCAGATCTTCCCCCAGCCCGGGATGTCCCATCCCACCCCCCAGCCCATGTCACACAGCCCCGGTGCCCCGGCTGTGGTCCCGGTGCTCGGTGCCGGCGGGAGGAGGTCGGTGCAGCCTGGGGAGTACATCATCTATACTGTAGTGTCTCATAGCCAACTTACAGTATACGATGATATCCTGCCCGGGACAGCGTGGAGAGGAGAGCAGAGCCTGCAGGGGACAGCGTGGTTAGGGAGCACAGCCCGTTCCCACCCCGGTGTCACCCTCACCCATCCCTGTCCCTCTGGTTCTGTTGCCTCCCCACCTCAGCACCTCCTTACCTGCTCTTTATCCCTCCCAATTCCACCACCCCAGAGCGGGATAGAGGTTCTGAGTGGCTTCCCTACACAGGTATTCCCCCTAATCCCTCCTCATCACCCCATTCCCACCACCCTGGAGAAGAGCAGAGGTTCCCAATCTCCCCTCACCCCAACAGCCCCCAGCCCATCTTTCTCCCCAGTCCTGCTGTACCAGAGTGGGATTGAAGGAACCCAATTGCCTCCCCAGCACAGCATCCCCAAACCTCTCCTTTTATCCTGTATCCACCATTCCAGAGCAGGACAGAGGTTCCCAAAACCCCACCTTTGTCTCCCCCAGTCCCACCCTCCCTGAGCAGAGCAGCAGCTCCCCAGGTGGTGGCACCTACCTATGGGGGTGGCACTGGGGCTTTGTGGGGTGCTGGATCTGCACCCGCCTTATAAAACCTGCTCTGCCTCATCTGCATATCTCACATCTGCACTGCACAGCTGGACGGAGCCCTTAACCCCTTCATGCCCAGGGGGGCACCGCCCCAAGCAGCTCCCCCCACCTGGCATTGTCCATGGGGGGATGTGGGCAAGGGGCAACCCTCCTTGTCTTCCACTTCAGGGTGGCCCCGCAAATGTCCTGTCCTGTGATGACCAGGATTATCCCTTCCCATAGTTGTGGGGACCCTGAACTGGGAGCTCCCCACTGCAAATTGGTTCCTAGTGGTGTTGGACAGGGCAGGGGGCAGCCCGTGGGGACGGGGCCCAGGAGGGACACCTGGGAATGGGGGATCCCCTACACAGGCACTCTCAGGTGAGGTACAGGGTACAGGTGAGTGCAGGGAGCCTGTGTCCCCCTGGGGTGGGTGACCTCTGTAGTGCTGTGCCTCTGGCCATATTTGCTCCTCTGAGAGACATGACCCCTAGCAGTGTGTCCCCAAAACAAGGATTTGCCCTCCTGCCTTTAGGGACCCTGGAAATACATTCCCCCTCCCAGGGGGATGTGACCCTTTGAGGGATGCATCCCCCAGTTAAATGTCCCCAGAGGACACGCTCCCCTGGCCACGTGGGGTCTATGTCCCCCCATCGCACATGACCCTGGTCATACTTGTCCCCTGACCACACATGTCCCCAAATGGCTCCACCCCCTGACCATGAGTGTCACCTGTCTGTGCATGACCCTGATCATTTATGTGCCTCAGCCCCGTCTGTCCCCACAGGGCCACATCCTGCAGCCAGAGCTGTGCCATTGTCTCGGGTTGTTTTGGCCAGGGCAGGCTGGCATTCCTGGAAATGGGCTGGGGGGAGGTGATAATCCCCTGCGGGACCAGCCCGTGTCCCGATAAGCAGCAGCCTCCGGCTATCAGGGACCCTGCCCTGCCACACAAGGCGTCCCTGGACCCACTGTCACCTCTGGAGCAGAGCAGAATGGCCCACACTCCCCCTGGCCTGGCAGGACAGGGCACAGGGTCAAGCCCTGGTCTGAGCCTGTTCCTGGGCATGAAGTTTCGGGGACTTGGGGGCTGAAAGGGACTCATGTTTTAGTCTCTCTTGTGACCCAGAGGTGTCCTGGAGCCTGTAGTGTTCCCCAAACTGTGGCACAGGCACCCCAGCATGCAGAGCAGCAACATAAACAAAGTGTCCCTGAGTCCCCCAAACTCTGCCAGCTCCAGGTGAGTCCCAGGGGATTATCCCCATGGGATTATCTCCATGCTGGCTGTGCCTGCCAGCCCTGCTGCCTGCTCAGTACTCGAGGGCAGCCCTGCCCTGTGACCTTGTACCCCACAGTGGTAGAGGGGGCCTGAGTGTCCCCCAGGCTGATGCCACCCCCAGGTGCCACAGGAGACCCCCGTGTCCCACAGCCCCCCAGCAGCCCTGCTGCCCCAGGGAGCGTGTCTGGCTCCAGATAAGGAGGCACTGGGAGCTGCAGAGCTGTCCCCACCCTTTCTATCTGCAGGGCCACCCTGCAGGACACACAGACGGGACCTGTTGTCCTGCCCTGGGTTTGGGGGGTCATGGAGGATCTAGAGAGCACAAAGAAATCATTTTCCCCAGGGAAGGCAGTGCAGCAAAGCCCCCCATGCCAGCCCCATGCTGGCTGTCCCTGGTCCTGCCTGCAGGGTGACCCTGAGCAGGACAGGTACCCCCAGAACCACCCTGCTGTCCCCCAGCACAAGGAAGGGCGTGTGGGGCTGGGACAGGGCTCTGGTGGCACGGCAGGGGGACATGAGCTGCTGCCACCAGCCTGGCTGCCTATGACAGTGCCTTCTCCAGACCCCAGGGTGCCACTTTTTGGGGTGTCCCTGCTGTGGTCACCCCCTGGGATAACACAGCCCGTTCAGGGGAGTTCACTCGGTGCCTCCCAACTCCACACTCATCCCTGTGCCAGCAGGACAAGGCTCTACCCCCACGGAGAGCACAGAACCCATGGGGACACAGTGACCGTGGGGAAGCCACCAGCTGCCAGGAGCTTTGCAGGAGCAGCGTGAGCTGGAACCTCAGCTCCTCGCATCCCCTGTTCCCCCATCCCAGCGGGAACAGCAGGGCCAGCAGCCCCGGGCCAGCCCGAGCCAGGGCTGGACATGCCCGCAGCGGAGCTGGGCGGGACAGACGGGCTGAGGGACGAGACGGAGCGCAGGCAGGAGGTGACAAGGGTTTATTATCTCACTGCAGCGGGGCGGCGGGCGCAGGCACATGCAGATAGAGCCCGGCCCGGCCCGGCCACGCCAGCCCGGGGCTGATAACGCAGGGAGGGCACGGGGGGGCCCGCAGCACCCACCACCCGCCATGGGGCACTGCTGGAGGGACCTGCACCCGCCCTATGGCACCCATGGGGTGGGGACACTGAGCTGCGGCTGCAGGACCCCCAAACGCCACCACTCCAGCAGTGTCAGGCTGGCTTCACACACGGGTCTGGCTGTGCCAGTCACGCTGAACACAGGCATTGAGACAGGCAGGGAAAGGGCACGGGACAGCACAGGGCTCCGGTGGCACTGTGGGGAGGACGGGCACACACGGGGGACAATCTTTCACACTGTCACAAGGCAGCAAAGTCACTGGCCGTAAGAGGCAGGGGGAGGGAGGGAGGGAGGGAGGGAGGCAGGGGCAGCTGTACAGGCTGTGCTAGAGGAGCCTGTCCCCACCTCAGTGTCCTGCTGGTCCCCCACCCACCTCTGACCACCCCTCTGCTTGAGTCGTTGTGGGGTCAGGAAGTGCCACAGCACCTGGGGACAGCAGCCACAGTGGCTTCACTGCCCTCTCAGGGGATGGGTGGCTTTGGCACAGTGCTACTTTTTGGTATTTGTGGTGGTGAGATCTCCCCAGGGCTGACCTGGGCCCCCTCTGGCTCCTGGAGGTCTCCCTGCTCCAGATCCTATGAGGAAAATTCCCCAAGGGGAGCCAGCATGGGAGAGGGCAGCACCCACTGCTAGTGCTGGATTGTCACCTTCCTGGGGGGTTGACTGCCACCCACCCAGCCTGGGCAGGGCTGGCACTGTGGGGGCCCTGGGGGGACACAGGGACAGGGAGAACCAGCCACAGGGACAGCTGTGGGCAGAGGCAGGGCTGGGACAAGGCCCAAGAGGGTCACTGAGAGAGGGTAAGGAGCCCAGGGAAGGGTTCTTCTCCTAAAACTCCCCATCCCAAGCCTCTGCTCCAAGTCCCAGGTGTTCACCCCAGGGCAGAGAACAGCAAGGCACTGGGACTGCAACACCAGACAAGCTGCCAGTCATAACTGGGGATGGGATTGGCCTGAGACAACACAAAGTTAATTAGAAAATAAATCCTCTCTCAGCCTTGGAATAAAAAGAGCAGCAGACAGGACATGCATCTTTCTGGCCCTACAAAATAAGGCACCAGTTACAAACGAAACTCGGATTGTCTTTGATATAAAAGGAATTCCCGTGTGTCAAAGGCAGTTGATGTCTGAGTGCATAACAGGGAGTGATCTTCACTAGCTTTGGGTTGGCAACCTCATTCCTTGGCCTCAGGAACAGAGGCTCTGGTGGCTTTCTGGAACAGAGGAAGCTGCAGGAAAGGAAGAGAGAAGTCGTTAGGGCTGTAGAAGGAGAGGCAGGGTGCTGCCTGCACTCTGTGCTGGTCAGGGCTGGGGAAGGAGAGGCTCCCTGGAGGCTGAAAGCTTCCAGGCAAATCCCTGTGCCCTAGGAGCAGCTGGCATTGCCAACTGCCAGTGCCCAGCTCACCTTTGTGAGATCCACACCAGTGATGGCACGCACAGAGGCGGGGACCTCAGCCAGGAGACGGTTCACATCAGACATGGTGCTGCCTTTCTCTCCGTTGAGAATAACGATCTCCTCCACTTTGGAGAGGGGAGCAGACACTTTGGCAGCAATCTGGGGAAGCAGGGTGAGCAGAGTCAAGAAACTGCTCAGCAGCTCACTGGGAAAGGTCCCTACAGGGCCTTGCTGTGCCCCCAGGAGACCCATCCCAGTCTGGGAACTCCCCCAGCCCACAGGAGCAGGGGAAAGCTGCCCCCTCCTCACCTCAGGGAGTGCATCCAGCACTAGAGCCAGCTGGGCAGCTTCTCCATACTTCTGGAGTGCTTCTGCTTTCAGCTTCAACCCCTCAGCCTCTGCCATCCCAACGGCCTCTATCACAAAAGCCTCGGCCTCTCCAATCTTGCGGATCTTTTCTGCCTCTGCCTGAGCAAGGAGGATTTGCTTCACCCTGGAAAGGGAAAGGCAGCCCTGCAGCAGCCTGGATCCCTGCAGCAGCCCAGGAGCTGGGGCTCAGGGCAGCGCTGTGCTCCCAGCTGCCCAGCCCAGGGCAGGGCTCACTCACTTCTCGCCCTCGGCGATCTGCTGGATGCGATAGGCCTCGGCCTCGGCCGGCTGCTTCACGGTGGCCATCAGCTCCTTCTCCATCCGGGCCACCTCCTTCTCCTCCACCTCGATCTGCTTCTTGCGCTCCACCACCTCGATTTCAATCTCCTCCTGACGGATCTTCTGCTGCTCCCGGGCGCTCTGCAGCTCGTAGGCCAGCTGGGCCTCTGCAGTCTGCACAGGGGGGAGAGGAGGGGAGGGGTCTGGGCCATGAACTCTATGCAGACATAAGGACCCCAAAACCAGACACAACTCCTGCTATTGAACCTTTTCTATTGAACCTTTTCCAGTGGTGACATCCCAATTTTCAGTGCTGCTCTTTCCACAGTACTTAAGCCCAACCACTCCAGGTTCAGCCCCCCCCCATCCTTTCCTCTTCTCCAAGTCCCACTGAACTGCTGCAAACAGGAGAGGAATCTGCTGCAAGGAGCTCACAGTGACACACAGACCTGGGTTCTCCATCTCCAGCTCTCCTAACAGATGCAGGAAGAGGAAGCTGACAAGTCCCAGAGCCACCAACACCAGGAAACAGCAGTGGGCTGTGGGATGCTCTTACCTTAATGTTGACCTCCTCAGTAAAGGCAGCTTTCTGCAACTCAAAAGCCCGTTTGGAATCTGCTATTTTGGTATCTGCCATGAACTTGACATCCAGCATTTCTTTCTTGCACTCTGCTTCCTGCAGAGAGGAAACACAGAACAGAGCTTCAGTGTGTGCAGTTGGAGCAGCAGAGACAGATCCAGGGAAGCCCAGTCTCCAGACTCACCCGAATGCCAGCATCCCGCTCGGCTTCTGCCACTCCAATGTCTGCATCCCTTTGCACAGCTGCAATCTGAGTCTTCCCCAGGGAGCTCAGGTAATCCACTTTATCATAGACATCCTGGGGAGGGGAGATAAGTCATAACCACTTCAAATGAGTGACTCCATCTTGCTCCTTTTCCCATTGAAGCTCAGTGCGGTCAGGCCAGGGTCAGAACACGTCATGTCAGCTGCTCCAAACAAACAGGGAGGGCAAGGAGATGAAGGCCATCCCGACATCTTCCCTCACTCCCAGGAGGCTGGGTTATCAGCCAGCTCTCTCCACGAGCCTGTTTACAGAGGCAGCTAGCCGGGTGCTCTTGGCCCAGCTGCCTGGATACAGGACATGCTGTGGCGGCTGTCATGGAAACTCCCGGAGGGCTGGGACAGGCTGTCAGCCCAAGCCTTTCAGCTGCAGCAGGGGGTCAGGGACAGGCTCTCTCCTGCTGCTCCTACAGCTCAGCTAGAGTGCAGTGCCCAACAGCTGGGCATACCTTGATGGTGAAACTCAGGATCTCGATCCCCATGCGACCCACGTCGGGAGCTGCCACCTCCCGCACCAGCTTGGCAAACTGGTCCCTGTCCTGGTAGATCTGCTCCACTGTCAGGGTACCTGCAGAGGGGGGGAAGGTGAAACACTTTATTTGGAATGGGTAACAAACAAAAATGTGTGTCTAGTATCAACAACAACCTTGTTGTCCCTAATCTCTTCGGGCCTGGGCACAAGGGTGTAATCCTCTGTCACAGTAGCGGCAGCAACATCTGTCTCACAAGTGTAGCCACCACCCACATGTGCTACCTGTGGGCCTTGAGGACTCAGACATCTCTCACTGCAGGCACCGAAAACTCATTTATCACAAGGCCCAGCCACGCAGAGGGAGCTGCAGGAGGGGAGATGCCACCTCTGCAGGCAGAGGAAGGTCCCTGTGGCTGCATGGTGGCAGTGGTACTGCTGGGCCCAGCCAGCTGATCAGGGACAAAGCCACTGGTGTCCCCAGGGATGAGCCCCTCCATACCCAGGATGGAGCGCAGGTGTCCCTCCAGCGTCTGCAGGACCACGTTCTTCACATCCTGCACGTTCTTCCCCAAGAACTGCTCACAGGCCACAGCCAGGAGCTCCTTCTCAGTCATTATCTTCACCTAGAGACAGGAGACAGAACCAAAGGGACTGAAGGTGCCTGTCCAGGAGGTGCAGGCACCCAACAGCAGCAGCAGCAGCAGAAGCAGCAGTACCACCACCAGGCTGCCAGGCCCCTGTGCTACCAATGCTCCAAGGGTCCACACTGGCTGTCACCATGCTGAGCCAGGCCACTGGACCAGCCAGAGAGCCCCTGCTCCCTGTGCTGCTGTCCAAACCAACAGCAGCTCAGTGTGGAGGTGCTCAGCAGTGGGGACAGAGCCTGGCCCTACCAGTCCCAACTCACAGAAACCCTATAAAAACCCCTGAAATAGCAGTTCAGCCACTGCACCAACACCACAGTCAGAAGAAAGTTGGGTACTACCACCCCTGGCTAAAATCCATTTTGTTACCTTCCTCTTCCTCCTCTTTCACTAGAATTAATTTTTCTGACCCTGAAAAGGCAGAGAATGAGAAAGAGTCTGACATGCCCAAGGAGCAGCTTGAGAACAGGGGTTCCATTCAGTATTCCCTGGAAGGAGAGATGAGACAATAAGGCCACTGTAACTAGCTCCCAGATATCCTTTGCAATGACCCCAATGTGTCATGGTCAGGACTTGGCTGTTCTGCTCCAAATGGTCAGTCTGGTGACAATCCCCAGAGCTGGGACACAGCCACCCCAGCAATGTTTTCACCTCCTTTATGCCAGAGCCAGGCATAAAAGTGCCCTCATTCTAGCCAAGCCAGGGTCTTAGCATGGTCCTGCTGGTCACAGGGCTGCTTTTTAAAGGCAAAGATCCCTGTGGGGTGTGTTAGGCAGTGGAGATCTGTGCTCTACAGCACTCAGCTATGAGGAGCTGCAACCCACCAAGATGACAGCTCCTGGTAGCCCTGTCCAGTCTGAGGGCTCAGGCAAAGGCTGACAAGGCACAGGGACATTCTGTGCCTGGCAGCAGCAGAGAAGGAGCAGGTCCACAGCAGCCACACAGCATTCTGGATCCTACAGCACCCTCTCATGGACACAGCTGGGCTGGGCAGTGCCTGCTGTCCCACAGGGAGCTGGTGGCACCCTGAGTCCTGCCCCAAGGGCTTTGGCTGGACCTTGTTCAGAGATTTCCAAAGCACAGATGCTGCACAGGGGCCCTCCGAGGGTCCCAGTGCACACTATTGAGGGATTCACAGCCTACAGACCTCATCCTGATACCTTCTAGCACTTTCAGCTGCAAAAGAAACACAACTCTTTCTTGAGAATCTTGTCTGACAGCCCACACAGGCAAAAACAGCAGTACCTGGCCCAGGCACGGCCAGAGAGCAGGACAACTGGGACTGACTGTCATCTTCTAAGGAGACAGGAGGTGGACCATGCTAGACAGAGTGAGCTGGCCAAAACTTAATCTGCCACAACTCTGCCTCTCATAATGTGAAGAAACACCAACTCAGGCTGAGCCTGTTTCCTACTGCTGCTTCCCAGACTGGGTCTCCCAGTCAAAATGTCAAACAACCTCAGGCAAGTGTGGCAGTCCTTTTCTGCATTGTCCCCAAAGCCCCTTGGGATCCTTTGGGGCAAATTCCACAGTGGTTTCTTGTCCCTACACCCCAGGCCAGCAGTGTGCTCTTCCCACACAAGGGGGAGTTGGGAGAGCTGCTCTGGAGCTGCACCCAGGAGTGTGAGCAGGGCACAAGGCTCCTCTCACAGCAACCAGGAGATTTTTGTAAGTATCAAAAGCAATTAGACTCAGCAGCCACATTTATGGTGAGCATCTGCCAGCAATTCCACCTCTCCAAACAATCCCCACCCTGGGAGCTGTGGGGCAGGATGTTCATTAGGAGAATCCCTGTGGTACTTAGGAGCAAGGAATGATTCAGCTTCTGGATAAAGCCAGCCAGCCTCCACTGGTGAGCCCTGGCCAGCCCACGGGAGCCTGGCTCTGCATGGAATACAGATCCCAGCCTCCAAAGCAAAGGCTGCACAAAAGAGACCAGAGTTGAGCAATTTGTGCTCAGCGTGTTTTGCAGGGTTTCAGGCAGGGCACTGCGACACTCAAATGTCATTCCCAGCAGAGGGAGAGCCCTCGGCTGGCAGGGAATCAGAGAGCCTCCATCCAGCAACCCCGTGTGCAGGATCCATGCTGCCACACCCTGCCCCAGCCAGCTGCACTCCCAGTGAGGGGTGGGCACAGAGAATCCAATTAGCTGGAGGCTCAGGAAAATGCTACAGAAGGATACAGAGCCCAAAGCAGCAGCATCCCAGCACATCCCAGCACCCAGCCAACATGGGAAGGAAGCTACCGGTGAGCACTCATTACATCCCTCCTCAAGAAAAGAACAGCATCCTTATGCACATTAAGCACTTCTATCATTGCAGCAAACACTTTTAAAGCTGTTTCTCTAGGAATAATTTGCTTGGGGTCTTTTCCTTCTTTTTTTTTTTTTTTTTTTTTTTTTTTTTTTTCCCTCAGGTCCTTAACAGAAAAATGTTTGCCTCAAAAAGTGCTTCTGCAGAATTAAGGTAACCTCTGCCATGCACATCCCCAACAGCCTTGACACTGTTTACTGTGTGGCAATTCCTTGGATCCCAGCTTTAAAATTATCTCCCAGTGGAAAAAATGAACACTGGGAAAAGAGAATAACATGAATGAGATGAACTGGGGTCTGCATTTTTAAATCAAGGCACCTAGTGATCCAGCCCTCTGCTACCAGACCATTTTGCAGGAAGGATTTCCCAAAACTAGGACAAAAGGGAAGGCTGGCTTCAGAGAAACACCCAATACAGAAGGAAAAGCCTACAGATTTAGGAAAAGAGTGTGAGGGGAGACATAGGTGCACACATTTTTGCCAACCATGCAAAGACCACTGGGGTTATGTGACACCTTAGCAGCTAAATGGATATAAAGAACTGGAAACAAAGTGAAAGATGGATATAAAGTAGTGAAAAATAGAAACCAAGGGTGCTGGGTCCATGAAGGATTTTGGTCACATCACTGCATCACTCAGCAGCTTCCCTTGGCTCCAGAGCTCCCCACAGGGAATGTGACAACACACCTGGACACACCTGGGACACACAGTGACCACAGCCCTGTGTGCACTGAGAGCCACTCTTGGTTTGTACATCCAAATCGCAGAATGAGCTGTCAGGAGCAATTTTCAATCACAGCATCCAGCTGCCTATTTGATGAGCCAAATTCCCTCAAAAACTAACATTTCCCTCCCAGCATCCTCCCCCAGGACAGGACCTGGCCCCAAGGACAGACTGTACCAGGACAGCAGAGCTCAGACTCCAAGAAGTGCAGGGTTTTGGTGTGCTGCCACAAGCAGCAAAAGCAGGTTCTTACATTTGAAGAAAGCTGTAGAGAATCAAAATTCAATTCCAGCCAAAAATTTTACACGCCAGTTTTAGTGCCTGGAGGGACTAAATTTTTTTTTTTAAGCTTTAACTCACCATGAAGAATTACAAGCCCATGTGCTAACAGTAACAATCCAAAGGAATATAATGCTCAATATCAACTCAGGAGGTTATGGGTCAGCCCTGTGGGGTCACACACAGTTCCAAGGGCACCACAGCACATCAGCATTCCACAAACACATCAAATCACCCTCACACACCTCATTTGCCACGTGGATAAATGAGACACCAGAAAAAAATGATTTTGGGGGGAGAAGGAGAAGTCACAACCCGTTTCACCACATGGAACATGCTGGAGCGTGTTTGTACCAACAAGGACAATGTGGTTTGGTACAAAGATTTATTCCAGAGCAGCTGGCTTCTTTCCCTGGACAACAGCAACCTCTTAGAGGGAAAACCAGATGGAAGTTAGAGACATGCATTCCTGAAATGATGTTTTGGAGTTACTGTACCTGTGCCACACCTGTGACAGTTATAGCTACCCCCTCCGCCGTCTCTACGTCCTCACACCTGGGCTGTAACGTCATTATCTCTAGGGAAATCCTGCCAAAAAACGTAAAATATTTGCACGTTTCCAAGTTACACACACTCAGCTCTTCCCTTTGCATCTCCTGCCCCAGGCAACCTGCTGCACTCATCACAGGTAATGCAAGGCAGGCACAGAATGCAGCCAAGGGACCACATCTGTGATTGGAGACAGACAAGGCATTGTAGCCAAGAAATAGATTTTCAGATAATGCTTAAAGGCAATTTATCAGCAAAGGCTGCAATCCAGACTGGAAATTAACCCATGGTCCTTTCCCTCCTGCTGGGTTAGTGAGGAGCCAGAAGCTGCAGCATTGGGACCCCAAAGGGCCCTCTGTCAGAGGCTCATGGCTGCCCAATGCCATGGCAGCACAGGGTGGTGTCACTGGTTTAAAAGCACAGCACAGAACTGGGATGCTCCCACCCACCTCAGACGAGCTTGGCAGAACCTGACACTGATGCTGAAGAAGCCCTGGGTTAGCCAAACCACAGACCTACCCTCTGATCTGGTTCACCTCTCCCTCTATTTTTCCAGTGTCCTGTGACCTAAAAATGGAAATGAGTCTCCAGCTCTTTATGGCTACACCTGTAGAGCACCAGGCACCCAGGAACCATCCTGCACCTTCCAGAACTTTCTCAGTCACCCCAGGTGGGCTCGAGGTACTTTGGTCAGTCCCAGCAATCTGCAGGTCACAGTTTGGTAAAACAAGGGACATCTTTGGCTGTGGCAGGTTCTGTTCCAGGAAGCCAAGCCTGGCTCCTGTGTCAGCCATAACAAGCTGCAAAGACATTGGGAGTCAGGACAGGGTGCCAGGGGCAGGGAGTTTGTGTCAGTGAACATCAGGTCAAACATCTGAACCATGAAGGGGCTGCCCTGGGCTGCTGCAAGCACGCTGAGTTGCTCCAGGATTGGCTGGAAGTGTTGAAACCTATCCCTGCAAGTTCATGCCTGCCTTGGCCACTGTCCTAATTAAACTGGCACGCAAACTGGGAGCTGATAAAACACATCCCACTGTCCAGGACATGCACAGGCATTTTTTGCCATGTGTTCACAGTTTTAATCAGATACTGCAGGATTTCAGCCTTCTGAAGGCCTAATCTAGATTTGGAATTTCCAAACTGTGCTGCTTTGTTCTCTTCACAGGGATATTTAGTCATTACTGGTTCATAATTCCAGTCCTGTGTGCTGCAATTCATCTGAAGTCTCTGTGCTGTATTTTCAAAGGTGACAACATCCAAAATGGGCAGTGTCTCCATGTGGAGTAAAAGGGCTGAGTGGGAATCCATAGCCAACACTGCAGAGCCAGGTACAGTTGCAATTTTGAAATGGCACAAAACCTGCCTTCCCACCTGTCCCAAACCCTGTACAGAATCCAACCTGGCCTGCTTGTATCTCCACACAAAAGCAGATGTCCTTCTGCTCTCCCCCAAGCCCACAGTGGAGACAGTGCTGGCAAGGAAAGGGTTACAGCAGGAGCAAATGCTAGGCACAGCAATGCTGAATTTGGAATTTGCCAGGAATGTACCTGTCTGCATTACCTATTAACTGTGGAGTGCCACAGGGCAAGTGCTGGAGAAGGGGAAGGAGAGGAGAGTATGGAGATTTCAGCTGTCCTGTTAGAAAAACCATTAAATTTTATCCTGCTGCTGCTGCTGCTGCCCAAAACAGAGGAATAAACAGTTAGACAGTGTGTTAGGAAGCTGGAGGATTATTACCTGTGCAACCCCTGTTACGTACAGTGGGACCCCCTCCGACGTCTCAACATTCTCGCAGCGACAGAGGATGGTCAAAACCTCCAAAGACACTCTGAGCAGGGAGGAGTAAGGGTAGGACAGCAAATACACAGAGCAGTTAACAGAGAGTAAGACACTCCTTGCAAAGGACAGACGAGACTTTCAGGTTTCAGCTTTTCCCTGTTCAGTTTGCCTTTCTCCCACTGCCTGCTCCCAGGGTTCTGTAATCAGCTTCCCTGGTCATGGGAGGGAGTTTACAGCATCCAGCAGTTTCTTTTAATGAGGATAAAACAGGCTGGGGGCTCGTCCCCACCCTGCACATGAAACTGTGCCATCCTGGTGCCAGCTGGAGTTCTCTGTTGAAGCAATCTTTCACACAGAAAAATTCCTTTTGGTCATAATTTAGATGCTTCTATGTCAGTATTTAAGACAGGACAGATAAATGAAAACACCAGGGACCTGGCTACCCACCCCTGGCTAAGGCATTGAGGAGAGAAGCTGCTTCCAAGTGCTGTCCTGGGAAGCTGAATTAACACCATTTGGCTTCCCCAGAGGCATATGAGACCACACTGTCTCTCTCACTGCTTTTATTTCTGACTCCTAAACAGGGACAGCGTTTTTCCCCTTGTTTTTCCCCAGTGCTCAAGGTTGCAGCAGGATAAATGCCCAGCACCCTGCCAGTTCTCACTGTTCCTTTTGTTCCCAGGTTAATGCTACCTGGCGGGATGCCGCTGACAGTAACACAATTGCTCCTGTCTCTCTTGCTCGCAGCACTGGCAGTTCCAGAAAAAATGTCCTAATTTCAGAGAAGGAAATCTGTCTCACTCTTCATGTTAATGCAGTGGGCTCCATCTGGGGCACAACTCATGGCATTTGAGAAAGGAGAATTAAGCCCCACATCCCACAGTATGGATTTTAAAGTAGAATATTTGTTTGGATGCTGGAGTTCCTGTCAAGAGTCCCATTTGCTAAATAATGCCCAGACTTGTATCATATAACAATCCAGTTCTTGGCCCTGGATTCAGCCTAACCTTAACTTAATAAATCAGCCTCCCAAATGTATCTGATATTCTGCACTGGGCAGGTCAAGGTCCTGCACTGTTCTTTGCACTTCTCACAGAAGACAAGGAGAAGCAAGAACCATTTGTTCAAATAACAGTTCTCCCAAGAATATGTCTCAAAAAAATTTAGGAATGAAGCTTGTCTGGATCAAACACTGAGCCTGCAAGCTGGGCTTTTCCTTCCTCTCCTACCTCCCATCATGTGCAGAGTGAGGGCAGCCACATGCTCACTTTGCTGTTGTTTGGTGGCAACACAGGTACAAGGAAAAGAGGCTGGAAGAGGCTGTAAGGGTTAACTACAACCTCTGGCCATCACTCAGTGTAAAACTCAAAAGTCACGTCTTTATCCTTTTCCCTGTTATTTTTTTTTTTTTACACAGATGGAGGAAACCTGTATCAGTGAGCATGAGGGATGTATTGGGAGGGAGCATTCTTACAGATCCTAGAGACAAAGAGCAGTATTAGCAGGACAGCAGCACTACCACAGCATGTCAGCTCAGAGACCAGACTGTAAGCAGCAGCAAGCAAAATCCACGACTGAGGAAAGGGAGAGAAAGAAAATCCCGTGGTTTTAACTCAGAACAGTGTGCTCCCAAGGTGATAGCAGTCAGCAGATCTTTACAAAGAGAGACTTGAGGAGCAGACGGGGGCACTGGTGCACTGCAGGCCACAAACTGGTTTGTTACTGGGTGAGGGGTTGGGCCATACTGGGCAGAGCTTGGCTCCTCTTGTGGACATAGAGGCTGTTTGAAAAGCACTCCAGCTGAAAGCATGTGATTTCTTTTTTTGTGTGTGTCTTTTGCACTGTGGCACCCAGCTGTCCCCGTGCCAACAGCCAGCAAAGAGCTCCTGATGCTCATCCCTGGTTTCATACACAGTGCCTGCTGATCCAGTGTGCCTAAAGATACTGCTGACAGCCCCACTGGGATGATTTTGCCAAATTCCTACTCCAAAAGCCCACAAATAACCAAGGTCTCCTTACCTTTGGGTGTCAGTAATGCACCACCAAGCCCAGGCCCAGCCTCCATATACATATTGCTTCTCATCAGAGCCACAGCAGCCACCTGCAGCACAGCAGAGAGCACAGAGACATCAGCATTACACACATGCACATGCTCTTAGACAGGGATTAACTTACAAGGAGAGGAGTTCATACTCTTCCTCCTCTCCATGGGCTTCACATGGCAGTTTTCCCAAAGCAACCTTTCTTGGAATTGTCTTACAAAGTTGGAAAATAGTATTTGTATAATTCACTATGACTAACAGTAACACACAGAAAGGCACTGTATCTCAAAACAGGCCTTTATTTTAGTTTTGTTAAGTCCTTTTAGCAACAGGAATCAATATAAGTATCTTAAACTGACATTAACTGTTATGGAAAGCCACATAAGAAATCTACCTCCTTTCCTTCACACCACCCTTAAATTCCCACAGAAGCTCTCAAGTCAGTACTGGCTGAGGGAAGAACCCTTGAGCTCCCAAAAAATACCTCCTAGTTCTGGCTTGTGCAAGTAGCACAGTGTCTGATGCTTTGATGGCCCATCAGAGTTGGATGTGCCCAAGATTCAGGAAGCCTTCAGAACTCTTTTGACACATTTAAGATTTGATCCTGGTGAAGCTGGAAGATGCTGTCTGGATTTTCATAACTTTGATTTGAGGAACAAGACACCTGCTGTCTTTAAGAGAGCACCCTGCCAGTGATCAGCCCTGGTATTCATGGCTGGGAAGGGAGGAACTCTGCAGCTCCCCAGCTCAGACCAGGGCTGGGAGATGCTGACTCTCAGGCAGATCGAGCCAGAATTCCCTCTCTCAGCTGCTCTCCATAATCACTTTTACTCCAGCAGTGCCCGAGGGCCTCAGCAAGGCGAGTGCTGTACAAACAGAGCAACAGACAGTTCCAGCTCTGGGAACCGATCCATGCAGGCAAGAGAGCCGGCACAGAGGGAGAGCAGGAACACAGAAAACTCAGTGGCTGTGGGAGCTTTGGGCTGTGGAAGGAGAAAGGGAGAAGGATGAAGCCAGCAGCCCTTTCAAGAGAAATGACCAGCATTGTTTGCTACTATAGGTCAAAACGAAAAAGCAGAAGCCAGTGTGCCTGCAGGGCTCTCCGACTGCAGGAGGGGACTCTGTCCTCCTTGTTCTCCTCCTCCTCCTCTTCTTGCTCCTCCTCTTCCTCCAATCCCCCATCATTTAGCCATCTCCTGCCTACTTCCAAACAATGTCTGCTTCCAGACACTGCTCACACACTGCCTGCTTCGCTGCCTTCCACGCAATGGTTGACAAACCAGCTTCTATCTACAATCTACAATTGTAGAACTGCCCCATCTACAATTCTTCACCTTGTGTTTCAGTAAGAATTAAACACAAACAGGAAAAGGTTTTACTTTTTCAGATCTCCTAGAGGAATATTTTCCTGTCACCTCTGAGCCAGCCCTTGGATAGCTTTTTCCCGTAGCTGGAAGGCTATTTCAGCCAGGCAAGTGTTACAGAAGCTGATGATACAACATCCTGCAGTAACCACAATGCCTTTAACATTTCTTGGAGGGCGTCAGCCTGGTTAGCTCAGCCTTTCAGCCAGGCCCTTGTTTTCCAAGAACAGGAAGGGAGGTGTTCCTGGCACTCAGAAAAGCAGCACCACATGGAAAGGTATTTTATTTCCCAGGGTCTATGTGGTCTCTACTGAACTTCAGTTAATTTTTTCTTAATAATATCCTGAGAAAGCTCTGCACCCGAAACCCACCATTGTTACAGGAAAGTGCCTTTCCACACAGATGTTCCAATCTGCAGGAAACGCAAGGAAATACTTTATTTAGTATCACACACAAAACGAGCTCCACATTTGCTTCCTGGTGCTACACAACACAGCTGCAGAGCATGGTCTACTGAGCTAGATTATATGTCAAAACTGTCCAAAGCCTAAAAAAAACAAGGAAAACTAACACATTAAGGAGGAGTGGGATGCCAGCCAGTTGCTTTCACACATGCTGGACGTCTGAGCGCAGCAGAGCTCCGTCCTGGTAAGGCTGAGGAGCTGAGGGCTCATTTTCCATGGCAGTCCTGCTGCCTCTTTCTCAATTCTCAGGCAGCAAGTGAAAAAGGAACCAATAAAGCAAGGCTAAAGAATAAACCCTCTTGCACAATGAGATTTGGCAGAGAAATTGCCTTTTCCAGCTATAATACGCCCACTGTTCCAGCAGACTGGGTCTCACAGTCGCTTCCACAAACAGCCACCGTGCCTCTTCCGGGGCAGTGTGCAGGGCCACAAATGGAGGATTCATAGCCAGGGAGCTGCCAGCCAGCTTGGCATCTTCCCAGTCAAGGGGTCCCATGTTCAAGCAAGAATTCCCAGAGCCAGGAGAAAGCACGTTGTCTGTTTGTTTGTGGTTTTTTTGTTATGAAATAAGATTAATCGCTTGGGAGTTGGTGGATAAAAGGAGCGCTCAGCAGATGCAGGAAGTGAGCAAGGAAGAACTTGAGCCTCAACATTTCTGGGGACACAGGGCTCAAAACATCAAAGCTGGGATGGTCTGAACAAGCTGTGTGTTGTTTGCTCTCCCAGGTAACTCAGGCACTGAGTTACCTTTCTGGCAGGAAGTGGTGAGCTCCAATAACAGGTCAGGGTAAACAAGCTGCTGAATACAGACAGATCAGGAGAAAGTTGACAATTGGAAACAGTTACTGACAAAATATAATGCAGAGACAGAGGAAGGCAAAACCATACATGAAGAAAATCACATCCTAAAGCAGGGCCCAGACCAAAGTCAGTGTCTGGTTCTTAGGCCTTGCTGTGTGTATAAATTAGGCTTTGCTCACATGCAGAAATGGTACAAGATTAACAAAACTTAATTTAAAAAGATGCAGGGTTCTGAGTTGAATCCATAAAAGCCTCTGATAGTCACTGCAGCAGATGAAAGCAGATTACACTGGCTATCTTGTTCTGGATGTAATCTATATGAAAATTACTTAATGAGTAACAATGCCATAGAGAGAGTTTAAAAACATTTCATAACTCATCTCGTAAACAGCAACTCAGAGAAGACAAACAACAATGAAGCTACACAACAAAATCACTGAGATACTACCTCAAAATTCCTTCTGGAAACCAAAAGGAAAGGTCTGAGGTTATTGTCCACCTCCTTCTAACAGGCTTTCCAAAGAGTAATTTGCAAGTCCTGTAGATTTAACAAGCACATGACAAGGGAAACCTTGAGCCCCACCACATTCAAAAAGGTGAAGAAGCACCTCCTGAGAAGGAAAGATCCCAGATGAGCTGTGTAAGGGCCCTTTTGAGCACTCATGACCTGAGACCAGCTGCAATGCTGCACTCAGCAACCCCTGAGCATCACAAGCAGTGAGAAACCAGCTGTGGGGAAAGAGCTTTGCCAAAATGGCAAACTTGAATCTGCAGGAGCACTCAGTTAAACCTGGCAGATGACCATGAGTGCCACTGCAAGTCTCCTGCACAGCTTGCCTGGTGCAAGAGGTGGAACACCCCAACCACAAGCCTGGAAAAGTTTGAACTGTATGAACTGTATGGACACAGGGCAAAACCTCATGAGATCCAGCTGAAGCTGCTTGCTCCTTCCCACAAACTCCTACTTCTTTGGAGGCTAAAGAACTGGAATTACACCATCAGTGTGAGGATTCAGGTGGCTCTTGCTGCCCACCACATCTTTCCACAGGACATGGCCTGGACCTTCTCGTCCTATTTTCATGCAATAGACTCTTCTCACCTAAATGAAACTTCTACATTTCGACTTCCTGAACTGCACTGGGTTTTGTTCAGCCCATTGGGTCAATCTCCAGAGTTAGTTTTGATCCTGATCCAGCACTTCAAAGCTCTCAAACCCATTCCCAGCTCAGTCTGCAAATTCAATAAGCACATTCTCGATTCCATTATCCAAGCCAGAACAAGGAACTTACTTCTTTCAGCTGAACAGTGAGCTACTGTCAGGTTTCCAGGCAATGGTCTTCCAGGCAGTTTCATATACATTTCATAATATCTGAGAAACCAGTTCCTTTTGCACTGTGGACTGTAGGTCTCTTGCAGGAAGGGCTGCAAGAGCCTCATGAAATCTTTATTTCAGGCTCTCAACTTAGAAAAGTAATATGAACAGAAACAGCTTCAACTACAGAGATTTAGGCAACTGTTTGGTAACTGTTAGATGAAGTGGCTACTATAAATACAGATTTCCTTATTGTGACAATGCAGAAATATTGTAGCACTGTGTTTCAAAACCAGCAGATTGACTTTTAGCCCGAAAAGCTGCATTTAACCAGGCTGAAACCCAAACCCAGCATTTCACAGCCTGTTTGGCTGGTGGGAACATTCAGGTATCAGGATGAACAGGTACTTTGTGTACCTCCCTGCAAACTCTACCAGCTTCAGTTGTGCTCAGTGCCAGGCGCCTGCCAAAGCCTCCTCACACCTTGCACCAAGGAGTCTCCCAGGAAAGTCAGACCCACCATTTGGGGAGACTCAAGGCTCTGTGGGGCATCCTTACAAATCCTGGGCTCCACAATTCACCTATGGATGGATCAGCAGTGCAGTTTCTTAGAAGGAGGTTGATGTTGCTCAGCAGGGGAAGGACAGCAGTGCCAGCCGAGTGCTGAGCTGTGCCTGGGAAGCAGCTTCCCAAATAAGGCTACAAAGCTCCACTTCCCCAAGGCACAGCTGGCTGCTTCTTGAGCACTGGAGGATCTCGAGTGTCTCAAAGAAAGTGAAAAATCCTCCTCAGAAAAACCTACATGCCAAGGGAGGCCCAGGACCAAAGGCCAAGGGGCACACACAGGCTGAGAAAAGAAAATAAAGAAAACCCTCCCACAAAGTGAAGTCTTTCAAATAACTACCACATGACAATTCAAGACTGCAAGCCAAAAGCCCGCCTCTAATAATATTTGGTTTATTTAAATTAATTTAACTAAAATTTATTTAATATTATTTTGGCTTATTGGTAATTATTATTAGTTTCTCCTTCTCTTTTCCTCTCTCCCTAAATCCAACTTAGTATCACACAAATTAGTGCTGGCTCAGGAGATCCTCCTTGCTTTTTCCCGGAGGGACATGGCTCAAGTTCCTGGAATTTCAACGGCTTGTAGCTACACCCTCTCACTAATGCCCTGGCAGTCGCCCTGCACATGGGCACAGAGGAGCTGCAGGGCCCTGCAGAGCTCCCACACGGTGCCCTCAGGATCCAGCAAGTACCTGCAGACTACACTGGGCAGCAGCTGAGGAAAACCAGTCTGCTGGCAGCTCCAAACCCCATCCCAGCTGGCAGAACCCAGGCTGATCTCTGCCCCCTTCCCAAAACGCAGCTGCACTGCGAGGAGCGTCCTGGGCTCGCCACTCCTGGCTGTGGAAAAGCACCACGCCTGGAACTGCAAGCAGATGCCACAAATTCCTGCTGGCTCATCCTACAAGCTGTGTTTTGTAAACTCCAGAGCTGAACAGAAGCAAACCCAAGCTCCTGGGACTAAAGGGAATCCCAGCACACCTGGAGCACAGCTTCCCAATCTTCCCATGAATGTGGCATTTCAACAAGCAGTGCCAGTTTTGACAGGGGTTTCTTTGGAGGGAAGCACAACATCAAGCTCTGGATCCCACTGGGAACTGCAGACCAGGAAAACTGCAAGGAATACTGCTGCTCTGGGCAGCTCCTGGGTGAGGTTTGTAACTCCTCAGAAGCCACCACCAGAGTGGGCATATTTGTTTACAGAACTGCAGCCTGTTCCTGGCATCTCCTCAGGAATTCCCATAACAGGTCTGTCATCCAGAGAGATGAACTGATAACAGATCAGCCACAGCTTGCTGGAGGCTGTGACTCCAAAACCACAATAACATAGTTGCAAGCCAGGCAGAACTGTGACTGGAGGCACATCCTTGATGCTCATATGTATTTTCAAGGTGTTCATTACCTTGCAGCTGACCTCAGCCTGTGACAGAGCGAAGCTCCCAGCCCTCACATCACCTAACAATAATTAATTCACCTAACAATAATGAATTAATTAATGAAATAAGCCTGGTCCATGCCAAAGTGCAGCCTGGAGCCTCAGCAACATTGAAGCAGCTACAGGTTGAATCAGACATGGGGATTTCACTGCTGGTTTGTTTAACCCCAACCTCAGTGACCTCAGTGAGCTGCTGGTGATATTCCACATGTCCAGCAGGCATCACCTGCATCCAGTGCCAGCAGTCCAGGTGATGTGCTGGTGAGGAAGCTGCAGGATGTGAAGGATTAAGATGAGCACTGCAGCGCTCTGCTGCAGGGGGATGCTCACACCCAGCTCCCCTTCCCTGGCAAATCCAACCTGTGGCCGGGAACAGGACGGCTTCCCGGCAATCCCAGCCAAAGCCTGTTGGCAGGGACACAGAGTTTTGCTGGTGCCACTGCCTGACATCACCTGAAATCAGCAGCTGAAATCGCAGGTGCTGCAGCTGCCGCCGGGCCTCGCCCACCGCTCTGCGCCGCTGGGACCCCACCCGGAGCCTCAGCTCCATTACAGCATCTCCTCGTCTATTCCCAAATCACTCAGGGCCCTCCTGGGACAGGAATCCCTCCTAGAAACCCTCGGAGTGCCCTCACAGCCAGGACTCCTCGATTCCCCCCTCCTTGCACATCCCATCACAGAGACCCCCCCAAATTCCCACAGGTTCTCTCCATGACAGTGTGCCCCCTGATAGGGACTCCTCAAGCCCCTGAGAGTCCCCTCACAGCCAGGACCCTCCGATTTCTCTCCCCCATCACAGAGACCCCCCCTCTGCAGCTCCCTCAGGGCCCCCCAGTGATCGAGACTCCTCAAATCGCCGAGAACTCCCTCTCAGGCAGGACGCCCAAAGCCCCCTCCTAACACACCACATTAGAGACCCCTCCCCAATCCCTCAGCGTCCTACCATGACAGGGACACCCTGACAGCCCCCTCACAGCCAGGACCCCCGTTCCCTCAGAGTGCCCTCCGTGTCTCCCCACAGCCCCTCTGTCCCGGCCGTACCTGACACCACCAGCGCCTCGTTGGGCCCCACCGTGTGGCAGTTCCCCATGACGGCCCCGCCGTCGACCGCCCCCACAATCCCCCGCGCCTCGCACGGCGGGGGCGCGGCCCGCGGGTGCCGCCATCTTGGGGAGGTCGGTGACACACCCCCGGGGCGGGGCCGGGGATGCCGCCATCTTGGGGAGGTCGGTGACACACCCCAGGGCGGGGCCTGGCTGTGGGCGCCGCCATGTTGGGTGCCGCGTGCGCGGGAACATGGGGGCGTGCGCATGCGCGGTGTGCAAGGGAGGGTCGTGAGTGTGAGACTGATGGGTGTGCAAGGTGTGTGTGTGTGTGTGTGTGTGTGTGTGTGTGTGATGATGTGTGTAAGGGGTGTGTGTGTGTGTGTGTGTGTGTGAGACTGATGGGTGTGCAAGGGGTGTGTGTGTGTGTGACACTGCATGGGTGTGAGTCCTGCAGTGTGTGTGCAGAGCCAGATGTGCTGCTCTGCACACACATCCCCTTGCACACTCGCTCACTGTCACCCTCCCAGCTCTGCTGCACGTGCTGGGTGTGCAAGGGCCGGTGCCCCTCGCTCAGCCCCATTCCACACCCACACAGCACCCCCCGCGCTCCCTCGTCACCACCATCACCTTTATTGTGCTGTGGGAGCAGCGAGTCCCTCCCGGTGTCCCTCCCGGTGTCCCTCCCGGTGTCCCTCCCGGTGTCCCCCCGCCGCCCCCAGCCCCACCAGGCGCTCGCTGCCCTCCCAGAGCGCCCGTGCCAGGCGGTCATCGCGCCCCGCTGGCCACGGCAGCCGGGGCCCGCAGTCGGTGAGGTAGCGGCCGCTGAGGGGCTCGAGGCCGTCCTGCGTGGCACAGTCCAGCACCACCTGCGCGCCCTCGGACGCGTCCAGGAACAGCAGCCAGGCCAGGGGCAGCAGCAGCAGCTTCAGCCACAACGGCGCGTGCCGGAACAGCGAGGTGTTGACGAACCCTGTGGGAGATTGGGACGTGTGAGGTGTCTGTTCCTCTGTGTGTCCAGTGGATGGGCACAAAAGGGACATGGCCAGGGTGGCCTCAGCATGGGCAGCAGAGCTGTGATTGTCCCCAGGCACTGCCACGCTTGTCCTGGCAGTGCAAGGCTGGGGGGGTGTGTGAGTGTGTCCCATGCGAGGAGGGCTGTGAAGGGACACATGAAACAGGACACGCTGTATAAAGAGATATGTTGTGCCAAGGGAGGCTGTAAAAGGAACACGTATCAAGGAACACAATGCAAGGGGACAAGGTGCAAAGGGACATGCCAAGATAAGGGGCACACCATGAAAACGGACACTGTGCACAGGGACACACCATATAAAGGGACACATGCAAAGGGCCACACCGTGCAAGGGAGAGATGCTCCCCGTGCAGGAATTCCCTGTGAAAAGGCTGCAGAGCAGGAGCCCACCCCCACAGAGGGACACCACAGGACACGCAGGTGAGCAGATCACACACAGGCACCGGGGTGAGCTGGGCCCTACCTGGGTGCACGGCGTAGCAGGTGACCTGCGTGCCCTGCTCGCGCGTGGCCAGCTCGCGGGCGTGCAGCACGTTGGCCAGTTTGCTGTCACAGTAGTCCTGGAAGGTGGAGAACAGCCCCGAGGGCGGCCGGCCCAGCGACTCGGGGCGCAGGCGGCCGGCGCAGTGGGCACTGGAGGCCACGATGACCACCCGGCTGGGAGCGCAGCTCCGAAGCCGCTCCAGCAGCAGCTGGGTCAGCAGGAAATGGCCCAGGTGGTTCACCTGGAAGGGCAGGCTGAAGCCATCCTCTGTCGTGCCCCCGGCGCTCACCCCTGCGGAGTGAGGAGGCAATGGCAGCTTGTGGCGGTGCCCCGGGAGTGCGGAGGGGATTTGGGGTCCAGGCACTCACCCGCGTTGTTGATGAGGATGTGCAGCCTGGGCTCCTGGCGCAGGAAGGTGCTGGCAAAGGCTCTCACTGAGCGCAGGCTGGCCAGGTCCAGGTGCATGAACTGCACCTCGTTGTTCCCTGTCTCCTGTGGGTGCAACAGGGACTGGGCCAGGGCCAGGGGGCTGGAGCCTGCCACGGGCAGGGGGATGTTCTGGGGACTGGATCAAGGGCTACATTGTGCTGGGACCCCCAGCATGGGAGGCTGCAGGGGGTACAGTGTGCCCCACCTTGGAGTATCTCGGGTTGCCTGGGGATGTTCCTATGGGGGTGGCTGAAGGGTTGTTCCTGGGATGAACCCATGGGGGATTTTTGGGGGTTAATCATGTGATGCTTAGAGATGTCCTGTTGTGTGTCTTGCATGGTGTCCTGGGGGTGCTCAGGGATGTCCTGGGGTGTTTTATGGGCACCCTGGGCTGCTGAGGCAGCGTCCTCAACGTGCCCATGGAGGTATCTGGGGGTGTGCATGTGATACCCAAGGATGTCCCACGGGGGTACACTGGGGGTATCCCGGGAGTGTCCTGGAGTTGCCCATTGGGTGCCCTGGGGGTGCCATAGGGTTTGGGGATGTCCCGTGGGTGGGAATGCCGGGGGTTCCCGGGGGCTCCCGGCGCTCACCCTGCGGATGCGGCTGGCGGCGGCCTCTCCCCGCCGGGCGCTGCGGGTCGCCAGGATAACGCGGGCCCCGCAGCGGGCGAGCTCCAGCGCCGTGGCCGCGCCGATGCCGCTGCTTCCCCCTGCGGATCGGAGCGCGGGGGTGAGCGGGGGCAAAGGCCGCTCCGGGGCCCGTCCCGGCTCCCCGCCGGTCGCTCACCGGTGACGATGGCGGTGCGGCCGCGCAGCTCGGGGCGGCAGCGGGGCCGCGGGGCGCCGCTCAGCCCGTACCGGAGCAGCGTGTACAGCGCCAGCAGCACCCCCACAACAAGCAGCACCCAGCCCATCCCGCCGCCGCCGCTCCGGGCAGCCCCGGCCCGGGCAGCCCCGCCCCGCATCCCCGCCCCGCTCCGGCATCCCCGCCCCGGCGGGACGGACCGACGGACGGGCGGGCGGACGGGGCAAGGTCTGCGCGGCTGCAGGAGACGGGAGAGCTGGGTTCGTGCGGCGGTGGGAGCAGAGACAGAGAGAGGTGAGTGCGGGCAGCGCTGCCCCCCGATCAATGTGCTGCCCCGAGGGGTGGGAGATCACAGAAATGGTGGGAATGGGAGGTCATCTAGTCCAGCCCCCTGCTCAAGCAGTGTCCTCTAGAGCACTGAGAACTGCGCCTGGATAGCTGAATATCTCCAGGGATCTCCCACCTTTTGGGGCAGCCTGTTCCGGTGCATGGTAAAGTAGTTCTTTCTCATGTTCAGGTGTAACTTCCCTTGCTCCTGTTTCTGCCCTTGCCTCTCGTTCTATTGCTCAGCACCCCTGAGAAGAGCCTGGCTCCATCCCATCTGCTCTCACATCCCGTTCCCATTGATGTATTTGAGAATTAGATCTCCTCCTCAGGCTGCTCTTCTGCAGGCTGAACAGGCCCAGCTCCCTCAGCTCTCCCTCGTAAGTGAGGTGTGCCAGCCGCCTGATCTTCCAGGACACTTTCAGGCTATGTCTCTTCTGTCCTGAGGAGCCCAGAACTGGATGTGCCCCATCCCTGGAAACATCTGAGGTGAGGTTGGGCCACACTGAGTTGAAGGTGTCCCAGCACATTGCAGGGACTTGATGACCTTCAAGAGTCGCTCCTTCCTCAACCAATTCCATGATTCAATCACCTTCCAGTCCTCACCCTCAGAATCCTCCCACATCCCAGGCAGGACACCAGGGTCCCTCCATCCCACCCTAGCCTTGACTCCCAGCTCAGGCTCCTCTGCAGTCAGACACTCTGGGGAAGCTCCAGGTTGTGGTGACACAAGTGAAGACAGACAATCGAGAAAACAGAATGTGAAGTATTTTTTTTTATATACAGAATACAGGAAAGTTTCTGTAAAGTCTAAAACGTTACAATTACTATGTACAGTGGAACTAGCTGTTCTGCTGCGGGGAGGTGGCAGAGAAACAAAAGAGACAGACAGGTTACGACAAAGGATCTGCTACAATAGACAATTTGAGGAACGTCATACCACATGTAGCACTGTACACAGCTTTAAAACATTGAAAAATGCCATCACTGATGTATTTACACAGAATCCAACACTTTTCCTTATTTGAAATAAAAAATAGGATGGACACCAGGAAAAGAACTCATTTCTCACTGCCCATAATACACAGTAGCTACTTGTAGTGCAACCATAGCAGGGAGGGATGGGAAAAATAACTGTGGGAAGAAGAGCGCTTCTTTACATTAAATAAAACAATGATATTGTATAGATTTGCTGTATGAAAACTGTATTTCTCTTTTAATATAAAACTATTGTCACTGGCACAAAATAGAACAAGTTTCTGATTATTTTACAACTGCATGGGAACTATCTGTCAGAGAGAGTCCTCGAGTCAGACAGCGGTCACCCCTCGCTCTGACGCGTCCTGCTCTCACTGCAGTTTTCCTTTTAAAATGAAATGTATAGTACAAATATATGTGCAAATGCCCCTAAAACTTGAGCAAAAAAGAAAAATTAAAAAAAGTTAAACGTTCTTCATTTCATGCAAACGGCGTGTGAACAGTCTCTGGGCCGACACAGAAAAATCCCACCTCGGTTTGTACATTTTTGCATTGTAAAGAGTCTGAGGGCGTTTTCCTTACTCCAAAAAGCTCTCTTCCTAAAAATTCCTAGGGAACTGAGTTGGACCGCAGCACGGGCACCTGGTGGGGTTTCAGAGAAAGCTTCTCCTCCAAGTCCATATCTTGTACTAAGGCAGTGTCCCCCTTGGGCTGTTTGGTCGCAAATTCGGTGATGCTGAAAACGAACTGCAGGCAGCCCAGCTTGATGTAACTGCCATGGTGGAGCAGGGCCGTGCCCTCCCAGCCAGCCCCGCTGCCCCCGATCAAACTGGAGCTGCTGGCTTTGCAGTTACAGGGTTTTCGATGCTGCCCTTGTGCCTGGGAGTTCATCACAGCAGCCTCTTCATGCGCCTCCTCTTCCTGTTTTCTGCTTTTATGTCGTTCTGGAAAAGAATAAAAAAAACTGTAAGGTTTGGGCAGGTCAGCAGCAGCTTGTTTTCATCAACAGGGTTACTGCTGAGGTGCCTCATGGGTAAAATCCTTCAGCCATGAGGGATTTCAGTCTGCAGTGAGCAGCTGATCAAAGGGAAATGGGAATCTCCTCACAGCCCTGGAGAGGTTGAGGCATTTACATATCTATTTTGGCAGCCCAAAAAGAGGAAGCTGATCAGGTGGAGAGCAGGAGTGAGCGATGCAGGGACAGAATGCCTGCAGCACAGCCCAGATCTTCTCACAGCCTGAGAAGGGAGGACATGCATGGGGAAATGCCTCAGGCCTGCTCCAAACTGGCTGCTCACTGAGACCTGGAGCTTGGTAACTCCTGTACTGGAGGCTGGGGTAGGATTTAGGTCAGAGCACAGAACTCCTCAGGCTGCAGAGGAAGGTCTTGTGTAACCCCAGCTGAGGGCTGTGGCAAGGCTCCCCTTTTTGCACCAGCCAGTGCAGAACAATGGGCATCAACAAGGAATTGGTTTCCACCTGCTCCTGCCCCCTCTCAATGAACTCCCTGTGGTGGTGGTACAACACTCACTTATCACACTCTGCACTTTGGCAACAATACTGCTGGGAGGAGTGGGTGTCATCTTCTCCGAGAAGTCACACGAATACAGAACATTGTCCACGGTCGTCCCATGCTCACTGTAGTTCAACAGCTCATAATGCTTCGTATTCTGAAAAGAAATGCAAGAGCAGGGAATCAAGACATGAAGTCATAGAATGGTTTGGGTTGGAAGGGACCTTAAGGACCATCTTGCTCCACCCCCTGCATAGGCAGGGACACCTTCCACTAGACCAGGTTCCTCCAAGCCCCATTCAACCTGGCCTTGAACACTGGTTGGGGCAGCCTGTGCCAGGGCCTCACCACCCTCACAGGGAAGCATTTTTTCCTAATATGCAAGCTAACTCTGTCAGCCAGAAGTGCTTCTGCTCATACACACCTCTTTGGAGCACTGAAACACAACTTCTTCCTGTTGCCAATAGTGGTCAAATAAGAACTGGTAAACATCCTCCAGCTTCAGAGACCACCAACCCAATCCCCCTGCTCACAGAACAACCAGCCTTCCAGGAGCTGCTTTCTGGCAGAGAAGGATGGCCAAAGGGAAGTGGGTTTTACCTACTGCACTTGAACCAACACATCTTTTGGAAACAGGATATTCAAGCAGATGCTCACAAAAGCAAGCATTTTACAGGTGCACCTGATGTAAACTTGGCTTGAGACCTGTGCCTAGCAGGAAGAGATGAGCTTTGGAAAGCAGGCACAAGAGGGCAAGAGGGATGCCACGTGCTGCAGCAGCCTCAGGACAGGGGCAGTCTGGGATTCACAGCCTTGTGCAGACACTGAAATGCCAGCAGACATTACTGTGACACGCAGCGTTACACAAGCGGCGTCACGCTCAGCTGAGCTTTGTGGAGGATGTTGCCAGAGCAGAGAAGATTTCAGGTTAGCTCACAGAAATCATCTGAGAGCTCAAGATCTTGTCCCTCAGGGACTAGAAGGCTTTAATCAAGTTACAAAAACTCCACATGCACATGAGAGTAGGTTTTGAAGTAACCTGCTAGAGTGCAGAAGGGGAACCTGCAGAGAGAGCTCCAGGAAGCAGAATTCTCCCTCTCCAGTGACCACAGCCATAGCAGACACACTAGAGGGTCAAAGATCAGTGCCTGGAGCCTGATTTATGTCTGATCACTGTGAGGAGATGCTTCCACACAGATCTACTGTCAGGATCCCATTACTGAGTATGTTTGGTAGCTTGTAGGGCACTGGAGGAATGGCTAAAGCTGGCTGGGGGTTAATCCTGGATCCTCCGGAGCTGGTTGACAAATGGTGATATAAAAGACTCAATCTTGCTTCAAAGACTGTTTCCATGCTAAGAGACATCTCCAGCAGTGCTGTTACTGGCAGGCCTGCTGGTCTGTTTACTTCAAGAACAAACTAATCTCTGGGCTGTAGCTAAGTAGAAACTGTAGGTTTCTATTTATGCTGCGAGCTTAACTGAAGTTTTAGCTAAATAAATAATTTACAGAAAACTGCAGACGCTATGAATGCTTTGCTCCCTCATCACACTTGAATACAAGGGACTTAGAGCAGTTCCCTGGTTTGTTCCAGCTGAGGTTTGATGTTGACACATGAAGTTTAGCTTTTATTAACAACATATCCAGATCAAAAAGTATCAGACCATGTCTATGTCCTTTTCTTTCCCTAGACACCAGCAGTGACAGTGCTGACTTGTGGACAGTCCTTGCCCACAGGCAGTAAGAGAAATTGTGCTGGCAGAGCCCTGTGCTTCAGAAGAAGGTTTGACAGAAAATGCTGACACAGCCTCCACTGGAGTAAAACCTGGCTCTTACTTTGTAGTCCACAAAAGGAGCACCACACAAAGACAACCTGCTGCCTGCATCTCCAGCTCCCACTGCCATGCGCACCAAAAAAAGAAAACAAAATAATAATGAAAAGAAAAAAATCACTCAGGCACTCACCTCATCATAGAATATGCAGGCATGTTTGCCAGACACATAGTTACAGTGACCATAGCTTGTAAGGCACACATCCATATCAGCTCCTGTCATGGGGGAGGACAAAACAGGCTCAGTTCGTATTGTAAGAAAAAAAACTGTCAGGCAGCAGAGAACAACAGACAGAATTAAACTTCAATTAGCAAAACAACAGGGGAGCAACTGCTTTTGTCCTGCTCCCAGGACTGCATGAATAATGCTTCGATAAGCCACCAACAAAGTTTCAGTGGGGGAAGGGAGCCAGCAGCTCCACAAAGGTTGAAGAGCATTTCACTGCTCCTGGGTCAACCCAGAGCATCAGAAGAATCTAAGCAACAAGAAACAAAACATAACTCTCCTCTCCATCAGTCAGGCATTACCACTCCATGGCAGCTGTTCTAGTTATGACACCAGGTGACAGAGCTGCCACCCACACAGATACAGGCAGATGGGGGATTTCCACACTTCTTGGTAGTGCAGAATCCCAGTACAAGTGGCCACAGTGAGTCTGTTTCCTTTGACACTCACTTGGCACAGACCTTAGGGAGGGTTCAGGGAGAACCACCCTGATTCTGAAAGGGCAGAGCAGGAAGAAGCTACTCACCTGTCCCAATGTAGAGGGTTCGATAGCACATATTGACTGCACCCCCCAAGCCCATCAGAGGATAGAACACCGCCCGGGCTTGCACTTCCTTTCTTTGCGCTGCAAGATAAAAAGAAATCACTTGAACAATGTTATCAGCTGGGAAAGCTGCTTGACCCCAGCGTTCCCAGCTCAGAAAGCACAGACCCTAAGGAGGATGCAATCAGCTTTGGCCTAAGCACCAGTTCCCAACCCTCTAGGAACGTTTGTGCATTAAACCTCTTTTTGCCAGTCAGAGAAAATTGCTTTCTCATAACCTACACAAGCCATGCAAATGGGGAGCATTAACACAGAGTGTGCACAATGGAGCCACGCTGAGGAATACACAAGCCTTCTACCACTGGCTTCTTTCTTAATCTCTTCTACTCTAGCTAATCAAAGAGCTCAGTCTTTGCTCTCAAAGTGCTACCTAAAAAGAATTGGTGCTGGTGAATTCACCAACTTAACAGCTGTGATTTCATTTCTAGTGGAAGCTGCAGGAAAAACACCTGGGCTGAATGGGGATTGGCAGGGACAAACCCAGCTCCCAAGACAGGGTGATTAACTGGACTCTTTTACCCTCAGGTCAGTCTCTATGGCATACTTGACAATGGCTGGTCCAGGGCTGAGCCTCCAGAGCAGCTCCAAGTTCAAATCACACACTCACATGCCCACGTTAAGAAAATCTGTGGAACAGCTATTGGGCCACACAGGCCTAACCAGGATTTCAGCACTCTTTTGAAAGAAAACCCCTTATACAGTGAGTTGAAGCCTCTCCTGACACCACATCTGCAGGACAGCAAGAGGGTGAAATCAAAGGACAGAACATGAGGATTATGAAAGACTGCAGAGGTACCTACATCAAGAATCGTGGCCACACCAAGTGGCATCACAGGTTCCACCTCTGCCTGGCTGCCCTGCATGAATCCTTTCAGCTGCCTGGCTCTGCAGGGCTCACTGAAGGCTTTGGATCTAACATTTCATCAGCAATGCTAAGCAGCCAGTTGGATGCATCATTCCTGCCCAAAAAGGGTGATGGGTTAAGACAGCACCAATCTGCCTTGAGAAAGGCAGACTGCTGAAGAATTCCAGACCAGGAAGGCAGCTCATACCACAGCCTGCTGCTGTGTCCTGCAGCAGCCATCACAAGAAGACTGACAAAGCATTTAGGGAATGCTGTGATGCTAAAGCAGGCAAGCACAGAGCTTCAGAAAAAGATTACTGACTGACTTCCAAAGATTTTATCTCGGATATTTACCCCCAGGCCTAGCAGAGGGGGAGCAGAGAACTGCTTCCACAGCAAGGCAGTCCAGTTAGTGCTTGAAAGCAGATTAAACTGACTGGCTGCATGCAGAGGAACACGAAGCCACGTTCACCCTGCAGTTTCAGGTGATACCAATGGTAATAAACAAAGCCAAACTGGGGAATCTGGAGATTTGCAAGAAAAATTCAAGTTGTTTTCCATTACTGGCATTAGTCTTATGTAGTGGTGGCTTCAGCTTAACATTTTGAACAGGCAATGACAATGTCACACATATATTCTGTGCTCCTCTTCTTGTGCTCGTATCACAAGCAACTCCTCCAGAAAGAGAGCAGGGATTCATAGATTTCTCTTGCCCATCTCAAAAGTAAAAGTGCAAAGAAAAGCCACCAAGCACCTGAGATGAACCTTCCCATCTCTTGCTAATTGTAAGATGAATAAAACACAACTTCACTAAACATTTCCAGCAGAAAAACTGAAGGTTTGTAAATAATTAAGTAAAGGATCTTGGTGGAGTTTCTGGTCAGTGGATATCCAGAGCAGGGGGATGAGAAGAAAGAAAAGTGAAAGGCAGCATCAGATACCAGAAGAAGAGGGAAATCTCCTTCAAGGAATAGACAAGGGAGTGGCAAATCTATAGCTCAACATAACCCAGCTATTCTAGGTCTGCTCTTACCTTCAATGTGGTTTCCTACAGAAGATTGCTGATGGGAATTGACACTGCTGGCTAGAGACTGAGCTTTGGGAGGAAAGAGCTGATGTATTCTCTGCAAGGCCAGAAACTTGATCAGCTGCTCATCCAACATATTTATCTCAATCTCTGTTAATAAACAAAAAGCAATTAGTAAGTTATTCAGGGAAAGAGTGCAACCTGAACTGGGGATTTAACTGTCCAATTTTCAAACCTGCTGTTTGCTTCAACAGCAAAGACTTGACCAATTCTTCAATATCAAGACTCTTACACATAGGTGAGCTTTTATTTCACATCACCTCCTGTGAGCAGAGTGTGAGGACAGTGCCAGCCATGGCTGGAGAGCTATAACTGAGGCAGCAAGCAGAAGTTTGGGGCAACTAGGGTTGATAAAAGCTGAAAATCTGCTGTTTTGGCTCAGAATCAACAGGTCAGTAGAGATGGCCATTGCACCTCTTTGGACAGCATTTTGGGTCCTTCCTCTGAAGCTCTGCTACCTGGTTAGAAAGTCCAGCCCTGCATCACAGAGAATTGTAACCCCCTTTGAAGCTGCTGCAGGCTCACACTGGAGTCACATGTCCATAGCAGGGTAAATTAAACCAAACATGGCAATTCAGACAATATTATTAATGAGCTTTAGAGCAGATTTTCTGATAACTCTGAAGTGTTTATATTTGTAAAGCCTTACAGAGGTCTGCGTTCTTGCAGCAAGGAGGCTGCATAACCTCTTCTTCCAAGAGCTTTCTCCACATCAACAACAGTTAAAATGGAAAGGAGGAAAAGCTGTAAGAGCCTTTCCCAATAGCAGAGGTGGACTGGGCAGCTGGGGTTCACTCAAAAGAGGGTTACACTGGCAATGCCAGGAGGGCTGTTCTTCAGATTTCACCTCTGTCAACAGCCTGGCTGTGCTACTGATGATTTCTGCTCAGCAATCCCCTCCTGAAGGCACTCTGCTAACATTTGCCATCTCTTGCCAAGTGCAACGAAAGGAAATAAAAACCAGGCCAGTCTAGGAGACTGACGGAAGCAGAAATAAATTATAAAATTAACAGACCCACTGGAGCGTCACCACTCAGGTGACTGCTCTACTACAAGATCTGTTGCTGCTTTACATCCTCCAGCAGCAGCTCTGGATTGCAGCTAGGACAACAACATGGCAGAGCTGCAGGTTTCTGCATGTGAATTCCACCTGGAAAGCAGCCCAGTTGTGATTCTTCCCCAGAAAAGCTTCAGGCAGAAACACTTCATTGGCCTTGCTGCCTTGGCAACACTAGGAGCAGGGAAGCATGTGACATATTTAAGGTAGTGTACACCCAGCCCCTCCCTCACCTGACTACAACCCTTCTTTATCTCTGGAACATTTCCCCAAGCAGAGATGGAATGCTTTAGGGAAGCAAACACACAGGGCTAGCAGAGACTGATGATGAATTAAATACTCACCCCCGTCCATAAACGCTTTCAGGGAACTGGTGAAATCCAACATAGCTGCAGAGTTTGAAGTGAGTGATGAGGGTAGAGTTAAAGCGCTTCCTATGGATAAGGTGCTGGGACTGACCTTACCATCTACAGAGAGAGGTGGTGGAGAGAAGAGATGTCACTGTGACGTTCACCAGACATGCACCCAGTCCTCAGGCTGCCCTTGGCTGCCAAGCTGCTCCAAATGACTCATTTTGCTCATAGTCATGCTTTCAAAAAGGTTTGAACTAGAGGCCAGGAGCTTTCTTCTGCTCACAGAAAGGCTTCTGTGTGCCTGCAACACAGAGCCAAATGTGGTTTCTGCCTCATCTCCAGCTGCTGGAGGAATTCTTGACCTATACATTTAATCTCCTGCTCCCTGTGGTGACACTGGAAAGATGAGCACCAGCTCACCAGGAGCTTGAAGAATTTATTAAACCTAAGAGACATTTGTCAAGTAGCTTGTCTAGGTTTTAACATGAATAAAAAGTACAACTGCCATAGTTTTATTTCTACACAATTATAAAGTCTGGGGTGCACATCATTGTCCACAAGGAATGTGACAGTCATAAGCAGATTTTATTATTTACAAAATAAAACCCTCCTGCTTTGGAAGTGGCCATGCAACTGAAAGAAGCAGTGGCAAATGCCAGGAAACAAAATCCCTGTAATGTGTTGTCAATACCAGATCTTCTTGAGCTGGTTTGCTTATAACTACTGAAATTTATGACAAAAAAAATCATGAGCAATTTGCATTTTTGTACTTGGCAGCAAAATTTGCACACCACAATTTTTGTTATAAATATATTTATCCATCGTGTTAGATATAAAATTTAAATGTTTACACCATTCCCAAGAGACATTGCAGCAAGTAATAATTTTGTAGAACACAAGCTTTGCACCAGAGGCAATTATTTAACATCTTAAGTAACTGCAAAATTATGTAGGGTTTGCAGTGCTCTTCAAACCACAAGCAAGAAGTTTTCTATAATACGGTCTCATTTCCTCTCCCAGAACTTCTTCCAGCCTTGCGTTTCTAAGCAGGGCATGGTCAAATCAGCAGCCTCAGAGTAACCAAGTTTATTCAGGAGGAGGCCAAGTACCCTGGGGACTGCTTCCAAAGGCAAGGCAAAGCTTAGAAGTTACTCATTGAGGAATTTTAGAAAGGATTATAAAAAGATGTTGCTCTGTTGCTTTACCACCAGACCTGAGCCATTCCACACAAGCCTGACACTGAGCAGGCTGGAACTGCATGAGATGTGACACACAGCTCTGTCACGTGCTTTTCAGTGACTGCTCCCACCCAACCTACACAAAGGGTTTGCAGGTTTGAGTCTTGAACTAGTGTGGGGAGAGGGAAAAGGAAGAGAATACCATATGTGAAAGTTTATTCTAGCAGAATTTGAGCTGTGGGCAGTTACTCCAACATCTGTCAACATCTTTGACTTTAAGTTTCCACACTAAAAATGGTTATATACACTTTATTATATTCCTTACTATTACGTAGCAAGTTTTTTGGGTACAATTCAAGATCTCTAGCATATCCAAGTCCTTAACTACCCTGTGTCAGACCAACAGATCCTAAGCAGACTGCAGCTTCCCAGTCCCACATTTCTGTGTAGCTGAAGGCTCCAACAACACCTGCAATAGGGGACACAACCACTGCCTGAACAATTACTCTGGATTAAATCCCAGAGAGCTGCTCTTGTGAGAAGGACTGATTACCTTGCAATCCAAATGGCCATTTGAAACAAACCAGTGGTTTTACAGCAGTGCTGGGGTTTTAAAGCAGCAGCTGTTGAAATAGCGAGGCAGCAGCCAAATGATATAAAACTACTGTTGCTTTCAAGAATTCAACTGACCTACTATCCTGCTTGTCAGGACAGTTCCCCCCTCAAGTATAGGCAGCCAGCAAAAATACATCCCATGGCTCCCATAAAACGACCTAAGACAGAGGAGACCTGAGAAACTTCTGCTGGCTCTCCACAGAAAGCCTGATTCCCAGTCAAACGAGGGCACACTGCTACAGCCTTGAGTTTCTGAATGAAGTTTAGCCTGAGCTTTTCTCAGCCCCAGGGCCAAGGTCAGTGGCTCAGCCCGTACCTGAAGGTGGTGCTGGTGAACAGAATCTGTTTGTGGACCCAACAGCTGAGATGCCATCTCCTGCAGCCTGGGGAGGGGTGAGAGCCCGGGTGGCACTGAGTGGGGAGCCCCCGGCCCGCAGCTCTGCCGTCAGCGGCGGCCCGACCTGCGTCTGCACATTCTTCCTTTGCAAAGTGCTGGTGGTCTCCAGGCTGGCACAGGAGCTCGAGATGGACGTAGGCAAACTCGTGACCGGCGCAGATCCCCTTTGTGCACAAGAAACAGGTCCTGCTACGTTCTCTGTTTTGACAATGGTTCCAATGGTGTGATTCAGAAGTCCGCAACTGGCTGGGGGCGTGAGGGGCCGAGGCCACGTTTGCCGATGAGACAAAACAGGTATTGTGTTCCCAGAGCCCGTGAGCCTCTGGGAGTCAGTCAACTGTGCTGAGGATTCGGATGAAACGCCATAGAAATGAGGCCCGTTCACTTTAACGTCAGAGGCTGTCGGCCCGTTCGAAGTCCCGCAAGAAGATGTCTTCTTGGATTTATCTATACAAGAGCTGCAGTTAACATCTTCCTGTGACAATGTCTGCTGGGATTGCGAGGAGCTCAAGGAATTCTGGGTGGTAATCCCTGAGGTGCAGGATGACATGGAATAGAGGGAAGGTGTGGGTGCCTTGTCAGCTGCCTGGTAAGGGTTGGCGAGTGAGCCATCTGCCACAATAACAGGCTTAATATCAGCCTTCTCTGTTTGTTCAGAGTCCCAAAGCGAAGTCATCTGCTTAGCAGATAAATGTTTCAATATGCTGCACTGGAGCGCAACAACACTACAGAGCCACTGGAAGGAAGAAAAAAGTGCAGGTTAGCTCTGGAGGCAGCAGTGCTCCAAACCTCAGCAGTTGCTCCATTGTTCACCCAGCTTGAGGACATCCAGCTGCTGACTGCTGAGATGCAGTGTGGAACTACACCATCTGCTCTGGAGCTCATCTACAATTAGGAGAAAATGTTGTCCAGAGGTACAAAACTGCAACCAAAATTATGTACTGTTTATTTCCATGCTGGAGATAGGACAGAGAGGGGCTGAGATTAAAGGAGGGAGAAGGCAGCATTTCCTCACTTACAAACTCCTCCTTCTCTTCACTTGTTAAATGCTGCAACTCTTCAGCCTTCAGTTTGCAAGCACACCTTTCACTACTTTGGGCTTCTAGCCAAACAAAATCCTCCAAGTTATTCTGCAGCATGTTGTTAAGAAATGCTGCTGTACCTCAGGTATAGGGAGTAGAAAGCTGGGGAGGAAAGCACTTTCCTTTTACACAAAGTGGAGGAAAACCAAAAGATTTATTCTATGTTTTAAGCTCCATGGTGGATGTGCACCTGCCACATAAAAAAACCTTGTCTGCGCTAAAAGAAGGACTTGATTTCTCCACTGATTGCAACTTAACATGCTCTTACACTGTGGAATCTAGCCAGAAGTTTCATACAAGATTTAAACACTCATTTGACCTTGATTTACATGTCCAATTCCATCTGCAATAAAAAGCGACCCAGAAATGGGACATTAACTTCTAAATAAACGTGTCAGAGAGCAGCCTTACATAACCAAAGCACAAAGTATTTCCCCTCAGCCACGAAATAAAGATGATGTCTAGACAGAAGGCCCTTGACTCCACTCTTAAGGCAGGAGGACTATTGCACCACTTCCATGAAGTGTCAAATGAGGAATTTTACATCTCACCTGGAAAGTCAAAGTGAAGTTTTAATGGGCAAGAGTGTCAGAGATAAGACAAGCTATCACCTTCACACACGAGCTTGAGATTGGTTTCCTAGACAACTGCTCCATCACGACTGAAATGGAAGGGGATCTTTGTACCAAAGCAACTACACACACAGAGTCCAAGCATTTGACTTCATTTACCTCCTGTTGTTCTGTCTGGCTGGCTAAGTGCTCAGTGTTCAAAAGGTGCTTCTGCAAGGGTTCCTCAGGGATCCCGTTACAGATCAGCTCGCCATCTCTAATTGCTGCAGGCGCGAGTAACGGGGGTGGAAGCCGGTATTGGGACTTTATAGCATCAGGAACCTACATGGAAGAGAAGGAAGATCACACATGAGAACAATTACTCAAGAATGACTAGTTAAACCAAGTGCCTGATCAGCACTAAACTTTGCATTTGCTGCTTTCTCACCCAAAGGAACCCTGCAGATACATTGGAAGTATCAAGGACTGAGTACTTTAAATTGATGTAGCCATGCTGAAATTAATAGGTTTTATTCCCTTAGGTCAGGCATGACTTTGGTACAACATGGTGGCTACAGCATAAGAGAAATAATGAAAAAACAGCTAAGGGAAGTCTGTATGGCAGTTTTCAGGCATCCTGGCAACAAACACAGCCCCAAATCTGACTGTAGGGCCACCTTCAGGAAGTTTTGTGTTGTACCTTCTGTGATTGTGCTAGATTTAAGTGCTTACTTGTAATGATTGACCCTTATAGTTGAAGGAAAGAGATTGTAAATCCTACAGGTAGTGACTGCTGACTCCCAGATCTCTCACCAACACAGTCATCCAGACCCCATCTTCATCCTCCTGCCCCAAGGAGTATGCTGGTTTCCCTTCCAAACTAAAACAGATGCACACATGATTTTCACCCACCACTACTTATCACACATACCTTCAGACCTTTCCTCTTCACTGACTGAAGAACTCTGCGATTTGGAGGGTGTTTCTTATGGATTCGGTTTAAGAAATCCACTTTGACAACATGCTGAGATATGGTGTCCTGGAACCGGTCAAATACTCGGCACCGATTACTCAGGGTCAAGTTCTTCTGGTTCAGCTGGGTGATCAGATAATGCCACAGGAGTTAGGGATCTGCAGGTCACTCTAAGGCACCCTAAGACTTTCATAATGCCTCGTAGGACTGGCAGTACAGCATCAGCTCAGCTTTAGACTATTTGTTTCCTGCAGCACTAACCATTTCTGTTAAAGGGCACATTGCTGGAGACGAATACAAAAGCATTTAGAGACCGACTAAGCAGCATCAATGCTCTCAGAAGCAGTTTGTCTGGGAAAAAGCTCTTTGTTTCAACCCCTTGTTTCCTGAGTATTTAAGTCTCAAGTACACTGCTTTTCCAAAAATGAAAACTCCCTCTTAGAATGAAACTTTTTTTGGATTAAGCATGCAAAGAATTACTTCCCCTATTTGTAGCACTGTGCTGCTTTATATCCCAGTTCTGGAAGCTCATCTAGATCTTAAAGAGTCCAGTCAAAAACTAGACAAGCTGTCAGTGAGCCACAATCTGAGCTGTCAGCTTCAGTTACAGGAAGAAGTTCCCCCATCTTTATATCTTATTGCAGAGAGCAGCATCATATTCCTTTGGAGAGTGTGTTGCTTGCAGCAGGAGCTTTACAAGCGTTACAGGGAGCAATAAGAGCTCAGAAGCTGTTTTACATTTGTTGTGCTCTGTCCTTTAATGGACCTGCCAGGTTCCACTCCAGCATCTGGTTACCATACTGCAATCATAGTCCTGCTTACCACCACGTGTTCTATGTGATTTGGGCACATCCATCTACCCAGAGGCATGGCAGTAAGCGGTGGCTCCAGACAATCCATGTGGAACAGGAGTGGGCAATAATCACACTGGATTAGAGGTGCCACTCTGCAACTCCTGAGAAGAGAGAGCCAAATCTTATTCCCTGTACGAAGTATAAATAGAACATTCAGGCAAGCTTGGCTGACCACTTCAGTTTAGCCTCTAGACTGTTGTTTGCACCAAAAAGTAGGATTTCTGATTTGTAACTTGATCTGTATGGACCTTCTTCAAGACTCACATGAAGCAAAAGCCTTTATTTGAAGCAAAATTCAGAGATCAAAAGGAAATTTCACATTTAGGTAATTACAAGTTTCCTTAGAGGAATCATGTGCGATGCTGGGACATGTACATCAACAAGATGTTCTCAGAACAAGTCTCAAACGCCAGAAAAACAACTACATCTGAATCCTCAGGCTTTAAAAAAGTCATTGCTCTATGACAAAGTCATCAGTTGTTCTCCACAAAAGCCCACCTGAGTCCCCATTCCACTTTGAGAAATTCACTCTGACTGGGTTTCTGAAATAAAGTTTCATTTTCACTGACATTTTGAATTGGGATTGATCTATGCATTTTTTTATGCAGTGTTACAAAACCCATCAGTATTTTGTACTGGTTTTCAGATTTACTATTTCAGTACAATATTCCTATTTGCCTTGGGCTTATAAATCTCTCAGTAGATTTCTATTTCTTAAAGGTCATCTCCTCACACACTTCCTTCACAAACCATAAACAAACATCTCCATTTACTAAACCACCATGAATTCAGAATATTTCTTTGCAGAAAAACACTGAAGACAAGATGGCTCAATCTTGTCAATCTCCAGGCAACATTTCAGAATCCTTCATAGCTGGACCTACACTGCTGTGTTAAACACCTGTTACTTAGCAAAGATGAATACTCTCCCATTTATTTAGAGGATTGTAAGTAAGTAATGAAGGAGAATGGAAAAGGAAACAGGTAATCTACTTTTTTCAGCAAGAACTTTGATCCTGAAGGCTGCAGCTAAACTGGACAACTTCCCTGGAAGAACAGTAAGTACCTGTTGCATGTGAAGCAGACCTTCACTGGCAAGGGAACCAAACCATTGTGGTCTAACTCGTGTTGTGCTTTCTTGACATTCTTTCCTGTGGTTTCTTCCTTTCTCCTCCTCTTACTAGTACCTGGAAAGGAAATTTTAAAAAGCTTTGGGTTATCAACATAGCAGAGATTTGCCTTCTGGGAGATACATATAATTATCTCAAAAGTCAAAGATTGCTGCTTAAGGAACCTCTGTCAACCACTAAATCTAGCCTTAAGTGACAGAGACTGTCTTTAAAGGCAGATATATTTCATACTTAGTAATTTCAGTGACATCTTATACATTTAGTTACACTTTGTTACTATATTATTGCATCATAAATCAAAAATCAAGTGTTTTGACAATTGATTTTTTTTCATATTGATGGTCTAGACCAAGGTGAGAACAACAAGCATCTGCCACAAGTCCTGATGGACACGGTGTGTAGCTGCAGTGTCCCCACAGCTCAGATTTGAAAGGCACCTGCTGTTAGGCAGCTGGAGGAGAGCCTGAGGCACCCTCTGCTTTCACCAGTGAGCACCACTGGAGCCACAACTATCGAGAGAGAAGAGCTAAGAGGGCAGCAGGATGCAACTGCAGACATCTTCACTACCAGACAAGGCCCTGCTCACCTGGAAGTGCTGTGGTGCAGGTCAGTTCGTTCGGCAGCTGGAACTGCGTTGGGTTCCTTTCCATGGCAGCAGCAATAAGAAGCTCAAAGGGTCGCTTCAGCTGGGGCTGCCCACAGTCCATTTCTGCAATGGCAGAGTCATCATCCACGTCAATTATGTCCTCATCGACATCATTCTGTTCTGAGTTGGGGGTCTCGGTGCTGGCATTGGATGTGGGAGTGCCAGGCCGGCTCGCTCTCCTTTCCAAGATCCTGGCATGCGCATTAGCCCTGATGCTGCTGCTAGACCTGTCCAACAGGTCTGCGTCACTGGTGGGGGAGGTGGTCCTTTTCCCAGATTTGTCCACCAATCCATTTACCTGCCCCAGCTCTTTCTTCTGTTCTCGCTTCTGCACGACATGAATAGGCAGGCTTATCATGGAGGCCACAAACAAAGCACATCAACCTTGATAAATATGTGACTGAAGACAAACAGCATCTGAAAACGCTTGAGCCACTCACTACAACTTCCCCCTTGAAGTCATTAGGGCCTTGATCAAGAACAGTCTGATGGTAGCTAAGGCACAGGTGACAGAACAGCTGAAGAGAACCAAGCATGGGGAAGAACATTACCATGTGTCTCTCCTTTCAGGGTAGCTATACTTGAATCCAGATCAGGACAGCATTTCACAGCATCTAGTCCTAAACACTTGACAAATCAGACAACTGTTTACTTTGCTACCAACACTGAAAAACTCCACAGCAGACTGTTCACTGTTGATGCATTTTACTAACCCTGGTACTGCATACAAACCCATCAGGGGCTGAGAAGGTCAGCTTGAGAATACAAGCACAACATACTAACAACACTCTGCTATCTCCTGATGGCAGGAATCTTGAACAAGGTGCAGCAGAGGAAAACTATAGACTGCCATCACCACAAGATCCATTTTGGAACAGGGAGATGCTGCATGGCCTGGGATGGACAACTGTGCATGCTCCAGTGCTTGACAGCATCACCTATATGGAGGAACCAATCTACTCCATCACTAGCACAGTCTGCAAAGGGAGAAAAGTGTTTTCAGGCTATTTTTAATATAGAAAAGTTGAGGATTTTCTCCTTTTCTCTCTCTTTTTACTTTATTATTTGTTTTTTGATTTGTGACCTTCATTTCTATTGTTGGCAGACGGCTGAACAGTACCCTGGAAACATAACAAGGCAATCACTTGAGGAACAAAAGGCTGAGCACACAGTTTTCTTCCAATCTGTTTTGGGTGTCACTTCAAGGGAACAGTTGCTAGATAGCTTGGTGTGGTTTCTAAACCCTCTGCTACGCAGCCTTACGTGGCCACAGCAATAAGATGTTTACATTGTGCAAGACAGCTTCCTGGAGAAAGAGCATCAAGGCACAAAAAAATCTACAATCTTGCCCAATCATCTCCTCCCCATCCTGTTCAACAGCCCAGGAAATCATAACTCACTGTGATTTCACCCTCTGCTGATGTATAACTGCTGTGAAGTCACTCTTCTAAAAAACACGTATTAACTAGAATCACAGCTCTGATGGCAAAGTTATATTAACGTGACTCCTGTTCTGCCTATAGACAGCTCACCTCCTCAAGCACAGAAGCCATTTCCATTTCCTCTGTGCCTCAGCTCTCCCTCCTTTCCAGAAATGGGGGGAAGGAAAATAGTTTAAAACACACAGACTGACAAGAAGGTATCATGCACTTCAGTTTTACCTCATAGTAGTGAGGTTGAAATATTGTGGGTCTCACCAAGACCCCTTAGGTTTCTTTATGCCCTTTCCTAACAAAGCCCTTTGCAAATGTGAGCACAAAGAAGCAGCTCTGGCTGTCTAAGTACACACGAAGGGAGAGGCAGGTATAAAGCACAGGATTCAGGTTTCAAATGGCCAGTTGGAAGGGCAGGGATTGTATCTGTTCTGAGAGCTTTACCTTGCGGCGCACGGTACAGCGGTGGCACATCCACTCCCCCGGAGGCAGCATCTCCTCGCTGAGCGGAGGGTTGCTACAAGAGAAACACAAAGCAAAGCTTTACTATTATTTACTGTCATTTCTGGAACTCTTCTCACGTACACAGCCAGAGTCAGGGTAGCTCTGCAGTTCCGCTCCCAGGCACTTCCTTTTATTTATGGTGAAGCTCCCTGGATTCGCTCTCCCATACATCCACTTAGCCAGACACCTCCAAGAAGCCAGTCTTCCATGACACCCATCTCAGCTCCACGGTTTCAGAGCACTCTCAGACTTGAACAACAAAGATAAATGCAAGATTCACTGGTGTGCCACACACATACCTCCCCCCTACCTCAAACACCACACCTCCTTAAATAACTTGATTACTCCATGTGAGACAACGCAGACTCCCGTGCAGCAAGCACAGTCATACATGCAGGCATTTCCATCCCTTGGATTTGCAGTGAGTCCAACTAAACGAGCTGCCATGAGGTCTACCCACCACCTCCCATGTACTCCATCCCTGGGCACACTTAGTTAATGGTGGAAACCACCTTCTATCTTAAGACAACCCAAATACTCTTGAAAGTGTCACCATATACAGCTTGCCTTGGCTACGAAGCACGGGATACATCCTACTCACATGGATCTGCACTTACTATAAAAGCTGTATCACAGTGAAATGACATTCTCATTTTGGTGCTAGAAATAAACCAAAGTAAATTAGACGAAGGAGTAAGGAGGACTATTTTGAGAAACACTTTTCCTCAGTAAAAGGCAGAGCAGCATATGTTAGATGATACACTTTCCTTACAGATCCTACTACTAACTCAAATACTTTCCAACACCTCTTTATCATTAAGATTTGTTATTTGAGCAAACTGCTGACTGCGGCAGGGAAAATGTACCTGCTGGCAAAAAGCAGCTGTTTACCACGGAGTGTGGCTTAAGTGAATACTTTAAGTTTCTCCTGACTTTTGCTAAAGGCAGCTGCCTAGCAGGTCTTCTCTCTTGTGCTGAACACACAGATGCACTACCACAGGATCTGGAAGGTCAGTTTCCCACTGACTGGAAACAGATTTCAAGAATCTGCTGGGACTGACTGGGTTACAAGGGGATCAAGAAGTACAGTAGCTTATAAGACTGGCCCAAGAAAGCCACACAAGCATGAAAAGCTAGACTGTGGCTCATGGCAGGAGTCTTTATACTGTTTATTGCATACAAATATCAAACCAAATCTGAATTAAGCTTTCCAGACTCCAGCCCTGACAAGCCAGGGAGGATAAGATGCATAGTTGCTGGCCAGGAAGAGCTGTGCTTTGCAGCAAAGGGAGAGGCTGTCTTCCTTGAGAATCTTGCTCCTAGCACAGGGAAATGGCACAGGATCCCAGCCCAGGCTCCCAAGCCTGGACTGTGAAAACAAACACACTTCCTTTGTTTAAACAGAGTCCCGGCGAGCCTTGCCCCGAGCTCGCCCGCGTGCCAGCGACTGCCTCTGCAGGTACTGCAGCCATCCGGGGTCACGCTCCCTCTTGCAACACTGTGCCTGGAAAACTGAAGGAAGAACACAGCAAGAACCAAGCTGGTAATAACCTCAGCATTTCTGGTGTCAGGCTCTGGGGAATTCAGTAGAGCCAACACATCTGGCAGCCATTTTGAGGAGGAGTGCAGGGTTTCAGAGGCCTCCGTGTTCCAGGCGCTCCAGAAACGCAGCGCTCTGCATATATGCACTGACATACCTGCAGCTTATGTTTCTCATTTCCTGGAGGGCTTGGATGAACAAGAGATCAGGCTCTAGTTGAGAGCACCAAAGCCTCCACTACTGGCTGCTTCACCTCAAATGCTTGGATGAAGCAGTAACTCCCTGCCCCAAACTAATCTTTTGCTAACAGAAGCAAGGAAAGGGGGTGGAAGGAGGAGAGTAACAAATGATCCCCATGTGCTTGCTGCAGCATAAATCCAAGCTGAATCCTAAGGTGCATGCTACAATAGCTCAGGTTTTACTCCTGCTAGAAAACTAGCTCTTAGATCTGCATCTACAGCAAGAACAGATTCATCTGGCCCATTCCCCTCTCCCCTCCCAACACCCCAAGGCAAAAAAACCACAGACTTTGATTTGTTCCTAGTGAAATTTCACCCTCTGAAGCTCCTGACGAGCGTGCCTGAACTGCTGGGAACATGTCTGCCCCATTCCGACGTGCGGTGTGCCAGGGATCCACGCGCTGCCAGATGCCTCTGGTTATTTGTTTTAACTGTTACCTCAATCTTACACATTTTACAATGAAACAATTAATACCATGGTGAACCTTGAGAGACGCCTGGAAGAGTCAGAACAGGTTTCTTCTGCAAGCATGTATGTTATTGTCCCATTTGCTGGGTTTGAACCATGAAATGCTACATATGCTGTACTATTAAAGAAGCATTTTAATGAATGCTGCTACCCGAAGGCCTGTGGAAGGAGGTGGAAAGATTTGTTTCAGAGCAGCAGAAAGGTTTCAGCGCTCAGACAAGCCTCCTGAGGTTTTCTGCTCACTGTCAGGGCCTAGCTGCGATAGCAAGTGTATTAAAAGACTGATTCTGCCTCTCCTGGTTAATGAACTGTTCATCAAGGCAGCTCACCATGCTAACAAAGACTGATGAAGGCTGCTCCTGCACTGCTGGCCTCGCAGCAAGCAGAGAGCATTGCCTGGGTCTCAGCAGAAAGCCAGGGAAGCGCTAAAGAATGCTGTTTTAATTGACTAGGTATGACCACATTCTTCAACCTTTTACTGTAAGCATAAAAGAAACTGATTTTTAAATCTGAGCAAGATACTTGATCTTCATAAGCAAGGTAAGAATTAGCACTTTGGCAGGAGCACCACGGCCCTTTTCTCTCTATCTTTCAGGGGTTCATTAGCATGCACAGCTCCAGCCACCAGTGTTTGCTGCCAACAGGACCTGGAATTGTACAGCTCCCACTTTATCTTCGGTTACAACACATCTCCTTTCAACTGTACACCAGTCAGTTGTGCTTTTCAGTACAATTTCACTAACCCTTCATTTCAGAAAGTTTCCCCTTCTGTCATCACAGACAAGAGTGGTGGCCTCTGCTGTTTACCTGGGGGGTTTGGCATGACCCAAATCAAACCTGCCTAGCAGAATGTGTTTCTGCATTTAAGACAAAGACAGCTCTGAAAAACACAGACTAACTTAAAAATACCTGGAAGACTAGCTCATAAAAAGCCTTTGAAAATTAAAGGAGATGTTTATCACTGCCTAGTCAAAAACCACAACACTGAGTATGAAGTCACTTGCCATGTAATATCTGTCTCATGGCTTTTTCTGAAAAAGTTAAGTATCTCCTCAAATTCCTGTCTGGTGTGTCATCAAGCATTGCTCTGCCATGGTCAGAACACAATGCTATATCCCTTAAATAAAACCTAAATGACTATGACAAAAAAAAAAAAAAAATCTTCAAGAGCAGATTAGGAGTTTTTATCAAGCAAACAATAGCATGAAGCCACTTAGCTTTTCAATTTCACACTCTGGGGCTCTCATACATCAGAAGCCTGTTGTCAAGTCTAAATCCCGTAATTACTCCTCACTTTGCTGACCTCAATAAATAGATAAACAAGTGCTCCAAGGAATGGCACCTTCTCCAATACAAACTGGGCCGTAGCTCTCAAAGGAAGCAGTTATAAGCAGACCTGAGGTTATTTACACACTGCATTCCTGGCCATCTTGCGTCAAAGGCAGGTTGACACTACTTTTGGACCCACCAGGATACAGCCAGCTACCAGCTGGGATAATGGTGGCAGGAAAACAAACCATGCCTGGTGAAGCTTTCTTCAATAACTTGCCTTTCACGTCAGTTGTTTTCAACAATCGGACTTAAATATTTTTTTTCTGCGCAGAGGGAAAATATTAACACTGTGAAAAAATGCAGGCAAACACATTTTTTCCTTTTCAGGAAACTTAATTAACTGACCAAGACTCAATGACAGGATGATAATGAAGGATGCTAGATATGTTTGCCAGATAAAGGAAGAAGGCTTTCGGCTCTTCTATGGGACTCCTATTTATCCCTATGATGGATAGAGCTACAGCTGTTCTACCAGCTTCATAAAGAACAAGGCTCCCTGGCTTCCTACAGCAGGGCCTCAATGGCAGCTAAAACAAACCAGGAAACCAACCTCACTGTCAGGGCATTACAAGAGCCCCATTGAGAAACAGGGAAAGTTGCATCATTTACAAATTCAGCTTTTTGGAACATTTTTACTGTGCCCAAGTTATACACTTCTGCTCACAGCTGCTCCCAAACCCGGCTGGAGGAGGACACCTGGAAGCCTGAGCCTCTACCTTGGACAGAATAAAACCACACCAGACAAGCCAACAGCTGCAGCCTGCGGCAAGTTCCTCCCCACTGCAACTCCCTTATCTTCCTCTTTTACTCTTGCATCAACACAAAGCTTCTGAAGACAGAAGTCAGATTTCAATTACCTTAGAGGTAAAGCTATCAGCTCTCTCCTCTCCCCCACTGTTATTCCTTAAATTATACAGTGAAGTCTCCAAGTTCTGCTCATTAACATGGATAAATTGTGACACTCAGCTGTACAAGAACAACCTTCCTGAAAAAGTCAAAGATTTCTCAAGCAACAATGAAGAGACCACCAAACTTCAGATAAGCCCAGCATAATTTTTGCTCTTTATAGACCTCTAAGCATGACTTGATCACATTAAAACTAAGTTTCAGCAATTTTCTGGCCTCAATTAGGCTTACATTGTTTATAAGCTACCTATTTTATGCCAGCAGCACAATTCACATTAACTATAGAGCATCACTCGCTATACTTCTACCTGTGGTGCAACAACTCCTGAGGGAACCTGTGAAAAAAGCTTGACAGAAGGCAGCATAACTTTGTTTACACTGAAATGAAAGTCTTGAGTGTGGACATAAGTTCTAAATTAGTAACATCCAGCAAGGACTCCTGGACACCACCAAACAGGTCAGGACATGATTATTTTGGCTGCCACTATGCAAGGAAGGGAACCAAAATGACCGTTTCACAGGTCACCAATTATCCCATCATCTGGAATGCTGCATCTGCTTAGCATGCATCTTCCCAACAGCATGGGCAGAGTGGAAATAGGGCTTCAGCAACAGACAGAAAACAGAAGCAGTGTTAAAACACCATTATAAGGGCAGACAGTGAGGAACACGGCGTATCCAAGGAAAAAATAAAGGTACAGTACACTGTCTACATGATGCTACAAGAGTGGAGGAAGACTTGGACTCTTAAAAGGTTTATGTAGCAACATTGCTGGGTATGCCAGATCCCAAAATTTCCTTCAGTGTGCTTATTTTTACCATCTAGACCTGCCAGTGTTCAACATTTCATGGGCTTGGCCAGCAGTCCCAGCCTCTGGCAGCAGCACCACCATGCTCCTAAGAACCAGGTACCATTTCATGAGTATATCATAAATTTTGTGAGTATTCTGTGAATTTCAATGCAAATGAACTTATTTACTTGAATCCATCAAACCACTCCTGCTACTACCATTCTGGGAAGAGAAACTCACGGAAGCAGGTATTTATCTACCTTACCTCAGCTCCCTTCCTGCCTTCACTGGGGGGTCCTGCCTCCTCCCTGTGCCCTCGTGCAATCCTGAGGTTCATGGAGAATCTGGGAAGTTTCCTCCAAGGCATGAAGTAGAACTTTTTTGCCTCCAACCTGACAAGCAGGACAGTCCAATAAACTGGATAAGCTGCATGTAAACATGTGATCACCTGATGTAATTAGTTACTTCTATTTATAGAAAGAACCTGGCTCACAGAGACCATTCCCTAGACAACCTGTTAGTTATTACCTTCATTAATGTCCAGCTGACAAAAAACTAAAGGAAGTATTGTTTTTTAAGATATCAAATTTCCACACATAGGTAAACATATATATATATATATATATATATATATATATATATATATGCATTAAAAAGTGTACAATACCACCAGAACTGCAGTGAGATTTTTTAATTATTATTTTTTAATTAGTTTGACTGGTTATGAACTCTGGTATTTGAGACATATTTGCCTAGGAACCATCCAGCTTTGTATTTATAAGCAGAAACCATGGAAATCGATAGGAAGAATTGCTAACTTTGAAAAATGTGGGTCAGACACAGAAATTCAGACATTTTGTACATCCTGACTTCTGTTTCTTTCCCAGGCATCACTCATGCCTGTGCTGCAGACAATAGTAACAATAGCCTGAATTCAATGTCCAGGTTCATTATTAAGTGTTCAGGTCTTTACAGCACCATCTTCTTAACAGATTAGAAGTCATCATCTCAAAGCAGGATGACACATAGGGCAGCATCAGGGAAAAGAAAGAAGGCTGAGGAACAACACAGCCCTGGTGAGAATCACTTCATCCAATTCTGTCTTTAAAGAACAATAAATGAAGAGACATCTCTGGTGGGAAAAAAATAATCAAAACACAGGTCTGAGAGGTTTCTGAGAAGTGAACACATTCAGCCCCAGCCATACTGAACGTGTTCAAAGGAGACAGGGGTGAAAGGACAGCTGCAATAAGGTGGAAAAAAGGAAAGCAGCACATCAGAAGAGGATGAAGGGCAGACCCATAAAAGCAAAATCATGAAATTGTCTTCACACAGGCACAAGTGAAGTGCAATTCTGACATCTACATGTGGACTAGGCTTTCCCAAGAACACTGGGGAAGAGAGAAAAAAAGAGCAGATACAGAAATATCCACAAAAAAAAAACCAACAAAAAAAACCCCACAAACCCTTAGAGAAGGGCATACATTCTTTTCTGCCTTTTCTAGATCACCTTCACATCTTGCTCCTGTTGCTATTCTAGACGGAGATCACTGGGAAGTTCACATGATGCCGTGCCCAAAGTCAGAGGCTGTACAGGCAGGTGTTTCACACCAATCACTAGTGCTTGCCAGAAATTCAGCATGGGGTTTTCAGCCTGCTAAATTGTATCCTCAGGCCAGTGCTTTCTGCAGGGTTCAAAGTCGGTAATCTCCAGCTCCATCTAGTTTGCTTCCAGTGATCGTGCAAAGCAGACGTCAGCAGAAATGTGTTAGAGTTGGGTTCAGGCACTCGATTCCCCCCAGCTGGCTGAGATGCTCTTTGCCTTTTGTGCTCAAGATCTGATACACCAACAGGAAGAATGATTTATACAACTTTTTTTTCTTTCCCCCCCTTCATTTTTGGCTACCGGGAACATTTACTCCATACCCTGAAAAGGTATGTGATTGCATTTCAGCTGGTATCTGTCAACCCCTTTATTAAAGGGAAGCCACAGCACTATTTTTACTCAGCTTACAGAGTTACTGGATACTGCAGTGTTCCTTCGAGGAAGCTGGGCAGACATCTAGCGAGCAGTGGAGCTGGAGACAGCACAAATCGATTACTATAGGAAGGAAAAGCCAGCTCTGACAATCTGTGTCACAAAAATCACAAGTCTAGCCAGTAACCTGACGTGGCAAGATGCTTTTTGCTTACACTCACTTCTTTCATACCCCTGTAACAAAGCCATGTTATATCCCCAGATACATTTGCATTTTCACAAGTCCAAGAGAACTTCCTGACTGGTTTAAAAAAAACAAAACGGGTACATCCTTCTCACATGATTTATATTCCAACAGACAGCACTTCCTAAATATTCAGACTGTCACATTTGCTTTCAGGGAGATACACCTCTTTCTTACTCTGGAAGTAACTGCTCCCTTTCTTCACAGCAGATTCCTACTATTTGCTACTGACTCAAGGATTAAGAAAGGCTGCAGAGCACAGGAAAAACTCAAGAACCTGACACATACCAGTGAGTCAGTCTAGCAACAAAAGCAGTTTAACATGCACTGCTGTGGGTCAATAAACGGAAGAATTTATGTTAGTGTTGAAAAACTGTTTCAGTATCGATGCTACAATTGAAATTTCAAATTGACTCTGTCTTACACAGGGAAACACAGGAACACCTGCTCTCCTGCAGGTGTTCCTCACACCACCACAACAGCACCTACGACACAAAAAATGGTTCTTTTTAAGGCGGGGGGAGAAATGCCTGTTTGGTCCTGATTCTAACTAAAAATACACAATTGTGTCACTGACAACTGCACAGAGGCACTCCCCACCTGGGGTGTCCTTCACACCCGCGGTAAGAGGAGTGCAGCCGGATGTCAGACATGCCAATTACCACTGCTTCCCTTTTACTACCCCACCTAAACAACACCGTGAAATGGAGAGAGAGGAGAGAGAGGGAAGAATTATGAGCTTTATAAGATCTTGTGCAATAAACACAGTAGTCCCCCATTCCCAACTATCAGATCTGCTGGCGGCAGTACAATTTTAACAACACTGAGCATGTATGTGATAAAAAGGCATAAGGCGAGCTAAAAGAAGGTGAATATATTTACAAGATAGTGCCAAGATCTCCATAACAAACAGTCATTAGCAGATTAGTATTATGAATCTAATCCAATTAAGAATTTCCTTTGCAAATGCCTGGAGGAGCTGGAATTCCTCTGGGAAGACCTTTCCATGTTGTGAAAGGCTCCCATGAGTCATGCCTGCAGGCTGACATACCAGGAAAGACCAGCTCTGGAGCAGCAGGAACAAAGCAGTGAACCCCACCTCGAAACAAACCGCTGCAGCATCCTGCTCCTGAGGAATCAACTCAAAAATGGATCTCACAGTGTCACAAAAAAAAAAGAATTCTTAGTTCCACAAGTCGAGGTCAACATAAAACTGGCACTTTCCTAAGCCAAGGTACTAAACCACAGAGAGTTTTCCTTGTTCACAGTCTCCCACTGTGCCATTTTAAACAGCTTTGGAACAATGCAGGTGCTTGATGTAACACCAGTCCATGCAGCAGCCACGTCTGAAGGCAAAGCCTAAGTTAAGTAGTTAAACATCTCCCTCCTCGACTTCGAATCCTTGACTTTAGAATCCCAAAACCACACTCCTATCGCTCCACACTGATGTTGGGAACTGCAGCAGAGACCCACAGCTTGATCCAAATCCCCAATTCTTGCCCACAGTGCAAAATCTGCTCACACTCAGTTTAACACGAGCAACATCCACACACACAGGTGAGAGTGGTGGTTTGCAAGTCACCCAATCATGAGTTCATCAAATTCTTACTGTGAATGATTTGCTGAAGCCCTCAGCTGAAGTTCACAGATTTTAGGCTGACCTAATCTGCCTTTGCAGGGAGAGATTTAGGACAAAATAAGGAGAGTGAAAAATCTCATTGGTACAACTTGGCTGAGCAGAGCTGCCAAGACTGATCATGTTACCACATCTGCAGGCGCACACGCAGTGACCCTCTGCTGCCAGAAACCCAGCCAGGGCAATCACTTCCTCCTGCCTCAGGATCTAGCCTAGGCTGGCCCCAAGGCTCCCAAAATATCAGAACCAGAGATACATAAAAACAAAAGTTGGAGTTTTCTTAAAAGCACATACTTAACCCAGTATTGTTTTAACAAAGTATCAGTTAAGGTAGATACATTTAAATGTTGGGAACAGAACAGCTTACTCTGACCTTCAACATGCAACTACATAAACATTAAAGTAGGGGGCTGCCAGTCATTTACTGTTAAAAAAACCCAAACAAACAGAAAGCCTCATAATAAAAACTTCCTGCACTTAAAACTACAAGCTTTTTTGAAGCCGTGATATAATTTGATATACTGAAACCCTGTTCCTAGCCACTATTAGGTAGGAAGTTTGCCTCTCCAGCACCTTCCTGGACATCCTGCTACTCCTTGAGGCAGGAGACACTTCAAACCAATCTAATATTCACCTGAACCACCAAAGGCAGCCCAAGATGACCATTAAGGGAAGGATTAACGGAGACAATAGACTGGCCATTGTTTTGCTCCACTCACAGACTGCATATTCATGTGAAAACCCAAAGCTAGAACAAATGCCAAAGATAAAGCAGGGCATTTTAGACCGAATAAGGTGGGGAAAGAGTTATGATGTCCTACCAGCCAAACACAACTTTTTTTCCATTCTTTGTTCGAAGCACTAAAACAATGTGACTCATAGAAAATACCAAAACTCTAGTTTAGCTTCCTCTCCTGCACTTTGCAGCTCTGTTACTCCCGTTCTTCAACACCAGCACTTGGGTGAAGACTGCCAAATCAGAGGGGAAATGAGCCAAACACTGCAAACACAAACACAAGGAGGGGTTGCAAAAAGTTTGATGGAGGTAACAGGCCCTGGTAAGGACAAAACACACTTCTCCCAGCACAGCAGTGAGGAAGCCCAGCTACGAGGAACCTTTTTTGCTGGGCAGTGCCACAAAACTGGTACTGTGGTTTACATAACTGGTCAGCTTTAAGGGACTGAGATCACTCTGCCATGCCAGCAGAGCTGCACAGCCAGCGGCGTGAGATTTTACAAGAGGGACTTGAACCGCAGCATTCAGTGAGGTTTGTGCTTTTGGGCTCTTCCAACCAGAAACTCGGGCAGGGAGACTTTAAAAAAAAAAACAAAAAGAGAAAGAAAAAAAACAAACACAAAACTGTTCTCTGTCGGTTCTCTCTCCTGTTGTCACTCCCCTCCCCCAGCTTGTTAACTAAACTTTTCCTCTCCCGGGGATCTTTCTAATCCTTCGTAATGAATTTGCAACATCAGTCACTTTGCAAACCCGCTTCAATGTGAATCAAGTTCACTACAAGCTCAAGAAAACACAGGGAATTCTAACAATCACATTGCCAGGAGGAGGATATAAACGGGAAAGAATAGAAGTAGCACTGGAAAATTGGTTTTCAATCATGTAAAGAAGGAGTGTGCACCATCCCTGGGGGCCTGGGCTAAGGCAGAACATCAGGCTGGCAATACACTGTTACCCAAAGCAGCAGACTATGAGCAAACAGCAGAAAAACACCAACTTCAGAGCTAAAAATCCCACGTCCTGTTTTCAAGAATTACTAGGGACCCAAAAAACCTCTCTCTTTCAATTCAAACCTGAAGAGAGTCACCTGACTGTGATATTAATCCAAGTATGTTGAAACTAAGTATCTGGCAGGGATTTCACACTTCCCTGTATCCCTCCCACCAGGCCAGTTTATCTGCAGCCAGGCTGGAATCCTCCAGACCCACTGCCTCTTGGAGCACCCATAGCAGCTTTACACTCAACTAGTGACTCCAAAAGGGAGTTGAGGGAAGAGCTGACACCCCAACAGATGAATTGGGAAGTCACTTCCACCCACATTAATTCAGGAGAGCAGTTGTTCCACGGTGTACCAACAAAACTTGTTATTTACCACCTCAGATGTGTAATACTATCAGACTCGGAAAGTTTTGGGAGTTTTGGCCAAATGCCTTCTGTTTTCAGCAGAGGACAACAGGTTTAAGTGCTAAACTGAAGTTAAGGCAAACTGCTGAAGTCTGAGGGCCATAGACTTACCTAGCAAAGCCAACTTTCTCACTACAGGCTTAAACAACTTGATAAAGAAGAACCTTCTCTACACAGGAAAGAGCAACAGGAGTTCCTGAGAAGCTGAGCTGGGTTTATCTCCAGCTGACTGCATGACTTGTGCCAATCATAACCCTGAAAATCCTTTTCTTTTATAATATGGCCTCTCCCATACAGCTGTAATCAACTGATCACAAACCCTAGACCAATTAAAAGCTTCTTAATTTTTGTTATGCTATACTGATAATAAATTCAACCAGGTACTAAAGCTCACAATAAATATTCAGAGAACATGTAAGCTGTCAACACAAATCAGTTAGAGTGCCCCAGCAGTGCAATTCAAGTGACTTAAACCAAGCCTTGCATTACAGCTACTATTCTTTAAATAAAAAAAGGAGGCAGAAAGGAAGTTGCAAGTGCTGCCTTTATGCCTAAGTTTATGTCCAGAACGGAAGTTTACTTTAAGGAAAATGTAGGAGGTAATGGCAAGACACACAAAAACAAAACCTAAGCATCCCTTTGAGACAACCTAGGTCACCTGAAGGCCATAGCCAAGGGTCCAACAAAGGTCCAGGAGGCAGGAGGCAGAACCAGGCCCAAGCTGGAGGCCTTCAGACAAAGCCTTTACACACTGTGGCACCTCCCACAGCACTGTCAAAGGGATTGCTTGAGAAACCTCAGAAGAAGCAACAAATGGACTGAAAGAGTATTTAGAATTGCTCTTTCATTTCTGTTCTGAAGAGTGACTAGTTAGACAAAGATACATATAATTGTATAAAATTTTATACAATTATAATGCAACTAACTCAGGTACAGCGAAAGCTTTGCAGGTATCTGATTTACCTGGTTGTTTCCCACTCTGTAACTACAAAAACATTGCCAAATTAAGCCATGAAATTAGGCATGCACAAAGTGGTCTCATTTATGGTCAGATTTAACTAGGATTCAGAGTCAACCAGGACACTCTACAGCCTTAGGCACAGCTCTTCCATTCCAAAATGTGAAGTTTTAGCCATCGTTCAGCCTTGCTAAGAGGATGCTCAGGATGTGTTTGGCTGCATCTGAAAGCAACTATGCCCGGCAGAAGGAAAAAACCACCCTTAAATTAAAGCTCATCAAGGACACTGGATGAAAAATAATTATAATTACTACCCTCCTAGTAAATATTAGAGGATCTGCACTACCACCAGTAGCACTTCCTCAGGGTAGGAGGGATGATGTCATGGCTGCATGCTACAGCATTGTCGGGTTTGCCTGGCTACATGCTGCTAACGGGACACTCCCTACAGAACTGTGACCGCACACTCAGCTTCCCTGCTATCAGCAACCAGTTTAATAAGTGTTCTGAGACCCTCAATTAGCATAGAAATGCAGAACAGCCAGCAAGCAAATGAAAATCAGAAAAAAAGCAAAAAGAAAAAACCAAAACCAAAAAACAACAGAGGGAGGAAAAAAAGCGCAGAGGAGACAGCTGTAACAGGGTGGCAAACAAAGCTCCAAAGCATGAAAGAGAGAAAGGAATGTGGTTAAAAAATCTCCCCTTAGGAAGAATACTCTGTACTCCCAAACTCCAGCTGTTTGACTTGCCCCACTCCCTCCTCCACTCCATTATCCACTCTGGCTGTGCTAATTTAACACAAACCGCCCGCCTGTGTCAACTGTTGAAAAGGGGGATTTCGGCAAAGCAGCCTCGGATGCATCCAAGCTCCGGGTGCAGAAAAAGGAAAAACTTTGGGGTGGAAAGTTGAGGCGCTTTTGGTGTGGTGTTGCTTTGTGCTGGGAGAGCTTGGGAAGCTATGAGCAAAGGCAGCAAGAGCCCATCCTGCTGCAGCCTCCAGCACCTCAAGCTCTGCCACCGCTTCCACACACACCTCGATTCCCAGCCGGCAGCCAGATTTGCATGCAGAAAGCTCTGCCTTCATCAACAAAGCCACACAACTCCCAGCAAGAGCACCTGACAGCCCCCCAGTTCACAGCAGACACCCCCACGGATGAGACAAGCAGATCGGAAGAGCAAGGAGGAAGGGAAAAAAGGAGGGAAAGGAATAAACCCGGCCAACATTAAAGTCTGGAGGCCTGGATTTGCACAGGGAAGGTATTTTCACGTTTGAGATACTGTGAGGAGCGGTGCGAGGGTTTGGAAGTCATATATGCAGCCAAAATGGCGCTGAGAATAAAAATATAATTTAAAGGAAGGTCGCCATATTGTAAACAGTGAGGCAGGGAGACACAGAGACAGCAACCTCCATTATTCCCAGCAGCTGCAGCAGCACGGAAGCGCTGGGAACGTCAGGCCTGGTGCAGAGACGCCACCAGGGCTTCCCCTCTCCAGCCAGGGCCCTCCGGAGGGTCCCCCCCAAGCCAAGCACCCTTGGAGAGGGGTGAGGTGGGGAAGTTTCCCGCCGGGGGGGACGGAAGGCCGGGCAGGGGCAGCACCAAGGCAGGCAGGCCGCGCAGCCAGCGGCCTCGCTCCTCCTCCAGGCCTCTCGCCCGCTGCTCAGCACAAAAAGAAAGGAGGAGGGTGGACCCCCAGCCCTCCAGAATGCAGCCAGGGGAGGGTTCACCTCGTCCGCTGTGGATTTGTCTCAGCAAGGATGGACTCGAGTGGGGTTTACACCTCCTTTTTGTTCCTGTCTGCTCCAGCCGGCCCTATGTCCCCCCCCTCCCCGGGACCTAACGGGAAGCGGGAGCGGCCGGAGGGAAGGTGCTCTGGGCAGATCCGGAGGGAGAGAGCGCCAAGCCTTACCAGCACTGGAGGTGGAAAGCGGCGGGGCAGTGATCGCAGCACAGCAGATCCCCTCCTTCCTTGCAGCTATCGCAGCTATCGTGGTTAGTGGCCCTGCCACTTCGCCTGGGCTCCTTCTCGAGCCTCCTGCTCTTCTTCTCCCCATCTTCGCTCTTGGGGGGAGCCAGGAGGGCCTGGATTTGCTGCACATGCACACACAGACAGAGCGGGCTCTGAGGGGCTGCACGGACCCTGACCCAGCGCCCTTCTCCCCGTGCACACCGTGGGGACAGCGGCCCCGGGCCCTCCGGGAGGGGATCGGGGTTGGGGGGGGGACAGAGCCCCGGCCGAGCCCGCCCCGCCCGCCCCGTGTCCGGCAGGGCCTCTCCGGGGGCCGGGCGAGCTGCCTCCGTCCCTCCGCTCACTTCCTTGTAAGGCCACGGGGCTCCGGGCTGGGGGGGTTCCCTCGCCATCTTGCAGTCCCGCTGCCTCCCCGGTCCGGCCCCCCCGCCGCGTCCCGGGCCTCACCTCCATCAGCCCCCCGGAGGTGTCCAGGTCGTAGACGATCGTCTTGGTCTCCATCTTCTCCCACATTCATCCAGCCCAGGAGCGGCCCCGAGAGCCCCCCCCGGCGAGAGGGAGCGAGGCGGGGACGTGCGGCGGCCCCTCAGCGGCGGCTCCGCGTCGAGGCGGCGGGGGGGGGGCGCGGCGCGGCGGGGGCGGGCGGGCGGCGGGGCCTATCCCACGGGCCGCTGCGGCTTGCGCGTCGTCCTCCTCCTCCTCCAGCCGTGCCCGGGGGCGGCCGCGGGGAGCCCGACGCCCGCTGCCATTGCCGCGCAGGGGGTGGGTGGGTGAGGGAGGGAGGGGGCGGCGGCCCCGCGCCCGCCGCGGCCGCTCACGCACCGCGCACGCCCCGCGCACAGGCGGCGCCGACGCTCCGGGCCCCGCGCGCACGCGCACTCCGCGCCCCCGCCCCGCCCGCCGCGCGCGCATGCGCGCTCCGCGCCGCCTCCCGCGCGCGGACCTGGCGCGGCGGCGGCGGCGGCGGCGGGGGGGCGGCGGGACGCACGCAGAGCCACTGCGCGTGCGCGAAGCGCCGCCCCGCGCTGCTCCGCCCCGCCCCGCCTCTGCTCCGATTGGCCCCGCCCCCTCCCCGCCCTCTTCTCGCGCAGGCGCGTGGCGGCCGTCACGTTCCAGCGGGCTGGCGAGGTGGCGGGGTCGTCAGTGACGTAACGACGCGGGGAGGGGCGGCACGCGTACGTCGGCAGGGGGCGCGCGACGCTCGGCGGCTCTGTTTCTGTTTGTGACGTCACCCCGGCAGAGGCCACGCCTCTTAAAGCGGCAGTGCCCCCATTCATCCTCCCCCCCGGAGAGCGCGGGACGGGAGGGTGTGGGGTCGGGATGTCATCGGGGTAACTCTGTGGTGGGCTCAAGATCCACGCTGGGGGGTGTGTGTGGGTGTATCCCCATCCCAAGCTGCCCGGCCCCGCTGAGGAAGACGCCATCCTTTCTTCTAAAACACCAGTTTTTATTAATGAAACAACCAAAAGATGGGGAGGGGGGCGGTGTCCCCTCCAGATAGAGGGGGCGGCGGGGGCCGGGGTCACCAGCCCGGGCGGGACGCGGCGGTGGGGAGGGGCGCAGCCATGCCCGGCGCCCCTGCCCACCCCGTCACTCCGGGTCTGGCCGCCCTGGGGTGCCGGGACGCGCGGGGGGGACACGCTGGTGGCGGAAGGGTCCCCCCGGGGAGGGCGAAGCAAGCGGGGGCCGGGGGGACACGCAGCATGCTGGGGGCACTGGAGGGACACGTCCCTGCGTGGCGGCGGTGGGGGACACAGGGTGCGGGGGGGACCAGCCCTGTGCTGTGGCGGGCGAGGGCGGGGGCGACACCCACATGGCCACCCAAGCGCCCTCGTCCACCCCCAGGGCTTTGTCCCCTCCCCGCTGCAGCCCCTGGAGCCCTGTCCTTACCTGGGGTCCCCACAGCGCTGCTCCCCCTGCCTGTGTCACTCCTCCGTCGCAGGGACTGTGGGGGCAGCTGTTTTCCCCCTGCGTGGGGCTGGGGTGAAGGATGGAGCCCGAAGGGCAGGGTGGGGTCCGGGGACCCTCGCTGGCTCAGGGGCCGGGGGGCAGGATGGGGTCCAGGGACCCCCACTGGCTCAGGCTCTCATGAGCCCAGTGCGGGTGGCTGGGTGACAGTGGGGCTGGGGCAGACCCCACGGGGGTCCGGGTGGATTGGGGGTGGCAGGGGGGTGGCCGGTGCCCAGGTGGGTCCTGCCAAGCGCTCGGCTTGAGTCTCCTTGGGAGAGGTGTTCCCAGCCCGCGCCGGGGGCCGGTGGGCACGGGGGGGCCCGGGAGGGGTGGCTGCAGCGCCCAGCTCCACGCTGCCCACACCTAGATGGACACCTCATATTCCCTCGTGTCCTGCAAAGAAAACAGACTGCAAGGGGTTGGACACTCGGCAGTGCAGTGGGGTTCCTGGGACAGGGATAGGGCTTCTCCCATGCCATGAGGACCTGGGGACAGACAGCCCTGAGGATGCGTGTCCCATCCCATGCTTGGGTCCTGGGTCAATGTCCATCCTCTGCATGATGCTTGGATGGGTATTCCAGATAATGTGTGTAGTGGCTGGATGGTTGTCTGAACTAATGTGTGGTGCCTAGGTGGAAATCCCACTCCACATTCCATAGGATCCTTCCTGTGTGTGATCCCTAACTAGATGTCCGTCCTGTGAACAGTCCCTGGATAGATACATCATCCCATGGGCGGTCTCTGGGTGCATGTCCCATCCCCTGTGTTGTTCCTGGATGGATGTCCTACCTAACACACAGTTCCTGGAACACATGACCCTACATCCCACACAGCCCAGCCCATGCACAGCCCCTGGCACAGGTGGCCCATGTGATGCAGGGTCCTCAGGGTGCCCAGCCCCAAATGGGGGGTGTGGGGGCCAGTACTTACTCCTGTCTCGTAGGTGGGATTGTCAAAAGCCGACTCCACGGTGATATGGTCGTAGGGGTGGGAGCCAGCAAGGGGCAGCTGCAGGGCTGGCTTCCCCTGGAGCCTGTAGGGAAAGGGCAGCTGGAGCGGGCAGTGGGGAGATGTGGGACCCCATGGAGTGACAGGGGCCAGCAGGCCACTCACTTGGAGAAGTAGAGATAAATTCCCCCGATGAGCAGGGCCACCACCAGCACGGGCAGGAAGACAGCGATGGCAACGTTGGTGCCCTCCAGCGTTGTCCCCGAGGGCACGGCCTTGGCCACAGCTGTCCGAGAGAGTTGGGGCTCACCCAGGGGACACCCCACATCAGCTGCACCCTGGGTGCCCCTCCACATTCTGGCACCCCAACACACCCTCGCCCTTACCATCCAGGTTGCGGTTGCTGTAAAACTCATCGTAGGAGGCTGGAGGAGGCGGAAGAAAGAAACCAACACCAGGAGTGAGAAGTGGGGTGCAGAGCGGTGTCAGCGGGGTGCGGGGGTGGGGAGTGGTCATCTCACCCGCCTTGCAGATGGGAGGGGAGCCGCTCCATCGCGAGGGGTGCCCGGGCAGGCAGCGCAGGCTGCTCTCGCCCAGCAGCGCCCGGCCGGCCGTGCAGGAGAAGTGCAGGGTGGCTCCCGCCGGGTACAGCCGCCGCTCCGGGTTCTGCCGCCCGCCCGCCGGCACGCCGGGGTTGTGGCAGGGCTCGTACGTCTCCGCTGCGAGGCAGTGGTACGGTGGCGTCAGCGCTCGCCATCGGCTCGGGGGATATGGCCGGGGAAGGGGTGCCCGACTCACGGATGCACTTGGGGAGGCGGTCACTCCACTTGGGTCCCCCCGCAGCGCGGTCATGGCAGGTGAGGGTCCCAGCGCCCGCCAGGACATAGCCCTTGTCGCAGACGTACTGCACGGTGGCTCCCACTGGGAATTTAGGGTTGGAGACCACCCTGCGGCTGTGCTCAGCATCCCCAGGGTCCCGGCAGGTTGTCACTGCAGGCAGGAGTGACCGATGGTGAGGGTGGCTGGGGATGTGCTGCAGGGCAGGGAGTCACTGGTGGGCACCACTCACCCCGCTCGCAGGAGGGCAGGTCACCGCTCCACGTCAAGTCCCAGTGACACATCAGGAGGTCAGTGCCAATCAGCTGGAAGCCAGGGTAGCAATGGAAGGTGACCACAGTGCCATGGAGAAGCTCTGGCTGTGAGGACGTCTTCCAGCCATTGGCGATCTCCGGCAGCTCAGGGCAGGTGTCATTGCGGGGCACCTCTGTGGGCATGGAAGGCTGAGCAGGGCATGGGGGACACTGTGAACACCAAGGACACTGTCCCACCGTGAGCCTCACCAGAGAAGTGGATGACAAAGCCCTGCCGATAGGCAAAGGCGCCGGCACCAGGGTCAGACTGGAACTGGACGGTGACATCGGCAGTGGATGCGTAGAGCTTGAAGCGGCCACGGGCGCCCGTGTACTGGCCCAGGATGCGCGCCGTCAGGTCATCCCCGTCATAGAAGGTCAGCATGTCCCCCGAGCCCAGCCGCAGCCTGGGGCAGTGGGGCCGTGAGGGCAGGGAGTGCGCGGATCCACCACCCACCGTCCCCATCCTGGCCCCAGATCCACCACCCACCATCCATCCCCAGCCCATCCCACCACTCACACGCGGACGTCCAGCATGATGCGCTTGTCCTCCTCCACGTGCAGCCCCCAGATGCAGTCCTGGCCCTTGCCATACGCCTCTGGCCAGTTGGGTGACAGCACCACTCCAGCTGTGTCCGTCAGCTCCCCGCTGCACACCGCTGTGGGCACACACCGCGCTTGGCACTGCCGTGGGGCACCAGCCACGGCACCCACTGCAGCATCCCACATCCAGCACCCACCACGTCCCTCAGCTCCATCACACACAACAGCACAGTGGCTGCAGTACCCATGCCCCATCCACAGCAATCCCCGGCACCCTCCAGCACCACACCCACCACGGCACGCTGGCTCTGTCTCATTCCACTGCGGGTCACTGGGGTCGACACACTCGATGATGGTGGAGCCCTGCTCCAGCGTGTAGCCAGGGTCGCAGCTGAACTCCACCGTGGTGCCCACGGGGTACCGGGGATCACTGGCCGTGAAGTTCCCATACTTGACAAAGGGCTCGTAGCAATGCCCCTGCTCAAAGGCTGCGGGCACAGGGGCAAAGGTCTGCAGGGGCCGGGTGGGCACAGGGATGTTTGGGTCACCCGCTGCGCCCTCGGCCCCATACCCTCATAGCGCAGCGCCATGCCCGCGGCGGCCCCGCTGCTGTCGGTGGTGAGCTCCACGAAGAAGTGGCGCCCGGTGCTGAGCAGCCCCTCGATGGGCAGGTACTCCACCTCGTAGGAGTCGTACACCGGTGGTGACTCCACGTTGTTGCCGTTGCGGATGATGAGCCTGCCAAGGCGTGACAAGGGCAGGGTGCGGTGCTGGCCATGGCCAATAGCAGCCATGCCTGGGCATGGATGGTAGCCTCCGACCCCAGCCATTTCCAACAGCACCATCCTTGGGCATGGCCAGAGGTTATCTTCCTTTACTATGGCCAACAGCACCTGCCCTTGACTGTGACTAATGGCCAAAAGTAGCCACACTTGGCCATGGCGAGCAGCATCCATCCTTAAATATGACTAATGGCACCTATCCATGGCAGATCCATCCTTGGATATAGCCAGGAGCATGCATCCTTATACATGGCCCCACGAGGGGCTGCCCCAGCATGCCTCCACACCCCTAGCCCCCCTGTTTTCCTCCAGAGCCAAACCTGTCATCATCCTCTGCCAGTGACACCTTCTCGAAGTGGAGGTGCAGGCGGTGGCCATCCGGCGCTTCCAGCAGCCAGTGGCACGTCAGGTTGTTGCTGTAGTTCCCGGGAAAGCCGGGCGAGACGATGCGTCCCACCGTGGCGTTCCGGACCACGCCGCCGCACGCCGCTGCGGGACAGGGACCGTCAGTGGGTGACTGTGCCGTGCCAGCTGCGCCGTGTCCCCGCGGTGCTGGCCCTTACCGAGGCAGAGGGGCTCGCGGGCGCTCCAGAAGGGGCGGGTGGCGTTGCGGCAGACGAGCCGGCGGGCGCCCTGCAGCTGGTATCCCGTGGAGCAGCGGAAACGGGCGTCCCCACCAGGATGCAGGCTGCTGACAGAGACCTCTCCGAAAGCCGGCCGTGCTGGGAAGGGGCAGCTCAGCAGGTAGGCTGGGGGCAGATGGTGGTGTTACCAAAGCTGAGGAGCTATAGACTCCCCCAGAACCCAGAAATTGCCTCCCCAGACCCCTGGAAATGCCTAGGTGTGGCAGGGCTTGAGTGATATAGTGCCTATGGCTGCCAAGAATTATGCTAAATGAACCCATAATTGCTAAGGGAAATTAGTTCTTCATGAGCATTCCTCACCCACTTAAAACACAGATAAACTCCTGGTGCATCGCCACGACCCAAATTAGCACCATGCTGGCAGGGAAACTCACAGAGGGTAGAGAGGGGTCTGAGCCCCATACCTTGGTAGTGAAAGTGGTAGGAGCCCGGGCTGGGGGGCCGGGGGCTCTGGAAGCGGAGGGTGAGGAGGTTGGCTGGGCTGCGGATGACCTGGCCCCGCAGCAGGAAGGACTCGTTGGCCAGGACGTTGGGCTCCAGGCCTCCCGCGCTCTCCACTGTCAGCGTCTCCCCTTCTGCCAGGCTGATGTTCTCTACCTGCAGGGGACACAAGTGTCACCACCACAGCATCATGGAGCTTGAGTGGCTTCTCTGCGCTCGATAGCCCACTGGAGCTTGTCTGTGCAGGGCAGCGCCTTTCAAACATGGTTAGCAGTGCCATAAATCATCCTCCATGCCAAGAGCAGCAGGACCCAGCCAGCAGCTCTGCCAGAGCACCACAGCACAGCCAGGCCCACACCAGGACCCTTGCAGACAGCCAGCCTCACCCTCTGGAGCAATTTGCTATTAATGATGCTAATTAAGCCATGCTGCATGGTGAGGAGCTGCAGCACTGGTGAGTGTGGGCTGGAGCAGGGCTGATGATGGAGATGCTGCCTCTGGCTCACCACCATTTTTCCACAAGCCACAGCATTGCCCTGTGGTGGCTTCAGCAGAGATGGGGACACATGGCCACGTGCCACTGATGGGAGCAGCACACAGCCTGAGCACAGCAGGGTTTGCTGTCAGCCTCTGCTCCTGGCAGATGGGTGCTGGGTGTTCCTGGCCCTGCAGCACAGCATGGCACCTGCTGGCACTGCTCACACCTTCTCCATCAGGGCTTCGTTAATTAAATCTCGCAGCACTTCTTTGTGATGTGTGCCAGCCACAGCAGCTGGTGGGCACAGAGGATCCTGGGGCATCCCACCAGCTCATGTACCCACATCCCTGTGCTGGGGCCTGAGGGTAGGCACTGCTCTGAGCCAGCTCTCTTGGCTTAGAGACACAGGCATGGGGACAAGGACAGGGACAAGACCATGTGTTTGCTGTACCCTGCACAGACACACAGCTGTGGCACAGAGCAAGGGACATGCCACACTTGCAAGCAGGCCCCTGTCCCACCCTGAGCCCTCAGCTCACCTTGAGCTCCACGCCATAGCCAGGGTAGACAGAGATGGTGTAGGTGCAGTCCAGGCTGCCATCGTAGGGGACACCAGTTGGCTCTGGGGACACCAGCCAGCCCTCGGGACCCGCCAGCGTCCGGTTGCAGGGAGCTGGTGACAGAAGAGACCCCAGCTCAGGCCCACTTCCCCTCAGCTCCACCTGCCTCCCTCCCTGGCGCTCACCTGGCCCCTGCAGCGTGGTGACAGTGGTGGTGGTGATGGTGGAGGTGGTGGTGGTGCCCTCCTCATCCCCAGGCACCGCAGTGGCCCCGGCGTGCGGTGCCAGGGCTGTGCTGGCCGTGGTGGGTGCCTGGCTGGGGGATGCAGTGCTTGACTCTGGCACCCCAGAGGGGGCCCACGAGGGATCTGCCCCTGGCACAGCCCCCCACGCCTCCCCCCATGGCCCGGGGCGCCCCGCTGGCGTGGTCAGCGGGTCAGTGGGGAAGGCGGGCCGGGGCAGGGCGGGGGTGCGGGGTGAGGGCTCGGGCTCTGGGGGGCCGGGGGCGGGCTGGAGGGCACCGGCAGGGAGGAGGGGGCCTGCGGCAGCAGGCAGGAATGGCGCCTGGGCCAGGTAGTCCTTCTTCAGGAAGGCTTCGTGCAGCAGGTCCTCCAGCAGAGGGTGGTGGTTGAGGATCTTGAGCGTGGGCGCCGTGCTCACAAAGCGAGCCTCTGCCTCCCGCTCCGCCGGCGTGGGCAGCGCCGTCGGCTCCACCTCAGCGCTCTCCCCGCTCTTCCTCGCCAGCCCGTTGAAGCCTGGAGGGAGGAAAGGGTGTGAGATGCTGGGGGCCTGTGGACTGACAGGGAGCAAGGGACTGGTGATGTGCTGGGAGTGATGCTTCAACAGGTGGCACCTGGGACCAGAGCTTGGACACGGACTGACGCTGTAACAGGTATGGATGTGGCTCTGGGGAGTGATGCTGGTACAGTGTCACAGACCTGTGCTGCTCTGGGGACCAACACTTCCCAGGGACCAACCCTGCACCACAGTGCTGCTCCAAGGGTTAACGCTTCCCTGAACACCAAAATCCCCCCAAAACAGGATAGCAAACAAGCATATCAGCCCCATGCAGCGGGTCCATGACACCCTCTCTCCAGCCTACCCTTCACTGGGGTAGCCCTGGCAATTAAGTCCTGGCTAATTAACTCACATCTGCAGCTTTTACCACGTGAAAGCGCTCCCACTCCTCCTGTGAGCCAGCGCAGATGGGGACAGCCCTGGGATTGGGTGTCCCAGATCACAGATTATCCTTCACCTCAGAGATGGCCATCCCCGTGCCAAGGTTCTCACGGGACCGCATATTCCCAGGGTGCAGACACACATGTGATTACCGTGACTGCCATGACCGGCTGTGCCAGGAATGTCACGGGAGCCTGGACACCTGGACCCCTCTCCAGGCTGCCAGAGAGCTCAGCTTCTTTCCAGCCAGGCTATCCCTGAGCAGTGTGAACCTGTAGGGAACCCCCTACCCCATCGACGCTCCCCCCTCTCCCACCCACAACCACGGGGATTCCCCTGTCGCAGCCCCGTGTCCCTCCCAGGCATTAGTCCCTGAACAAATCCCCAGCATGCCCAGCCCAGCAGCTTACGGCCTTTAGACCAAAAATAAAAGAGAATTTAATCAGTCCTAATGAGTCACCCAGCATCTCCCACTCCCGGATCTGGCACAGCAGCGTCCCCTCTCCTGCTGGGCACGGCTTAGTGCCACGGCAGAGGGGATGCCACGCTGACACCCAGCATCCCTCTGAGACCACGGTAGCGCGTGGGCACGTCTTGCCGCCCTGAGCCGTGCACAGGCTCTGATGACACGATACTGCCAATTACCGGGTAATTATCCCTATCCGTAGCAGGGCAGGGCCCCGCGAAGATTAATTACTCTGCGACTGCTGCTTTTAAGGGACTATTAAGAGACATTATCCTGGGTGTGCAGCGTAGTGGGGAGCTGCTGGGTGCTGGCAGGCGTCCTCACACCGCTGGTACCCACCCCCTGTCCCCACCACCTCCCTGCCATGGCGCTGGGACAGTGACAATGCCCTGGGCACAGAGGCACAGCAGGGACACCTGCCCGCACCAGCTCTGAGAGATTCGTTTGCCCCCCAGCAAGGCCAGAATTATATTTTAATAGGATCCATTTATTAGAACATAAAAGTTAATGAGTTTATACTGAAGGGCGCCAAAATCTCCGTTAGGCTTTAACAGCAGATTAGTGCTCAGGGCTGGGCCCGGCACTGCCACCACTGCCCTGTGCAGTGAAGGCTGGGCTAGAGGTTCCCACCCAGCCCCCTGGACACTCCTGTCCTTGAGCATCTCATCTGCCCTGGGTGCTGGGGGGCACGGTGGTCCCCATGGAGGCTACTGGCTAAGGCCAGGCCTCCCAGGAAGGATCCTACAACAGCTCCCATCTGGGTACTGAACACCCTGGGCTGGGCAGTGTCTCAGCACCAGGCACTGCCCTGGGCTCTGTGTGGTGCTCTGGGTACCACAGGATGCTCTTGGCACCAGGGGATGCTTGGGAATGGGGACACTCTCGACACTCTGGGGATGCAGGAGGCTCAGGACACCGTGGGAAGGCAGCAGGTGCCCAGCTGTTGCCCCGTGAACACCACAGGATTAGATCCTCCACCTCCACAGATGTCTCTAAGCAGCTTATCTCCAGTGCCACAGCTATGTCACTCCCATGTCCCCAGGGTGACCAGGGACTGCTGACGTGGGACTGGCTACCCAGCACACACCCCTCTGGGTGCTGACACCCAGCAGTGACCCCGCTGAACTCGGGGTGGGCACAGGGGCTGTCAAGTCTCCAGTAGCCATGTGCCAGCATCCCTCGGCATGCTGGCCATGGTCACACCCACAACGGGGTCCTAATCCCTCCCACTGGCTTTGTCGGGTGGGAGTTTATCAACAGCAGCCGGGAGATGCCAGAGACTAATCCGGCTGTGGTGGGCGGGGGCCCCCCCGGCGGGGATCGATGCTGCCTGCTGTCACAAATAAATAAATAAGGCGGCGTGCGGCCGCCCAGGGAGCACCGATCGATGCTGCCCGCCAAGAAAGCAATAACAGAGTGCCCGGCTCAGGGAGGGGACAGGGCAGGGCCCCCCGTGGCCCCAGGAGCATCACAGCACCTTGGCACAGTGGTGTTCCGTGTCTCAGTTTCCCCATCTGCAGGAGGGGGCAGGCGAGATGTGAAGACAGGCGGGTGCCTGGCACAGGGTGAGAGCAAGGGCTGGGCCTCACAAGATTCTGGGTTTATTTTCTAATTTAAAATCCAATCTGGCTTTGCCCCCCATGGCAAGGGCCAGCAGCTGTGATGAATGAGCTGTCAGGCAGCCGACGCCACGCTCCCCCACCCACAGCAACCTGTCCCACAGCCTCCAGCCCCCTGAACCACCCCCAGCCTCAATAACAGGAACAGGAGAGGTAACACACCCTATTGATGCCAGATCCCTACCTGCCCCCTGCCCTGGTGGCACCCCAGTCGGGGAGCAAGGCTTGTGCTGAAGGCAGCGTGGGCAGCAGCAGGCGGGGAATGCAGGTGGGTGCAGGTGGTGGGTGGGCAGGCGTAGGCAGCGTGGGAATTCGGGCATTGTCGGGGTGCAGGCAGGGTGGGCGTGCGCAGGCAGGAGGCACAGATGGTGCGAGGGTGAAGGCAGGGGTGGGTGGGCACGGGCGGGACTGTGCAGCAGCTCCTCTGCCACCAGCCGTCACCACAGACACACCACTGGCACCCAGCACGGCGAGCTGGCATCCACATCCTCCCACCCTATGGCCACTTCCACCCTGGCACCACCAGTGACCCCAGATGCCCAGGCCAAGCTGAGGCTGTTAGAGCAGCTGGAGCAGGGACCCGAGGGGCTGCCCTGGTGCCCGGGGACACTGTGGCGAGCGCGGCCGCCAGCCCTGGCAGCTATCGGAGGAGCTCGGCTTTAATATTCATGGCAGCGCTGGCGGGGAAGCGTTTGACCTTGTATGTTTTGCAATTCTCCTTGAATTGAACAGTCATTTACCCGCTGACACATGTCACATCACCGCAGCCGGTTCCCTGGAGCATCGCCGGCTGACACGCCGAGCGCCACCGACACCGGCTGGGCACCAGGGCAGAACCCAGCGGGCAGCCGGGTGCCCGTCCCTGGGGCTTTCCTCCCTTCCCACCTGGTGCATGCCAATGGTGCCCTTGTCCCCTCCTCGCCACCCACAGCCCACGTAATCCCCCTTCCTCATTCTCCCTGCGGAGCTAATGGGTTTCTACAGCAATTTCCCTGCGTGGCAGCAGCGGTGATAAATTGTATGTCTGCTGCTATTTCAGACCCAAGCGCTGTGCAGTGCCATGTCCCCCCCTCCTCGGGCTGACAGCACCCAAATCGGCCCCTCTAGGCCCTTCCTCAGGATTTCCAGTGAGGAATACGCCACTGCTGGGCAGCACCCACTCTGTGCCACCCCTCAGTGGCCATTATGTAGGTGCCAGGTCTCCATGGGGCTCTGTGCAAACTCTGGTCTCCCCAGGACCCAGCACACCTCACCCCTCCGGGTGGCAGAGGGGGACCCAGCCCTCGGGGCACCCCTGGGTGCTGGGCAGGAGTCAGGCAGGGTGAGCAGGGCCACGCTGCCCACCCAGCTCCCGTCTCCCCTTCCCTCCGCCCACTGCCAGAGACAGTAATTGAAATCGGTTGCGGGAGGCGAGCGAGAGCTGCTTGCCGGGCTCCGCGTTGGGCTGCTCAGCCATGTCATACTTCCTGCAGACACCATTCCCTCCCGTCGCCGCCTGCTCCTGCCAGAGCCAGCATTTCAGCTGCCCCCAGCTCTGTGTCTTCTCAGCCACCCCACATCCTGCCCCAGTGCTGCTTTTCCTAGAGGATGAACCATCCAGTTCTAGAAGCCACAGAGGGCTGATCTAACAGCCAACATCCCTCCTTGCTGCCACCCCCCGGGGCATCTGGGGACCACCAGAGCCTGCCCTGCCCAAGCAGCACCTCGTTCATCGCCCACCACTGGCTGATCTGGCATTTCAAGCACCTCTCTCCATTTTCACAGGGTCAGAGCAGCGCTCTTGCAGCTGATTAATATTTGATCCCTTCAGCACAGCTCGTTACTGCATTTAAATTATATATGTAATAATTCCTACTGGCACAGCGAGCGTGCAGGCTGGTTCCTGCTGCTTCTCCTGCAGGCTAGGGGCCGAGCAGATCCCAAGCCTTGGCCAACGGGACCCCCTGGCACCTCGGAGGATGTGATGAGCAGCGCCAGGTCTCAGCAGAGGGCAGGCTGGCAGCGAGCCACGCAGATAGAGGCATCCACAGCTGCCTCTGTCTGGTCCAGGCAGCCCCTTCACCCACCCAAGGACGCTCACCGTGGGAGCAGTGCTGGTCCTCTGGTTGCCCCCATCTCCCCAGCAGCAGGAGGAAGGGATGCTACCTCTCCCGAGCTCCTGCCTGCGACTGGAGGGAATCCATTACCTCCCTGGTTATAGGCAGCTTTCAGAGGCAATCTTTCAATTGTGCGCATTTAAAGAATTGATTGGAGGCGAAATTATCCTCTCCCGTCAGAGCCGCTGGAGACACAACTTCATCCACCTCCCCCCGGGACTGTTGGTGCTCCCAGGGGACCCCGCAGGCAGGGTCAGCCTCAGCCCCCCCGGCAGGGGCTGCATGCAGGGAGTGACAGCTCCAAGAGCCCCGTGCCAGCCTGGGGGTCCCACCAGCAGCGCAGAGGATGGGGGAGTCCTCTCCTGCTCCAAACCAGGCCTGGGGGTGCCCTTGTCGTGCCCTTGCCCAAGCTTTTTGCACCCCATTTCCCCCCCATTCCCACTGCTGCGGCTCTGCCTGGCACAGCACCCCGCGCTGGATTCATCCCCGGCGCTGCAAACCCACAGGCGATCCCTGCGGCAATCAGGCTCCCGGCAGTGCTGGGGGTGGTTGGCTCAGCCTGCGCCCCACATCCCCGCGGGACAGCCCTGCCCTCCCGCTCCCTGGCTTAAGAGCATTATCCAGATAATCCTGGCCTGGCGGCACGGCAGCGTGGCGGTGACGAACTCCTCCGAGGCACGCAGGGCACGAGCACCGTTAACGCGCCGTTAATTACCGGAGCAGGCGCCTGCCTCCTTCCCCAGCCCCCTCCTCACACCCACGTCTCCAGAGGCACCGTGTCCCCCAAACACATCACCCCTGTGGGCACAGTGCATCTGGATGCCATGGCACAGCTCATGGGGGCACAGCCAGGCCCTGTGCCCCCTGCCACAGCCTGTGCTGATTCCTAATGCCCCAGGCTGCCGGGATCCCAAATTACAAGGAGGTCCCTCCAGCGTGGCTAAGATGAGCCCCACAAAAATTCATGCCTTTGGCTTTGGAGAGCTGAGGAGAGGGGCTGCAGTGGGGCAAGGTTGATGGAGCTGTGCCTGGCACCATCCTCCTCAGCTACACCAGTGCCATGGGGTCCAGACCCCACTTTCTGATGGGGCAAATCCCCGTAGACATGAGGGGCTGGTGGTCTCCCCATAGGAGACAGGATCAGACCCTGCACTGCCACCACTCAGACCGCATCACCAAGCTCCCCAGCCTGGATGAGAGGTCCATGACTCGCTGACCCCATGTCCCTCATCCCCATGGCTCATCCTCATCATGCACCAGCCCATCGATGCCAAGTCAAGGCCACAGTGACACTGAGCATGGAAATGCTGCATGGAACCCCTGGTGCTGTCTGGGAGCCCTGCCTGATGGAGGATGGGGAGTTTCAGGCACGAGCCACACAGGCAGCTCCCAGTACATGATGAGGGGATACAGGGTGGACAGGACCCCAATGGGTCGCTGGAAAAAGATCAGCACCTCCCAGGGCATCCCTACTTTTAAGACTCTGGGAAATGCACATGCAGTGTTTAATTAACTTTATTGATATTCAGAAATTAGGGGACTGACTAGAGGTAATTGCTCATTAGAAATCATTAAACTGACACAGTAAGCACCAGCCTCCCTTGGGGGAAATCTGCCCTGCTCAGAGCCCTGCTCCCAGGACAGAACCCAGCAACATGGACTCCCCATTCCAGTTCTGCTGCCCCCTCGGCAGGGCAGGAGATGGGGGTGCCATGGCATCGCCCCACTTGCTGTCCCCATCCACTCTTTTTCCCAAGAAAGAAGGCTGTGGCAGCAGCCCCAGGCGGCAGAGCGAGCCGGGAATAGCAGCGGGCGCGGGGCCACGGCGCCCTTCCCCGGCTGGGCTCCGCTGCCAGATGGGGAGTTTATGTAACTCCCCGCACGGCTGCTGCCTGCAGCCCGTGCCCACATCCCGCATCCCACCGGGGCCAGCAGCGCTGGGCCACGACCCGCCCATCGCCCCGTGCACGACCACAGTGCTCCAGAGCACCCCAGTCCCTGGCAGGTCTCCCCTTAGAGGGTCCCCAGTCCTATTTTTGGGGCAGCGGAGCCACGAGGCATCCGGACTGCCGGTGCCCCATGGGTGGCAGAGACAAGGAGCCGAGCTGGGTGTTGGCTGCTCTCCTTGGCAAGCCAACACCCGCCACCCCTGCGTCCCTCGTGTCCCCCGCGGGGCTGGAGGGGTCACACCGACACAGAAGAGAGGGAGAAAGAACCAAACGCCCCCAGTGCCCCCCACGCAGCAGCGGGGACCGCACGGAGGGACCGGCTCACGGCATAGCCAGCCCGAGGGTGGCTCGAAGGGCTCGGTGACCGCGGCAGCGGGTCCCGCCGTGCCTGCCCAGCCCCCGGCGCAGCGATGCTCCCCCCACGGCAACACCGGCAGAGGGGCTGCCGCCGGAGCCTGCCGGGGGCGGCGTTGCACCAGCCCGGCTGCAAAGCGCTGTGCGCGTCCCCGGAGGGGGCGGCGGTGGGGCGGATAACGGGGTGCGCGGGGGAGGTGGGATTCTCGGTTCACCGGGAGAAAACGGGGAGCGTCCCCTCCGCAGCACGAGTTGGCAAAGTTTGACTGCGACGGAGGCGGGTTGAGGCCACCCGGTACCGAAGGGTGATGGGTGCGCACGGCGGGGATGACCCGGGGTGTCGGCCGGTGCTTACCGTGCGCCGGGGAGCGGAGCAGCGCGGCGAGGAGCGGCAGGAGCAGCGCGGGCGGCGGGCCCATGGCCGGCGGCGGTCAGCACCGCGGACAGCTCCGCTGCGGGCGCGGCGGCGGCGGCGGCGCCCCGAGCGGCGCCCGCCGATACCGGGGACGGCGGAGGGGGGGGAGCCGTAATGCTCCGAGCGCGGCGCACACCAATCCGAGGGTCGGGGGGGGGCTCTCCCCGCCTCCCCCCCCCGCCGTAATGCTCCGAGCGCGGCGCACACCCAGTGCCGGCGATGTGGGGATGGCGGGGGGGGCTCTGCCCACCTCCCCCTCAAATGCCCCTCCCGCCGTATTGCTCCAAGTGAGGCGCTCGCTAATTCCAGGGATGAAGTGGGGGGGGACCCTCCCTTCCCCCCACCCACCCCTGGCCGTAAGTCTCCGAGCGAGGCGCCCTCCAATCCCGCAGGCTGGGAGGGGGGGCTCCTCCCTGCTACCCCACCCCCACGCCGTAACTCTTCGAGTGCAGCGCCCGCTAAAGCTGGAGATGAAGGTTGGGGGAGGGGGATCGCCTAACCCCCCCTTCCCCCCCGAATTCCGGCAACTCTTAGGGGTGGGAGCCTTCGAGGGCTGTGGGAATGGTGCTCGGTGCCCACCTCACCGTATCCTACCTCCCCACCCTCCAGAGCTCTCACCACATCTCTTCCCAGTCTTCTTTTCCCCATCCCTAAATAACCCAAATTAGGGCTGGGCTCATCATCCCCCAAGCAGAAACATTTGGACCGGGAACAGCACGGGGGCGCCGGTATTCTTTGTGGTGGGGGTCCAACAGCCCCTCCCTCCCCAGCCCCTTGCCTCGGGGTCCCGGAGGGCAGCCAGCCCTGCAGTGGGCAGATGGTGTTGGCACCGGCACCGAGCAGCTCCATGTTGGCTGATGGACGGCTCTTGAGGGTGTTAAAAATATTTTAAAAAATCTCTTTGTTTAATAACCCCCCCCCCATCCTTCCAAAAGCCCAGATGGCTTCGCCCCGCCGGATCCCCCGCAGCCCGGCCAGCCCCGCTGCACACACAGCCCACGCAGCCAGCTCCGGTGGGGGTTTAATTTTAATCCCAGGTCCTGCTTTGCCGACATGCATCATTCCTGCCGTGGAGAATGGCATGGCTTGGCATGGGGAGCCGAAAGCAGATCAGCAGCCGGTCCCACGTCATGGGCTGTGTGCCACCAACCCCGTGGCACTGTCTGTTGTGCCACCAGCCCCACGGCTGTGGTGGGAGCGGGGCTGGGAGCGATGCCGGGATCCTTCTCCTCCCGGGGGTGCTGCCGGCTCTCCCGCAAAGCACTTTCAGCTCTAAACCCAAAACTTTGATGCGTCGGTAGCGCCATCAATGTTTAATGCAGCAAAGCCCTGGTAGGGCTCGGAAGATGAGCATTTTGAGGCCAAATTGAAGTTTCTAATATTATGATATTCAAATAATTTTAATCTGCCTGATGCTTCCCCAGGCACGTACCTGGACTGCTAATGAGGGGCTGCCTTCAGCCGCTGTTGCTTTTGACAGAAAACAAACAATTCTTTGCAGGTGCCATCAAAGGATTGGGAATGGAGAGGTCTGGGGAGGAAAATGGGGGCGAGCATGCATGGAGCCAACGTGTTGTGGCTGGGAGAGAAGAATTTCGTGTTTGCCTCGGCTCCCTGGAGAACAACATTGATCCCTTTTTTAAGTGTTGGTTTGTGCTTGCTGAAAAATAAGTCTGGCACAGATGGATGATGGGATTTTGGGAAACTTCTGTCCCAGGGTACAGGGAATGAAAAGGGTGCAGTGGGTGCAGAGTCTAGCACTCATCAGATTGCGTCTGATCCTTGCCCAGCCTTGGTCAAAGTTCCTCGTTCCCCATTTCCCCCATGTGCCACGTGGATCTGAGCTGGGGCAGCTCCCACTGCCTGGGACAGGCAGTTCTCCAAGCCCCCATTTCCCCCTCCCCATGCCATTGCCAGCCCTGAGTTTTCCCATCCATCCACCCAGCCCACACAGGGAATATTTCATTTTTACTGAGCTCTCCTGACCCACGCAGGCTGCTTAGGGAAATGGATTTCTTGCTGCCACAAGCATTGCCTCCAGTCACTATAAAACCAGGTGTAGAGGACATAGCAGGGATGATGGAGACCTTGGCACAGGGCTGGGGGGAATCCCCCAGAAATTCACCCTAAGGCAAGTTGAGGTCCTGCCGTTGCTTTTTGGGCTTTGGGGGTGCAGACCTCCCTGATGCTGGGTTCAGCCCTGATTGGGGTCACCTGCAGAACAAAAGCAATGGCTTGAGGGGTCCCACAGAGCCCTGGGGATGATGATTTGCATCCCACCAAAGGTCTCACCACCTCTGTAACCTCACAAGCAAGGCTTTCCATCCATTCTATTACCACACTGCTAACAGGAGAGGAGTTCATTTTTACCATTTAATGTTTCACGGATAATTAATTATTCTTCATCTTTCCAGCAAAAAAGGAAGAGCAAGTAGAGGGGCTATTCAAAGCAAAAAAAAAGTCAGCTGAAACCCAGGGAAATTGCTGAATTATTTGTAACATCAAAGGCAGGCGAGGATGTGCTGATTTAACGGGGCCCTGTGCGATGCAGAGCCTTGGGCATCGTGGTGGTGCTGAGACTGGGCTGCACTCATTGCAGCAGTGATCATGGGCAGAGGGGTGGGTGAGGGGTCTGGGGGCACCCCAGATGCTGCCCATCCTCCTCCTCTCACCCCCACATCGCTGGGAGCAGCCAGTTCTGCCTTTGCACGATGTTGGGGTGTCCCTGTGACCTGGGGGGAGCTTCCAGTGCTTCCCTATGCTTCATTTATCACTAGAGGCAAGTGGCAAAATAAATAACGATATTTAACATTTTGTAATAAGGACAATTAACCGGTAAATAATGCCTTTTACACCGCAGAAGCCAGAGTAAATTAATTCCCCTAATTAGCTGTCAGGCAGCACAGGGCAGTGGCGGCAGTGGGCAAAACTGGCAGCCCCTGCCTGTGTTATCCCCCACTCCAAGGCATTGTCCCCAAACCCCAGTCACACTCCAAAATTTTATAGATTTGCAAAATCTACCATGCTGTATCCTGGCAGCTCTGGTGAGTCCTAAATCACCCCTATCTCCTGTTAACAAAAAGACAACAAAAGATGGCAACAAAATGTTTTATAGCTGTAATAAATTGTGCTGGAGGGAAAAAAAAAGCCCTGTTTGCCTGGAAGCAAGGAGGGATTTCCCATTGGTACACAAATGGAAGCCCTGGTTCCACCACAGCTGGAACCAGGACCAGTGGAAAGGGGGATTTATTGGAAATTGTTTTCCTTCACATATATACCATCCATTCACTCTGACCATCTGAGCCACCTACCCTGGTGGCATCAGGTGTTGGTGTTGGTGGGGGAAATGAGAATGTTCGTGCATGGCCAGCCCCAAGGGGTAGGAGGAATGTGGCCCCTCTATGCCCCTGTGTCCCCAGAAAGCTGGAAGGCGGCCAAGGCTCCACCACCCGCTCGGCTTGGCTGGACTCTGCCCCGTTCCTCCCCTTGGCTCATCTCCCAGCAGCCACAGAGACAGGAGCAGGGACAGGACGGACATGGCTGCCCCAAGCCAGCCCCAGAAGTCCACCTACGATGTCATTGTCATTGGGGCTGGCATCCAGGGCTCTTTCACTGCCTACCACCTGGCCCAGCGCCACAAGGACACTCTGCTGCTGGAGCAGGTATGGTGACCCCATTCTGCCATGCTCCCCTTCCCAACAGGCTGGAGCGGGTTCCTGAAGACCTGGCTGCCTTCCACCGTGGCACAGAGCAGAGCCACTGCTGGCACTGCAGTCCCCAGTGCCAGGACCCCCTGTCCCCAGCGCCAGGACCCTTCTGTCCCCAGCACCAGGATCCTCATGTCCCCAGGGCCAGGACCTTCGTGTCCCCAGCGCCAGGACCCTCATGTCCCCAGTGCCAGGACCCCCGTTTCCTGCTGTTTCCCGGTGCCGTGGTTGACAGAACAGGCTGTGTGCTCTGCCCTCTGCCGCACGGCGCTGGTGCACATGGGGTTGAGGGTGGCAGTGTCTGTGGTCACCCCCATGTCCTCTCTGCCCCACAGTTCCTCCTGCCCCACTCCCGGGGCAGCTCGCACGGGCAGAGCCGCATCATCCGCAGCGCCTATCCCCAGGAATACTATTCCCGCATGATGCCCGAGAGCTTCCGCCTCTGGCAGCAGCTGGAGGCGGAGACCGGCACCACCCTGTACAGGTGATGGGGACAGGGACGGGGACGCAGCCACCGCCGGGCACTGGGGGCGGTGACCTTTGTCCAGCTTCTTTGGCAGGCAGCTGCCAGTTCCTGATAATGGGGCCCCACGAAGGAAATGTCATTAAGGAAGTGAGCATCTAAGTGATCCTCAGGTGCCGGCGTCAGGGCTGATGACGTTTGCTGTGTTTAGGGGACAGAGTGTGATGTCTTTGTCCAGACCTTCCTCATGCATCTCACTCTGCCCTTGTCACCCCCATCCCACCGTGCAGTGACCCAGCACCAGGGTGTAGCACATCCCAAGTATCACTGGTGGCACCGTGCCTCAGTTTCCCCCAGGGGCAAAGCAAGCGGGGGGCTCTGTGCAGGGAGGGGGAGCAGGGCGGGCTGACGTGACTGGTGGGATGCAGGCAGACGGGACTGGTGGTGCTGGGGCCGCCGGGAGAGCCGGAGCTGGAGGCCTGCAGGAGGAGCCTGGGTGCTGCTGAGGTCCTCGACGCCGCGGCGCTGGCCCAGCGCTTCCCTGGGTTCCGGCTGCAAGCTGGCCAGGTGGCCGTGCTGGACAGCACTGCCGGGGTGCTCTTCGCTGACCGGGCACTGCGGGCAGCGCAGGTAGGTGCTGCTGGGGCGACGGAATGATTTGGGATGACATGGGTTGATTTGGGATGTGGGATGGGGGTCCCCCGGCTCAGTCCTCGCAGCCGCCTCCTGCCACCCTCCCCACCCAGGAGGTTTTCCGCCGACATGGGGGCACCCTGCGGGACGGGGAGAAGGTGCTGCGCATCGAACCTGGGCCCACGGTCACTGTCACCACCACTGCTGGGGTGTACAGAGCCCCCCGGCTCATCATCACGGCCGGAGCCTGGACTGGTGCCTTTGTGGAGCAGCTGGGGCTCCGCCTGCCGCTGCAGGTAAGGGCTGGTGGCACAGGGGGGTGGCACAGTCACAGCCAGAGCTAACGCAGTGATTCCAGCCCCTGCGCATCGATGTCTGCTACTGGAGGGAGAAGCAACCCGGGAGTGCTGGTTTGGGCAGTGTCAGTCCCTGCTTCTTGACCCTGGGGCTGAGCCAAGCCCCCCACGGCATCTACGGGCTGCCCTCCATTGAGTACCCAGGTCTGATGAAGGTGAGCAGGGCACAGCTGAAGGTTGGGGGATTCCCTAACCAGCCCAGCCTGACCAGTTGTCCTCCAGGTGTGCCACCACAATGGCAGCCCCACTGACCCAGAGAAGCGGGATCAGGCCTCCTCGAGTACCCCCCGCCCTGACATTGCCACCCTGAGCAGCTTCATCAGCAGCTATCTGCCCGGGCTGGAGACACAGCCAGCAGTGATGGAGACCTGCCTCTACACGGTGAGACCCTCCCCAGGGCACAGATTCAGGCATCTGGGGTCCTGAGCCTTCCCCCACCCCAAGGTGGACCCCACCCTGTCTCCTCACCTTCACACCCTGGCTCCCCAGAATACTCCAGATGAAGATTTCATCCTGGACCGGCATCCCAAGTTCAGCAACATTGTCATTGGTGCCGGCTTCTCAGGTAGGCAAGGGCAGCCATCCCCCAAACCCAGGACCCCAGAGCTGCCTGGGGTCACAGGGATGGTTGTGTCCCCACCTTCCCTCTCCTTCCCACAGGCCATGGGTTCAAGCTGGCACCAGTGGTGGGGAAGTTGCTGTGTGAACTGAGCCTGGGTGAGGAGCCATCCTACAACATGGCCCACTTCGCCATCACCCGTTTCCCTGGAGTGCTTGGGGCTGCACTGTAGGTGTGGGGCTCCAGATGTGTCTCCATGGCATTGCACTGGCCTGCAGCTGTGTCCCTGCATCCCAGTGCCCTCACACCCAGTACACTTCCATCCCCATGTATCTCCATCTCCCTGCATCCTGGGGACTCCCAACATGCTGCACTCCTCCAACACCACACCCCTGGATGTCCTGCATCCCCATGTCCCCATATTCCACCATCCCAGCACCTCTGCATCCTTGCTTCCCCACATCCCTGCATCCTGGTACCCTGCCTCCCCACATCCCAGCATCCCCCGTGCCAAGCCACCTCTACCAAGAACCCACTCCTGGGGAACAAATTAAGAAGCTTTGTCAGCCTCATGAAGATGGAGCTGGAGCAGTGTGGAGAGACACACTCGCTTAGGAGTCAAGTTAAATGTTTTAATGTTAAATGTGCCATTTTATTATCATTAGATCGCTCCCACTTAATGAAAGCGCATTAGCGCAGCGTGGCTTTATGGCAGTGAGCACCGAGCCTGGCCTGTGTGCTTCCAGGAGATGGTGGGGAAAGGGAAACAGCCTGCCAAGGAGTGAGGGGGTCCCCAAGGTGCAGGGTGTCCCTGGGGCCAGGTGCAGGGCACAGCACGTGGCACACGGCCAGGGCTGAGGCTGAGCCGTGCAGGCAGCCAGCAACGCACATCATCATCTCCTCCGCGTTAATTATTTAACGCCAGCAGGCAGAGGCTCTGTCCCGCTGCTCATCTGCATATTTATGAAGATTGATAAATGATTCAGCACTGGCACCCACAAGGGCTTTCCCCCCCACTCCCCTCCCCAGCACCCATGGGTGCAGCAGGCTCAGGGAAAAGGCCAGATTTGGCCTTTCCATGAAGCCCTGCATCCTTGCTGGGGCTGGATGCATTCCACCAAACCCTTCCACCATGCAAACACCCCCCCAAAACGGGGGGACACCCCCAGAAACATGGAGCAGGCAGCAGCCAGCATCACCAGCCAGAAATGACGTTTATTTTCATACTGAAAGTAAAGGTGGTGGGGGAAGATGCACAGCTGGGCTAGTGCAAAACAGCCAGGCAGAGGTGGGGAGCTGGGGAAGGGGGTCACAAAAACCCAGGTGGGCACGTGGGACCCTCTCCCCATGTCCCCCTTCCCGGCTGCTGGGCGGCTGCTCCCCAGGGCCCGGCCAGCGAGAGACGTCTTTGGCTCAACTAAAAGGGGTGTAAGAGGACGGCAGGGTGCCGAAGGGGGGAGTTTAAGTTATAAAACAAGGAGCCAGCAGGCACTGAGGAATAAATCCCGGGTGCCAGAGCAGCCGACTCTGCCGCCAAGGACAGACAGGGGGTGGGAGGGTGGGGGTGCAGCCAGCGAGCCGGCCGGGCTGCTCCTCCCATGGCTGGGGCTGGGGGTAGGGGGGCGGCTGCGTGTGTCCCCCCCACCCCGCGCAGAAGAAATACCGGAGCTGAGTGTTCCGGGGCGGTGGGAGGTGCTGCTGGGGGCTAGGCAGGGGTCTCGGCAGCCCGGCTCTCCGCCTCACTGGCGCTGGGGGAGCTGCGGGAGGAGCGGCGTGTGCTGCCCCCGGCGTCCTGCTCATCGTCCCATCTGTCGTAGGTGAAGGTGTGCCGGGAGCTCGTGGGGCTGCGGGTGAGAGAGAGGGGTTAGGGGGAGTGACAAAGGGCTCCAGGTCCCCAGCATGGCTTGGCTGCTGAGCACAAGTCCCCTCCGGCTGCAGAGAGAGCTGCGGTGAGCCAACACGCTGGCAGCCAGCTGGATGGAGCCTTGATTGCCTCCTTTTTTATGCTTTCCGAGATATTCGGGACATGCCTCACTGCAAACAACTCCTTGCTGCGCTGAGCTGAGCCCCTGCTCTGCAGTGGGGCCGAGCTCAGCCTGCCCAGGGAAAGGCTCGTGGTCCTGGGTGCTCACAGACACCCTGAATGAGGGTCCCAGTTGTACCCGACCCAGGGCTGGGTGCTGGGGTGTTGCTCCCTATGATGCCTTCCCTTCCCCTGGGACAGACAGCCCAAGGCAACCACATTTCCAAAAGGCTTTTTTCCCTTCCTCCAGCCATTCTCCTGTTCAAGCCATCAGAAAGGATGAAGTCTGCTCTGAAATCACTGCCAGGGAGCCCAAACACACCCTCTCTGTATCAAACAGCATGCAGAGCTCCAGTCTTTCAGGTTCACGCCATTCACACCCCAAATTCCCATCACAGGGCAATTCCGAGCTCCAGCAGCCCAACCTGGTCCCTCCCTCCATGGGTGCTGCCTCTCCCCATGCTCACAGACTGCAGTGGGTGCGTGTTAGTACCCATCCCATCCCCTCTGTGCCTGGGGGCTGTGCTGCCCATCAAACCCTTAAAAATTTCCTGAAGGAATAAATCCAGATGTGTCCTGGCCGACGGCTGGGGAGCCAGGAAGGGATTAGCACTTCCTGGTGTCCCGCAGCTGCTAATCCTGAACACGCTGCGTCCTGGCAGCACGGGCAGCTGCCGGTCCCGCTGCGGCCATGCCGGGATCTCCCCAAAGATGGAGATGTGCCGGGGACGCCCCAAACCAGAGCTGCTGCAGGCACAGAGCGCTGCCCCGTGCCGGGGTGCCCCATGCCGGCCGAGGAGAACTCCGGAGTCGGGAGAGGGTTAGGACGAGCGGTTAGTGGCACACGGGGAGGTTCATGCTGCACGGCACACACCACTCCCACCTCCTGCCTCAGTCGCTCTCGGGACGGTACAGGTACTTCATCATCAGGTTGTCCACCTGCTTCTTCCGCTGCTTCTCCTCCTTCTTGCCCCGGGCAGGACGTGTGGGCTCCTCGCTCCCCGCCCCCCGAGGGCCCTTCTTGACACTGGAGGTGCTGCGGTAGGAGCTGGTGGAGCCGGAGGAGGACTCGGAGGAGGAACTGGACTCGGATGATGACTGCTGTTTCTTCTTCTTCTTTTTGGATTTCTTCTTGCTTTTCTTGGAACGCTTCTTGGAGCTCTTCTTCTTCTGCTCTTCCTCTTCCTCGGAGGAGCCCGAGCTGCTGCGGCAGCGGCAGGTGTGCCGGGAGAAGTCGAGGGCGGACGCGGAGCGGCGCAGGCTGCCGGAGGGGCGGTCAGCAGCGCCCAGGGGGGCCGCACTCCGGACACTCCGGATGCTCCGGCCGTCATCCCCCGAGTCGGCGTCGGGGCTGGAGTAGCCCCTGGTCCGCAGCGGGCGGTAGCTCAGCACCTCTTGGATGGCAGCTTCCAGGTCGGGGTCGAGGTAGGAGCGGCGCTGCACGGGACGAGCATCCCCAGGACCCTCCTCCTCCTCGGAGGCTGCGCTGCGGGGCCGTGGGGGCACAGAGAAGCTGCGCCCCAAGAGCGGCTGCCCGCGGGACCCCTCGTCCGCCTCATCCAAGTGGCTGCGGGCCAGCGAGAGCCGCGACTCCGGCCGGCCCTCGGGGCCCCCGCGCCGGCTCCGCAAGCTGCCGGGGCTGGAGAGGGCGAAGCTCAGCACCGAGCACCCCTCGTCACCATCGTCGCCGTCCTCCAGCCCGCGCCAGGAGGCGGAGGAGACGCGGCTCACTGGGGCGGAGGCGACAGAAGCTTTCTCTACGTCGGTGGCCGAGAGTGACCACCGCTTGTCCAGCCCTTGGCGAGCCCGGCCGCTGGCGTCGGCGAAGGCGCGGGCGATGACCGCAGCCCGGTCCCGGGGCTCGCCGCCGCGGGCCGCCCGGCGCGGAGGGCGCTCGGGGGAAGGCGGCCGCTCGCCCAGGGCGCTGAACAGCGTCTGCTCATCGCCGCGGCCGCCTATGGAATCCTTGAGGCCCGGCCGCTTCCTGTAGCTGAGGGAGCTCAACACCGACACCGGGCGCTCGTCGGGCTCGGGGCCGTCCGGCGGCGCTGACCTGAGCCGCGGCACCGCGGCCCCGCACGCACCGGGGAGACAAGAGAGACACCGAGATGAGCGGGCGAAGGGGGGGCCGGAGAGGCGGCCCCGGCAATTTGCGTCAGCGGGAAATGGCATGGTGGAAAAATGCCATGTAAATGTGGGAATTGTTCTAGCCCAGCACTTTGATTCCCCTTTAAAGTGTTGCCTTCAATTTATTTCATTGTCGGCTACCTGGAGCCGCTGCGTTTGATTCCCGACTTCAGAAAAGGTGGAATTATCTCCAACAACAAAATGTTTTACATCTGCACCGCTGAATAAATTAAACCAATTAACAGAAACCAGCTCAGATCTTTCCCCCCTGCTCGGCAGAGGGAGGGAGTCCCCTGGGACTCCTGGAACCCTGCTAGGAAATTGGGTTTGGATAAAAGCAATCTGCACTCAGCAGGCAAGCGCTTTCCAAGAGAAAGGGGAGTGGGGCTGGGGCACACATGCCGTGGGTGCACCTGGGCATGTCCCCCACCTCTGCCAACATTTTCTGAGAAGTGTGGGGAGGGGCTGCAGAGGAGTGCAGGATGGAGCAGGGAATCAATCCTGCAGTGATGGAATGCTGAACAGAGCTAAAGCCCTGCACCACAAGCCCTGGGGAGGCAGATGGAGTGGGGGCTCTGGATGCCCTGCGTGGGGGGACGTGTCCCCCATGAAGACTGAGCTGCTCGCCAGCATTAACCCTTCCCTGGCCATCCACTCAGGCACCAGGTGGGAACACAGCACCAAATTCCACATCCCATGGGCACCCACCCAGCCCTGCCCATGTCCCAGCACAGCTCAGCCTGTCCTGTGCCCGCCAGCCCCGTGCCCAGCCCAGCACCCACCTGCTGCCCTTCAGGCTGCCATCATCCGAGAGCGCTTTGGAGGAGCCTTTGTTCTTGGAGAGCCAAGACTTCACCCCATCCACGCGCTCCTCCAGCTCCGAGTCCACATCTGAGTCACCGTCACTGCCGGAGGAGCGGGTCAGGGTGCAAGAAAGCAAGAGGTCAGCAAGGGGAAGTGAGTTTTTGGGTGCTGGAGAGATGGAAGTGCACTGGAATGCACTGAACCCCTCCAGTACCCACTGCCTGTGTACCCTGGCATGGGTGAAACCCCATCTGATGGTTCTGCTCCATCAGTGGCTCCCTAAAGCTCTGCCAAACCACCCCTGTGGCTGCCCAAGAGACTCCTGCACCCTCTGCCCAACATCTTCCTGTCACTGCATGGTTCCAGAGGTGGAGGCAGTAAAGCCTGACTCTGGGGCAGCAGGCAGGGCACAGCTCCAGAAACACAGGAGATTTCCAGCTCCAGGATTGGGAAAAGAAATAAGTGGGTTCATTTTATAGGCCGCCGTCGAGTGCAGAATTACAGCGAGGAAGAGCAATGCTGATGGCCCCGGGTAAACAGGAGTTTAGCAGGCGGAACAGAAACGACTCCGGCACGGCGGGCGCGGAGCACAGCGGGCAGATTTACAGCCCTGCCGTGCCCGAGAGCCCCTGATTTACGTCCCGGCGTAAAAAAAGTCCTATCTGGCTTAAACCATCTAATTTATAACGGCCGTTCGTAACCATATTGATTGCCTTTAGAAAGAAGGTGCTGTCTGCATTGCAAAATCCATTCCTCCACGTTAAAAGCATCCCTGAATAAATCTCTCTTAATACCTCACCGCTTACTGCTTTCATTAGGGCTATGGCAGCACCGTCGGGATCTATACGGAAACTGAAGCAGTGTGGTCCCCTCTCGCCACCCTGCTCCCACCAGGCCACTCCAAGAAAGGGATGGGATGTATCATAGGATCTTAAATGGCCTTTTATCCACCTGGTTTTGGGCTTATTCCCTGCCTGGGAATGAAGGCAAACAGCACAAGGGACAGGCTGGGATAGACCCTGTATATGAATCCTTCTCTTTTTAAATTCAGAGCAACGAGTCGCTCTCCATCCTGCGCTTCTCCCTCCCCTGCAATACATCCAGGCAACGCTGGGATTGGGAAAAAAAACAAAACCAAAAAAAAAAACCAACAAAAAAACCACAGAATGACACAAAAAAAAAAAAAAAAAACAACCCCAACAAGCCCCGAAAACAAGTTCTGGGGGCAGCTCAGGTTTTCTGACCAATGGAATTAAGCTCCACATCAAACACAGTTTATGTCCAGGCAAACGTGCCGTTAGTTAAGCAGGACCCAAGGTCGTGGGAGTGACCATGGATAGGGGTATTAATTAGTGGCAGCAGGGCTCCATTGCTGCCTCATGCTGTCAAATATGTCATCAGCCATGGCACAGCATCACCCCCCACCCCATCCCAGGGCTCATCCTGTCCCCATGCTGGAATGTGGTTATGTGCTGTGCCGTGCCACGGGTGCTGTTAGGGCATGCAGAGTTGGGCCAGTGGCATGCAGGACCCCGGCCCCTGGGGGTGAGGTGGGGGTTAGGGGAGGGGAGGATGGAAAGAGATGCTCCTCACATTTTACTCTTTCTTTTCTGATACTTTGCCACCATGTCCTGCAAACTGGGAGGGGTTGGAAGGGGACAGGGTCGGAGAGGGGGAGAAACAACAGAAAAGAAATCAAATGAAAGGAAAATTTAAAAAAAAAATAAGACCAAGTGGATGGGAAACAAATGTGGGCAAATTAAATTATGGGGAAGGGTGAGGGGAGGGAGGTGAGGCTGCCCTGTGCCCCTGGAGTGGGATTGCACCCAGCTGGATCCCAGCATCCCAGGCTGGGTGCTGGAGCATATCCAGAGAAAGGCAACAGAGCTGGGGAACGGTCTGGAGCACATATCTGATAAGGAGCAACTGAGGGAACTGGGGGGACTCAGCCAGGAGAAAAGGAGGATCAGGGGGGACTTTTTCACACTCTACAACTTCCTGAAAGGAGGTTGCAGCCAGCTGGAGGTTTGCTCTCAAGGAACAAGCAGTATGGCAAGAGGACAAGGCCTCAAGTTGTGCCATGGGAGGTTTAGATTGGATATTAAGGAAAATTTCTCCACCAAAAGGGTGGTCAGGCATTTTAACAGGCTGTGCAGGGAAGTGGTAGAGTCATTCCCTGGAAACATTAAAAAAAATGTGTGCATGTGGCACTTGGGGACATGATTTAGTGCTAACATGGCAGTACTGAGTTAATGGCTGGAGTCAATTATCTCAGAGGTCTTTCCCAACCTAAACAATTGTTTGATTCTATAATTCTATCCTGGGCTGGGCTGGATCCCAGCATCCCAAACCTCCTGCCAGCTTGTGCTGCCCTGGCTCCTGGGGCTCCCTGGGCTGTTTCCAGCCAGCTGGCAGGATCCTAGATGCATTTCAGGCACCTCCACAAGTGGTTGAAGCTCACGGGGGCTGCGGGTGGACGGAGGGATTGATGCACAGATGCAGGGACTGATGCCTGTGTGCATGGGTGCCTGATGCACGGATGGACAGACATGTGCATGGACAGATGCACGTGTGCACCATGCACAGACAGCATCCTGCCAGGGCCAGGCAGAGCCAAGGGGTCCCCGTGGCATTTCTGAAGTGGCGAGGGGAAGCGGTGACCCGCAGGGACGCGCGGGAGCCGGGCCCAGGTGCTCTCACCTGTTGATGAGGTCCTCATTGCTGTCACTCTCCATCTCATCCTCGATGGCCGCCTGCAGGTCCCCGATGCGCTTGAAGGCCAGCTTCAGGTCTGACTGCAGGCTCTGGTTGGCGGCTTCCAGGCTCTCCAGGTCCATCTCCTGCGGGGAGGGAGGGGGATGAGCTCAGGGAACACCCTCTTGTCTCCTGCCTGCCCTATCACGGGGGCCTCACCAGCTCGTGCTTCTTGCGGCTGGCCTCTGCCTCCTTCTTGGCCAGCTCGCCCATCTCCTCCTTGACGTCGCGGAGCTGCCTCTGCAGCCGCTTGTTCTGCTCCTTCTCCCGGTTCTCGGCGGCTGCGCGCTGATCCCGCTCCTCTGTCAGCTTCTCCATGTTCTCCTTCAGCCGCGTGGCCAGGCTCTGAGAGCAGCAGGGTCAGCCCAAAACCTCCCCAAACCCCGTCACAGACCGCTCACCCACCCTCACCCCAACACCCACCGGGGGATGATGCCAGCATGGATCCCACTCCCATCAATTTACACAAGGAGATGGAGGAGAAACCACCCCCCTCCCAGGGCCAGGGAAGGGGCAGAACAACAGCAAGGGCTTTGTTGAATTGGAAAAATAGATTTAACTGTGTGTGAAGTAATTAAAACATGTAACGTAGGGGAAAAAATAGCTCCCGCTCTCCCCCAGCCACTGAGCCAGCCGCTGCATATTTATGGCCCCGGCAGAGAGAGTGGGGAAGGAAATAATAGCTTGGAAAATATGAAGAGGAGAGCTAAGCTGCCGCGCTCCCCGGCAGAGCTGCGGAGGCAGAATATAAAACAGGCTGCGTTCACGGGACTGGGGAGTCTATAATTTCCCTAAGTCGATGCAGGGAAAGAGCAGCACTTTGCCGGGCTGGGCGGTGGATTACTGTTATCAGTGCATGCAGGGAGCCTTCCCTGTGGAGACAGCGATGGGTTGCCAGGAGGGGAGGGCTGCAGCGTGGGGGGTCGTGGGGAGGGGAGGCACTCAGAAAACCCTCGGGCAGATTTGTTATGGTCCTGCTGCACCCCTGTCCCAGGTGGAGCAGAGGGTGAGGCTGTGACTACCTCCAGGCGCTTGACTTGCGTCCTCTCGAACTCCAGCCTGGTCTCCAGCTCGCGGATCTTGGCCTCCTGCCGGCTCACCAGAGACTTGTCCACCATGGATTGCTCCAGGAACTCCAGCTGGCTCTGCAGACCTTGCAGCTGCAGGAAAGGGCACAGCCTCAGCCTTGACCACAATCACCCTGCCCCCATTGCCACGCTGTCCTGGAGGAGAGCTGCTGGCTGTGCTGCTCCCATCCTGATGGAGAGCTTCCCACCAGACTGCTCTGCACCCCCATGGTACAGGAGTCCTGCACTGTGTGGGCAGTGCGTCTCTGGGTGACCCCCCATTGCCCTAGCTTCACTCAGGGTGCATCTTCACCTTCTCCTGCAGCTCCTGCTTCTCCTTGCTGACCTCCTCCAGCTGTGCCTGGAGGTCATTCATCTGTGCCATGTCCCGGGATGCCTGCAGGACACACCAGGGTCATCAGTGGGGATCCCACCATGCTGGCTTCAACAGGGACATTTTGAGGGGTGGGGTGGGTGCAGCTGCTGCTGCACACTTCACCTGGGCCACAGCTGCCTTGTGCTTCTTCATCAGCTCATTCATGTCCTCCTGGTCCTCCTCCAGCCGGCTCTGCACCTCATTCTTTTCCCGCTGCAGACGGCTCAGCTGCTCCTCCAGCTGCAGGGAGCCACATATGTCTCCCAAGAATGGGGCACCCACCCCCCAAACCCACTCCAAACATGTGGGGCCACCCTGGGTGCAAATGGGGCATGGCCCCACCGTGGTTCATCACCACTCAAACCCACTCACCGCTGCCTTGGCCTTGGCAAGGTCGTCGATCTGCAGGTGGAGGTCCTCGATCTCCACCTCCATGGATTTTCGGGCCTTGACAGCAGCTGCACAGGTGAACTCCGACTCTTCCAGCTGCAGGGATATAGCTCAGTGCCTGGCCAGGGAACAGGGACACCCTGTGTTCCTCAAAGCCTGCGGTATAAGGAGTGTCTAGATGCACACCTGATTCTTGAGCTGGGTGATCTCCCTCTTGCTGGGTGCGTTGTTTTTCAGGTGGTCCAGCATGATCTGAGCATCAGCCAGCAGCGCCTTTGTTCTCTTCAGGTCCCGGCGCAGGCGCTTTTCCGTCTCAAAGTCCCGCTGGTTAGCCTGTGGCAGGGGAAGCTTTGCCACAATTCCACACCAGAGGGGTGTCCACCCCACTATGGCCACCTCAGGGTCCCCAAAACAAGGCAGGTGCCCAGCTGCCCTTCACCCCACCTGCTCGCTGACAGCAGATAACTTGCTCTCCAGCTCCCGCTTCTCTCTCAGCACCTTCTGCTTGTCCTCGTACTCCTCCTCCAGCTGCACCTCCATCTGCTTCAGCTGGGGGACAGCCAGGGGGCAGCCAGTCAGGGCAGCAGGGACGGGTCATGATCCCCTCCTCATGTGTCCCCACACCCCAGGGACACTGGGTGACCCCAGCAGCTGGGTGTTTGCGCAACCAGAGGCACAAAGCCCGGCGTGTGCTGGCCCGGGCAGCAGCAGGACTGGTCGGACCCGCCGGGCCGGTGGAGCCGGGCTGCGGTCGGCTCAGTGGGAGCCGGGCGCTGCGTGACAGTGCCCAGCTGGCAGCTCCCAGTACCCAGCCAGGGCATGGGCACGCATGCCAGGCCCTCCTGGGCAGAGGGGCCACAGCCGAGCCCTACCTTCTTCTGGCACGACTGCCGGATCTCCTCCACTTCCTCGTCACGGCTCTCCACCTCCTTGGCGTGGGTCTGCCGCAGCCGCTCCATCTCCATCTCCAGCCGCAGCTTCGCCTGCAAATGGTGGGGACGTGGTGAGAGCGAAGGGGATGGGGGGACCCCTCCATGCCACTCTCCAGTCACCACTCACCCTGAAAACTCCCCGGTCGGAGGCCAGCTGGGCTGCCCGCCCCATGGTGACCTGCCGGGCCATGGCACGGAGGGCCGGGAGCCGTGTCGGCCGCGGCGACGCCTGGCCTGACGCCGGGCTCAGGGTGCCCGCCTCCTCTTCCCAGGCAAGCCCGGCCCAGGTAATAACAGCTCTGCATGAAACCACCCCACCCAGAAACCTCGCCCCTCCCCACCTTACCTGCTCCAGCATCTGGATGGTCCCAGCCTGCTCATCCAGTTCCTCCTCCTGGTCTTTGACCTTCGCCTCCAGGTCCCTTAGCTGTTTCTTCACCTTGGCCAGGGAGGCTTCGTCCTTTGACTCCTGGGAGGAGATGTCCTGCAGCTCTGCCTCCAGCGCCTCCGCCTTCTGTGTCAGCCCTGCAATGTCCGAGTCCTTGTCCTGCGAGAGACAGGGTCACCGTCATCCCAGGGCACCCAGTGACTGGGAGGCTGGGGAGGGTCTGGGGGCCACTCACCTCCAGCAGCTGCTTGAGGCCAAAGACCTCAGCCACCAGCACATCCTTCTCTCGGCTCAGCTTCTCCCGCTGCAGCCGTTCCCGCTGCGCCTCCTCGTGCGCTTGCGAGAGCTCACTGTCAAACCTGCACGGGGAGAGTGGGGTGAGCACTCAGCACCCCAGGGACTGATCCTCAGCCAGGGGCACTGCACTGAGCATCCCCTTCCCTCAGCAGCAAGCACTGGGAAAGGTGGTGTGCTGCTGAGTGCTTGTGTGAAACACACTGTTGATGAGTCTTTAATTGCCAGCACGGTGGCACCGAGTCACTCAGACACTCCTCCCGACGCCTTCACTCCGTGCTAATGGGGAGTGCAGCACCTGCAGCACTGACCCCAGCAGCACCTCAGCTGTTCTCCAGGGCCAGCACGTGCCTGTGGAACTGTGGCTGCCAATAGCAGGGGCTTGGCTACTCCAGGGGGACACCAAACCCACCAAGCAGGACATGGAAGGGTCTCTACAAGAGATGGGCTCCCACAGCTGCATCCCTACACTGGGATTCCACATGACATGGCACCAGTCCCATCCCCAAAGGGGACACACGTTCCCCTGGAGGGGACACAAGCCCCTGCTGAAGGAATGCTCAGCAGAGCCTGCAGCCAAGCAGCACTGTGGAAGTCTCTCACAATGCCCCTGGGATGGGATCAGCCGGGTTTGCTCTGAAATCACTGCCTTTGGGGCTTGGAAAACAACCCTACGCTTGAGTTTGTGACCTGCGTTAAACACCTCGGCAGCTAATCCCCATTTTTCCTTGCGCTGGGTAATAAACAGCTGCATTAGCACAGACTCCAATCCGCGGAAATTGAAATTAATTAGATTGGATTCTCTCGCTGTATTTGTGTGTGCGATCATTACCATAATGAGATGAAAGCGTCCCTGCTGCTTAATAACGTTAGCAAACTTTGGGGCTGGGAGAGGGGACGGGATGGCAGCGCGTGCTGAGCGGAGATGCAGGGCACTGTGACCCCACGTGGGATCACTCAGCTCTGGGCCCCCCAAAAGGGCATGGGGATCCCTCCCACAACAAACACATCCAACTCAGGCAGTCCCATCCTGGCTGGAGACACCTCAGCCAAGTAGGAGCTGGTGAGGTGCCCAAATTCCTGCTAAAATGGTAATGCCACTTCGCCAGAGGCATGTCCCCCATGTCCCCCCCGCCGCCAGCGCACGGTCCCCACCTCCGCTGCTTCTTCTCCAGGTCATGGTTGCGTCCCTGCTGTCCCTCCAGGTGCAGCTTGGTGTCCTGCAGCTCGGCAGCCAGGCGCTGGCACTTCTTCTTCAGCTGCTGCAGTGCCCGCTGGCTCTCCTCGCTGTCCGCCTGCAGGTCCGCCAGCTGCGGGCAGAGGCAGGCAGGCAGTGAGGGCTCTGGGATGCCACCCCTGCTGCCCTAGCCATGCTGAGGGGACGAGGGGGTCCCAGAGCTGAGCCCCCACTCACCTTGCGCTCCAGCTGCCTCTTGCCCTGCTGCTCCACCTCCAGCTTGTCCTCCAGCTCCTGCTGCAGCCGCTTCTTGGTGAAGTCAATCTCCCGCACTGCCCGCTCGTATTTCATCCGCCATTCGCCACCTGTGTGGGAAACACGGTCACTAAGAGGCTGTGGGGGTGGAACAGGGAGAGGGGGACACTGCAGGGTACCAGCAGCCAGCACTGGAGGCAGGATAGTACCTGAATCATCATCGTCGAGCTCCCCGTTGAGCTCGGCAGCCCGGATGAGCCGAGCCTCCATCACCTCCATCTCCATCGACTCCATCTGCTTCTTCAGGGCATCGTACTTGGCCTGGGAGGGGACGTGGCCGTGGTGAGCACTTGAGGGGGACAGGAGACACTGCGAGGCCGGGGAGGGGCACATTTACCTGCAGGTCCTTCATCTCCTTCTCAGCCCGCAGCCTCTCGGCCGTCTCAGCGTCCAGCAGCTGGGAGGCCGACTCGCCGGTGTTCCGCTCGTCCGTCAGCTCCGACGTCAGCTCTGTGATCTGGGGGTGGCAGGGGGAACGGGATCAGGGTTGGGGCAGGCTGGCAGGGCATATGGCACCGTACCCCATCCCAGCAGCAGCAAAGACATACCCTGCTCTCCAGGCGGTCGCTGTTGAGCCGCAACTCGTTACGCTCCTTCTCCACCTTCTCAAGTTTGCTCTTCAGCTGCTGGATCTCTTCCTGCAACAGAGCAGGCGGTGAGGGAGGGGGCAGGCGAAGAGGCTGGAGGGGAGGAGGCTGGCAGCTCTCTGCCCCTCCCCAGCACCCCCCAGCATAGGATGGGCAGGGTGGGGACTCCCCGGGGCTGCTCTCCCCTGCCAAGGGCTGGGCAGGGACTTTCCCCAACCCGCTCCGCCGTCGTGCCGACTCCAACCCCATAAATGGTGTCGAAATGCCAGGCTGTCCCAGAAAAGCTGCAGAGGGGTACCCACATCCTCCAGCAGAGGAGGTGGGAACAAATCAACCCATCAGCAGCTTGCTGAAGCGTTTGGCTGCACCCAGCCCAGGTGGAGAGAAAGGGGAGGCCACCAGGATGCTCAGGGACCACCAGCCAGTGCTGTGGCAGCATGTCTGGCTGCTAACATCTTCCTCTATCTCTTCCAGTGGTCCCAGCATAGGCTGGGAGGGCAGCAGGGGGCCCAGGTGCCCCTGCCCAGGTGTCCCTGGCCAGGTGCCTGTCCCCAGCAGGTCGGGGTGAAAGCTGAGCCAGGCAGCAGCTCCGTGCTCGCCGGGTGCACCAGTGTCTGGTTGCCGGTGCGAGCGGAGCCCCCGCATTTGCCTCTCGGCACACGGTTTCATTTCCATTCTCCACGCTTGTAATTGGGCTCAGGCAACAGCCGGCTCTCGGGATGCTAATGACATGCTGATTCGCAAATTAGGGAGCAATTCGAGCCTGGCGCTGACGGGGCTCAGGCAGACGTGGTCCTGCATCTCACCCCATCACGGGCTCCTGCATCCCAACCCACGGTGGGATCCTGTATCCCAACACACCCCAGGATCCTGCATCCCACCCCACTGTGGGGCTCTGCCCAGGACCAAGCCCTCCCTGCTCCATCCAGCATCCCCCAGCATGGATACCCACGTCTTTGCCACGGATCTGGTCCTCGGTGAGCTGCACCTCGATGAGGGGCCGCACGGTGGTGAAGAGCTTCCACCAGGGCCAATCCTTCACCCCTTTGTTCTTCTTGATGTTCTTCTGCACGCACCGGATGGCCAAATCCTGGATCTGTGCAGGGCACGGGGTCAGCACGGGGCAACCAGCAGGGCAAAGTGGGGCGTGTGGGTGCTCAGCACCCCTGCCAGCACCCCGGCATGCTTCCCTTCATTAGCATTTGGGCTAATTGCACCAGCAAATCTGCTGTTTGATCCTCTCCAGCCCCTCTAAACGAAGGTGAGGCACTCTAAGATGCCTATTTTACACCTTCTCTAATGATAAAAGTAGGAGCTGAAGTGTGGCTTCATCCTCCCGCGGCGATGCCCAGCAGCCTCCCTGCCGGTTCCCCCTGGCCCCCCGGTTCCCCCTGGCCCCCCACGGCTCCGGGGGAGGCGGGAGGAGGAGGTGCTGGCCCAGGAGGCGCAGAAAGGCTGCACTGCCCATTTTAGGCGAAATTGTGCAGCAGAGCGGGGAGGGGAGAGTCACTGGGACGAACCTTTCTCTTCTTGAAGTGCTGCCGTGCCAGGAAGCCCCTGCACGCCGCCTGGAAAAGGGTGATGTTCCTGCTGGTCTGTGTGTCCCGCTGCTCCTCCAGCCTGGCCAGTGATCCAGCCCGGAAAAACACCTGTGGGAGGGGAGCAGGACAGCGATGGGTGCTGGCATCCCTCCGGCCACACCGCCCTCCCGCTGGTGGGGATGTGTCTCTCCCCTCTGCAGCCACTGGTCCTGTCCCACTGTGGGGTTTTATTCCCCAGGCACGAGGAATGCCGTGGGTGGGAGCGAACAGCGCTGCCCTTTTGCTGTCCCACCGTGCCATGACGCACAGCCCTGCCCACACCCACACCCGGTGGTGTCGGGCACCATACCCGGCTCAAGCCCATGTGGTAGCTGCTCTTCTCCAGGTCCAGTGATTCCAGGAGCTCCTCCACTGCCTGCAGGGAGGGAAAGGCATCAGGGTGAGGTACTGTGAGGTGCAGGGGACCCTGGACCACAGCAGTGACTGACACGGGGCACGTACCCGCTTCTCATCCACCACGATGTAGTTGCGCCCGTGCTTTTTGGTCAGGTGTGGGGCCAGGACATCAAAGCGCCGCCTGAACTCCGCAAACACCATGTGGTCAGGGTAACCTGGGGAAGCAAGGGAGAATGGGCTGTGTGGATGCCCAGGGGATGGCCAGGGACAGCCCCTCCTGCCCTGACATGTTGGGGCTCATGTTTTGGGAGAGCTGACGGGGTCACCCCACGTGACAAAAGCTCCCCATGGGGTCAGGCATAGCTGGAATGCCCTCAGCCTCCCCAGGAGGTTTTCCTTGGCTGCGTCCTCCAGCAGTTTTGGCTGGGATCTGAGGAGAAAGCGGCCAGATCCCTCCTCGGGGGGAGAACAGCGACACGTGCTGCCTGTGGAAGTCCTGCCATGGCTCCACTCTGAGCCACAGCCAACTCCTGCATCGGGCTCCAGCACTGAGCCTCCATGTCTTAATTAACGATGAGGTATTGATGGGATCATTGACCCCGGCACGGCCGGCTGGCTACGGCCATCGATCCACGAGGTGTGCAGGTGGCATTGATTTCCAATCACAGCAGGAAGGGTCCGGCCTCCAAGCAATAAACCCTTGGCCAAGCAGCTGGCCACCCAAAGTATCGATAAATGCTTTGCTAAGCACAACCCAGAGGCTCTTGTTGCAGTGGGACAGGGGCTGGATGCCAATGGGATTGCTGCCAGGAACCAGCAGCACCAGGGGAGACACCCAAGTAAGGCCATGCCTGTCCCCAGCGCAGATAACAGCCCAGCAGGGGAGGGGGAGACAGTAACAGGACCGCACTGCAGAGAGGCTCCAGAGTTCACAGCAAGAGCTCTGAAGGGAATCCTGGGGGTCTTTAGCTGTCCAGAGAGAAGATGCAGCCGGCACCCTTGTGCTGGTGCAGGGCTCACCTTGGCGGTACATGCGCAGGGCGTCGAGCAGGCGGGAGCCGCGCAGCTGGGCGCGCAGCAGGGGCACGTCCAGCTGCATCAGCCCGGCCTCGCAGTGCTCCGCCGGCAGCTCCAGCTCGCTGCCGCTCACCCGCCGGCACGGCGCAGCCGGGGGGTCCCCGCCGCCCCCCGCCTTGGGCAGGAAACAGTGCACAAAGTGCAGCTTGGACTTCTTGATGCTGTCGATGAGGGCGTCCTGTGGGTGCGGCAGAGAGGGGTGAGCGGCGATGCGCAGCAGTGCCCCAGCCAGATGCGGGGACTCCCCTCACTCACCACTTGCAGCTTGATCTGGATGCAGAGGGATTTCTTCTTGACGGCAGCCACGCCGGTGGTGAAGGTCTTGCGCATGCTGGTGGCACGGCGCAGGGCCAGCTGGGAGCCGCCCTCCAGCCCGGCCACCGAGCCCGACAGCACCAGCGCCGAGCCGCCGCGCCCGGCGAACAGGCTGCTGATCACCTTCCTGCAGGGCACCCGAGGGCGTGTCACCCCCAGTGTCACCTCTCCCCTCTGCCACGCTCCCACCCCAGGACCCTGCTCACTTTTGGGACTCCTGCAGCAGGACAGAGGCGTTTTGGGAGGCTGGGTTGTGCTTGACGTAGTTGAGCCATCCTGTGGCATCGTACTCCACCCAGTTGGTCCCCGAGCTGTGTCCCAGGAGGAAGTGTCGGGGTTTGTCACTGGGGAGCAGAGGGTCGTGCCCTGCAGGGAAACAGAGCACCAGTGGGGATCAGTCTGTCACTGGGAAACATCACAAAATCCCAGAATGGCTTGGGTTGGAAGGCACCCTAAAGATCATCTCATTCCAACCCCCTGCCACGGGCAGGGACATCTTCCACTAGAGAGGTTGTTTCTGCTCTAGTGGATACATCCCCATGGTTCCAGGTCCCCCTCCATACCTTTTTTGCCCCCTTCCTGTGGGCCGTAGTAGGACAAGAGCCGCTCCAGCAAGGTGTCCTCGTTGCCACCTGGCTGCAGAGCCTCCTCCTCCAGAAGCCACAGCAGCCCCCGCGCCTCGTCCGTGCGGGCCAGAGACCGGACCTGCAGGGACACCATGCTGGCAGCCAGCCCCGCACACCAGGGTCCCCCAGGGCAGGGACATGGGGTGTCACAGGGCAACTGGGGCGCCCAGGGAGCATGCAACCTCATACAGTATTTGAGAGGGCTCCTGATAGTGGAGACCCAGAAGAGAAAGGGTCCATGTGGGACATTCTGGCAGCACATCTCACTGAGGTGGGAAATGCAGCGCTGGGCTGAATACCAGAACAGGGATGGTGCCAGCAGCACCCTCAGCCTCTATAGCCTTCTCCCCTGGGAGGATCCTAGGGACTGGAGAATCTTGGGAACCCATGGGACCAGACACTTGGGACACTGGGGACCAGAGCACTTCGAGGACTGGAGCACCCCAGAAATCACACACAGTCTCCAGGCCCTCTGCCCACAGCACAGGCAGCTCCCAGGACAAGAAGGGAAAACCATGCTGGGGGATGCACCAGGTATGTGGATTGCATGCATACTCATGACCAAGCTTTCAGGACCTTTCCTTCCCCTCTACCACCAAAGTGCCAAAAAGCCACCCATCTGCTGCCATGATGTGGCTGGAAGGAAGAGTGGAAGGTGCTTACCAGTGCCTGGTGTGAGGACTGGTCCACAGCAGCTATGGAGCCAGAGAAGCTGGGCTCAGCATCAGCCAGGGCAACCTCTATGTTCTCCTGGTGAGGGGGAACAGAGGTAGGTGAGCAGTAACAGTGATAGGGAGTGTGAATCCATCAGGGTGTTGGTCTTGATGGGATTTAGAGTAATGTTGAGTGCTAAGGGAGGACCAGGACACATGGAAGGGTCCCCATGGGCTGCCAATACTCAGATAGAGAAGAAGCAGTGACCACCATCACCACCACTCACAGCCACTCCACCACCTCCCAGCCCACAATCAGCACAGCAGCCCTGGGGAAAGTCCTGAGCATCATGTCAGAGCTGCTTTGGTTGGACTGGTCCAGTGGCCACTGGGTAAGAAATCAGGGGGGACATGTAGGAGGTGTTCTCATGGGTATGGGAGAGGAGTGGAGGAGGCGATGGCAGCCCTGGGTGTCCCTGGTACCTCCTTGTATCTCTCCAGCTCGCGGGCAAAGGTGCGCTGGTGGAAGAGCTGCTGCAGGCGCTCCTGGGCGTAGTTGTGGCACAGCTCCTCGAAGGTGGCCCCCCTGCTCTGCCCTGCCAGCTCGGGGTTCTGCGCCCCAGGAGTGTCCACCACCGTCACGGAGCACACCGAGTGCTGGCTGGACTTCAGCGCCCTGGGGAGCACAAAGGGACACAGTGGGGTCACAGTGGGGTCAGTGGGTGATGCCAGGAACCTCCCTGCTCTGCTGGCCACCCCAGCACGTACCTGTTGAGGAGGGAGATGAGGAGTGTGAAGAGCTCGGAGTACAAGCCAGCTGCCATGGCCTCCAGGCACTCCAGCGCCGTCAGCTTGGGACCTGGCCAAAGCAAGCCTGAGTGTCCCCAGCCTGGCATCCCCCGGGGACATCTCCTGTCCCCCCCATATCTCACCCTACCTGTGCCACTGTCCCCCAGGGGAGACTCATCGGGGCCCTGGCGGAAGGAGGTGGAGCGCTGCAGGGTGCCCTTGGGCTGGTGCTTGAAGATGGCAGAGGAGAGCTCCTCCAGGCTGCAGCCCAGCAGGTAGGCGGCTTTCTGAGCCCACTCGTGCCGGGCAAACTGCTTCCTCCCAGCTGAAGGGTGGAGAAGGGGGTTCAGGGCCAGGCAGGGCACCCCCAAAAACGGGGAGTGTTTCCAAACAGGACTGAGATGATCTTAGGGACCCACAGAGTAGGTTGGGGATGATGGGCACAGTGGGAGCACACGTTTTGGGGTTTGAGGAGACAGAGATGTTTGGGGTCTAAGAGGAGATAGGGATGAATAGCTTTGTGCTGCTGCAGGACTGAGCCTGGAGCCACATTGGAGTGGAGCACGGACCCCCTGCCACCACTACCCAGGGACCTCTGAGGCTCTGAGCCACCCCACAAGGGGACACGTCCCTGCTTGGTGACACAGCTGCAGTGCAGCCAGACAGGCACGGGGACACGGGCGCTGGGAGCAGGTTAATGGTGACACACAGGGACACGGAAGCGGGACGAGGGTGGCACGGGGGAGGGGGAAGCCAGAGACACGCGCGGAGAACGGGACTTTACCTTCGTCGGCGTCTGCATTGCAAAGGGCAGCATGCACCATGCGAACAGAGACAGGGGTTAGAAACAACGGCACGGCAACCGCGGGGACGGGGACGCCCTCCTGCCACCGCACAAGCCACGCCTGCCCCCTCCCCAGGCACCGCTGCAGTGACAAACCGTGACCGCCGTGGGGAACCCTTCCCCTTGAGCCCCCCGCACCACGGGCACCGCTGGGAGCAGCTCAGCTCTGCCCCAGAGCATGGGGAGCCACTTTTGGATCCAGCCCACGGTCAAGGAAATTGTGGGGCTGGTGCAACTCAGCTGGCTCTGAGCACTCCCAGTGTCCACGAGGCACAGGGGAGGCTTCAGCAGCAGCAGCACAGACCTGGGGGTGGGTTGCCCCCCGAGCAGGATGCAGCAAGGCTCCCCCCACCAGCAGGATCTGGGGTTCCCCCCCTATAGCAAGCTCCCATAGAGAGGCTCTGGAGTTGCCTGAGCATCCTGCTGTGGTGGCTGCAGCGGGGCCCTGCTGCCCTCTAGTGCCTTGAGAGCACCCCGTGGGCCAGCACTGCACCCCATGAACACCCCACAGGCCAGCCCTGCACCCCAGTGTGCATCCAGACCTCTCTGGTCTCTCCCTCTTCAGCCCCAGATCATCTTTTCCCCCAGGGCTGCGAATTCCCTGGGTGCAGCCACCAGCTCCAGGTGCCCATTTTGAGGGTGACATGCCCAGCTCTCCCACCAGCATGCAGCACCACAGGGGCTTCCAGCACAACAGGCAGAAAGAGAAAGCCACAGGGAGAGAAGAGCAGCCCCCAAAGCCAAATTTGCCATCCCCAGGAACGGAGAGCAAAGCTGGTGCTGTGGGAGACACACACTCATGGTGAGTTCTGTGTGCCAGGACAGCCCTGCCTCACATCACCAGTGGTGCTGACAGGACTGGGCTGGGACTCCTCATGAGCAGCAGGCAAATTTGGGGCTGCCAGGACCCAGCCAGGGTCAGAGTTGGTCCCAGCGCACCAGCAGTATCCCAAGCCCCCATTTCAGCACCCCCCAAAGCAGAGCCCTCCCCACTCCCATTACCAGCTCCATCTGCCAGTGGCTCTGCGAGGAGGATGGAGGGAAAGGTGTTACACTGGGAACCAGGGACACACCCCCGACAGCCTCAGCCCCACCCAGGCCCCCACTCCCCCAAGTTGGCAGGGGCCAGCCCAGGGTCTGGGCGTGTTCAATTCCCACCAGTTAATGAGATCACCCCAATCATGGGGACAAAGCTGGGTGCCCCAGAGCACTCAGGGTGGCAGGGAACCGTCTCTCAGCTGACACAACCTCCCACCCTCTGCCCCAGAGCTCATTTGGGCTGCAGGCTGTTTAAAAGGTGTCTCTGTAACCCCTCCCATCCATCAGTCTCAAATCTCCCCTCGTTAATGGCTCCCAGCTTGTTACCTTTGGTTGCCCCGGCAGCTCCCAGGTGGTAGATGGCCCCCAGGATGAGCCAGAAGGCTTTCTGCTCGTCTCCTGAGATGCCCATCACCTTCATAGCTGTCAGGAGCTTGCCAAACTGCTGGGTTGCCTTCTGCTTTTCCTCTGGCTGTGGAAAACGACAGAAGCCATTAGTCTTGGAGCCCAACTCTGCCTCCCCCTGCACCCAAAGAGGCCAAAGACTCCCCTACAGCTCCCCAAGGCAACAACCTTGGAGGGAGGCACGATGCCGAAGACATTGTTCTCTGCCAGGTGATTGAAGTGAAGCTCAGTCCTGCAGGGACAAACACCATGATTGGCCTCATGGGGGCTGTACCAGAGACCCCCCAACGATGGAGGCCATGCCCTCCCCCCAGCTCACCGCAGGGTGCTGTCAGAGCAGGCCAGCAGGTAGTAGAAGACGTTGAAGGTGGCCTCGTTGGCTGGGCGCCGGGCCACGCGCAGCTTCTCCAGCAGCAGCGTCTGGCAGAGGTGGGACATTGGGAACGGTCCCCAAGTGCCCCACTCCCTCTGAGACCCCCCAGCCCACCCCAGCCACATCCTTGCTGCCTGCCCAGGGTTCTCACAGAGTTGTGAGGGTCTCCTTCCCACTGCAGGGCACCATGTGAATGCAAACATCACCCAAGCAGCCCATGAGCATCTCTCCTTGGTGATTGCTACTACAAGAGCACAGAGTACATCTGGATTTTAAGGGCTCTGCTGTTACCACAGCAGCGAAGCAGACACAGAAGACACATCCCCTGATTTTGGGACTAACTCAGCAAGGACAGGGAGCCCATCTGATCTGGGTGTGAACAAGGATGAGAGCAGGATGCCAGGCTGCTGAGTGCTGCAAGCATGGCTGGGGATCTGTGGCAGAGCTTGCAGTGTAGGAAACACCACGAGATACATGGAATCATGGAACGGTTTGGAATGGAAGGGACCTGAGAGATCAACGAGTTCCAAACCCCTGCAATGAGCAAGGACACTTTCCCCTGTCCCAGGCTGCTTCATGCCCTGTCCAACCTGGCCTTGAACTCTGCCACAGGGGTTGGGGCAGTTACAGCTTGTCTGGACAATACTCCCATGAGGATGGACTGGCTCTCACATCACAGGGAGCCACGCTGGTGAGGATGGACCAGCTCCCACACTGTGGGGGCCACCCTGGTCCCCTCACCTGTACAGAGGCAGACGCCACCTGCCCAGCCTGGTCGAAGTCCAGAGAGATGATCTGCGAGAAGCGGGTGGCGTTGCCGTTCATGCCGGTGCTGCTATTGCCAAAAGCCTCCAGGATGGTGTAGAGAGCCTGCCACTTCTCCACTGCAGGAAGAGAAGCGGGGCAGTGCAGGAGCTGTGCGGTGGGGCAGGGGGGGCCAGAGCCGGCCAGGCAGGTGCTGCTGCTCCCCTGCACTGCCAGCAGCCCCCAGGAGCGCGGCAAAGGCGCCGGTGTGACACGGTGACACGCAGTGACAGCTCGTCTGGCGTGTGTCCGGCCGCTGCCGCATGCGTGGGGCTGTGACCGCGAAGCCAGAGGGGTGTGCAAGCATGTTGGGAAGGATAAATATGATTGCCTAGCAAAAGATTTTGAGAATATGGAAACCATAAGCGAGATTGAGATGAAAGCAGTTTTCGACTGAGCGGCTGGAAAGCAGCAACGTGGATGCTTGAAGATCTCCCTTTGTTAAGATAACGCCAGTTGCTGCAAATACTGAAGAGCCAGCAGAGACCCTCTCCAGGCATGACAGGAAAGGTCCAAGATAAGGTTTAGAGATAAGAAAGCAGTAAAACATGGTAATGTAGCGATTCCTAGAGATTGTATGTGAACGTTAGAGAATTTGTGTCTTGTACTAGACTGTTTAGTGGAAATTAGAATATTAAACATAGAAGAAGATTTATTATGCTGTAAACAGGAAAATCGCGCTCTTACCTCTCTTACTTCGCTCCCTTTCTTCGTTCTCTTACTTCCCCCTCTTATCTCTTAGAACTCCTGCTACCCCACTCCACTCTCTTTCTGCCCTGCTCCGAGCTGCGGCTGGCAGCTCCCAGCAGGGCTCTTTATACCCACGCCCTATGCAATAAACTGCAAACTTCAAGACCAGAATATAGAGAGCGCCTGAGTTTGTCCTGACCACCGTCCACCCATCAAGGCTCCCACACAGGCAGGACAAAGGGACTCCACACCCACAAAGGGACTCACCGGAGAAGACCTTGCCGGTGCTACCGGCGATGGTGGCGAGGTACTGGACCAGGTGCTGGCAGTTGGTGGTTTTGCCGCTGCCGCTGGCGCCCAGCAGGACGATGGCCTGGTCCTGGCGGCTCATCAGCATGCTGCGGTACGCCGCCTGCGCCACCGCGTAGATGTGCGGGGACGTGTCCTCCCTGCGGCACCCCTTGAACATGTGCATGACCTGGCGGGCACAGGGAGGGGGAGTCAGCACACTGCCACCCCCGCCGCACGGTGCCAGCTGCTTGTCCCCTCCGCTGTCACCTTCTCAGAGTACATGGAGGGCGAGCTCAGCGGGTTGATGATGACCATGGTGGGCCCGGCGTAGGTGTGCAGGAGGTTGCCGCCGTAGCGCTGGCGCAGCGTGTGCAGCGTGCTGGACTCGTTGAGGTACAGCAGGCTGGCGAGGTCCTCCACACGGTCACAGGACGGGGGGTTTGCCTGGCAGCGAGGTTGGGATGGGGTGGGTCAGGCAGGGAACGGGGATCTGCCCCGCCAGCCCCCGCCCCGCAGCCCTACCTTCTCCACATCGTCCTCCTCTACCTCCAGGACGGCTCCATCGTGGTCCAGCTTTACCTTCACTTTCCCCTCGGGCAGGGGACTGCCTGCCTCTGGCCGCAGCTGGCTGCCTGTGAGGGGCACGGGGCACTCAGAGGGGCCGTGCTGGTAGCCCCCAGGGACACTGCAGTGGGGTCAGGGAGGGTCACAGCGCCACAGGAAGGACAGGGACTGTCCCAGCAGTGCCCCAGGCTCACCCAAGGAGAAGCCATCCCTGTGCACCAGCCACACCTTCTCGGTCTCGTACCAGGCCTCCTCGGCTGCTATCTGCTCCTCCGTCTTGGCCTGTGGGACAGCAGATGTGGAGAGGTTGTGGTCACCTGCCCCCTGCCCTGTCTCACCCCCTCCCCTCATCCCTGGGGCTGGAGGGAGCAGGGCTGACTGGCCACAGGGCCATGTGCTGGACAGCCAGGCCACCTCCACAAGCCACAAACCCTCCCAGCACATGTCCCCAGTTTGCCTGCTGGGGACCCCGGTGGGTGCAGGGCTGCAGGCAGCACCAGGGGCCTGTCACAGCTTGGGGCAGACATAAGGACACAGTGACCCACAGGAACACTCACTACAGCCACCTCAGGCAAGCCTGGAGAGGCCAAACTCCCAAACCACAGCCCTGAGAGCAGGCACCCACGCCAGCCACATGTCAGGATACATGGGATACATGGGACATGCTATGGAGACATGGGACATGCTGCAGGGACATGCTGTAGGGACACAGGAGACACTGAGGCACACAGAGGAGGCACACAGGGCATGGCACAGGACTCTGACATGGGAAATGCCAGGCTGGTGGCCAGCACAGCGGGGATGCCCCTGGCACAAGGAGAGCAGGACGAGCCCCAAAGCCAAACCTGAGCTGCAGCAGGGACGGGGCCAAGGGGAGCTGCCGGCGCATCGTCCGCTGGACCCTGGCGAGGCCGAGAGATGGCGGTGAAGGCGAGAAGGGCTCAGCCCTGCCCCACACACAGCATGGAAAGGCGCGAGGGGAGCGAGAGGGGGCAAAGCTCCGCTGTGCCAAACCCTGCGGGCGCTCCTCGTGCCACGGCCACCACTGCGGGCAGCGGGCAGCGCAGTGCTGGGAAGGACACCGGCCACGAGGCTGTGCTGCCAAAGCCCTTGGGGCTGGGGGTCACTGCACTGACCCCGCTCTGAGCTCTGCCAGCGCCACGTGCCACAGCTGCTTTGGCATGAGCCATGCATCCTGTCTATGCCAGCACTCTGCCCCTTCAAACCCTGCTCCACACCCCTGCCCACCCCAGCTGTGCCACCTCCACTGAGGGCACCCTGGTGGGATGTCTGGCTTCCCCTCTGGGGAGGGGAGAGGCGCCCAGCCCTGGCTGCCCTGGCACCCGCCGGCCCCGTGGCAGCCCACGGAGCAGGGTGGGATGGGGAAAGCCTTACACTCCAGCACGAGGCGCGGGCGCAGACGCCAGCCCAGCGGCACACAGAGGATGGCGGGGGGTCGCTGGTGGAGGCAGAGGGCTCCTGAGGACGGGGGTACAGTACCTGGCTGGGTGCCGAGGCGGAGGCGGGGGGGTCCAGCTGACGGCAGCAAGGAAGGAGGAGAGAAAGAAGAGAGGGGGTGAGAGGCAGAGAGCAGAAGCAGCACCTTGACAAGCCACAGGGCCCCAGCATGGCCATGATCACACAGCACCACCAGGACATCATCCATCCCAGCCACCACAGTGCGCCTGAGCCCCTACGGGAATGCCAGCAGCCCCCCATGCCCAGCACGTTAGTCTGGGCAATGATCTCCAAACCCACCAACAGCCCTGGTCATCCACTCCCTGCTGCCAGTGTCACCCAGAGATGGACCATGGGGCTGGCAGACAGACACAAGGGTACAGTCACTGTGTGCAGAGCACACGACACGTCTGGGCAGCCACATGCTGCCCACGCCTCCCTGTCCCTGGGAAGGCAACATGCAAGCACCAAACCCTCTGGAATTACAGAACTGGTGAAGATCCTCTCCAGCCGGAGCTGCGCCTCCTCAGATGGGCTCAGCAGGGATGTGGGGCCAGGGGAAGCAGGGCCAGGGGCAGCCTGCAGGCAGAGCACCATTAGCTCCAGGCCAGCTGCCCCACAGCCCTCATAGCCCTGGCACATGGGCACCAGCAGGGCCATTGCAAAGGCTTTCCCAGCCCTGCAGCCCAGTGCTTGGGGCAGTCACAGGTTGAAGGCACAGCTGGGTACCAGCGTGTACCCAGTGTCCAGGGACCTGGGTCAGCACTCCTACACACCTGCTGGGGGGCAGCTGGGGCATTTTTCACAGGAGTTGGCCGCTTCTCGCTGGTCTGCAGCTTCTTCTCCACATGAAATGGAGGGGAGACAAGGGGCAGCATGAGGGAGTGGCCGCTGCACACACGACTGCCCCAAAAGAAGTGACTCCCGCCCACACCACACATCTCAAAACCACTGCAAACCATGCAGGTGAGCTCACACCATGCTGCACTGGGGGCCCAACCGGCTGCTGGGTGGGAGCATCCCCTGCCGTGCACACACCAGTACCTTGTGCCTCTCCAGGGCCGTGGGTTTCAGAGCAGACGCCTTTGCTGGCTCCACTTTCCCACCTGAAAGCTGCACTGGTGCCTCTGGTTTGGTTTCAGTGCCCGGGGATGGGGACAGCTTTGTGTCCCCACCAGCTGGCTCACGGGATTTCTCCTGCCTGTCCCCCGGCCGGAGCCGTGGCCGGTGCTCCTTGGTTTTGCCCTTTGCCATGAGGGTTTTGAGCCCCTCTGAGATCTCATCCTTGGGTTCTGGCTTGGCAGGGGCTGAAGGCAGCACGGCTGGAGGAGGCGGCGGGGCTGGGGGAGCCGGGACAGCGGTACGGTTTGTCTCCTCCTTCCTTGGGGGTGGCACTGGCTCGGGAGATTTGGCATCTCGGCCCGGCTCCTTGGCACTGCCAGCGTCCTCCCCCGGCAGAACTTTGCGCACCACCTTGCGCACCACCCGCACCACCTTGCGGCGGGACAGCCCCGGATCATCATCCCCCTGTGCCTCCAGCCCGTTCACAGCTGCCCCGTTCAGCACCGGCTCGGGGCTCTTCCCTCTCCCAGGAGGCGGCTCAGGGCTCTTGGCAGGCTCAGGGCTCTTGGCAGGCTCAGCTTTCGGGGGCTCAGCTTTTGGGGGCTCAGCTTTCGGGGCTGCAGGTGCTGCATCCTTCGGGCTCTCTGACTGCAGCCACAATGACAGAGGTGTGAGTGGAGGTCCAGCCTCCACTCCAGCCCACTGTTTGGGACATGGTGGTGCCCAGGGCTCAGCCCTGCCATGGAGCATAGCTCCTGGCCAGACCCCAGCACTGGGGACCTTCCCCACCAACCTACAGCCCCACAATGGAACCCAGAGCAGGGAGCAGTGGTGACCTCCCTGCCTCACAAAAAGTGACCATTCAACCCTCAGGCTGCCAGCATGGGGGTAAAACTCAGTGCTCAGGGCATCACTAAGCCCATGACCCTGCCTGGTGTCCCCAGGCCCTGTCACAGGGGTTGTTCCCACAAGGACAAGCCCCATCCCCAAAAGCTCCACCCTGCCCTTGCCCTGTGACACTTACAGCCCCATCCTCCTTCACGGGTCTTTTCACAGCTAAAGATTTGTCCTCGTCCTTGACCTGAGGGTCAGACAAACAAGAGGAGTGTGTTTCAGCCCACTGTGGGGCCTTGCTGCTGGAAAACACCCCGGGACCATTACTCTCTGCCAGCCCCAATTTGCAGCCCACTGCAAGGACAAGGACATGAGTCCTTCCAGGCTTCCCATCAGCCAAAAAAAACCAGGGGTGAAGCACAGAGATGCACCCTAGTTATGGCAAACCCCAAAAGTGGGAGAGGTACGTGCCTGGGCCCTCTAATCATATGAGGGAGGTGGTTCAGAGTCCCACCACCCCTTCTGCAGGGTTCTGTCATTCTACACGTCACCCTCCCAGTGTCACAGCACGTTTTAAGTGTCACCAGCTAATCTCAGGAGCAGCCACACGTAGGACATGCCAGATCCCTGCTGACCCAGGGAAACCAGGGGCCTCAGGGGGGGTGGGCAGCCAAGCCCTGCCCTGAGCTCTGTCTCTGAGTGCAAGAACTCTGCTGTGACACTACAGTGGCAGCGTGTCGTGCATCCCGTGGGCAACACACCCTGACTCATCATCACACAGCACTCCTGGTGGCAGGTGGCACTGGGGTGGCTCACACCGTGTTAGGGGCTGCACCAGACACTCGCAAAGCTGTTAGTGATGGTGTTAGTGACCACATGCATGGCTGTGCTGGTGACCCCAAGCTCCCAATCGCCCAGCACAGTCCTTGTCGTGGCAGGGAGGGAGGACAGGAGTGCTGCTCCAAACATGGTGCCAGCACTGGGCAAACTGGGAGATCTGGTCAGCAGCGTGACCCAAAGGTGGGGCACAGGCAAACATGCAAGAGAGACTTCCCTTCTGCTCCCAGAACGCAAACCGGGATGAGAACGCCATGGTGATGTCTCATGGAGCTGCAGCCCTGGCTGGGGAGAGAGGGAGAGGTGAGACCAGCTGGGGACAGCACAAGAATGCCAAACCACAGCTCTGGGTACAGGCACATGCCCTTCCCCACCTTGGAGCCTCAGGAAGGGAGGTCTGAGCCCACCTGGACCTGCTCAGCACACACCCAGTGCCCACAGGAGGGGCTCTGGGGGCAGACAGGTGACCAGTCTGAGACACAGCAAAACTCACTGGGTAAAAAAAACCCCTTTAGTCAGGCTGCAGGACTGTGGCCCCGCTCCCCTGAGCGGGCCAGCCCGCTGTGGTAAGCAAATGCCAGGGTGAGGGAAGGGATATTTTCTGCCCCAGCTCCCTGCTTGCCCTGACAGCCTGGGTTTATTCTGAGCCTGACCCCGTGCCAGCAGCCAGGCAGCTCTGGTGGGACCTGCTGCCCTGGATGGCACCCACTCTCCAAGCCCAGGTTCTGCCTGGGGCCACAGGGGAGAAGCCCCCTCTCAGGGCCAGGTGTGGCACAGGGGAGCACCTGGCCACCAAAGCAGCCCAGCAGCCTGGGAGTACATCCCTGAGGGGTCCTCTGTCCCCCTAAACTGTCACCATGGCGTGAAATGCCAGTGCCTGGAGCACAGGCTGAGCATGGGTGCCTGGAGATTAACCCATCTGTGGTTCAGAAACCCCAAACCCTCTGCCCACAGTGCTTCTAACTCCAAGAAGCCACAAAAGTCTCCAGAGAGCTCCGGCCACGAGGTCCCCACAACAAACAACCCCAAAGCACCCCAGGGGTGGGTTCAGCCTCGCAATCCCCGATCCCAGCACCAGGACTGTCTCCCACGGACCCCCCTCGTGCTCCCCCAAGCTGTGCTGGGGTCCCCACCTTACCAGAGGGAGCCAGGAGCAGAGTTTCCGCGGCGGCGCCGCACGGCAGAGGCACTAGTGGGGCGGCAGCCGGCAGCAGGGACAGCTGGGCTGATAGGGCCACCCTAAAAATAGCCCAGGAATGCGAGGGCCCCGCTGGGCTGGCGCAGAGCAGCCGGAGGGGAGCTGGGGGGGACAGGAGGGCAGTGGGGCCTCGCCAGCAGCAGCAGCAGCACCGTCACCGCCGCCACTGCCAGAGGAAGTGATGTGGGCTCTGCCGCGGGGGGAACTGCCCGGCCGCCTCCGCCCCGAGCCACGGAGAGAACCCCCAAGCCAAGAGCAGCTGTGGGGCTGGGGGAGCCAGGGGGGCTCTGTGCCTCAAAGGATGGGGTGGCACAATCCACACCCCGGGTGCCGTGCAGCCCTGACGCTGCTCGCTCCTCCTCCGGCTTTCCCCTGAACACAAGATCACCCCAAAGTGCTACTGGGGAGAGACAGCACCCAGCAGCCCACGGTAAAGCAACCTCTGGAATTCCTCTGGAAACAGAGTGGGGCAGTGGACAGGGGGATAGGGGTGTCAGGGGCCTCTCTGTGCAGGAGCTGTTGGGAGGAGCTGGTGGCAGGGAGCCAGGCATGCTGGTGGCATGGAGGAGCAGTGGTGACACAGGCATGGCACACCGGGACCCCAGCTGGCAGCTGAGCAGGTCCCTGCCCAGCTGAAGGGATGTGCCCTGAGCAAAAAAAAACATTCCCAGAGGAAGCAAGGGGTCCCAGCTTAGAACACACCTGCACAAGGGACAGGCCACATCAAACACCATTGGCAGATATGGCATAACACAGCAGAGAGTGCCTGCAGTGACACACACGGGTGTCCCCAGGTAGCACAGGCACGAAGCCACCTCCACTGGGATGCCCAGCCCAGCTGTTTGGTGACAGCAGCATTTCTGCCTGGCCAGCGTATTTCTCTCATTCCTAAGCCAGGAAATTCAGCAGAGCCCACTGGATACAAGCTCCCTCCCAGAACCCCCCCACACTGGGACACTGCAGCAGCACCAGTCCTTCAGTGAGAGCAGAAAAAGAGCCAAACCAAGAATTTCCCAATCACAGAAAAATGATAAAAGTGCCTCTGACATGATGAGAGTCCCACAGTCCCACCCTGGTGTGACATAGGGAACCCAGCCATGCTATGGCACAGTGGCCTTACACCCTGGGGACAGCGACCTGCAGGGACCTGGGTGCCCTTGGACAGTGGCACACAAGGTTGGCCAGCACAGCCACTGCATGCCTGTGGCCCTGCTAAAGCACTGGAGTGGTCAGAGGCGTTTTTGGAATATTTCTGCTGGGCCGGCGCACGCCTGGGCCCTGCCTGAGGAATTTCACCAGTAAATAAATAAATATGAGTGTGGAGCTGAGCCAGCCCCACACTGGGAGCAAGGCTGGGACACAGAGGGGGTTTCACCCCAGCCCCAATGCCCAGCCGTGATGTGCCCTGTCACCCCACAGCACTGACACCCCCCAAGTCACAGTGGGTGCTGCCACTGCCCAGCTGGGTCTGTGGGGACAATGGTGACTCAGCACAGACCCAGTGAAGGGGTTAAACCCCCCAGTGGTGCACAGAGAGCCCGGCACCATCCTGCCCCAGCCAGGGACAGGCTTCAAGAGCAACAGCCCAAAATATGTCTATAATTTCCTGTTTCAAAAAGGATCATTTTTATTTAAATTAGGACCAGAAACATTCCAGGCAGCTTAGTGGGGCCTGGGGGAGAGCCAGGCCTCCCTGTGTGAGGGACCCCCAATTGCACCCAGCACCCGAATCTGGGCTCCAAAGCACCAGCAAAGCCACAGCGTGTCACTCTGGTGACAGGGAGGTGCCTGTGCTGCGGTGACAGCCCCAGGGCACAGCCAGTGCCAGCCCTCTGGCCAGCTCCCACCGGCTGATGCCGTCAAACCACACCATGTTCTGGCACAAGGCTGTGTGATGCAGCCTCTCCCATGCAGCCCCAAGGGCACCAGTGTCTCTTCTCCCCATTCCCAGCCCAGCCCAGCGCTCCTGGAGGGCACCAGCACCTTGCTGGGTCCGTGTGTGCCGACATCCAGTGCACACCTGTCTCTGTGCCAAGGTGCTGCCACACAGTCATAGCCATGCCCAGGGTTATCCCACCACGGGTTTTCCAGGCAGGAGTGCCCGGTGTCCACACAGGGTTATCCCACCACGGGTTTTCCAGGCAGGAGTGCCCGGTGTCCACACAGGGTTATCCCATCAGGAATTATCCAGGCAGCCATGCCCAGGGTTATCCCAACACGGGTTATCCAGGCAGGAGTGCCTGGTGTCCACACAGGGTTATCCCATCACGGATTACCCAGGCAGGAGTGCCCAGGGTTATCCCACCACGAGTTATCCAGGCAGGAGTGCCTGGTGTCCACACAGGGTTATCCCATCACGGGTTATCCAGGCAGGAGTGCCCAGGGTTATCCCATCACGGGTTATCCAGGCAGCCATGCCCAGGGTTATCCCACCAGGGGTTATCCAGGCAGCCATGCCCAGGGTTATCCCACCAGGGGTTATCCAGGCAGCAGTGATGCCTGCATGGCTCCAGGGAGGAGCTGAAGGAAAGCCACGGCTCTGCCTTGGCGCACACCCCACCCCGCAGCGCCAGCATCTGCTCAAGGAGCACATGCAGCCCCGTGGTCACTGTCACTCCATCCTGGCCACCATCCCGCAGGCACAGGGCCCTGCCATGCACTACAGTGCAGGCTACCTGCTCTGCAAGAACAGGCACCCTCCTCCCCCAAGGAAGGCTTAAAAATACACTAACCAAGTCCAGTTATACGCTAAACACCATCCTCTGCTGCACCTCCTGCCACCATGGAGGGGTCCAGCCCTGCAGGCTGCTGGCATTTGGGGGGCTATGCGTCCAGCCAGGACGCTGGTGAGCCAGCGGCAGGGTCAGCAGAGCAGGGCAGCAGGCGTGAGGGATGTGGGTCACCCAGCCATTAAGTTTCTATTTATACAGCAGCAGCAGCAGCCGCGCACACAGCGCTGCGCACGCCGGCAGCAGCTCCCGGCCCCTGGCACACTGTGTGCCTGCCCCAGTCCCCGGGGAGGATCCCAGTGGGGGATGCCAGCGTGGGCAGTGGAGCAGGCAGCGTCCTTCTGCAGTCTTTGGAATTTCCTGGCAGTGAGGAGCAAAGCTCCCTTCTCAGCTGGACTGTGCTCTGTCAGCAAAGAGATGGGGACAGACTTCCCGCAGGCAACGCAGAGCTGGGCTCTCCTGCAGCCTCTCTAGCAGGAGGAAAACCCAAGCCACCAGCACCCTGAGCACCTTGGGGGCAAAACCCACCAGGGATTACTTGCAAGACCTGACGCATCACCGCTGCATCGCAGGCACAACCTCCCACTCCTCCCTGTGCATCGCTCCTGGCTGGAGCAGCCCCAGCACCCGCTGTTTCCCACGGCCCCTGCCAACCCAAACACCCCCCGAGGACGCTGGCGCTGGCAGAACCCGGGCCCGGCGTTACTCACATCCCAGGCAGCACGGCGCGTCCCCTGGCCGCCCCGCAGCCAGCAGCGGCTCAGCTCGCTCAGCTCCAGGATGGGCTGCACCTTCAGCTGCACCGTCTCCCCCGACTGCCGGATCATCTCCACGATCTCATCCCGCGATTTGCTCTCCACGTTCCGCCCGTTGATCTCCACCAGCCGGTCGCCCGGCACCAAGCCCAAGGCCAAGTCTTTGGTGCCGGCTCCGGGCTCGGCGAAGTGCACGACGCGCCGGTACACCTGCCCGTCGGGGCCCCGGTCCAGCATGGTGGTGCGGCGCAGGGAGAAGCCAAAATCGCCGGTGTTGCGCCTCTGCAGCTCCAGCTGCCGTGGGGTGGGGGGCTGGGGGGGCACCAGGGCCGGCAGCCGCAGCTCGGCCGGGAACCTCTTGCCAACGAGCTCCGGCACCCTGGCACGCAGGGAGGCGGCGGGAGGGGCGCAGGGCTGTCCCGGGGGAACCCCCTGCTTGTCCAGCGGGGTGTCCAGCATGCGCACCTCCACCTGTGGGGAGGGGGCTGCCGAGTGCTCAGAGGGCGTGGAGGTCTCTGAGGTGCTCTCATCCCGGCTTTTCTGCGAGAAGGAGAAGCGTTTGACAATCACCTGGGAGTTCTGCTTGGCCAAGGAGCCAAACTTGGCTGCCCGCTGCAGCACCGAGCCCTTGAAGTTGGTATCGTCCGCCTTGAGGTCGTCGCTGGAGCTGGCCGTGCTCAGGTGGCCTGAGTCCAAGATGACGCTGCCCCGGTTGCTGTCAGAGTCAATATCCGTGAGGTGCAGCTCGGAGCCACTGGCCACTTTAATGGGGATGGGGTTGGAGATCTCCAGACGGGTCTTGGAGTCCCGCTTGGAGGCACGGTTGAGGTTGAAGAAGCCCCGGCGCATGCTCATCTCCTCCAGGCTCTTGAGCTCAGCTGCTGACATCCGCTCCTTTTTCTCCTTCTTCTTCTCCTTCCGGGCCCCATCCTTCTCTTTGTCCTTCTTCATCAGGTTGAACATGGTGGAAGGGGGCTTGGGGCACTCCAGCCCCCACGGCAGAGCACTGGGCTGGGGTGCTGGTCACGGCACAGCCGCCTGTGCACAATAACAGACAGGAAAGGTGCCATGAGAGAGCAGCACGGCCAACACCCACCCACCACCCTCCAACCACCCCACTGGTCACCCCAGCTGACACCCCCAGCCCCTGGGCCTGTTCCAGTATTCCCACCCTCCCTGGGGACTGCAGCACCACACAGCTGAGACTGCCCTAGTCAATGTGTCCTTGCCCTGGCTGGGCACCAAGCCCCAGGGATGCAACAGAGATGGCCCTGTACCCCCAGGGTTGCCTCAAAAGAAGCCCAGAAGCCTGGCAGTGCCTGGCACCGGGGCTGACTGCAGGCAAGACCCTCAGCAGCTCAGGAGCTGTTTTGGAGCAGCATGGGTGGGCAGGGAAGAAAATATCCCGCTGGCTTTTGCAGCAGTTACTGCCGGCAGGGACACTCCCCAGGGTAAAACCCCCATCCCATCCAGCCACCAGCGTCCTGCCTGCTGTTCAAAAGCCCCTTGTTGAGGAAACAGAGGCCTTTCTGCTGCTCATCCTGGCTCTGGCCACCGCAAACCACAGGGGCTGCCGTGGGCAGCGTCCCCACCAGGGAGGAGCCGGAAACACGGCCTGGAGCGAAGGTTGCTCTAATAAACAGGAACCTGTAAAATCACATCCCTCCCAACACTGATAAGTGTCTAATTTTAGCCAGGGCGACCTAGAGGCTCGTGACGCTGCCGGCGACCTCCAGGAACAGTCGCTCTTTCATTCGGGCATCCCGCGCACGGCGGGGGGAGCACCCAGCTTCCAGTGGGAAAACCACGGCTGGGCAGAAAACACAGCTCTCTCCTGGAAAACCCTGCGTGCACCCAGCGCCTGGGGACACCCAGAGCCTGGGGGCACCCACAGTCTCACCCTGCACGGGGTGCTACAGGAATCCTCTGCCCCTGGGGTAATTTGTAGCCCCCCCCAGCCTCCATCGAGCGCTTGGGCTGTGGATAAACAACTCCAAAGTGGAGCAGGCGGCTGGCAGCGCCCGCGGGACGGGCTGACAGCTATATATAACAGGGCAGGAAACTGCACAGGAACTTAACCTCAGCACAAAGGACAACAGGAAAGCTCCTCACGTTTAAGGACAACAGGAAAGCTCCCCACGTTTGAAGCATCTGCTTTAGAGCTCTCCGACGGGCGTGGGGATGAGGTCTGGGCAGCCAGAGGGATGGGTAGTGCTGCCCACGGTGGCAGTGCAGGCTCTGCCTGGGGTGCATGGATGTGCTGTGCTGTGCCAAGCTGCACCTTGGCTCCAGCACAGCATCAGTACTGCATCACCATCACCGCCTGGACCATCTCCCTGCAACGGCACTGCCCTTGACCACACGCAGTGAGACAAGGGAAACCCGTGTTCCCCTTGACAAAGCCATACAGGGATGGCAGGGAACTCCCTGAACCTCGATGCCCCTCGGGGCTGGGACAGGAGCACACGTGCCCAGGAGAGGCCTGGCCACAGGGCAGGTGAGGACAGAGCCCTGCAAGCCATGGCACAGTGTTGGCTCTGGGTGTGTGATACCTCTGAGGCAGTGAGGGGAAGCAGCCCGAGGGACAAGGTCAGGCTTGCAGCTGCAAGCTGCCCTGGCCATGGCCAGAAGGGCTGCCACAGTTGTGCCCACACCACCCCAGCCCTGGGGCTCTGGTTGCTCTGCCCTCCCTGCAGCACCTGAGGCTTTACCTAGACCCACAGCAGAACCTGGGCAGGGCAGGGCCCTAAAACACATGAAAACAACCCACTTCCTTTCTTCTCTCCTAAAACTGGAGTGGGGTGATCACTGACCCGAACCAGCACACAGCACAGCTCCTTCTCATGACCCACACACAGCAGATGCTGCCACAAAGGCCACCATGGCTGTGCCATCCTGGGGGCTGCTCCCCTGTGCCAGGGCCTCAGCGCAGACAATGGCAGGGAGGGAACCACCTGCACCTGTTCCTGTCCCCGCTGTGTGACATGTGTCACCACTACTACAGCTGCCTGGGCATCCCTGAAGCTGTACAAAAGGCTGCACCCCTGGGAGCACCCAGTGCTCACCCCACGGCAGGGAGGGGCTGCTGGGATCCATCCCGGGGGTGCCCTGGAGCAGAGCCACTCGCCAGGCAGGTGCTGGGTAGAGCCACGGCGCCGGAGACAGGCAGGCAGAGCGCTCTTTGTCCTCGGTGGTTTCTCTCCCGGCACACAGGGCTGCCTCCCAGCCTTTGTACGCTCAACAAAAAGGGGGAACAGCGTTCCCAGCCGCATCGCTAATCAGGCAGCACTGGCGGCCGCTGCCGCAGCCACGTGTGCCCCACTCAGGGCCACAATAGTGGGACAGGGAGACGGGATTTTTGTGGGCTGGGGAAAGCAGCGCAGCATCCGCCCTGCACTGATGTCCCCAGCCTGTGTGCAATCCATTGCGGTTTGCTCCCTTTTCCCCAAGAAGCCTCCCGCCACGGATGGGTGCAGCAGGATGCCGTGAGCAGGAGGTGCCTGCCGAGCGTCTCCTCGCTCCTGATTCAGACCCAACACACCTTCCCTGACTCAGCCCGGACTTGCTCCAGGACTCCTTTTGGCCAGGCGTGTTTGGGGCAGCGACGTGCATGAGCTGTGACAGGGAGGAGAGAGGCGCCGGCTGCACCCTGGGATCGCACGCGAGGATGCTGCTGTGACTCTGGGCTGGCCAAAGATGAGCACGTCACCTTGCAAGGGCCAGATGGAGAAAGAGAGACGCACCTCAACGCTCCTCAAGGCTCTCTGAGCCACCCAAGCAGGAGCTAGATGCACCTTCCCCCATGTCCTCCCTTGACAGCCATGAGCCCCCGCATCCCTGCCAGGGCGCCGGGGAGTTGCAGGCAGGGAGGAAGGCGTTCACTGAAACTCCCAGCCACTCCTTCCCTGCTCCAGACGCAATCTCGTCCGACACGCTCCCGCGCAGGGACCTGCACTGCAAGTTTCACGGTCGCCTGCCCTCCCTGCTCTGCTCCCTGATGCCAGCACTAGGGCTGTGCTCCCACACCACTTTGGCACAGGGAGCTGGTGGCTGTCCCCTCCTTGGGCACACCATGTTGGGGTACCCCACGGGCTGGCTGTGCCCAGCCAGGAAGGGATAATGCCGTGCCAGGGAACAGGAGCTGCTGGCAGCGATTCCGAGCAGCCAGGCCAGCTCCTACGCAGGGCAAATGGGGGTTGATCTGCATGATGGCTCCTTGCACAAGTTTTCCACAGAACAAGGAAATTTAGGGGGTTTCCAAATCACTCTGCAGTGCCTTCCCTTACGGACAATGCTGGAATGTCTCAAGAGGAAAACAATTCCGGATCCACCTGAGTCACAGCCAGGATGTGCCACCAGGCTCTCCCCAGAGCAGGAATTCAGACCCTCCTGCTGCAGGAACCCCATGTCCAACAGCAAAGGGGACCCAGACTGGTTATGAGGGGTCATCTCAGGCCAGGAGGGTGCATGAGGTGCAAGCTCCTGCTTCACCCCAAATCTGGGGAATGACACAGCTCAAGAGGTCTTACAGGGTAGACCCAGAGGCAGTGGGGCAAGATCTTGGCTGGGCTTCCAGGTGAGACATGGTTCCACGACCAGCTGGGGGGGTTAGGTGGCTTGCAGCCCCCTCAGCACAGGGTGCACACCTCCCTCATCACCCTTTTCTGGCCCCAAATTCACAGCCTGAAGCCCTGCATGGCCCGGCCCATGGCAAAGGTGAAGGGCCGAGCCACAGCTCGTCACTGGGCAAAGTCCAGGGCTGATGCAGGTGCTGAGGGAACACCCAGCTGGGACTGGGATGGGGCAGCAGGCAGAGGTCCCCCAGTGCTGGAGCGCCAGTACCAGCCTTGGGGTGCAGGAATACCCTGCCATGTGCCCACACTTTCCTCTAATTGCCCTAAGTTTAGCTCTGGCACTCGCTGACCAGACAATTTGCATCTCACAGGCCGGCTGGAAACCACACGATTTAGGGACGCCCTTGCCCGATGCTCCAAGTGTTCCTCTCTGGGAAAACCAACAGGCGCTGGGGTGGCCACAGCCCTGCGAGCCCCCGCCACCCCCGGCGCAGCAGCTCGCCGAGTGCCACCCACCCCTGTCGCTCCAAAAAAGGAGCCTCAGGTGCCAGTGGCGATGTGGTTAGCGGGCTAATGGCTTTGGATGTAATTCCCTGGTGCTGTGGGAAAGGCCCAGGCCAGCGGGCTGTCCCTGGAATCAGGGCTGGCCCTGGGGAGCGCTGCAGCGCTGCTGGGGTACCCAGCACGGAGCACCTGACACGGGGCATCCCGCAGGGGGGACACTGCACACACAAACACACCCCGCGCAAGGTGACACACACACACACACACACACACTGCAAACGCGCACACCGGTGACACCGGGGGCTGCACAGGCGCTGCGAGACGAGAGCGGGCCATGCGCGCACCCACACCCCGCAACCGGGGGGCGGCACCGGGGGGTCCGCGCACACACACCCACCCATTCACCCACCTACGGCGTCTATGCAGCGCCGCGGGGGCACGAACACGGGCACGGCGGAGCTCGGCTCGGCCCGGCCCGGCCCGCCGGGGGGGCGATGCAGCCGCGGCCCGGTGCGTGCCGGTGGCCCGGGCGCGGTGCCGGTGGCCGGTGGCCGGTGGCGGTGGCGGTGGGATGGCGGCGGGTACTCACCCAGCGGCGGCGGCGGAGCGGGGCCCGGTGGCGGCGGCGGCGGTGCCGGGCCCCGGCGGCGGCGCGGGGCGGGGCGGGGCGGGGCGGGGCGGCCCCGGTGCGGGGCGGGCACTGCCGGCTCTGCGCGCGCCGCCCGCCGCGCCGGGCGCGGCTCCGGTCGGCACCGAGCGCAGCGGAGAACAGCGGGGAGGAGAAGCGGCTCTGCCCGCCCGGGAAAACCCCTCTGCGCCCGCAACGCGGCTGTAACCACCGAACGGACCGGCGCCCGCTGCCCGGTGCGCACCTGGGGTCGGCGCAACCGCCCCGCACAGCCGCGAAGCGCGGTGACCCCGCACGGGCACAGCCCCGGTGTGACACGGTGACACGGCGCCCGTCCGGCACCCCGATCCTCGCATACACCCACAAGGTGTGAGCTCGCACTAGCGCACACGCAGCCCCGCGCATCGCACAGTGCGCACACGCGCTCCTGGGGTTCTCCTTTTCGGAAGAATCCCATCAGGAACAGCACTGGATCCAGGCAGGGAAGGCTCCAGGCTGCCGGGTGGAGCAGGGTGACGGTGCTTGATGGAATTCAGAGCTGGCCATGGCAGAGTTGCCTTTGGAGCCGTTCTGCGGCTTCTCCCGCTGCACCTGTCCCCAGCGAGGGCTGTCAGCCTGCACGGACTGACGGTGAGGACAGTGTTTACTCTGCCCAGGAGACAGCCCACGGTTAACAATGAGCATCTCCCAGCACACCCAGCAGCGGGAGCAGCACAGTCTTTGTTACACCCCTTCCAGTGGTGTCCGGCTTTGGGACGTCACATGCAGTGAGAATCCTGGGACAGATGGTTTCAGGATAAGCCCTGCCACATCAGTGCTGGGACAATCTCTCTTCCTATCGGGCGAGGGAGCAGCTGTGCCCAGGGAAGCTGGAGTGGGGCTTTGGGAACAGGGACCCCGGAGAAAGGCATCCAGAAGCTCTTTCCAAAAGCACTTTTTAGGCAGTGCTCAGTCTCTGATTGGGAAGCTCACAGAGATGACAGGGACAATGCCTTGTCCCAAGGTACCCCAGGGGACTCACTCCAAGCCCCTGCTGCCATCCTACCACTGCTGGCTGAGTTGTGTGGTCCTGGCTCTCCTACCATCGGGCTGTGATCCACTCTTGGTGATAGACACCTGTCTGGGTGTCACAAGCCCCACTCCCTGTGGTAAAGCTGGCTGTGATTTCCAGCCCACAGCCTGTGCCCAGACACAGTCCCACAGCAGCAGCAGAGTGGGACACGGGGCATGGCAGAGCAAGCTGACAGCTGAGCAAGGAGCCCTGTGCTGGGCCCTGGCCCGAGGGGTGCAGTGGTGGAGGAGATGCAGCCCTTGCAGGGGCGGAGGACGGCGGCAGTGAGCGCAGCCGCCTGCTTTTGTCACACTGTCCTTTGTCCCAGGCACGTGGCACCAAGTGCAGGGAGCCGCAGCCATCCGGAGAGCGGGGATGGAGTTGAGTGATCTGGAAGGGCCGCAAAGCCCGTCTGAGCTTTCAGGAGGGTTTTCCAGCTGCGGTGGCGAGGGGACACACTGTGTGGCTGTACCTCTGCCCTGCTGCCTGGCACAGTGAACAGCCAGTTACAGCCTGCGGCAGCTCCTGCTGCCTTATCACACTGGGCAGGTGGTGATGGGCTGACGCCGGTTGGAACTGCCGAGCTGTGGGACAGCGCAGGGTCCCCAGTGCCACACAGCCCTGCCACCACCCGCTGGGACCATTCTTCTGCCACATCCCCAGAGCTAAACACCCTGTGTTTTCCAGCAAGCTGACCAGCTGTTCCTGTCCACATGATCCTGTCTGGCTTTGCCAGAAACAGGTTGGGTTGCCCTGAGCAGGTCTCCCGGGCAGGGGGTTCCCCAGGCACCAGCAAATCCCACACCCAGGGAAACTCTCTGTGTTCCCCAGGGTTTTCTATGGAGAAGTGGCACAGAGCTCCGGTGCCAGTGGTATTTTGCGTGCCCCTGGCAGGCGCAGATGGCTGGCCAGGGCAGGAGCCTGGAGCCGGGCTGGGAGAGGAAGCATCTGTTTTGCGGCACCGCGGGGTTCCCTAAATAGGTCACTGCATTTTTATAGTCTCTTGGATCTAGAAAAACTAGTTGTTCCAGACAACCTGTGGACCCGCCAGCATCACTGGCTCCCCAGGCACTCGCTGCTGTGCCCCCAGGTCCTTGAGGAGGGGACACCAGCACAGTGAGCAGGGTGAGGTGTTGGGGGGTCCACAGCAGCCTGGGCCATACTGGGGTCCTGTTATCTGCTGAGAGTGACCCATCCCTGGCCATGACCAGTGTGGGCTGTGCAGGGGGGCTTTTCCCCCCACCTTGCCCCCAGCCTGGGGTGCTGCCGGCTCCAGGCTTTGCTCTGGGGTGGTTTTCAGGCAGAGACAGTTTTCCTTTTTCAAGGGGAGGCAGGTGCCTGTGTGGGGTGCCGAGGGGGGTGCAGTGCCACACACCCACCGTACACCCGCATGCGCCGATGGTGTCCCATCCTGCTCGGGCTGAGCTCTCCCTCTAGTGGCACCAGGCTCCTGGAAAAGCCTCTGCACTCTGGGGTGGCTGGAGCCGTGGCCAGGACGTGTCCGAGGGGCTGGAGTGAGCTGGAGGGCGAGCTCCGAGCTGACCTCCCCCGTCAGCCAGGATGCCCCAGCAGGTGCACAGCGAGTGTGCTGTGGAAGCTTGGCAGGAGCATCCCACCACCAGCCCCCCATTTTGGCATCCTTGCAGAGGGCAGGTCCTGCCCTTCCCATTCCCTGACCCAAATTTGCTGGGATCTGGTGGCACTGTGGGCGTGCAGCCCCACGGCTCTGTCACAGTGATCCCCTGGTGACACCGATCCCACCGCCATCCCCATCCCGCAGCAGCCAGCGAGGGGAACGACCCCCACAAACCCCAACTTCCCCGTCAGGGCAGCGCCCTTCCCGCAGCAGGGGTCCCCCAGGACCGAGCTGAGCCCCACCAGGCCCGTCTGCCCGGGTGCCACCCCGCCGCGCGTCCCCGCAGGGTCCCCCGGGCCGGGCGCCAGGCCCTGCCGCAGGCAGCGCTGACGGGGCGCTTTGTTTTGTGCGGCCGCGGCTGCCCAGCGGGGAGACAAAAGGGGCAGTCAGACGCGGGCGAGCATTGTGCTGGCAGCCATGCGCTGAGGCAGCAGCCCGCGCCGCCACGCTCGCCTCGTGACCCCCGACGGCCCGGCCTGTGCCCGCCATGGTGCCCCAGGGCCTGCAGTGTCCGCCCCATGGCAGCCCCAGTGAGAAGGGGGCTGTGGGGCTGGTGGCTGTGGTCACCGCGGGGCCGAGGCCTCCCCGAGGCCGTGGAAGGTGTCCTGGGTGTGGGGTTGTGGTGGTGGCAGCGCTGTGGGGAGCGTTGGGGCTCGGTGTGGCCGTGGGGACACGTCTGCCAGGGCCATGCCAGTTCTCACCTCCAGCCTTCCTCACCCGTGATGGGAGGAGGGTGTCCGCGCCAACACGGTGACAGGGAACGCGCCTTGGCTGGTGAAGCGAAGTCGCAGTGCCTGGTAGACACCGTGCCGAGCCCACCACCCGCAGGGTCTCACGGGGAGGTGTCCCCGCCGTCCCCACGGTGCCAGCTGGCGCCAGGGCCAGGCCAGCCCCCAGGCTCACCCCGTGACGGCGCGGTGCATTGCCCCTGGAAAATGCCAGCGCGGTCAAATCGTTGAGTCATTTGTGCCCAAGATTATCTGTGCAAACAGCCGCCCCGATTATTTTTTTTTTTTTATTATCAAAATTTTTTTTTCTTTTTCCCTAAGAATGTAGCTCAGACCATGGGGATGAGCAGCTGAAATCTCCAGGGATCAGCAGGACAATGCCAGAGCAAGCATTGTGCTGACGGCTCTGCAAACGCTGGCACCGGTTCCCGGCCAGCAGTACCCTATAAAAGCTGAGCCGCTGAAGTAGGCAAACATTACATGGGCGAAGCAGCAGTAACCGCCTGAGCTAGGTGAGTCCTGGGCCGATGCGCACCTCTCCCACCTCACCCCTCCGCTGCCAGCCGGCTGGGCAGACACCCTTCCTCCTGCCTGGTGGCAGACACCCAGAGGGACCGTCGCTGTTTCCCATGCCATAAGACAGGCTCACACGTCCCTGCTGGCAGCCGGGGGGGCTGAGAGCCCCTTTACAGCAGGGCTCCCCACTGCCGGCACCCACCGGCACGGCATCTCCCACCATCAGCCAGGGCTGTCCGTGGGAGCCCATCGTGCCTCCCAAGGGACACCGGGCAGGAGAGGGGATCAGGCAGGTCTGCTGGACACTGCCAGGCACAGGGCAGCCCGTGCCCACTGAAGCCCCCTGTTCTTGCTCAGGGGTGTTTTTTTGGGGAAGGAGAAAGGGGGATTGGGCACTGTGCCCTGGTGGGTGTGCAGGCTCCATGCCATGGCAGGGAGGAGGGAAGGGGCACTGCAGCGGTGAGAAGGGAGCACCCTGCTTTGGATGTGTCCCACAGCCCCCTGCTGTGCCCCCTTCCCCATCCTGGGGCTGGCAAGAGGGTCTTGCTGGTGCGGCTTGTCCCCAGCAGTTGGGCAGCTGTCCTCGGACAGGCGCCGTGGGTGGCGGGCACGGAGCAGCCTCGCGAGCGGGCAGCAGAGGTGCACAGGGACGTGCTGCAGTAAAAATGCCTTTTCCTTCCTTCTCCAGACACCGATCCAGCAGCAAAGATGGCTCAGACAAACCCTCTGCCTGTTCCCATGGGCCCGTGGAAGGTACGTCCTCACATCCCCTGTATTTTGCCTTTCCCTGTGTGCAGGTAGGGAATGGGGAGAAGGGCAAAGCCCATCCTCTGGGGCCAGGAGAGCTGCACAGCGGGCAGGAGGGCAGGGACGAGCACAGGAAACAGGCACCCCTGTCTTCTGCCTATGGGAACGTGCCTCCTGCCTGTTCAAATACCTCCTGGGTGTTTTTCATAAGGCTCTTCACAGCAGCCCGAGCCAGCTGTGCCCTGCTCTTACCAGCCATCCCGTGACAGGCAGTTACAGAGTCCCCAAAAGCCACTGGCTGTTGTTTGCCCTGCCCTGTCCATGCAGACATGGGCAGTGGGCACTGTGGAGCAAGGCAGGGAGTCGCCCCAAGTGGTCTGGCAATAGCCCCAGGGCCACTTGTCGAGGAGGGAGCAGTGAGGGAGAGGAGAAACACGTGCACGAGTGAGGAGCATCCCGTCGAAGCCTGGAGCTGTCGCGGGAGAGGAGAGCATGAGCCGCAGCCCCCCGGGGAGGTGCCCCTCGCCCTTTCCCCCGTTAATCCTCTTTGCCCTAGAGCGTTCGGAGCAGAGGCCGGGAGAACCGCCAGCCACAGCCCTGCCACCCGCCCGTCCCAGAACGGCTCCGCTCCTCTCTCCGGACGGCACCGCTGCCCCGGGAACTGATCTCCGCAGGGGTGAGCAGGAGAGCGGAGCGGGGGCCAGCCTGCGGCTCCCCCGACAGCAAGGCAGGGCGTGGCGGGGCCAGCAGTGCAGGGACGCGGGGCACAGTGCGGGGCTGTGTCCCAGCCCAGAGGGCTGCCCGCTGCAGCCTCCGCTGGCTCTCTCCCTGACGGAGCCACCCTCCGTCTCCAAGAGGCTCTGAATTGCCCGGGAATTCTGGAAACTGCTGGGCAGTTTCCAACTCGGCAGCTCGCTCTCCGTTCCAGATCACCGTGTACGACCAAGAAAACTTCCAGGGCAAGAGGATGGAGTTCACTTCGGCCTGTCCAAACATCATGGAATGTGGCTTCGACAACATCCGCTCCCTGAAGGTGGAATGTGGCGCGTGAGTACCCGGCTGCCAGTGTTTGGATGGTGCTTTCCCAGGCGGGCTGGCTGGCACAGGGGTGCCCAAGCGTGGAGTGGGACCAGCTGTCCCCGCTCTGCTTGGCTGCAGCCAAGCACCACGGCCAAGGCAAGCCAGGCATGGGGGATCCCAGCCTGGCAGGGTAGAGCAGCACACCCCGGGCAGTGCTGATACAGAGAGAGACACAGTGGCAACACCTTTGGCATCACCCAGAACTGCCTCCTGCAGTGTTGGAGCAGTCAGGTTTGGAGCAGGGTTGCTACCTAAGGATGCAGAGAGGGTCAGTGCTCAGTGAGTGGCCTGGCTTAGCCTGGTCCCCATCCTGTCTGTGAAAACCCACAAAGCACCAGCCCTAGAGAACCACCTCTCACCCAGGGCCCAGCCCTGCTCGGCCCTGGGCTTTCCCTGCACTGCACAGCTTCCCAGACCAGGGCAGAACCTTCCCGCAGCTTCTCCAGTCCTGAGAGGGGTAGGGAGCAGAGCTGGGATTCTCCCTGCACACAGGAATCTTCCCTGGCACAGGCAGGGCACCTCCCGAGCAGCTCCAGGAGCGGTGTGCATCCCGCCGGGGCGGGAGCAGACAGATCTGTGCTGCTATCTTTAGGACGTGCAGTGCTAATGGGATTACAGTAGCGTGTGTGCTCATGCTCTAATCAGCTCCCTGCTCCAGTTGACGTGTTCCTAATCAGGCTGTTCACCTTGCACAGGGCAGGCTGGGTGCAGGTCATGGCCTTGGGGCTCACTTTGGGTCAGTGGCAGGAAACCCTCGACTCCCTCAGCACCCTTTGTACCCCATCAGCAGGGGATCCATGCACTGCACAGCCCGTGCCACCCACTTTCCAACCCCCAGCCCAGGCTCTGCCTCCCTGCTCTGCCTGTGGCTCTGTCCCCAGTCTCCTTATGGGGACATCCACACCCTGGGGATAGGCAGGGGCTGTGTGGGCACCACCAGGGCTTGCAAAATGTGTCCTGCAGGGTGGAGGCATCCCACTCACCTCTCCTTGTTTGTTTTCAGCAAAGGGGAGGAGGCAGAAAGGGGAAAGGCCATAGGTCCCTGCTCTCTGCTCAGAGCCAGATGGGCTGTGCCTGCTTTGGACATCAGGAATTCAGGTCTTTCCAGCAGTGTCAGGTTGTAATTGGGAAACAAGTAAGAAATGAGGCCTTTGGGAGAGAAGGGCAGCTGGGGCATCCTGAAGAGATGTTGGTCTGCATAAATAATGACAGAGCAGCTGGGGAAAGGAACCACCTGTGCAGGATGGACCCCAGGATCTGCCCATGTCCCACTGTAGCCAGGGATGTTGTGTGGGTGCCTCCCCAGCACCAGATGCAGTTTCACACTCCCGGGGTTCTCTGCCCACATCCAGCACCGCTTCCTCTCCTCCCAACCTGTGGGCAGAGGCCAGACCCCAACCTCCTCCTCGCACCTACATCCTGCCCCTAATGCCAGCTCCCAGCAGGATGCTCCGAGCTGCTGCAGGAAGCCCTGGCAGCCCTCGCTCTGTTTTTGCAGCTGGGTGGGTTACGAGCACACCGGCTTCTGCGGGCAGCAGTTCATCCTGGAGAGGGGAGAGTACCCGCGCTGGGACGCCTGGAGCGGCAGCAACGCCTACCACATCGAGCGCCTGATGTCCTTCCGCCCCGTCTGCTCCGCTGTGAGTGTCCCACGGAGCTCTGAGCCCCTCCAAACGTGCCAGCCTACAGCAGGGAGGTCAGGAAGGGAAAATACAGCTACGCCGGGGGCTGGCTCAACACTTCCCCCCCACAATCCCAGCAGGATTTGGTCTTTCTCTCCTGTTTTTTAAAGCTTTTGGGGGAATTTCTGGGCAAGCTGTACATGACCAGAGCTAGGGGATAGCCAGCCTGAGACAGTAGCTGTGGCATAGCTCCCAGCCAGCCAGGAAACTCCAAACAGCCAGATTCTGAACACCTCCCTCCCCAGGAATCCTCTGAGTAACGGCACAGGGAGTGACAGCCCTGCCATTCCCAGCCACGCTGGGGAGGGAGCACCACCTCCCCCTCACCCCCTGCTCTCCCCCACAGAATCACAAGGAATCCAAGATCACCATTTTCGAGAAAGACAACTTCATCGGCCGCCAGTGGGAGATTGCTGATGACTACCCCTCGCTGCAGGCCATGGGCTGGGCCAACAACGAAGTGGGCTCCATGAAGATCCAGTGTGGCGCGTAAGTGACAGGCCGAGGACCAGGAGCAGCAGGGACAATCTGCTGCCACCACTGTGCCAGGGGGACAACCTGTAACCCCCCCTGCTTACCTCTTTGTCCTTTTCTTCCAGCTGGGTGTGCTACCAGTATCCCGGGTACCGTGGCTACCAGTACGTCCTGGAGTTTGACCACCACGGTGGAGACTACAAGCACTGGAGAGAGTGGGGTTCGCACGCCCAGACCTCCCAGATCCAATCCATCAGGCGTGTCCAGCAGTAGCTGCCCTCTCCCCAGTACATCTCTGCAAAAGCTCACCAGCTCCCTCTTGGTGCTAATATTCCCCTCCCGAAATAACCACCCCCTTCTCGTACTGCCACTGCTTATGGAACAACACTCCCAAAACGGTACCGACTGCCACAATTGCCAATAAATGTGACTGAAAGAAAAAGATCAATCAGCTTGGTGTGTGTTTGCTGGTGTGTGTTTGGGACTGAGGTTGCACATCCCCATCCCAGCAGCAGGGATCACTCTTTCCTACTTATTTTAAGCTGGGTTGAAGTGTGATGGGGCTCAGATTGAGGGAGGTTCTGACCCCTTCTGTTGAACAGAAACCCTTGGTTTTTTCCCTTCCTGCTCTCTCCTTCCCCTGACAAAGTAAAGGATACCTGGATTCCACCCCACCTGCATACACACAGCTCATGGGCTCTACAGCCAGCACTGCCAGGCCTCTGAGATCTAAACCCAGGATGCTTCCTGAAAACACAAAAAAGAAGGTCACACTGACACCCACAAACTTTAAAATTTTTATTCAACAATTTACATCACTTATTGTCTGTCTTAACGTATTCGATCTACACAAATTTCTTTTTTTTCCTGATAAAATAATAAAATTTGGATAAATTTTGAAGACCTGTTGGTGCAGAATAAACAAAATTTCAGGTAAGGGTTTTTTTTGTTGGTTTTTTTTGTTTTTTTTTTTTAAACATTTAGTGTGAAGTATGACATCATTGGTAAAGATACATCATGCCATTACAGCTCATGGACATTAGCTATCCTTACAGTCCGTGACATCAACCACACCAGCGCAAGGGGATGCGCCAGACACAGCTACAGCAGGTTTTACACTAAACTCCTCTAGCCACCCTCTCACCACTGGGAAAACGCCTACGCTTTTCCAGCTGGGCACACAGAGTGCATTAACCTAACCAGAAATTACTGGGGAGGGGAGAAGGAAACAAAGACTACCTTTACTGATCCGTGTGGTCGCACACTACAACATCGACACCAAAGAGGGGCTGCCCCTCTCCGCAGGTCAGAGGTAATTCAGCTCCTGAGCAGGCAGAGCACAACCCCTCGCAGCGATTTGAATACAAACCAGGAAAGAAATGAGAACTTATCGTCGGGGAAGGGGGGCAGGAGAGGAGACAGACCCCGCCCGGCTCTGCCTGCAGGGATGTCTCCAGCCCCAGCTCGCAGCCGAAGCGCGCGGTTGTGTTTTGCACCGCCCTTAACACTGAAATATTCAGGGAAAGGGGAGAGAGGGGCATCAGTCCCCCCAGTAAACAAGTTGAGGACCTTCAGGGGCTGGGAAGCCACTGAAGGTGTGTAAGTACACGTGTGATGGTAGATAGAAAAGCAGCCCTGTTCTGTATGAAAAAAGCTGTCAAGTTAGTACAAATTTCTGCCATGGCGAAGGGAACAGGAGGAGAAAGCTGTCAGGGTCCTTCTCCCGTCTCAAAATCCCAACTCTCTCACACACAGGCTCTGGGCTAAGCAACACGTTTCCAAAGGTGGTACCTGCAACCCAATGCACCTAATGCATGAAAACAAAACCAAAATAAAGCTCTCACCCCCGAGGCTGGAGGGAACTCCAGCCCTGCAGTGGGATAGTGAGGAACCCTGTCCCTCCTGCCTCACAGTGGGAATACACAGCAGCAGGATTCCCCTTGGTTCATTTTGTCATTAGAAGCCTCAAGTTTGCCCACGCCACCGGCCTGCAGCGCAGTGGACTGGTCTCCATCCCCTCCCCAAAGCTCCCTGTCCCCATGGGGACACCAGTGGGTGCCACCACCACGCTCCCCCCGGAGATAAAAAGGGCACTGGTTCATCTGACAGCACAAAATGTATCTGAAACACAAGCCAGCACACCCCACTCCCTCCAATTCAATTACTAAAGTAGGCTCTTTAAAATAAAAAAATAATATATATATTTATATAGCTATACAGAGAGATACAGAGAAAGCAAAGGAGAGAGAAAGGCTACTAAAAAAATCAAGAAGCGCCAGTTTTCTGCTACAGCTGTCAGCAAAGAACTGTCACCTTACATCATACCCTCTGAGATGGTGAAGAGAATGGAGGCAATGACAGCACAGGAATGCAAAAGAGGGCAGATAAGTCACTTCTGGTAATGAGACACAAATTAAACTTTCAAAACATGTGCATAGCTTTATTCATCTGCTTCAAACTAACCTTTTCACGGAGCTTCAGCGAAACCCGAGTGTGCAAAATGCATTTCTAAAAAATAATGCAAGCAAGCTTTCACATTTACTGTGGCAGAAGTACAGAAAGACTCGGACAGAATCATCACACGCTGGGGTGGGAGATGGAGGACCCAGAACTGCACAGCCTGGAGTTCTGAGTCACTGACTGCAAACACAAGCGTTTGGATTTCCTTAACTTCAAGCAAGGCGTGTTGACTTCTCCTTTACAAAAAAAAAAAATCTTGTAAACCTCACAGAAACAAGAACCACAACGTGGCAGGGAATAAATCCCCTGGATAATGGGATTATGGTGCCACAGAGCCTGAACTACAGCAAAGCCAGTTGCAGACCTTGGCTTGTTTTGGCTCTGCAGGCAAACCATGGCAATGCTGATTTTCTGTCCGCAGAAGAGCAAAGCAGCTTTTCTTTCTCTCCCTCCCACTCCCCTCTCAAGTCACAGGTGCCACTGCACAGGACATCATCCCCAAAGTAAGACAGCCACTATGCAGGCTGGAGTCCAGGTCTCATCTTGATCTGAAGGGTCACTGGGACACTCAGGAACCCCTGAGTGTGGGTGGGGAGTGGCCCCTCCCGGCCACATCCCAGCTCATACCCCACCACCTCTCTCCAGAAAGACTAAGCACACATGCAAGGCACATTGAGTCAGATGTACACACACACCTTGGTGTGTAAAAGAGCAAATGCTGGCCAAAAAAGAAAGAAATTGAAGCTGAACAAATCAACTAAACAGGCAGAGAGCTCTGGCCGATGCATTTGTAGAACTATTTTCCAGGCAGTTGTAATCCCCAAGTGTTTTTTCCTACACGACTTTAGACCTTCCTTACTCTTCCCCCCACTTTGCAGAGAGGTACTTTATATTCCTAAAGGATCTTCTATAAATAGTCAAGAAAAATCCCTTTTTCCCCTCCAGCAAACTGCTCCTCCAGGGTACACATCCCCACCAAGGTCCAGGTGTGACCCATAAAGAGAAGAGCTTCTGGAGCTGCCCGTGCCTCAAGGCAGTGCCTTGGTGAAGAGAGACCTCCCTCCACTGCTCCTTAAGCTTTTTACTGGCAGGTTTTGGCTGAGTGGATGGCTTCACCTCACTTTTTTCTTGGAAAACATCTGAGCCCAGGCACCAAGTGCTCCCCAGGTGGAGAAGGAGCCAGCACTGGGATAAGAGCAGGATGGAGGCCATGCAATCCTTAATACTGCTGGTTAACTTCACATTGAGATAAAGCATTCAAAAGATCTTTTTATAGAGATGAGCAATTTCCTTCTATAAATTCAAATAGAAAACAAATATATTAAAACTGGAGACGAGACAAGAGCTGACTGAGGTTTTTCTACCTTACAAGTTACTCAGGCACCTTTCCTGCACCACCAGCCATGGAGGAAGGAGAAGTTGAAAACCTCAGGGATTTGCACTACCCTTCCAATAGCAGCTTGAGAAAAGGAAGGAGAGGAAAAGAGAAAAAAAAAAAAAAAAAAAAAAAAAAAAAAAAAAAAAGCACAGTGTTCTCTCAAGTTAAAGAGTTCTCCTTTGCTTGCATTTGCATAGAAATTCCCATAGGTCAGCACCAAAATCAGGTCCACCCCTGTCCTACACCCTGGCTCCCCCAGTTCCTACACTCCCCCAGTTAGTGGCTGTGTTACAGGAGGGTTCAACTATCTGCAGAGGAACTACATGGTCATGTTAAAAAAACAAAACAACAAAAATGAAAAACAAAAGTGCATCACACATTCTTGATTTTCAGGGTTACTTATAGCAGCAGCATCAGCATTAATCCAAGACAATGAACAAGTTGTAGATTCATTCTTAAATGCAGCAACACTTAATGAAATGTCTTCGGGGAAGGGCATAAGAGGGTCCTTCTTAAAAATGAAAATTAGACTATTCAATATGGGCAAAAAGGAGATAAAACAAAAATTAAAGACACAATCTTATTTACATTAAAAAAAAAACATTCTTGTTAAAATATCTTTACAACACCTAAGCAAAAAAATATGCATTTTAAGAATAAAGCAGAAACTCCTAAAGCAGTATCCATTTTTGGAACCCTTATTTAGCACCTGAGGAAAGACTGTATGGAAAGCAGACAGGCTGGGGATATTTTTTTTTGTTGATTTTTTTTTTTTAAGAAAACTGTAAGTTGTATTGTTCAGAAGTTCGCAGTACACAAGTATCATACCACAGAAGAAATGAGCAATTCTTTTTTGTTTGTTTGTTTTCTTCTTTTTAAAGATCTTCTATTCATTAATAAGGCTGTAGAAAAGGGACACTGCTATCTTACAAAATGGCTTTAGAGCCCTGGACATGTTATATGAAGCTTTCTGATTAACAGTCAAGATAAATCCAGCTCAGCATCCCCTGGTGAGGACACAGGCAGGACTCTTGCTCCAGTCCCAGCACAGGGAGCGGCTCATGCCCAGGACACAGGGCTCTTTTACCTCTCCAGGTATCCACAGCTCCACTCTCCTGCTGCTTTAGAGCATCTTGGGCAGGACAGAGGAGCCAGCCTGACCCTGGAGTGCAACATGTACTGGGCAAACCTCTAAAGCTCTGTAATCCCTGGAAGGCAGCACATGGAGATCTTCTTCCCACCAAGTTCCTGCTTCCCAGCTCTGTGCACTAGGGTTTTCCCACATGGAAAAATGCTCTGGTGGTGGCCAAAGCCAGAATTACTCTGGCTTTCTTGGCTACTCCACCACACCAGCCCTTCTCCTGCCTTACACACCAGTGTGGAAATGTGCAGCAGCTTCAAAGTGGGTGAATCCTTGTTCTCTCCCCTCCCAACCTCAACCAGCTCCCTTGTAAACAGCCTCTGTAAGAAAAACAAATCACGAAGGATGGACGGACAGAAAAGTCTTCTAGGGATGAGAGGGTAAGACTCCTGAAAGCTTGAGACACCACAGCAATTAGCTGAATCAAGATCAAAACCTGGACACACAGGAAAACTACTGGCAGTTCTGGCTGTGAACACCATCGCTCCCAGATGTCCCTGAGGTCACCCACTGGCCACTTGGGAAAGGACACTATGGTGCTACCTTAATGCTCTCTTGAAGGTGAAAGCACTAATTACACACACAAACAGGAGCACAAGTCCCAGTTCTCCTTTTTCCTATTTTTTTTCCTAGAAGGAAGCAATTTTCCTTTCCTTTTTAGCTGGCTGGTTCACCCACCACCTGCTCCCAGCTGCCAGACCCACAACCTAGTGAGAGTTGGGTTTCTTTCCACATTTCAAAGAAGTTCACAGCAGCTATGAAAGGCAAGAAGTGGGATTTACTAGCTCAGAAAGGTTTGAAGTGGGTTAGTAACAGAATCCACACCCTGGAGCTACTCACTGGTCAAAGAGACAGGAGATTTTTACTAGGTTTCACAGAGGACTGAGGTGGGTTTAAACCAAAGCCAAAATCCAAGCAAAGCTTGAAAACCATTGCTTTGCCAATCCACCAAATGGGTGGAGTGGGAGAGAGCAGAGACCCAAGGCCTCAAACCACTGTCATGGAGCAGCTGTTAAATCACCTCTTGGAGCACATGAACACTCCATGATCCACCAAAAAGCGAGCAGACCCCAAGATGGATCTTGCTGGCACTACATGCTCCAGCCTCTATTACACAAGACCCTGTAAAAGAGACATCAAAAGAACCTGCTGGCAGAGGAGAGGTGGGGAATGACCAGAGGAGAAAGGAAACAGCCTCTGCCTGTGCAGGAATCCTCACTCCAATATGAACAACTTGGAAAGGAAACCAGAGAAAAGGGACTCAAAACAAGAACAGAAATGAGAGAGAGAAGCCTTAACCTGAATTAATATCTTCATAGCTAATAAAAAAATAGGTTGTGATCTCACCCTTAGTGCCGCTTTCCGATACTACACATACCTAAGGGGTTTTGTTTTAAAACTTTCTTTGCTCAGTGTAATGAAAACAATGGCACAAATAAATACTCGCTCGCTCTGCTCACAAGTCAGATGCTCGCACACGCACCGCCGGCTCCTCGTCCCACAGACACCCTCGGGTGCAGACCCAGGACAGGAGGCTGCTGCTCCCCTTCCTGGGCTCTATTTGGTTTATGCTACAGTACTAATACTCTGAGTCAAACAAAAAAAAACAAACAAAACAAACGTGAGACTTATCAGTAACACCTTATCGTTATTTCAATGTGCTAAATTAGTCACAGCTCAATTTCAGGTTTTTTTTTTTTCTTTTTTTTCTTTTTTTTATAAGTTTACACAAAAATAATCAGAAAACAGATTAAATCTTAATATATTTTTAATAAGTGCTCAGTTAAGAATTGTGTGAGGACTTGGGGAGGACTGCAGACAGCGACAGGGTGAGTTACACGACAGCACGAGGAAGTTCCTTCCAGGGTCCTGCCTGGCTCTAGGCAATAGTCTATCCCAGAAATACCAGGGAGCCGGAGCTACAGGAGCTCAGAGAGAGGAATTCCTAACTGCTTAGCGCTGAGCACACGCCGTGGAGCTCATGGAGACAGACAGACAGACAGACATCTGGACAGAGGATGGTCAGAAATACAGCAGAGAAGGTGCTGCCGAGGGTGTTTCTGGATGGGTCCTGCTGGCGAGGCAAAGCCACAGAGATGAGCATCGGGGGAAATCCAGCCCAAGCCATCGCTCGAACCGTGTTCCTCTCAGCATTTCTTTTGCTATTTAGGTGACAGACTGGACTAGGCCAGGATAAGAGTCCTCAAATATTCAGCAAGACTCAGACCTTTCTAGAGGCGCAGGGTTAATGCTGCTCAACTCCTGCATCGCCCCAAGCACGGACCTGGGGCAGAGGTACAGGACAGCACAGACCCCAGGGAAGCAAAACAGGGAGTTTTTGTCTTTTTTTTTTTTCTTTTTTTTCTTTTTTTTTTTTTTTTTAATGGAACCCAGCCCTTAAGGCGACAAGTGACTACACAAGGCAAATAAATACACAGCAGAGCCTTAAAGCCAGTAAAACAAACTGGAAATTTTGCTATTAGCCTTCAACGTTTTGAAAATAATAATAATAAAGGAAAAAGAACATTTCTTCCACCTTCATTTTCCCAGCCCCACCATCCAGTTTGTTCAACACTTTAAAGCTCAGGAACACCCCAGCTCTTCAGCAGCAGAGCTGGAGGTGATTCCAACTTTTGGCAAGCAGTTGGGAGACTCAACAGAATTAAAAATAGGAACGTCGGAGGACTAGATGTTGGGCACATCTGTAAACATGTTATACATCTCAAAGTTACACACACCTGTAGAGGTGGCACAGTTTATAGGTGAAACAGAACTATTTGCGACTGGCCAACCACACATTTCTGAACCTGGACTGATACAATACATGACTATATAGTATCACACTCAGTATTATACTATATAGCTTTGGATACATCAAATGGAGTAGGCAATCCATAGTCAAATGTTTAAGCGTGGCAGAAAGTGAGCGTCTTACACAAGGTACAGAATTCAGTTTCATTGTCCCACCATGAACTCAAATGTCTCATTCAGGAACAATCTTATTAAAAGTATAAAAACAATTTAAAAAAACCCACATGCTACATACCCCTAATTAAAAAAAAAAGAACAAAAACAAAAACAAAAAAACAGTAAGAAAGAAAGCGATAGAATCATAGAATATTCTGAGTTGGAAGAGACCCATCAGGATTGAGTCCAACTGCTGGCCCTGTGCAGGACTCCCCAAGAATCCCACCCTGTGCCTGAAAGCACTGCCCAAACTCTTCTTGAACTCAGACAAGTTTGGTGCTGTGACCACCTCCCTGGGGAGCCTGTTCCAGTGCTTCTGGGTTAAGAACCTTTTCCTGCTATCCAACCCCTGACTCAGCTTCAGGCTATTCCCTGTCACTGGTCATGAGAGTGAAGAGATTGGAACCTGCCCCATGGGAGGATGTTGAAGACCACAATGAGGTCTCTCCTCTTCCCCAGCTGACCAAACCAAGTGATCTCATAAGGCCTCCCCCTCTAGGCTTCCTCATCCTCATGGGCTCCTTGGGATGCTCTCCAATAGGGGTCTTTCTTACATTGTGGTGCCCAGAACTGCCCCAAGAATTTGAGGTGAGGCCACACCTGAGTGCAGAGCAAAGCAGGAGAGATCATGCTGGGTCTGGTGCCCACCAGGGCACTGCTGACTCAGATCCAACAGGATCCCCAGCTCCCTTTCCATGGTGTTGCTCTCCAGCCTCTCATTCCCAGCCTGTCCAGGGCTGCAAATTCTGACACTCACCCTTGTTAAACTTCATACAGCTGGTGATAGCCCATCTCTCATTTGTTGAGAGCTCTCTGACCTAGAGGGAGTCAACAGCTCCTCCCAGTTTAGTGTGTCAGTAAAATTAGTATCTCTGAGTCCCAAACCCAGGTTGTCAATGAGATGCTGGAGAGAAATGGGCTGAGGATGGAGCCTTGTGGGACCCTCTGGTGACCAGACAGCGACTGGATGGACAAACCTAAGCACAAAGGGTATTCCAAAGTTTTGGGTTTATTTGTTCCTTGTAATGCCCCAGAGGGTCCAGTCTCATTTTAGGAGACACCAATTGCTGCTGATTTGGACATCCAGGAGCCAGGATTAGGCCACAGACACCCACGATGAGCTCTGGGTACATGGGGAGCTGGGGCTGGTCATCAAACCCATTTCTGCTTTATTAATTCCTCACTCTTACACTGGACCCTGTGAACTTTCCACCTTTAAGAAAAAAAACCAGAAGAACTACCCGACCCCCAGATGATTTGGACACATTAGACAAGCTGCAATGGGACAGAGGGGTTATACAGCTGGAGCCTGTACTCTGCTCAGCCTTCCCTACCACTGCTTTCCTTTCCCTGGGATTATTTTTTTTCTTTATTATTTAAAATTATTATTTTCATTCCTAAGTCCTCCATTTTTTTGTAGTAAAATATATTTTTATTAAGAGATAATTAGAAGCAGAGCCCGGAAATACACAGACTGCATTAAAATATAAAAGAGCATCTCCAAGGGGCAGGAAGTCCAGCCATTGGCATTCTATGGACAAATTGAAAAGGATTCAAATTCCCATTTTTATCTTTTTTTTTTTTTTTTTTTTTAACTTTTTTCTTTTTTTTGTTATTTTGAAAATTTTTTTAAGAGAAAAAATAATTCAAGAAGGGTGAAAGTTAGCAGAACTCAATTCCTCTTCAGTTTTCCAATGAAAATGGGAAAAAAATCCAGCACATTTAGTGTTAGGAGACAGACAGAGCAAATATGAAGCACCTACAGTTGAAAGCAGAAGATACTTTTTTTTTGTCTTTTTTTTTTTTTCTTGCTCCCAGTAATACAATAGCATTAATCTGTGGGAACAGTGGGGGTTTTTTTTGTGGTTTTTTTCCATATTAAATGCCTAAACAGATTGCTTATTTTTCCATGTTGTCTTTTAAAATGAAATAACTCTTCAGTTGCAATAGTCCAACGTGTAACAGGAGCCAGGTCAACTGTGTGACTTCACCATGCATCCTAGAACTGCAGTATTACCATCTTTCCCTCAGCAGAATGATCCTTTTAAGACAATATCACCAGCATAGGATTGCTGCTTTACTCCTGGCAAAACACGCGGATTATAATTCTCTGGAAAAAAAAAGAAACTCTGCAAACTTCAAGGCGTTTCTCCAGCATTCAATGGAAAACAAAATAGGGGAAATAAAAAAAAAAAAAAAGAAACCAAACAGGGGAGGTGGAAGGGAAAGGGGAGATGAAGGATGGTGAATCATCCTGATTTCCCTGTGATTAGTGTGTCACTACAGTCACAGAACAAGAAACAGAAACCTTGTCAGGTGGAAATGCCTCTCCAGTGGGTTGCTGTTGCCCATGTAGACGACAGCAGGAACTTTGAAACCGGGCTTGTAATTGAGTCTGTATTCCTTAATCACTTGCATTCACTCTTTAAACAAAAACAAAACAAAACAAAAATGAAAAAAAAAAAAAAAAAATCTATTCAGTACCGGAGATTAAATAATCACGTGTGTAGTCTCGTTGAAATAAATTTTCAGATTCCTTAAGAAGTCTAATTACTTTCAGTTGCCATTTTTAAATAACTATATATATATTTGTATATATTATCCTGTGATTCTAGTTATGGTTCCTCTGCTGCACTGAAGATTTAGAAGGAGCATAAAAGCCTTTTTGTCCCCCACGAACAGCACAAATGCTGCAGAAAGGTTAGAACAGGCAGTCTTGTCTTGCTACCTTCATTGATCCGGGCGATCCATGGCTTCATCATAAGTGATTATCCTTTTGGGATCTGGAAAGAAAGCAGAATTCTAAGTTTTGGACAAGCTACTTTCAGGCCCTGTGGCTGAGAATAAGCACAAGATACTTGGCTGTTAAGAGACTTTTCCTTTGGATGCCCTCCTCCAGCCAAGCCACCCCAAGGCCAGGCTGGCTCCCCCAGGGCAGAGCCTGCTCCCCACAGCAGCAAACAGGTCTCCACATGTGGCTCTTCCCACACAAAACCTCTTCTCAGGTGACTTGTGGGGATACACCAGAATTTAAAACTTATTATTGGATGTGGCACTCAATACCAGAAATAGAAAGTAATATTGTATACACATAAGGAAGAGTCATTAAATCTAATTTGACACTGGGTTTATTGCTCTTTTAGAGGCTTTGCTCACCATTATAGCAAAGCTTGTTGTCCTGACTTTCAGTGATCTGAAACAGAGATAAATCCAGACTACAAACCGCAGGCACTGAAGAACTGAACCCAGTCATCTCCAGACACAGAGACAGAGACAATCTACTCTCACTCATCCCCCCTCCCAACAGACAGAGCAATTCAGTTCATTTGTTCTTTCCAACATCCTTACCTTGCTTCTGCAAATTCCAAACCGCTTCCATTTCTGTGGAGGCAAAAAGAGACAGACCACTGTTACTATGTAGATGGATGCTGCCATTAGAGACCACTCCAAACACACTTTAATTTTCCAAGTGTGGCAGTTGTGCTGAGGCTTTCAAACAGAGCCAACTCCCTCCCACCCAGCCCACAGGACTATACAAATTTGACATCAAATAATTCAGCAATAAAAGGCAAAGGGATGGCTGTAACACGGTCTTAAGGGTCAGAGAGCCAAGCTGAGCATCAGAAATGTCATCACCATTTACCAGTCCTACATATCACAATCTAACTTCAGGCTTTACTACTTTGACTCCAACACTGCTTTGCACATTACAGCCTCAACCAGGAGCCTGGAGAGATGATTTTTACAAGTTGATGCTTACTGAGTGTGAAATGAGAACTGCTGGACACAGAAAGCTACACATGGTTCACAGCATGCGTGCTAAGGCACCAGGCAAGGGTTGGGGTTGCTGTGTGAACATCTCTGCAGAGCTGCTGCCAGCACTGCCCAGGACCAAGGTGTGATGCTCCACACACCTGGCTTGCAGTTCTTCCCCCAGTTTACCTCTGCAACACATTTGCAGACTAAAGACAAACCTTTCCCAGCTCTCCCTAGATATGCACATCATTTTGTTTACCTAAGAAATAACAGCAAAGATAAATGTTCTTTTCATTAACACTGAGAAACAGAAGACTCTTTCCTTTAAAATATCCCCCAAACAAAGATGTATCTTTAGAGAATCATTCAAAGTAACTACTTTGAGCTGCTATCAAGTTGGAATTTTGTGAGCTAGAATATTTTTTAAGACACTGACTGTACCCTGTGCCCAAGTTCAATAGACAAAATTATAGAAAATGAGTATTAGTCGGAACACAACCTGCAAGAACCACTTTCAAGTCTCTTTTCTGCCAGAAAAGGTGACAAGACCTCAGTAGGGGCTAGGAAAAGGGAATGGCAAGGGATTATCAGGCTACGTGGGATATGCAGTAAAGCACAAAACAAGGCAGTAAGTAAACTAACCAGCATGGGAAAGGAAGAAGAAAAAGCCCTACAAAACTCACGGCCTCAGCATGATGTGTGCCAAGTGTCACCTCCATCAATCGCTTTCCTTCTCCAGCCCTTCATCTGTCCTTTGTCCACTACAATCTCCAGCTCCCTGGGGCAGGAAATTGCATGCAAATAAATATTGCCAGCCCTCCCTGCACAATTAAGCCTTTTGTAAGGAAGGCCCCGACAAAATTTTACGAGGTCTGTTATTTCTGTGTCAGGATAGTAACAGCAACACTTTGCACTTCTATTGGGGAGCCCTAAGTGCTTTGGGAATAGAAGCCAGCCTCTAACACCCCAGGGAGAGGAGCAGACTGGCAAGGGACTGCCTCCCTCATCTGCCAGATGCAGATTCCCCTGAAGTAAAATGAACCAGCTACTAAAATTACCTCCCGTGGAGCGAGTTTTCCATTCAGCGCAGTTTGATGCATCATTTCCTAACAGCTAAAGAACATCTCCCATTTTAACAGCTTTCCCCAAAGGCAGGAGACAGAAAACTACTCTCGAGTTGCTGGTTCCTGCACATTAGAGCAACCTTTGAGCATGAAATACAAGGCAGAGCTGAAGCACCTCCCACCACTATATGCCCACGCACAGATCACGTTGTCTTGTGCACTTCATTTGGCCTTAACTGCCCTGGACACCACAAGAATGTGAACTCCTTGCATTAAGAGTATCTGACAATAAGACAAACAGATATATTGTTAAAAACACACCAAAAACCTACTAACTTGACAAAATTCTGTTTCAAAAAAATCTAACAATCCTACGAGTTTTTCAGACTTCCATTTCTCTTCTCCTTCAGAAAGGGAGGGTGGTGTAAAGTGTCCTGGAAATCCCAGACACCTGGACACACTAGCTGGCAGATGCTCAGCCTGACCAAGCTACAAAACCAAAGACCATCAGCAAACAATGCAATAATAGCTCTTACTAAATATCACCTGCCATCAGCAGAGCAAGGTCCTCTCCTCCACCTGGCAGCACAGGGACAGGGGACAGCACAGGTTAAGCACACTGACAAAGTGAAACAACTTCATAAGGGAAAAGAAAACAAGTCTCAGGCTAACTGCAACACAAAACTAGGGAAAAAAGGGATTTCTTCAATCTTAAAATGGAATTGTATTATTTATTCTGCTTTTCTTGGTAGTACAGTTAAGTTTGCCAGCCAGTTCCAGGCTGTGATCACCTATGACTGACAAAAGGTGCTGTGACAAATGCCATGCCCACTGTCACAGGGTGACTTGGTGACTGACTTGGTGGACAGGCAGCTCAGCAGAGCCACTGCTGCCCAATGCCTGGCTCCAGCCAAGCAGAAGGAAACACAGCCCCAAAAACTGGGCATGCAAGAGGCCCCAAGCCTGCTTTCAGCACTCTTTCTTTGGGCTCAAAAAACTCTTCTCTTAAGCCTCTTTTCCCTGGATAAACCTTCCAGAGCAAGTTTAAGCAAAGGACTCCTACAGCTGCTCACCCTGCATGAGAAAAGGAGCATCCTCACCATCAACCTGAGTCCAGTCTCTCAGATACTGCCCCAAAACTGCTGCTTTCCAAACACCTGCCCAACAGGAGCCACCACTCCCAAAACCAGACATGTGACTGGGGAAACTTTCTTCTCAAGTGGACTCCAATCCAGCTGGAGAAAACCAATCAACAAACCCTTGCACAACCCAGCACCAAAGCCAGTCCTGCTCCAAGCCAGGGGCAGAACTAGGTCACCTCATGTGCCCCTTCCAACCTCTCGTTTTCCAGGATTTTTTTTTTCAATTAGCTGGCCTCTCCACAGCCCTCAGGCTCATGGTTTGTTGAGGAATTGCCTAGGGCAGCCAGTCCCAGCCACATTCACCTAAACCACTTTTTCTGGGGACTATCACTGAAACAAAGGGTCACTGGAGGAAAGCTTTGATGTCAGGAACAGACTAAGGCACACTCTGGTGAATTGTGCTGGGATTCTTCATAGGTTAATAAACTTTACAGCAGGACTGGTGCATAACCTTGGAGGGGAAAGAAGTTTTTGTAATAACTTGTTAAGACAGGCACTTTTACACACATTTTCCTTGCTAGAGAGGCAGTCCCTGCTAACAGAAGTGTCTGCACAATGCCATGCTACTATTTCACTGTCCTTATAAATCCCAAAATCGTTCCTAAAATACAACACTTAAAAAATAACAAGAAGGGACCATTCTGATTTTTTTCTGTTTGTATCTGCAGGATAATGATCAAGTATGGGAACTGCCCTGGAAACAAAGCAAAGAATAAGTACTCCATGCTGTGGAGATACATGGCTGTACAGCATACATTGTACTCATCCTGACAACTGGAAAGAGCAGGGACTGGAAGGAGAATTAAATCAGCTTTTGCCCCAAAAGGCCATAATCAACAGAGCGAGCTCCAACCCCTTCCCACCACGGGGGGGATGGGAAACCAAGGCTTTTTTTCCCTCCTTTCCTGATGTAAAGGATGAAAATTGCTGAATTCACAGCTCTGCTATTTCTTCTGACCCAGTTCACCATTCTGACAAACGCCACTCCTGGCTGGCCCACGCTGCCTTGCTCTATTTTCCATGCTGCTCTCCTGCTTCTTCACACGAGCAGAGATGCTGCTGCAACTGAGATGCTGACAAGGAACAAAGCAGCAGCACAGGCAGAAATTCAGGGGCAAGAAGAAGGGAAACCCTGCAGCTCCCTCTCATCCACCCATGTGGTCTTTGCTGCTATGCAGCTGAGCTGGAGGCCTCAATTATTTGCTTTTTAGCTCAGGACAAGCAAATTATTGAGCTTACCACCACAAAGCTTGCCATCTAGAGCTCAGTGTTAGTGACAGCCTGGCCTGAAAGACTGCAACTGCCTGAACATGACAAAATTCTCCAAAGCATTGACAATTATTTTGATATGAAGTACTTCATCCAGCTGTCTTTAAAAGAAGGACTAAAGCAGTTAAGAAGATGCTGGTTTCGATGCAAGTAAAGCCTCCTAATCTGAAGGACCAAAATATCTGCAAGAATCAATTTTACCTCAAAAAGATAAGGATTTTGGCAATGCCACACCAAGGCAGAAGTTCAACTACTAACCTAGATAGGAGATAATTACTTGAAAAGAGAGCACCACTCCTTCCTGTACCTTCCAGTGTCCCATGTGAAGTCCATCCCTGTCTCCAAGCACATCCAGAGCAGGCCCACCCACCCAGTGCTGAGCTAAATCAGCTCTCCCTTGGTAAATCAGATCTGTCACCCACGGGTGTTTCAAGGCACAGTCACAAACAGCGAGCACGGGCTGTCAATGAAAGCAGCCACACTGAAGGATTGTGTTTTACACTCAGCCAAATCAGATGATCAAGGGAATCTTTCTGGCCTTTAAACAGAGGGGGGGAAAAAAAGAGAAAGAAGCAAGGCATGAAGCAGGGGTACAAGGAAACCAATAGGAAAAGCTTCGAAGAACAAGAGAGTGCATCATCACTGTTGCTTAATGTTCCCAGGGCTCTGACTTGTGGAGAAAAAGCAGTCAGGGTACAGGCAAAGGAACACAGGAATCCTCCAGCAGGACCTCACTGTGCTCTGCAATCACCCAGTCTCACACCCCAGCACTCAGGGATCCTGTGGTGAGTTACAGGAGCACTGTACCAGAGCCAGTTCTCTCTGGGTGCCACCTCCTCTATCCGTCTTTCCACAGGGAAGCTGTGAAGCAATTACAGTTTATAATGTCCTGTGCAGTTGCTGGGCAAGCCAGGCACAGGAAAGCCTGGTTTGCTGGAACAAAGCTACTGAGTAAGCTGGAGGCTTTCCCAGACAAATTTACAGCCCAGGATGAGGATCCACACAACCTGGTCACAGTTACAGGCACGAACAGTGCAAAATAGAGTGACATTCACAGCACTGCAACCACTCACAGCTCATTCTTCTCTGCAACCCCCAGAGCTTCATCCTTGCACTAAAACACTGCACATGGAGCTCAGGGTAGGAAACACCAGGACCTCACAGTGCTCCAGTCACCCCTGTCCTTGTCCTGTGATCGTTTCTCTTTGTGTTCATAACCCCAAGGGCAGGGCAGATGCAAAGATCAAACTAGTGAGACTTTGCTCAAAAGCAAACAGATCAATCTGAGAGGGAGAAGTTCACCTGACTCTCAAAACCAAAACCAAACAAGTCTGAGGACCCGACTGCCTGGAATGCCCTAACACCAACTCAGGCAAACCCACACATTCCGGAGCAAGGAGGAAAAGGCAGCTTGTGAAAAGGAACTGAGTGAAATCGTTCTTTTCCTACTGCAGAGGAACTGGCTGGCTTGGAGCTGGACCTCAGGAAAGCAGCCCAAGATAAACGCAGAGAATAGTGTGGGAATTAACCCCCGCACTGCTGTCCTGCAAACACACCCTGGTTTTGAGGCATTTCACAGCACATGGTGAGCTCTGGCTGCAGGACTATGGCCAGGAAGAGAGGACAGCAGGCACTGTTCCTCCAAATATTCCTTAACAAAACTCACCCCAAGGCTATGACTGATCTTTTGCTTTGTAAAGCTGTAATAGCTTTTGAACACCATATAGGAGAAAAGACAAGCCCAAGCAGTTTGGAGCACCCCATCATTGCATTAATGACAATGCTGATTAGAAACATCCATCATCTTTTACCCCTAAGTAACAGCTTGAAGATGGCACATACATAGAGTGAAAAGAAAATTAGCAGAGATGAGTGCTGGAGAAGGATAGGGTGTCCCCAGGCCATCATGGGGGTGTCTGCTCTGGATGCTCAAAGCAAGACCATTCACATGCATAAGAAAAGCAGAGAACAGTATTTTAACGGGCACTTTAAGTGGCCATTCTTGCCAACAAATGTAATTAACTCCTCTGTTTAGAGGAGCTCAACTGCAACCAGGCTTTGAAGTTAACACCTCCTTGAGAGGACATGGGATGGGAGTGTTCTTTATTTTCCTGTTGTTCCTATTGTTTCACTGAGGCCTGCCTTTCACAGCAAGTGAGAATGGGAGAGCTGATGAGTCTTGCTGGCAGCACAATTGCTTTTCCACAAGTTCAGATTGACAAAAACAGAGGCAAACAGAAGTCTAGGGAATATTTGCAAAATTAAGAAAAATATCACCGAGGATTTTCTTCCATGTTATGCTTTCTGGTGCGAAGTTGGGATTTAAGCTGCAAGCAGACACAAAAAATGAGACTAAAAAGCCTGCTTTAATGCTGAAATAAACTGAGCAGAAGAGAGGACCCAGATAAAATCAATTGATGAACACTGTTCTCAAGAATACTAGAGCTTGAAATGTTAACGTCTTGAGAGGGAGATGACCTGGAAAAAATATTTGGAGTTATTATTTTTAAATGACTGGGCTTGTTACTACAACAGGAAGGCATTCGAGTTTGTGCTATACAGTTTGTGAAGTGGTAATTCAAGAACTTTGCAGAGGGTGAAAACAGCAAATTTGCCAAAATACCAAAAGCCAAACACACACCTTCTGCAGAGGGAAGCAAGATATTATCCCTATATGCATGTGGAATATTAAACAAAGACAGCATGATCGCCTTGCTCCCTTCAGGGTAGAGGGGTGCAGGGAGAGGGAAGGTGCCAAAAACAGGAACTGCCCCAGTGTTGGTCAAGAGTGAGTAAAAAACACTGTGACAAAAGGGAACACACAACCAGGCTCCTGCTAACACTGAGCCAGCACCAAAAGCCAAGAACTGCCCCAAGTCCTCAGAGCTTCTGGGGCTGAGGCTAAAGCAGAAAGCAAGCCATCCCACAGGCTTCCCTCTCTTCGTTCCCATTTTGAAGTGTCTGTATCGTGTTTGAGTCATTTCAATCTCAAAAAAACAGGAAAAAAGGGAGCTGAACTACAAAGGACTCCATGAAAGCAATAAAATCATCTGAAAGATGTGGCCTACAAAGACAAGGAGAGAATTCAATCTGCAGCTTACAGAGGAGCTGATAAGAAAAGATTGGTCTTGCTGTTGCCATAATACTGAAGGGCAGGGAAAAAGTGTTTGTCGGGCACACTTAAAAAAATAAATCACACCTACAGCTGTAGGAATAATTTTTTCTTCCTTCAAAGCCATGATTTCATGGTCTGATCTGCCCAGGGGAGAAGCTGCAACACTTTGGTGGCAGAGGTGTGAGTACAGACTATGAAGCCTTCACAGTGACAGAATATCACCTGCTACAGAGCAGCTGAATCTACACATTTAACTCCTTCCAATGCCGAGTGGCTTATGAGGACCTGCTAAGTATCATCCTTATCAACATCACTCATGCTTGTCCACAGGAATAGGAAAATAAATACCTCTTAACATTAATTAATCAACTCTTTGAGTAACTTCCCCAGACCGTTATTGCCATGAGAGCATATGCAAGAAAAAAAAAAAAAAAAAAAAAAAAAGGGGGGGGGTGTCAATTTTTAAAACAATTAGAATTGCTGGAAAGAACATACCATGTTAGAATATTGCACTTATAAAAATAAAATGAAAAAAAAAAAATGAGAACGCCTTTAGGCAGCGAGTTAAGCCATTACCTTTAGTGTGATATAGAATAGCAGCCCTCAGGTCAAAAGAACCCCAGCTATCTTTCCTTTCTAGGCCTCTCTGGTACCTCTGTTCTTTGGCGGAGGCTAGCAAATTGTTCGTAGGAGAGGCCAGAGCATTCTCTACTTCATAGTCTTTTGAAAGAAACACTAAAGCACCTTGGCTACCGGTGTCTGCCTTTTGTAGGTCACCTGTGTGATGCGACTCCAAAGCTAAGACACCACCCTCAACAGCAGTCCCAGGCTTAAGAATAGCACTAAGAATTTGAGGGCTAGTCCGTTTATCCAGCTCATAAGCCTTAGGAAACACAGGTTGTTCAGTTCCTGAGGGAATGATTTCAGCACACTGTGAAACCAAAGTGGCAGGATATTCCCCTTGAAATGTCACTTCCATTAACTGATTATCCGCAGATTTCCCCACAACGGTTTCAGGTCCAGCACTGGGCTCGTTTATGAAAGACAAGCCCCACTGATTCTGGAAGATATCCCCCAGGTTCTGCTGATTCGTCTGCGAAGGGAAATCGACTTGCGCTGTCCCCAGGAGCACAGTTTGCATATTTGAAGGGTAGATAAAAAGGCCAGATTTCTTTTGCTCGAGCGTTGTCGAAGTTGTACTCGTGTCCTGGGGTACTGACTCGGAGGAGGTCGATGGTACAGTACTAGCAGCAGTGGAGAGCAGTGGCTGGGCCCCTGGGGAATACACACTGCCATCGCTCCCCGCCAGGATCGGCCCGTTGGAGAAGCTGGCAGAAGTGACAGATTTCATAGCAGACATGGGGACTTGGGACAGTCGACTTGATGTTTGGGCCTGAGTTTCCCCAGCAGATGATGAAGATGACGAGGATGATGTGGATGGGGTTTGAGCTGCTTTGTTGAGGTTTTCTTTAACTTTACTTGCATAACTAATTTTGGGAACAATTTTAGCACTGCTATTGTCCACTGGAAAAACTGGGGGTGGTTTAAATAAGGTCCATGAGTCCTCTTTAGATGTAGCCGACGATGCATGCTTCCCTTTGGGCCGGTCATCAAACTTCTTGCTGCTAATCCCAGGTTTCGCATCAGAGTTTTTCCTCGGTACATCCCCGAGCCCCGGCTTTCCCCGACCTGCTCCACCAGCCCCAGCCTCGTATTTCCAAACAGGCTTAGTATTTTCAATTCGGTTCCCCTTTTGTTCACTATAATCAGGCTTGAAACTGTCAAGTTCCTGTTTCAAGGTTGGTGCGCTGACCTCCTGCTGCATTATTTTGTCCTGTACTAGATTCAAGTTCTCACAACCCTTGGCACTGTTGCGCCTGCCTTTCCGTTTTTTAGGCGTAGTATATCCACTCTCGGAGCCACTACCATCGTTGTCGGCCCCTTTGCCTACGTAGCCATTTGTGATGTAGCTGGAATTATTGGTCACCACGCCGTTTGGAATAGGCACTCCCTCTGGCTTGTCTGAGGACTGGTTTTCTCTGTGTTTGTTTTCGTAGGACTTCTCATTCTTTTTGTCCATGCTATTTTTCTGAATGAAGTTCTTGGTTTTGATTCCAGCTTTCCCCAAAGCGCTGGCCTTCACAGGCTGCTTTGGGGTGGCATTAGAATCTATGAGCTGCTGGCTGCCATTGGGTACCCTGGATCCTGGGGTGGTGGCTTCATCAGAGCACAGGCCCTTTAGTGACACTTCTCGTTCTCCTGCGTTACCATTTAGCTCTCCGTAGCCTAGAGGGAAGCCAAAAACAGCAAAAGGCAAGAATTAGAATGTGAAATGTTAGACTTGTCATTGCAGAAAGCTGTAGTCAGCCCCAAACATATCCAGTTTCCTTATGCAAACATTTTAAAATAGGAAAATATCTAGTCTCTGAGGTAAAGGTACATAAATTTATTTGCTGGAACACACAGAAAGAAGGGTTAAGTGGGAAGGACCAGCAGTGACTGACTCTCGCATAACTGAGGGACATACAGATAACACAACAAAGCAAAAGAAAATACAGTTATTATGCCAGGAAAATATACTGTACTGAAGATCACTGGCAAGCCAGAGAGCTATTTCATCAGCTACTATTTCCAGGTCACAGAAAGGAAAAAATTAATTCCCAGGATGCTTCAAGACAGCCTTTGTGACAAGATCAGTGGAGGTTCAGGATACACTATGTGAACAAGGGACAACTGCTACCATCTCCATCAGCTCCTGGGCCTGCAACACCAGCAGTCCTCCTTCCCACTCTCCTCCCGAATGCCATCTCAGTAAAGGGGTTGAGAAAAAAAAAAAGTATTTCTAAAAGGACATGTGCAAATCCAGTTGGAAGATGGAGAAAATTTGACCACATCTCCTCACTGCATTTCAAGATAGCGACCAGCACCTCCCTTTCAGCTCCTTAGCCCTGAAAAGGTGATAAAAACTGAGAAAAATTGCATCCCTGCAAGCGCCCTTCTGCTGCTACCAGCAATGGGTCTCTTATCCTCTGAAAAAACAGTATTTCAGAGTCTCCAGGAGAGCTGGTATGAGCCTGAGACTCAAGAAATACACTATTCACTGAGGGCTCCAAGTCATTAAAGCATGAGATTGTGCTATAGACTCAGCTCTCCTTTTTCCTTCTGAAGCTCACTTCCAGGCCTTATGGTTCTGGGAGTGCAATTCAAGCAGAGCTGGAAGCCCAGGACAGTCCACACTGAACCACCTCAACTCCTTTGCTTTTTCCTTTTTAAATATCTCTGGCCAGAAGCCTGCTGCTTTCGAGGACCCTGGCTAAAGCCCCAAGAGAAGCCCTGGAGCCCCAGTGGGAGACAGGGAGAGCACACGGTGCCCTGCTGAACAAATCCACTCCAGCTGCAGACGGAGCAGAGGGATCCCTCCTCCTGCACCCGCTGCTCCTCTGACTCATCCGTCCTCCTTCCCCAGGCTGGAAAGCCTCACATCCCCCACAACCACTGACCCACCTAAGGCTCCATCTGCAGCCACGGTGGCACGGAGTCAGCACAGAGAGGGAGTCCCTCAACAACTGGAGCGGGCAGAACTCCAGCTTGAAAGAAGAATGTTTTTGTTGTTGCCGATGTTGTTGAAATTAACTGCTGTAACTAAAAAATCATTGTTACCCTCACATCCTGGAGCCTCAGATGTCTGGCAGATGTAACAGCTCAAGTTCTGTGCAAGTCGGGAACACAAGAATCCTTGTAGGAATCTTTACAGAAATTCCACAACTGAGTTTGCCGAGGGGGATCAAAAAGGATTTTACTACATGCAAGTATCTGTAACCACCACAACTTCCACTATAACTTTCAAATATGTTCTTAAGAAAATTAACCATAAATACTTCACCCCAGAGAGAACTAGAACGGTGGGATCCTCCAAAATTAAGTATATCAGAATAGCCTGAAGAGGAAGCCCTCTCAAGAGCAGTGTGTTACAGCTGACCTTGCATGACTCAAGACTTCTGACACCAGTTGTTAATGACACAAAACAATAAGAGTGGTCATAAGACCATTGCAGATGAGGAGTGAAAGAATTAAATGAAGAACAAAATCCATTTCAGTAAGTCAGTGTGTCAGCAGTTTCTAGTTCCAATTCTCAAGCATTCACAGCTCAGCTGCCTGAGTTTTCTCCAAATCAACATTTGGCACAGCTGGCCTTGGCCTGGACACAGAGGTGCAGCAACCAAAATTTAGGGGAGAGGAAAAAAACCAGGATGGTAAGAAGAACAGGTGAAGAAGATCTGGCAAGCTCATGAAGCGTTTGCGAGCTGGGAAGGGAGGGGTGCCAGCCTAGGCACATATTAAAACCCTAGGCACGCTACAAACAGCGAAATGACTTCTCAACTTATTTTTGCCCGGTAACTTATTTTAGCGTGTGCCCGATCAGGTCCCTTCCTGCCTGCCCAGGCTGCACATGGGGCACTGCCGACCCCGCTCCGCTGCTGCCAGGCCCCCTCCCACCTCGTTATGTAAAAGGAAAATTCAAGGGAAGAAAAAAAAAAATAAAAAATGTACGCGGCACTCCGGCCGACTGGTGGCCACGCACTCGCTTTGACCCCGCACAAACCCCCCCGAAGGGACTGCTGGAGCCGGGGAGCCCCTCAGGAGCGCGGCGGGGGCTCCGGCCCTGCCCGGGATCGGCTCCCCCGCGCCGCTAACCGGCCACAGCCTCTGCGGCGCTGCCGCCCGGCCGGCGGCGCTCGGCACGGCCCGGGGGCCGCAGCCCCGGCCCCGGCGGGGAGGAGGCGGCTGAGCGCCCTGGGCCGGGCCGGGCCGCGCCGCCTCCCGCGGCCGCCGCCGGGGCCGGGCCGGGCCGGGCCGCTGCGCCGGCTGTGACTCATTGATCCTGGCGCTCAGCAATGGCCCGGCCGCCCCCCGCGCCCCCGCGGCCCGGCCGGCGGGGCCAGCGCGGCCCGGCCCCACGTGCCGGCGGGCGGCGGTGCCGGCGGGCCCGCGGCTCCCGCAGCCCCAACATGGCGGACAGGAAGCGGCCCCAGCGCGGCGGAGAAGCTTCGAGCCGGGCCGGGGGAGGCGGCGGCGGCGGCGGCGGAGGAGGAGGAAGAAGAGAGGGGGGCCCCACCGCCGCCCCACGAAGGTCACAGGCCCCGTCCCCCTGCCCGCTCCAACCTGGTCTCCGCTTCGGCGCCTCCGTGTGCTGCGGGCCGCCGTGCTTGTGCTCGTGGCGGAGCGGCGGCTTGGGCTGGGCTCGGCCGTCGGGCGGCGGCAGGTAGGCGCTCTGCGGGTGGTGGTGGTGGTGCCCGTAGTAGTAATAGTGGTGGTGGTGATGGTGGTGGTGGGGCTGCTCCTCCATGGGGGGCGGCTAGCGGGGCCGGGCCGGGCTGGGCGCTCGCTGCTGGGCCGTGCGGCTCCGGCGCGGGGACGCGGCTGGCGCGGGGGAGGCGGCGGACTGGCAGCGCCCGCCCTGCAATCAGCGAGCGGCGCCGCCGCGCCCGCCCCCCGCCCCGCCCCGCCGCACCGCGGCCGGGGGAGAGCCGGCCCGGCCAGCGCGGACCCGCCCGGCCGCCCCCTCCCCCGGCCGGCGGCAGGTGAGGCTGCCAGCGCGGGGCTGTTCGGGGCGTGCGTGCTCGCCCCCTCCCCGTGCGAGCGCGGCAGAGCCAGAATGAGCGGCTCCGTGTCCGCCCTTTGCCGTTGGGGTGTTCCATAACCGGCAGGGAGCGGCGTGCGGCTCCGGGGGGGTTTCACCGCAGGGTCACCGGGAGGAGGGCGGCCCGGGATGCTGTAAAGCCGCGTTTTACCGTCGTGAAGCGGGTGAACCGCGCCCCGGGGCAGGCGGAGAGGGTTAGAACAGCTTCAGCCAGGGCCACGCGGAGGGGATCCGGGCAGGGATGCGAACAGCGTGAGCGGCCGCGCTCACAGAAGCAGGCACGGAAAGCGCGGAGCAGCAGCAGCAGCAGCGCCCCGAATCGCTGCCGGGCCGAGCTGCAGCGCTCCCGCAGCAGCCGGAGCTCAGCCGGCTCCAGGGCTCCACCCGCAGCCGCCCGGGCAGACCCGCACGGAGCCGCCACCGGGCGGGCTCAGCACCCACCCGGCCTGGGAAAGGTGGGCTCAACCAATGCACCTCTCCACGTCCGAGAGAAGCACCGGATCTACCTGTTGCTTAACAAAAAAATCAAAGGGTGATGGGGAAGCCCGAGAGTGTAAGGAGGAGAATTCTTGAAACTTGACAGAATTTGCAACAGATTTCATACCATTTCAATCTCTGATTATCCCCACTTCAGCATGCTAGGGGGGAGGGCGGTGGCAGCTGAATGACCTGAACTCCCCCTTTTGCTCTGACCAGCCTCCACTACAGGAAGGCAAGACATTCAACTGCTGTTCTTGGATTCCTTCTCAACACTAAGGCCCAATTCTCCAGACAGCACTAAGACAAAGTGTTTTGGATTGTACGAATCAGTGAGGAACTGAGGCAGGAATTAATTAGGAATGTAGGAAAAGGGCAGAGAGAATGGGGAGACCTACGACTGACACAGGCTGGAGACAGAGTCCTGCTCCAAGTTATTTGCTGCTCTGTTGTGATTAATTGCCTCCAAATAGCCCCAACAGTGTGCACTGTAGCAAACAGGGAAGAAAAGTGAAAAAAAATATGTTCATGTAATTAAAGACTGTTAAAATTAATGTGCACAAAAAATACAAACAGGCTCCACAGATAGTTTTCAAAACAGTATGGACTCACTTCTTAGAGCTTTTCCTTGCAGCTTAATGTTCTGTTCTATTTTTTACTATTTTAATAAACAAAACTGATAAAGTTCTGTGTCTAGAAAAGCCCTATCAGACTTTAGCACTGTACAACAGCCCTTGTCTGGAGATTTTACAGTTCCCAAGTTTTATTTTAAGAGAACACAGTTGAAAGTTTATGCCTCAAATACAGCTTCCCACTTCACCCTCCTCTTTACTACACAGGAGAAAAAGCTTTTCCTTACCAGAAATATCAACTTCAACATTAATACAGAGGGTTTTTTTCAAGATTTGAGGTGCCTGAAATATCACAAGTTCTCTGCCAAATCATTCCTGCAGTTTACATTTCTTTCAGCACAATCCAAAGCAATTTAAAACGTGATGAAACCATTTAAGCAAGCAATGATGAACTTTGGGCTTTACCCAAACAATAACGGTCCTGGTCCTTTCAAAGGCTGACTCATTGAGTGACCTCACAGTGCTTAGGAGACAAGTCTTAAAATGAGGAGTCGGGCTTTAATCACAGCTGACATTTTATTGGTGGCTTGGAAGAATTTATTTTCAATATAGGGAACTGGCTTGAAGATTTAAACTTCAAAAGACCCTAAAGAAAGCAAACAATTACAGACAAATCATCTCTACACACACATACCAGAAATCTGAATACAGAGGAAGGTGGGGTGTCTCTTTTTGAAAGACAAAGCAACTATGCCACTACTTAGAAGTGTCATGTTACCAGTCTTATATTCTCTAAAGCTTGCCAAAGAGAGAAAAAATTTCTAAAATAATGCAGCCTAGGGCTCATGAAGCACAGGCATCCCACACCCCAATATGGTGTGTCCACACACTGTAGGCCTTCCCCACTTCCCACTGACTGCACACTGCATCCACAGGGATGAATTTGAAAGGTAAGAGTAGTTCCAGCAGGCGGTGCTGCCCCGTGGCCACGCTGGGACACATCCCCTCCAGAAGGAGAAGTTTCTGTTAATCCCAGTGTTTGCCCAGTGTTATTAACATGTTTTAATATTCAACAGGGATGTGCTCTCTGGAAATGGAAACTGGAGATTTCCTTGTCTGCTCATCTGCATAACTTTTCCTTCTTACTGCTCTCTGGCAAGCCAGCAAAGAGGCAATTTTCCTTGGAATTCCACACCCAGTGCCAAGTATTCCCACATCCAGGCACAAAGCTGGGCACAGCCAGTATAATTTCTAACTCAGTAATTTATTCAAAGCTCTGTTTCATGAAGCTTTGAAGTGGATGGCTTTGCAGAGAACCTGCCATTTAAAAGCTGCAAAATTAAGGTGGCAAGGAATGAATCAACTGCTAGAGGAAACATGAGAAAGTTTTCCTGAAGAGTCTGACCCAGGATGAGTTTTGTGTTCATATTAAAATGCAGTTAAACTGGGAAGCCTATTGAAGTTATTTTTTCAAGAATAAATTATTTCCTTTCAAAGGCAATCTTCTTTAAAACACTACATTTAGTTTCCACTAACTGTTTTCAGATAAGTAAAAAGTGAAATTATAAAATTAATCCATAAAAAAATAAAATGCTTGCTTTGTAATATTTCACGTATCTGTCTTCTGTTTAGAACTCAAAATCAGGAAACACCAAAATTACTGTATTTATAAATAGTGTAAAGGCCTCTTAAAGTATGCGTAGCATTTATTTACATTTTTTTGCCACAGTGTTTTCATTTATAGGAGGGATTCAGGCTTGCAAAATTCTCCATATTCCAACACATCCAACTTAACAAAGCACTCCAGCAGACCTTCAGTTACAAGTAGGATTAGAACCACACTGTTCAAAACCTTGCTACGTTTGGCTGCTGCAACTAATGTGTTTCAGTGAAAGCCAGCTGTGATTTACCAGTTTATATTCAAGTTAGAACCCCAGAATTAGTTCTCAGAAGCAGTTTAGTCAAGATGGATGGCAGGGTACGAGTGCTGCTCACAGCCTGACCACAGCTATTCTCACAGAGCTGCTGCAGTTACATTCAGGTAAGGAGGAGCTTCTCCTTGACTCCATTTTTGTACTCTGCTGTGTACATTATTTATAGGTACAAAGCTGGTCTCTTTAAAGACTTCCCTCTCTAGAGGCAGCTGGATAGTAGGCATTAGGTTAGAGGTCTTAAACAGCAGCAAAACCTAAAAAATTTTTTAAAATTTAACCCCTAGCTGAATTGTAGAAATAATACCATGGACACTCATCTTTCCCATCCCTAGGAATTTAAGCCTCAGCACATGCTGAATTATGATTTTTTTTTCTAAAAGCTGTTTCCAAATGTCATAAGCACACTATGTTAATTCTTCATTCACTCTCCAGAAAATTAAGGCAGTCCAGCACCAAAAATAACCATAGGGCATAGTTTTATGAGGCAGCAAAACTGATGTAATGGCTGCTCCCAAAAGGGAAGGTCATCTCTCTCTGCCCTGCCCTCACAGCAATGCTGCTGCTTCTGAGAGCACATCTGAGAAACTAAACTAAAAAATAATTATTCAGATGGAAAAGTGCACATTTTTATTCTGGTTAAGCTTCCTAAACTGTTTCACAGAGGAGCCAGACAAATATTAACACCCTGAAGAATGGGCTGTCACTACAGCAGCTCAGGAGTTGCCTTCCACAGCCAGCCTGGCTGCAGCGATGACCTTCTGGGAATTGGGCAGTGGGGACACAGCTGGGGCTGCAGCCACTTAAGCCATCCAATTTTATTTTGCTCATATTTGTGAGTCAATCCCCTAGAGTGGCCAAAGAAGGATGGTGTGACCCATCCTTCAAAGTGTTTTGAGCAAGCTGTAAGAGAATGGCTGTAACCAGTGTGACTTCTGGTGGATACATCCATTGTTTAGAAGAACTCAATCTGAGGATCATCCCTGTTGTAAAAACACTGAAGTGTTCACATAGGCATGAGTAACATCTGCTGCCCAAATCTGCATGCAAAATTGTTTACTAGAGTGCAACCGTATAAACTGGAGGCAGCTTCTTGGACACATACAAGAAGCAGCATGGGAGGCAGGCTAGCAGGTTGGCCTCAGCTGCATCTCTCATCATTACTGCTCTGGGGTTTCAAAGAATCCTGGCTTTCAGACAATTCTGGATCTCCTGCTTCACAGGGACCACAGAGAAATCCACACAAACATCTACCAAGGTGTTCTTGCACAAATTCCCCTGCTGTTAGAACCTGAGGCACAGGCAGTCCAGCCTGACTTACACAGGGAATTGCATCGGTCACTGCTTGCAGTAGACTTTGACCCCTGGAAGACAAATGAAAAAAAGCTCAATCCACAAATCCCAAGCACTTTTTATCTTGTTATACAACACAACAGTCACAAGGCTGCTAGTCACATTTCATTCTCATTCCATTTGGATACCAAGCAGTTATTTTCAAACAGGAATTTTTTTAGTTATTCGTTTTTAAATGCGTGTTGGGTATATTCTACATTTGGCCGTCCAACACATGGGGACTCCACTGCTTGTGTTTGCACTCAGGGTCTCCAACCTAACAATACCCAGCACTGACAGAACACCAAATCTGGCAGGGTTATTGTTTGAGTTATTACTGTGAACTGCTGCTTCATTATGACATAGGGTTGACTACAAGATTAGGGATTGGGAAGAGCCCTTGTCTGAAGGAAATTTAAAAAGACTGGAACCATTCACCTCAGAGGGAGTGAATCAGAAAGAACACAGTGAAGGTATTGCAGAATGCATAGCTTAGAGATAGCAATTGGAGAACTTTTGTTCACCTTATCTGAAAATGTAGGAATGCAGGAACATGAAGGGGAAAAAAAAGGTAAATGAAAAGATAAGCAACCACCTTTTAATGTTTTGCATAAAATATATATCAGGATTCACTGATAAGCTACATTGTGAAGAGCAAAGTATTATTAGTTTTTTCAGTGAATGGGCATAATTCAGCTAAAAGTAAATATTTGACATCTAAAATAGAGATTTTGTTAGGATTACTATTCTTTGGAGCACAAGTGAGCTTCTACCTCTTGGGATTTAAGAGGCTATTTCTGCCAGATATCCAGGGCCTCAGGAGCTCAAATAGAAGCAGGGTGAAGAACTTACTTTTAAAAACCCATCTCCTCTGAAGAACTCATGGACTGAATACAAATGAGACAGCTGATGGTCCTAGCTGGGGGGGAAACAGACTGACTGGCAGGGCAAGCAATGGGCACTGTGCAGCAGATGCCTGTTAACATCCAGATTCCACAGAGGAGTTCCTGCATTCTCAACTTACTGGATCAGTGCTCCTTTTTATACAATTCAGGTATTTTTGTTACTAAGTGAGGACGCTGCAGGAGGCAAAGGCTAACCCTTGCCTGTATTTAGCCCTACTTCCTTATCTTGGGATCTGGTCCACAGTGCCACTCTCGCTCTCCCACACAGTTTCTGTACTTCACTGCTTACCTACTCATGAGGACTGAATTCCAGGACAAAGGCTGTTGTTCACAGCAAAGGGTTTGTGGAACAGCTATTCTGGCATAGCTCCCCAGGTGGAGATACAATTCATATAGGCAAAAGAACTCACTAAATCATCTCCTTAAAAGGCAAGCTACACCATCAGAACAAATCATCTCCACATCTTTGTTTTTTGCATGCCATTATTGCTGCAGGGTTAAGTCTGGTATTTTTACATTCCAACCTGAATAACTATTCTGGCAAAACTAGTAGTTCCTTGACCAGGAAAGGCCAGAGGTACCAGGAAACAAAATAAAAACAACAACCACCAAACAAACAAAACACACCAATGAAAAAGATTCTGCCTTGTTTTCTTAGCTGTGTTTTTTGTAGATGCTGAAAAGAAGAATGAAGGAATGAGCCACTAAACAATGGGAACTGTGTCCAAAAGTCACCTCTGGAGCAGAGAAAAGCAGTGGAACAGCAGTACATAGCAACCCTCACAAAAAGATCTATTTACTAAATGTATGAAACAAAAATATGATGTTCTAATGAAACTATAGTGGCACACAAGTAAAATCTAAAGACATATAACTGAACCAGAATTCTAGACATAAGACCCCCACTCTAAAGTAGCCCACTAATTCATTCATCAAATCCAATTAATAATACTCACTCTTCATTATGTTTCCACTGCAATAGACCTTATGTCAGCCCCAGGAAAGGATATGAGTCAATCCTTAACTAAATGCCTCTGATTCACTAAGGAACCAACACATATAAAATCACTTAAGATTAAAAAATGCTAAGGTTTGCCTCACTGATAATTTATCTAATGGCTGCTAAGATTGGGTTAATGGGAGAACGAGGAGAGAACAGCACTACATTGCTATGGAAACTAGAAATTTCAAAATAAACACCTCTGCAGAACTGAGGTCGCAGATCTAAAATGTCTTGGTTTTGATGTCACCTCCCTTTACCACGAGATTCAGCCAGGCTGACCAGTCAGGCATAGGGAAAAAAGCTTGCAGGCAGTGACAGAAGCTAGCCCATGACTGATGTTCCTTATTCCAGTGTGGCTCTGAATCGGTTGATTTGTTACCTGTACACTTTTGTGAGTCTTCGTGCCTCACAGCATGTCTAGCCAGGCCAATGCAAAATGAATCCATACCACTTCAGATAGGAAGTGTTACCTTTATCCCACTATACTGATAATCCTAAGTATTTGCAGGGTTTTTTTTATTATATATATAGATATATAAAGTGAACAATGACAACACGATGTTTACAGCTTTGTGAAGTTCAATTCCCTTACTCACACTAGGAAACTCCTTACCCTGGAAATGGCTCCACTGCATTTACCGTTAAGGGTATCCAGTCCTTTGCTTCCTGTTAGTCACAAATGGAAAATACAGTTGGTAACTTCTCCACTTGTGCCTGGGCAAAGGGTTTGTCATTTTAGACAGAAACATACCTCCACACCCCACCTACCTTATACCATCTCACTGATTGCTGCTGTAAACAAGTCAAGGCTCTAGAAATGCTGACTCACAGTGCTAAGAATATGGAAAATATTTAGAGTTGTTAAAGCAGCAAAGCCCAGCAGGTTTCCTGCCCTTCTTCCTTATCAGCAAGCCCCTTGCCATGACAGGCTGTAATGAAGGACCTTGCTTCCTGAGAGGAGGCAGAGTAGGTACTTGCTTCCTAAAGATAGCCCAGATTCCTTTGAATTCCCAGTTGTTAGTAATTGCAGGCAGGGGAAGACAACCCCCAGTGCTTGCAACCGCAGGGCTACAGATGTTGAGAGATTAATGGCTCCTGGGTAGGCTTTCTTGCCCAATGCAGCATTGCTCACTTCAGTGCCCTTCCTGGGACAGAGTCAAGTTCCTTTAAAATGCCTCAGTATCTGCTACAGAAGACTGTTCCTTACCTATGGACTTTACAGGATTTATTACTGATTCCTGCCTTCAGCACAGCTGAGTCAGCGCAGGCAAATCACTGTTTGCCTTTGGAGGGCTGGTACCGATCAGGACATGGGCAAGAAGAACGGGGTGTAAATTCTGTTTCCCTGTGGGCGTGTCAGCGCAGGCGGGGAGAGGGACAGGGAGTGGTGTTCACGCCGAGCCGGGGCCTCGGACAGAGGTAGGGAGAGTGGGGAGATAGCCGACAGGAGCCAGTTTGAGTGCATTCTGCCTCTGTTAGCACGCTGCTGCGCCCAAACTAATCGGCTCTGGATCTTATCCAAACGACAAGCTGAGCGCCTAACACATCAACAGCCTGTTTTCCCCACTGGGAAATGACCTGTTGCAAAAGGCAGAGCATTTAAGGAAACAACAAAGTTTCGTACCCACGATTCATGTGGCAAATAACTTCAGAAAGCCTAAGGAGCGCGGGAGCCTTCATGACAGGCTGGGGATGGGCAGGTTGCAGTGCTGCTGCCTCCTCCTCCTCCCATTACCTACGCAGCTCATTTGCAAAGAGGCAGAGATGATGAGCTACATTTACAAGCTGGGCAGGGCAGACCAAGGAGCAGCTCTCACTGAAGGGAAGAGCAGGCTGTGGTGAGAAATTGCAGTGCTCAGAAATGACTGTACTAAATGGTCATGGTGATGGTGTTGAGTTGATTTTACCTATAAACTGTTCTAACTGCAGTCTGCAATTAACGTGGCCTATAGCATCTAAATGCACTAGAAGCACACAAGTAGGGATGCAGAGCTCCCTTTTCTATTGGCAGCTGACTTCCAGCTGCACATCAAATGAAATTCTCAGCAAGCTGATCATGCGCATAACTCTCTCGATACTTGTCAATATGGAGATGTACTTGGCTGAAGTCTCCCTCTTGTAAGGCAACAGGAGCCATTTTAAATAGGTGGGGACAGGGGCTGGTCCTACAAGACTCACACTAGTTTAAGATTACAGTAACTACAGTGCTTTTGCCCTATTTATAGTGCTTATGCAAAGCAAAACTGAGGTCTTATCAATCCTTCTGATAGTGACAGTGAAGGTGGCTCACTGTGAAGATGGCCTTGTATGAAGAATAGATTGGATCGTAAATGCAGAACAGCTGCTTAAGCAGAACACCAGGAAAAGAAGCAACGATGTTGCTGGGCAGAGAAACGCGTTGCAAGAGCACACACAGCCTCCTTCCTGCAAAGGCACATGCGCAGTGCTATCACTCAGTCACATTTCTTTCAAGCTTCCTGGTAGCAGAATCAGCAAGTGCATTCTGTCACATCTGACTGGCTACAGGACTCTGTCCTCATCTGACAGTAATGACCTGGCCTCGATTTTTCACATTTTTGTTGTCTCCTTCCCCTCTCAGCACTATGAAAGCACCAGGAATGAAACCCGCAGCACAAAGGAAATTCTCACTAGCACAGCCCTCTGCAGTGCACTTACCTCAGCAGCACAGGAGCTGCAGGCATGGCAAACCTCACATAACCTACATTAGATTCCCATAGCGTTCCAAATCAGGCACTTAACTCCCAGACTTGGCTGAGACTCATCTCCATGGCCAGACTTAGTATACACAACAGAGACTAAAACTCTGAGGATCATGGTGTGCAGCTTTGCTCCTTTGGTAAAATGTAATGCTCTACAAAAACAGACAGTTCAACCCCATAAAAACAGCCTATTTTTGGCCCAAGAACAAATACTGAAATCCCCCTAGAACTAAGGGCCATCCAGATTTCTCCACATGCAAATTGCACTGTAAAAGATCAGCTCTCTGGTTGAATGGCCACAGCAAAACACACTTGACATTGCCATGGCCTAGCCTCTGATCTGCCGCTGGCCAGAGGTGATGTCATGGGCTGTGTTCACTGTCTGGAAATGAGGAGCAAGAAACGCTGCATTGGCTGGCCAGCCCATCCAGTGACACATCCTGACACGGGCCACAAGGAGACAGGAACAGACTGATAACTCTCAAACATCATGGAAACAAAACTCCAGGGAGAAGTTGTCAGGGTATAAGCACACTCACTTGGCCAGCAGCAGTGGATCCACCCATGCCTTTGACACTTTAGCCCATCTCTCCCTAGTCCTTTCCCATTCCTTATCACCTATCTTTCCAAAAGGCTGCTGCTGTCCCTGCTTTGTTTACCCAATTCTACCTGCACTGAACAAGAGCAAGAGTGCTCTCCCTCTCATGTCACCACCACCTTTGAGAAAAAAGCTGACCTGCAAGCTATTTTTAGCCACATTGTAAAGTTGTGGAGCTATTTTGGTCACATTTCTGTATGAAAGCTGCAGGACACTGACAGGCTCGATAACTGCCTAGGGCAGCAGGGGCTTTAACTGGGAACAGGCACAGCTTGCAAGTTTGCATTAAAGCTTCTGTGCCCTTCCCATGCCATAGGACTCTTTACACCAAGATTTGATTTCCCTTCCTTTTAGAAAAGTGACACATCTTCCTGAATTCTGCTGGATACCAGAGGCTCTGTAAGGCCTTTGCAGCTCCAGTTCTGCAGAAGGTACTATTTATTCTGTGGGCTCCCTCACTCCCATTTGCCTCATTCCCTAGGAGGAGACAGGTGCAATTATGAGTTCACAAAAACACTGGACAAGATTTTATCAATCCTCCTTTGAATCAGACCTCTGTAAAAGATCAATAAACATTAGACTAGGGCCTGCTGAGAAGTTGGGTGCACATAACTCTGGAGGTAAGAGGAAGAACAGAAAGGAATCATTTGCATAGCAACATGTTGTTCTGAATACAGAGTAATGCCTGGAAGCTCTGGGGTACATCCAGGCCATTGGGCAGAAGGTGCCTGGTCTAGACAGTTGTTTTCTCTGGATTGCCTAAGGGTTGGCTGCCAAGTTTGCTGGGGCTCTGTAGCAGGTGCAATGCAAAAGTCAAAGGAACTGGATTTAATAGAATTAAGCCCAGAGAGGAATCTTGAAGGATATGAGATAAATGAGAGGAGAGAAAAAAACCCAAACTGAAACTGGTGTGTTTAGGACAGGGACAGATGAATCAGATCTATAAAGAAGGAACAAGAGAGTAACTATATGGGGGTTTTTGAATAGCTGTCATCCAAACCTCCCCAGAAAACTTGCCTTAGGACTGCTGCTGTCTGCAGCTACAGTGCATGTTTTCCCAAGACACCTTGGTGGTGTTACAATTTTACACCTTCCCCATTTGGAACAAGCCCCTGGTGCAGCAAGAAGAATCAGAATTTCATCAAGTCAGATTTCAAAGTCTCTCTCACATATTTTTTCCCCCAACTTTCTTCTAAAGGTGGTTTGTTAACAGTTCTTACACTAAAACTTACATCCTGCTTCTAAGGTGAGCCACTCCTTATTTCACTGATGCAACTTGCACCACCTTTCATGAGTCAGCACAAGCCACATATCTCCTCCACAGCCAGATCAGTGCCTGCTAACAGGATGAATTGTCCAGGCAAACACTGGTGACCTGTTGCAAACAGATTTGATATGCAGAGCACCACTGTATTTCACTGAGCATTTCAGCAGAAGGAGCTGGTTTAACTCATTTGGTCCCAGACAAGCACTAATCTGTGTTATACACTTTGTAATCTCCATGCCAGGAAAATCAGCTGACCATTAGCTAATAACTTATGACATGTAAATTAAAACTAGCTTAATAAGAATTTAACTTTTTAGTCAATAGGTGGAAATGGCATGGACAGAATAGTATTGTTTAATATGCTGTTATTTTAGCAGGACAGAATGGAACTGTGGCAGTTCAGACCAGATACAAAGATGTGTCCAGCAGCAATATGTCAAGACCCGTTGGATCAAAAAGCTCAATGAAGTGTTTTGTGTTTCAGCTTCCCCCAGAGCTATGCACAAGACTAGCAGCAAGTATTACACAGTGAAAATGTTTTGGTCAGATGAAATAACAAAGCAACATGTTGCGTTATTTCCCTGCTGAGCTTAAGCAGCCTTTCTTTGGGATATTGCACAAGCAAGATAACAAACACGAGTGGCTGACAGAACAGATAGTCTGTCAGCTCCTGCATGGTGGACCAATGCTCCTGGTAGTAGAATTTTGCCAGTATAGGAAGTAACTACTTCACCTTTCATCATCTCTCTAGATTCTTAGTTTTCATCCATTATCACACAATCTTATTGGGAGAGCATTCCTGGCATCATCACTTGTCTCAACTGATTATTTAATGGAGATATCCTATCACCATCTCCACAATGCAGATATTTTTCGAGTAAGTATCAAGAAACTGATTTTTTATTTTAGATATTCCTACACCTGTTCTATTTTCTGGTGTGGAAACACCAGGCATACAGTAACAAATCACAAGCCGCTCACCCCATAGACGTAGACAAGTGTTGTCCACCAATGGAGCGGATCCCGGCAAGCGCACACACCATGCTGGAGCTGACGACTGCAGTTGTTCCCAGTCTCCTCTAGGGAGTGCAGTCGGAAAGGAAGAGATGGAACTGCAGTGCACATGCCAGCTGGGAATCAGTGACTCAGGATATTCAGTCACAAATGGTGTCTGTCCATTTCCAGCTGAAGGCAGAGAGGTTTGAGCTTGGTCTAAGAGCAGAATTCTACTAGAACCCCAGGTATGCTTTACTATGTGAAAGGTCGGTCTTCTAAGATACTAAAAATCAAGATGTAAATCAAGCATTAAGACTTTAAATGCTGGATCCACTTAAGCCAACATGCTCACAGCTGAATGCAGCATGGACAACACTTCTATGAGGCTTGCATCTCTTATGCCCTAGTATATCATGCATCCATCAGATCATCCAGCAAATGTATGCCTAGTTTCAAAACATGATCTAGGCCTTGGTCTCTGCACAAAGAACAGAGACATTATTTTGGGTGCACATGCACAGTGCTCAGTACTAGAAACTGGGCAGACCCATCAGCTTATTTTCACTATAGATTCACAAAAGAGCTAAGGAGATATAGTACCTGTCTGATCTCTCTGGTAAGGAATCATGGAGAAAAAAAGGCCTAAGGTTGCCTATGTTTTCCTTGCAAATGATATGTATGCCTGAATTCTGTGACCTGTTACACCTTACTTAAAAAGAACCAGAATGTAAATTATACCTACTCAGAACAGGATTTTTGCCCTCTTCCCCCGCCCCAAAATAATAATGATCCACGTTCCCAGACTCAACATAAAAAAATATTAAGAAATGCAGAAGTCATACTACCATTTACCTAAGGCAAAGAGTAAGAGAACAAACTCACCAGGTAAGAGTCTGCATAGGAAAAGCAGATCTGCAGGAGGGACATACCTACATTCAGACAGATGCCAGAGTTGATCCAAAACACAGCAGAGGATACAGTGAGTTCTGCAAAGTTACTGACACCCTGTGACAAAGCAGGCCTGTGGAACCAGTGAGGAGCTGCAGCTTTGAGAAACCAAGAGACAGTAACTGTTCCTGCTTGTGGACAAAGCTTCCAGGAGGGCACAGACAACTTTGCCACCTACAGAAACTACCTACAGCAAAACAGGAGCAGACATTCACATGTCCTAAGGACAGAAATGAGACCAACAGCCATGGATTTCACTCTCAGTTCAAGTAGCAGCAAATACTGCATACCAGAAGCCCCATTATTCACATGGGGGAAGAAAAAAAAAAAAAAACAAAAACAAAAGTCTGTAGAAGCTGTGATAAATAAAAAGGAACCATCAGCTCTTTCTTGTGTTTGCAAATAACAGAGCATCTCCTCCCTGACATGTCTCATTCACTCTTAAATTTTCCTACCGGCATTGATTTCTGTTGCTGTCTTGAACAGAACAGGTGGTTTTTTTAATAAAAGCAGGGAAAGGCAGGCTTAGCACCAAGAGATCCTCAGAAATAAGGATCTAATATAAGAATAATCCTGGTGAGGGCGTAATTGATTTCCAGGGAGATGTTTATGATGTATGCATTATCACAATCTTCATTCCCCACCTATTCAGGATACCCACACTGGATTACAACCTGCCTTCACACAGGAGATGTTGAAGCTTTCAATGAGGTCACACCAGACTCTGACAAGCACTGATGGGTGAGTCATGCTGCAGTAGCCAGAGATACTAGCAACACATTTGTTAATCTGTATGCTGTCTAACTCTTTTTCTGGTCTAGAATCTTATTCAAGGGTGAAATACAGTGTCTCAGAGATAGGTGACTGCAGAATTGCTGAAGAGCAAGGCCACAGTTTCCCAACTGTTTTATGGATTATAAGAATCAGTTCCTGGAAGCAAGTTCACAACAATGTAAAATATTGTTTTACCTATCAAATCTATAAAACAGGAGATCAAGATCCAGATAGAGTCAACAGCAGAGCTGTTCAATGCAGTTCACTGGAAAGGTCACCATATTAATATGGAATCTAGGAGTTCTCAGAAGAGTTCCACCAACTCTTGCTCCAGCAGTTCCAGTCATCATCTCCAGCAAACTGCTCTTCCAGAGGCTGCCTCCCTGTACCATGGTCAGCTGGTGTAAATACACATCCCTACACCAGCCAGTCCAGGACAAAAGATGGGGTAATCACAGCACTGTCAGGCTTGGGTCTGAGCTAAGATAGCCAGAACTAACCCAGCAGGGTCAGGCACAGAACAAACTCCCTTCTGCTGATTCAGCTATGAGGGAAAACCTGTGGAGAAGGATTAGATCAGACAACAGCAACTTCTTGGACTGCCATGGCAAAATTCTCCATGGAAGCTTTGGAAATGTGGCAAAAAGGACACAGAAGACTATGGAACAAATGAGATATGGGGAATGAGTGCATGACAGCAGAAAAAACGTTTCTTCATCTTGGCTAAACTACTGGATAGCCAGGAAAAAGAACCAATAATAAAGGGAAGAGACAAATCTAAAAGAAATTCTGCAGACAGAGAACAAAGAAATTAAATGCTGTTGTATTTTCATTGCTGCAAAGCTAAATTAAGCTTCCTAAGTCAAGCAGAGAAATAATTGGTTTAGATTTCTAGAAGACAGCATGAGCAGCAAGTGCCAGTGGAACAACTAACAAAAGGTGTCTTCCCTCAGAGAAAGCAAGCCAGCAGATTGCATAACTGAAATGAGTTTCCTCCCAGTTTCACATTATTAGTCACCTTTCTCCCTTCTCTGCCAAAGGTCTCTTCTTACCCATCCATCCAAGGACCAGAGCCAAGGCCTTTCCTGTGCTGCTTCTTTCCATCATTCATTCTTCAAGTCAAGGACTCCATATTACCGATCCTTTATCCATTGCAGATATTCTGAACCCATACCAGAGTAAAATCTCCTTCAGCCCTGCTGTTGAGAAAAAAATCTGAGATACTTGAACAGACTCTCCTTGTACTCAGTTGTCATGGCCTAAAAAAACAGTTAGTTCTGAAATCCTGAAAATATTTCAAAGCAAATTTATTGCTAAGTCCCATGAAAGAACCCTCACTAGCAGAAGACATGCTACCTAGAGTCCCTTGAAAACCTGTTTCACTCAGGTGCAAATGGCCTACTGGCATTTATTTGTAATTGCCCAGCATGGCAGTGGCTAAGGAAGGAAAAGCTGTTGAGTCACACTGCAAGCCACTTTTCCACTTATTTCTGGTTTCCCAGAGGGCAGAGTGGGACAAGTCAGAAGGCTGAGATTCTGACGCTAATTTCCCATATGACCTTGGCAAGTACTTCTTCTTGTGCCACCATTTCCCCATTTCTTAATAGCTAAAACCACTCAACTCATGGAACAATCATAAGTGCACAACAAGGAGCATCTAATAAAAGGTAAGAGAAGAGTGAAGTATTATAATTGTTGTCATAGAATACAGAAGCAATTACGTAATAATGGCAGTATTGCTTCATTTTTGTCCTTACAACACAAACTGTCAGAGGGACACTGTCTGACATGGTATCTGCACCCCAGTGGATGTACCCAACCATTTACATCACTGATACAAAACCAGATTGTTGTAATCTGGAAGACTCTACCTCGTTTATTTTGACCAGCCTTTCTCCAGAACATATTTTTCCTGTATAACCTCATAACCCATAATAATGGCCCAAACTGTACTACAGGAGTGATGGCAGGTTTCATGTGCTAGTAAAATCAAAACAATTCCTCATCTGTGCATTGCACAACTAGTCACCCACTAAAACACACATGTGCTCATCTTCTCTGCAAGCAAGGAACAAGCTGAAAGTTAGTTTCTAAATTGGTACATCATACATTCAAAGACACTTTCTAAAAATCTCAATGGCATGAAAGAATTAAATTGGCTAAATTACATTCTGCTTGTATAAGTTTCCTAAGAAAAAGCATTGATAACTGCTAGTAACAGCTCCTATATAATTAATAACCAAGTTTCTCTGTTTCAAATTCTACAATTTCTTCTAAAATTTAAAATTGTTTGCTTAAAAATGGCCAGATTCAACAGCATTTGGACTGAAGGCTGAGGAAGGCATGACTGTAATTACAGCACCTGAAACTGTGCCCTAATCACACTTTTATCTTTCTTATCTACTGCAAGTATTTATAAAGCAGTGATAACTGTACTAGGCCCCATCACTGCTGTGAGCTAGTTCTGAACCAGCACCTTCATATTGCTGTAAGAAGTTTACATTGCTTGAACTGGTGTCATTCTGCTGAGACAGAAAGTCAAGCTTCTCATCACTTAAAGTCATTAAAAAAATAAACGATGACACCTCTAAAGGAGCAGGGGTGTTAACCCCAATGTCCTGGCCAAACTCCCAGCTTGACTAATTACAATGTGCCTTGAATAAATTCTTGCCACAGTTTCCGTTGGATTTAGCATTGTTCTCTACTTCCTCTCCTACAATATCATGGAGAGCTGGTGCATGCTCTTAAAGGTCCTGTCCATGCTGGAATTTCGTATGGGTCTACTCCAGGACCAGCTCTGCAGCAGCACAATGGGAGCAATGTGTTGAAACCAGTTCTGCCTGTCAGCTGAACCGCTAGGCAATTTGTAATATTTATTTATTGATGTTCTGGCACCTCCTTCAGACAGAATTAACTTTGGCTATAGCTATCTGACAGATAGACTGGTGCAAATCCCAGATGCAAACATATATAAACCTGTTTAGTTCTTTTTAAAGTAGACTAAATTTGCATCAGGAAATTAGCAAATGAAGCTGAACTGACTTTCTAGATGCTTACTATGATTTTTTGAGAAGGCAGCAAGAACACATCTAATACGATGAACTAGGAAAGCTTAATGTGCTGTTTAGTTCAGCTGGTGACAATAAACAATTTTCATACTGGCTGTTCCTTCAGAATTTCAGTGAACTTTTTCCAAACAGTCTGTTCACAGACTATACTGTATATTTTTGAAGCAGTCACTGAATACATATCAAGTGCAGATCTAGCATTTCAAGTAAAATACTTGATAGTTAAGGGTAAAACATTATTCACATTTTTCTGCAGCCACCATTAAGAGACTCTAAGGATTTTTACCTAGACCTCTCATTAACTTTCACGTGTGTTAACACTAAGAGCTGAGGCCCAGACTCTGCTGGCATTTGCTGGGTTAGCTCCATGGACCTCACTAGCTCTCATAATTCATGAGCTTTACAGGCAATTTGTCTGCAGGAAGAAGTACAAGATCAAGATTCAGAAGAACCTGATTCTCAATTCCACCTTTTGACCCCGTGGGCGGATCACTCTCTCTTACAGCTCCATTTTGTTCTCCCATCTCCAAAAGCAAATGATAGCCACTAATTTGACAAAACAAGTACAAAACCAAATTAATATCAATAGGCCATGCTGAGCAGATTAGCACTAAATACCATTCTTTCAACATTTGAAAATACAAATGTTTACCTTTCAGACATGCCCTTAATTTCCCCAGAAGTGTCTCTCCCATATTATTTCAGAAGACAGAAACTGTAGTTTTAGAAAACGGATGGTTTTATTTTTGTGTCATTACAAAAATGCCTTTTAACTTGTCAAATGATACACTACAAATATCTTTGGCAGATGAATGAAACCAAGTTTCCTGTCATAGCTGCCAACTTCAAGGTTGAGATCATCAGATAAACCTTTAGTTTGCCTCTCCCAATACCCACAACAACATATGTTTCAAGTGATCCATGTTTGTCTCACTTTTCCTATTGGGATTTGAAAAAGCAAAGTATCAGACCACTTTAGGACAAGTTCACAAAACTCTAGATGTGGTCCACAATTGTTATGGCCAACCACATTCCTCAGGTGTCCCTCCAGCTCAGGTTAAACAAAACAGTCCCCAGTAGCTCTGCCTGTCTAAAGGTAAATGCAAAATTTACCTAACTCGTATCCAGCATCACCACAACACCTGCTGGATACAAATCTTTCTCAAGATACAAAATATCTGTTAGATTATGTGGAAAATAGGAAGGAAGTTTGTTTCATCAGTTTTATTTCAGCAGTAGCAATAATACTGGATTCACAGAGTTGTATTATTTCATACTGGGGACATCTCAAAATTGAATATTTGCAGGGTACTTTATAACAGAGCACACTGTGCCTTCAGTGTAATTCTGTCAAAAGCGGAAGCCATCCCTACAAACACACCTTTGACAAACTTTGTGTCTTATGTAACTGTTTCTATTAATTTATTATCAGGATGTCAGTACAAATTGTAATTTTGATGATTCCTTGCCCCCATACTTCTGAAAGGGAAAGCAACTATAAACACGGGGGAGACTGACCTCAGTGATTTCCTCTGTTCAGACAGGAGCACAATGCGCTCAAACACCATGACAAGGAGAAGTGGACTGTTTAGAATTCCTCCAGCTGTAATCTATAGCAAAAACAAATAAACAAATACGTGACTACAAGATGCGATAATTAATCCCTGCATGAAGCCAACTGTTATCTCTGCTTCATAGATGGAGATACCAAAGCACACAAAGGCTCACCAACCTACCAAGTTCAACACCCACCACTGAGAGCCAAGAGTACAGTTTAGGAGACCACATGCTCAGTCCATGAGATTTTTTTTCCCCCTCTTTTGGCCACACCCCAGAAACAGCTTGGCCAAGGGCAGGCTGAAATACACGCATTTGGTGAGCAGAGCAGCCACCTGCCACCTCCTGGGATTGTCACCGCCTGTAGCTGAGCTGCTCCTGGCCAGAGAGGCAGCTCCACTTGTCTCCATGTCCTCACCACAGCCAGCCTGCCCCAAACCCACAGCCCTTTGCCACACCACCCCCAAAAAGTTCCCACCTGTGCCAGGCCACTTCCTACCTATGTCCAGGCCCCACGTACAGCAATGCTGAGTCCCCCACCTCTCTGTTCCCCCACACCTTTCCACAGTTTCCTCATTCCCTCACAACCCTGACCGAGCCCAAATGGCCTCAGCAACAGCTCCTCACCAGCTTCCCCCTCAGGCTCTTCTGCCCCCTCAGTGTCCCTACATAGGCCTTCCACAAACCCTCTTTCCCAAACTCCGCCCAGCACCCCCACATACCAGGTGTCTCCTGTTCTCCCATCCCTCAGCAGCCCCTCACCTGTCCCCTAAAACTGCCCCTCCCCACACAGCCCCTCACAGCTGGTTACTCTCTCCTCACACCAACGAGCCCTCCCCAAGAGCCCCTCACACCAAGGCTTCCTCCTCACACAACCCCTCACAGCCGGCTGAAGAATCCACCAGACCAACGACCTCGCCCCACAGGGACCCTCACAGCAACACCCCCTCACCCCAAGAACCACCACCCCCATCCCACACCCGCCAAAGACCCCTCAGGCCGCCCCCACGCAGCCCCGCCCGCCCCCGCGCCACCGCTGCCCCTCCGCCGCCCCCTCCGGGCCCCGCCCCTGCTCCCCCCGCCGCCCCCAGCCCCTCCCGCCGGCCGCGGCGCTGGGGGGGGAGGGAGAGGGCGGCGAAGTCTCGCGAGAGGGGCGGGCGGGGGCCGCTGGCTGCGGGCAGCGCGGAGCGGCGGCGGCGGCGCAGCCGGAGCCCGGGCGGCGCTGAGGAGAGGTGGCGGCGGGGCGGCGGCAGCGATCGCGGCCCGGCACACGGACCCGCTCCGCCGCGGCGGCACGGCCGGCGCCGCCCGCCCTACCCGCGCGCCGCGCCTTCGCGGCGCGGCCTGGCCGCGGCTCGGCGAGCGGGGCCCAGGCAGCGGCGGTAGTGGCGGTGGCGGTGGCGGCGGCTGAGCGCTCCGCCGCGCCCGCCCTGCCATCTTAGGTGCCGTGCCCCGCCGCCTTTGTGCCCACCGCGCCCGGGCACCCGCGGGGGCCGGGCCCGACGCCCCTCCGGGGGCGCCTCCCCCCGCGGGGCCGCCGCCCCTTGCCCCGCTCCTCCTTCTCCTCCTCCTTCTCCTCCTCCTCCTCCTCCTCCTCCGCGGGGGGCCGACCGGCGCTCCCAGCCCGGCTGCGGCGGAGGGTAAGGCAGGCACCGCGGCGCGGGTTCGGCCGGGGCGGCCCCGGGAGGGTGCGGGAGGAGGTGGTGGTGGCGGTGGGGGGGAGCGGCCCGGTGGGGCCGGCGCCTCCCCCGCCGCGCTCTGCGGTACTGCCGCAGGGTCGGGGCCGCCGCCGCCGAGCACCGGCGGGGGAGCGGGCGGCGAAATGGCGCTTCCCGCGGAGGGGCGGCCGCGGGCGGAGGGGTGTTCCCCGCTGTCAGGGGCCGCCGGAGGCCCAGGGCTGGGGCCGGGGCCGGCCCCGCGGCCAGGCGTGCCCAGCGCCGCGGCCCTTTTTGTCTGCGGCTCCCCCGGGGGCTCCGCCGGCCGAGCCCTGACCCCCAGAGATGGTAGGGGGTCCCTCCGAGACCCGCGGGGATTTATGCCCTTTTATTTTTTTCACCTTTTTTTTTTTTTTTTTTTTTTTTTTTTTTTCCTCCTTCCTCCATGCCCCTCGCTCCTCCCCAAGCGGTGAGTTTTCAGTGTATATACCATTTTGTTCGGTGCTGGTGTGGGATTTGGCTGAAAGTGACCTATTTTAAAGACCTTTTATTGCTCCCCGCTCAGCAATGCATGTGGCGGCCGATTCCGTTACCCAAATAGCGTTTCCCAACCATTTTAATTTGTCAGATTAAAACATCTCATGGAGGCTGGATTTTTGTAACCCGCGTGTGGGTATGTCGTTAGAAATATCTCTCACCCCGCTTTGCTGCAAGCATCTTTGGAGCATCAGAGTTGACCTTTGTCACTGTGAAAGCAGAAATAAATATCGAGGCGATACCTGGGAGATGCAGTTGTACCATTGTGTTGGGCGCGGTACAAGAAATGGGGTGGGGGGGAGAACCAGAGATTAAAATGGTTGTTGTCAAGTGTAGATCTTCACATGCCTTCGGAAAAAAAATATGACAGATCGGTAACAGCCCTGAGGACTTTTAATATATTTTCTTAGAAAAACCTTCCGTGTTTATCGTGCTTGTCTCTGCTGCTTATCATGGCATGGAGTATTTCATTAGGTGGCATTTTAGTGGCTCTGTTGGTTAAATAGCAGTTGCATTAACTAGTTGAACAAATTGTGTCCTTCACCTTTGACTATTGCATTTTGAGAGCCGTTACAGCAGTGTGCCCATGCATGCCAAGGGCGGATTAATAAGATGTTACCTAAAGGTTTGGATGTTATTGATTCCTTACTATTAATGCTATTTATAGTGCATCTGACATGGTTCTTGTTTTATGTATTTGGATAAAGGTTATCAGCTTGGAATGCTTCAGATGAAACGTTTCAAAAATACCACCCCAAATATATATATATATATATATACACATATATATATTTATATGTATATAATTGAACAATGTAGTTCAGATTTTCAGTGCCTGAAAAATAGCTTTAGTAGATAGCACATAATAGTGAAAACCATGAAAAACTGATACATTTTGACACCAGGAAGGTTTGTTTTCATATCTCAGGATTACAGAATAACAACTTCTGTTGCAATAAATACAGTTTTTGGTATGCTTTTCTTGAGCCTACTTTGAGCCTACATTTTCCTTGCCTTTGTGCCTCCTCATAGTTAGTGTGTCATAGTTTTTGCTACTTATGTCCAAGGGCAAACCTAATCAACGATTGGTTTGAGCCTTCATATTAGATTCTCCACAACATTGGCCTAGTTCTGACTGGTATGTTTGCCATTTTTAGGACTCATCTTCCTTTTATCTGTAGATTGAAATACATTGATAAACTTGAACCTCAATTTGTCCTTTGAACTTGAGAGGATGTTTTTCTCCTCTGTTAACAATATGTCAGTGAAGAGAAGGTGATTCTGGTAGAACAGCTTAATTTTAAGTTTAATCCTGCTGAAATGCAACCGCCTGAAGCGAAAACTTTTTGGATAGTTGGATGTTATTTTTCTTTTTAACTAGACTGAATTAAGTGTTGCCTGTACAGGACCAGATGTTGGCATTAAAATTATGTGCAGATAAGGTGGCTTAGGCCTCAAGTTAGACTATTTGAAAAAGTTATCTATGTTCTGCTGTTAAATTCCAGTGTAAGCTAAACTGAAGAACTTTAAATGTTTACTTCCAGCTAAATAACATTTCTAATTGTGCACTTTTCATCTCTAGCCCTATTCACCAGTTTTTGTCTCCAGAATAACATGTTTTTAATGAATAATAAGACAGTCTCAGGTTTTATGCTTGGTGAGATTCATTGGAAGAGAAGCAAATATCACACTAATAATTACATCTTCAGATGTATCCTAGTAGTGGATTTCCTGTAATGAGGATGTTTTGTAGAGAACAATAGATATGGCAGCAATTTCAGAGATTTGTTTTAAAGATGTTGTAGGTAGCTGACTCTGCAGTAGTGAGTTCCACTTTGACACAACCCTTGCATACTCAAAAGAGCATTAGGTGGTTCCCAGGTACTTGGTTTTCAGGTGGAATTCTCTTTCTAGCAAAGACAGACTGGATGTACTGCTGCTGTTGTCTCTCATGTTTGTCACTTCTGCATGGATATACTTCTGAACTAACTTAGTAGGGAGTAAGGTCATTTGCAAAATATGTCTCACAGAAATTTTTTTGACAGTATAGGTATTTTGTCAAGTAAGAAGATAATTTGAGTTGATCTGGCTCTATTTGTGAGCTAGAGGTGATGAGGAAGCTGTGGTAAATGCTGCTTGTCTTATTCTATTCTCAGTGTGTTTTGGTGAACACTCCCATAATCACAAAGATCCTATCTTAGAAGCATTTTCTGTTGTGTTCCTGTTCATATTAAAATCATGTAAACAACATACTGTCAGGTTGAAGTGCATACCAGAAATTATAAAAATCTTTGCTGTTACTAGGGGTGAGGCATGCTCTTGTCTTCTGAATGGCAGTGGTGCTGGGTGGCCATTACCTTTTTCCTGTTCAAGTATGGTATGTAGTGTCAAGGATTTTACTTGTATCTCCTTTTGTGAACCTGGACAAAGGGAAGAGCTGAACTTCAACCCTGGACTGGAGTAGTGTCTGAACTGGAAAGTTTCCTGGGTCTGACAGCAGGGTTTAATTTCTGTTCTCTCCTGGTTAACCATGCTTGGGACAAGCTTGCCTGTAACAGCACAGAGCAGGATGATTCAGTACTTTCTGAGACCCACATCTGTCCTTTCTTCTATAATATTGTGTGTTTCCTACTCTTCTCCACAAAGTGCTCGTTCTGGATGGACACAGTGCAGGATGAAACCCCAGTATGTGCAGCCTGGTGCTCTCTGCCGAGTTCCCCTTACGCTGGAAGTTGACTGAGGTGTGCAGTTCCTGTCCTCCACCTGCTTCTCCATGTGTCATTCCACTGGCTCTGGTCTTTGATCCTGCACCAGCAGAAAGCTAACCTAAGGAAAAATACAGTTTTGTGTCAGCTTGGTGATCTGAAATGGCTCAGTGCACAGTGAGGTGATGTTAGAGACAACCCCAGGGACTGGGCTGTTACCACCACAGCCAGCAATGAGGTTTAAAGACAGAGGCAGCTGGTGGCACTTTCTGCTAAACTTCTAGTGGTTATGTTTCAGGATCCTTTGTTTTTATTGTTCTTTAACATGCTGAGGCATTGCTGATCATACATTGATTTCTCTGTGGAGAAGAGACTGAAAAAAATTCATTGAACAAAGGGTCAGAAAATCGCTAATCCCCTCATGTGAAGTTCCAGAGGGAGAGTCCTTCCTGTGAAAAAAAATCTGAAATATAAAAACGTTAAATCAGAGGTGAAATGCAAAGTATCTGAGGGGAAGAAGTGTGCAGAAAATAGTAGGAAAAGATAGAGAGCTGTTTAAAAGCAGAGTTGGCTTTACACACTATTCCTTCTCCCTTGCCTAAGTGCTCATTTACAGTACAGAACATGGAGGAGGGAATACTTTCTGAAGGCCCTTAGAAACACAATGGACATTAGCCAGCACAGTGGGGGCCCAAAACACAGTTCTTAAAGCAATTTTTGAACAAATATTTGGTGATCACTGGAATTACAGTATTTTTTTTCAATTATGGAAGGGAAGCCATTGGGAACTTCTAATACTTGATCGGAAATCAGTGCATTATTCCTCTTGATTTTTTTTTTTCCACATTCTGCTAAATCTTTGTTTCTTTGCCAAAAGAAAAGGCAAGGTAGCCACTGTAAACATAGCATGAAATTGCCAAAGCAGCAATAAGTTTTATCTAAACAGAGAAGTTTCTTCAGTTTAATCAGAGCTTGCTGAGGACAGATCTACAGCATTAGTTACACATCTGTAGCTTGGAGGTGAGGTTTTCTATCTCTTAGGGTTTGGTCCAACATGAGTTAGAGTGATGATGGCTTCTTAATACAAGTGGACAGTAGCTTGTAGTTTAGCCTGCTGTATTGCTTGGCTGGAAACAGTTTTGATTTTTCTTTAGGGGTCAGGATGGGGTGACAGCATGAGATTTACATATTGAATGTTGTCCTTAGGGTGGAAAAGGCTTGGAAGTGTTTTGTTTGGGGGAAAAGTTAGATCTTGAGGAAAAAAAGTAAAAGTCACAAAACTCTAAAGCTGGCAGGCTCTTCAGTTTTCTGTGCCTGTGATCTTCCAATGACCCTTTTTCCACTCCTGGCTACAGCCATGCAAATATTTTCTTTAGAGTGAGATGTAATTTTATAAAAACAGTTTTATCCTACACTCATTGAGTTCAGCATGTTTACAGGGCAGCCTCCTATCAGAATGTGGGGGAACAGTGTCTGTGAGTTTCATTGGGAGCTTTTATTGCATGTCAGCTTTGTTAATCCATATTTGAAAAGAAAATTTTGATGATTACTGTTAATCTCAGAGATTTTTGCTATAGCTTTAGACTGAAAGTCAAAATGTATTACACTTAAAATGTGAATAAAGTTGCTTTCAGCCTTTCACTTAGTTCATCTAAACTTTAAAATTTCTTTTTCTTTCCTTTAGCTTTCTTCCACTTATTGGGCACTGCTAGACACAGATTTTGAGGAGTTAGGTCATTAGGATCAGTCCTTCCTTTTGGGTTGCTGGTTCAGCTTCAGTTCATTCTGGTCTGGCTGATTTCTAATATTTGGAAAGCTTTGGGATCCAGGAGCATGGGAAAGAGGAATATGCAAGTGCAAGTATGTTGAAAGGGTAGGGACCATTTTTTGTAACACTTTTGGCTTGCTCCCCATCCATGTGTTCAGTCTGTTTTCCAAGCACCCAGCAATCCTTCCTCTTCCCTGACATTCCACTGTTCAAGGGCAGTAACAGACCCATGAGCCCATGCCCAGAGAAATGTTGTCCTGAGATTTCTTGGAAATAATCTCATGTGCTATTGCACATGTTTGTTATTTTTGCCTCCTTCACCATTCTTAATATGCAATTCTCATTTCCCACCTCAGTCCCCTTTTAATTGGTGACTGTCCCTCCCTCCCCAGCCGAGATGAGAGGAGAGGTTATTTTTGCTAGTACTGTTTCTCAAATAGGCCACGGGTATCCAGTAAGTAGTGCAGTAACTTTCTCCATCAGTTATTAGAATTTCTCAAGCTGTGTCTTGGTGGCAGTGCAACATGTTTCTCCTTTAGTTCTGGCTTGCAGTTGTCACTAACATTAACTCCTCCCAGTTCTCACTTCCTTGTAACCCAATCTGAATAAAGATCATGGGATTTGAATGTGCCTTGCTTTGCTGCTGATGCTCTGGATGTTTGGGTTGTCTCTGTGCTCTTTGTAAACTGTGTGCTGTGATCTTTTTGGCTTTGCCTGTTCCAAGGAGCAGTTGACAGTTGTTAAAATCAGTTCTGGGCCAGCTATGATTTGATGCGATTAAACTGTGCTAAATGTGTTGCAGAACTGTTTCCTGGCCTAGATAGCAAACTAGTTAAACCGTGGGTTTGGAATCTATTTTGGTATGATTTGGCCCTGTACCCCTAGGTAAGGTGTGTCCCTCTTTGAGGGTCAAACAGAGCACAGGGTCTGTGCACAGCACAGAATCTTCTGCCTTCAATCCATCACTCTCCTGTGCCTCCTTGAGCTTTTTAAATTAGTCTTTGCATATTGATGTCTTGTCTTGAGAATTATGTACTGGACTGACTGCAGTAATGTGGTTTTGCCACCCATAGAGACTAGGGTGCAGTGATTTGATTTTCCCTGGCATCAGCTGAGCTGGTACAAGCCCCAGTTTATACTTACTTGATACACCTCAGTATGCAGCCAGGCTCTTAGATTGGGGTTTTTATGAAGGCTTGCAGCTTCTCTTAAAAAAGAGGATAACCTTGGCCTTGACAAAAATTCCTGCTGTCTCCTAGAATGTCAGAGTTGGGAAGGAAATAATGATACATTTCAGAGGCTGTGCCTTGCAAAGAATGCCAAGCTCCATTTTTATTATGGGTTAATTGCCGTATAGGCAAACCCTGAACTCTTACCTGTGTTTTTGGCTTAATTTTCCTTCTTCCCTTTCCACACAAACCCCCCTCTAACACATGCTTTGAAGTGTTTAAAACTAGGTTAGTCTCTGGCTGGAGGTGTGTGGTAGAACCTCCTTTTAATTCTTGCTGGGACCTGCCCGTTTTGCAGCAAGAATGCAGGCGAACCCATCTGAATGCTGATCATCTGTCCTTTGTAAGTGATGGAAGGTTATTTTTCCCTTCATTTGACACAATACATGGGCAAAGAAATCCTAGAGCATCTCCATTCCAGAAGCCACCTTGAGTGGCCAGATCTGTACAAGCTGAAGCACCCATGGAGGTGGGAGAATAGGGCTTAGTGAGAATGTTTGGGCTGAATTTAGGTGATTGCATGACAGTCACTGAAGATATTTCCTTCTCCTGCTCTCAGAAGATGTTGCTGTCAGCTGCTAGCTCAGTAGTTGACCACATTCTTAGCAGATCAGCCTACACAGATGTCCTGAACTGACCAGAGAATTCAACATTTCTATTGCTGACTGGAAGGACACAACACAGGGAGCCAAACACTAAGATAATCTGTACTTAAGATGTCTTTATACATGGTTTTTTATCCAAAATAAAATGTTATGGAAGAAGGAAGTCTTCATCCTCACATTTAGTTTGATTTCATTACAATACTGATGATGTAAATTTATTTGCAGAAACAAGACTGGGCAAAAGATTCATTCCTGATTTGACAATAACAAGCAGAGTGCTTTGAATACTAGACTAACGTGAAAATAGTTTACTTATAAAGTACATGATTTACCTTCACTAGCTCATAATTAGTCACAAAAACATAAAGAACATTTAAAGAGTTATTTGCTAGTTTATGGAATAAAAATTTGACATAGAATTTTTGATGCCCAGTTTTAAAAAATATTCCCAAATATTTTAGTGCTTTTTCTTGAATGGCTCTTATATTTTGAAAATAATAATTAGCACATTATTTTAAGTCTCTTATGTTTTCCCCTGTTGCTAGAATTGGTAATTGTGGACCACTGTAGAGGTGGGCCATCATGTTGGGCTCTGGAGTTTTTCATCAGTGGCTGGTCCAGCACCAGTGTGTGTGATCCTCATTTGAATAGTCTTCCCATTGCTGTGGGAATCTCTGGTACTGAAAATTAATTACTCTAGTGACTATAAATTGGTATAATCACAATGTTTTTCTGTAGGTATTACAAATATTTTATGTTTAAACAGAAATAGCTGTAATTAATATTAATATGAGAAATGAAATATTAATACACAAATAGAAATTTAAGCTTTAGCAAAGAAATATTATCTTACATATGTGATGGTTTTATACTTTTCTCTGAATTAGCAGGATAATAATAGTAATTCCCTGCTCTGAATTTCATCCACAAATCTCAAGGTATTTCAAATGGATGATAAAGGCATATTTATTTTCCACATTAGTGAGGTGGAGATACTGAAGTACAAGTGGAGAAATGAGTAATTTGCTCAGGATGGCTGGTGGTGAACAGGTAGAAGAATTTGTCTCCTTGGTCCCCAATTAGCATCAGTGCCTCCCGGGTTGTAAGGTGGAAGCAGAAGTGTAGGAGATGCTGCTTTGCCTGTGGGATGTCCTGGAGCATCACAGACCTCAAAGTTCAGCAGCACCACTGTCCCAGATCTCCCTCTGAAAGTGCCTGACCTGCTGAAAACACAGGGATGGGGTTTCTTGTTTCATCATAGGAGCACTATGTAGGTTTTTCTTCCCATGATGGCAATTTAATGCTGGTCATGAATAAGCTGGCTAAATCTTGAAATTTTTAATATTCTTTGTTACTGTGATGAGACTTTTTGCTGATTTTTATCTTTACATAAATCTGAAAAGATTTAGTGCATTGTAAATCAGTCCCTGAACTTGAAAGAAACTTAGTTTGTTCATCATTTTTTGAGTCAGTCATGCACAGGGATAACCAGGAACTGCCCATCTAAGTAAAGAATATCCCTGTGCATATAAAATGGCAAGACTTGAGTGTTGTCTGGACATTTTTATGGAGATCTTGGAGGCAGAGTGTATCTTTTCACCCTGTTTGTGCAGTCTCTGCCACAGCTGAGTATCACCTTCAGGGTCTAGTTACTGTGTAATGCAAATACACACTGCTGTAAAAAGCTGAAAGGGTTCTCACCCGATGCCCTGGGAAGGAAGAGGAGCTTCCAGCCCCTGTGCCTGTTGGGAATCCATAAGCATTGTAGTGAGCAATTGCTCAGCTCATCACCAGTAACTTTCATCTGTTCTAGATTCTACTGTACCTATCTCTGCAGAGAGGTTTGCAGTGTGAGGATTCATTTAAGGCATATCCATGCAATAAAATAGCTGGGGCTTACCTGGAAATAATAAAACTAAGAATTTTGTTGCTTCTTTTAATCTGGAATAACCCCCAAAAAGCATTAAAACCTTGAAATCTGAGTACCTGTGTGAAACCGCTCAGTATTTTGGGATCTTGTTTTTCTGAGAGATGTTTGTTTCATGTTGCCACAGATGTGGAGTGTGAAATTTAGCAAGCTTTCTCCAAAAGCTGCTTTCAGCTTTGAAACTAATGTTACCTGTGCTGGTTTGAAGTAGTTCATACCTGTTTATTATGCCTGTTGCAAAATCTACCTACCTATTTACATAGGTGTTGGGGAAACAAGGATGATATGGAGCAGCATGAGTGGAAGGAGAGAATGGTGTGAGTTGTGATTCTACTTGTCTGCTTATTTTCTGGTTTGGAGGCAGCGAGCACCTGCTGATTTAGGGGTTTTCTGTATGTGATTTCATGCCTGTGATTAGCATTTCTAAGGACATGACACATACAGTCTCACCACTTAAATACATTCTGTAAATATGTAAGCAGAAAATTACAGAGATGGTCATTGTCCAACTGTCCTGACTGGTCTCCAGAGTCAACCCAACAGGACTCAGCACGCTCCGTTGGGCCCATCTGAGACAACAGAGCTCAGACTTCAAACTTAGAAGCAGAATTCCATCTTGGGTTGGAGTTACCACCTGTTTTTGATGCTTCCTTAAAGGCAGTTGCTTGTCTTATTTTTCTTCCTTTTAATTGCTGGGGCAGGAGATTGAGATCTTTAGATAGACACTGGAATGTACTTAATGTTTTACTGTTGGAAGTCAAATTCTCTAGAAAACATGAGCTGCTTTATAGAAATCTGTAATTGCATTTGATCTGAAATCAGCCATTTGTTGATCTGAAATCAGCCACTGTTACAAGATTTCTCAAGGCAGAGTACCACAGAATATTCTGAGTTGAAAGGGACCCACAAGGATCATCAAAGTCCAGCTCCTTTGGCTCCAAGAATCCCACTCTGTGCCTGATATCATAGACCAAATACTTAATGAACTCTCATCCTGTGACTGTTTCCTTGGGGACCTTATTCCAATGCTCAAACACCCTCTGGATGAAGAACCTTTTACTAGTATTTAATGTATAGTAATAACAAGACTTTTGAATTCTGGGGAGAAATGTGAGATCCTCTGTGAGAGCATATCTAAAAAATATTTTTCTGGACAAAATCTGAGAATAAACCCTGGTTAGCTGATGTTCCTGTTGGAGCATTGTCCCTTAGTTAATAGCAAGGCTAGGTTTGTTTTGCTGCTTTGAGGAATTAGTTGTGTTGTGTCTGAATTGAGCTTGTACATAAGGTAGAGATGACAGTCTTCTTAGTTTCATATTCAATTACCAAAAAATCACAGCAAAAGCAATCAAATGCTTTGTCACCATTGTGCTGTTCAGTAGCTATAAGTGGAACCATGTGACCACTGAATATTTAGTAACTTTCACTTCTTTAATTCTCCTTGTTTTTTTCCTGCTTTTTGTTGTGTGCTATCTAGTTTGGTGTCTTAAATGGAGATTTTCTTCCAATATTTGGCAGGTATTTTTCATTTAAAACGTGTTATTTCTGGGCTTGCCAATCATGTCAATGTGTCAAGTTCAGGTATTACATGAAGGGTGAATCTCCTTGTGACATGGAGTAGTGAATGCACATGTTCTGGCAAGGGCCTTTCCTGAGTTTTAATAAATACAGACAAGATATGAACACATTTTTCACCACAAGAGGTGTGTTTTTATCCTGTGCAGGTGTTGCACTCTGCATGCATGCACACCTAGCAGTTCCTCTGTTCCTGGTCAGCATGGCTCTTGGCTCTGCAGGAAGGATGCTGCTCAGAATGCCTACCTCATACAGAAAAATAACTTTATAAAGCATTTCAGAGCAAGCAGCTTCCAATTTACTGAGCAACTTAAACATGCTGTACTTTGCTTTGTTTCATCATGGTAAAAGCCACTTGCCTGTATAACTCCTAGCCAACGATAAAACAGGTATGAACAGGCATAAAGCTATGTAGTGTTCAAGATATCTCTAGAGGGGAGCAGTAACTAAACACCTTTAAACTTGATTTTGCCTGGCCTGGAAAGGAGCAATGTCCCCTTCCCTATTTTCATGGGCTGCTCACATGGGCCAGGGGTCTGAAGGGAATATTTGGGGTTACCCCCAGACCCACTGAGTTTTGAGTTGTCCAGAAGGTACGAGCCAGAAGCAGAGCTGGTGTTCTGAGCTGGTTTGAGGGAGAGCTGCTTCCCTCCTGTTTGGGTTTTGCTTTTTTTGTAGGTGTGATGTCATCATTCTGCGAGGTCTGCGCCGCCGCGTCCTCCAGGAAAACAAAACAGGGCAACGAGACCTGAATGTCAAATGCAAAGAACAAGCAGATCTGATTCTTCCTCTTCTCCCTCCCCCTTTTTTTTGAAAGGAGCTTTCAAGCTGACTTTATACAACAGGAATTAGCTTAATAGAAAAAGAGAGCTAGAGAAGCAGAGTTATTTCTTTTCTTAATATCAAGTTCTCAGAAATAACTCCTTCCTGCCTGCTGGAGGATGGGATGTATATTTTGTGCCAGATGCAAATACAGAGGTTCTTTATGAATATCCAAAAATTCATGTTTCAGAGATCTTTTATCTTTTAATAAAACCCTTCTTTTGGTTTTGGTTATTTGGGAGATACTTAAATGAGCACTACAGAATGTCATCTTGCCATGCTTGTGAATTTCTACCAGAGAACTGTCCCATACACTTGAGGTATTTGTATAGATATCAAGGTGGTACTAGCAGCAGCCTTCCACCAAGATTACTTTTGGGCTCTAGCCAGGGTCAGGGGAGAAGCCAAAAATAATTGCTGGGCTGATATAACCAGGATGATTTTTATTCAAGCCTTTGGAATTATATTAATACAAGAATATATTGGAATTTTTCCTTTTTTCTGGGAAATCTTTTGTGGCCTAGCAGCAGTTTGCTCTCATGCAGCTTGTTAGCTATACTGAGCAATACAGTTCCTGTAAACATGGATAGGTTTACTCTTTTTCAGGCTAGAGCTTTAGATATTCCCTCATTCAGAATGACTTTGCAAAATAATTTGCAGAGAAGCATTTTGAGGCTTTTGGAGGCTTTAAACTGAATGTTGATAGTGAGAGGATGGGCTGGTGGTCTCTGAGAAGCTCTCCAGATGTAGTAAGAACTTCTGGGCAATGAGCAACACTGGAACTGATTTTTTTGCCCTGTTGTGTTCATTTAATTACTTCTTGGTTGCTCTTTATAGCTTGTGTCCAAAAAGTAAATAGTGTTTTCTGGCATGGCCTGTTGAGCTCTCAGTAGCTCCCTGTCCAGCTGGGCTGCTTGGGTGAGCTGCATGCATGATGAGGGAGCAGTTCTTGCTTTTTGCTGGTTGGTTGTTAGGGATCTATCTGCCCAAGGTATCAGGAGGTTGTCCTACTTTCCCAGATGCTTAGAGTTTATAAAATGGACACCTGATGTTCCCTTTGTTTATTAGCCAACAGGACCAGTCAGAAAATAGCTCTTCTAATACAGGAATTGTTGCTTCAAACTTTGCAGTTGTTTTTTTTGTCTTATTTGCCTGTTCCTACTGACAAACAAAAGGCATAATCCATTATTCCAAACTGCTGAAAGAGGCTTCAAATTGCCAGGTATGAAATTATGCTGCTTGTTCCTTTACCAGTAGGAAACAGTGTGTGAGATGTTTCAAAACCTACAAAGGAGAAAGTTCTTTGTATGTGTGAATTTAGTATTCACAAAAGGTGTCAGATTGACAGCCATGGAGATTGTGGAGATCTGAATTTTATTTATCCCTAGAGAAGGTGCAGTGCAGACTGCAGTAGTGCAAAAATTTCCTGTATTATTCTGCTGTTACACCCTACCTGTGCCCTTCACAGGCAGCCTCTTGGGGTGAGGAGCTCCTCCTTTCTCTGTGCCCCTTCAAAGAGCTGGCTGACAAAAGGATGTGAGGGTGGTTTTTTTGTGTGTGATGTGGGTGCTTGTCTCCTGAAATCTAAACAGATGTGGAAGGAATTTGATATCATCTACCTCTAAACAGCTGCTGGAGCAGAGACAGCCTTTGGCCCCCATGTTCTCTGACTGGAGGCAGGCTGAGTGTCTCGAGGCAGAATCTTCTGTTTGTGGTCATGATTCTGTTATTCACCAACTTAGCTGTACTTCTGCAAAGATTTACCACTCCAGTATTGAAACTCTAATGCAGCCAACTTCTGCTTTGTCTAAAAAGGTTTGATAAATTCTCCAGGGTAATGGGAGGTTCTCTAGGAGGTGTCATGTAAGAGGAGTGTGATGTGAGTCGTCCATTTGCCAAAATGAAAATGGAGAAAGACTATCAAGCCCTGTTTCTGAGGGGGAAAAAAAAAGGAAAGAACACAAAACCAAACCCAACACTAAAACAAACCAGCAGGTGATTGATTTTTGGAAATTTTTAACACCTCTCTGGCAAGATCCCTTGTGCCACTGCTCTCTTGGGACTGTTCTTGTGACTGTCCTTGTTCCCTAATGCTTTGATTCTTCATGTCTTGCTAGAGCCAGGCCTCTCCTGTCACATATTTGCAGACTATTTTAAGGAGGTCCTTCAGACCATAGAGCTCAGTCCTGCTCCAGCTGTGCTGTGTGGTTATTGCTCTGGGTAGTAGCTTTAATCATTTCCAGCTCCCATCCTTCATTAGATGGCATGATTGTGTGGCTCTGAGCAGCTTGGTTTAGCTTGGACCAAATCACTGATTGCCTTCAGATCAGCAGCTCCTGGGAACAGCCAGCTCTGCCATCCAGAATGGCCCAGGCTAGGACACAGCCTTCCAGCCCACTCCCTGCCAGCAGGAATGCTTAAGGAAAAAAGTAAGATTAATTTAATTGCCTTTTTGTTTGCAACAGTCTCCTGAAGATCAGTTCAGTCTTGGAAAAGTCACCTGTTGACAACTTCCTGCCTCACTTCCTGGAAAAGCTGAGGCCAAAGTCCTTGAAACAGGCAGGACAACCTTGTTTTGAGAAGTCCAAGTGTGAGAGCTGGTTCCACCACATCTCAATTAACCTTCTGTTTAAATGCACAGAAAATAGTTTTGTCCATTGACTGAAGCAGTCAAATTATTGTTCCCCTCAGTTAAAGGGTAGGAGTGGAAATGGTTGCTGGTTATTTTTTTCGTTCATTTGCTTTTGTGAATGATTGCTGAGAACACCTGGATTAAGTGGCTTTATTTGAGACCATATAAAGAACCTGTGAAATACAGAGGTGTTTGAATTTGTGCTGTTGAAATAGGCCAATTTCTGATTACAGTTTTCTGTCAAATTTAGGATTAATGTGTTTCTACGTGAGCTGAAATTGCCATTCCAGCCTTAAAATGCTGTAGCTGCATTTCTTACTTGAGAGCTGAAGAGTTGGTGTACCAGAGGATTTTTTAAAAAAAATACTGATGTAAGAGTTAACCCAGGTTGAATGAAACTTGTGCATTAAACCTGCTTTGTGGGCCATGTTTATGAATTCTTCCAGGTATTTCCTTCAGGTGCAGATGTTGACCTACCTCTTTCACCCCTTGTGTTCAGGACAATTAGTAATACTGCCAAAGCAGAAAAGAGACAGATAATTTTTTTAAGCAGGTTCAGTGTGTGCAGAATGATGTATCGACTCAACCTTTTTCTCTAGTGGAGAGGCAGTCAAGCACGAGGATGTCTTAAGTCTATGGTTTGATGGACTTCTTAGGAAACCTCTAAGGAGAGATGTGCTGGATGTGCTGGGTGTGTTCCACCAGTGGATTCAACTCTTGATTCCACAGTGCTTGCAGGTGCCCATGTTCTGGGAAAACACAGCACTTAAGCATTCCATGCATGTGCCTTCCTCCTAGTAATATATGTGTGTAAAATAATGCTATGGGCAGGTAAAGTATAAAGGTTAGTTTATGTTAAGTTCCATCAAGATGGAGATTCTGTATTTGCTGAGCGCTTCTTAAATGGAGGCTTATTCCATAGTGGGACCCATCTTTGCAGTGCAATGGTCATGAGAGGGTGAACCATCACTGAGTGTGCTGGAGCAGGCAGTTATCCCTAGAGAGCAGCAGAAGATGCTCCAGTCCTGGACTATGAGAGATAAGAAGGACTTTTCCTGCAAGAGAGGCTCCTCTTGTTTCCAGTTCCTAGACTGTCAGGAATCTGTCCTGTGTTCAGTGAATCATTCCTGGAGAGCACTCAGGCAGTGTGGAGGAGGAAAATGCCTGGTGTGAATGCAGGAGGTATAAAAGTCAGATGAGAGGGCAGAGATAAGAATATGTCATGACAGAGTACAGTGAAACTGGGACTGCAGAGGGGTCAGAGAGGAAGGAGCTGGAGGTTTGCAGGAGAGGTGACTTGGGAGCCTGGGAGATAGGGAGGGAGGCAGCAAAAGAAGATGGGTTGGCAAGGGAGATGGCAGTCTGAATTCTGACACTTTCTAATTTTGGAGTGCTTGCCTTTGTAACCTTAATAATTTTGTTCTAATACACCAGATACAAAAATTGCATTATATGTTCTGAGGAATTTGGTTACTATGGTAATGGGTATATAAGTACATAAGAGATGAGATGTCAGCAGTCAGAACAGCTGTAATGTAGCACACGAACCTGTGACTACCGGAATTTGGGAAGCAAGCTCTTACAAACTTCTCCTGCTTCAGTCTCATTTCTCACTGCCAGGTTGCGTGTTCCTGTATGAAAGTGACATCAGAGCTTCTACAATAAATCTTTTGGGGGTTTGGAATTTCAGCAGACATGTCCAAAAATTTTGGGTAAACAATGTACCTCCCTTTTGTGCCAGGATGGGGAGGTGTCTGTTCCCTCCCAGCTGCTGGAAGTGCAGGACAGATGCAGGATGGGAGCAGGCTGCTGCAGCCCTCTGCTCTGGCTCCTGCCTCCCTCCTTGCTCAAAGGCCAGGGCTTGCCAAGCCATGGATGGGGGATTTATTCCCAGCATCACACAAACAGGTTTCCCCTCCCCACTGTTGGTGCCTTGCCTGGATGGTTTTGGGGCAGTGCAGCTGGTACCTGGTGAAGTCTGTGCCAGAAGCTGTTGTATTTGTTATGGCACTTTGGTGATGGTGAGGTCTTGCCCAGCCATAGCGGCTGGGGAAGATGATGGGGGGGGGAGCAAGAGCGTCTTGGGGAGTGTCAGGCAGGAATATGGGGCAGCTGTTGGCACAGGAGTGGAAAGGTTTGTGGTCGTTCCACACTTCTGATCCCTTCCTCCATCTGCAGCAAGGATATGTTTTCCATGCCCCCACACACCTTCTGATTGAAAAACCAATTCTGCAGTGTTTCCTACGGTTGGGGATGGGTGGGTTATGAGGATTATCCTAAACAGGACAGGATTGCTGGAGAGCTGATGGAACAAGCAGTGTCCAGGCTGGATGTGGGATCCCATGTAGGTGTGTCAGGACAGCACAGGGCACAGCATCATGTTGGAGATTTAAAGCCAAGCATAGTGTAATGGTGTAAGGATGAGTTAATCCTGTTGAGGGAGTGTGGGCTGGAGGGAAGCTGCTGGTAACTTTTTTAGGTCCAGTCTTCAGGCAGTTGTAAGTGGTGTTTCAGTCTTGATGTACATGTCAAGGGACTGTGTTCATGGAATTTGGTATGCAGAGCTGGGGGACTGGAGTCTGGCAGGACTGAGTGAGCTGGAGGATTGCCGTGTGGAGACCTAGGTGGAGTAGTTCAAAGTGAGTGGTCATGCAGTAGGAAGTATATAATAGCATACATAATAGAGAAAGATATGAAATATAAAAATATGGTCTATCAGTTAGAAATTGAAAGATGCCAAAGACTTATAAAAGAATATATCCCTTGATACCATGGTGATTTTAAAACTTTAGTGCTGTATCTAGGAAATAAGCAGATGTGGAAAATGGTGGTGGAGGATTTTTTTTTTCTTTAAAAAAAAAAAGCTTCTTTTGGGACAGATGTGAGGAAGGACTGTTAGGATGGTCTGGGAAGACAGTTCTCTCTCCTGCGTCATAAAGTGAGACAAAACTGGCTTTTTTCAGCTAACAGGCTTAAGGGAACAGTATTTTATCTCTCTGTGCTTATCCCTCAATATTGAAAAGGGAAGAAAACTGTTTAAACACTAAAGGGCGGTGTGGGAAAAAGAGTAAGGCAGTGTAAACTTACAATAATAAATCTGTGAATCAGTCTTAATCAGTTCTTAATCTTAAATTGGTTCCTAATCAAAATAGGAGTGGGGTTCTGGAGCAGTCTGGTAATCAGAGTAGTGGCTTCAAGAAGTTCTCAGAGCTGGTTATTATTTGATTATTGGATTCTATTATAAAGTTGCTTAAAATAGCAGGAATGGGACTTAATTGGACCTTCAGTCCTGTGATCTTAACAATCCAATTGAGACATACTCTGTATATCTGAGGCACAAATTGTTTTGTGTATTAGTTGAAATGAGCATTTTCCCCATGAAAGCAGATAATACTTATCAAATTAAAAGGTTATGCTTGTTATCTTAATACATACTGAAAACTGTTTCTTGTTTTAAATGAAAAGCATAAAGAGAAGGCATTCCAGCCTTGCAGAAACTGGTGGAGAGGCATTTCTTCGAGTAGGTAGAATAGTAAAAAAGGGGATTTTTAAAATTTGTTTTTGTTTGGTTTTGGTTGTTTGCCTCTTCCCCTTGCGTGCTGTGTAGGAAATGGTTCTGCTCAGTCATGTGGAGACTGGAAAAAAAATAACCTGAGCTGGAGTAAAACTGGACAAATTGCCATGACTTTGGGGAATTCCAACAGGAAAGGAGGTGCTCACGGGCTGTAGAAACGTGTGACATAATTGCTCATTAAAGCTACCCCATTTATGGGTACAGATAATCTGGTAGCACAGATTTAACAGCTATAAAAGGTTTTAAACTCTTTTCAAGCTGAAATATGTTTGAACTCCTTTTTTAAATGTGCTTTAAGTTACAAACTTAGGTAAGCAGCTGTAAATCCTTGCTGCACTGCCAGTGTCTGTGTGCTGCAATGGGTTGGTCACTCGTAAAGAACAGATTAATCTTTCAGTGCTCATCTGTTCTGACAGAGCTTCTCTGCCTGTACCCAGTGCTGAAGGGCCATCTATTTATTTATCTTTTTTCTATTTATGATAGTAATCCTATATTTTATAAAATCCTGTGTTAAAACAATTTGACCTTTTTCATAATAAGGTGTGTTTTGATGGTGCTTGTTTGACCCTAGAAGAATAGCAACATTAAAATTGTCATCCAGGTTCTGATACCTTGCCTGTCTGCTCCTATCTGCTGTCCCTGGCAGTGGTGACAACCTGGGTGCTTCAGAAGCAGTGCCAGGAGCATCCAGGAGTACCTTACCTGACCTGGCTGTGGATGTTCTTACTCATGTAAATGTCTGGTTTAGAAAGCAGTGTTTCTGTCTCTTGGGCTTAATGCCTCACTGTCATCTCTGTTAATTTTGCTGTTTATACCTTGATTGGTTGAATTCTTTCACTCTGTTATAAATATGCAGCTCTTATATTTTATGACTTCTCCCTTTGTTTTTGAAGTCTGAGCACTTATCATGACCTTATTTATGATTTTTAGTTCTTACACCTTTTCTGCTCAAGCTTGGTTTGTCTTTTTAGGCATTTACAACTTCCCATTTCTAAGTTTTTTTTTTTACTATACTTCCATTTTACTGCTATATGTGAATGAAGAATAATCTCCAGAAGCAGACCATGGCAAACACTACTTCCAGTGCTGTCAGAAATTCTGTTTTATTTTTCTGATTGATTTTTTCATCTTGTTTTTTAAAGAAACCCAGTCTGACATTGTCTTTGACATAATTGTGCAGTTATTTCTCCTGAGTTTTCTGCAGCATGCTCAGCTCCTGAGTTATGTTTAGTTTAAGAGTAGATGTGTGCTTTATGTTTTTTTACTTTTTTTTACCTTTCATCTCCTGTCTTGTTGCTCATTCATACTCTTCTTTTTTAAGGTTCCTGTGAACTTTTTGATGCTGTCAGCTGCCCTAAATAAAACATGTCATGTACCATTCCCTCCCATCCACATTTTAAGTGCAGATATTATGCTGGATCCACACATTATCTGTGGTCACTTTTTTCTCTTGTTCGAAATGTCCTGTAGTTATTATCTGACCTCTTGCTTTTTTTAGTTTTGTATCAATTCAGAGGTGATGATTCTGTTCTCCACCTATGACTAATTCTCACAGTAATTTTATGTACTTTTTCCACTTCTTTTTGAATATCCTTTTGAGTTGTTCTGTTCTCTTAATGACATCTAGTCTAGCACATAAATGGATCGTTTTCTAGTTCTTAGTGGAGCACAGTCACCAAGTGATTAGCATGTTGCTCCCACTAATTAATAGTTCAGTTAATTCTTCTGTTCAGTTTGGCTGCAGCCGTTGTTGGGAGCTTCTCTGGAGCAGCAGCAGCTGCTGGAAGGGAGCAGCAGCTGTGACAAAAGCTGTACGTCACTCTGGAGCTACGTCAGACTTTAGGGCAGCCACTTACTTGTCCCCATAGGTCAGTAATGTTTAATTTATGAGTTCATGGAAGGACCAGCTGTCTTGGTGTGAGAGCACCCTACCTTATACCCAGTTACCTTCTTTGTGCAGGTGGTTTACCTTCTCTCCTATTCCCTTGTGTGGCTTTTTGTCAGGCTGGTGACTGCCTGAGGCTTCTCACTGTTGCAGCTTGGTTTGTAAGATTTCTCCTACAGAATCTCACAGAGTTCTCCTGGATTTTTCTGTTTGTGTTTGGTTTTATTTTCTGCCTCAGGTTTTTCCTACTGGCATCAGTTTTGCCAGGTTTATACTTGCTCAAATAAGAATCTGACTTGTGGACTGGAGGGAGGATTTGACACAGCTTCTTGCTAGAGTGGGAGTGTGTCCTGGAGTTCTTCTGCACTCCAGGGAATTAATTTGCAAGCTCAATTTAAACATTTTCTCTTTTTTCTTTTTTTTTTACTGATGGACCAGAAAGACTTTGAATTGCTTCCTTTCAGGCCTCTTTTCTAAAACTATGGTGATACTGCCACTTTTTAATTACTTCTTTTCTCAAGGGTAATTATCTATGTTGTGAGCTTTAGTAGCTTATTTCAGAGTTATTTATGCTGAATCCAAAATAGCTAATTTGCTTACGTTTACTCTATTTATTGTTCTGGGACAGAATTGCTTAGGGGTCAAGAAAAGGTTTCTTTAAACTCCAGTCCCATTAGGATATCTGACTAATTTTTTTTATGGGCAGCTGGAGTTTCCCAGTATTTTTGCCTCTAGACTTAATTGACTCTCATCAACTGGCCTCTTGCTAACCTCTTCCTGGCCAGTGTGCTGCCAGCACAGCATCTCCCACACTGGATCTGTTATAACATGTGCTTCTTGGTTGGAGAGACATGGCCATGGAGAGCTGGCTGTAGGTGATGCACTCACAGAAGGTTTATTAATGTGATGCTTTACATTAGTAAAGGAAAAGAGTTGGCAAGGGCTGTGAACTTACTGAATTGCAAAAGAAAGGGGACAGAAGATTTCATTTTTTCCAGTTGCCTTACTCATAGCTTTGCTAGCCTAAGGAATCACTAAATTTAGAGCTGACCTTCTTAATAAATGTACCAGAACTATCACAGGCAAAGACATCCAGGAGATGTTACTGTTGAATATATCAAGGAATGGTGAGCTCTTCTTGAACTTCCATACATTGGTCTTTGGGAAATGAATGCTAGCTATTTTTCAGCTATTCTGTAGGTCTGATTTTTGATCTCCTGGGATATTCTGTTTTAAATAGTAGAAAATAAAAAGCAAGATGCTTTTTTGCATTAATTTTTCTCAACTGCATGTATTTATGTATGTTGTTTAAGTGGTGGGGTCAGTGGTAGATTTGGTGTGAGTGATGTAAAAACTGGCAGTTAACAAAACTAGTATTTTCAGGAGTACAAGTAGTGTTAGGAATATTTGTGTTTGCTTATAACTGACACATGAAACCTGTCAAAAGAGATTTTGTTTGTTCAGAATATCTTGTATTTATCACAAGAACACACATAGTTAGTTAGCTTTTAAATTCTTAGAAAACTTGAAAGATTGCAGAAATAATTAAAAATAAATATTTACACCCAGCCCAGAAACGCAGACCCTGGACTTGTCAGTGAAGGTTTGGGAAATGCAACTTTCTGACCCTTTTGTTAGTGACATTCCTGGAAAGTAAACACCCAAGCAGAACAGCTCAGCGGGATCAGAAAGTGTGCTGGGGTAAGTAATTCAGGGAGTTGATGATGGACATTTTAGTGTCAGAATCTTGAGAGGAAATCAAAGTAAGGCACAGAGTCTACAAGTATACGTATAAGAGAAATGCAAGCAGTGCTCAAACATAAAAGTGTCTTCCTGAGGCTATTCTGTGAAAAAGTATAATGAAAGAAAAAAACAGAGGTAGAAAAGCAGAGAAAGAAAAAAAACTGCAAAGAGGTTTTTTCAGGATAGAAGCATTCCTCAAAAATCCTTTAAAAATAAATTGAAAAAGGAATCTTATAGGAATGGTAGGTCTTTTCCTTGTCAGATGAAGAAAGAAGGACTGAGGGGAGAAGAAAAGCCTGTTTGAACATAGATGCTCACACAGACAAAAAATTGCAAGAATTCACTGTAATATCCAGGTGCAGATTCATCTTATCCTTCTAATCTTCTATTCCTTCTAGAAATACCTAGGTGAGGGAATGTGAAAGATAAAGGGGACAGCATTTCATGCCTGTTCTTTGCTGAACTCCTATGGAGAAGGATCTCTGTTCCTGTGCAGGAAGCAGAAAACTTTGTTACAGAAATCTACATGGGGTTACAGACCATGTGAAGTGCCCTTGCTGCTGTAAGGCAGGTGATGGAAGTGTCCAGCATGGCTCTAAGATCTCACCTGCTTCAGGCTTGGCAGCAGAAGGATGTCCTCACTTGGAGATGAAATGATTCTGCCTTTCCCTTCCCCTGGAGACTGGCAGAAAGCAAAGGAGCATCTCATGTACCAGAGCTTGGAGTGAAAAGCAATGTGGAAAAGAACCTCAGTGGGGCTTCCCATGCTCCACAGGTGCCTTCCACTATACAGTTTGCTCATCCCATTCCAGGTGGTTTTGTTCTGCTTGTAGTTGGCATTATTTTAGGATGATCAGTTTGGTGACAGCTTTTTGGATATTTTTCTGAGTATTTAACATTTTCCTAACAGTTTCTTGTAAAATGTCATTCATCTGCACCTCCCTTTTCCTTAATGACTGACAGCCCTGGTGGATCCAGTGTGGAGAACAAATGTACTGAAAAGAATGATTTTTAGATCATTAAGAGAAAGACAAGTTCATTACTTTGTCAGCATTTTTTTTTTGTCTGAGCTGCAGCTCATGACTAAGAGGTAAAAGTAAGTTAGCAGGATCCCAAGGGAGCTGTTCTTGAGTGCCCTTTGTCCCTTTTGCAGGGCATGGGAGAAATTAAATGCCCCTTGCTGCATCTCCAGCCTTTTCTTGTTTCATTTCTGTTGGATTTTTTTTTTTTTTTGTCCTTAATTGCCACTCTAGGAAGAATTCCAAATTGCAGAACTAGGAGGAGAAAAAATAACATGTTGTTAGCTTGGTGGGAGAGGCTTAGCCAAGTGTACAAGGAGTCTGTGATAGAGGGTTTTGCATGAGTCAAGGGATTACAATTCCTGTCTCTTCTGGGAGGTTTGAGGTGCTGATGGACCTTCCATTGTGACAGTCACTGGAACACAACTGTCTTGATACCATCTGCCTGGGGTCACTGAGGGTGGGCAGGAAGCTGATTTTTAGCCATTCAAGGAAACAGCCACCTTCTGCTGTGAGCAGAGTAACTCTTCTTCCATGTGTTCAGAGCATGTTAAGGCCCCTGAGAATTGCTCTGCTTTTGTCAGAACAGGAAAAAAAAGGGCTGACTGGGTGGAGCAGAGCCTGGGTTAAAAAAGGTTTGAAGAAATGCAAAGCAATAAAAAACAGTGTATATGGTTTTGACAAGCATGCTGGAAGGAGAGATGTGGTGCAGTGATCAGGAATGTCTGTGCCCTTGTAGAAAGCTGGCACCTGGCTTTTGGGAGCAGTAAATAAAGTGATAGGACCTGCAGTGGGTAATTCCTGCCCTTTATTCTTCTGGATAAGGTGACTCCATGCATAGAATTTGTCAGGCTAAAATTTTAAAGACTGATTTAAATGCAAAATTAAGTTGAGGGTAAGTGGCATCCTTCTAAAGTCACATATATCAGCACTGCCTGATGGTTGTTCATTTCTTCTGGTGCTGGACATTCATCATGTTTTCTGCTGTGTTCCCATGATCTGTGCAGCTCTTCCACTTCCCATTTCAGGTTAAATTCTTGTTTTTTCTTAAGAGTGCTCTCATCTTTTTTGTCTTGCAAGCTTTTATTCTGAGTTTATGAAATTGGGAATGATTTGTCTGCTGCTTCCAGAAGAATTTGTGCTTTCAGGTCGAGTATTCTATGCTACAGAGAAACTTTTAATATTCATTATTTTAAGCATTCTTATAATCTAATAATTCTTTAAGTATTCTTACCATCTAGCTCTTACTTTAGACATAATTGCAAGTAAAAGAAAAAAAAATTGAAAGCCAGTTCTGTCAATAGTTTCAGTTTATCATATTTAGGATAGCTGTGGAAATTTTCAGTGTCAGCTGGAAGCCATTCAGGAAATTTTTAATAGTGTGTTGAGAGCATAATTTAATCTCAGCTTCATACACTCCCTGGATCTGACCCATATGCAAGTAAGAGAAAATCCCTTTTCCCATTTTTGATAGTTCTGTGATGACACTCATTCCCCATCTTATTTGATACTTGTGAATTAGATCATGCCAGAGAAAATTACACTAAGATTTAGCAACTGTTTGCACTACCAGCAATGCAGATTATTTAAAAAAATCTAAGTATCAGTTTCTAAATAAAGTTATGTTGTGGTTGGGAATTGTTTTTTAGTGGTGAGGGGGTTTTTTTGTTGGTTGTTTTATTACTTTGAGTACGAAGATCTGCAAAGAACCAGTGTTTTTTTTGTGTTGAATATTTACTTTTTAGTCTTTGTTGTTAGAGTGTCAGCTGTGAAGATCATAGGGGCTGTAACTGGTCTCCTGCTTGGTTTGTTTGTTTTTAAAGTGTCATATATATTCTATCAGGGAAAAACACACAGTGCAGCTATGTTTGACACCAGAGAGAAGTTTTTATAGATGTTACTGTGCTAAGTGTTTGGGATACTAGACGACTATAACATAAAACAAGATTTATGTCTCAAATTGTAAATAATTTTGTTTATAGTTCAGTAACAGAGGACAGCTTTGCTGTTGGCCTCCATAGTGATTTTGGAAGTCTGTGTGGCTCTTGTTCCCAGTGAGATGGGGAGACATGGAATGATGGATACAGAAATCTGTTTGTTGTTTCAATTTTGTGCTCACATGGTATTTGTTTAGCTCTGGTTCTCATTCTCGTTGGATGTGTTAGATCCTTGAAATGTCATTTGTGGGGACAAAGCATGCTGCTCTTCAGTGCTAATCATCTACAAGCGTGTGGTGTAATTTGTTTTCTGCAAACTTTTGAACCGTCTTAAGGAACTAAAAATGCTTTGCTGTATCTCATGGTTAGTGTAACTAAGTACCTTCTAGTCCCTGTCACTCACTGAGTTGGTTTGAATGGAAACTTGAGGAATAATATGGACAGGTGATGATCTCAGTGTGTTATTCCCTTCTCTTCTGCATGGAAGGCCAAGCACATTCTCTTAGTACATTGGTTTATATTACCTGAAAATGGTTATCTGTGACACTGACAGCTGTCAGAAAGCTTAGTGTAGTGTGGACAGATTTTAATTACTCTGAGGTCTCTGTACCATAAGATTGAAATATGCACTTTAAATATGGCAACTGACCATTTCGAGCTTTGCTTGTTCTGTTCTGCAGCATCCCAGGGGATGTTAGTCACAGGGGTGGGTCATAACTTCAGCTTGAGATGACATGGCAGGAGGCAGAAAACTCCAAAGAGAACAGGTCTTATCCCGTCCTCATCTTCAGCTTTCTTGTGTCAGAGGTTCTAGGGGTGTGTGTGTACCTTTAATATAGCCATAATTACAGGGATGTAACATCTTATCGATTCATAGACTTTTGTGGATGTGTGCATGCGGTTTCTGCTAACTGATAGTTGTTCAGATGAAAGTAATTTGATAAAACATTTTGGCCTGTAGTCAGTGTCATTTACATCAGTAATGGTAGCCACTAAGTGTAGTGAGTTGAGACTACTGTGTGGAAATAGAGCTGGGTCAGTCCTGTGCCTTGGTCATTCCTGGTTTGCTTTGAATCTTTCTCATGTTCCTCCACCACCTTACTGGTTAAGAGAGGAGTTGATCTAAGTCCTGGTAGCAGTGCAATATTCTCTTTCTGTATGAGTGACACATAGGAAAAAATGTGAATTTATTTATTTCTAATTTTAGCAGCCTGCAAGGTGGCTTGTAGGTAGTCACGCACAGTCAGAGGGTGCCGTATCCTATTTGCAGTGCCTGTTCCTTGGCCAGAGCCAGGATCCAGCCACCTGATCTGAGCTGAAGTGTGGTGATCAGTCCCATCCACTGGGAGCAATTCTATTTAACAGTATAGCTGCATCAGTCCAAAAAACCTGTGGTGAATAGACTGTGCACTGGTGGCAAAATGTAAAATACCCAAGTGCAACTTGACTGTACTTTAGAAAAACAGCTGCCTGCTGGTGTGTGATTTAATTTTCAGTGCAGTTTAGTTGTAGAGTTGATTTTGTTTTAATCCTAAGTCTCGCCTGTATTTTTAATACACTTAAAATAATGCAATGACTGCTTTGCAATCCACTTGTCCTGCCTTCCCTTCCATTTCCCCACAGCATTCAGGTGTCATTACTGCAAGGCAGGAGGCAGAGCTCTGCTGCAGGCACTGCTGGGCTTTGGCAGGCAGTGCCTGTTGTCTGGGTAAAAATAAGATGAGGGAATTTAATACTGTATCATCCATAAAAATGGGAGCACTTTATTAAGCGAGGCTGTGTAAAGCTTTCTTATGGATGGAATTTACATTAATTCATTTTATTGTTCCATCTAAGGAGATCAAATGATAAGCACAGTGTCATGTACACTTTTGTGACTATTCTGTTAAATAGATTTTAATACTTAATGGTTTTTTCCTCATGCATTTCAAAGCAGCAATTATTTCCAAGGATAAAGATAATGAAATTTGTCTTGATGCTCTCAGGAATAAGGGGGGAAAAATTGTATTTTTGGGGGTGATAGGTGAGGAGTTCTGCTCTGTCCCGTCCCACGCCTCTGTGTGTTGTCAGTGGGCCTGGTAGGAGTTTCAGCTGCAGGAAGAAATGTTCCTGTTGATGACATTTCAGAGGCACGCTCAGAAAGGACGCCAAGAAGGAGTCTGGTGGCTGGTTTGGCATGGGGGGTCTGTGGGGAGGGGAGAAGACTGTAATCCATCTCAGCTGCGAGCGCAGGGTTTTCCCCTCGCGCTGGCTCTCACACGCACGCTCACTCACGGGGACATGTGACTTTTGGCCATATTAGCAGGTTTATCCAAGCCTAGCCCCTCTGACTAACAGATGTAGGGAAAAGGGCATTCTGGGATTGCAGCAGTTGCTTTTGAACAACAATGTCCTTTTTGTAAGAATCTGATGCTTCTTAAAAGATGGAACATGACATCATTACCGTCGATCCAAGAAACATTCCTTCAATAATACTGAGTGTGCTCTGGTTATCAGCTCCCTTCCCCCAGCTCCTTTCTCTTGCTCTTCTGACATGCTTTTTGTCTATTGTTTTGTTGGGGGCTGTAAATGTGAAACAGTTGTCTTTCAGTGTTATGTGCTTGCTAGAGCTGGAATCAAGTAGAATATTGTTGATTTATAAGAAAGAAAAATAACAAAAGCCCCACTTTTCCTCCAGCTTTCATAAATGTAGCATGCTTCAGGTATGGGCTGAGCTGGAGCTAATTATTTCCCTTCCCACACGGTATTAGTTACTGTGTTATGCAAGGGAAGGTGGAGATATCACAGTCCCATTCCTGTGCATCCCACTCGGCCTCACTGGCAGCTGTGTGCAGATGCTGGTTGTTCCAAGGCTCCTGCAGTGATCCTGCATCCATAGGAAATGTGTGAGTGCTCAGCGGTGCAGTGTGGCAGACTTGTGAGCAGCTGCATATTTTCTGTATGTATGTTCTTCTGCTTGGTCCACCACTGGGATTTCAGTGTCAGCTTTTCCTTATCCCCTGAGATCGGGCTATCATGGAAACGCATTCTGGGTTGCATTATAAATCTCTTTGAATGCTGTCTGCTTGGAGGAAAATGCTGGATTTTGCTTCCCTTCCGTGCATTCTCTCTCCTGTGCATGTCTTCCTCAGAAAAACTGGAGAGTCTTGTGTAGTTTACAGCCAGGTACATCTCAGCTGTGTTTCACAGCCAGGCTCTGCAGCAATGCTGGGAGGTCTCTAACAAGAAGCAGGCAGGCTGTGGCACTTCCACATGCTGCAACTCTCCAGAGAAGAGAACCACTGAGCACAAACATGCAGGAATATGTCTTTTTCCATCCTTGCAGGAATTGCTCTGCAGGGACTGGAAAACAAATGATTCATTGATGGTCTGGAGGCTTGGAGAAAGGTGGAGTTTATAGTGTCCAGAAAGGGAGGAGAAATGGACAGGGCCTTCTGACGTGTTGTTTAAACTCAGATTTGTTGTATTTCACATTTTCATAATGGAAATAAACCCCCGACTTTTTAAAAAAACAAATATTGAGATACAAAGTAGAAATAAAAAAAGCACCAAATCCTGGCCAGACAGATTTTTTTTTTGAAAGAAGCAAGATGTGTGATTAACTGTTTGCCAGTGACAGAATTGTTTTTATTGGTGATAATTTACAGGGATTTGATAGGAAATTCTAATACCCTCCTTTAAGAGGAAAAAAAAAGGGCTTTTTATTTGTAATGGTTTTTTGGCATCACCTGTTGTAAAGATATAGTAGGATTTTAGCACAATTTAACAGTATACTTTTATTCTGGATAGATTCCAAGACACAAAGCTTGTAGTAAATGAAAGCAAACTCATGGTGCAGACAGAAAGAATTTTATACATTCCCAGTTGTGTCTGAAGCTGCAAGTTCCTCTGAAGAAAGTGTTTGCCAATGGCCTATTGTCCATTGTCTCATGTGCCAATCACAGTTTAAATGTGTGTTTTCCTCTGCTGAAGCGGAGCAGAAGGAGGAGCATGGGGTGTGGAATCGGGTATCTCCTGTTCTGGATGCTGATTCTCTGAAGAAATTGGGGTTTCAAGTAAACCTCTGAAGAGCAGCCACTTTGTGATAGACATCACAAAATCCGAACAATTTTTAAGGACAGAGTGGGTGTAACTCTTCAGAGGGAGGGTGTCACGGTGGTTGGACTCATTGGTGATGAACTGGTTGTCGCTGTAGGTCAGAGATTCTCTGACTGCTCTGCAGGTGATCGAGCAGGTGCTGGAGCATGGATTGCTCCTCATTTTGTGTTCTGATTTCAGTTTCTGTCCTAGAGAAGTGCTTGGCTGGTGTCACAGTGGGGCTGTGACATTATCCCAGCACACAGGGTGTGTTGCTTCACGCACCAGAGCTGCTTGCTCTGGAGGAAGTGGAAGCTGCTTTGCTGTGGCTTGTTTCGGGCTCTTTGAGCAGAGGATAATCAGTGAAGGACTGCAATCTTTTTCTTGCAGTAATCCATGCTGAAGAGGCTCCATTCATACAGATGAGCCAAGGGTTGAAGCAGCACTTTAAACCCAGATAGTCGGTCGGCTGACTGCCCAGCAGGATGCCATCAACCAGCCGAGCGGGCAGCCTGAAGGACCCCGAAATTGCAGAGCTCTTCTTCAAAGAAGATCCAGAAAAGCTCTTCACAGATCTCCGAGAGATTGGCCATGGAAGCTTCGGAGCAGTTTATTTTGTAAGTAGCGCCATGACTTGTGAATTTTAGCTGTGTTTCTTTTTAAACTCTGGGTGTAGACTTTTTTGAGCATAATGAGGAAAAGAAACTATTGTGACTTTTTTTGTGTGGTGTTTGAGGCAGAGATGTTATCTTGTATGTCTGTATGGTCTCAATCCTTTCACAAACTTGCAGTCTGCAAGGTGTTTGCATACAAAAAAACCGCTGGAAACTTGGTCCTTGCCTGGTGCTTTTAGGTTCATCATTATGTTGCAAGCAGGGATTTATGTGCAAATTAAAACATGGACTTCTGCTCCATCAATTCTGACTGGCAATACAGTTGTCTTGATCTGATCATCTCTTTATCACCTCTTGTTCCTTGAGAGAAATTGAGTTCTCTTCCCCCTTTGTGCATACCCCGAGGCTCCCTTAAAGCCATTCTTTATGTTTGACACCTGAGTGTTGGTGCTTTTGTTGTCATTTGTCCTGTCACATCCATTCCTACTGCAGGCAAGAATCCAGTATCCATCTGCATAAAACTTACTTGACATGAATGTCTGGACAGCAGAATTTATCTTGGGCTCAACTGGCAGTGGGATCCTCATGGCAGCCTCAGTGCAGGTTGCTGTGTGTTAACCAAATACTGTGGGGCCTTCATTAAAAAGCACTTTCCTCAGAAAACCTTTTCACGTTTATAATTATAGGAGGTGTGGCCAAACCTGCCAATTTTCCTTCAGAAAGCCATTTGTGTCACTATTTTATGAGATGCCTATTCAGTGTTAATAATTGCAGCAGACCATGTTGGGAACCTTCCAGCACAAATTTAATGCAGCACAGATGAACTAATTAGGAAAAGCTTCTTAATTTTGCTCCCTGCTTAAAACTATGAGCCTCCACTGTCTGGGAACAGATCTGGGGGAGGAAATATTTTCTAACGAAACAATACTCACCTGTGGCCTTAAATTCACCTCATTTACTCATTTTGGTTAAAGAATATCAAGGGAGGGAACTGCCAAATGTGTCCCTGATATGTGGAAGTATTATTGAAGAAATATTATGGAAGTTTTTTGAGAACACAGTATTTTACAGAGGCATGCATGGACCACACAGGTATGGAAACCCATAGTGCAGCTGCAGGTGTGCTGGAAGAAAGCAGCATTCCCAAACACCAGCAGGAAGCTTCCATGGGGTATTTGTACCTGAACTTTGTCCGTGTGGTAAGAGCTGATGGCCCATTAACAGCTCCATCTCCAAAGCAATTGCAGCTCAGAGGCCATTAATTTCTAGCGTTCTTTCTCTTTTTCCCTCACCATTTTAAATCACCAGTTCATTATAGGTCGGTGTAGAGTGCAGTTGCTTGCTGGCATTTGGATTGTGTGTCTTTGTCAGAAAGTATCTCTGATTTAGCACTTGCATAAAGACAAGTGTAAGCAGTGCATCACACAGCCCCAGCCCATGTGAGGGCTTCATTTTTGTCAAGAGAGGGTTTCTGATAAAGCCACACTATTGCTGTTTCTGTCTTAGGAAGTTTAAACCTGTAAGTTTTGTGTTACGTCTTTTTTACTGCTAGTGGTTCTGAGATGTTGAATCTGAAACTGTTCCATGCAATGTGCCCCATCCTTCGAGCAGAAGCCCAAAAAATCAGAGAGACAACGTGGAGAGGGAAATTCAGTGTGAATTAAATAAGCATAAAGAACTAAAACATAGGAGAGTGTCTCTCTTGGGTACTTTATTCCTCTCTAAAGCTAGAAATAAAACTTCTTACATTTGTTTAACTTTGATTTTGCTGCTGCGAACAATTAAACATTCTCTAATTAATATAATATTGGATTATAGTTAATAACTGCTTTAAATGAAATATTGAAGCCAGTGACATACTCTGTTTTGCTTTGTGTGTACTTTGCCTCTATCAATGCTGAAGCTACTCTGGTCACCAGATGTTGATCCTTTGTGTGGAGTTTTTGGAGGAAAGCAGAATATATGTGATACATGTCTGCCCTAAAACAAGCCTTATTCATTTGGATGGTTAAAAGGGAGCTGGCCTTGCACCTCTCCTGGCTTTTGTCTAGGACCTGTTTTTTCAATTATCCAAGATCACAGGGAACCTAAAAAAAGCAAATGAAACTCTGATTTTAATTTTTCTGGGGTGTCAGCCAGGACAGTTCTCCTTCTCTAGGACTGTAGGTGTTCAGCAAACTCTGTCAGGTGTTGTTTGCTTGGGTTTTCTGATGCAAAGCATCCTTTCTCCAGGCAGCTTCCATGGCATACAGCCTGCACCAAAAAATGTGGTTCATAAATAAATGTGGGGGTAATTACCCCATATAATCCTGAAATCTCCCCTACCTTATTTAAAATAGAGCTTAGTGTTTCACTATTAGTTGTCCCCATCTTCCTTCCCTTTTTGCAGTGGTCCCACCAGTGGGTGATATATTGATCTTACTCCTGTCTCTTTGTTTCTGTTGCATCCTTCAATGGCAGAAAGTTCCTTTTATTTTTTTTCTTTCATATTTGATACGAATTTTGCTGGTTCACCTCATGGTTTTAGTTTCTTAGAAACTGCAAGTCTGGCACCTCTGAATCATATTTGGTATTATCCTTACCATACTCCCTGCTCTGCAGTGTAATAATAGCTTTTGCTTGACACAGGAAACCTACTACACTGGAACACTGCAGATGGAGCAGAAGAATAACCCACTCTCTTTTGTTAGAGCTGTGTTCCTTCTGCTTTACTGTAGTATTTTGCTTCCCTGCTTTATTGGCAGTTCTTCACGCAATTGAATGTTTCAGAGATTGTCTCTAATCAGTAAAGATCTAGGAGTCAGAATTTTATTCTACCTTTTTTGTCTCAAACAACAAAAATAGTTACCCCCCACCCAACTTTACAGGTGCTAGCAGTGAGAGGATCCCTTCAAACAGAAAGAAAAGTAAAAATAGTATTGTTTCAAGCTTATCATAACCAGTTGAAATAAAGACTGACAGGGAATTCTGGGAATCTCTTTAATGAACAGCTGAATTAAAACATGACTGAAAAACATTTTATTAAAGGCAGAGCCCTAGTACTTCATTAATCCATGTTCTGGTAGGCTGTGCTTGATAGTACAAATATATTAAAAATCAGCATTTTCATCAGTCGTCAGTGAGTGCTGTAGTGCACATTATTCTGATTTATATCATTTGGCTTCACGTTCAAGTTGATTAGTATTATCAGAGGGACTCAGGTTTTTTCCTCCACCATCCTCCTGTCCTGCTGAAATCTTTAACAAAGGAAATCTGGGGTCTCATCTGGAGCCATCCTTCCTGCAAGGTGCTGCCTCTTCTCCTGCTATGGGGAATGAGCCCTTACTTTGGTGCTGAATTAAACAAAGCTTCTCATCTTGTCCTTGCCTTGCGTTGTTGCTGTCTGAAGTCAGGAAGTTTGCCTTTGAAGTGTGAAAAACTGTGTACCCTTTATGATGCAGTGTAAGTAGCAATACTATGAAACTGAGAAGACTCATCTGAAGATGGGTCACTTGGGTTGCTGCCATGTCTCTCTGTATCATCTGCCTTCTTTTAAGACAAAAAACTAATTTTTGGGAGCACTGGGGAGAAATCTGCTCCAGCCACTGGTGACTATCTCCTGTGCATCATGTGTCATCTTTCCATGTGGTTTGAATGGAACTGAGTGGCTGAGCCTTGCTTCTGTTCCATGTGGAATGGACCTGGGCAGGGAGAGAAGTTAATTTAGGGAAAATCCCTTCTACTTGAATCAGAGCTGCTTTTATTAGCTGTGATTTCTAGTTCAAGTCACAGTGCTTAACCCCTGCAGAGACTTGGTGGATTCTGAGCATGGAAAAATGTCACACCTTGTCTTCCAGACCAGGAGGGTGATTTTTCACTTTGGAAAGAAATTTTAATTCTTGCTGCAGTTACACCTCTTGGAAGATATTTTAATTCAATGCTCTGCAAAAGTCAACTAAGAATAGAGATTATTTTATGATTGTGTGTGGTTTGCATCTCAGGGAAAGCTGGGCCTGAAGAAACTGATGGGGATTGTTTTTTTTTGTTACAGGCACGTGATGTGCGCACCAATGAAGTGGTGGCCATCAAGAAAATGTCATATAGTGGGAAGCAGTCCAATGAGGTATGTAGAACATGTTGTACATTAAACCTTGATCATTGCAAGTAATTACTGTATGGGATTATTTTAGTTAGCTTGAGTTTCTGAAGGAGAAATATTTTCTATTAAAGGTGAATATGACTACTGTGTAAACAAAATAAATCAGTTTACTGTTCAGTGTATTTCTGTGTAATCTGCTCCTGAAAAAGATGGGTAGAATTTTCTCCTTTCAGATACAAAGGGCTCTCTTTGGGACCCCATAAATGTGTAGATAGGAAAAAAAAAATTAAAAATTATGGGTTTGTATGTTGGTGTCTTATTGCCCTTAACTGTTCCATTTTGAATACATTTCCAAAAAAACATGTTGCTTCCAGGACAAAGGAATAATGGGAATGGATACAGTAGTGAGAGCTTCAGAGGGAGCCTTGCTTGTGCAAAGTAGTGAGGCAGAATGCATCCCTCCCTGGAATGACTGTGCTCAGCAGCAGCTGAAACAAAGGCAAAAGAGTGGTGAATGTATGAGTGTGAAAATCTGAACAGCAGCATAATTTCAGAAGAATTTTCAGAGCTAGAGACTTAGGCAGTGTTTGCAAGAGAGGTCTGTAGAAGTGGGCCTCTGAGATTTAGACATTGTGTTTTCATGGCCACCCCAGATGTGTCTCCTTTCCCTAGGATGCTTAGCAGAGAGAGTTGATTTTATACTTGAAACATTTACTTGCTAATACAGATTCTTGAAAAGCCTAAGATGACACAAGCAGCTGATTTGATATTATTTCTGGTAAATAACATCAATCAGATCACAGTATGATTTTTCAACAGAGTTATTTATCATAAGCATGTTGTCCAAAGCATTTATGGTTCCCTCCCTCCATTCTCTATATTCCAATCTTAGCAGCAGTCTTGCTCTGATGGGTTTGACTAACAGCTCATTGCTTTCTGTGCCTGCCTTTTGTGTATTGATCATCTGCACTCCAAGGAGCTGAACCATTCCTTCCTCTGTGTGTGTGTGTGTGTGTCTGTGTAGGAGGTAGAGGTGGCAGTATCTCTCCAGCAGTCCTGAATTCTAGCTTCAGAGTTAAATTTGCTATGCCTGTTTCTGTTTTGTCGCTGCGGTGACTTGTTTAACTGTGTACTGATGAAAGAATAATTTGTACTTGCTACTTGTCCTACTGTTTTAATTACTGTGAGCTATAAATACTCTATTCACATGAATGAAACAAACTGTGCATGCTTCAGAAATAGCTTTTGTTTGTCTTCAATGCGTATGTTTCTTTATTTTGAAGAAAGTAATAAGACCAGGATTAAAACATTTTCTATTTTATGTCCATATTTATTTGTTTTGTTCAGAAGTTCACTGGAGTTATGATCTAGCCTATGCAAAGAAAATTGATTAAGGGCATTCTGGTATCATTTATATTTACTTTGGTTTCATAATAAGATTTTATCATTGGTGGGAACAATTATTCTCTCAAATAATGTCATACTTTATACTAAAAATAAGTTAAAAACCTTTGAAAAATGTAGTGCTTTGCTCTTAATGTGATCTTGGAGCTTATTTATTATGCAGGAAATCAGGAATACTTCTCGACTAATACATCACTTCTCTCTTCCCAATGTAGAAGATTAGCATGGTGCTTTCTTGGTTTGGTTTTAATTGCTTAGTACCTCAAGGCCTTTGAGGATGAAGGTGAAAGGCAACTAAGTCACTCCAGTGTCAGTGAGAGAGTTTGTTGTAGCTGCACTGTCATTCTATAGCATTTCTGATGTTGAAAAATGCTTAATGTAGTCAAACAGCCGCCTCAGTTGTGGACTTCTGTGTTCCCTGGTTTCATGTGTTTCTGTAACACTGAAATGTTTATTGAGGTTTTGGACATGTTTTCCAAAGCCTTAGGGTAGATGGGCCCTCTGTCCCTCTGTGAATACTACTCACTTACCAAGACGTGAGGAAGAGTGTACTGAGAGATAAACAGGACCTGGAAAGCAGCTTTTGAGCCTTTTGGTGTTGGTTGAGGTTCCTCTCCCTCTGGTTAAACTTCAGAGCTGATACTCTTGCTCCAAAACATTTGCAGTATCAGCAATCTTATGTTGATGGCTGCATACTTAAATGGTTTCAGCTACTGCATTTGGTTTTGAAGTACTTTCTGGTAGTTGTAGTTTTGCTCTGTTGTGCTCTCAGACCTCTGCCTTTCTTGCCTGAGGAGATGTGGTTGTGCAGCTCATGGAGGGACTTGAAGGTCTTCAAGGGAAGCAGTGTCAATGTCAAGGCACACACTGGAACTTGATATTTTGGCCTCTTCTGTACTTTAAAGTTGCACTAGCAGAGCTCCCCTTATTATATAAACCTGGCTTTGTTTTATCTGTTTATATTTTTTCTGCATCAGAACTATTCCATTATCTAGTAGGTAACTCATTTTAAATTGGCCCTTGTAAAGATTAAGCTAGTAATAGAGAAACGTTATCAAGAATGTAGTCAAATAGTTGGCAGCTGATAAAGGGATCCTTCCAGTGTAATATGGTGAATAGTAGGGATAGGTCTTCATAGTAACAAGATTTGAGAGAGGCAGCTGATCCTGCTGAAGGACACTTATCACCCACATCTCTTCCAGGTTGGGGTGTGTGTTTGATTTGGCAACAGGGTTGGTATCCCTTAATAGAGAATCACTTCTTTTTTGAGGACTTGCTCAGATACTAATTATTTACCTGTATATCCTATATACACACATATAAATATAAAGCATTACATTGATGAGAGATCCTTGCATACAGCCTAATTGATCAGCAACTTATTTTGTAGGTCTGAGGAGTTAAGCAGTGAACTTCACAGTGTTGAAAAAACTTATTTTGATTTGAACCTTGAGATAGTTTTACCCCTTAAAATAATTAAATTACATAACAACAACAACAACAACAAAAAAAGTAACAGTTCTGTAAAGTCTTTTCTATTCCTTTTATTCCCAACAGAAATGGCAGGATATTATTAAGGAAGTCAAGTTCCTCCAAAGAATAAAACACCCTAACAGTATAGAATACAAAGGCTGCTATCTGCGGGAGCATACAGCATGGGTAAGCATCTGCTGCTCTGCACTCCTCTTGCCTTGGTTAAAGGTGCTTTGAAATCCCTCCAGCTGGGTTTTGGGAGGCACCTGAGCACTGGTGTTGCACAGACTGAGATGAGCACAGCCAAGGGCCTTACAGGTGCTCAGCAAACTGAATGTACTTTCTGGAGCTAAGATTTAAGGAAGTGTTCCTTTTTGCTTAGATTAAGTGTTGATGTTCTAATGTATTTAGCTTGATAAACTGAGTATTTGAAATAATATACACCCATCATTAATAAAGTTTTTTAGTGCAGTATATTAAAGAAATAATATTATTGAACGAATAGTTTAGATTGTAAGTACTGTTTTCTGAATTAACTTCAATAAATCTGTAGGGCAAAGTTTTAGTTTCTCTTTTTGAAATCTGGCTGGGACAGAATCTTAAGTAAATCCCTAAATAGCCCTTTAATACTCTGATAAGCTTGTTAAGTTCAGTTTAACATTCCTGTTAAGTATGTGCATATAAAATACGATATGTAATAGAATACCGAACTGGTTATGAATGTGCTGTGGCCTTTCTTACAAGTGGTGTTGGTTGGTATCTTACACAGGAGGGTTGTGCCTAATTCCAGTTAGAGCTGTACTTGTGGGAAAGGTCAGTGTGACAGTGCTGGGATGGAGTTTATGGTGGAAGCAATACTTGCTTTGTTATGGCAGCCTGCACTGTGTGCTCTAGGAATTAGTTCTGGATTTCTTTATACAATTCTAGAAAACATATATTGACTATTACAGGTTTTCTAACTGCTTTGATTTCTTCCTATAACAGCTTGTTATGGAATATTGTTTAGGATCAGCATCAGACTTACTAGAAGGTAAGTCACTCATGTTTATTTGGTGGAAAGTCAGAAGTAGGGTACTGAACTAGGAGGTTACAGCATCTCAGAATTTTCCATGAGTTTATAGTTTTGTTTGGGGCCAGGATAGGCACAGTTTGTTAAATTTTTGCATAGTTGTAGTGGTTTTTCTGTAGAATATTGCCTTTCCCAGATGTTTAGTTTCTCCTTGATTCATATTATTTTAAAGTTGTCAGTCAGCTATTTGTTTGGTTCTGAGTTTTAGGTTCTCCTGCCATGACAGTTCAAGATTTAGTTCTGAAAACCCTTGCTGTTGATTCTAATGCTTACTAATAGCTGTAGGCCTATTGACTAGAATAGCACTACAGCAGTGTTAGGGTTGTGCTTTATGAGGTCTTTCATTAAATGGTCAGTTTTTTTATCAGGCTTCTTATAGTGAACTTTTTTGAAGAGATATGTATGGCCAGTAAGTTGTTCATTTCCTTGCCAGTGACATTTCAGGACCACAAGCTGAGCTGCCAGAATTTCATCTCTGTTGCTACAATTTATTTGTGTATGAATTGCTGTAAATTTCTGGGGTTTGGGGTTTCACTTCATTAATGGAAAACTCGATATTGAGTCTCAAGTAGTTACTTGGGAGAATGGTCACATAACTGACAGGAATGTAGTTTATGGTTGGAGAGTGGTCTCTTTGGTAGTAAATAGCTGCTGGTTTACAGTTAGAAGATTACATCTGATTATAGAATATACTCTGAACTATTTTTACACTTGCTTTTCATACTGAACCTAGTGAAAATGAACTTCTAGTATTTCTGTTTACATTGTTAACAGGACTGGCTTGCATGCTACAAACTGTATTGTTTTCTGTAATATTGAATTTCACATAAATTCTTTCCTTAAGTTCATAAAAAGCCATTGCAAGAAGTGGAAATAGCAGCAATTACCCATGGTGCTCTCCAGGGATTAGCATACTTGCATTCTCACAATATGATCCATAGGTAAGTGGTTACACTTTTGCTGTCTCATACTCGCTCACATGTAATTTATTATGTTGATTGTATCCTCTCCATCCCAGATTCAACATTGTAAGCAGAGATTTTCTTTTCACAGTATCCATGTGCTCCCAAACAAGTAATTTATAGTAGTCTAAACACTAGCAAGCTCTGTATCTGCACATGCACTGTCTCTTACAGCTGCTGTTCATAATTTCTGCAGAATTCCTTCAAATCTGCTAAGCTTTTTCAGTGCAGAGTGAATAGCAAGGGCACCCAAAGAGTTTGTAGGAACTGCAAGACCAAGAATGCTGGGGCAGGGAGAGCACTAATTCTAGAAAAGTTAGTTTTACACAAACACACATGTTGAGAAGCATACAGTAAATTTGGGATGCAAATGTTCTGTATGTTTAAAGAAGCTTCTGCATTTTAGTAGGATGATGAATTTTAATTACGTTATTAAGTCCTTCTAAAATACTTTGATAAAGAACATGCTTCATTCAGAAGATTTTGCTGAACTGTATGTGAAGCTTATCCTATTGTGCCATTTCAAGTTCATTTTTAAAGCAGACATTGACTAACATATGGGACTAAAGAATCCAAAATCAGTGGCCACTTCAAGCAATTAACCTAATGGTTAAAAACTGTGTTTGGAGGAAATGTGAATATTTTGCAGCTTGAACATGTGAATATTGGTGTGTTTCATAGTCTGTCCAATAGACAGTTTTCTTCTTTGGAGAGGAGTAATATTGACCTTGTGTTCTGTCACCAGAGATATCAAGGCAGGGAACATCCTGCTGACAGAGCCAGGACAGGTGAAACTTGCTGACTTTGGGTCTGCTTCCATAGCATCTCCTGCCAACTCATTTGTGGGGACGCCATATTGGTAAGCCAGGAGTTCTGCTTATTTCTGGCTTTGTGAATTGAAAGGATCATGCACTGGCTATTTAGTATACTTGGGCTTATTTGAGCTAGTTTTGTAATCTTCCAGTTGTGGTGGTGCTAAAATATCCTTTGTTAGAAAAAAGTTTAAATAGTAAGTAGGCTCTGAGTTCGAAGAAATTGTGTATTTCTGTGTTTGTAATTCACAAAAAGTAATAAAAATATTTTGCTGTTCTACTTAGACTGACCTAAAGTCATAGAGGTGGGATTGAATAATTTGTAATATATTTTAATCACTCCCCCCAGTGGTTTAAACAATTCATGTATTCTCACCGCGTCTGGTTGTTGAAATAACTGAAGTGTTTTCTCTTTCATAGGAAAGGCCAGGTTCACTGAACCAACCCCTTTGCAGATCCCTTGTATGCTTTTGATCTCTTACACCTGATCTGTGGTGTTTACTCAACTGCATGTTATAATTATTTCACCAGAGTTGGTCAGCCAGCTAAACTATTGGAAATGTGGGAGGGTGAGAAGGTGGTGATACAAATGGAGAGCTGGGCAAAGCACAGGAGAACATCACAGAGCCTCTGCAGGCCTCCACTAGTGTGGGTGCTTGGTCTTTGTTCCCAGTATCCTATGGCCTTCCTTGATATCTTGGGAATGATTTGTTTGTGGTAGCTGAAATCAGGGAAACAGCCTATTTCATACTGATGAAGATAATGTGTTTTGTTGCCTATTTTGAACACTAATTTCTTTTCTTAGGATGGCCCCAGAAGTGATTTTAGCCATGGATGAAGGGCAGTATGATGGCAAAGTAGATGTTTGGTCTCTTGGAATTACCTGTATTGAGTTAGGTAAGTTATTTCCTTTGAAAAAAATTGAAATGTAGTTTTTTAATACCTAGAACTTACTCAAGCTGAATCATAGCTGAAAAAAGATTTGTACTGTCTTTCTTATCCTGGTTTCTCTGGGCCCTGAGTTTTAGAGAAAAGAGCAAAATGTGCTTTTTATAATTCAAGACCAAGTCTCCAGTTTGATGTTTATGGAACTGGTGTTTTCATTACCTGAAGAAAAAGAGTTATATAGGCAAAGAGAGTAGCCAAGTGATACCACTGAGGGTGTTCACATTCTGTGGGAGAGGCAGTTAACTTCTGAACTGGAAAACAGTGACTTGCTGAACAGCTTTAGAAGTGAACCATTAAAGGTACCAGTGTGGAGATATATTTAGTGCTATAAGTTGATATTGTTTCTGTGAAAATTTAACATACATTAATGAATTCTGCAGTAATGAAGTTCTGGAGAAGTGGACAACTTCAAAGCTGTATTCATTGAAAATACTAAATAATCCAATTTTGAAGTGGTAACCTGAAACTCAAATCCTAAAGAAATTATGGCACTGTCATTAGAACAGACCCTTTAAAGCAGGATGTGAGTTTAAAGGGACATTGTTGGTATGGGATTCTGTTTAAATTAAGCACACTGTGTTTTCTGGGAACAAAAACGCCCTTGCTGAAGCACACCATGCACGCCACTGCTCCCATGCACCTGAGGCTGTCCTCCCATCCTTGTCAGATCTGATTGCTCCTGCTCCAACCCGACCTCCGTGGAGGAGCAGTCCAGCCAGGCAGTGAGAGCTCTCAGGAACACACTAATCCATGTGAACTGCACAGTTTAGCTAAAAATGCTGTCTGGCATTCCAAACTGTCAACTTCATTTTCTTCCAGGACACAAAGTAGATTCTTTCTTCAGAGCAGAGATTTTTTTTGTTGTTGTTCTTTTTTTTTTTTTTTTTTTTCCTGGTTGCCAATATAAAGCAAGTTGAAGGGGTGTGACTGTCATGACAGAATCCTGCTCTGAGTGGAGTAAGGAGACTTGGCTGGCTGCAGGGCTCCAGGAATGCAGTGAGCTCATGGCCACCACACCCCCGGGAGTCCTGCACGCTGCGTTCTTGCAGGATGAAGCGTGTTGGGCTTCGTCTACGGCTGCTGGCGTGGTGGGAGGTGAGGCTAGGTCAGGACAGCAGAGCAGTGCAGGCTGGGTCCCTGTGCCTGGCTCATTTGTGTTGCTTTGAGTAAGCATAGGAGGACAGCAGGGAAGTGAGATGTCTGGTAAGCTTCTCAAATTATTACTTAGTCTTTGAAATGGTCTTATTGAGGGCTCAGTTTCAGAGTTTCCAGAAGATTTCTATTTTATTCAGGTGAGCTAAGAGAAAAGGATGTAGAACAGTCAGTTAAAATAGTTTAATGAATAATCTGTCTGATCCTTGATAGCAGCAACTAGCTATCTGAGAGATTAGAGGAGGTAAAGTGCTGAATTTAAGGAAAGACTTAAGTCCTCAATTTACCCATTCTGAGGAATTTGTAGGGCTTAGTCTATCCTGCCATAGCCATGAGTGAACCATGATCTCTGATCCATAGTTCAGGGCTACTATTCAACTCAGAACTGAGGAACAGACTAAGAAAAGTAGCATTATTTTTTCACTTGTTTATTTCTTTTTTTTTTTTTTTTGAGGAAGGAAAGTTTTCTGTTGCATTTTCAGTAGTGTAGAAACATCCTCGTGGCCTGACCAGCTTCTCTGGAATGTCTATGGCAAGGCTGAGCTTTATAAAGTTTGCCCCATAAACATTCTGATGAAGCTTCAATTTTGTTGTTACAGTGAGATCATCTCCTTCCTCATTAAGCTTTCATGCTGTGTCAGTCTATAAGAGTAACACAAGCTTGAAAGAGAGAAGAGCCAAAGAGAAGGCAACTCTCAAAATAGTATAAAGAGTTGGCCTGTTGCTGACTTCCTGCTCATGTGCTTAGTCAGTTAAGTGTGATTTGATGGTTCTTGTAACCAGCTTTTTCTTCATCACTGCTGTCCAGCTAGAAATAAATACTTCTTAGCTTTTTAGCAACTCTAGATTAAAAAAAACAAAAGGGAAGTGTATGAAACCAAGAATGCTTAGTGGCTAAACACCCAGTATAGAGCTTACTGTTAACTTACTCTTATTTTAGTACATTACAATGAGTCAGAGAACTCAACTATGATAAACCACGTAATTTAAAAGCTTGAGAGGACAAGGCATTTGATCTTCAAAGGGCTTTCATCTTCTGCAATGGCACAGGACGTATGCCAACATATCTGTCTGATTGCAGGGTAGGGTTAGTTTGGGGTTCCATGTTCAGGCAGTAGGGATTTTGCTGATGTGGTTTTCTTTTTAAAGGGATGTAAACTGTAAATAAAAAGTAGCAACAACATGAGACTATCTCCTATATAAAAACTTCTTTTCTCTTGTGTGCAGCGGAAAGGAAGCCTCCTTTGTTTAACATGAACGCAATGAGTGCCTTATATCACATAGCGCAGAATGAATCCCCTACACTACAGTCTAATGAATGGTGAGTATTGCTGAGGGAGGAATGTTGTAGGGGATCGCTGTAAATGGAGTGCTTTGTCATGCTGAGTTCTTGAAATGGCTGGAGTCCTGTTGGGAGGATGTGAGCTGGAAGGTTCTCATTAGATTCACTATACATTTCGTACACAAAATTGACCAATTACTAAATATACGTTTGAGACTCTTCAGTGTAGGAACAGGACAGACTGCTGGAAGAACTTAAGATCTGTAAAAAATTCAGCTCATGGGTCAGTAAACTTTTGAAGCTCTCAAGCTAGCCAAAACTGTGGGTTTTAGTGGCTTTTTTATCACAAACCACACTGTCAGTTTCTAAATCCTGTTTTGTTGAAGTATCTCTTTGCAAGATGAAGACCCAGCTTGTGTGTGGCAAGTGTCTGTTGCATAAAATTCAGAAGAATAAAGCACAGTAGTAACATTTTATACCTCCCAGCCTCAACAACTGTCTTTTGAAAACAGAAAATACAGAAAACTAATTTCAAAAGTTAAAAACTTCTTAATTATGGTTTCCTGAACCATAGTTCTTGGTCTAGGAGATGCAAGCATCCAGATGTGAGGATCTTGACTCCTTAATGAATTCAACTGGGTCATTAATATAGGTGGGTTTTTTTTCCCTCTGCTTGACACAGGTCTGATTATTTTCGAAACTTCGTAGATTCTTGCCTCCAGAAAATTCCTCAAGACAGGCCTACATCAGAGGAGCTTCTGAAGGTTGGCTTGCTTGTCCTTTCTGTTTTCCATGTGGTATTAAAAGGGGCTGTGCCCTGTGCTGATGATCTGTGTCACCTACTGTACAAGGGTATGGTTAATGGTGCTCAAACATCTTTGAGCTGGGAGTCCTGTGGGCTGCACTGAGCTGGCAGTCCTGGCTTTACTGCCTGTCTGCAGTGTCTCAGAGTGTTCTCCAGGTGACTTTCCAAGCCACCCTTGGAGATCTCATCATAAAAGGTCACTCCACCAAGTGACACTGGATGGCCATCGACTTGTCAAGAGTTTTAGTTTGTAAACTCAGTCGTTCCAGTGATTATAATTAATCCTGACAGAGCTGCTGTGCATTAGCTAACAAATACCTTTTGTTACTTCCCTCTGTGTTCTGTGCTGTAGAACACTCTAATGTGCTTTACACCGTACCTGAAATCCACTGTTGGGGAAAAGAGGGCAAAAGAAAGCAGTTTTTCCTCCCTGTATTTTTCCTTGGCATGAAAAAGCCTCAGCATTCTGCAGGCTTGCTCTTGCTTTATTTCTTAGCTTCTTTTCTAATTCTTCATTTGTGCTCCTGAATGCTGCAGGTATTTGGCTTTGCTCACTGTAGTCTGGAGACAAAGCCAGTGGGGTAGATTGTTGCAAAAGGCTGACATGTGAACAGAACTCACAGAGAAGTTGGGTTTCAGATCTGCTTTTTTGTGTGACTTTGATGGATTTCCTTTGTGGCATCAGGTGGCATTCAGAATTTTGCTAACTTGTCATTCTCCTTACAGTGCTTTTGACATTTTGGGTTTCTTTTTATCCTGGCTGTGTTTCTGCTAAACAGTGTTTTTCCAAATTTTTTGCATTGCAGGGAAATGGATGCTATTTATGAAGGTTTTATCAGCACCTTTTTGCGTGTTTTTACCTAAAAATGGCTCTGAGGACTTGTGTCTCTTTGAAAACTGTCTATTCATAAAGTAAATGCAATTATCCAGGAAAGGTTTCAGTGTGGGTGTGTAGTCCTGCCATTTCAGAATTCTACAGATTGGTTTTATTTTGAGCAATGTGCTGCAATTAAAGAGAACATTGATGGAAATGAAACCTTTGGGAATGTATTCCTTCCATAACTATAGTCTGAAACAGCTGCATGCCACTTTACAGGGACAGGTAGGGAATGTGCCATGTTGGAAACAGCATTGCAGTTCTCCAAAGGAACAAAATGAAAGTAGTGGTTGTGTTAATAATGACTCATGCTTGCACAGCACATTGCATCTGGAGACTGCAAAAGCTGTTTCTGACATACATAGACAGTGCTTGCTTTACCTATTGGCAAAATGTAGCCACCTTTGCAGAGAAATGTGGTGAATAGCTCCAGGAGAAGAGCAAAACATGGGGAACTGTTCCAGGACCAGGCTCTAAGGTTCACAGCCTATTTTATGACTCAGAGCTGTATGATGAATATTTGATTCCCAAGCATTTCTAAACAAGGAAAAGGGTTTATACTGAGAGTTAGCTGATGAGTTAATTAACATTTGGTTAAAGATACTAGTCAGTCTAGCGCCTTTAGCTTTTATTTGGAATTTGTTGCTCTTCACTCACTAAACTCCAAGTAGATAATGTCTCTGAAGTCTAGGTTTATAGTAAGCAAGTTTTCATGGCATGTAAAATGCAATTTTTGCGGGTTTACACCTTTATTTTTAGGTACAATCATTCTGAAATCTATCTGAATTGTGAAATCTGAAAATAATGCCAGTGTTAGCTGTGAAGGGGAAGAGGGCTAATAAACCAAACTAGAGCTCATCAGTGTGTCCTGAAAGCATGTGCATTGGAGGCATGAGAGGCCACTCACCTGTTTGTGTGTTCTGCAGCACATGTTTGTTCTTCGAGAGCGGCCCGAAACAGTGTTAATAGATCTGATTCAGAGAACAAAGGATGCGGTGAGAGAACTGGACAACCTGCAGTATCGTAAAATGAAGAAGCTCCTCTTCCAGGAGGCCCACAATGGCCCTGCAGTGGAAACACAGGAAGAGGAGGAGGTGAGAGAAATCTGGGTTTCATCACTGAACCAGAGAAAACGAGACTGTCATTTAAATAACCACAATTCAGATATTGCTGAAACGAAGGGAGGCTGTTTACACACCTGGCTGTAAACACTGTCTCCCTCTTTGTGATTGGAATAAAGCTACCTCAAGGCACAAACAAGGACAAACAGGGTAGATGCCTGGTGCTGGCAAGAAGCTGTGCCATGTGTTCATGCTTGAACAGTCAGCTTCCAGTCTTGTAAATCCTTGCTTTCTTTGCCTGTTTATGAGGCTTCATGAGGACTCTTTAGCAACTGCAGTTAACCCTCTGTTTTGACCATATGTACTGAGAATGTTGTTCTAAATCTAAGGCACAGAGATTTGTACTTGATTTGTTAGAAAAGAAAAACAGGTCATCAGAGAACTTGGTTTCTCTTTCTTGGATTGAGTGCTGCAGTCATCATGCAGAGACAGAGACTGAATTCCAGTTCTCTTGTATAGAAAGGAACCTGCAAGGTGCAGGATCCCAGCTGAGCACTCAGGTGATGCCAGTGTCACAGCAATTTCTGGTGACATGCTGTGGCTGATACATGATAGAGTTCAGCTTGCTGACAGGCTCACTGTTGAAAAGAATCTGACATCAGCCAGTTAATCTTGACAAGGCTGACTCTTTCTCTCCCCAGCATCCCACAAGAAAAACGTTTCATGGCAATGCCTGGAGGGTGGAAAGTGCCATGACATGGCAGGTGGATGCCTTTAGAGAGAAATGAAATTAACATTCCATTTGGTAATGTCCACAGGTACCACTGGCATGGGTTTGAATTTTCTTTCCAATTCCTTTCTCCTAGGAACAAGATCATGGTGTGGGCAGGACGGGAACAGTGAACAGTGTGGGAAGTAATCAGTCCATTCCTAGTATGTCTATCAGTGCCAGTAGCCAAAGCAGTAGTGTTAACAGTCTTCCAGATGCCTCGGATGATAAGAGCGAGCTGGATATGATGGAGGGGGACCACACCGTGATGTCAAATAGCTCTGTCATTCACCTAAAGCCGGTATGCTCTGGGTTCTTACTGGGGAACTTCAAAGGTGTAAAGTGGGAGAGAATTTGGTTGGCACAAAGTCAGCTCTTCCCATTCCCAAGTCATTATCTGCAGTTTATATTATTGTGCCCCAAATATATATATATATATATATGAATGTGCACTGGAGATTTGGGAAGTGGCTGTGAAGATTGTTTATTTTTGTTAATTCACTAATAATTATTTTACTTATGGAATTGTTTCAGAAGCAATTTGCTTTATCAGGAGGAGTTGGAATGGGAGGTGGCAAATAGGTTTGTTTGGTGGATACCCTTTACATGCATACTACTGCCTTGTGGGACAACAGGATGTTTGAGTTCCCCTTTTTACCTCCTCATTAAAGAATTCTTAAAGTCAGGACCTACAGTAGAAGCTGAAATCAGTTCTGCAGCACCCAGCTTCTCAGCATTTGATTTGAATATTTTGTTAATAATAAAGTGTTGGGGAAACAAAATGCAGCAGAAACCACTTCCCTGCTTTCCTCCTGCCAGATGAAGGGTGGGCTGGGGAGTGCCCTCTGAGCTGGGCTGCACTTGCCATGGAGGGGTTATCACTCATTTGCTCAAAGCACTACCGTTTCCATGGCTAATGATAGGTGTGGCTAGAATGTCTTGTTCTTTGCCCAGATATGCAACAAAGACACAGGTATTTCCTCAGGGAGTTAATTAGTATATCATATCTAACTAGTAATCGCTCTGTGATGAATGACAAACTCAAAATAAGAATGTGGAATACACCATGACAAATTTTAGAATTTGCTTTGAGGTGTTTCTGCAGTGGGTGTAATGAAAATCTTCCTCTGTCTTTCAGAGTTACAAAGATGTTGTTTTTATCTTTCAGATTTGATAATATCTACTTTATAGCTTTTACATTTTGTTGAAGTAAACTGTTTAACTCTGTTTTCCTTTTTTTTCTCATTTTCAGCTTAAATTAATTTTCCTCTTAGTAATAAAAATTCACTATGAAATTTCTGAAAGCAAAGGTCATAGATCAGAACTCCTTTTGCAGTATATGCTTTCATTGGCAGGAGGACCTTTCAGGGCTGATGAATGTAAAAAGCTTTTTTCTTCCTTTTAAAATAAAAAGACCGAAATTAAAAATCTTTATTAACACAATTTCTCTTTATTCTCTGACATTAATATTTGCTGATAAGGAGGAAGAGAACTACAGAGAGGAGTCAGATCCTCGGACAAGGGCATCAGAACCCCAGTCTCCTCCCCAAGTATCTCGCCACAAGTCTCATTATCGCAACCGGGAACACTTTGCTACCATACGCACAGCCTCGCTGGTACGTGGAGGGCTGGGCTGGGGAGAGCTCTGCAGGAGGGGATGCTGTGAACACAGCTCTGCAACTTCTCAGGGCTTTCACAGTATCACCAGAATATGAGTTATCTTAATTGACTGAGATGCTGTCACAGAAATAATTTAGCGTCGGTTAATAAAAGCTTCATTGAGATACCTGGGCAAATTTAGTTTGTATATATTAAATAGTCCCAAATCCAGAGTAGAGTATAGGAAACCATTTATAATAATAAGCTGGTTTTTATTTTCATGTGCATATTATGAATATTTGTGTGTGTGTGTAGGTATTCACGCTCATTGTAAAAGGCCATTATTTAGTACCAGCTTTATAACAATTGTACTGTTTTTCTGCTGGCACCCATGTGAGCTTATCTCCTACAGCAGAATTGAGTTTTTAATCTGCTCTGCTGCCATTAGGATGTGTGCTTTTCTTTACAACAAAATCATATTTCTTAACTGAACTGTTCTCTTTTGTGGTTTAAAGACTGTTGAAAAGCAGATTAAGCAGCATTAACTTCCTCTGGCCTGATGTGGTTTTCTCTTCCTAGGTGACAAGGCAAATGCAGGAACATGAGCAAGACTCTGAGCTCCGAGAGCAGATGTCTGGCTATAAACGTATGAGAAGGCAGCACCAGAAGCAACTGATGGCATTAGAGAATAAACTGAAGGCAGAGATGGACGAGCACCGCCTCAGGTTGGACAAAGATCTCGAAACACAGCGTAACAATTTTGCTGCAGAAATGGAAAAGCTAATTAAAAAGCACCAAGCAGCCATGGAAAAAGAGGTAGGAGGTTGTGGTTTATCAGACCAACCCATGTTTGTTAATTACGTTAAATTGTCCACTTCACCTCACTGATGCAGAGATGACAGTGTGGACTCTGAGATGTCTTGTTTTCAGGAGCCAAGAAAATTGCTAATTAGAAAAAGGTTAATACATCACCTCCTTACACTAAGGAGTTATGTAACTGAAGGAAAGGTATGTCCTTCATGGCAGTGGGTTACACTGAATGTTAGAATCCTGACCCCAGAAAAAACACTGTGAGGATTTCCTCTCTCTTGCCATGTCTGTGCTGTCAATAATTGCCTGCCATTGAGTGTTGTGGAGGCAGATTAGCCTGCGGAGAAATGTGCCAGCTACCCTTAAATGTTCACTGTCTAGTTGTGTATGGATATGGGGGGGTTACACTTTTAAATAATTGATAATGAAGTGGTGCTGCCTACAGCAATTATTATCGATTTTTGTTCATCTATGATCTCTCAGTGGAAGGCTGAGGATATAGTTTATCATAACGTTTTGACTTTGTTAGGCAAGATTAGCTGAACAGTAGGGCTGAGGGAATGTGGCACTGGAGGAGGACTCTGCTGGGTGCCTTGATGGGATGGGGAATGAGGAGAGAGTGAGGACATGCTTCTCTGACTTGGGCATGTCCAGAGGCATGGTGAATATTGTGGTGCCTACCGTGAGTTCTGGGTCTTGAGGCTGAAACTACACACGAGCTGTAATCCATTGGGACTCAGACTGACTTGCTGCTGGATTTGCTGTAGGCTAAAGTGATGGCCAATGAAGAAAAGAAGTTTCAACAGCATATTCAGGCCCAACAGAAAAAAGAATTGAACAGTTTCCTGGAGTCCCAGAAGAGAGAATATAAACTCCGTAAAGAGCAGCTGAAAGAGGTAACTCATCTCCAATGAGAAATGTGTGATACAGTGTGAGAGTGGTGAACTTGTGAAAATAAATATCACTGTGCACCACAGATCTTCCATAGGGTTGCAGTGAGTTCTGCATTTCATCAGCAGAGTCTTTTATGTACTGTATTTGTTTCATATTTTTGACCTTTGAGTAAGAGAATTTAGTTAGTTAGTTATTGGTACCTGTATATCTGGTGAAAGTACAAGCCTCTCCATTGTTTAATACTGCTTTTAGCCAGAAACATGCAAATCTGGCAATCCTTAGCAATGAAAAAAGGTAGTTTATGAAAGGCCGTGAAGATTTTTCTCATATGTTGTTGTTGCAGGTATTGGCCATTCCCTGCAGCAGTTAGTGAAGTTTCTTATCACTTAATGACATTCCTGTACAGGAGCAAGAAAACAGAGCAGTAAAGATGATCTGCATTTTTTGTAAGGAGAGTACCTATAAATCACTAATAATTTTAATGGAGAAAGCTGTGTAAGCATTTAATAATCACTGCATTTTAGTGAAAATCAAGATCTCTGTGCAATGCATAGAAACTGTAGAATCAAATTTCGTGATTCTTTTTGTGAGTGAATCCATAAGCACTATAAATAATTTTTTTGAAAGAACCATTTAATGTCCCACCGTCAGCTTGTGTGACACAACTTTGGAACTTGCTCCAAAGGGAAGTATTCCCAAACATAGGCATTTCCCAGGAGAAAAAAAGAGGCTAAAGAGCAGCAGAGCCAAGAAAGATCTAACAAAAACTACGGTAGCGTGGGCTCTTTATAATAACATAGAATCTTTTTCTAAGTGGGCAGTAGATCACAGAGCACCAAGAAACACTGATGAAATACAGAGGAGTTCTGTCTCATACTTCAGTGGAAATGTATCACAACAAGTCTTAATTATTGCATGGGCATCTCTAGTATGCAATTCAAGCAAGCAGAGTCTTTTGCCAAGGATACTTTAAGCTGTGTAGTACAAATGTAGAAACTCCAAGATTTATCTGTGAAGTTCTTCACATTGTTTTTGTGAATTATGGTATCTCAATGAGCAGCTCTGCCTTGATGAGTTACTGCAAAATGGGTATGTGCTCTGGTCAAGCAAGACACAAAAAATTTTCTGATGTGCTTCGTGTGGCTGGAGTTCTGTTTGAACAACAGGACATCAATTCTTTCCTTCTGCCTGTCCTTTGGGAGCCTGTAAAAATGTTTACCAGGCAGTATGGCAGTACCTCCAAGTGTTTTCAGTGGCAACCCTTCATTTTAACATTTGCAGCTAATATATAGGTCTGGAAACTGGACACAAACCAGTATTTTGGACAGTGCAAAAAAAAAGAAAAAAAAAACCAAACTGTAGTTGAATCTTTTCCACTGTGATTTGTCTCCTAGTATTTCCTTAATGCTTCTTAAGTGATGTGATGCATTTTGAAGAGGCTGAGATGGCACCAACCTTGAGAAAAGAGGATAGAACATAGTTCCGTAGTTTACTAGTCAGGTCTGTCCAGTTCATGGCCAAGGAACTTAATGTAACTATTCCACAATTAATTACCTTGCCTTTATCAGGAGCTGAATGAAAACCAGAGCACTCCAAAGAAGGAGAAGCAGGAGTGGCTCTCCAAGCAGAAGGAGAACATCCAGCATTTCCAGGCAGAAGAAGAGGCCAACTTACTGAGGCGTCAGAGGCAGTACTTGGAGCTGGAGTGTCGCCGCTTCAAGAGACGGATGCTCCTGGGCCGCCACAACCTGGAGCAGGACCTGGTTCGGGAGGTAAGGGAGCAGGCAGGGCTGAGGCCTGGATGCACCTGTGTGAAGTGCATCTCACAAGAGCACCTGCAGTCCAGCTCAAATCAACCAGAAGTGTTCATTATCACATCCAAAGTGTTTTGGTAGAAGAGTGGTTGGATGCTTTGCAGTGCCATCTGCTAGTCCCTGTGGCATCTGGTGTACAGGTTAACGCACTGTTGCAGGAGAATTACAAGGTCCAAAAAATCATCAGACAGAACAGTTAACAGCAAATGCTTACTGCAAATCCTGTTGAGCATCTAGAACAGGAAGAAGAAAAGTGAAATGAGGAAGGAAAAATTACCGGTGGCGTTGCTGTCTGCTGCTGATAAGACCAAGAAACTGTGGTCTATCCTCAGATGCCTTGGAAAGAGAAATGCCCTTGTGAACAAAATGAAATGTCACTTTGTCAACGGAAATCCAAGTAAGTACAAAGGACCTAATAATTCCCTCTGTCCTCCTGCTAGGAGCTAAACAAAAGGCAGACACAGAAGGACCTGGAGCATGCCATGCTGCTGCGTCAGCACGAGTCCATGCAGGAGCTGGAGTTCCGCCACCTCAGCACCATCCAGAAGATGCGCTGCGAGCTGATCCGGCTCCAGCACCAGACCGAGCTCACCAACCAGCTGGAGTACAACAAGCGCCGGGAGCGGGAGCTGCGGCGCAAGCACGTCATGGAGGTCCGGCAGCAGCCCAAGAGCCTGAAGGTACTGAGGGACTAGGAACTCCTGAGGTACTAGGGGATGTAGGAACTCCTGAGGTATTAAGGGATTAGGAACTCCAGAGGTACTACGGGATGTGGGAACTTTGGAGGCACAAAGGGATGTGGGAACTCCGGGGGTACTAAGGGATGTAGGAGCTCCAGAGGCACTAAGGGATGTAGGAGCTCCAGAGGCACTAAGGGATGTAGGAGCTCCAGAGGCACTGAGGGGTGTAGGAACTCTGGTTCGTGCTGGTTGTAGTGGTAAAGTGGTCCATGGAAAAGTGGTCCATTACAGCCTGTTTGCAGTACAGGGCCAAGATGATTTGAAGCTCGTTAACTTTAAGCTGTGGTGATCGGGGTTACAGGGTATTGAAGGCAGGCCACAGCAGCACTAGTCCCTCCTTTTCTTTGAAGAGCTCTTCTCAGCAATGTCCCTTCCTTTCTGGGGTAGTTTAAAATGCATTTAATGTTCGCAGTATGCTTTTTTTTTCCCCCTCCTACACCATTTTCTGATCCTTCTCTCCCCCATAATACAAAAATAAAACTAGTATTTCTGTAATGAAGCAGTGTAATTTAAAAACAAAACCTAAAAGCTTTGTGTTGCTGTGTGCATCAAAATGAACTTCACTCTCAGTCTTGGCTAATTCACCTGATTAGTGTTTTTATATTAAAGCTGATATGGTGGCAAGTGGGGAGGGGGGAAGAGAGAGACACCAGCCAAGTGTCCTCAGGAAGCTCCTGGCACTGACCTTTGCTGTGTCTTTCCTGGGTTTCTCATGCTGCCCTTGTAGCTGTGGTGGCTGACCAGAATTATGGGGCCTCTGTGATTGAGGCTTTTAGTGTTTTCATTTAAGCCTTCACTTCATCCAAAGAAGTCCAGTGGTTTATTCTGAAGTGTCTGAGAAGGGTGTATAAGGCCTTTCACAAAGCTGCCTGGTACATTTCCTTTGAGGAGGCAGAGTTCTTCTCTCCACCCAGTGTTCAGCTGTGCCAGTAACAAAATGAGTGTATGGCATACTGAGCATGGGGTTTCTTTGTTGTTCTGCATGTTTCCTCTTCATGATATTTTCCATCTGACTTAGTTTTCACCACCTGCAAGTTACCTTCTTACAGAGAAAATAACCAGCTTGAAAACAGAACTTCAGAAAAGAAAAAAATTATACCTGATCTGTCAATATTAGAATAATATTGAATAGTGAAAACCTGGCTTGTGTGAACAAGGGACCATCTGATCACTGTTGAGAATCTCCAAGGATATAGTGTATAAATAGCAGATGACTTCACAGGGAAGCTGTGCTGCACTCTTGAGCTGAATAAAACTGAAGCAGCTGTATTAGGTTGATCCTTCTGAGATTAGCATGAATGAGTTCTGCCTCCCCAAGGTGATGTGGTGCAAACACGAGTGGGCAGCATGTCTGTTCTCCTTCCCCAGCTGCTGTCAGGACAGCAGGATCTCTGGTACTTCTGTGCTGCAGGGGCTTGGCTGCCCTCTCACCTCCTCCAACCCCTTCCCTTTTCCAGGGAGGACAGAGCTGGATCATTTTGCAGGGTGCATGGAAAGCTTGCACTTTGCTTTGCATGGCTGTTCTGTGATTAGTGAAGGATTTCAGGCTTGAGCTGTCAATCCTGCACCTCTGTGTACATGCAGTGCTAACAGCACAGCCCATGGACAACCGTTGGGTCTGTAGCACAATCGCCTCTTTATCGAGGCTGTTCTCTAGCATTAACTCCTTCTCCTGCTTCTGACTAATGCAGGCAAGTATTCTTAATTGAATAGATAATTCGACCATTTGTTCAGTTTCTCTCCCCAGCAGCAGTTTTCCCTCAAGGGCACATTTCAGGCTTTCCCTTTGTTATTTAGTGAGGCCCTTTGTCCTGGAAGCAGGTTTTTAACGGTCAGTGTCTGTTCTATGACAGCACCAGAAGGACCCATAACTAGAATTCACCCTTCAGTGAAAACGGCTGTTATTATTTCGAGTGTGTTAATTGTGATGCAAATACCCTCTTGATGGTATTTCACAATACTAGGTCAAAATGATCTTGTCAGAAGTCTGACTGGAAATCTTACCCCTCCCTTCTGTTTCCTGTTGTTAAAGCCTTTGGATTGGGAAGCCTGTAAACAGTCTTGTGTCCAAGCAAGACTTCACAGAAAATGAGGACAAAATACATTGATAGTGTTTTGCTGTGACCAGGTCCCTGATGGGAATGTGTAACCTGCTGACACTTCCCTTAAGGGCAGTGAGAAACAACCTTAAAGGTTTCCTGGAAGGAAATAACTTTCTGTGAAATTTAGAAAGGTTAAAAGTGATGCATTCCTCTTCATGATACATGTTTTGATTTGAATGAAACCCATCTTTGTCCTTTTCTCTGCATCAGGTTAGCAAAGTGTTATTGTTGTTTTATGCGGCAAAGTCTCCTTAGTCGGGTGTGTTGTTTGATCCCACTGCACTTTCTGAGGTGGCTGCAAGTGCTGTGCTTATCACCTGCCCTACTGAGCCCTGAGTTAATGCCAGGAGCAGGCAGTGGAGGGGCTGATGTGGCCATGCACAGAGATCTGCCTCACTGGTTCAGATCCCAGAGCTCTTCCAACTTACTCCAACAGTAATCTGGTCCTGTGCTCTGTTTGTGCTTGTAGTGCTTCAGGATTTGGCATGGTGCCTAACAATGGGAAGGCCCTCATGTCTGATTTTAGTGATTTGTGTTTATTTATTTATTCTTACCATGGTGAACTTGACCATCTGTCAGTTAACAGTCATCACTCATCACTCATCACTTCTTGATTTTGCTTTGTTAGTAGTATCCCTGCCAGTCGTCCCATAGAAAGATACAGAGGACTCCAGAACACCTTCCTTTTCAGGATCTTGAAACACTTAGTACATGTTAAACTTCACAGGCTGCTCTGAAGGCAGATAAAAGAAAAGAAATAATTTCTTCAAGGTCATACAGCAAAACTGGATCCCAATACCTTTTCCAGGATTGGTGTACCCCAACCCTATTGTAATCACAGATATGTCTCTGAACAATACAGAGTAAGCCTCCAGTGGGACTGGGAAATTGTTTTGTTTGCTAGACCAGCACAATACTACTGTTTTGTGGTGTACATTTTAAAGTATCTAGTCTTCTTTGGGTTTCTTTATGAAAACCAGGCTCTATCAAGGGTTAGAATACATCTTATATTCATCAAACCCTCAATGGAAAAAGCATTGTTCTTTTTTCCTGTCCTTTCCCATGCACCAGATCCACTTCTTTTCATAACATTCAGTGCTGTTCATATATATGTGCCATACAAGCACAGTCGTGTAAGTATGGCTTTTAGTGCTAATAAATATTAGTCCTGTCCCTCAAGAACTTTTCTTGAAAAGCAGCACCCAGGACTGGATCCAATCCAGTGACAAATGTGAGGCTCTTTGTGCAGAGACAGCTGTATTTAGGCTGGAGCTTTGTTATAAAAGTGTCTGTATTGTAATTGTTTCGCACAGTAGCAGTGTCAAAGCAGCTGCAGCAATAGTCATTGCCTCTTGTGTATTTTGCTTCCCTCCTTGCACTGTAGATGTTAATATACATTTGTGGATTCTTGAACTCATATCCTTAATGTAATCCTAAATATCCATTTGAATGGATATTTCGCTCATTTGAAACATGCTGGTTTTTTCTTTGTGTCCCCTCCATCTTTCCAGTCAAAAGAACTACAGATAAAGAAGCAGTTTCAGGATACATGCAAGATCCAAACCAGACAGTACAAAGCACTGAGAAACCATCTGCTGGAGACCACGCCAAAGAGTGAACATAAAGCTGTCCTCAAACGGCTCAAGGAGGAGCAGACCCGGAAGCTGGCTATCCTGGCTGAGCAGTATGATCACAGCATTAATGAAATGCTCTCTACACAAGCTGTGAGTCGCCTCCAAGGGACCCAGGGTTCCTCAGCCAAAGAGGGATGTTTGCATTTTAACCGCTCTGTATCCTGACAGTAGGCTTTCTGCTTCCTTGCTGCACACACCATTCCCTGCACACTCCTTCCTCTGTGTTCAGAAAGCTGAGCTCAAACGCAGAGGAAAGACCTACCACCCCTCCAGGCAGGCTGAAGCTGAAGCTGCTGTTGTAGAGATGCAAAGTGATGCATCTGTGTGGCCAGAGGACTGCTTTTGCATGAAATATGGCAACATAAACATCCCTGTTAGAGCATCATTACATAGTGTGCTACTGGCTGTTTTAACTCATTTAGATTTTGATTTGTTGATGATACCAACCCAAGCATGTGCCACTGGTGGAAGATGCTCATGGAGTCATGGAGGAGTCCACAGTTTTGACTGTAAATCTGAGGTCAAACTGTTGTGAAAGTTCTGTGATTCCTTCTTTAAGGAACGACCACATGAGCAATGCTTCAAATCCTTGCTACAGCTAAATGTGCACTTTCCTTTGCAATTCTTGCATACTGCATCGTGCTCACATCACTTTGTACACAAATTTAAGGCTGTGAGGCAGGGTAGCTGGCTTCATTTATGATGGGAAGGTTAAAAGTTCAGTATCATATTGCTTTTAGGTTTATTTCATTATATCCTTGTGCTCAAAGTCCTGCATTGGCAGGGCTATGGACTTAAGTCTCCTGGGTAGAGGTAATTGGTTAATCCAGTTGAACAGAGCAAGAGAGCTTCTCTTTGCCTGTAGCAAAAGGAGAGCTGAGGATGTTTGCACCTCCAGCAGTCTGGTCTCTGCAGTGTGGATCGTGGTTCCTGAGGCGCCACTGCTCATCAGCATCACTTGCACCAGTGCTGTGGGCTCACTGTCACCAGTCTTTGTCACTATAGGTCCTCTGTTCAGGGAAGCGAAGTACAATAGAGACCAATTGTGTTGCTAAGAAAACAATGTCCCAACCCATTCTCCCCCTCCCCGCCGTCCTCCCCTGGAGTGTCAGCAGTGGTTACCCCATGGTGAAACGTCTCTATTGTCTGTCCTTCCCAGCTGCGTTTGGATGAGGCACAGGAAGCAGAGTGCCAGGTTTTGAAGATGCAGCTGCAGCAAGAATTGGAGCTACTGAACGCATATCAGAGTAAAATCAAGATGCAGGCAGAGGCCCAGCATGATCGGGAGCTGCGTGATCTTGAGCAGAGGGTGTCCCTCCGCCGGGCCCTCCTGGAGCAGAAGGTAAAGTGGGCATGTGAGCATCCTAAGCACACTCCATATTTCAGATCTTAAATTCCACTTATCAGTGAAAGAGAAACTGCTCTTACTTTGCTGTATATAGTAACACAGATTATTTGGGTGTTTGTCTCTTTGGGGTTGAAAGCTCAGTGACACATAGACTAAACTTTCTGCCAGCTCAGCCCTCCTGTATGAGCAGCTGCTGGCTGGGATAGAGCTGCCTGAAGTGTGCCAGAGGGAGTTGTGCCTCTCTGGGCAGAAGGGAAAAGAGAACTGTTCTCTCTGGAGATTGGCTTCCCTGGCCCATCAGAGAGCAGACAGTAACAACCTAAAGCTGGGGGCTACAGTTTCCCTTTGAAATTAGGTGTCTTATGAGCAAACTCAAATAGCCAAAGCCACTGCTGCTCCCCAGAGCTCAGCTTGTAGTTGGCCAAGTGTGTTCAGGTGCTTCTTGTTTCAGTTTGTTTTTCTGTGCAGTGCCAGACATGTGTAGAATTTTGAGTGGCCTACACAGACCAAGGGAAGGGAAATGCACCAAAAACTGGTGAAAGGAAACACACTGTCAGTCTTCCTCCTGCAGTTGTTTTCCCTTTGGACTTGCTCCGTAGGTGTCAGCCATTGCCATTCACACAGCAGTTCCCAATTTAGCTCATTGGTGTGTATTAAATTAGGACAATTGCTCTGAGGCTCTTCACACTGAAATTCTTCCAGGCACTAATGGATGGATGCTGGGATAGTCCTCAGAGCACTGCTCCACCTCACGGCCAGCCAAGGCAGCACCCCAAAGGAGGCAGCACAGCCCTGTTGGGCTTTGGTCTTCTGCAAGGAGATAATTGCTCTCAGAAAATGATGGATGAGTTTTTGAAAGCAGAGTTCCTGTGTGTCACTCGTGTGCAGTAGCTGCCTTTAGACCCCACTGCTGGTAATTTTGGTCCCAGCTCCCAACACAGCCTGGCACGAGTATGGATTTATCTGGAGGTGCATTGCCCTCTGGTGGCATGAGCTGCTCGGGGAGGAAGTGCCACAGTGAGCCAGTGCTCCCTGCTCTGTGGGAGCAGAATGTGTTGCAGATAGTGTTAGAAGCTGCACTAAGGCCAGCAACTCAAAAAAGCCCACATCAACCAACAATGTTGTGGAAGTCTTCCATTATGTACCAGGATTGAAGTCTGTGCATGGAAAATCCCTGTGGAGGATTTGACATCAGTAACAGGGATAGGAAGCTTAGCAATACTATTTCACAGAGAGAAAAAATAGATTAATAATTTTCTATATGTTTGTGTCCTTAGAATAGCAAAAAAATGGATGGTGCTTCAGCTTTCATAGATGCCTGTGGTAGTGTATGTGCAGTCTTGGCACATGAAAATCACAAGTCATGCACCAGCAATGAGACCTTGGTGAGGTTCCAGTCTCTTGGCAGTGACTCAAGGGAAAACATGTGGGTCCAGGGGCAGACACGTTGTTCTTTTGCAGGGGTGTTTTTTGGGAGGAAAGGTGATGTTCTGTTTTTGTAAGAACTAAGAGTTGCCAGTGTTCTGGTGTGGGTCCCTCAGCGATGTCACCTGGTGTTTGCTGGCATGTGCTAACTGAAGCTGGCAGCCAGAGAAAGGGCAGGTATGTGCACAAGATGAATGTCTGCATTTATATGCACAAATAAATGTGTAGCCTGTGGCAAAGTCAGTCCTTGGTGTTCAATAATAAACCAGATTCCAGAAGTTAGTGTTTGCATAGAAATCTGCTTCCTTTTCAGCAGGCTGCTCTTTGCTTTTGGTGGTGCCCATCACCATAACTCACCAGAGATACATGTCATGTCCAGCCCTGGAGTAAAGAGGGAGTAGCCAAGCCCCATTGATGTGAAATGTTGTTTGTATTGCACCAGCAATGAGCATGTCCCAAGAGTGTCTTTAAAAGAGTTCAGATTTAGTCATTTCCTTCCCACATGCCTCAGACACTTCATTTTCTGAGTGGCTTGAGTGATGTCACTTTAACAAAGTGTCAGGCCTTTCAGTGAAATTCAGTTGCACCAAGTCCTGTGTGTTACACTGTCGCTGAAACTGAAAATGGTGACATGGTGAAGACCTTGGAAAGGGAGGATTCCACTTAGCTATCAGAACAGGAAAAAAACAAGCGGGGCATTTTAAAGAGCTAGTGTTAGAGAAGGCACCTTCTTCCTCTGCTGCCTTTGTGGCTATCAGCAGGAATGGGGAGCAGAGCTGCTCAGTGCAGAGTCTGTCACTCACCTAGAGTAACAGGCAAGTAGAAAAGGAGTTTCTGAAAGCCCCAAATGGCTCAGGAGATGACTCATGCTGGAGCAGATTGCTTCCTCAATTCCAGATGAAATTGCTTTGCATATTCCCTGACTCAGGCAAGAGAGTGCTTACAAGTACAAGGCTCTGCCTGGTGCCTTCAACACAGACCCAGATAACACCTCTTGGCCATGTTGCTGCTGACAGCAGGGAGATGGCAGTGAGCTGTGCTGAAAGTCCTGGCTGCTGCTTTTTCCCCATTTGGTCTTTTTCACTGAGGCAAAAAGAAGCTTTTTCAGTGCTGGCAAGAAAATAATGGCTTTTGGTTCTCCACCTGACTGCAAAGATTTCAATAAGAAAGGCTTCCATCCCTGTCTGATGAGTGTCAGGAGGCCATAGTCCGGTGTTTTCAGTACTTAGAGTGCTGATCCCAGCGCCCCTACCAAAGTAGTCTTGGAAACCAATTTGGAACAGTGTTATGGGGGAGAAATTTGAGTTGTCAGCTTGCATGTCATCTAGCTAATAATCTGCCACAAAACTCAAACAGCACTGCCTATGTCCTTCAACCACACACTCTGGAAAAAGTATCAGGGCATTGAAATATGAGGAAACCAAATTAGGAAAGGGCTAGATAGGAGATGATGAATGCATGAGCTAAGAAAATCTGGCCAGTGAACATTAGAGAGGAAGCTGAATGTGGGCTTGTGCATTGAATCCTGAAGAAAACAGCAGTCATCATCATAATCATCATCAGATTCAGCTACAAACAGCGAAGGTCACCGTAAGCTGTGCTGGCAGGCTGTACCTGAAGGTGCTTTCCCAATAGGCTTCTATGGAAGCTGTAGACCTTGCTGCATCTCAGAAGATTAATCTACGTCAGGCTGTTGGTATCAGAGCAAACTTTAGATTTGCATCCCTCAGATTTGTGTATTCACCAGGGAACAGGACTAGCAGCCTCCAGCTGGTGTTCACAATGCTTTGGCCTGTGTGGGTCTGTGGGATTTAAGCCTTCAAAAATTCACCCTTTTACAATCAGAACAGACTGCCAGTTTCCTGCACAATCACAGGGAGAAGGTCCCTCAGTAGCTGTTCCAGGTCCTCCAGAGGCTGTGCCTGTTGTGCTGCTACAGACTGTCTCTTTTTTTCCTTCCTAGATTGAGGAGGAGATGCTGGCGTTGCAGAACGAGCGCACCGAGCGGATACGAAGCCTGCTGGAGCGTCAAGCTCGCGAGATCGAAGCCTTTGACTCAGAGAGCATGAGGCTAGGTTTTAGTAATATGGTTCTTTCTAATCTCTCCCCCGAGGCGTTCAGCCACAGCTACCCGGGAGCTTCTGGCTGGTCCCACAATCCTACTGGGGGTGCAGGACCTCACTGGGGTCATCCCATGGGTGGCCCACCGCAAGCTTGGGGCCATCCAATGCAAGGTGGACCCCAGCCATGGGGTCACCCCTCGGGGCCCATGCAGGGGGTACCTCGAAGTAGTGCTATAGGGGTCCGCAACAGCCCCCAGGCTCTGAGGCGGACAGCTTCTGGGGGACGGACGGAGCAGGGCATGAGCAGGAGCACAAGTGTTACTTCACAAATATCCAATGGTTCACACATGTCTTATACATAACTTAAACAATAACTGAGGGTGGCAATTCCACTGGAGCTGTCTGCCAACAGAAACTGCCTACAGACACCAGCCCAGCAGCCTCCTCAGTGCGGTGCTGACGTGTGGAAGCTGGGTGCACATGGAATATTGTATTCATTTTGTAAAGCATTACGTTTTGTGTTTACTAACTGGGATGTCATAGTATTTGGCTGCAGGGTTTGGGGGGGGTGGTTTTTGATTTTTTGTTTTGTTGTTGGTTTTTTGTTTTGTTTATTTTTTTACTTTTTGGAGGGGTCTTGGGAGGGCGTCTGAGAGATATATGCAGTTAGTCAGAAGAGTTGGCTGGTGGTCATCACACTGACAGGACAGAAGGGCCTCAGACTGCCCTCATCATGCCATCCATGTAGGAAGTCTGAGGGAGAATGGAGACCTCCTCCCATGTCCATAAATTTCGATCTGCCACCCTGCAAAAACCAGGCGAGCTGCCTTTAAACCAACATCCAAGGGAGGAACAGCTGGATCTTCTGTTCCATTTTTATTTGTCATTCAATTGGATTAATTTTTAGGGTATTGCCTCTGCCAAGAGGCATTTTCAAAGAGTAGGTGAGGAAGAAAGTGAGAAGAGAGGCCAAGAGACACCAGGGCTCCACAGGGCCCTTCTACCCAAGTGCCCACTCCGTGTCGTGTAAGAAGTGATGTTCTCTCAGAAGGCACTGGTCAGCTTCCCGAGAACTCTGTAGGTAAACCTGTCTGGAGGGAACAGGCTAGGAATGTTGGAAATTGTCTATCTGCTTTGGCACTCCCTGACTGTGCTGCTGGTAGCTCAGATGAGGTTGGGCAGAGGAGCGTAAGTAATGCACTTGTACAGCTAATACTGTGACATCTCATTTTAGCTAAGCATCAGAATAATTCTTGGAGCCCAGCGTAGTCTTTTTTGCTCCATTCAGAAATGTTTAGAGTTTCAGCCAATCAGTCTCAAATGCCAGAGGTGTTCTGAAGGATGCCATAGTCACAAAATGCCATTGATCGGGTTTTTCATTATTACACTACATCCACCAATTTATTACCTTTTTGGCTTGTTGCAATTTCCTGTTTACATGTAGCGTGTAGCCAACTGTTGAAATGTTTAGTTGCCATGGTGTACCAGGAGGAGCTGAGCCAATGACTCTTTCCCAGCTGATGACTAACCCACATCACCACTGTAGATCTTGCTGCATGTGAGGCTCCTTTTTTATTATTTTCATTGCTGCAATACTTCACAACTTTTTACAGTCCCTTGAGATGCTGTGATATTTTGGCAGCATGAGAGAAGGCACTACTTCCAGAGGGCTCATTGGAGCTGCTGTACTACTGAAAGGAAGCAAAGGTGGTTGTGAAATCCATACAGTGATAAAAGGTCAGGGAGTCTCATAACTGAAGGACTTTGTGGCATTGTGTCATCCCTTAGTGCTGGGAACCAGAGATGCCCCCATGCTCTCGTGCCAGTGCCAGGACGGTCTGGGTCAGCCAGGACTGTGGGAAGAACAGGTAGATGAAGTTTGGTTTCAGGCAAAGATTTCTGTCTTGGGGACTGACCAGCCAGGGTTCTTTGTAAATGTTTTCCCTTGCACACTAATCATCTTGAAGAAAACACTAGCTGCTAACTCTAGGATTTGCCTTTAATATGTTTATAGGGCTCAAAAGCGAGGTTTTCCGAATGTGTTTGTCCACGTGACATATTTATATAGTAAATAGTGTCTCGCTGCTGTTCAGTCCTCGACAGGGCGGCGTTCTTTCATTAGCTAAATTAACATCCACTCCCAATCCTTAACTCTCTGCCAGTGCCCAGTGAATCCAGCTGGGATTTCTAGCTTCTTGACATAGCGTATCACTCTAACTGAAGATGGAAACTCTACCAAAACGTGTTTGAGCAGCCCCTTAGTAAGGAGTTTTGTAGTACTAACAGTTGACAGAAGCCTGGGATGAGGTGTGGGTCCCATGGAGGTGCCTCTGGATGCTCCTGGGGGCAAGTGGTGACTGTGAATTGTCCTGTCCTTTCCTCTGCTATGTTTTTATGTGGAATTGGATGTTTTGGGGTCACTCTTTTGCATTGCAGTGTCGTTGGAATGCAGCAAAACTCATTTAGGAAAGGTACCTGTGTTTTCCTAGGTTTGGAAGGAGAGACAAAACCAAAATGAAAGGCCAAAGTTTTATTGGGGTTCACCATGTGAGTGTGGAGGGTGTGCCCAGAGCATGGTGCTAACACAGCATTTTGAGTTCAGCTCCTCTACCCCAAACAGCAGCAGCTACAGTGGAGACAGGCTATACCTGCAAGTTCAGTGGGTTCATTCTTCTGCTTCTGTTATGGTTTGAATTTGGTCAAAGTCTCTGGCTTAAATTGAGCTACTTCAACAGAATTCTCTCAACACATCTCTTTGTGTAATGTCAAGCATGACTGAATGCTGAATCCAAATGATGGCTATCCCATATTGGCTTTTTTGTATTCAAAAAGAATTGTGTAGTAACCATTTTTACATGTATATCATGTGCAGACCTGGACTATTCCAACAAGTTAATATTTTAATTAAAATAGTTTGCAAAAACTGATTCAGATCAACTGGTCTAAATGTGTGTGTCCCTGTGTGTACGTGGGGGAAGAAAAGCTGTCCCAAAACTGCCTGGTCTCAAGAGGAAGCACCTCATTACACAGCTGTAGCCAGAGGAACTCAGGGTCAGGCTGTGCCTTGGAGGTATTTGAGGAGGCCCTTGGTGTTGAGAATTTTAATGTATCTCAGGTTTATTTCTGAGATACATGAACAACTGTGCAGTAGAGAGATGCAAACACTCTCTGAATCAGTTTGCAAACTCTTATTTTTAAAAGTGTTTTAAAAAGTGAGGCCAGTTGCTCCATGTTGTGCTCATTGCAGTCATGCCCTAACTTTGGTTTTAAAATTACTGTAATCTGTAAATTGTGGAAACTACTCCAGTACCTCAGCAAAGATGTTTTCTTGCATCTCTTACGTTCATATTTAACACTGGGGAACTCTTCTGTGTGGACTACTTTGCCAACTTTATTGCGGTATGTTCAAATCACCAGCTTGACCCCTGAAATCTCTTTTCTGTAGTTATTTTTCTCTCCCCTTTTCAAAAACCTGAAGTTCTGGTGTAGCTTAGCCCAGAGATGGAAAAAAAGAGTAGCCAGCTTTTTTATCTCTTTCTGATTCAAATTTCCTTTGATTTTATTTAAAATCAGTGAAAGGGACCACATTTTCCTTGTTTTCCCTGGTCCCAGGGAGCCAGCAGCCACCTCTCCCTTCCACTTTAAACATTACCTACTTTCTTCCTTGGATGCAGCACTGAAATGGAGGCCACAGCTCTGTTTCACCTGCATTCCCTCCAAGCCTATGAGCTTCAAAGAGGTTGAACAGCTGAATACCTGGTGTGATACCAAACTTTCCACAGAAAAATTCCCTGCAGCCATTACTTGCCTGGCTTGGGGCCAGGCTGGCATCGCTCTGTGTCCCACCCAGCCCTCCCTCACTGGAAGAACGGGCACTGCACACTCGCTGTGACCTGCACAAGGGTGCAGCCAGGGTGTTCCTGGGGCCATGCTGTTCTTTAAACCGCCTCGCCTCCAGGCTCCCAGCCCTCAACCCTGCTTACGTGCCATTTCTTGAGAGGCAATAAATCCTATCGTACCACTGTCTACCATTACTCTGTTGAATACGCACATCTCTCTGGATATATATATGGTATCTCATTTGTATATATTTATATACTCTGTATGTACGTGTGTGTGGGTATAGGTGCACACACACCTCATGCTGTGCATTTCTGTCAGGGCACTTCAGTTCTGCTGTTCTTTAGCGCTCCTGTTTGTGAGCAAAAGCAGCCCCTCAGCAGGGCTCTCGGGGCGAGGGCACAGACGTGGCACAGGCTGTGCTAAGGCTGATCCCTTGCTGAAGTGCAGCCCTGCTAATTGCAGCTTGCTTTTTCTGGGGCATGAGAGGGTAGGTAGCTGCTGCGGGTGTGCTGTGAAGGAGAGGAGGGAACCAGAAAGTCAGAAGGCAGCGGAGAAGAAAACAAGATGGTTTAGCGATAGGCAAGCAGTGAAGGCAATGTAGGGATCTGCTGGGGAGGCGGCGAGTGGGCCGGTGAAGTGCTCAGCAGGCTGAGCTCAGAGTCCCCAGCTGCGTCTCGCCACGAGAGATCACAAGCCTGGCACGGTCTTGGCTCGCTGCACCGGCACTGGCTTTTGGCATTGCTGAGGTGGAGCCGCCGCTAGCTCCGAACACTGACTGCCTTGGTGTGTGTCTGATACCTGGAGGTTCTTAGGTTGTGCGGAGGGGCAAAAGAGAAGCTAAATTGGAAGATTTAAAGTACACGTGTGTGTATGGTCTATACATCCATATATACACACAGAGATGCTCTTGGTCCATTCTTTATTCTGCTTAGGCCTGTGTGCTTCATCACTCAAGTCCAGCCAGCAGCAGACAGCCTCGTTCTCTCCTGGGTGCTTGCTCTGCAGTTCTAGTGAAGCTTGCCCTGGTCTTTTTTATAGTAGAGGGGCAAGTGGCATGCTGGACACCACCAGCTCCTCAAGCTGTGAAGACCCTTCTGACCTTTTCCTTTGTCCTCTACAGACCCCATCTTAGGAAGGCACTGACAGTTCAGGGGATAAGCGGTTCTCGCATGTGTCAGGTCACGCATTTCCCCCTAGGACACCTCTCTAGCTCAGCAGAATGCCAGCCCTGGGCTCTCTTTGTGCTACCAGAGAATTAAGAGGCAATATTTCCCCTGTCCCTTTTGGAAAGTCTCTTGCAAGTTTTTTTAGGAGAGACTCAGGTTTGTTGGGTCATTCTTACCCTTTCCCAAGGAGTAGTGTTGTTTTTAGCTGTACTCCTGCCTGTAGGACATTCCCACCCCAGTGCTGGCCCGCAGTGAGCCCAGAGCCATGTGCCAAGGATAGAGGAGTAGTGGATACCCAGGCAGGGATGCTGGTCACTGTCCCTCTGCTGTGGTTGTTTGAGTTTGCACTTTTACGAATTGATTGAGCCGGAGTCTTTTGAGAAATATACATAAAGCGCTCTGGGGGGCGTTGGGGCTTGCTGTTTGCAGCCAGAAAATAAGAAAACGTGCTAGATCTAGTGGTTTTAGTGAACATCACCCCACCAAGGTTACCTGCCACCCCACGGCAGATAATCCAGGTTCCTGTTGCACAATGAGGTTCAGCCAACTGGGGCTGTGATGCTGCCTGCTGCATCCCTGCCCCCTTCTCCAGGGGAAGGAGAGCCCTTAGTCAGCTAGAGAAGGACTTAGTGTACTAAATCGGATTTGCCGGCAAACAAGCACCTTAACCACTGAGCTGTGGGTCTGGATACTTGCACTTCACCTGAAGGCTCCCTGGGCGGGAGAAGGCAGTTTGGTACATGACCATTGGCTCTGCACCTGCCTGGCATCCTCAAAACATCCTTAAGCCATGTCCTAGGGAAAATAAGACCCAAATATCAACTCCCGCTCTCATTGTTTTCTCTGAGTGCACACAGTGAGACCAGGAACCAGGAGGGCCGAGCGTTGCCCCCACAGATGTGAACAAACCCTGGGGGGAAACTTCCCTCCACCTTGCCCCTCCGGCCCCCTGCCCCGCTCCCCACCCTTGAGTACGGGTACCTCAGAACATGCACAGTTTGAATTTTCACTGACAATTAGTTTAATTATTGTCAGTGAAAAGAATTGTAATTATCTGTAAATATGTAGTTAACAAATTGACCTAGTTTCTGTATTTTTTAAGTTTTTGTACTAAAATTTATAGATACAGTATGTGCCAGCTAGCAAAAAGCTACTGTAATTGCCAGTCGTAGTTCAGCATGCACCTAATCCCCGAGACTTGTCCAGTGATGCTGTAAAAGGAATTTGTGCTTAAATATTGCGAGCTGGGGAGGCAAACAGCTGCTTGCCCAGGGCTTTCAGCCTCCAGCTGGGTTTTCCCTGATGGCTGTGTGGGATCTCCTTCCCTTGGGCATCCTGTGCCACACGGAGGGCAGTGCGAGGGACAGAGGGGTGGCTTCGAGCTTGCTCTGGAGCTGAACTCAACGGGAACCAAGTTCAGGTTCTTTGCTGCAGTTTAATACTGGCTTGTGACTATGTTTTTCAATCTCTCTAGAAATGATCTGTTTTTCCCCTTCCAACTGCTTTTGTCTTAAACCTGAGTTCATCTAAATCTACTGGAGGAAAAAAAAAACAAACAACAAAACAAAAAGACTTTGATTTGAGATCGTTGCCTGCTTTTAGTGCCAGGATCACACATTTCTATGGCAACTCTGAGCTCAGCGAGTGCAGAAATCAGTGCAGGGTTGTTGACAAGCTGAAGTCGGCGGCCGCTGCCTCTGCATGGCTCCGGCAGAGCCCGACCGTGGCTGGTGGCAGCTGCCAAGGCGAGTTTGGGGGTACACTGTGGTGGCTTGTGGGGGTCCTGGTGTCCCCACCCCTCTGCAGCTGGCTTGCCCTGCAAGACCCGCTGGTGGGTGAGGGGTGGGCTCCTAGGAATGGTCAGGATCTGTGCTCTGTGTCCTGTGGCAGAGGCAAGCCTGTGAGTCAATAGCTGTGCTGAGCATCCCGGGAAGCTGTGAGCAGAGGAGTTGGAGCGCCGGTGAGGCTGTGCTCTCCGGGTCTGGTTGTCATGAAGGTTGTAGGGAATGGGAGCTTGTTAAGGGTTCAAGGATCAGAGAAGGAGAGGCAGACGTGCGTGTACGGGTTTGGCTTTTGGCAGGCAAACCACCCGCTTCCTTTCTTCAGCTTTTCTTCCCTCCTAACCCCCCGCAGCTCTTCTCCCTGCTTGCTTGGAACAGGAACATTTTTTTTTTTTTTTTTTTACCTGCCTAGAAACGGCTAAAAGATGGGGGAGCAGCCCTGATGTAAATAATTAACGTTGCAAAGTGAAGTGTGTATAACATAAAAGGCTACAGCCCTTTGGTGACTTGTAAATGCTTTGAGAAGGTTGTGGTAAGACGTGGAGGGGCCAAGCGACCTGCCCGGCCCCGCAGCCATCGCTGCCCCACCGCCACCGCGGGGCCGGGGGGTCGGGACAGGATGGGGGGACACCCCAGGCCCTCGGCCATGGGACCCTCCCCTCGGTGTAGTGGATGGGAGGGTAGCGTAACGTGTGTAATACGGATAGGAGAAGCTGTGTGAGGTGTGTATAGTGTATATTTTTTAAAAATAGCTTGCTTGTGTTGTGAAGATTTTAAAGACAAACTTGAGAATTCTAGCCTAACTATTAACACAAGTTTAACATCAGTTACCCCACTGGGTTCAGAGCCTCTTGAATGTATATTCCTTTTTGTAACCTAAATGACCTATTCTTCTACCAGTCAGCCAGACATCCTATTTATATTTTTAATTTTATATATTACTTTCCATTTGTTTTCATTATTTCCAGCATGTTTCTGGGTTTGGGTTTTTTGTTTGGGGGGGGGGAGTTTCTTTTTGCACAAGAATTGTGTGAAGTCAAGGAAATGTTAACTCAGACCTGGTATTTTCCCAACTTGTTCCCTCTCCCCTTCCTCTCCTCCACCCCTGTTGTGTTTTTTTTTTTCTTTCTTCCACCAACAGTTTGGGATTTTTCTGGGCTGGGATGCAGCGGGTGGGAGGAGGGGATGGCTCTTTTCCATTTGCAGCTTTTGTGCAAATGCCAGGTCTTTTTGCCAGTCAACTAAAAACATGCTTCACTTGCTGGTTGCTTTAAAAAGGAAAAAAAAACAAAAAAACCTAAATAAAAAACAAAAATGTAACCTTATCAGTGCGATGTAGACCCCGGCGGGAGGAGGGGAAGTGCACACCTGTAGCCACACACCTCTGGCTTTGGCTGCAGAACAAAAGCAAACCTTTCCTGGTGAGGAGGTGACCACAGGGCAGCTGCTGCCCGAGCCCGTGGAGGGTTTGCTGGGCACAAAGCTCCGTGTGCAGCCGGGCTCGGGAGCGCCACGCCTTGGGCTCGCTCTTCCCTCTCGGAGACCGCCTGCTCGTGTGCACGAACCCAAGAGCTGCCTGCTGATGACAGCAAAGCTGTTGCTGCTTTTCCTCTCCTCCTCCTCCTCCTCCTTGCCCTTCTCTCCCCCTCCCCAAGGAGGTCCAGCTCCCCAACAAGAGCTCGCCCAGCGCCCGGCCCCAGCGCCACGGCCGTTTGTTCTGGGGCATCATCCAGGTATGGCCAACTGTGCCACAGAGCATTAGATAGAAAAAAACACACACATATCTGCTGTTTTACTATGAACACTGGTCTGAGGTTTCCAGGCTCAGCACCACGGTGATGGGCCACGAAGGATTTAACCAGGGGAATTAAACTCCTTCTTGCTTCCGTGTCTGGTAGCACCAGCTGGTATGAGTGAATCTACAGGTGTGCGTTTTCCTTCTTGTAGAAAATGCCACGAGCACTAACTGGTAAGGCTTAATGTACAGTATATTGTCAGTATTCTGGTATTCTTCTGGTTCAACATACATTATAGCTCATATATAACCTGTATTAATTGTATAGATTGTGCATTTAAAGCTGTTACCAAGTTGTCAGAAAATAAGAGAAGAGAAAAAAAAAATAAGGTCATATGTAATATTTTGTTTGTAAGTATCCTTTGTATCATAGCAAAGGAAATGTTAAAAAAAAAATCAACTGTAATAAAGTAATTTTAGTACACGGAGTGTCTGCCTGCCTTTGTGAGACCCTGCCCCAGGGAGGCTATCGAGTGTAGGACCTCTGCCAGGTGAACACGGGGGGCTCCACCGGGGGTCCCCCCCACCTGCGGGGCCGCGGCAGCCCCTTCCTCCTCTCCTCTGTCCGCAGAAACTCGCCCATGGCCCTGAAATACTCCAGCACGGCCTCGTGAGCCCAGCATCGCCCCGTTCCCCGCCGGGGGAAGCCGCAGTGCCCCCCGAGCGGGCTGAGCAGCAGGAAGAAGAAGGGGCTGCTGCGGAAGAGCTCCCGGGGCAGGCTGCGGGCCGGGGGGCCGCGCACGGGGTCATCGGCGCTGCACAGGCACAGCACCGGCACCGCCGCCTCGTCCGCATCCCGCAGCGGCTCGTTGCGCTCCCAGTAGCTCTCCCAGCTGGTGGGGCGGCTCCGAGTCCGGCAGAAGAGGGTTTCCTCCAGCTCCCGCAGCGAACGGCTGCCCAGGAGCCTGTCCATGTCCACCACCTCGGCCAGGGCCCCCGCGTACCTGCGGGGAGGGGGCGGTCGCCGTGGGCTTGGGGGTGCAGGGGTGCCACCGGGGGCTGGCGGCGACAGGGAATGTTGGCAGGGGCTGGGACATGCTGCAGTGAGGATGGAGGGTCATAGGGATGCCATTTGGAGCTGGGGGCTACAGGGATGCTGCCATGGGGGTGCCACCAGTTTGTGTGCCCACGGGCTGCTCGACAGTCCTGGCCCTGCATGCAGGGGAATAGGGGTGACCTCGACTGCCCCAAGCGCAGAGTGGCTTAGGAGGCCCATCCCAGCCCCTTGCCAGGGATCCTGGCGGGTCCCCACAGCTCAGCCCGGGTGCCATGACAACGGGAGACAGCCGGCACTCCCGTTTCGTTACCGTGACAGCAGCATTTGCAGCGGGAACTGGGAAATAGGGAGGGGGAAGACTCTCTGCTGTCCACCCCCCCGCCCAAAACCCCATCCCTGCAGTAAGCACTGTACCTCGTTGCACCCATCTGGGGTTTGCTGCAGCTTCACCTGTCACCTGTTTGCCCCTACGTTTTGGGGCTTGCCCGCATTTTTTGCCCCCCATCTGCCCACCTGCAGGGTGCCTTAGCCCCCACAAGCTCTCAGCACCACCCGGGGAAGTGCCCACTTGCTCAAGGCCTTGGCCCAGGGCAGTTTGTCTCCTGCCTCAGCCAGAGCTTGGTCCACTCGAGCCTGGCTGTGTTGGGCAATCGGGAACCCAAACCCCTTGGGAAGGGATGGAAGCAGTCACAGCCCCCTACCCAGCTGTGGATTGGCATCACAGTCCCCCCCAGGGCAAACGAGAGGGTCAGGGGCTGGGGACAAGAGGCAGTGCAGGGAGAGGGGCTAGGCCCACACACCCCTCAGGGTCCAAAACCACACAGGGGCTTCACCAACTCCCCCCAGGAGGGTGACAGATCTCCCAGCTCAGGAACCCCAAGATGTTGCCGCAGCCCCAGCCAGGCTGGGAACACATGCTGTGGCCCAGTTGGCCCCATGGCAGCCGGCTCCAGGCTGGTGTTCATTAACCAACATGTTTTGCTGCCCTCAGCACCTCTGCCCCTGCACTGGGGCTCCCGGTGCCGGCAGCCGCACCGACCCCATGCACACCCCAGGGATGACCGAGGGGTTCCCGAGCTACCCCCGTACACCTCCCCAAGCCCAAGGGGCTGCACTGACCTGCTCAATCCCTGCTTGAGGTGGAGGAGCAGCGGCCACTCGTAAAGCCAGGGCATCCCAGCCTCAAACCAGTCCCGGCCACGGAAGATGGGAGAGAGGCAGGCGGCGGCGACAAGGCGGCTGGAGGAGCCGCTCTCGCCCAGGTAGGCGAGCAGCAGCCCCGAGCCCGAGCCCTCGCTGACGGCCAGCAGAGAGGCAGAGGGGTGCCGGCACCGCAGGTAGGTGACAGCCTCCCGCAGGTCCCCGGGATCCCCGAAGGGCTGGAGCCGGGGGGTGGTGAGGGGGCAGCCGTTGTGGCCCCGGCGGTTGAAGATGACGGGGATGAAGCCCCGCTCCAGCGCCCGCAGCCCCAGCTGCAGCAGCCCCGCCGTCACCTTCCCGGCAGCGTTGGGGATGAGAAGCAGCACCGGGCTGGAAACGCTCCCCCCACCTCCCGCAGCCCCCCACGGCCCCACCAGCCAGTCCAGGGCCACCAGCCCAGCGTCGGGCATTTGCAGGAGCTCACGGGCCACCACCGGCTCCGGCTCAGGTGGCTGCAGGAGCTGCCACAGCATCTGGAGCTGGGGCCAGCGCGGCCACGGCCAGCGTCCCCCCCGCAGTGCTGCCGACCGCCCCAAGCTCCTCACCAGGTGCTGGGCCAGAGCCGAGGGCTTGCACAGCAGCCGGCAGTGCCCTGAGCCCTCCTCGGCCATGAAGGGGATCCCCTCCTCCTCTTCCTCCTCCTCCTCTCCCACGTCTCCAGGCACCTCCAGCCTCCCTGGCCAAAGGCACCAAGCCAGGAGGCCCAGCCCCACGAGCACGGCGGCTGCGGCCACCAAACCCTCCGGGGACAGCATGGAGGCGGCAGCAGCCCCAGCCGGCAGCCCCGGGTCCGCAAGACCGATGGCGGGGCCGCGCTGGGAAAGCCCAGCCCCGGGGCTGGGCAAACAGCAGGGCTGTGCCGGGGATGGCGTGAGCAGCCGCCAGCAGGGCCAAGGGGACTGGGTGAAACGGGAGGGACACGTGGCCAAGCCCTGCCCGGAGCCGGAGGGGTTGAACCCCCGCAGCCACCGACCCTCCATGGGCGCAGGAGCCGGGGGCCGGGCGCCCGTGCAATGCTCACACCTTTATTGATACAAATGTACAAGGACACATCTTACAGTGGGGAGTGCGGCCCCGGCACGGGGCGCGACACCCGGGGAGGGGTTCAGGACGCCCGGGGGAGGGGGGGCGCCCCAGTCCAGTGTAATGCCGTGGGTGGTCTCGGGGCCACCCAGAGAGGGGTTTTGTGGGGGGTGGGGGTACAAGGCCACCGCCGCCACGGACAGCTACAGAGCCTATGTACAGGATAAGTTAGGCGCGTGCCACGGGGGCGCGGGGGCTGTACAGGGGGACGCAGGCACCCGCCCCGCAGGCTGAGCACCAGCTCCTTGATGGCGCGGGGGGCACGAGGAACCCCGCACTCCGGCTCCCCAAAAAAGGCCACTTGCAGCCACGCTCGCCCCAGGTGCCGGCTGCTGCCGGAGGGAGGGGGGAACACAGAGAGTGCAGGGCCCTGGGGACACGGGGGGACGCGGGCTGGCGCTCACTGCTTCTTCTCACGAGTGGTGATGGTGACCAGCTGCTTGGCGGCCTTGGCGATGTCGTAGGCACACTGGATGACCTGCTGGGTCAGGAGCTGGTAGTCCACGGTGGCGCCGGGCTCGGGGGGCACGGTCTTGCGGCACTCGCTCTGCAGCCGGTAGGCGCTGGTGTTGAGCAGCCGCAGGGAGCTCCGCACCGTCTCCAGTGCTGGTTTCTGTGGCACAGCACAGGACCAGTGTCAGAACCTACGCTCAGGGGGCTACCAGTGCCTGGGGGGGACCACACCCATGCCAGGGACACACCGCTCCTCCTACCTTAGGGAAGAGTGATGCCATCTCTGTCACGGCTGAGTGGATCTTCTCTGAGCAGGGCACAAAGCTGGGGGCAAGGAGAAAGGGTGAGCAACGTGGAGGACAGCGGCTCCTGACCATGGAGGGTGACAAGGGCATGGCCCCACCCTTGGTCTGGGTGTCCAGAAGGACCCTGAGCCTGTGCCCCAGTCCCACCTGTCATGCTTGGACTCCTGTGCTGCCCGCAGCAGCTCCTGGATGTTCTTGGTGACCTGCTCAGTTTTGAGGATGACATCCTCCGTGCTGGGTAGGCCAGGGTCCAGCTCCCCGTCCAGCGGGTCCAGCTCATGGGGGAAATCCTCATCCTTGCTCAGGTCCACAAACCGCTTGCCATCCATACTGCAGGACCAACCAACCGCCCTGGGTTAGTATCAGCCCCCCATCCTTGTGTCCCCACGTACCCTGGTGCAGCCCCAGCCCCACCACTCACCTGACCAGAACCTCACCGCCCTGTGTGTTGTCATAGTCGCTGTCAGTGCCGCTGCCATGCCGGTCCAGCTTGCTCTGGAGGGGAGAGGAGCAGTGTCAAGCCCTGCCCAGCCCCATCCCCACACAGGGTCGGGAGTCTCCCCACCCCAAGAGTTGCTCCCCCTCCCTGATACGTCACCATGTGTCGGGCACCATCAGGCGGGCAGGAGAGCAGCGGGGAGGATGGAGGGAAGGGCACCGAGGAGGCAGATGGACCTTTCCGGATCTGGAGGGGGAAAAGAGGGGAAGCCCATGCTGAACAGGGTACAAAAGGGTGTGGAGCCGACCCCGGTGACGTGCAGGGGAGGACGAGCACAGGGGACACCACCACCCTGCATGCAGGAACATCACGGAGCTGCCATCCCTTGGGGAGGTCCCCGGCCTGACCCAGGGGGGTGCAGGGCGGTGGGGGACAGGACATCCCAAAGGCCACATCCTGGGCAGGCCACAGCCACCACGTCCCATGCAGGAGCCGCCCCCGCTGCGGCCCCCTTACCCGGTACACGCTGGCCGGGATGTGCATGGAGTACAGAGCCTCGTCCTCCACCTCCTGGCGACACACGAAAGGTTACGGCCCCGCGGGGACAGGACCCAGCACCCCGTGGCGCTGAGGGGACAGCTGCACCCCAAAACCCTCCCACACCCAGCCCAGCACACTCACGCTGGGGCTGAAGGGCTGGAGCCGTGTCACCAGCTCCTCCACCGGCTGCCCGAAGGGTTTCAGCGCCGAGCCCGGCTCGTACATGGAGAAGGCCTGGCGGTCCCGGCGGTGTGGGGGGGCCGTGCCTGGGGGGTGCCCGTGCTCCGGCCGCTCGCTGGGGGCCGGGGTGGGATGTGCAGGACCAGTCTGCTGCCGGATCTGCGTGTTCTCTGCCTGCAGCTTGTGGATCTGCAGCCAGGAGAAGGGGGAAGGCATCAGTGAGGAGTGGGGAGTACGCTGAGGAGGGGAGTCCCGCTGGCCCCACACCCACCTCACGCTGCAGCCGGCGCAGCTCATCGCTCAGGCTGTTGTTCACCTTCATCAGCTGCTGCACCTTGGCCTCAGAGGCAGCCAGAGCCTTCTTCACCTCCAGGTACTCCTGCAGCGTGATGGGGCCATCTGACAGGTCGGAGGAGTCCATGCTCTGCAGGGAGAGGAGCTCAGCACTAGGATCCCAGAGCTGGGGGTCTGGGTGGGGGTCCAGGCCAGCCCCGGGCTCACCCTGGCGCGGTTGTTGCGGGAGGCGTTGCGCAGCAGCTCCTGGTCCGTGTCCTCGTCTGAGGCGACGCTGTCGTAGTCGTGCTGGTCGTCCAGGTCGCTCTGGCTCCGCAGCGAGTAGTCGAGGGCGTCTGGGGGAGGGCAGGGTGAGTGCTGAGCACTGGGCAGGGGGAGTGCTCAGCCCCGCCTCGCTGCCCTCCCTGCCTCACCTGTGGGGCTGAGCAGACTCTTCCCTTGCTGCCGGCGCTTGGCTTCCCCAAGGATGTCGATCAGCAAGGTGGCAAACTCCCTGGCGTTGAACCTGGCCAGTTTCTGCCGGCCCTGGGGGCAGGAGGGGGAAAAAGGGGATGAGCAGGGGTCTGGGTGCACAGGGGGGTTGTGTGGCCCAGAGGGGGCCTCACCTGGTTGCGCGTGGCTGAGTACTCGGGGTTGACAGGGAGGAAGGGGACGGCGCTGCGCTCGGTCACCAGCGTGCTGTGGTTCTGCGTCGTCAGCCAGACTGCAGGAAGGCACCTGGTGTCAGACCGGGGGGACACAGGGCCCGGACCCCCCCGGACAAGCCGGCTGCAGGGCCCGGAGCCGGCAGGACGCAGGCGCGGGCGCAGGGCCAGCCCGCTGGGGCTGGGAGTGGAGCCTGGCCAGGCTGACGGGAATCGCCTCCCCCAGCCACCCAGCAGGGCTGGGGACCCCCCATAACCCCCTAAGAGGACCCCCCATGCTCTTCACCCTTGCAAGCACCAGCTCAGCACCCCCCAGCCAGTGGGAAGATTGTTTGACACGTCTGTTGGCACCCGCCCCGCCACAGAAACGGGACAGCCCCCACCCTGCCACCCCCCAGACCGGGGGCACCACCGCAGGCTGAGCCCCCATCCCTGGGGGATCCCGGCACCCACCTCCGGCAGCACCCCAGCCCTGGCACCCAGCGGCGGCCCCTCGCGCTGAGCAAACCTTCCCGGCCGGAGGAATGAAGAAGGAGGGGCCTGCGGTCCCGGCGGACGCATCCAGATCGGGGAGGGGAGCGCAGGGCTCAGCCGCGGCCCCGCCGGCCGCTCCTCCCCGCGCCGAGCCCGCCCGCCCCGGCCCCGGGGGCTGCACCCCGCACGCCCCGCTCACCTGCGTCGTTCTCCCGCCGGTCCACCTCGTCGTACACGTCCATGGCCAGCTCCTCAAAGAGGCGGTTGCTGAGCTGCAGCAGTGCAGGGGACAGTGTCAGGCAGGATGAGAGGAGCGGGAGGGAACCCCCCCAGCCCTGTCCTGGCCCCCACTCACCGCCTGCAGCTTCTTCTTGGCTGCCTTGGCCAGTTCAGAGAGGTCCAGGCTGGGAGGTAGGGGGGAACAAAAAGTGGGGTTATTCCTGGCCTGTTCCCCCCAAAACAGTCCCCAGATGCATCCCACCAAGACAGGAACCCCCCCCTCAGGCATTGGGGGCTTCACCAAGCAGGGCTGGCAGGCAGGCACAGGGGGATGAGGTGGCAGGGGGCGAGCGGGACCCCCCTCCCCGAGTGCCCCCCAGGTGCTGGGCTGGGCCGAGCGGCCAGGGCTGCTGGGGGGCCCATGCCAGCAGCATGGGGGGCCCCCGGAGCTGAGCGCCGAGCGGACAATACCTCTGTGCCATGCACTTTGGGCGCACCCTGCGCTCCGGAGAAGGCAGCGGAGGGAAGAACAGGATAAAGGCGGATGTTAAACGCGCGGGCACGCCGACCCCCCGCCCCCCAGGGATGCTCTAGTGACCGGGGTCCCCCCCTCAGCCCAGCAGGGACGCCGGGGGGGACATGGGACAGGGCAGCGGGGCCACGGGTGCCAGGCACTCACCTGTCAGCCATCTGCGGGATGATGTAGTGCCCATTCTTGTGGTCTGCACAAAGACAGGGGTGGTGAGCAGGGCCACGGGGTCCCTCCAGGGTAACCCCCTCACCCCAGGACCACCTCACTCACCCGGCTTCCTGCCGCAGAGGTAGAAGGCCAGCCGGTCGGTCAGCTCATACTGGCACTCCACCAGCCGCTCCGCCAGCTCGTGCTGGGCTGCCTGCCTGTGGGAGGGCCGGCAGGGGTGATGCCCACCCTAGGCGGGGGTGCAGGCAGGGGTGAGCCCCTTCCCTGCCCTCACCTGGCATAGTCAATGGGGGTCCGGCCATTCACATCGGGCGCCCCAGGGTCGGCACCGTAGACCACGAGCAGCTCTGCCTGCAGGATCTGCCCGGCCTTGGCGGCCACGTGCAGTGGTGTGGTGCCCTTCTCCTGCGGGCATGGGCAGCCTCAGCCCTGCAGCCTGCATGTGGCATGGGGCTCCAGGACCCCCCTGTGCCCCACGCCACCTCTGGGGTCCCCGAGCCCCACCAGAGCTCACCGGGTGGAAGAAGTTGGCCTGGGCACCCAGCGAGAGCAGGCGCAGGCAGGTCTCCAGGTTGCCCGTCCGCACGCTCGAGTGCAATTGCTGCAGAGGAGAGAGCTGGTAACGGGGGGATCTGTCCCCACTGCGACAGGGGGGTCCCAGAGCCCCCACCCCACCTTGCTGAGGTCCTTGGCAGTGACGCCATCATCATCCCGGCAGGGCAGCTTGTGGACGAAGGCCAGCATCTGGTACTTGGCACGGATGAACTCAGACTTGGTGGGGCTGGGGGTGGGCAGAGGGTTTTGGGGTGAGGAGGGGGTTCCCAGACAGTGCTGACCCCCTCCCCACAGCACAGGGAGCACTCACTGCACTTTGTCCTGGGGGTTTGCCTTCCGGCGCCCGCTCTGCACTTGCGCTGGATCCAGCAGCGAGTGCTCCCAGATGGAGTTGGCCCCATTGCTCGCCAAGGTGTGCACCATCTGCAGGGGACAGCAGGGCCCAGTGGGCACGGGGGGTCCCAGTGGCCATCTCCCCACATTCCAGCGTCCCCAGCACGCACCTGGAGCAGCGTGGCGGGCCAGGGGCTGTGGCGCAGGTGCTTGACGATGGAGATGTGGCGGCCCAGGCTGCGGTGCACGCTGCAGCACTCGTCGCAGATGAGCACCCCGCGGTTGATGGACGCCCAGCCGGGGTCTGCGGGCGGCGTGGGGGTGTCAGCGGGTGTCCCCTCCCCATGGGTCCCCTCCTCGTGCCTCCATCCAGCAGGGGGGATGCGTTGCCACAGCAACCATTTCCCAGGAGATGGAGAGGGGCTCAGCCCATCACCAGGGGAAACCCACGGGTTTCCCATAGCAACCGCCAGACAAAAGGGGGGCAGGGTTTGGCCCCCCACCACCAGGAGGACAGCTGGTGGCAGGGATGATGCCAGCAGACTCTGATCAGGGGCACCCTGGCTAACTGCGAGGTCACTCAGCCCCAGAGCTGCTGGCTGGGTGTTTGGGGGGTCCCGTGTGGGGCACTGTGCCCCACTGTGGGTGGGCACCCCCAGTCCACGGGCTCCTACGTAGGGTGGCCACCAGTTCTGCAGCCTCAGCACCCCAGTGCAGCCAGCCCACAGGACACCCCAGCTCCGGGGCAGGTGCCACGGCCCCCCACGCTGCCGTGCCCCTGCAGCCCCACGCTGGCCCCGGCCTGCCCTGCCGGACTGGAGCCCTTTGTGTCCCCGCCGGGAACAAAGGGCCGTTTGAGCCGCCGCGCTGGCCCCGCGCTGGCACCGGCCCCGGCACCCGCGGGGGCACCGCTCCCGGCCAGCAGCTCCCCACGCCTGCACCCCAAAAACAGCTCCTGGGGACCAGGGGTTCCTGCGCCGTGGTGCGGGCGTTGAGCTGCAGCTGTTCACAGCAGCATGAGGACAGGATTTGGGGACCCCCGCTGGGTCACAGCCTTCCCCCCTCTCCCGGGAAACGCAGGCAGGCACGGGGTGACGATGCTGAGTCGTTCCGGTGTCCCCTCCGCCGGGCACCACGGGGGAGTCCCGGCCCCACCCCCTCCCCTTGTTTCTGTAGGTCCTACACAAACACCACACTGTCCCACGGCGGGGGAAGCCCCAGGCCGGGGGATACAGGGCCTGGGTGGGGGGTGGTCCCACTGTCCCGATGGCCCTGAGGGGGGACAGTGGCCCCACGACCTCACAGAGGGAGGAAGGCAGGCAGGCAGCCAAGCCTCCCCCACTTCCTTCCTCCCCGCAGGGTCCCCGAACCCTCCCCACGCACCCCCCAGAGGACCCCGTTTTGGGGGGCACGGCATCCAGCCATGCTGCAGTGCTCCGGGGTGGGGTGGGGTGGCCGGGGGGAGCGGTGGCCCCCCCAGCCTGGCAGCCCCGCGCACGCAGATGGCAGCGCCTTGGCAGCCGGTGCGGCGGCATCTGTGCCTTCGCACCCGCTGCCCACGGCCACCGCCGGGAACAGGACGCTCCGTGCGGGGGGAGCCGGCCCGCGGCCCCCCAAACCGCGTGGATCCAGGGTATCCCTGGGGCAGCAGCCCCTCCTTCCCTCGGACAGCTGGGATGTGGTGGGATGCGGGTGGGCACTGCAGCAGCTCGGGGAGTGCTTGCACAGGGACACCCCAAACCCTGGGAGGATCCTGGAGCTCCCAGCACCTCAATCCCTGCATCGGGATGTGGACTGACACCGGGACCCCCCAGCAGTCGGCCCCGCACTGCTGATGGCAGGGCTGGGGCCAGCTGGCATCCGTGCAAGGGGCCAAGGGAGGCCGGGCAGAGGGACCAGGGCGCCCCACGGGCACTCCCCATGCAGGGCCAGGCAGCGCATCCCCGGCAGCGACAGCGGGTGCTCCCAGCGCGCTAGGAAACGGCCTCTGGACTTTATAACTCATTTCCTCCCATGGCTGCCAGGCGATAAGAGATTGGAAGAAACTGGTTTCCATTTCCCCCGGCCGCAGCAGGGAGCCCCGGCACCGCCCCGGGAACCCCTGGCCCCCCGCTCGCCCGCGGGCACGGGGGATGCCTGGAGGCAGGGCAGCCTTTCGCCCACGCGTGCCGACAGCTCTCCTGGCAGGATCCGGCCATTGGCACGTGGCCGGAATAATTTCGGCACAGCCTTGGCCCGCGGGCAGCTTTCCGGGGCCGGCTCGGAGACCCGTTCATTCATTGCCGTGGGGCCACCTGCACCGGCTACGGGCAGGTTTGGGGTCCGGCCCTATCGTGGGCAGGGTTTGGGGGGGCCAAACCCACCGTGACGCCCACGGGAGCGTGCCCGGCGTGGGGGCTGCGGGCAGCGGCACCGCCGGGGATGGGAATGGTCTTGCCCAGGCTCGGCTCTGGCTTGCAGCGCCCAGCTCACCCGACCGGCACCGCCAAGCCCGGATCCGGCTGGGGTGGGTGCTGGCTGTGGGGTGCAGGAGGGTGTCCCCCATCATCCTGCCGTTTACAGGGTCACCAGCGCTGCTGGCACGGAGCGGCGCGTCCCCAAGGCTGTGGCAGCAGCCCCCGCGCCGGGGTGAGAAAGCGGCGGGTGGTGCAGGGGGGCGGCGGGGACATGCGGGGTGCGCTGGAGCGGCACGGAGGAGGGCATGCGGGGGGATCGGGGTCGTGTCTGGAGTGTACTGGGGTATTCCAGGAGGCTAAAAGGGGGCGCACCACGGGGGTCATGAGTTTCATCAAGGCGTTTCACTGGGGGCACATCAGAGGGTTCCTCGGGGGCAGAGGGGGGACTGAGTGGGACTCCCCTGGATGTGCAGAGTGGGGTGCAGAAAAGAATAACCAAGGTGATCCTGGGGGCACTCGCGGAGTGCAAAGGGGTCTCGATGTGGGGTGTAAAAGGAGAAGCAAAAGGGGTCACGGGGAGCAAATACCGGGGCTTACAGAGGGGGCAGCCGGGGGTGCGGGGGACGCACCGGGGGGTGCCGTGGGGCGCAGAGGGGGCTCCCGGCGGCGCGGGGGCGCGCAGGGCAGGCTCCGGGGACGCGCAGGAGGCGCGGGGGGGCTGGCGGGGCCGTGCCGGTGCCGATGCGGGGGGGCCCTTACCTGGGGCGCTGCAGTCGGCGCACACCTCTGCCCGCGGCGCCTTCCGGGACATCCTCAGCGGCGAGGCGGGCCCGGGCCCGGGCCTCTGCGCCAGCGTGGGGCGGCGGCGGCGCCCCCGGGCCCGCCGGGGGAGCGGCGGCGGGGAAGGGGGGGGGGGCCCGGGCGGCGGGGCGGGGGCGGCGGGGCCCGGGGCGGCGGGGCCGGGGGCTGCCGGCTGCTCCCAGCGCCCGGCGGCTCCGCAGGAAGCGGCGCAGGCCCGGCCCCGGCGGAGGAGGGGCCGCACCGCCCCCGCCCCGCCACCGGCAGCGCTGCCGCGGCCGCCCCGCACCGGCACCGGCGCCGCCCCGCACTCGCAGCCGCACCCGAACCCGCAGCCGCGCCGGCACCGCCCCGCAGCGGGACACGCACCGGGACACGCAGCGGCACCGCCCCCGCCCCGCGCACCGACCCGGACCCGCGCACAGAATTCGCACGGCACCGGCGCCGCCCCCGACCCGCAGCCGCACCTGCAAACGCCCCCCGGGCAGCCCGGTCCCGCTCCCGGGCACCTCACCTGCTGCTGGGCATCAACCCTGCCCTTGCTCTGCTCCTGATCCCGGGCATCCCCTAGTCCTGACCCCAGTGCCCTCCTCGGTGCACGCCCGGTCCCATTTTCAGCCCGGTGCACCGTCCTGGTCCTGCTCTCAGCCCTTGTCCTGTTTATCCTGGAGGGGTGGCACGGCTCCCATTCCTATTCCGGGTCCTGTGTAACTCAGTCCCAGCCCAGGGCAGCCCCAGATTGCTTCAGTCCTGCTCTGGGCACTTGTTCTGGATCCAGCCGCAGTCCTGGGGCACCTCCACCCCTCTTCCCAGTGCCACCTTTGACCCCACTCCCGGGCACACCCCTTCTGCAGGACACTGGGTTGGGCCACACACCCCTCAGGGTGCTCACCAGGGGATTTTGGGGGTGGGTGGGGGGATTGGAGACTATTTGGGGTCTGCTCCCTCCTGAGACCCTTTAAGCACTTGGACCAGAGGGGACACCCCGCAGATATCCGGGGGGGCAGACCCCAGCGGGAGGCAGGGCAGTGGGGACATCGTGTCCCCCAGCACCGTGGGGCAGGCGGGGTGACCTCACCGCGCTGCCGAGGAGGTGGCCCATGACGTCATGGGGCAGGGGGATGGGGGATGCTGTGCGGGGACAGGGGCGGGGGGATGCGACCACCGCCACCGCCGCGGCTGAGCAGGGCATGCGCTCCCCCCACGGGCGGGTGGGAGCAGCGGGGTGCGGGGCCGGGAGCGCGGCGCCGGCAGAGGCCGGGGCGGCCGCAGAGGCCCAGCCTTGCATTGTTCTCGGGCGGCAGCCGGAAAACGCGACGCCCGCCCGGGAGAGACGCAGGCGGAAAAGGAAACGGGGCTGGGGGCCCGTGCCTGGTGCTTTGGGGGCGGCAGTGGGGTTCCCCCCCCATCACGGCCCCCACCTGGTCCCCACCTGCCGCCTTCACCCCTGCTCTACCATTCGCTGGGCCCGCTGCCCCAGTGGGGGAGCGGAGGTCAGCTAGGAGGGGGAAGATCATCCTGGGAAAGGGGGGGTTTGGGGAGGATGCTGATTTCCAGTGGGGTGCCCCTTTGCAGGCCCCCTCCCCGCGGGATCAGAGGCCGCGGTGATGGGCTGAGCGGTGCGGGAGCGGGGCGAGGAAAGAGGAGGGTGAAGATGAGGAAGAAGAAAAAGGGGGCGATGCCGGGCAGGGCAACTACAAGTCCCATGAGGCCGGGCGGTGCGGGGGGGGCCGGGGAAGCACCGGGCGGGAGGTGGCGGCCCGCCCCGCCCCGCGCCCCCCCCGCCCCGCGCCGCCCCGCGCCGCGCCCGCCGCGCCGCTCCAGCATGCACGGAGGATGCTCGCGTCTTGCTCGGGCAGGAAGGGGCCGGAGGGCAGGTACCCGCTGCACTACCTCGTCTGGCACAACCGCGCCCGTGACCTGGACAGGGAGCTCAGCGCCAAGCAGGTGGGGCGGCGCGGGGGACACTCCCGGCACGGCACGGCCCGGCCCGGCTCCGCTCGGCTCGGGCTGATGCAATGCTCGGGGCCGGGGTGAGCAGCAGGATGGAGATGAAGGGGGTGATAAGGATGGGGTCGCTCTCTCTGCTGGCGGGGGGTGTGGTGTGTGTCCCCACCTGCACCCCGGGACTGTCCCTGCTGCCCCCGGCGCTGCCGCGGAGCGCTGGGTACCACCCGCGGGTCCGCTGCATCCTCCTGCACACGCATCCCTCCGCACGTGTCCCCAGCTCCCTGCTAGGCCTCTGCAGACCCCCGGTCCGCACCCCGCTTCTCAGGGCATTGCGCCCCCCTCTTCAGCTCCCCACTCTCAGGCTGAGCCCCTCCGGGGGCGGGGGGACAAGGGCCCTGATGCTGCCGGGGTGCAGCCCCCAGCCTCACAAAGGTTCTCAGGGTGAGGGACCCACTTTGTGCCTCAGCCCGGGAACCTCCCAGCCGCCCCGTGATGGAGCGGGGTGTGGGTGCTTCCCCGGCGGGTTCCCAGCCTCCCTCTCCCCCGTGGCGTTGCAATTCAGGTAATTAAAACCCAACCCCGAAGACGCAGAAAACCGCAGGCACTGGAGGGAGGCTGACGGGGAAGCTGTGCTGAGCATCCTCAGTCTCTCGGCCCGAGTCCCCAAACCCCAAGGCACTGAGGGCCGTGCTGGGTGGACCCTGGTGGTGCATGGAGCGGGGGTCATTGTGCCGCGAAGCTCCCGCCGGGATGCAGGCGATGGCTCCCGCCACACCCGTCTCCATTGTGGGGTCCAGCCGGAGGCTGCGCCAGCATCGCCCCGCTCTCCCACCCCATGGCCCGTGTTTTTATTTTCGTGCTGATTTGGGGTCAGTTTTCCCAGGAGCCCAGCGCGGCAGAGATCAAAGCTGGGCTCGGCAGACGCGGGGAGGTGGAGGGGCTGCGGGGGGGCCTGACCCGCTCCCTGCAGAGAGGCTCCAACCCTCCAGCCTGGGAAACAGAGGGGCTCTGCCCTGGCCCCCGCTGGCATTTGATGGGTGAGAGCAAAGCCAGCAGTGTGTGCACCCCAGGGGTGCAGGAGGGGGGGCCCTGAGTGCTGCAGGCCGGACTCTGGGGCGGGTGGGGGCTTGGGGGAAGGAGGTGAAGGCCAGCCCAGACTCCCTGCTCTGTCCAGGGCATTCAGGGACACAGCTCAGCCCTTATCCCTGCCAGAGCATCCCCCAGGTAAGGGGTGGGGGCTGGTGCTGTGTGAAATGCTGGAGGCCAGGTGCCCCCCTGCCCAGAGCTCTGCCCTCCCTCTGCCGTGGTGACCCCCACAGGGCAGTGGCTCCACGTGCTGCCCCTCCCGAGTGCAGGTGTTTGGGGTTGGGAAGCACTGGGGCAGCTGAGAGCATTCATTGCTCCTCTCCATGTCCTCATAAGGGCTTCATGTCTGTCACCCCCAAACTGTCACCATGAGCTCCCATCCACATCTGCCTCCACAAGGGAGCAAGGGTCAGTGGGTCCCCTTGACAGGGGCATCACGAGGATGTGGCAGGCAGTGACATGGAGCCTGTTGTGCCAGGGCACCCCTCGCTGCAGCCTGCCCCCTCGGGCGTGACAGGGACCAGGGCTGCACAGGGACAGCAGTGCCTGGCACCATCCTCCCGTGCTGGCTCACGTCCCCCGTTGCTACCCAGGAGCAGGAGCTGGGGTTCTCCAACCCAGGGACAACCCCAGTGGAGGGACGTGCTGTGCCACGTGCCAGGCTGGCACAGGAGGAGCGACTGAGCTGCGGTTCTGCACTGCACCGCTGCCACCCCAAAGCCACCCCCGTCCCTGTCCCTGTCCCCATCCCCGGTGGGTGTCACAGCCCCAGGATGTGCAGCACCTGGAGGTCTGTGCTGTGGTCCCCAAGCCAGAGCCAACCCAACACCAGGGCTCAGGACTGAGCTCTTGCTGGCAAAATCTGGGTCACACCATGTCCCCTGGGGTGGCTCCAGCACCATGTCCCCACACTGGGGACCCTCAGCTAGGGAAGGGCTGCAGCTGGGGAGCCCCACTGAGCATGCAGCTCCTGCCCCCAGCTGGGGGGTGATTGCCTTAATTAGAGTCGTTTCATTAGTGCAATTAAGAAGCAGCAGTCGCCTGGAGAGCATTGGAGCAGTACACTGACTCCCGGGGAACTGGGGGGCTGTTTTGCTCTGGTGCTGTGGGCAGGCTGGGGGGGGTCCCTCTACCTGGTGAGTCCCTGAGGATGGGGGGCATGGGAATACCCACAGCCTGGGCAGGGATGGGAACGTCCCTGGGGCAGCAGGAATGCAGGACATGCCCAGAGCAAGGCAGGGATGTGCTGCAGGTGAGACTCTGGGCACCAGGGAGCCCATGCTCCACCTCTGCCCACACCCAGACGCCTCTGAATGCCCTGTCCCAGCTGGGACCTTTGGGTCCTGCACCCCAGGTTTGTCCTCCTGAGGGTGGCCTCCCCAAAACCAATTATTTGGGGACTGCTCCACTACCTCCTGCCCCGGCAGCATCTGAGTGCCCCTCTCTGGGCACAAGGCTTCTACCCCAGCTGGGTGCTGGGGCACAGAGGGTGCTCCCCCTTCCCTGAGCCATGTCCCCAGCTGGGCACGGGTGTGACGCCGCCTCCCACACGGGGAGCAGAGCCCGTGGGTGCCAGGGGTGCCCCCGCCACCGCGCCAGGGATTCCTCAGAGCTGGCAGGGTGCCAGGCTCCGGGTTTGGCACAAACAACGGCAGCCCCAGCGAGGAGGGCTCCCCAGGGCCCCGGGGATGCTCGGAGCAGGCGCTCGGCTCCCGCAGCCGCCCGCCCCCGGCTCAGGCAGGGGAACACGTGCGCCCAGCCCTGGCACAGGGGGGCTGCTGGCAGCTGCTGCCTGGCAACTGGGCACAGCCCCCCCAAATCCCAGAGGTGGGGGCTTTTCTGGAGCTTGCAGCTGCATCGAGATGTGCAGAGCTCTGTGCATTGTGCCAGGGGTGCCCCTGCTCTGGGGCTGCCTGGTGGGTGCAGCCCAGCCTGGCTGTGATGAGGTCTGCTGGGTGCTGGCAGCCACCACCATGCTCTCCATGCTCTATCCATGGGTCTGGCAGTGGCAGCAGGGAGAAACTTTTGAGGTGCCTCTCTTTGAGGAGGTCAGGGGTGGGAATGCTCTCCCAAATACTGCCAAATGTTGGCTGCTTTCTGAGTCTGGGAGCTGCACATCTGTGGGAGAGCACTGGAGAACGAGGTCTGGCCACCCCAGTGATCTCAGAGCCTGATTCCCTCCTGGCAGGCCGACATCGAGCAGCTGGACCCCCGAGGACGCACTCCCCTGCACCTGGCCACCACGCTGGGCCACCTCGAGTGTGCCAGGGTGCTGCTGAAGCATGGCGCTGACGTGGGCAAGGAGAACCGCAGCGGGTGGACAGGTGAGCAGGTGGCTGCTGCCCTCCTTCCTCCTGCAAGCTGCTCCTGCTCATAGCATGGAGATGGGCGTGGGTGTGAGCATGGACACAGATGTGGACACGGGCATGGCACAGGCATGATGGTCTCACCCTGGTGCTGCAGCTCCCCAAGGCGCTGCTCGTGGTGCTCCGTGCCTGTGGCTCCTGTGCAATGCCCAGCTCTGCAGTGCCAGGTATGCCACAGCCCTGGACACTGTCCCTTTGCCCCACAGTCCTGCAGGAGGCTGTGAGCACCCGTGACCTGGAGCTGGTGCAGCTGGTGCTGCGCTACCGTGACTACCAGAGAGCCATCAAGCGCCTGGCGGGGATCCCCGTCCTGCTGGAGAAGCTGCGCAAGGTGCGTCCCTCGGCGGGGGCTGCAGGGGCTGGCGGTGCCCACGGGGCTCCCCTGACCCCTCTGTGCTCTCCACAGGCCCAGGACTTCTACGTGGAGATGAAGTGGGAGTTCACCAGCTGGGGTGAGCTCGGGGCACAGCGTGGCTGGAGGGGAGCGGGAATTTCCCAGCAGAGTTCCCCAGCATCCATCCCTATCCCCAGGTCAGGGTCTCCTTTCCCCTTGCCCCCCAACACCCCAAGCTTGCAGGCCCCCATCCCACCAAGGCACCCCGTTCCCAGGTGTGTCCCCCACCCAGCTCAGTGCTGGTAGCCCCCTAGGGGGTGAAGGTGCCCCATCCCCACTGGGCTATCGGCATCTCTCCCTAGTGCCCTTGGTGTCCAAGATCTGCCCCAGTGACACCTACAAGGTGTGGAAGAGTGGCCAGAACCTGCGGGTGGACACCACACTGCTGGGCTTTGACCATATGACCTGGCAGCGGGGCAACCGCAGCTTTGTCTTCCGGGGACAAGGTGAGGTGACCCTGGCACGTCCCCTCACTGGGGAGTGGTGCTGGGTGACACGGTGGGTTGTGCTGACCCCATTCCCTGCAGACAGCAGTGCGGTGGTGATGGAGATTGACCATGACAGGCGGGTGGTCTACTCAGAGACGCTGGCCCTGGCTGGCCACGACCAGGAGGTGCTGCTGGCTGCTGTGCAGCCCACCGAGGAGCAGGTGATGGGGCGGCTGACGGCCCCTGTGGTCACCACCCAGCTCGACACCAAGAACATCGCCTTCGAGAGGTGGGCTGGGGTGGCACTGAGCCCACCCCCAGGGGTGTGGCACCCCGGGCTGTCCAAGCCAGCTCATGGTGCCGTGTCACCCCAGGAACAAATCCGGGATCCTGGGCTGGAGGAGTGAGAAGACGGAAATGGTGAATGGGTATGAGGCCAAGGTGAGGGGCAGGGATTGAGCTGCCCAGGGGGTGTGGTGGGTTGCAGCTGTGAGGTGCCCACCTCTGCCATTCCCCCTCCTTGGCCAGGTCTATGGTGCTTCCAACGTGGAGCTGATCACACGGACACGGACCGAGCACCTCTCAGACCAGCACAAGGGCAAGAGCAAAGGTGGAGCCAGCACGGGCTGGGCGGGCAGGGCTCCCCCGGCTCTGCCTCACCCCCTCCTCTCCCACAGGCTGTAAGACCCCCCTGCAATCCTTCCTGGGCATCGCTGAGCAGCACGTGGGGCCCAACAATGGGGTGAGTGTCTCAGGGGCTGGAGGAGTGGCCCTGCAGTCAGACCTCCTCTCTCACCCCGCGGGGCTGTCCCCCCATGCAGACGCTGATCACGCAGACCCTGAGCCACGCCAACCCCACCGCCATCACCCCAGAGGAGTACTTCAACCCCAACTTCGAGCTGGGCAACCGGGACATGGGCAGGCCCATGGAGCTCACCACCAAAACACAGAAGTGAGAGGGGGAGGAGCCGACAGGGCCTCCCTGTGCCCCCACCGGCAGTGCTGCAGAGCTCGGGGTGGGGACAGGTGCGGGTCCCCAGCCCAATGCTTGTCCCTGGCAGGTTCAAGGCGAAGCTGTGGCTGTGTGAGGACCACCCGCTGTCCCTCTGCGAGCAGGTTGCCCCCATCATCGACCTCATGGCAATAAGCAACGCGCTCTTCGCCAAACTGCGGGACTTCATCACCCTGCGCCTCCCGCCCGGCTTCCCCGTCAAGATTGGTATGGGTTGGGCTCTGCTGCTGACCTGGCTGGCACAGACAGCTTCCCTCCTCGCTTTTTTTTTCCGCTTTTCCTGCAGAAATCCCCATCTTCCATATCCTCAACGCCCGAATAACCTTCGGGAACCTCAATGGGTGTGACGAGCCCGTCAGCTCCCTGCGGCACAGCCCCAGCAGCGAGGCGCCCTCACCCAGCAGCGACTCCTCCAGCGTCAGCAGCTCCAGCTCCCTCAGTATGTGGGGGGGGCATGGTGAGGTGGGAAGGGGTCCCAGTGGGGTCAGGGGTCACAGCAGGGTGAGTGACACACGACTGGCAGGGTGGAGGAGGAGGGGAACCCATCCAGGCCAGCTCTGGTCTCCCCACAGCCTCGTGCCGAGCGTGTGAGATGGACCCGGCGCTGTTCGAGGTGCCCCGGGGCTACAGCGTGGTGGGCACCCACCAGGATGCCCTGAGGGAGGACGAGGATGACCTGCTGCAGTTTGCCATCCAGCAGAGCCTGCTGGAAGCGGGCAGCGAGTATGACCAGGTGGGCACTGCCACCCCCATCCCGAGGCCACCTGCGATCCTCTCTCACCCAACCTCTCCCCATCCCTGCATCCCACGGTGGCGGGTCAGCGTTCGTGCTGGGGGCGCTGTTTTTTGGTGTGCCACCCTCCAAGCACCCCTCTGTCACCGGCCACAGGTGACCATTTGGGAAGCACTGACCAACAGCAAGCCGGGCACCCACCCCATGTCGCACGAGGGCCGCCGGGGAGACAGGTTGGTAAGGTCTGGGCAGCCCCCCCGGGGGGAGAGCGGGTGTGGGCTCCGGACCCACGGGGACCCCACTGAGGCCCTGCTGCCCCCCAGGACTCCCCAGCACACGGCGGCCCCGCGTCCCCCCGTGGGCCCGGCGCCGGGGGGTGGCCGGGGGCCCGGGGCGCTGTTCCCCAGCTACGCCGAGCAGCTGCGCCTGGCCATGGCGCTGTCGGCGCGGGAGCAGGAGGAAGCGGAGCGCCGGACGCGTCAGGAGGAGGAGGATCTGCAGCGCATCTTGCAGCTCTCGCTGACGGACAAGTGACCCCGCAGCCCCGCTGAGCCCCTCGCCCGCCCCAGTGGGGATGGGGACCGTGTCTGGGGGCACAGAGGGGGAGCGGTGTGCGGGGAGCCGGTGCAAGAACTGCGGAGGGCAAATGGGGAAGGGGGGAGCAGGATCTGGCCCTTGGAGAACATCCCCAGAGCTGGGGCAGCATTGGGGTGAGGTGGGGACACCCCACAGGGTTGGGGTGGGTGTTAACCCTGCACCTGGGGTTGCAGGGAGCAGGGAAGGCAACTCAAGGGACTGTACCCCTTCTCCAGGACAGCCCTACTCCCCCATGGGGTGCTGCTCAGCTCCTCACCCCAGGAAGGCGGGGTGAGGCACGTCCTGCCCCGGATGGGTGGGCTGCCGGTGGTGTGGGGTCCCGGGGTGTCCCCCAGAGCCAGGGGGCTCCGCCCAGCTCCCTCTTCCCCCCCTGCCCAGGCGCTACCAAGTGCACTTACCCGGGAGCTGCTCTGCCTGCCAACAGGGGTGGGGGCTCAGCCCTACTGTACCCCACAGCCAGCGAGGGGCTGCACAGCCGCCCCCCATGGCACGGGGACTGCTGGGGCAGCTGAAGGGGTGCCTGTGAAGGGCGGCTCGGTGTCACCCCCCCTCACCCCTGCTCGCACCCCTCCACCCCGCTCGGATGCCCCCCCTTGGCAGCGCTGCACCCCCTCATCGCGGGCACTGACCCCGAGAGAAACCTTACGTCAAATGGTGCTAACCCCGGCCCCCTGCCCCGGCTGCTCCCCCTTTGCACACAGGGGGCTGGGGGCTGTGGGGTGGGGGGGGCTGGGCTCGCTCCCCTTGGACTTTTCATAGCTGGTGCCCCTCCCTCCACCCACCCGTGCACCCCACAGCAACATCTGGGCCAGGGCCGGGGGAGCCCGAGCAGCTCCGACCGCGGCCAACACCAATAAATGCTCTTTAATGTTTGTCTCTCTCGGCCTGCCTCTGCCTGTGCCGGGGGCTCGCAGGCAGCACCCCTGGCACGGTGAGCCCTCGTCCCCGGTACCTGCCACGCAGCCAAGGGTGGCTGAGCCCTTTATTAAAGGGGTCCAGGAGCAAAGAGCCGGTCGGGAGCACCCGCCGAGGGGCCGATGGGGCAGGGGCGGTGAGGGGTGATGGGGTGGGGGTGTAGCACCGTACACAAGCACATCCTGGCCGGGGGGGCCGGCAGCTGCCTGTGCTGGGAGGCTGCTGGTGCCCAGCGTGCAGGACCCGCGGAGGGATGCTCAGCAGCCCCAGCCTGCGGGCACTGAAGCGGGAGCAGGATGCGACTGATGCCAGTGACTCCCTGCCCCCTCGGCTCCTGGGGAAAGAACACAGCTCCGGGCTCCTGCTGGGGACTCGGCTTTAATCCCCGGGAGGCCGGGGCAGTCCTGGCCCTGCCCGTGGCCGTGGCCACCGCGCTAGTCCGTGCCATTGGTGAACTGGCAGAGTTTGTTCTCCAGGTCGCAGATGCGCTTCTCCTGCGCTTGCACCGTCTCCTTCAGGGCACGGATCTCCTCCAGCACCTCATCCAAGGCTGGCTGCTGCAGGGAGGGGGGACACACAGGGTCACCGAGGAGTCTGGCCCCTCTCACCCCACCCCAGCCCTGCTGCCACGTCCCCATCCCCAGACACTCACAGAGAAGTCGGAGTCGCAGGTGGAGTGGCTGCGTCGGGGGCCTGGCGGGGGTTTGCTGTCCAGGATGTTCTTCTTGACCACCTTCAGCTCGCGGTTCTTGATGGGGACGTACCCATCCCGCAGCGAGATAAGGATGGGCTCTGCGTCCTTCCCTGACAGCCACTCATCTGCCTCCAGGGCCGGCTCAGGGCCTGGCGTGTCGGGGTAAAGGTCATCCTGGAAGAGGTCTGACTGCGGGAGGGAGAGGGACCATGGTGAGGAGTGGGGTGTCCCCCCCGGCCCCCATCTCCCCTGGGACCCCCAGGCTCACCTTGCGTGGCACCGTCATGACAATGGGCTCGCACTTGCGCTCGTGCAGCTTGAAGAACCTGCATGGGGCACAGGCAGTCAGGGCCCAGCTGACCCCCCCGGCCCCTCTGGCTCCCCACAGCCCCCTTGGCTCTCACCTGGCGATCTCACACTTGCTGACATCCAGCCCACGCTTGGGCATGAAGCCCATGCCCCGCTGGGGCTCCTTGCTGCTGTAGGTGTTCAGGTAGTGCACGTAGGGCGCCTCGTCCGTGATCTCAAAGTACCGGATGCTGCTGTCACCCTGCAGGGGTGGGGACAGGTGTCAGGAGCGCTGGCACCCTTGGGGACAGGGTGGCATGGGGGGTGCACAACAGGGAGGGGGGTTACCTTCCCACAGAGGTAGACAATGCTGGAATCAGCATCGTAGAAGGGCAGCAGGACCCCATTGCTGGTGTCCATCTCTTGCAGGGCAATGGGCTCCTCAAAGTTATTCTGTGGGGCCGGAGCAGTGGTGGAGGGGTGTGAGCAGTGATCCCAAAACCTCCACCCTGGTTAGTCACACACATTAGCCACAGCACACTGGGGGACAGGGCTTGTCCCCTCTGGGGTACACAACAGCTTGGCATGCCCCCACCCAGCCCCCCACACATTCCTGTTTACCTGCAGGGCTGGGTACCCCCAGCCTGGCTCTAGCCCCCTTCCCCAGCACTCCCTGCCTCCCAGACCCCTCCCCACCCCAGCACAGCACGGCACACTTGGGAACTTGGCATCTTTTGGGAGGGGGATGCAGCAGACAGCCCATCCTGGGGCAGGGGGGTTGGCAGGGGGTCTGGGGGGGCCAAGTTCCCAGGGCAGCACTCCATGCGGCCTCGTTACCGGGTCCCACAAGCCCAGTTCCCGCTGGCTCATTCTGGTAAAGCCCGTGGTAAAGATGTGTCCTTCCCGTGTGAAGATGGCCCGCACGGGCCTCAGCCCTTCGTGGGGGGCAAACCTCTCCTGGTGGGAGGGGGAGACAGTCAGCACGGGGCATGGGAAGGGGGGAAATGGAGGGGGTCCGGGTCTGTCCCCCAAAGCAGCGTTGAGTCCTATTCCATGATGCTCCCCGAGCGCGCACGTTGCCAGAGAATATCCCCAGCACCCCGAGCGTTCCCAGCTGGGCTGAGATCTGTGGACTGGCGCTGGCCAGGCTGGAGCTGCTGTCTCGTACCAGGTCCCAGAGCCCCAGCTGCCGCTCGCTCATCCTGCTGAAGCCCGTGGTGAAGATCTTGCCATCGGCCACGAAGATGGCGCGGATGGGGCGGGTGCCGTCGTGCGGTTTGGTTTTCTCCTGCGCCGGCGTTAGCGGGTTAAATCAAACACAGAGACGCGCGGTGCGGGGTTAGTAGGGTCAGGCAGGCGCTGGGGGGACCCCGGGGTGGGACAGGGGGACACAGCAGGGGCACTCACCGCTATGACCTGCTGCTTGCGGGGGTCGATGACACGGACCTTCTTGTCCTTGCAGGTGGTGACCAGCAGGCTGCCGTTGCGGTTCCAGCCCACGTTGTAGATGAGGTCGGTGTGCATGTCATCCAGAGCCAGCAGCATCTCCCCGGTCCCCACATTCCACAGGATCACCAGGTTGTCACAGCCTGCAGGGGACCGAGGGGGCAGGTGCTGTCACCCCATGGATCTCCTGTGACCCCGGGGAGGGTGACCCGGGACCCCCTTACCTGCGCTGAGCAGGACGTTGCGGGCCGTGGGGTGCCAGGAGATGATGCTCACCCGCTTGGAGTGTCCCTCCAGTGTCACCACGGGCTCCGTGATGTTGCGCACGGGGACATAGTCGGGGATCTGCCACACCTGGGGGGGACAGAGAGCGGGGCGTTGGGGATCACCCCATGTGTGAGCACTAAGAGGATGAGGCCTCGGAGCCAATTAACCTCATCGTTAATCCCGCTCAGCCTGCAGGGAGGGTGGCGAGGGTACACCAGAAGCGCCTCCACCCTGGGGTGCATCCCCAGCATTGAGGTGCTGGTGGGCACAGGGAGGGGGGCACGGCTGGGGTGCAGCTTTCCCCCAGCTTTTCCTGCATGCTGAGTCGCCAGGGAGGGTATATTTAGCACAAACTGCTGCATCATGGAGAGAGCAGCCGCCGCCAGCGCGAACGCATGGCACCGGGGCTAAAAATAGGCCAGTGACACTTCACAGGCGGCAAGGAGGGGGGGGATGCTCTGCATCGCTCCCCAGCACCCGCCACCCCCCTCCCCTGCAGGGCCCAGCCCCTCACCATGACAGTGGTGTCCTCTGAGGCGCTGGCGATGACGTTGTCGTTGTGGGGACACCAGTCGATGTCCAGCACGGGCGCCGTGTGTCCTGTGACCAGCGGGTGGTTCTTGTCCACCCGTCCTGTCTGCAACGGTGAGGGGCTGGGGTGAGTCCCCCAGGAGAGACCCTGCCAGGTACCCCCCAAAGCCCAGCCTGCCCACCACGTGGGGTTGTGGCACAAAGGGGATTGCTGAGGTGGCCAGAGGTTTGCACCCGCTTTGGAAGGGGAAACTTTCATGAGGCACACAGGGGCAAATGGGGCTCAGCTGGCACAAGGCATCATAGGGACACAGAGAGGAATGATGTGAGCCACGAGAGGCTGTTTTGTGTGTGCTCTGATGGCAAGGAGGTGTTGGGGACCCTCTCCCAGTCTCTCTGCCAGGGTTGGCAGGGCAGAGCCCCACTCCACTGGGCGCTGCTCCCTGGGCGTGCTGTGCCCCCAGGGAATTGGGGTGGGGAGAAGGCAGCTGGGGGTTTCCCAGATCACCTGGGCTGCCCCAGGGATGTCAACCTTGGCAGGTGCTGAGGATCACCCATGTTGTTCCTGCCCTGAGACCCCACAAGAGGAGGGGGTGTTGGAGCAAAGCTGGGGAGCTCTGGGGCCACAGCAGCTCCCCAAAAGCAAAACCCATCAGCATGTTCCCCCCAACACATCTCAGCGGTGTGGCCAAGCCCCAGTATCACCCACTCACCTTGGCAAGGGGCAGGACAATGAAGGCCCCACCACCACCAGACTCCACAATGATGGCCACAAACTTGGGGTTGACGGCGCAGAAGGAGCTGTCACATGTCACCTTGGACACACGGATGTCCTCGTACATCTGGTCTGCCTTCACCGGCTGCCCGAACACGTGCCGGAACTTGCTCTGGCGCACCACGCGGCGGCTCATGGCTGGGGGGACAGCGTCAGGCCACCTCCTCCCCACCCTGGCACAGCCTGGAGGGGCTCTGGTGCCCTCAGGCCTCCTGCTCCGAGAGACTCCTCCTACTGTGGGCACAGCAGGAAGCCTGGGAACACTGAGGTGGTGAGGGATGAGGATGTGAGATGGTGCCTGATGTGACCCTGACCCCACAACAGAGAGCAGGGCAGCCCTTGTGCAGGGATGTGGGGGTGCTGCAGGTGCTGGGGACTGTCACCACAGCCACTTCACACGGGGCAGGGACTGGCCATGTCGTAACACACAGCTGTTCTATGCCCAATGGCTGTGCCATGTCCCAAAGCTGTGCCATACCCCACAGATGCACCATGCCCTGTGTCTGTGCCATACCCTACATCTCTGCTATGCCCTGTGCCTGTGCTGTACCCTGTATCTGTGCCATACCCTATAGCTGGGCTGTACCCTGTATTTCTGCCATGCCCTGGGCCTGTGCTGCACCCCACTCTGTGCTATGCCCCAGGGCTGGCACTGGGGTTGGCAGATGAGCTGCTGCAGCAGAGTAGCAGGGCACAGAGGACTTTGGGATGGACATAAAAGTGCTGTGCACCAGGTCACCGCTTGTCCCCTTGCATTCCATCCTTCATCAGTGGTCTGAGTCGCCTGGCTTGACCCAGTACCCGGGAGGAGGGCTGTGCCTCCAGAGCTGCCTGTTGGCGGCTCACGCTTCCCTCCATGAATCCCTGTCCCATGGCACTAATCCCTACTCTGCACCCCTACCTGGGTAAGGGCTGGTCCTGGCACAGACACACAGCCCCATGGGCACACTGGCATGTGAAGGAGCCCCCCCGTGGCCCCAGTGGGGTCTTCAGCCCTCAGGCACAGCTGGGCACCATGCCCACAGTCACCCATCTCCCCCCACAGCCTGTGCTGCTCCTGGGACCTGACCCAGGGGGAGACTGAGACACACAGGACCACATCACCCCTGGGGCTCTGCAGCACCCCTGAGCCACTGGCAGCCCTGGGAAATCCCCTGTGCTCTGCAGGGTACACAGCCATCTTCAAAGAGCCACATCCAGCCACCAAACCACGGCCAGGCACCCCTGTCCCCAGCACACAGAGCCGCTGTGGGCAGAGGCAGGAGCAGATCTGCTCCTCCATGTCCCAGCCGGTGGATTTTGTGCAGGGCACATGCAGTGCCCTGCCAAACCACATCTGCCCAGTCCCTGAGTGTCCTCGGAGTCCTCACGGCACTTCAGCATCATCTCTGGCTGGGCTGAACGGGTTGGAGCTGGGTGCTAAGGGGCGCAGAGCCCGGCTACTAAGCGGGGCTGGACAACGGCAGTGCCGGTGTCACCCCCGGTGTCGAGCAGGGTCCCCAGCCCCGGGGAGGAGTGAGTGGGCTCCGGGGGGACGCTCTGCCAGCGCCTCAACCACTGTCGGTGGGAGCAGAGCCCGGCGTGTCAGCAGGCGGAGAGGGAAGGGACGGCCTGGCCGGGCAGGGGGTGCGGTGCAGGTGGGGGCAGATGCGCTGCAGGCAGAGTTGAGCAGGGTGCAGGCAACGTGTAGGGTGCAGCAGGGGTTGGTAGGAGCAGGTGGGGCGCTGGCAAGGTGCAGGCAGGGCTGAATAGGGTGCAGGTGTGGGGTGCGGGCAGGAGAGCTGGGTGGGGTGCAGGCGGGGCGCAAGCGGGGTCGGATGGGGTGCTGGCAAAGAGAGGTGGGGTGCAGGGAGGATACGGGCAGGGTGCAGGCAGGATACAGGCAGGACAACCCCGCTCCCCGCTCCCCGGCCGTGCCATTACGTTGCCACAATTGAATCCGCAGCGACTGCTCGGGAACGACCAGAGGTCACTGTCCAAATATAGCCATCTCCGCCGGCGGGCGGCGAGGGGCCGGGGCCCGGGGGGCTCAGCCCCGCTCCCCGCGTCCCCCCGTCCCCCGCACGGCGCTCCCGCCGCCCCCGCCCCGCGCCCGGCTCCCACCTGCGCTCGGCGGCTGCTCCGCGCCCGCTCCGCGCTGCGCCCGCTCGGCTCCGCTCCGCCCGCTCCGGCCGCGCTCCGCTCCCCCCGGCCCGGCCCGGCCCGGCCCGGCCCCGCTGGGCTCCGCTCCGCCCGGCCCCGCTGGGCTCGGCTCGGCTGGGCTCGGCTCGGCCCCGCGCGGTGCCGCTGCCGCAGAGAACAGCTGAGCCGAGCCCAGCGGGGCCGGCACAGCCCCCCCGCGGCGGGCACCGGCGGGAGGGGAGGGGGGGCCCGGCCCGGCCCCGCCTGCCCCCGCACCCTGCCCGGCCCCCCGCTCTGCCCGCGGGGTCGGGGGCAGCCCCGGCACGGCCGCCCCGCCGCTCCCACCCCAAAAGCGGGGGGTCCCAAGGGCGCCCGCAGCCCCTCGGGACGGGGCGGGGGAGCCGCTCGGGCTGGGAGATGGGGGTCGGGAAAAGCCCCCTGAGCCTTTCTGAAGTATTGGGAGGAACCAAGGGGCGGGGCATCACCCCGGGGGTCACTTCTGCACTTCTGCGGTGGGTCCCCCCCCAGCCCGGGGCCAGCCCAGCCCCACAGGGACCATGGCCATGGGCTGCCCCTGAGGCTCCCGACGCTCACAGCATCCCACAGGGGTCCACACCTCCCTCAGGAAACAGGGGTCTGCAAGCCCACCTCAGCCCCAGCCCTGCAGAATGGTTACAGGCACATCCAGAAACCAGATTTGGGATTCAGTGAAGCCCAGCCCTGCAGGGATGCCCTGGTCCAAGGGGATTAAGGGATTGTAGGGCTCAGGAACCAGAGGGAGGGGAGCGGCGGTTCCTGGAAAGGCAGCAAAGCCCTGGACCCTACAAGGGCACCGTGTGGAACTGGACGAGCATTGGCTGAGCGGGCAGGAGGGGGCAGCTGGCAAAAAGGCAGGGAAGAGGTGACATCCTTGTCAGCCCAGCCAAAAGAGGTGGCAGGGAGGGAGGGGGCTGCAGAGGCACCCCTTGCTCACCCTGTCCCACCACGGCCCTGGCTCACTCCGTGTTTGGGGATGGAGCAAGTGCCATGTCCTGTGTCCTTAACTTCAAGACACATCCCCAGCAAGTGAAGAAAAGGCCCTGGGAAGCCTTCCCCAGCTGGTGCTGGGGGGAGCAGAAAGGGATGGGGCACCCCAGAGGCACTGCCAGACTCACAGTGACAGCCCTGCAGTGACAGCCGTGCTGCCCTGGCCCCACACCCTGGTGCCCGCTCAGTTCTGACCTGATGGGACGCTCCATGGATGGTGAGGCTGAGCCCAGAGAATTTTGGTTTTCTCATCAAGTCCCTTGCTCACAGCAAGGCCATAGACGCTTGCACAGCCTTTCTTGCCACAATGGAACAAAAACAAAACCTGGGACTGGTTCTCCAGTGTCCAGCTAAAACCTCACATCCCCCTTGGAGCTTAAACCCAGGACCCTCCTCACAGCTCCTGTATATGCAGAAGAGCAAGGAGGGCACCTGCAGCATCCTGACATTTTAAACACACGACCACTGGAATCTTCCCTGCAAAGGCAGCGTGATCTGAAAGTACCTCTTGCTTTGGAAGCACTGCTCCATCACTTGGGACAGGATGGGGCCACCCACCAGAGGAAACAACCCTGCTCTGGCTTTCCAGATCCTTGCTGCCACCCCATGTTCTGAGAACAGCAGAGAGCACTCCCTCACCCCCAGCCCTGATCCCAAACAGGAAGCCACACACCTTTTTCATCTTCAAAATAAAACTTTTATTCATTCGGTAACAAGAACATTGAATCTGCACATCAGTGCACAAGTTCACATTTAAAAACAGCTGAGCACATCGGTCATAAAGTCTTTAGGGGGAAGGGGACAATCCCAGCCACCAAGGAAGATCCAGGAGGGGCAGACAGAAGCGCTCTCCTCCCTGATTCGCAACCCCACCGCCAGCTGCTCGCCCTGGACGATCCCTACAAACCAGCGCACGGACGCCACATCTCCATCAAGGAAATTAAAAGGCACTGACACCTTCTCTCGTGCCAACAGAGATGTCTGCAGAGCGGGCAGGCTGTTAGCACCTCTGGCAGCAGCACCAGGGCACCGAGCCCTGCCCCAGCCCGGACCCTCCTGTGCCAGGCCAGCACCTGCCTCTGCCCCACACCAGGGGCTCAGGACCCCTTCCCTGGGAGCAGGGGGGGGGTTTGTGTGGAGCCAGGCCCGGAATAAGGCAGGACGTGCCGTGCGGGGAGCAGGGCCCTGCGGTGGGTATGGCTTCCTCCTGCCACAGAGCTGCCAGGCTCCCGGAGCCCCCAGCAGCTGCAGCGCCCCTTCGGCCACGGATCCCCAGCTCGCTCCTCCCAGGAGGTCCCCGGAGCAGCCGGAGGTGGGGCGGGATCCCTTGCACCAGCCCTTTGCTGGCAGAGGGACTCGGAGCTAATCCCTGCTCCGTTCAAACATCCAAGTGACCCAGAGAAGCGTCGTCACCTCCTGCCACCCGCTGGGACCGTGCCCCCAGGAAAGGGCCGAGAGGGGAGAGATTTGTACAGGTCACAACTCTTCAAGCAGACCGGACACACACACTCACACACACCCACACACACACCACCGAGTGCAACAGAACGCAGTGTAGAACCAGTTTGACGCACGCAGTCCGTTTGTGCAAGGCTCACACGTTACAGTACGGCCGGGACGGGGCAGCGATGGCTGGGATATTGTACAGGAGTCAATGTAAACAATAAAGCGTCCTCCAAGAGGCTTCGCCAGAGACCAAAGAACAGTTGCTTTGTACAAAAATGCCCTTAAAACAACACGTTTCTTCCAAACCCCCTCTACCCGCGAGGCTTGTCAGCTGCTGAGCGCCCTGGAGGTGCTGCTGCTCCCCGTGGTGCTCAGCGGGTCACAAGAAGCTCTAATGGGGTGGCTACAGGAACCCACCCACGAGCCACCAGCATGGAGAAAGGACAACTGTCCCCAGCAGAAACCTCTGATGTCAGGGGTTGGTGGCTTTGTTGCCCAGACACTGGAAAAGGAGGTCCATACCCTTCCAGTCTGTCCCCTTCCTGCCATCCTGCTCAGAGCCTCCAGACCTCCAAGGCCTTCATCACTCTGCAAGAGAACCACCTTTCCTGACTCCCTCTGCCTGCCCACAGCCTTCTCAGAGAAAAACCAGTTCTGCTGGGCCAGAGCCAAGGACAAGGGGACAGCAAAGCACTGCCCTGCAGGGGCCTCTGCCCCTCTGCTGCTCTCCCCAGCTGAAGCACCCAGAGAGCAGCTGAGTATTGGAAGGAAGCAGCATTTCTGGTCTGCAACAAAGACCCTTCCCAGAGGGCATTTCTCCTGAGATCAAGCTGGGCAAAGAAACCGGATCCTTTTCCTCCTCCTCCTGCCTTCTCAAGGGAAAAATTCTATACAGGGCTTTTCCCTCCCCAGCAGATCCTTGTCACCAGGACACGCTGCCAGTGAAGCATGCACCCTCCAGTGCAAGGCAGGCTGGTGACAACCAGTCCCTTCCCATGGAGGGGCAGGCAGGCATGTCCTTGGGGTCAGAACAGTGGGCAGTGATCTGATGAAGTTTGTGGGGGAGGCAAGGACTGAACCTGTCCTTCTCCTGATGACATGAGCCACTTGGCCTTTCCAGTGCCTGCCCTGCTCCGGAGCCAGCTGGAGCGGGCTAGGAGAAGCCACATGTCTTTCAGTGTCCCAAAGAAGTATCTGGCCTCCTGGGCCAGGGGCTTGGGTGACTTCTAGTGACTGAAATGGCCTGGGATGACGTGCTGTTTGACCTGGGACAGGGCTGTGCTCCAGCATGGGTAACAACCCCCTGCCAGAGCTCAGGAAAGGGAGGGACAGTGCTCGTGGCTGCTGGAGTACAGACAGACCTCACAGGCTGCAAGGCAGCACAGGAGGGCAGCAAGGTGGCATTACCTTGCCAATCACCTGTGGGCTGAGGATAACCCACAGCCCTTCCCCAGGACAGGCACATGCTGCTTCCCAATACTGCAGAGCACTCCAGTGCTGTGCACTCCCCTCCAGCTCAAGAGGAGTCCCATCTGAGCCTGCAAGGCTCTGCAGCTTTAGGGCTGCTTTCTAGGCATGGGCTGGGCTGCTGCTCCTCCCACACCATGTCCTCTCCATGCAGGGCTTCAGCAGCCTGAGCCATTCTGCATCTTCTCTCTGCTTTGCTCCTCCCCAGAGGGCAGGTCTGGGCCCCAGCCAAGCACCAGCTCAGACAGGACCTGCCACGGAATTGGGGACAGGACCCAGAGCTTCCCTTGGCCTTTCTCTCTGCTCCTACAGCACAGGGACAACTTGCTGATGCACACAGCTAGAAATGAGGAGCTTTGATTCAGATAAACTGCTCAGAAACCACAGAATCATTTGCTGAAATTTGGAGCAGAGCCTTCACACACAGTTTCTCCAGGGAAGCAAGAACCTGCAGAATGGCTTGGAGCAGCCAAAGGCTTTTCCACATCCACCTGGCACTCCTGGAACCCAGCTCCAAGCAGGAAGGAGATGGGCAGACACACAGTGCCCTCCCACAGTGGGATGATGGGGGTTCACGCAGGACTGGAGGAGAAGGGACACATTTGGCATCAAGGCTCACTTTTGGAAAGGGAAGACAGCTTATAATGTCAAATCCACTCCCATGTCTGTGCAGATCACAAAGAACAGCACTGAGTTTGAGTCAGGTGGGTTTGTTTTCCAGTTTACAGAATGTAGTCTTGCCCTTCTTTAAAAAAAAAAAAAAAAATTAGAAAAGACCCCCAAAAAATTCATATAAATATCATATATACAATTTAGGGAAAAAAAAAAACAAAACAAAAACAATCCAGAAAAGGTCTTCCCTCTGGATCTAGAGTTAGAAGTGACAGCAGAGGACAAAGCTTTGCATTTCGGGCAGTATGTCATGTAACAAAAACAGCTCAAGTTTTGGGAGCCACCAGAAACACCCGTGAGCATGGCAGAGGGGAGAGGGAAACTCAGGCAGCACAAGAACAGCTTTGGGGCAGAGGGCAGGCAGTAGGAGGAGGGCAGAGAACAGATGATATGGCCATGAACTTGGAACGCCCACAGCAGTATTCAAGTAATGGGAGGGTTAAAACCCTAATGAGGCATTTGTTTTAAAAGAACACTGGCTTTGGGGGTAGAGGTGAAGGTGGCAGCTCCTGGAGGAGCTCTGCCCCACCTCAGCACAGAGCAGATAGCTCTGTGTGCCCCATGGCAGGTGGGAGAGCGGGTCTTGGTGCTGCCCAGGGTTATCAGAGCTCATCCACTGGGAAAATTTACCCCGTGTGCTCCTTAGGGGGAAGCACCAGCTGAACCAAGCCCGGGGTGTTTGTCCTGAAGCAGCTTTGTGAGGGATCTGCCAGCATGGTGGAGTTCCAGTTTGCAGAATAAAAGAAAGGCCAAATAAAGGGACCTTGGCACAACCTTCACATTTACAGGGGCTCTCACCCCACCAACTGCTGCTCAGCATCCTTTCAAGGCATGGGGAAAATTCAAGTTAGGAACTAGGATCTGGTTGTAAGCAAAACTCCACCTTGCCAAAGCAAGCCAACATCAATTTTCTTGTGATAAAGGTGTTCTTTTAAAACAAACTAACAACAACAACAACTAAAGAACATTTGAGGTTATCTGAGTTAAACTTAAAAAAACCCAAACAGTCCTGCAGTCAGAGTCACACACAGAAGAACCAACCCACACCTACATGCGCCAGGAACAGTAAAATGACAATATATATAAAATTAACCAATAAAGTGCATGTTCCTTATATTACACCTGTCCCTTGTGTGAAAGCAACACCACAGGTTCTGGGTAAGAAATCACAGCCAAGGGCCCAGGATCACATCGTGTTGTAGAGGGGATTGGTTGTCCGCTTTTTGTCATTGGTCTTTTTGAGCCTCCTCAGAGGGTGAGTTCTCCCGTGCTGCTGCCGCGGGGCGACAGCCAGAGCTTGAGATGGAGACAAGGAGTCCAGGAGCTGCACCTGGAGCAGTGGAGGGCCCTCCCCGGAGCTAGTCCACGTCGGATCCGTGCTGGAACACAAACTCTGCTGGCTGGAGCTGCACTCTTTGGCGTACTGAGCCAGCGGCCTCTCCACAGGCCTGCTCTGGGCAATGCACTCGGCTGTTCTGAGCTGCTCCACAAAATGCTTGGTGGGCTCGGGGGAGGAGAGACGATGCTTCCCACATGTGCTCTCCGAGCCCCTCTCCAACCTGCCCCCTCGACCGAGGGCCACGCAGGTGAGAAGAACGGGGTTGGCATTGCAAGAGGCCGACTCCCTGTTGTGTAAGTCGTCCTTGGAGAGGTCCAGGTAGTCCAGTTTGGCCAGGGATGCTGAGCGCTTCATGTGGGAGGGTCTGGTGAGCCCTGCGTGCCGGATCCGAGCCTCTATTTCCCTCGCCCGCTGCTTGACCGGCCCGGGGCTGCTGGAGCGCTCCTCCACACTGAGGCTGCTGGAGCTGTGAGGGAGGCTGTAACACAGGAACGAGATGTCCAGAAGGTCCATGTTCTCAGCACGCTGCTTGGTGAAGTCCTCACTGCTCAGCTGCCTGGAGATGCCAGCAGTGTCCCCACAGAGAGGTTTGGGACCGTCCCTGAATGGGAGAGTCGCGTCTCCCTCAGTGCCACACGGCGTGACCGGCTCGTCGTCTGTAGCCGTGCTCTGCTCGGTGACACCTTCCAGGTGAATGACACAGGGGTAAGGAGGTGGACAGGTCAGCTGGGCAGAAGGAGAAGCTGCAGGGAGGTGAGCAGATATCCCACTGCCTTCCTGGCTGGGGCTGCCCACAGTGAGGGCAGCCTGTTTGCGTACCGCGTGCTCCGGCGGTGAGGGATCCACTGGAGCCTTCTCAAAGCGCATTGAGGGGTTCAAGTTTTCATCTAAAGACGGGGTGGCCGTGGCCAGCCCGCCCTGCTCACAGCTTGTGTCGGGGTGCTGCTCTGCAGGCTTGACCGTGAGGGTGTACTCGATGATTTCGATTCTCTTTGGGAGGAGGGAGGGCAGGGATGGCTCCTCCATCCCATCAAACGAGACCACTGTCCTGCGCTCTTGTGCCGCTCCCTCCTGCCCCGGGCTGGGCTCTGTGGGCTGCTGGGCAGGTGCAGGCAGGTGTCTGCCCACAGGCTGCTCTGCCCCGGCAGGCAGCAGCGGCTCCTCAGCGCCTGGACCCTGAGCCTTGTCTCTCTCTGGAGCCGGCTCCAGGGGCGGCTCCTCGCTCTTGCCCCGGGGCAGGAGCTCGGCAGCAGGGGAGTCGTTCCTGGAGTTCTTGCGGGTGGGCAAAGTGCAGGCTGGGGCCGTGTGCTGGTGCTCCTGCTCCTGCCTCAAGCGCTCCTCGAACTCCAGCGTGGCTCGCCGCACAGAGCCAGGGCACCACTTGGGCTCAGGGTTGATGGAGCCACGAGGCTCCTGCTGCTCCCCACCAGAGCTGCTTTCCTCCACGTCTGATTTACCAGAAGATGGCTGCAGAGATGGGGCTTCTTCCTGCTCAGGTGGCAAAGGGTCCTTCTCCTTTTCCTGGTGTTCCAACTTTTCTGATGCCCAAATCATCTCCACTGGCAGGTCGTGCACCGTGTTCCTCTTTGGTGTCTGGCTGAGGTTGGCTGAACCCTCTTTCTGCTGGGCAGGTCCTGCTCCCTGGTTGATTGACTCAATCTCTGTGATAATTTCCTTCACAGAAATGGCATTTTCCGAGTGGGATCTCGTGAGATGACCTGCACCAGGCAGCTCAGGGACCTCCTGCAACATACAAACAGCAGAATTACAAAGTGCATGAGCTGTGCCAACACAGAGCAAACAGCAGAAGGTTAGAGAAAATACAGAGAAAACAGGGGTGCACATCCCCAAAGGAAGAAAAAAGCATGTGGCAGTGTGTGGAGAGAGATCACCAGAGCAGTGATCACTAAAGGTGATTTTTTTACTGTCTCTGGAACTGAATTTAATATACTCCAGGCTGGATTTTCACTTAGATCTGAGAACCTTAATTGCTACAAACTACATGGAAAAGGTAGCTTCTTTTGTTTTTCTAAATTAAGAGAAGTCCAACAAACAAAAGAATCCTAATACTGCTAAAAGTATTTTGAACTGAAAACATGACAAATTCTGCTCATGTATGGAACAGGCAGAAGTTCAGCAAAAAGAATGACCAAGCATTGAAATGTTCTGGTTTCCCAGAGGAAAATGGCCAGTGAGGCTCCCAGTCCCCACAGACATCTCTATGCCAAATCACAGGAGAGAGCATTGGCCTATTACATTTGGAAGAGCCTTATTGCCTCACATGGAGATGGAAAAGATTCAAGCAATGCAGGATGGAATTTAAATAAGAGAAGCTCCCAGAAAATGATGGCCCCGGACATCATCAATCCCTGTGAGAGTCCTGGAGACTGAAAAGCAATTATGAGAAAAAGGTACCTAAATTTAGAGGTTACTAAATTTTGTCAGGATCATCTCTCTACACCCAGGAGAAGTGAGCCATGGCGTGCCCAATCCCATCACTCCAGACCTGGACAGGTTAATTTCTTCCTCCAGCAGTGGAAACTCTACACCTGCCTTGATTTACTACCACAATGCTGGTGCTTCCCAGCCAGGAAGAGGAGCTGGTTTTATCCCATTTTTTGGTGGATTTCTCAAGTCAGATAAATTTCTGTGCAGATCTGGGATGCTGCCTGGGCTCAGGGTCTGGCTACATTAATGGGTCAAGTCCCACCTTTCTGCTCTCCTGATGCAAAATTCAAAAATAAGTTTCTCATGAGAACAGCACAGCAGGTCAGGTCAAGGTCGGCTCACGGCCCTGCCAATGCCAGCAAACTGATGTTTAAGGAAAAAGTGCAGAAAAGGGCAAGTATCTAAAAGTGAAGGAAGGGAAGAAGCATCTAGCAATCCCTCTCCAAACACCATGTACAGAAAGCAGGGCTAGAAAATCCCATCCACAGCCACCCCACAGCAGAAAACAGCTCACAGATAGAGTTGAGCAGCAGTTGCTAAAAAAACCTGAGCAAGTCATTTTAACCTTTTGTTGCTCTTCATCTGTGGAAGAGTCATCTGATGCCTGAGGGGAGTTTCCAGGGCTGTTCCTTCTAGCATCTGCACCTCCATCTGCAGCAGGTGGCACTTCCAGCATGGGCACCCTGGAGACCCCATTCCTCCCAGTCCCTTGCTCCTCTGGCCTGGAATGGGAACAGGTGCGAGAGCGGCTCTCCTGGGAGAGCTCCACAAATTTCTCCAAAGCACTGAAGAAATCAATCCTGTCTGTGCTGAGGTCTGTCACTTCGGGCTGAGGGTTCTGTTGGAGACCTGGAGAATTTTGGTTTGGGGATTGGGGGAAGTCTTTTAAGCATGAAGTGAATTCTTCCATAGGAACCAAGTGCACGTTCATATCAGGCTTAAGGGCATCTTTTTCTAGATCGTCCACTGTCAGATCAGGAAACTCTGTTATTTCCAAGGGGTGCTGGAGCTGCATTAAGGCCTCAGAAGCATGGCAGTTGTCAGGGGGGACAGAGTCTACACAACACCCTGCTCTACAGCCATTGATATTGTTCAGGTTCAGCTTGTCCTCCATCTGCTCAGCGTGGAAGTCTCTGCAAGTAAACTCTAAGTGGATCTTTCTCTCCTTCACACACACATCCTCGATCATGTTTGTGTCCTCTGGGAGCTGCTGCTCCCTGTCCAGCTCAGCTGAGTAGATGGGAGACATGGGCTGCTGGTTGTCATTGGTCTTGGCCTCTGAGATCTGGTCAGCTGAGGTGGTGATCTCTTTTTTGTTCAGCTCCAGCCCAGCCTTGCAGATGGGCTCGTGGTGATCTGAGAGGTCGCTGTCCGAGTGCGAGCGCCACAGTTTGTTGTGCCGCTGTTTGCTGCGGGGAAGGAGAGCAAAGGAAAATAGTGAGGAATTTCTACATAGCACAGCCAGATCCACCTTGTTGTAAGAGGACACAAACCAGAATAAAAACTGTGCCAAATGCTGGAGTCACTGACCACAACTGTGGCTTCACCTGAATGGTTCAGGGCCAGACCTGCTACTGGAGAAGTTGATCCATAACGAGCCACTTTCCAGGAGCTAAATTCCACGGCACCATTCTGCTCCACACACCCCTCCCTAATCCTCAGCAGATCTCGTTGGATCTGTCCACTCAACAAATGCAATGTTTAACTGACTGCAGAATTTGGTCCTTTGTCAGCTAGCACGTTTCCATTTGCTAGCAGGTAAGAAGCGACCAGAAGAGAGAGAAGCCCTTGTGCTGGACACTGAATAAAGTCCAATTTCCCTCATGGTTCCTTCTCTGAATAGCTTCAATAACTGGCTCTTGTAACCAAGGGATAGGGTAGGATGAATAGAGGCGGGTGTGTGCAAAAACACACAAGACATCCTCAACAGTAAACACACAGCCCAAATTACCACCCACCTTCCACAGGAAGGAAGCTCAGAACTCCTCCAGCTCCTGGAAAGCCCCTTTAGGAAAGTCTGAGCCATCAAAAGGCCAAGTAACTGCCAGTGGCATTGCATCACCTTCCTCATCTCCACCTGCCAAAAACTCCAAGCCATGCACCTGGGCTTACAGAGAGCACTGCAGGCAACTTCTTGCCATGAAATGCCAGAGCTAGCCCAGGCTGCCAGGGTTTGCTGAGTGGCCACGGCCACAGGGATGTGTTTCCACCCATTGCCCCTAGGAGGAACACAGAAACCACAGAAACCTCCTTGGAGCTGCAGGAGATCTTGCAAAACCCCTCCAGTCCCTTGCTAGCACGAGCAGGCGCTCCCAGACACATCCAGTGGCCATGGTGAGTTAATTAACAGATGGTACTGAGCTAATTACCATGTGCTAGTTCAGTTGTGGGTGCCCAACAGCTAAGGAAAATAATCCATTGCAGATTTAGCTTTCCAACCCTATAATCAGTGACAACCTTCTCGTGTGACACAGGGCAGAATCAGGTCCTTACACAGGAGAGGAGGGTCAAGATCAGAGGCCAAAGACACTGTCCTGGGGTGCACGTGCTCTGTCTCCAGTGGGTTTTGGAGCAGTTTGACACTGGCAGCAGAAACAGGCTTGTCCCTGAGGCAGGTTCTTGCTTGGGCTCTGTATGGAACATTGTCTGACATCTCTGCTCATACAACCTGGGGAGCTGCTGGTGTTTTCTGAGGGCACTTCAGTGCTCAAATCCAGTGCTCAAATCCAAACGCTGCACATTTGATTTTGAAAGTGAAAACTACCCTCCTGTGTGAGCAACTGGCACAGATCTAAGGACCAAACCAGACATCAAGCACCACTGGCAGAGGTGTGCTGTGCTATCTTCCAATCTGACACCTCCCTGGTCTGACAATCTGCATGAGGTGCAGGGTCAGGGAGCAGGAGCTCACTTCCCTTCCCAGAGCCCACAGCCATCCTTGACCTTCCTGGTGCTTGTACCCACACCAGCTCTGAAGAAGGAGCCCCCCACACCTCCCACCAACTCTCCAGGCTTGGGTAGAAAGCTGCTGTTGATTCACAAGCTGCACAAGGCACAGGAGATCCCAAACACTGGTTTCCTGTAACTTATCTATACCTAATAACAGAAACAGGCCTGGCTCAGCCTTGCTGTGTTTATCAACAGAGGGAGGGGACAGTTTAACTAACCCCAGGAAGTATGACAGTCCCAAAGAGTAAAACACTCTTGTTGTTGTGACTAAAAGCAGGCAGAGGGTTTTCATTTTACAGCTGGAAAACATATCCCAGTTGCTATAACCCCAGCACAAAACCGTAACTGGATAGTGCGAGCACATGGCTGCCCTCACATACCTTCCCCCTGAAATTGGAGCAGTCACATGAGTGTCAATCTGTTGTTTTTTGTTTGTTTATTTTTGGGTTTTTTACCTGTCCTGGAATACTGCAGCAATAAACAAGGCACCCAGAGGGCAAAGCTAAATAACACAAAGAAAGAGGAAGAAAAGCAGTATTGAGCTGAGAGAGGAAGTGGATAAAGAGGGACAGTTTGTGCAGAATGGAGGGGCCATTCCTTGCCTCAGTGAAGCTTCATTTACTGCAGGCTTTTTTATCCTACACAGATGTAGCACACTGCTCCTGCATTTTTTAAAGCCTCACAAGTAATCCTGTTTGTGCCATTGTACAGGCACTTGCAGAGTAGGTCAGGAGCAGGGCTGTGCTTCAGTGGAAGGGAAGCCACATGCTATAAATGGTGGCAGCAGGAAAGATATACCTCCAAAAAATAAATTACTAAAAGACAAGGAAAAATAATCCTTAACCAAAATGTTTGTACAGGGTGGCTTTGCAGGCATGTCACCAGCTACCAGACTGGCAGATTACCCAAACCAACTGCTAGGCTCAGGGCTTGAAGATGTGAGATACCAGCTGCTCCCACAGCAGAGCTCCTCACAGGAGTTCACCAACTGCTGGTGTGTTTTCCATAACTAAAAAGCTTCTTTTCCTCCATCCAATCTACACCAATGAGATCTAATTTCCCAGTCTGCTCAATGTACACCACACTGGTCAGGTCATCTCTGGCCCAGAGTTAAGCACTGACCTTTACTAACTGGTGCCAGCAGCATGTTTGGTATCACATGAGGCACCCAAGGCAGGTGTGGTGTCTCTCTCAAAGGGTTTGAATCCAGCAGGGCACTATTTTTTAAAATTGTCTATTCCAGGTGATCTGTCTGGAGATTGGATACTACTTGGCTGCTTTTTAGAAAGAAAGAGGGTCACTATGGCAGGCAGAGAGGAGAGAGGAAGGCAGGCATGGAAAGAGGTGGAGGATGAAGAGGAATAAGTTGGGAGGAGCCCTGAGGTTGTTTACCTGTGCAGAAAGGGAAAGAGGAAGCACAGTCCAGTGCCTACACCAAGGGTTTGGTATAAAAACTGGGAGTCCAGGGAATCCAGGCCTGGCCCAGTAACAAACACAGTCACACTGCTGGGAACAGGTGGAGGGCAAAGGAGGAAGGAAAAGTTACTATTACAATTAAAGGGAATGGAGGACTTTGCAAGTGGATAGAACAGACATGAGGGGACAAAATCAAGAAGGGGACAGAGGTAAAAGTGTGTCCTAAAGACAGCACATGAGTGACCAAGCTACTGCAAATAACAGCATATAAAACAATGGCTAGACTCGACCTTAAAGCTATTTTCCAACCTAAATCATTCTACAATAAGCAAGCACCTCCCAATGGCACTAAAAATCTTTGAAATTTACTATTTACTTTGGTCCAAACCTGCTAAGAGCCACCTCCTGCAGCAGGAGGTTCAGATTGGGTAACTGCTGCAGATCTGCTCCCAGGCAAAGCACACCAGGATCCCAAACAAAATACCATAATCTGGCAAAACAAGAGTATCACTACCTCCTTCCTGTTGATCACGTGAAGACATTGCTTAACACAGCCTAGAAACATGCAATATTTATGTCTTTTTGCTAGTCAGGTGATAGGCTTGAGATTACAACACACTTGTCCATACCCAGGCCCAGCTCCAGACCAGCCTCAGGACTCCAGGCAGGGATAAACACCACTGTTGCAATGCACAGAACATCCTGTCCCCTCCCCTCACACCAACACTTACCAAAGAGATCTAAATAAAACCAGACCAGCTGCTGAGGAGGGGCATGTTCAACAGGGAACTGTGAGGAGACAAAGCGAGTTCCCTGCCAAGTGATGTTACAAGCAACAGGGACATCATTTATCTCTGCTGGAGCCTGCACAGCTCTGAATGCTGCACTCAGATAACACTTCATGGGATGCTGCTTTCCAAAATCCAAACATCCTAGAAGTCAAACAGCCTCCTTGTTACACCCCTTTTCCCAGGCTCAGCTGACAGAACGTCTCCTAAGATCCTGAGCTTGCACAACACACTGATATAAGCTCTGACTAAAAGAATGGAGCCAACCATTGAAGTTAGGCCTCAACAAGGATAATCAGGATCATTCCCTCCACTCACCTGGCCAGCAGGATCCCTTGGTACTCCTCCAGCTGCCTCATGAAGCTGGGGTTGGGCTTGGTGACGGTGCGCCGCTCCTTCACGTAGTCGTAAGCCCTGTCCAGGTTCCAGCCATACTCCTTCATGGCATAGGCAATCACCGTGGATGCTGAGCGACTCACTCCCATCTTGCAGTGCACCAGGCACTTAGAACCATTTTTCCTGAAGTGGGAGAAAGAACAAAAAAGGATCATGAAACAGAAACATCTGACAAGCTTAAGAAAACGGCAGCTTCTTTACTGGAGCTTTATCAAACATGTTTTCAACACTGTGGCCACAGCTGGAGTCTGGGATGTGATCCAATTTACAAACTGGAGCAAGACACACAAAGAAACTGAAGAATAAGGTCTTATTAATATTCCTAAGAGATTTTGTTACAACAGCTCTTCTGAAGCTGTTATTGCAGAGTGGAAAAACACAGAGATATAGGAAAACTCTGAAGACTAGTGTGGCATCCTTGAGCTCAGCCCAAATGGCCAACTGGCATCAAGCTGTATTCCAAGTGAAAAGAGAACTTGTACCACAAACGTGGTATCACAATTCAGAAACACATCCCAGAGACATACTGGCCAGTTCAGGGCAGCCTTTAGCACAGAGATGTTCTATTGCAAACCACAAAATGAAAATGCTGTGATGCTAGGTAGGCAAGGAGGAAAAGCAGTTAAGAGAATCAATAGGAAAACAAAACGCTTAGTATACATCTTCTAAATGTGTTATGTTTTCTGAAAAGACTTACTTTGCCTTGGAGATGAATTTGTAGGTATCATTCCAGTAAGCCAGAAGATCTGTAGCTTCTTCATCATAAACTCGGATATTGTGGTATTCAAAGAGCCCAGGGAAGAAATTATCTATTTCTCGAGTCACATTCAAAATGTACCGTACTCTGCATGGGAACAGCAGAAACACAGCCAGATCAGAGAGATGTCCCACTGCTACACTGCAGCCTGGCATTGCTTTGCCAAGGGCATTTGGAAGTGCACTCTTGAACAAAACCAGGGAAACCAGGAATTAACGCAAGGAAGCAGCAGCTAACACAGACAATAGGTTTTGCTGGGCACTTCAGAGCCTGATAAGAGATCCATGGATAGAAACTTCCTCTGCACGATGTCAGGTCTCACTGCCCACCACCTCTGTTCTACATGTCAGCAACACTTGTGCCACAGGGGCTCCTGCAATTAGTGTTTGAACACTTTCTCCAAGCCTCTTTGTGAATCTCTCCTGCTGTACCAAAACCACAGGAAGGTGGAAGACTAAGCCTCCCAAGTAACACCAGAGCTAAACAAACGCATAAAATAACTACAGAGAGATGCAACAGACAATGAGCCACTGGGGAGGATTTATTTCTTATCCCTAAATTTTCTGGAAAGGAAACTGCAAGAGAAAGCATGTGGTATTTATGTACACAGCACTCAGTATTTTTAGCCCTGAGGGTTACTCGTAAGATGCTTATGAAATGCACTTGTGCTGGGATATCAAGGGCACTGCAAGAGAGTGACATCCCTTTTTCCAAGCAGGTATGAGATCATTGGCAATCAAGTAGGACCTGTCAGACTCAAGGAAACCACAGCAGACCCTGAGCTCACCAAGAAGAATCAATTCTGCCAGGCTGCATTTCTGAGGTACAGAATTACACTATCAGCTCAGCAGCACGATTAGTTTTTTCCACTGGTTTGGCACAAATAAGCCAAACTCATGAATAATTATTTAATTGCACAATCTTGGTGTTTATAACCACCTGGTCTAGAGAAAGGACAATCCAAACTTGAAAAGTAGAAATGGCAGGAAACAGAGGAACCTGCTCAGCCTGAAAGCTACAGGACTTTACTTCCTACTGGGCCCCACTCAGAGGAACAAATGCTCTTCTCCACATTTTCCTTCCTGCCACAGCCTGGAGGTCCGAAGTGCCTCTGTAATCAGTCCAGAACCATAGGCTGGGGCCGAGGGCACAGAGCCAACTATGCAGCATCCAGTTCAGTAACTGCAGCTTTTTACTACTTATAGCTATGAGCTTGCTGCCTTCCTTTGTTCTCCTGGGGGACGTTAGTCAAGGTCAGAAGTAAGACTCTTTTACTTTAGGGTGCCTGTTTGTGGGACAAGGAGTTTGGAGGAATCAAGAGCTTGTCTGGATCTGCAAACCCTTAAGACTGACTCAGGTTACACAGCAGGTATGGAATAGAGTTTGTTACACAGAAAAGCTTTAAGGCCAGGCTCTTGCTTTTCAGCTGATGGCCTGAAGCTACTCACCCTCTGTTCTGCAAATCTTCCAAATTGGAGGCATTCCATTCTGAGCCCTGTAGGGAAAACATGCAAAGGGGCACATCAGGCAGAAGGAAGGCATGGCCAGGCAACTGGTGGAGGAAGGGGTGGTCACCAGTGAACCAGAGGAGGAAGCTGACCAGAAAAGGGTTGGAGAGCTGGGGGTCCTTTGAGCACAGGGGTACACAAGTGGTAACCAGAACTGATGCTCAGCACATTCTCTCACCCCATTAACCAGATCCCTTGTGAAAGAAGAAGCAGCTCTGCCAACAAGAGCCCAGCACTGTGTGTTGGCACTTCCTGCAAACTGCTGACAAATCAACCTCAGCAAGACAGGACCACTCCACCCTTTCCCTGGAGGCTGGTGCCAGTTCTGCTCCACAGAAACTGCCTGCATTTAAAAACCATCCAGGTGCTCTTCATGCACGGAACACCTGTCTCAAACATCAAAGGCAGCAACACCTAAGCTCACTTGGGTTTCACCTCTTCTCTCCATGTTCAAAGCCTGTGTGAGCAGAGAAAGGAAGACATTTAACTAACCCTGGCTAGGTAACCCTCTCCTCTGCAGCACACACAGGGCCTCCAAGCTGCCTGCTTCCTGCTCAAACACAAACTTCACTGAGGACGAAACTACTCATGCTTCCTTCAAAATTTAAGGCGCACAAGCTCTCTGCTTCCCTGCCCTAAAATGGCTCCCAAATGTAAAGATGATCCAGATTATAATATTATAATATTATAAGATTATAATATTTACTCAGTTTAATGTTGTCTCTTTCAGTCAAGGAAGAACAATTTAATTCAGGCCTGGGAACCATCAGTTTCCACAGGTAGGAAGAACAATGCTGCAGGGGTGAAAGCCTTTTTTCCTGTCCTTTGATCCACAATTACCAACATCATCAGTTCTCTTATTTCCTGCTTAGTTCTTTCAGCACTCCTTAAATGGGATCCCACAGGGTTCTTGCCTCCACCTGGAAGGAAACAGCTCCTTGCCTTTCTGAGCCCTCACAACAAAACCCTGCCTTGCAGCACACATGCTCCTGGGTGAAGCTGGTGCCCAGCCCCAGCAGCACTGCTCCTCACCACAGCAGCTGCTCTGCAAACACTTTTATTCCACACATTAACCACAGCTCTTCTTGGTGCTGCCTTCAAGCCTTGTTTGAAAGGTTTTCTCCCCATTAAATGCTGTCAGAGCCAAGACTCCAAACCCTGGAACAGCTTTTGGCCAGCACCATAAGCCTGTAACAGGTCCCAAGCCTGTAACAGGTCCCTCTCCTTATAACACATAGTCTGCAAAAAAAAAATCCATTACATCGTAGGTACTTCCAAGTTTCCTGGCTCTACCCCAACATGATATCCTGGGAGTGCTCACATTAACAGAGACCATCCCTTCTGAGCTGGAGACTGGGAGAGGCCCTCTCCATTTGGAAAGACCAGCTGGTCCAAGAGGAATGGCTTTGTTTAAAGTTGAGCCAACCTCACAGGCTAGACAGCCCAACCAAACCTGTGTCCGTGGCTCCGGGGCTGGGAAATCCAGTGGAGCGCTGACTCACCAGAACCAGCTGCAGTAATTAAGACAGGCCCCAGCAGCAACTAAGCAAGCAAAACATTAAGCAGCAAAATGTTTATGTTTCCTTAAGTGACTTATCTCCAGGATTCTTTGTTATGTTACTCTGTTCCTCCTGGATCACACAAACTCAGAGCTTTCCATGTTACAAAAGCGTCATTCCACCTGGATGTCACACAGCTCCCCTCCCTCTTTGCTGTAGTTATGTCTTTCACAAACATAAGAACTTGGCATATGAGTACCTTGGACAGTTAAAGCCACAAAATTGGTCTTACATCAATGGAAACAGCTCCGAAAATCTGTCAGAATTAAGACCTTGTCTCTTCCATCCTGTAAGTACAGGATCTAGAGCTTGGTGCTACATGACAAAGTTTAGAACAGCCAAAAAGCCAGGCTGATCTTGTTCATTACTGTCTTGCTTAAGAGCATGTGACCTCAGGAAACCAACCTCTCCTTCAGAATTCCTTTAGCTTCCTCCACGGGCACTTGTGTCAACCAACTCATAGTGAAAAGTGTTAGGAGTGTCTACTTTTGTATTCACTGTCAGACTCACCAAAAAGACATGATCAAATATCTGTGTGGGGCTGTCCATCTGCCCAAGGATCACTATCATTTCATTGTCAATGAATTCTTTGAACTCCCGTAGGTTGCACACCATCTGCATCTCCAGCTCCGTGCGTATCTGCATAGGTAGGAGGGACACAAGGAAGTCAAGTGAAGCTTTTGTTCTGGCCTTTCTTCATGGCATGAAGCACAGAGCTCTTCAGTTTGCACAACAGCATTTCCTGCACCCTCACCACTCACCTCTTTTGAGGTGATGTTCTCCAAATCTTTCTGCATCATGATCTCCCTTAATTTCGTCTTAATCAGACGTTCTGTGCGTTCCCTCTCAGTTGGGCTGTCAGAAGAAAGCAACAGAGTCACTGGGAGGGAAAACAAACAGGATTCATGACACTTTTAAAATAGGTATAGACTGCACACTCTCTGTAGTCTCAAACTCTCACACCACTTCCCCCAGGCATGTCCTCAGCTGGAGGGAATTCAGGTGACAGTAAAGCCCAGTTTAGATTCACAGTAGTATATGAAAGCCACCAACTGAAAGCTCCTAATCCATTGTAGTCATTCAGAGAACCTCTGGTATTTGGTAAAATTTAAATTGGGAAGGCTGCATTATACCCTCTGGAGCAATATCTAAGCCTCTCCCTACCTTTCTTGGAAAGGTAACAGCTCCAAAACTCCTTACATGGAGAGACGAGGGCAGCTAAGCCTCTGCATTCCTCCCGCCTCTGCTGCCAGAAGCCTTATCACCAGCTGCAAAAATAGCCTGAGTAACACCAGGGGAAGCTGCAGCAGAGCAGCAGCACAGAGCTGGCTCAAACAGCATCTTTAGAAGGGACTCAACAGTGACATCTCCCACCACCTTTCCTTTTTCTGGAAGGCTGCCAGGTTGGGGAGGGCATGCATGTTACAAGTGTTCAACTGGTGGTTCAAAAATAAAAATCATGGAAGATCCTGGTTCTTTTACCTCATGCATTATTTCATGATTTCATTAAGAGAATGCTGTTTCAGAGTCCCAAGGAAATCATTCAATTTCAAGGTGCCACCAGGGAAAGGGTGGGTGAGATAAAATTTATATACAAAAAGCTACAAGAAAATATTAATCTGTCAGCCTGCCAAGACTTTTCAGCCACCCGCCTTGTACATTAAAAAACAATCAAGTGTGAAGACTTGTTCACAGCTGAACAACTGCTTAGCATCATTATTCACTCACTGGACTCCAGCAACAGGAAATATCTGGGAGCATAAATCAACCAAAGGCACTATTATCCTGGGAAAGCAGCTGGGGCCAGTGAAGTAATTACAAAATGGGCAAGTGAAAACCCTCACACTTGGCACCACATTTGGTCACAGACTACCTTCCAGGTCATATGGTATCAGTACCATCAGCAGATACTATTGACAGGAGTGGTAAACCTTGAATGTTGGTACAGCCTATAAATTTTGCCTTTCTGAACTGTCTACCCATTTACCTCAGCCACTGTTTTGGACCATCTATCACCTGATACCTCCAACTAAATGTTTGGGTATCTTGGAACCTCAACTTTGTCCTTGCTAAGCACCTCAGGATGACAAAAACCTGCATTACTCTTTGCACCCACTCTTAGGTGTTTCAGATGGGTGAGATGAGGATGTTTCTGAGCTCACAGGCTCAGAAGCCCATATACAAACACTTCACTTTACAAAAATGAACTGAGTAAGGGTAAAAAGACCATGTTAGCCTAAGCATGTGCAAAGACACATGCCAGTGTAAGAGCAAAGTCCAGAGGAACCTGTTCTTTCCAGGCCTGGAACCAGAGGACAAAACCAGCAGAGACAAGGCCGAGGTATACCACACCTCTCTCACCAGTAACATGGGACTTACCTTGCAGAAGCAAAGGTCTGCAAGCCTGAAGCCCAAGGTAAACAACTAAACTGAAAACAGAGGAGGAGGAGACGCAAGGGAGCCCCAGGAGGGCTAAACTTCCAGTGCTGGTGTTTACCTAACCACGAGTCCACTTATTACATGAACAGGAAGCCTCTCCTTATTAATCCCTAATTAAGAGCAATGTCTTGTGGAAACCTTCTCCTCATTTGGGGACAGTCAAACACTCAGCAGAGGCAGCAAGACTTACACATCTGTGAAGAGGGCGGGCGAGTCGGGCCGGTGGGACTGGACATCTTGCATGGCATTCCACTCATTGACTGAAGACTGATCAGAGTTGATGTGGCTCTCATAGTAACTGACCCACGTGAGGAAGAGGCTCCCTGGATAGTAATTGTTGCTCCGTGCCACTTCACAAGCCTTATGCAAACTCTGCAGAGCAGACCTAACAAGGGAACAACACTTGTAGGTTTATTATTTCTTCCTCAGGCTGGTATCAAGCACTAAGCAGCAGCCAAATCCAGGATGCTGCTCATGTCCCATCAGTTGGTACAAACCCCTGGCAGTGTGCACGAGGCTGTCCTGCAAGGCTGTGGATTCCCACACGCTGCCAGAGCTTGCATGTCTTAATTGAAGCATGCCAAAACAAGCTTGGATAGCAGTGAAGGTGCTCACAATTCAGAGGGCAGAGGCACTCGTGTCTCTGGTTCCAAAATCTGCTACAAATACCCAAGCCCTAAATAAGATGCACAGAGTCTGTGTCCAAGACAGGGTGCTGACAGCTCCTACTGTGCCATCAGCTGTCCTATGTGCAGGGCAGGGACACCCAGGATTCAGACATGCACAATCAAGGACTCAGGACTGCACTGAGATGTTTATGTGTCTGCCCTCTCTCACTGCATGAGGGATGTCAGAAGTTTCTTCAGCTGCTGCTGGGAAACAAATCCCCCTCTCCCTATTTTTAGCTTATTTTAAATATTTGACTGGGATCAGAAGGATCCAGGTCAAAATCACTGGGGTGACAGCAGCATCGCTGACAGGCAATGTATTTTTGCCATGCAAAGAAGCTCGAGCCAGAAATACTTTCATGATCACTACATGAACCACCCTAAAAGGAAAGAAAAATGCAAGCAGCTTCTCTTTCCTCTATCACAATGAACATATCTCAAAATATTTCAAACATATACTCAAAGCAATGTGACTTTGGGTTCAAAGCAGCAGCCCATTGCAAAGAAAATTACACTATTCCTTCCTGCCCTCAGCTGAGACAAAGCTGCTGTTCATCAGCACTTACATGGCTTTTTCCCTTTGGTACCACACTTCCTTCCCTGTCTCTGAAGGAAACTTCTGGCTGCTAAAGTAGGTCTCAAGATAACAGTAATGTTAAGTAGCACCTGGTTTTTAAGAGCTTAAGCAGCCAAAACACCTGGAAAAAGGATCACTGGGATAGCTTGCAGTAAGTACTTACCACATTGCCTGTACAGACACGGGCTTGAATATGTGCACCCTGTTATCTGTTGATACGCTGAACCCTCTGGTAAGAAGAAAAAAGGCACAGTAAAAATGTGTCCCAGAAGTCACTTTTTAGTTAATAACTGATAGTCTGTAGCACATTAGAACAGCAAAGGTCTAGCCCTATGCATACACTGCTGAGTTCAGCTAGCAAACAGCTCAAAATAGCACACTAAAAGCTCTAAGATAACTTCTTTAAGCAGTTGCTGTTGGGGAATGAAACTAAGACAGTGGGACAGTGCTGGGCTGTGCTGTTTACCTGGGCAACACAAATTCAGTGCCACAGCTGGGAGAAACAGAGTCCAGCTAAAGAGATCCTGGGGCAGCTACCAAGGAAAGAAAAGTCATTCCATGCACTGCACTGGACAGCCTGAGTAACTGGCACAAACAGGAGTCTGCAAGTCAGGTGTCTATTTGGCAGGGAAACATCATTCTTGCTTTATATTGGGCTGAGAGCTGCCTGCTGCAAGCATGATGGAGGAACACATAATAGGATCCCTTTAAGGAGCTTTCACTACACACCCACTCGCCAGTAAAAGCTCCTTTACTCCAGCTTAAACACACACATAAGCCACTGTCTCAGTGCGTGTTTATTCACAGATAAGTCAATTACTGGTGTTTCCTGCCACAATCACTGTGATTGAGAGCCTACTAACCTGATACAGGGCAACAGAGGAGGGCTGCTGCACCTGAGAGGGCTCTGCAAGCACTGGAATCCTTCATCCACCTTGTTCTAAGTTGTATTAACATAGAACACACAAAAGACACTCACCCATCCCCATCCAGGTGGATCAAGGTGTCACTCCAGAGTGGCAGTACCAAGCCCATTGTACACGTGCTACTGCAGTGAGAAAGAAAAAGTCAGTCTATCTACTACAGTACCATGTTATCATTCTAATTTCATGGCAATAGTTGCATATTTTTGTATTCATTAGAAAAAAAAAAAAAATCCCACTGTTGCTTCTGTGACAGTGCCAGTGGTGTTCTACAGAGGCCTGGCAAGGATCACTAACCAGATTCAGGGTACATCACTATCCTTCCAAGCAAGCTGAAAGGGTTAACACACCCAGGAGAAGAGCAAACAGGATCCAAAAAACACTGAACTTTGTGCTTCGGTCAGCTCAAGCCTTTCTTTACAGATTAATCCCTCTCAGGCTCAAGAGGTTTGGTTCTAGCTTTGATTTTGCAATCCACAGTTTTATTTTCTTGTTTGTCCCTCAGCCACAGCTGCTGGGGACTGGGAGCAGAGCAGTGCAATAGCAGGGTGACTGGCAGCATGGCAGGTTGGCAATCACAGCCTGTCACCTGTGACTGACTTCTGACCCTGCTCTGCCCTCCCACACCTCAAGAATGAGCACAACAGCGATCCCACACAGATACCTCCTGGCAATCCCACTCCTCTCTCAGCTGCTTTGCTCTCTTTGCCCTCACAGTCCCCTCAGTTTTCTGTAAGACTGAGCAAAAAGCCAAGTTAAAAGCAGAAACTAAGCAATGGAAAAAAGGCAGGGGCGGGGGAACCCAACACAACCTGCTCTAGGTTGTTAAATGGAAAGAGCTGAATCTCATAAAGCTGCAGAATTGCTCCATAATCAGAGCAGCACTGCCTCCTGCCAGATGCTTCCAAATTTCCATCAGTTCCATCACACCTGCCAGTCTCCAGCTTAAGAGAAGAGCGGGAAGAAGGAGAGACCAGGCATTGGAGGGTCAGACAGGGAGCCCTGGAAATGCACACGCCTGGTGCCCAGCACCAGGAGACACTGCAGCATGCAGCTATTTCTGTTGACAACATGAGATGAGCTCATGGAAAGATGTGTTTTTAAAAGGCTTCCCAAGGTGGCTGGGGTATTTTTAGTGATACTGTTCAGCGAGCGCTTATCAGAGACCATAGCAACAAGTCTACATGGAGTTATAAATACCGAGTGGGCTCGGGGAGGGCAGATCACAGTGACCATCCAGAACCCCAGCAGAAAGCTAAAATGACCCTGCTATGTTATTAGAGACTGAATACCAGTGAGCTCTCAGTTATCAAAGGTGGCTCTGCTGGTACATCACAGCCAACAGTGAGTTCCAAGCTCACAGCAACCTGTGCAAGGACAAGTTATTCTTGCCCCAAGGCAAGAGCATCTCTGAGTCACAGCTGTGCACACATGTGCAGAGACAGAAGCCAGGGGCAGCATCAAGCTGGTCCCCCATTTTAGCAGGCATCACCCAAGCTCAGCATCCAAACAAAGCATGGTGGCTGCTGTGACCAGCAGGCAATGTTTGGAAGGCGATTTCTTAACCAAATAGTTCAAAAATATTTTCTATTGATCCTACTAACTACCTGGAAGTAATTTATTCCAACTAGTGTCAAAAGCAAGACTCATTCCTGTAGCAGCTGTGCTGGAAGAAAGCACGAGTACAAAAACTTCCAAAGTTGAATATCCAGATAATTGTCTGCCAATAGAAGCCAAGATTTACTTAAAACTCTTTTTAAGAGTCATGTGCCTCCATGCCCTCTCCAAAGTGCCCACTGTCCCCTTCTAAACGTGAAACTTCTGCCCTTGAAGCTGCTGGGTTGCTGTCACCTGGCTTACAGCCCCTCCAGCAGTACAAGCTGCTTCCAAGCCACATTCTGCAGCCTGTGGAAAGGTCAGCAGGAATTTAAATGAATGAAGCAGAAGCACTAAACCCTGATGACACACTGCTGCCTGGGGACAGCACATGGTGTGCAAGATCTGCCATCACCAACCCCAACACTGCCATCAGGCCTTTGTGCCTTGACCTTGGCAAAGGAATGCCTGACAGTTCCTTTCTTATTACCTGCTCTCCTGAACCCTGAGGTCCAGCTTCTTTAATTGCAGCTTTTTCTTTCTTTGCATGAAGTTTGTCCCTGTCTCTGGTGTGCAGATGCAGGGCTTGGGGACTTTACCATCCAGAGGCACTGAACATCCTGACAGAAGCCTGAGGCTTGGAGGAATGAGGGAAATGCTGACCTGCACTGTTGCTTTCACACCACCTCCTCTCAAGAAATAAAAAGGCAATTCTGGACCTCAAGAAAAATGTTAGGCTAGAAAAGCTGATGCAGCCTATCCTCAAAAAACACAAGACACCAGACAGCGATTTCTCCAGTTAACTTGATGTGGGGGTGAGCACAAGGACTTGCCCACGTGGACACTCTGAGTACCTGTCATTGGAAGAGAAATCCATTCCTAGCACGATGCTCTCCTCCGTGTCTTGTCTGCCGTTGGTGGACACTACCACCATGTATCTAGTGCGGTTCTGGTAGGTACTTTCCAGTCTTACAGCCTGAAGAAAAGAAGGGCAAGAGATCAGCAGTGCAGTCAGCAAAACACACTTTACTACTTTTACAGGTCACTTTTTCATGCTGGGTGACAGGCGCAGAAGCAGTGATGCAGTCTGGACTGGTATGGATGTCCCATGCTGCTCAGCTGGGTAAAAAGTGCTTTACTCCCACACTGTCCTTCCTCAACAGCTGGCATGTTCCTGGGGCACTCTGCACACCTGGTTGCAGGCCCTGCTCTGTCCCACCAAGGCTGATTTTGAACAATCTACAGCCCTCTGACTGGTCCCAGCCCAGTGAGGTTCATGGACCATCAGCGAGACAGATGGGTGTTGAACCTTCACCTTCAGAGGGCTTTGCCCCATGAACCAGAGCTTTCCTTTAAACTAGTGTGTGCTACAACAGCTCCAATGACTCTCTTTCCACCAGCTTCCCAGGCAGCTGGACAGACAACCAGGATCTAATTCATACGTGGTTTCCTGCTGGCCCTTCTTCTGGCAACTTCCCCAGTGCAGAAGCAACCATACTGCCTCACACCTGGCAGGAAAAGATATCCCTATGACTAAGCTGTATCCTTCACTAGTTCAGATTGCCCAGGAAAGGTGAAAGTCATCGTGCCTCGTTGCTCCTGACACATTCACTTGTACCCCCAGTGCCAAAAGAGCTCTAGGAGGACTGGTGTTCAGCCCAAAATCCCCCAAATCAAATACTACTGAGAGCATTCAGAGGGTGGTGGAACTTAAACTGTGAATGTCAGACCAATGCTGAAGCTCCTGGAAGGCTGCACTGAGGTGAGCTGCTCCTCCAGAAGCCACGAGGAAGTGAGAACTGAAGGGACTCCAGGAAGTCTTGCAGACAGACTGCTGGCTAATGAGGAGCCCGGGGAAGGGAGCCCAGCACTGAAAGTTTTGCTTATCAACACTTGCAGCAGGCAGATTTTACTTGCAACACTTTTTGGACTCTGTTCCAAGCTGTTTGTAGCTATTTTAGTCACAGCATCCCAAGCAAAGAAACTAGGACATCCCTAGAAAGGAAGTGTCTTAATTCTGTATACTAAACCTTAACTTTGGATGGCCCAATCCAACCCCAAGACTCTGTCTGGCCTCAGTGTTTACCACTTTGTTAAACTGCTGCTTGAACTTTGAGCAAGGCCTGCAGAGAGCAAACATGGGCGAGAAGGAGCCGTCCCAGCCCAGCCTTGCACTGTGCTGTGGACAGATCCCTGCCTGCTGCAACAGGACCCAGTTCTTGAATTCCTTGCAACCCAGTGGTTGAAGACTGAAATGGTGTTTGACATCCTTCACAAACTGAACTCAAATTTCTCAAACACCAGCAGCCCTCCCGAGCCACAGGTTGTGTAGACGCCTTTTGATGGCCCTCACAGGAGTTCATGGCTCAGAGACCCCAGTTTAAGCAGCCATCCTTAAAATAAAGAAAAGCTAAGAAATTAGCTATTGTGTGAGATCTCTCAGGAGCAGGCTGCTTTTCCCAATATGCTCCTTCAGTTGTTCACAACTTGGTCTTGAGGTCAGAGCAGCACTTCTCAGCTTAGAGGAAGCCCCCTCTGATCTTCCCAGAGTTTTCCTGTCCACCAGCTGGGAAACCTTGACCACATCATGTGTATAGTCTACACCAAAGGTTAAACCAGTGCCTGGCAGCTGAACAGAGCTTGCCATCCCAGCAGAGTGCTCTGTGGCAGGGAATGCTGAGCACGGCAGGGAAAGCTTCCCAGTGGCATTGCAGGGAGCAGCAGCTCTGGTGATGGGGCAGAACAGCAAGTGCAGGCAGGAGACAGTGTTGACAGAGTCTTCCAGACTTGCCCAGTTGAACCAAAGACCAACAGAAACTACCCAAATGCTGATGCCAGCAGACAGCCGTGCTCTGTACAGCCAGAGACTGTGCCCCACCCCATCTCCTTAGAGTAAGTCATGCTAAAACCAGCCTTATTTTCCTTCTTGCTCCTTGAGTCACTGGGATTCCTTTGGAAACACGGAGGATCAAAGTGGTCAGTCCTTCAGGGTGCAAATTCTCCCCAAGATGGTTGTTTCTAGAACTAACCACTTGTGGGAAAACAGAAAGGTGCTCTTCAACCTAGAAGAGCAAGTAATCACCAAGGTCTTGGTGGTTAAAGTCATTATCTACATTAGGAACCAAACCTCAACAAGCAGCACAGACTTGCCTAAAAATGGGAGCAGACAGATGCAGCTGCCCCATGTCTGGGGCATCCACACAGGAGTTTCTGTTCTGCTTCTCTTGAGGACAGCCCAGCAGCAAGAGGATTAACAAAATCTAACTTACTCTGCTAAACCAATTTGGCCAGCAGTAATGGGAAGTCTTGATGCAAGACCCTTTAGAACTGAGCAAGACAAAGTGAGCAAAGGTCACGTAGCTACATGCTGGTAGGGTGGGATTTTCAGGGGCCACTTAAGAGAAATAGGGCATGGCTTAGTGTGGGTCTCTGGGCTCAACATTTACATCCTTAGAAGAAAGTGGAGAACCATGATTGGGCAGATAATGTGTTTTGCTAAGTTTACTGGAGTATTAAAACAGCAAAATTGACATTATAAACCAGCCAGCTTCACAAGTTACTATTAGAGCCCCAAAGTGCCTATTGAACCACAAATGAATCTCTAACCTTTCCATGAAGTGCTAGATCTCACCTGCCAGCAGGAGCACACCAAGTGCTCTGATGCCTTTTAAATGAAGATATTTGAAATCCCAGTCACTCTAGGGAGGATGGCCTGGCTTCAGGGACTGTGATGAGATGGAAAGTTATTTCTCAAGCACCTCATCTACACAGAGCTGGCTTTCTCCTCAATTTGAGAAGGTTATTTGTAGTCTGGTCAAAACAAGCCATCCCCTGTAACCCTCTCAGGGCCAGCCACATTCTTCATAAGTTTTAGGCTCACCTGAACAAAAGCCAACTTTATCTTCTGCTGCATTCTTGTATCATCAGAAGTATGATGTGATATTTCACCAGCCTTTATGAACTGCACATTCCGAGAAGTTCATACTGACCTTTCATGCTCCATGATAGTAGATGTTTCATAGAGTAACACATTTCTCATGGAGATAAATGATTTGAAGACAAAAAAGCGCGTCCAACTTTGAACTCCCAGCTCTGCCAAGCTACAGGAACATGTTCGATCACTTTGCATTCTTAACTCCTTTTCCTCCTTCCTACTGATCTTGCACTGGTACCATGGCTCTAATCCTGCTCTCATAGAAGGCTAAAAACCTCTGCAAACAGCTCCAACAGAAACAAGAGCTGTTCCAAATTTTAAGTGTAGGTTTTCAGAGGATTAGATTCCTCTGCTGCCCCCTGAGCTGTGAAGCCGGCCCTCCCAATGACAGCAGCCAACAAAATGAAGAGAATGCATTTCTCTCAGTACTGTTTATATTTCAAATCTCATTTGTATCTGCTGTTTTATGAGAGAGTCCATTGCCGCCCTGCACACCCTTCGTTCGTCAAGAATCAATTAAATTCAAGTAGACTATCGAACTTAACCTCATGCAAGATTTCAGCATTCCAAATGTAGCTCTGGACAAAAGGGTTTATGTCTCAGCCCACAAAGTCCTTATTCAGCTGTTAAGGCTAATTTGTCCCAAATCACACAATGTAGCCAGTGATACTGCTGAACAATGCCTTGTTCAATAGCTTCCAATGTTCTAACCCTGGCTCAAATTCTGAAAAGCATTGAGAACCCCCATTCCCATCACTTTCACCAAAATTTTAATGACAGCAAGGTGTGCCTGGCAAAGTTTAGGGGAGTAGGTCCTTTGGCTTTCTTATGGCAAATCATTTCTAGGGGTCATTTGGGAAGATAAAACGTTCCATAGTAACCATGGCTGTTTCCTAGCTATACTCATCCAATCAGCCCATCTCCAGCACAGCTCAGGAGGATTCAGCAAACCAGAGGTGCTGGAATAACACTTGTGATGCTGGCAGTCCTTCTTTGGGCAGGCGTTGCTAAGATGCACCAAGAAAACACAGGAAACAAACTTCAGGCTACTGAGTGATGAAAGGTGCAGACACACTGCAGTCATGCCTGGCCTTGTACAGCACTTCAACGTGTCCCAGGCAAATTCCTCACTGCTCACATTTGGCTTCTGGGGCTCTTCAGGACTGTGCATCAATGCTATGAACAGAATGCCTCATTTTCATTATATCATTATAGGAGGTAACAGCCCAGGAAAGCAGAAGGCCAAGGTTCAGTGCAGGTGTGTGGCCACATGGAGATCCTGCATGCTCCCACCTGTTCAGCCATGGCCTTTTGGGATGCCACAAGTCAGGAGAGCAGAGTGAGGAACACAACTGAACTCTCACAGAAGGACAGATGCTCACTCACACTGGTCAGACATAAGCCACGTGCTCTTGATTTAACCAGGACAATAAGATAATTTACCCATCCTCTCTGGCAATTGTTACACTCTTTCTGAGAGCACAGATACTCAGTACTTGCTTCAAAGACAACTTTCTAGCCATACAATTTGTCTCACTGAACAACCAAAGCTGGCCCTTCACAACTAGCTGCTTTCCTACCTTTGTGGTTGCAAAGAGTCCCCAAACCTGCTGACGAAACCACGCCAACACACAGAGCACTGCTTCCCTGGGTTACACAGGTGTATTTGTCAAGTGGCGCTTAACCTTTGCATTGGTTCACAGGAGATAAGCACAAAGCCAACCTACCAGTCTGATGTTGTCTTCTGGGCGGAGCAGGATGAACATGGCCTGCAGGTGCTGCTGGAGATCCCCTGCGGGCAAGAGGGCAAGGTGAATGCACAAAAATAGTTTTAAATCACATGCGAGTTCCTGGCTGTACAGCCAGAGCAAATGTCCACCGAGAAACCTGACACGTCACCAGCAGTGCCGTCACTGTCACTCCCACCCCCTCAGAGATGGGAGTTTTGTCATCTCTTAGTCAGCTGCTCTTTGCTCCTGGTGCTCACCTGTTCCTGTGTTACCGTGTTACTCTGCTAAATCCTGTTATCTTTTTTAACAGAAATAAACAGTGTTTCGGTACTCTTTGTTCCTCTGACGATCTAGGCAGAAACGGACCCCACCCCATGGTTCAGCATTTCATTCTACCACATGCTCCAAGCCAGAAGTCTGCCATTTATTTTACACCAGCTTATTACTCAGTGAAGAACTACCACCCAGGCAAAAGTCTACTCTCCTTGGAGTGAGATTTAGTCCTGCTTTACAGCAGCTCATGCTCACCCTATGGCTGGGAACCAACCCCACCCAAAAGCAGCTAAGAACTGGCACCTGAAAAATCAAACACCTATAATTTTTTTCCTAGAAAACACTTGCAACAGAAGCTGAGAAAAAGTAAAGGAAAATTAAATTTAGCGCATGACTGTGATTTTAAGTCTTATTAAGAAGAGACAAGTGTCCCAGGTTCCTAAAACATCAAGCATTTCAAAGACAAAGCGAGACGATTTTCTTTCAGCACTGCTGCACTCATTTCTCAGCACTACTCCTGGCATGTAGAGAGCCAACATCATCCCCTGAGTACCAGCCAGCAGCAACACCTTCTGCAAGGGGCTGGTTTTTAAATCATTACATGGAAAATTAATCTGCATTCCCAGAAAGGAGAGTGCCAGGGCTGCCAGGTGGGTGGCACAGATCAGCAAGAAGAGGAGCTTTTACTCTTCCACGTTCCCCTACTCCCCCACAGCCAGGAAGTTGAGTTTAGGCAATGCTGCAAGGAGCAAATATTCAGCAGTATCAGCTACAAGATAGGAAGGCTGGTTAATCCCCCTGACCTCCATTTCTGATTCACCAGTGGTGCTAGAATCCATGTTATTTCACAGACTCCCAGAAATAAGGAAAGCTTGGACACGGAGCAGCACCCAGAAATACCAAAAAAGGGAAGGAGAAGAAAGAAAAGGCTGCCCAGTGAGAGTACCTGGTTTCCAAATGGTTTCTATAGTTGATGGAAGAGCAAGGCTGAAGGGCTGTGCAGCCCCTCCCTGGATGGAACAGAGACAACCCAGCATGGAGTGGGTTACCCAGGACACTGCAGCCCCTGCTCTCCTCTTCCTTCCTCCTTTAAACACATTTCAGCATATGGAGAATGAGTCAATGCTCTGGGAATGCACTTTTAACTGGGGGTGGGAAAATGCTGAGCCGCTCAGCAGTGCCAGGGAAATCTCAAAGTATCACCGGCGACAAGCACCTGAAGCTGCTTCCTGCCCGTGGACATTGTTCCCAGCATGGGAGTGGCTGGCACGAGTCTCCCTAAATAGAAATTATTTATGGAGATAGGGTACTCAGGAAGGCCAAGTCATCCATCAGATGCTTGTTCTGCTACAAGTGCCATGGCAGGATCTCCCCACGTCAACACCAGTGCAAAATCCTGACAGCACTGCTCAGTTCCAGCAAGTTCCAGCTAATAACAAACACAAGGAAAATTGCTGAGAACTTTCAGTCAAAAAGCAAAGGTCCCCCTGCACCTCCTGCCCACAGACTGGAAGAGCTCAGCAAGTATTTGACTCATGAAGCATCCACATGGCTTAGTCTGAAATGAAAGATGCTTTACTCTCGCTTTTTCCCTCTCTGAAATGCAGCAGTTCTCACTTATTGCTGCCAGTAATTCATCTTAAGAGCCAAAGTTTCTGAGGTTTAAAAAAAAAAAAAATCACCTGGACTACTGGATTATCTCAATACTTAAAGAGAGGAAGTTTCTACGACAACCCTTTCTGCAAGGCTCAGCCAAGGGGCTCCATTATCCTTCATCCTCAGAAAGTTTACCACACTCCTTGTTCCCCTGCCAGCCTTGGGATCTCCAGAGCTGGAAAGTAAAGGATTACTTCCTTGGCCAGCTTTAATCAACTTGCAGGGTTTTTCAGCCCCAAACACACAAGGCACTTTGTAAACTTCCTGGATTAAGAAAAACCAAAGGAAAGGCTTCAACATGCCAGAATCAGCACAAAGATATCACATCCTGTCCTGTGAAGAGCTAGCTTTGCTGGCAGTCATGGCAGGGCTGCTGCTTCCTATCACATTGTCCTGCGCCGAGCAGATGCTTTTGTTTCCTCGAGCTGGCAGGTAAGGTGCAAAGCATGGGCAAGGATGGGATCTGAAAAGTGATTCACAGTATTCCAGAGATGGCAAAAGCCCCAGGGAAGTTACATCACTTTCTGGCTCCCTCCAATGTTGTTTGTTGTGGAAAAGCAAGCCCACCATCCCACAGAAGTTTGCCAGGTGGCACAGGACCACCCAGGGAGAGGAATATGGACAGCTGGTGCCATATCTAGTCAATCTGCCAATGATTCCCATTGATGGAGGTGTGATTAGAGAAATGGGTGTGAGCATTAATTATTTCCTGTTACCCATTCACTCTATATGCTGGATTCTAGCGCCTCTGATGAATTAAAAAGGCAGGTCAGGAAGGTCAGCCAGCCTTCCTAGAAAATGCTCTTGGAGCCACTTGAAAAACTATTGCATGTATAGGCAGCAATTCCATACTGGAAAGTTATGTCTGCTCTCTACCTCCTTCTAATTTTGTGTGCCAGAGATAAGTCACGACACACATGGGGATGGAAGCTGAGCATGGATTATCGGTGTCCCAGAAAGGAGGCAGCTGCACACACTGCCAGCCACGCTCTCCACATCACTGATTCAATTCTGGTGGCACAGATGCTTTTCTCAGGAAGGTGACACACTGATCCCCTGGTGCCTTGGTCTGCTGATACTAGAAAAATTCACAGAAATCTGGTGTACACTCAGACAACGGACTCTCTTCAGAGCACTTGACAGGCAGGGAAACTGAGGAAAGCACTGATCCCTCATTAAATCTCACTCTGTAAACTGAAGAGAGAGGAATAAAATAAGTCTTCTAAGAACAAAAAATCCCACCCCTTAGGCAAGCCAGCCTCGGCAATACCAAACATCTCACTGAAAGCAATTACAACACTCCGGATTTGCTTCCTTGGCAATCTGGCTTCCAAGAGCTCTGGGCCGATTAGACAAGCAATTATTTTCCACCAAGGTCTCCAGACCTCATGCAAATCAGCTGGAGTGAGTAGATGAGGCAAGCAGAGAGACTCAACAGCTGTTTGTGCTGCTTTGCAGAGGTTCAGCAGGAAAGCTACCCTGTGGGTCTCCTCGGTGAGGCAGACCTGGGCTTCAGCAATGGACTTTGGAGAGATTAAAAACCAAGACAGGCCAAGAGAAACTTTTTAAAGACTGATGACTCTACTTTCACACTAAAGGACATTTCACTTAATTCTCGACCAGAAAGGCCAGCTTTAAATTAAGTTTCAGAACATTTTCGTTTGACAACTGGTAATTAATGCATCTCACCAAAGCAATTTGGGTACTGCATGTGCTATGTTTGAGTGAAGTATATAATTAAATGCCTTCTGACTTAAACTTTTTCTATAAATAGTTTGCAAACAGATTTTGAGGTGACCAGTCATCACATATGTAACTCTGACAGATGCAGAGGTGGATGACAGTCTGATGGTGTCAAAGTACAAAGGGATCTACACCTGGAACCAAATCAAATCACATTTTCCTGGTCAGTATCTGGCAAAGCATGTTGACTCCTGTCTCTGTTTCTCTCTCTCCCCATGTGCAAATGTCTGAAGGTCTCTATCTATTTTTGTTTCCTGAGAATTGCTTTATGGAAGGGAAAAATCCCCATGCTATCTGATTCCTGTAAAACACCATCACTGATTAAGCACCACACAGCCAATGAAAAATACCCTACCCTGAAATGTTTGAGTTATGATATTCAGAGCAACTTTTCAAAGAGAGTCAAAGCAAAAACACTAACTTCCAGCAGATAAAGGAGGCAGAATTATAACCGAGTCTGTATTACTCACTCTGCTCACACCTCTGAGAAGTCACGCTGACTTTGCTCAGAGGTTTCCTCCCCACGTGGAGGTAAGTCTGGTAAGCCTCCTCCCTTTCCTCCATCATAACCGGATACTTTCAGATTAGGAAGGACCATTACTCACCCCATGCCACAAGCTCAGGTTTGCCAGTATAGTGCATGAAGGTTTTGAAGGTATCCTCCCCTCCCTCTCCCATATTAAAATTACAGGATGGTATTTTGGGGGGCACTCATTCTCAAGTCTCCACCATGTCAGGACTGCTGCCCTGATGTCACTCATTTGTTTGATGATCCTGTTTGAACAGGAGAGTTTTGAAACCTTTCTTTCCTATCACCATTGAGACTGGCAAGTCAGGCTTTAATACACACGTGGACCAGACAAACGTGTGCCATCAGGTGAGAATGAGCTCAAGAAAGGTGGACTCTGAAACAAGAGGGAGCAGGCAAGCCCCAGCCATCGATACCACACTCACCTGCATGTTTGTTGCGCCTGTGACTGATCCTGGGAGTGGATGACCCATTTCCTCGTGGCAGGAAGAGAGCTGCACCTTTCACAGTGAGGAAGCTTTCGCTGATGCTGCAAGGGAAAAGACAAAAAGGGAGTGAGGAGAAGTGTCTTGTCTTCAAAAAGGAACAAAGCAATGAACAAAAGAGGTTAAAAGCACTGAATGCATGCTCTGCTCTTTTGTAAGGAAGTGATTTAAACCAAATCAATCTGTTTGTAAGGAACTTTTCCTCCCATGTATTACTGTAAACATTCAAAGCATAACTGAGAACAACACAAACAGAGAAACACTGAAAAGCAGAACATATGCTGGTGCCACTCTGCCTGCAGAGGTGCAACCTGAGCAGGCAGAGGGGATTAACCTATGGCTACATTTTCGATCTGAAAGTCAAGAGGACAGATCCACATTTCTAAATGGTGATGAATAGAACAAGCCCACGCATCTGGGTAATTATGGACTCTGTTAACCCTGTGCTTTGTGGCTCAGACACAGCTGATGCCCTGCAGAAACAAATGTCTCCCTTCAGCAGTTAGCCAAAAGAAAATTAGTGTACACAACAGATTAAGAAATCACAAAACTACTCTCTATGAGTTGCATGATGATTAACTCTCAAAGACTTATAAATCACGAAAGCAAGAAACTGTAATGCTGTTGAAATCAGCCATCACTTCATGCCTCGATTTTGCCCTTTCTGAAGTCACAGAGAAGTCTGTAAAAAGGTTCAATAAAGAATTCCCAAGTACTGAGGAACAGCTGGTATTTTAAGCACATCTTCCAGCCGTTTTTTTGCAGATGCTGTGGTTCGTGGAAAAAGCAAGACGCACTCCAGATTCTGCAATGCAGCCATGCTGTTGCATACTCGAGGGTTCCTGCTTTTCTCAGAATTGATAAGACAGTCCTAGAGGCTTTGAAGAAAGCCAGAAAAAATTCTCTAGTCAACAGGATGGTTGATGAATACAATAAAACAGGATGGGAGAGTCCCTGGCATCATGCATCCCAACAGCTCCATGCTTTGAGAAAGATGTTGGCTTGTCCTTCCATCCAGCAAGAGCTTAGGAACTGTTTATTCCTTGGTCCACTTAAACATCAAATCTCCTATGGGATGGGGACTGGGAAATTAATAGAATAAAAAGCCCTGCCATATATTTTCATTATTTGGGGTTGACTGCTTTAGCAAAGAGTTTTCTGACTACATTTTTGTAAATAAAAGAATTAGAAAAGCTTGCGTTAAAGTTGGATTTCCCCCTAAGCTCAAGCACATTTCTGGGCACCTCTCCATTTCGCTGCCAGGGATATAAAAAATGAAGTTTTCCAAGCTCAGAAAAGCAGATGCACAGAGTCAGAAAGAATTTTCTCAAGGCTGCAGCACATCCCAATGTTTAGACCGTGCTGTCATACCCTCAGCACTCCTGAGTGACAAAGTTGCTCCCAGAACTTTTTTCCAAAAATTGAACCAGATGTCAAACGTGCTCTGGATGTTTCAACAAAACCAGGATTTTTAAAAGGAGAAAATCGCTCATCCTAAATTAAAACAGATCAGAGAGTTCTCTACTTACAATAAAGTTAAAACCAAAAAATAGTAAGTTCATTGGGCACACTGAACCTGTTTCCTTAGACCATTCTCACATTAAAAAATTTGACTGATACTTTCTAGCTTTTGTTGACAAATAAATTCCCTCAAAGTTCTCAAGCTACACAGTTTCTTACAGCCAGAACTACAGAAACACCGAGTCATCTTAATGACACTTAAATAATAATAATAATAATAATAATAATAATAATAATAATAATAATAATAATAATAATAATAATAATAATAATAGCAGCATTATTAATGATAAAAATAACTTCTCCTCTTCCCATTATAATTTCACCACAGAAGAAAACTGTTAGATGATGTTAGGCTGCAGAGGAGGAGAAAGAATTCAATGCTCACAGACAGCTTTCACCCAGTTAATTTTATCAGCAAAGCCAACCACTAATATTAGCAATCCTTTAGCCTGTGCATGAGGTTCCCCCAGAAGGTGGAATTAGCAACTATTTTTAGTGGATAATGTAGCATGTAGCTAAGAGGGCCAGAAAGTTAGAAATCTCAATTCCATCACTTTCCCTTATCACCAGCTCTCAGCCACCTGCCTGGAAAGGAAAGAGCAGCAGAACTAAAGAGATTCCCATTGGGTGCACCATTCCAGGAGGCCACCTTCTCTCCTACAGCCAGGGGAGCCTTGTTTTGGGCCATTAACCACAGGCTTTAAGTGTAACTTGGTAGGACTAGGGAAAGGGAAAGTAATTTCCCATACGAAGGGCTGGAAGAGCTGAAGAATGTGGCAAAGCAGATCACTCTTGTGGAACAAGGAGGTCAGGCAGGGAGGGCAGCACCTCCCGCAGGGCAGGAGCGAGGGCAGGAGATGGCCATCAGCACTGCTGGGAGAACTGCAGCTCCAGGAGACGAGAGCCTTGTGCCAAATCCAGCTGTGGGGACACTCACTCTGCACCCTTGGCATCACCTGCCCTGGATTCTAACCCCAGATCCATCAGTGTCCAGAAAAGAAACTCATAATACACATACACACACACAAAAAACAAAGCTCTTGCTTTGACATTCAAGCAGTAAAGAAAATCTTGGGAGGAAAAGCAACAAATTAACTGTAAAGTCCAAGTAGCTCTAAAACTAAATTCTGCAGATGCTGATTCTGGTGCCTGTGATGCACTACAGGGACCATAAAAGCAATCACTGGTCTGACAGCCTGTGCCACACTCAGATGGCTGCTCCATTTGGGTCCATCCTGTTTGGACAGTCCCTGCCATGATCTTCACCTAAAGGATCATATTTCAGGACAGCATCACCTTTGGATATTGACCCTGATATATAAAGAAAAAGGATTCCTTGGGTGGGATACTAAGAGCAGGCTCCAGTTTGAGACACTTCAAAACCACAAAAGGTAGAAAAGATGTCTGTTAAAAGGGCAATTAATGCTCAAAACAAGTGTTGCCATCCACTCCTGATTTCACCCTGCTGGCAGCTCGATGGCTCCCAAGAAAACGTGGGCTTTGAAATACTTCACAAAATCTGGCTTGCCAGAGCCTATGGCACTGTCAGAGCTCTTTGAAACACTCCCCTGGAACTGTCTGGTGTTAAAAGACACTCAGCGTGGTTAGGGGAGAAGTTGAGTCCAGGACAGCAGAAGACAAGGAGCCAACTTGGCACAGGTAACAAAGCTGAGCTGTTTTATCAGCACCCCAGGCTTGTCATCAGTCCTCTGTACTGCACAGCAGGTTTTTTCAGGAGAAAACTTACTCAGGACATACCTATGAAAGAGCTCACAATCCTCAACACTACAGCTGGGGGGAAAACCCCTTCTGTTCCATGTTCACTCTGCAGTGAAGCAGCAGCCTCAGGGCCACCAGGGATGTGCTGTTTCCAATTCCCTGCTCACTGGAAGAGAACCAGCGCAAGCAGAAGACTTAAGCAACTTCTATGGAAATCACTACTTGTACCAATTTTTCTAGCAGGCAGAAAAGATTTTGTAGAAACTGTACAAGTAACATCACAACTATTTAAAGCCTTTTGCACAAAAAGCACAGACACTGCCCTCAGAAGGCTCTAACCAGCAGGAAACAGAAGTGATTCCTGTGCTCCCTGATGTGCTGCCCAGGGCTGAGCTCCTCCTGCACAAGGAAATCACTGAGCAGTTCGAACTAAATTCTCATTACGCTACAAAATCAGATCCACACAGAACTTACAGATAGCAAACAAATAATAAATGCCTCCCCAGATGTTACACTGCACAGCTCCATTCATAAACTGCAAGCACAAACACCAAAAACACTGGTTTGCAGACACAAAAGAGAAAGCGTTACTGGTTTGTTTAGGGGCTGTGCCAATGAGATGTGGTAACACAAGTCACAGATCCATTGCCATGACCCCCTGCACAATGCCAGAAGACAGGTGAATCTGCACCACCCTCCAATCTCAATGAGAAACTCTCAGTCCTCAGAGTAAAATGCTCCAAAAGGAACCTTGCAGTTTACTTTTGAAACTGCTTCACAATGAAAGGAGAGAAAACCTTTTTAGGAATAAGGCAAGGAGGCACCTGAACAGCTACTGGCAATGTTTTATCCTAATAAACACTTAATTAAGTTATTGCGAGCCTGAGGATGACTTTCCAAAATTTGGCTCTCCTTAATCATCAGAGCAGCTCCCTTACAGCAGGCTCTGTCCTGTCCAGCCCAGCCCTTGCTCGGGCACTTGCCAAGTAGCACAACCAGAAAGTTGGCAGCATTCCCTGACAGGCTGGGCAGGAGAAGTCCTTCCATCCACATCCTCCCACACAACACACAGGACAGGTCAGTGTGGCAAAGGCCAAAACCTCCTTGTGCTGTCACCTCCTTGCACCATGCCCAAGGCACATGGGCACTGCATGTGGTCACATCCTCCCACTCTGTTCACCCCTACCCTTAGACAAAATGGGAGATTGAAAAGTGGTGGTAGGGAAATGAGGATTTCAAGGCACTTCACAACTGAATGGAAGTCCACTACCTGTATGATTTACAGAAATACAACTTCTTTTAGTGGGTATTTATTAACCAGAGTCCAGCAGAAAAGAGTTCTGAAGCAGTTACAATGGGATTTCAATGCCAAGCCTGGTTCCAGCTGTAGCTCCCCATGACAAGAGTGTGATGAGTCCCTCAAGAGCCCCCAGATTTTACTCTAACACAAGCTGCCAATGCTGCCTTGCAGACCTCAGCTGCCAGCTCAGCTCTATCATCCTCCCTTAATCCAGTGGCTGCAAAACCCAAACCAAACAAAAAGACGAAAATCCCAAGGCTGGCAGGAGTGGCACAGCAGGCGTCAATACTTAGCTCATTGCCGAGGTGTGGAAGGAGGGAGAGAGGGCAGCTGGGGACACGTGAGGATTGCAAGAGCAGCAATTCCTCTGCAGCCTGCTGGGCCTGGCATGGGAGAAGTGACAGGAGGGCAAGCACAGCAACTTGCTGATTTTTTCAGCATCTCCAGCCCCTTACCAAACTGGCTGTTTCCTTTTCTCTGAAGGCAGCCCCAGGGCCTGCTCCTACTGCCAGCCTCCCACCCCCTTCAGCTGCCCACAAGAAAAGTCCTGGATGCTAGAGCATCAGCCCCACAGCCAGGGGTGCACCAGCAGCTGGGTGCACAGCTGGATTATGTGCAGCCTGGCAGCTCAGGGCAATTCTCCCTCAAACACCAGATAAAAGCACTGCATTCCTCCAACATTCCTCCCCAGGGAAGTCTCTTTCACCTTCACTGTAGTTTGTTTTTCAATAAACAACACCCCTACTTCCCTTGTTTACTTTTTAAAGCACCTGGTTTAATAACTGCCTACAGTGTTAATTAATTAAATAGAGGGAAGCAATGTTTGGCTTCCAGTTTAAACCTTTGTTCCTAGGCAAGGGATGAAGGTGTTTGACTCTCTTCCCACAGAGGGCAGATCGCAGAGCTGTGTAAAGCACAATACCAGGTACTAATAAAGAAAACCCACCAAAACCTTACAGAGAAAATGAAAAGGCAAGGATAACTCGGGATTGCCCTGAACTGACATCTGTATTAACAGGGTAAGCTGGCAGCAAACACAGACAAACACAGGCTTCTCTGATACCCACAACAGAAACAAACTCAGTGCCGAGCAAAACAAGGGCCACAACTTACCGAAAAGGGGTCAGTCACACTGCAGAGGTGACACCACCGAGGGCAGGGAGAGAAAAGGGAAGTGGTTCTCCACCAAAGGCCATCTCTCACCACTCAGCACTTTTGCAACTCAAGAAACAGCCCAAGGAGAAAAACAAACTGAGCGTGGGAACCCACTTGGGCTCAGAGGTTTGACGCAAACTGCATTTTTAGAAACATCTGCATTGGTGCCTTTTTCTTTTTTTTAAAAAAGGAACTGTCTGCAGGCACTTCCTCTGCTCCAAGGTGGGGCTCCCTGGAGAGAGGATTCAGCTTCCATGACACAGACAGGCATCATCACAGAAAGATCTGCAATGCCAACAGTTACTCATCCACGTGAACTTACCTACTGATCCCTTCTCACCAGCACCAGGTCACCTTTTCCCTTGCTTCGGGCTCCAATATGGACAACTCCTGAAGCCAAACTAAGACAACAGGAAAAACTTGCAGTTTGCACATCTGAATTCCAAAGGACTAATTCTTTTTCGTTGCTCCAAGCAAGGAAAGAATTCCTGCTGTATTCAGAAAGGGTACAACTTGCCAGTGGGAACCCTGATGACCATGGCTGTGTGTGCAAGTGAAGAGCAATCGGTTCAGGTGCACAAAAGAACCACACTCAGAGCTTCAGACACAGGATCAAACGAGCCTCAGGTCATTCCACCAGGCCATGGGGAGCTTTGATACCCACTCAACACCTGAGTGAGTTACCAGTCTGCAACTCACACCTGCTGCTGGAAGCAACCATGACATGCCACTAGAGCTCCTATGCCACCAGGTAATTTAAATTGAGCTCCCGAAATAGCTTTGCAATCTTCAGTCAGAGCTTGGACAGTCTGGGTATGCTGGAGAGAGAGCAGTGGCATCCTTTGGAGACTGCATGGAAGACAACAGCTCTGGGCTGAGAAACTTATCCCTGCCAGAAACTCATCCCTGCCTCGCTGCCGGCGAAGGGAGCAACAACAGCTGCTGTTTGCAGCCCAAGTTTTCAGCCCACGCAGCTGCGACAGGGCTGCACTGTGCCGAGACAGCCCCAGCCACCTGCAGCATTCCTCTGCCTCCCAATGCCCCGAGCCGTGCTCTGCAGGGCTGAGCTTCACACTCCCATCCCATGCATTCCCTCACAGGCAGGGCTGGGATTTATTCCTTATAAGCGAAGGAAAGCAGACCAGGTTTTGTTTTAAGCTGGACAACATTTTATGTTGTCTGATGGAAGCGAAAGTCCATGTGGGTTTCCTGTTCCCCTTACATACTCTTGGCCTATGGATGAACCAGCACAACAAACTCCTAAAGCCCAAGCAATGCAGGCAGAGCCTGGCACGGACACCAGCTGCCTCCTCAGCAGCCAGCCCTGTGCCCAGCCTGCTGCTGGCAGCTCCAGATTGGGTTTCACGGGGCTGCTGCTGAGCGTGTGCTCCTACAGTAACCCTGACAGAGCCCTGCCCAGCCTGTCCCCACTGCTCCTGCCAGCCATCGGCAGGAAGGGAATGTCCTGGTGCTGAGGCTGGGGACAGGGAGATGTGCTGAGCTGAGCTGTGCCTGTTGTCACTGCGAGAAGCAGTGCAGACTGGGGGGACACTCTGCTGACAAAAGATCATCAGGTAATGATTTATTTCAAGAAACACAAACCTGGGCACAGGTTGTAGGATCACCATGGCAATGAAGAAGGGAATTAAGCCAGGACAATTTGAGTTATGACAGACTGAAAAGGACCCATTTTCCACGCAGCACAAATAGCCAAAAGCTTTACTGCCTGCCTCCTTGGCTATGCAACACGAAGGGAGTCCCAGCAAGGCACGTGTTGGTGGCCCCTGTTCAGCCTCTGAGGCGGCTTCAGAGAATCCATCCACCCAGAAAGAAACAGATTCCAAAAAGCAACAGCAAAACAAGTTGTGCAAACAAAGCCCTGATGTCTCTGGAATTTGAGACTGAAGATTTGCACAAAATCACTCTCCCTGCAGTCCGAGCACGGCAGTTCACAGACTAGGAAAGGGGTGCCTAACACAATTAGGATGCTGATTAAGAAATCCAGGCACTTGGTGTTTACAGAAGAAATTTGATTCTCTGCACTTTTAAAAGCAAGAAACCCAGACCGGAAACGAGACCATGAAAGGAATTTGTTTTACATGATAGTCCCCAAAGGCTTCCAGGTCTCCAAGTCAAGACATTCTCAGATGAAAGCTCTACATCACATTCTTCTTTTGCCATATACTGTTTAAATATCCTTGGGCATTTTTAATGCGTACCACTGGGTTCAGGGAGCAGGACAGCAGTACCCAGGAGAACACTCCACACTGTTTTACCACCACGTGCCATGCTCCTACCAGCTCAGCCTGCCCAAAGTGAGCCAGCTGCTGTGGTACCAACAAAATGCTTTCACAAATATGTTCTTAGAAACACTTTAATCAACATGAGAAAACTTCCTAAGGAGAATTTATCACATCAAAGAACAGAAAAATAACCATTAGCTTTTTGATTAGTTAATCCTCAGAAAGAACACCCCTCTGATTGACACATACTTATCTTTTTTCTCTCCTAATTAACACAGTCCATGTTGATTATCTTTAAACCATACAGTAATCTCCTCTGCCTTCAGAGTTTGAAATCATTGCCTTCATATACAGCACGTTTCTTTTTAAACCCTAAATGACACCTGACAGACCCTCCAGCAGTTGATTAACAACCTGGTCTCTCCCCACCACAATTAAACATGTTTAAGTTGGGATATTTTATAACAAATTTTTATGCCAATCTCCCTGCATGTCACTGTCACAGACCTGACCATGTTTGGCCTGACTGGCAGCGTCCTGCAAGAAGGACCCATCTGCTTTAAATACGACTGTAACACAAGTCACAGGAGACACACTGAGGTCAACATACTGTCCCTCCCCACCACAGCCAAGTCCAGGGTCCCCTATATTTAGACAAAGTATGTCCAGCACTTCACAGATGGAAGGAGATCACTGATTTGTCTGAAGCAGGGCCAGTGCTGGCTGTCTCCCCAAGATGGGTGTGACCAGGAGCTGACAAGTCCCCGGCACCTGCTCAAGGCAGGACACTCTATGCCCCCCACTCCCAACCCAGCTCCCCCAGGCACAGGATGTGTTTTGTCTTTGGTCTCTGTGGATGTGGCCAGCACAAGCACGGCTGTGGTCAGCCAGGGAGCAGAGCTTGTGCTGCCTTGAGAAGCAGAACTGTGCCAGGACTTGGCTCTGAACCCCAACCAGGGAATGGAATGGAGGAATTATGCTGGGGAAGCTGCCTGGCTCTGATCACAGCCTTGTTGGCTGCCCTCAGTAAATACATTAACAGACCCCTGTAAATAGAGCACCAAAACAAGGACCACTCTGTCTCTACACAAAGAAATCAATGCTGAATAATAAGCCTTTTCCTCTTGCTAAGAAGAAGCAGATGCTTGTTTACCAAAAGCATCAAAAATCATCAAGAGGCTGTTGGATTTGACTCATAAAAATATAGAATGAAGTTATTTGTTCAGTATTTTAACTTCTGCAGCACTCAGCACTTTCAATTTTCTCTCATTTTACTGCATCCTCCTATGCAATGGTATTTGATCCCTGAATGACAGTTTCCAGCAGGAACAGTAAAATCGGTTTAGGAACGACTGTCCCTTTATACCAGCAAAAAGGACAGTCAGCAGTAGCCAGTGATGTGAGATGGTTTGTGGGCTGTTTCACAGAGAACTGCCACGTGCCAGGTTTCTTTCAATAGGTTTTGATTTGAAACTGGAAGTCACAGGGAGCTTTTTACCTCTTGTGATGATACAGCCCATAATCAGAGCATTGATCTGCTCCCCCTTGCAAATACACCAGGGACTTCATTTTACGGAATAGGGAAACTACAATTAAGGGAGTACTTAAATGTGGCTGCAACTACTAACTTGAAACTTTAATCAGCTAGAAGTGAAGAATCATCAAAGCCAAAGAATCAGACACATTTTATAGTTGGAATAGTTTAATGGATTCTGTGCCTTCAATCCAGGGCAACACTTAGAAGGAGAGTTCTTAGCACAAAACAAGGTCAATACAAACTTCAGATTTGATTTAAAGCTGCAAAGGAAAGAAGAAACACAGCTTCACTTTGGGTTCAGTGACCCAGCACTGAGGGAATGGGGTAACAGCCTGGAGAGACAAGGCTGCTTGTCCCCAGGAGGTCAGAGCACGCACCCCCAGCACAGCACACCTACCCTGACAGCAAAAACCACTCCAACATCCTGCTGGTGTAAGTGACAATCAGGCTCTGGAGCCATCAGGAAAAGCTCTCCAAATCAGACCATGAGATATAATTATGATCCATTTCAAAATGCAAGCTCAGCATCACTTTCCAATCCAACTCTTCCCCCCGCGGATGTTACAAGCTCTTCCTGGAGACAACATCCCTTGTGACTCTGCTTTTTCTTTTGGTGCTCTGAATAGGGATCAGCTTACCAGGAGTCCTTTATTCCTGAAATAATTTCCATTAATCACTCACCATACACTACTTTAAACAGAAGCTGACAGACTGTGGGATGTCTAACACCAGCACAGCATCTCCCAACTTAAATAAAAGCTGAAACGCAGGGCACCCTAAGAGGCAAAAGGAGCTGGGAGATTTCTAAATAGGAGACAAGAAAACTTCTTCAAAATGTTCCTAAGAATTGAAATGTTTTTATACAGCTACTTTAAATACAAGCAGGGAAGCAGTACTGTGAACCATCCGCTCTTCATGGTATCTGCTCACAAAAAAAGTAAATTAAAGGAAAGAAAAACAGTAAAGTACTTCATTCTGAAGCATCACCCTGCAGTTTTGCATTTGTGATTTCTCAGCACAGCTGCAAATTAACCAATTCTTTTAGCACCTTCATGCAACTTTCAGGGGGATGTCAATGCCTTACTTCAAAATGCATATAAAGGAGTTTTTAACTCAACATAAAAAAACTGCAAAGTTTTGCTGACTAAGATTCAGACTAGAAACACATTAAATACTTTTATTTTACAGGAGTTTGAACTCAGAAGAGTAGAGATTCCAGATGTGTTTATCCCTGCAAAAGCCAGGTGCTAAATTTCAGCAGAATTAGCACTTTAAGCAGTTTGGCAGCCAGTTTTCTGTGGTTAACTTAGGTCTTCATATTTCCTAAAAGCACAGAAATCCCTTCAAAAACCACACATTAAAGTAGAAAGACTATCAGAATACTAAACACTACTATGTACCACAGATTCAGCAAAGTCTCTAACAAGAACACAGTGCACTTCAGGGAAAAGGCTCTTAAACAGCTTTTAAAAAGGTTCCAGAATAGGTATTTGCTTAATTTCAAGCTAGAGAGCCTCTCAGAGAACATTTCAAGATGTACTTAAAGGAACTAAGGACAAAAGAGTCAGGAAGATTACAGCAGTGTCAAGGTTTTGCTGGGGACTGTGCTGGGAATCTGGGTGATGTCCTGGCCCATCTCCTGACCCCAATTTCCAAAGTGCAGCTCCTGGGCTGGCTCAGACCCGCCCCCCCACCAGTCCTGTTCACACGCACTGGACACAGCATCACCCACCTCTGGGGTGGATATTTATGTTGCCCCCACTTGCTATCAAGGCACATGGATATTCCTCTTTTGCTTTCTCATCGTGGCAAACCAACAGGAGGGCTCGAAATGGTGCTGACAAACTGTTTGTTTTTATTTAGACTAACTGGCTTTCAGTCTTTGCACCACAGAGGAATGCGGCAGTTCCACTTTGCATTTGTTTTTTTATTTCTCCATCTCTTTTACAAAGCAAATAAAGGAAAAAAAAAACAACAAATCAACCCTAGCAATAACAACAACAAAGCTAGTGACAAGCTCTTCACACAACACTACAGATGAGCCCTTAAAAAACCCAAACAAACTAAACAAACAAAAAAAGCCCAGTAAAACTCCTCCCACAATTTGTGTTCATTTTAATTCAGCATTGAGTTGCAGAAAGCAAGCAGGAAACTAACAGGAAGACAAAGGTAAAACTAATGGTAGCTTTTTACACCTTTGTGCAAATAGGATTCCTCCTTACATTATAACCTGACCAAGGTAAATTTACCATTTGCTAATCAAAATGACCCTACTCCAGTCCCACCTGCCATTTGGAGTGTCACAAAACATCAGCAATACACCCAAACAGGGCTGCCCATGCCTGTCTGTCATCTAGAGGTGCCTGAGCCAAGACACAGGTAACAGCTCACTGCAAAGCATCCAGTTGGGATGTACAAAAAGGGCAACAAGAGGCTCAGAGAAGCAAATTTATTTTCTTTATGCTGGCAAACAAATCACAAGGAGAAAGGAAATCCAGCACATTATACATGATAATGTAACAGTACAGACAATTCCAACTCAGCAGGGGTCCCAGTCCACCCTGGGTACCTCCAGACAGCTCTGGGCCTTGGGATGAACTTACTCTAATCCACCTTGGAGCCTCCACTAACACCACACTGCAGCTGTCACAGATGTGTGCTCCTGGAAGTTTAACAGAGCAACCAGAGCCCGAGCTGCAGCGTTCCCGAGGAGATCCCGGGCAGGAGGCAGCCCCGGTGAGACAGCATGGAGCTCATTAAGCCACTGTGGGAAGTGTGTGAACAAATGAAGGAGTTTGCTAATAAGTGACAAAGATCATTTGTTTAAAAGAAAGGACTAAATCATTTCTGGTTCAGCAGTCTGGATTTAGCCTACTTGTAACAAAGGTGTTTTGAGGAAAAGCATTCTGCTTAAATGGCTTATTGCAAGTAAACCAGAGAGCCTGGAGAGCTGAACATGATGTTGATAAGGGGCAGATAAGTAGTGGATAAACAAGAATATGCACTGAACAAGGAGCCTGTGGCCTCAATATACCTAAAAATGTCTAAATTTATCAAGGTGCCAATGCCAAGAAATGCCAATCCCACATCGAGATCTTGCAGGCTGGATTCCTATGTCACTCTCAGCCTTCAGCAACTCTGGGACTTGCCTTTTAAGTTTACCTTTACAGGCTTTTCTTCTCCCCACCCTCCCTCATCCACAGTCTGATGTCCTTGAACCAGAAAGCTGCTGTCTGTCACAAAAAACTTAGTTAATCCACACAACCCAGCAATAGGTGGCTGCTGAACAGCTCTCACCAGTCTGCAGTTCCTTCCCAAGCTGCTGGATTCAAGCTCTGGACATGAAAAGCAAATGGGTGGCTTTGGGATACTTCAGCAAAAGCACAAGTGTTTACTATTAAGGACAGGAGTGAGTTTTGCTCCATGTGTTTGTGAAAATTTGAATCTTCAACCAGCTGCTATGAAACACCATGGCTGGAAACTCAAATTGCAGATTTGCTCTGTACACATTACATCCATTACACTGGAGAAAAATATTTGCTGAACTAGTTTTAAGCCCATATGGGCTGAAAATTTAAATGCTGTTTGTCAGACCACTACAGGGGAGACAGCAGCTCTTCAGAGCTACTGCAGAACGGGATGCAGAATTTTAAACTTTCTCTGACCCCACAAACACTAGTCAGAAGTAACTGTCAAGAAAGTTAGCTTGAAGTGGTTTTCAAAACAATGAAGCAATATTTTAACCAGGCGCTTTGTGATAAAGGTGCAAGGACGTAGAGTCCTGCAAAAAAAAAAATCCCAGCCAGCTATTAACTGGCCCCAAAAGGTCTTTTTTTGCTGATAATCTCATTGGGGTCCTTCTGCTTTGTGGTCTTTAGAAAAATCCCAAGCATTTCCAGAGACAGGAACATCTGCAGATGTTTCAAGACAACACAATCTCAGAATCAACTCTACCACTTAAATGCTTTTAAAACATTAATTTGGCAGCCCAGCAGCGTGGGCTTCCTAAGTAAAACATATTGCTCAAAAAGGATGGTGGCGTGGGGGGTTTGTCCTTGAAACACTGGTTTGTGCCTCAGGTTTTGATTTGATGTCTGATAACCATCTCTGTCTCTCTTCCAGCCCTTACCAGGAAGGATCGGTGAGACAAATACCCACAGCTTCCAGGGGAATAAAAGGAAAAGCCAAACAGGAAAAGTAGTTATGAACAATACAGCCCTGGCTTAGTTAATGATCAACTCAGCACAGACCATACTACTTTTATGCAAATACCACAACCTATTTGAATAGCTTTTAGTAATCAGTGGGTAGTAAGAGGCCTCTTAAGCATGGTGTTTGTTTCATCACAAGCAGCAAAGAAATAAAAAAGATGAGAAATCCCCAACGACTCTGCTCTGTCAACAGGAAGCCCATCCACTGTGCAGGGTGAGCTCAGCTGTGTGGAGGGGTGGGCAGGAAGGGAAAGGGTCAGGCTCCCCTGCCTGCACTTTCCCAGCACATCCCTGATGGAGTATGAGGCTGTCCTCTGCAGACACAGTGCACACTTGAATGGAGAAAAAAATTGCTGTAGTCTGTCCTGATCCTACCAGGCTCTACAAGACATGAAGGGCTGATCAACTGCCTTCTGTATTTCAAGCCCTTTCAACCAGAGCAAGCCTCAGCTCATAAGGCAACTTCAGTTAAGAGTTAAAAGAGCTAACTGGAATGACTCTGCTGATCTTCAAGGCTTTTTGCAGCAGTTTCCAAGCATCTCCTCCTCAGCTCTTAAATATCATTGACTCTCAGCACAATGGTAAAACACAAAGCTACGGTGCTTTACAAAGGTATAGAAGCAATTAAAGATTTCCAATAACATGCTGCTCAGAGGATTGTGGTCTAATCACTGAACGGTCAAGGGTTTTGGCAGCAATAACATTGTAACGAGATAAAAAGGTTGTAAGGCTTCCCATACAAGAATAAATAAATAAGCAGCTCTCCAAAGAATGGTAACAGCAGCCACACACCTATCCAAGTTCCTGACTTGGCACAACTCAAGATTAGGTGGTCATGAAATTTCCCACCATAAAGGCCATGAAATTTCCCAGTAAAGGCCATGGCCACATGACAGAGACAAATGAAAGGGGTGGGGGAGGACAAAGGGCCAAGCAGGCTGGGCACAAAGACACGTTACAGCACGGAGGTAGCAACACAATGAGCCTCAATTACCCAGTGTTGTCATTTACTGTACAGTTTGTAATTACCTGCACAGCCTCAGAACTATCTCTTACACTGCGAAGTGTTGTTTCTTCACACTCTGCACACAAGGGCTGTCACTTAGAAGAAAACTGATTATGGGAAAGAGCAACAGGCTGCTAAGCAGGTCTGAAAGGACATTTTGTGTCTACCTATCACTGAAAATAATTCAGTTTAACTTTTTGGGTTTGTTTTTTCCCCCCTAAGAACTCCATCATAAAGTCACAATGCTGTGAAGAAAGTGTCTACTCCTGCTTCTTCTTTTTTCCCCCCTCAAAGTTTAAAACACATATAAAAACCATGAGTTGACATCTTATAATAGAAGATAGACTGGTATGAGGCAAGCATGAGAACCATGGAAAGCAGTGAGAGTATTTGGGCTTTTAGATCCACCTTGCTCCTGAGTGTTGGAGGATAAAGGAGTGAACAGGGCAGGGATGCTACATGTGCTCAACTGTGCCCAGGGAGGGCTCTTACTGCTGCCTGGCAGAAAGGAAGCCAAGGCAGAGTCAAAAGTATTTAAACACAACAAAAAATGCTTCAAAATGCCAGAGGGATGTGGGCACCACAGGGAGGTGGTCAATCCTCAGGTTCTGGACAAAGGCTGAGTGTCCCTCTGCACCTTCAGCCTTGTTGAACACAGCCTGGTAAGAGTCACACAGGAAGGATGTGGCACAGTGAAAGCAAGAGCTGGGTTTTCTCAAACCCCAAATGAGTGCCCTGATGGCTGGGTCATCCTGCTTTGTCACTTAGATAAAGAGGAAAAGTGGGTGACAGAGGAATCTGGCACTATCAGAGAGACTTGGAAAAGCCACTTCAGAGACACCAGCAATGAACTGAATAACTAAAACTTGGCCAGGGGCAAAGGAGGCTACTGCAGGCAGGAAGAACTGATGCACGCAATTCCTCCAGGTTTTTTGTTAAAAATTCTTTGGTATTTGCAGACTATCTGAAGCTTTGCTTTTTTCTTTCTATCTTTTCTATCAGATGCCTTAAAGTTTTAATAGACCAAAGTAAATTTTGAATTCTACACACAAATAAACTAGTAAATCAGCAGAATTCCCCCTAGGTTCAATGAGAGCAGCAAGACTTTCTGGAACAAGTTACAACTATAAATTCTGAGCATTTTGACAAACACAAGTCTCCCGGACATTATTTGAATCCTTGTGAACCTGAAATGAATTAGACCCAGACCAGCTGACTACATTACTGACTAAAAGCGTCAACACAAGAGTAATTTCTGCTGATGTCTGAAAGTCAGAGCTGATCAGCCAAATACATCTACTAAAGAATACACTGAAAAAAAAGTTTCTGATAATGTTTGGGTCACCACTGCCCTTCCCACTCCACAGAGAACACATTTTTAGCACACCAAAAAACGAAATCTGGATTATTAGGTCTTGCCCATGATGAAACAAGGACATCCAATATTAATCAGCCTTTGTGAAATTGTAATTAGGAGCACAAACTTTAAATACTGGCCTTTATTAGGCCAGCCCGAGAGGCAGAGCACCATCCTGATTGAGAACACTAGCAAAATATTAATCCAGCACTCAGCCCTGTGAGAACACTTCTGCATGGGCCAAAAGCTCTGTCATTCTCATGCTTATTAATCTTCCCTCACAGGAGGCAAAGGACAGCGTAAGCTCCACTCTGATAACTCTGTTATCTCCCTCCCCAGAAAAGGAAAGGGTGGTCCTTCCAACCAAGTGGCCATTTAAACCACCACGAGGCACTTCACTGAAGGGATCCGTGTGACATGTGACGGAGGGAGCAGAGAGGAGCAGCATTTCCCCTTTCTTTTGATCCCTTTCTGTACAGTCTGCAACCGTGGGTTAAGTGTTTGCGCAGCGGATAAAACAAACACCTTAAAAGCACTTAAATTGTTACCTGGCTACCTACTCTAGCTCGGTAAATCATCCGGAGCTCCAAGGAAATGTTTCAGCCCACAGGATGTTGGGGTTTTCGCCACAATTCCAGAATTACTGCAACTTCCCAAAGCCCAGGGCATATCCAGTTTGCATCACTGCTTTGGAAGAACAGTTTAGGTACATCTCTGTTAAACCTACATAATCAGCAACCGCAAGGAAAGCCCTGATGTTTACAGGCAACACTGCAAGCGGAAAAAATTATAAATTACAAACATTTTGGGTTGAGTATGAAAGGCTCAGAGAGACTTAACTGAACTGATTACCAACTGCAGCAGTGATTGCTAGCGCTCACAAAAGAAGCCATAGAGTCCGGGGACTCATTTCCATATGAAGCATGAGCAGAGATATCTACTAAAGACTTCTTAAATGCAAGGCAGCTGCAGTTCTAGCAGGAGTTTCTTGAGACAAGAACACAGTTCCAGGTGGGACCCAGCACTTTATCCCACTATCTAGAAGCCTTTCATGATGTTTCCAAGAGATAAAACAGTCTGTTGGCTTCTTTAAAGAAGTATCAAGCACGGCTACACCACAGCTACTATCTCTCTGAACGCCTTATCTACCACTCCATAGCAGCCACTTCCCTCCTTAATCCTTCCAGCCAAACCCCACGACTCAGGCAGCGGCTGTTAATTGTTTATAAATTAAATGATTATTCGTATCTGCATATCAAAGGGGGGGGGGGGGTGTGCAGCTGGAGAGACTGATTTTCCGTGCGGCTTAGCTTGGGACACGGAAACACGCTACACTTTAGAGCTGCCCAAGACTGACCGTACAGAACAACTGGCAGCAGCGCACGGCTGTGCCGTGTGACCCGCAGGTGCTGAGTGGAACGTCTCAGACCTGGGACACCGCAGCCCCGCAGTGCCTCTCTGCCGCTTTACGATAAGCCAAGAGATCAGATAAAGGGGTTAATCTGTACGTTAAGCCCAAAACACGGCGGGGATCGGTACCCCGCTGCCAGCGCCCAGCCCGGCTGGGGGTCCGCGGGGGCACCGCACCGGGAGCCGGCGGCTCCGGCAGGAGGAAGTGCAGCCCCGAGCTGCCCGGGCAGCTCCCGTGTAACACTGAGAGAAACGCTCGGAAGGGACTCGGAGTACTTGTAGTGAAAAAATAAAAATAATCAGGGAAATGAGCGGCGAGGGAGCAGCAGCCGCCGGGCGCTGCCGGCGCTTATCAGCACTTCCACAATGCGATGCCGGCCAGGGGAAAGTTTGCCCGGAGGCAACCGGCGGGGGAGCGAACTACGAGGAACGGGGCGGGCGAGGAAAGAGGGGACAGCGGAGTGAGCGCAGCGCACGCCCGGGCAGGGGGAGCCGCCGGGAGCCGGGGCAGGCGGAGCGGCACCGGGAAGGGGAGTCTCGGCGGTGTGTACCGGTACTCACAGCTGGGCGATGGCGCCCTGGGAGATGACGGCGTTGTCGGAGAAGTAGGGGATCATCGCTCCCCACCGCGGCGGCCGCCCTGCCCCGCGGCATCGGCACCGCCGCTCTGCCCCGCGCCCGCCGCGCCGCCCCCGCCGCGCAGGCGCGGCCCGAGGGCGGGGCCAGAGCAGGCTCCGCCCCTGCCCCGCCCACACCCGCACGTGGCGGCGCGGGGCTGCGGGAGGGGACACGCGGGACCGGGACACGCAGATCAGGGACAGGCGGACGGTGGTCCCCGCTCACGGGCCTGGGTTTAGCTGCTGGTTCCTCCGGTGGGCGGCAGCGAGGGACGGGGCACAGCACCCCGCGCGGCTGCGCCCAATTTTTCCTTTTCTCTTCCCTTTTCATTTCCCCTTTTTTCCCCCTCAGATCTAGGCCAGCGAGGCTGCACGCCCTGCAGCCGGGTTTGATGCAGCACATCAAACGATGTTTTGCAAAAGGCAGGCAGCGACAACTCGGGTGCTTAGGAAACGACCTTAATTTCTCTCCTGCAGGAGACGGGGGGAAGAGTTCTTGGCAGTAACTTTCATATGCAGAGACGCGACAACTTGCTTTCTGCCAAAGGAGAAGAGAAGCAGCTGCCTTTCAGTGCTGTTTAATCTTTAGCTCCATCGCCCCTCGAGAAAAGGAAGAAAGGAAGTTATTTAGAACAAAAGTCTTGTCGTTTGGCGGCTGGGAATTCAGATGTTACAGTGCGATGGAAACTTAATACAGTTTTCCACTGGGGAGAGCCGGGGGCAGCTCGATCCCACCCTGCACTGCCCATCCCAGACCGGCATTCTCCAGCGCTTACACCCAGCAAGCAGAGCAGGCGAAAAACTGAGGAGCCTTGGATTGGAAGCAAGCTCAGTTTTGTGTTTCCCATAGGAATGCATGACATCCCAGCACAGAGGAACACGATATAGCAGCCTGAAGTCATCTGCTGTGGGTGGCACATGCCCAGCAAGGAGGAAAAGTGAGCTGGCAGGAGAAGATATGAGTTTAAACACAACTACTTGTTAATTGCATCTGCTCAAGAGCAAAAAATACCAAGGCATCAACTGCAGAGCTGCCCCTGTGATCTGGCAGCAGAGCTGGAAGCCAAAAGCTTCATCAGCTTTATTTCCAATTTTTAACTAAAAGTTTCAGAGAAGCATAGAGAGATTGAAAAAACCAACAAAGTGTGATGGCAGCTGCTTCAGATCTTGACAGGAGCAAGAAGACACTTGTCTGAAATGTCTTGACCATCTCCTTTGGGGATGGGCAGAGAAAAGGGCAAAGCAGTGGAATTTGTGATTCTGCAAGTTTTGCTAGGGTGCTGTTTGGTTGCAATAATTTAAGCAGTGTCATCCTATATAGCCAAGAGCGCAGCTCTAGTAATGGTGCCTCACAGCTGTAAAGAAAATGCAGTGCCAGCTTGCTGCAATGCCAAAAAAAATCATTTTGTTAGTAAAAAATGAAGTCAGTTGCAAGAAGCAATGGAAAAATCGGGACATTAAGAAATGGAGAGTAACTCAATCCTTCCAGAGGTCAAGAGACTGGCAAGAACCTCATATTCAGTAGTAACACATACCACACATTCACAGACTGAAAAACAAGCCCAGAATTCTGTTCTATTCTAATTAATAACTTAAGGGCTTTATTCAAGCATTGTAGAAGACTAAATGTACTTAGATACTGTCCAGACACGTCAGAGTTCTTACACGTAACCACCATTACAAGGCAAGCCCTTAAAACCTGCTGAAAACAAGTGCAGTGATTAACTACAAGCAGCTACTCATAACATATGGATAATAGATTTGTAAATGAGTTAGTCCTGGATTAAAACAATCAAGCACTGCATCTCCATATGCCAGGGAACCAAGTGATGACAGAAATAACCCATTTGTTTTCTTTTTGAACAGAAATAGAAAATCCCCAAGTAAGTTCAGATCTTGAAATCTGCACTAATAAAAGCTATTTGAACTTGGGCTTGCTGCCATAAACATTGAAACCCCAGCCTGAGAGTGGTACTGCTTTCAGGTACATGTTAGTGAGATTAGCAGTTCCCACTGTCCATTTGTGGAGACTCAGAGAATCATTAAGATTGGAAAAGACCTCCAAGATCAAGTCAAATCTTTGACTCATCATCATGCTGTCAACTAGACAACAGCACTTAAGTGCTGTGTTATTTTCATATTTTACTTTTAACATCAGACTTGGGGAACAATTCTGTTTCTTTGTTAAAGTTGCTCCTACGTTTAGTAAAAGTTTAGACCCAGCAAATCGATCTCTCAGCATGCAGAAACAAGGAGCAGGCAGAAAGAAAGGGATGCACGAGATGGAGTTTAGGCAGCAAGTCACAAGACAGCCAAGAAACTGCTCCAGGCTGGAAGCAGGTGCACTCTGCTGGGACAAATACACAAAGAATTTAAAGTGCACCAAATTGCAGTGATGACAGGTAGCAGCCTAAATCACTGCGGTGCTGCAACAGAGCATGTGAGCAGAGCCATTAATCACTGCATGACAAGATGTAAATACGGCTGTCTGGGGTCCCAAGTGCTGCCCAGCCCACGAAATGACACTTTGCTGCAGGGAAAAGGGCACTGCTTGTCCAAGTTCTCCTTGGCATTTCGCAGTCCCCAGGTGCCCACGGGACCAGCAGGGCCCAGAGGAGCAGGCAGCAAACCCACGAGCCTGTGGGGCAGCAGGATCCTGTTCAACCTTTGAACACCCCACAAACTAATAAACTGGAGTTATATACTGCACGTGAGACACACTGTAAAAACACCCATCCCAAACCTTTGCTACACTAAGGCAGCACCTAGAACCAGTTATGGAAGCACAATGGAAAAAACCCAAAGAGTGTGAGGGATGTGTGAGCAGGCACTTCAGGAGTGGGGAGCAGAGGGAATTCTACCAGAGCTGCCTCTGGAGAGAAGTTTCAGGGGCTGAAAGGAGAACATGCATGCACAAATCTCTCATATTGACTCCTAGTGTTCGGTCTGGCAGACAAGGCTGACAACATATTGTTTATTCATAAAGTCATCATTTCCCCCAGTGTCTGCATTGCAAAACTACACAATCACAGCAGCTTGCACAGTACCTTCAGCTGTTTTGCTTTCCTGGTGCATTTTAGTAGTTTTTGATCTTGCAGTGGTGTAACAGAGTAATTCTACACCTGATGGGTTTCTCCTTGTCCAACCCAGACCTCACTGCACAGGTCACCACAAAGTGCTCTGGTCACGCTTGGCACTGGCATGCCCAGATTTGACATCTGAGGCATGCTCAGAGCTGGACACCCAGTCCTGTCAGTGCACATAGTCCACATGCAAACAGGGCATTCATCAAGCTTCTGTTTCCATCCAAGATCAACAGCTTCAGGCCGAATTGCTGCTTCTTGTCAGACCACACAAAGGTGTGGGTGTCATCGTGTTCCACCCACTCCTATCCCACAGGGGCCTGCTAAGTGTCTGCTCACGTGTTAACATGATTAAATCTGGAGCACGATTGTCTTATTAAGCATCTGCAATTTTTAGTCTACACTAAGGGGGACCTGATGACCTCTTTTCATTTTAGAGTACACCAAGCAGTGAGATTTTCTCTGGTCCCCTCAGTTCTGTCTTTCTGAAGAACCCTAATGAACACAATATACTGTCACAGTCTTTCCAACTCCAGTGGGTGTGAAGGGTTGGGTATTATTAAGACTGGACTGAAGTCCAGGTACTCTCTGCAAAACCAAGGAATGTTCTGTTCCTGCAAATATGGAAAGTACTACAGCTGTGACACTGGTCATGTTCAAGGTAAAGGGGAGGCTGTCACACATAGGAATTTTGCCCTCAATCGTTATTATCAGTATCACAGACAATAGACCCATGTTTTCAGGAGATTATGAAAAAAACTCGTGAAGCTGCTGTGTGTTAGACAAACAAACCTCCCCCTCATCCCCAGCACATCCTCTCCCAGGCGAGCGATGTGCCACAGCCGTGCCTGCTCAGCCGCCCTTGCTGCACATGTGGAAAGTTTGTTCTTTACTGTTCAACAGCTGTTTCCGGTGATATTTATGAAAAGTCACTGAATTTTGAAAACAACACGTCCCTGCCCACAGCCGAGCAGGGGAGTCTTGCACAGGCACCGCCGGGGAGCAGAGGTAGCAAGTTCATTTCCGTGTGCAGAGGTGGGGCCAAGTCCTTTGTTTTTTCTCACCGGCAGCTACACTCACTCTTTGTACACAAAGGCAGCTGTCTCTGCGTCGGCTCTGATGGGAAAAGGGTCCTAAAGGGTAACTTTCAAAAATCTGCTGCCACACTGAGCTCTTTGAGGGTCAAAGGACCTGATGACCCTGCGTTTTTGGTGGGAAGGCAGTTAAGTCATCCTTTTGCTGTGAGGCTGTAAGCACTGAACATACTCAACATACGAATCTGAGTGGATTAAGGGTCCAAATAGATGAATTACTTGGGAATAGCCTTAAATTAATGCAGCAAACCTGTAAATAGGTAGAGACTGGCTGAGAGCAGCACCTCCTGCATTCATCTCCTGCTGCCTCCACACCTTGGAGGAGAAGTTGATCTGTCAGAAGCTTTCTGGATGGTTTTAACATGGGAGACAAAGCCTTCTGCGTTCTGCAGCTTAATTTATCAGGAAAACATGAAGCCATTTCAGTAGCAGCGATCATAAACAAGCCAATGCACGCAGGGCAGAATGAGATAGAGTACAGCACAGACACAAAGCTTTCCCAGTGATTAACAGGCATACCACCCACCAAGGCAGGGCTTACATACACCAGCTGGATTACACACAGCCAGGGGAACTTCACCAAGTAATTATAAAGAAGCCCATATCTAGTTAAAACAGAAAAGAAAAAAAAAAAAAAAAAAAAAAAAAAAAAAAAAAAAAAAAAAAAAGGCAGGGGGGAGACAGGAACAGGGAAAGCACGCAAAACTGTACTTTAATCCTGAAGAACCAGTCAGAACAGGAAGCCGCATTCTAAATTTGGTTATTTAAGCTGTCAAAGAGTATTTCTGTTTCCAGTTCTTGAGCAAAGAAATCAGACAAGTATAGGGGTAGGGAGATAAGCATCACTGAAAGAACAAACCCCTGCTTTTAAAGCCCTTTGGTCAGCTGCCCATCAGGATCGATGATTAGGCTGCCTAGTTGAGAATTCAACACCTATTTTGCAATGTTATCAGTTCATTAAACCCCTCCCTCACCAGCCCCACATCCAATCACTGTATAGTTTACTTATCATTAAATCTTTGAGGGTCTGACACAGAGATGTCAATGCTCAATTACACCTTTTTTACAGAGCCTGAAGCAAAGATGACTGAAGGGACCTGAGCAGGAAAAGGGACACAAGCAGCAATGTCTGCTCTCAACAAGCAACACCGTGTAGGTAATGTATTATTTCAGTGACCTGTGGAAAAGAAAGATCTAAATCCTCCCAACTGTCAAACCATCCACTCACCCAATTTTATAAAGAAATGTTTTTGATTCAAAGACACCGAAGAGCTGAATGGCAATGAGTCCAGAAACCCTGGCTCAGATTATCAAATTACACTTAAGTGTCTGAAATCCATGAAATGCTGAAAATTCTGAAGATTCATGTTTAACTTTGAAGTCTTGTGAAGGTGTCTCACCAGGAAAAGGAATTTCAGAGTTTCCCTTTCTATTCCTTTAGCTTAGAGCACCTGGCTCATGCCCAGCAGGAGACAGAAGCACGTATGGAATCCTTAAGGCACCTCCTGGTCAGCCCCTCCTCTGTGACCCCCTGAACAAGCACAAGTGCATGGGAGCAGCTGTTCTGGACTCGAGACCCTTTTGGTAGCTGAAGGATCTGACCAACCTTCATTCCTTTTACGTCCCAGCTTGTCCTTGCCCTGTTCCTCATTCTCCTCTGTTCACACGCTTAGAATGACAAATTCAAAACCACTTTTCATAAGCATTCAGATTTTGAGTGAGCTCCCTGTGTTTACCTGGTAATTTGGCAACGCAATAATATTGCTCTGCTTGATCCTTCAGCCTGAAGATCACACCTGAAATCATCTCACACATTATTGTGATCCACAGGTATGTCATCAGACTGGACTGAACACGTTGCAACCACAAACACAGACCCTGCAGTGAACCAGCCCTGCAGATACCTGTTGCTAATCTAATAAATCCAAATTTTACTGCCAGTTCAATACCTTTGCTCACAGTTTGGTGATAAAAGAGCTGGTATTCAAAAATGAAGGCCACTGTAATGAATTTGTGGCCCACAGAACTTTTTCTGGTGGTCAGCAGAGCTGGCAGATGACCAGAACTGTTCTTTATCTCGGCATTACACTCTCTCCAAGCAGCTGTAGCAAATGCCAGAGAGAGGCTGAGCTGTCACTGAAAGGAAAGACAGAAAGATGAATTCAGGAAACACATTCTAAAGATAAGGTTCATACTACAAGAGCTTAGTAATCTCCAGCACGGATAAACACACGTTTTCCTGTACAGCACACACACAGCTCCTTCTTACTCAAGATCTGGAGTTAACAAACTGTCTTGCACACCCACTGAAGACCCAGCTACTGTTCAAGTACCAACAGAGTAAAAGTTTGGCAGCTGCAGCAGCAAGCAAAGGCAGCACAAAGAAGATTTATTTGCCAGAACTCTAAGCACATGGCTTTTGGAAGTGTCTCCTGTAACACCAAGTAGGTTTTAAGGATAACCAGGAGCAGCAGGAGCCTGCCACAGGAGCACCTAATGGTGATGACACACATCTCCAAAAGTCACAGCAGTCACAGGATGCTGCAGATCCACACACCTCAGTGTGGAGCCTTTGGAGGTGCAGTCAATTCAGTATCACATGATCACCCCTCCCGCCACAGATTTCTTGCAAGGACTAACACACGTTTCACAAGGGGTCTCAGTTTAAAAATCAAACAGGTTGGCTTACAGTTTATTGAGCTGCTGCCCTGTAGAAGAAAGTACATGCACTATTCCACTTACTCTTTGAAAAACAACTTTTATACTGCTATAAACCATCAGCTCCTGCATCAGACTGTGGTCTTCTGCTCCTAAAACAAAGGTATTTACTCACAGCTTGAGACCTTGAGGCAACTTGGCACATCCAGCTGTTATCATGGCAATAATCTGATTTGCTTTCCTTCCCAGTTCACTCCTGGAAGGAACTATTTTGACTAAAAAAAAAACAAACCAGAAGGTAACCATACTTGTGCTGCAAAAGGTGCGGGGTTTTTTTTTTCTTTTGAAATTATAATTTAACACCACACTCTTGCCTCCACTTGAAGAGGGGAGGACAAGCACTTTCTGAGAACATTTTCAATTAACAAGTCCCAGATTTCAAGCAGGATGTAATCACTTTCTGTGGCACCTGAAGGGAACGACAGGCCCCTCAGGTTTACCCGAGCAAATGGACTTTAGTCAGACCCACTGCCAGGCCATAAAGTTCAAAGAATCCCTCTGAAGTCCCTGGCAGCCTCGCTAGGCAATACAGCTCACCCAATTTTATATACAGCAGATACTGAGCACCCTCAAATGCTGCATTTCACCAACCAGAGTGGTTTCAAGGCACACAAAAGTGGTAAAATCATGATGGTGTGGAAATAGAGGCACCATCTAAAACCCAAAAAGCAAGCAGCAGATCCTGACAGCAAATCCAATGCAGCTGCAGCACCACTGCTGCCCCGGCCCCAGAGATGTGCTCGTCAGCAAAACAAAGATGCTGAATCCTTGCAACCTTGGCACTGAGCACACAAAACCTGAATGTCAATACCTCAGCGGGTGTAAACACAACTCACAGCTCAATACATGTGCGTTTTACATAAATTTTAACAACCTCGGGATGCTGCAAAGAGCTCGTTAACACAGATGCTCCATTAAGAGTGTATTCAGTGTGGCAGCAGCATGTCTGGGGACAGGAGAGATGTGCAGGACAGTTTAGCTCCACAGCCTCCAGACAGCCTAATAAAAATGTCAGAACACTGCTATGAAGGTAATAAATGTAATAAATAGATTGCTCAGGACATCTGCTTATGCAGCACTGTCTTGGTTCCATTAGCCAAGAGTGACAGGGACTGGCTCCACCAGGGACTCTAGAGCAAGAACCTGGATCTGGGTCAGGGCTTTGGGGATCTCACCCATCAACTGCATGAATGGTCACTGCTACAGCTGGACACAGAGACCCCCCCGGGCTGCCCCCAGAGTAAGGCTTGGGTCTGAGAAAAAATATTGCAGAAGCCAAGCTGGTTTCACCTATTTGTTCAGCTTCAGGTATTGGCAGCATTAACTTGCTGGCCTTTTTAATAATAGATAGAAGCATTTATAGAAATCAGATCTGTGTTCACTATACCCAGGTACTTTCCTCAGCAGGAAAACAAACCATTCCTCTTTGCATCAACACAATAGAGTTCGACAGGAAATGCCATTTCAAGCACCTTCCAAGGATGACTGCAGAGCACACAGGAACTCTCTTTCTGCACTCTGACAGCTCTTTCCCTCTTTTGGACAAAAGTTTTAAGCAGATTCTGCTAATTCCCGAAGCAGAAAGCTCCTCAGTCCATGATGGTGCTGGCGAGTGCAGACTTGTCAGGTCATTTGAATGCTCTGTAGAGCAGGTTTATGTTTAAACAACATTTTCACACAGTTCTCCCTCCTCTGTGAGACCCAGTCCAGGCAATCACAAGCCTCTCTGGTGTTAGATCTTAAAAAGCACAGGTCAGCAAACAGATAATTTTGTTTAAGTATGGTGATCCTGATGTAATTACCCCACAAGTTTAAGCTTCCTGTAACTTATTTCTCTTTCTCTTTGGAGGACATTTTAGTCTGCTGCTCTTCATAGTCTGCTCAATAAACACTGTCCCTCCTGCTGTCCTGCTGCCAGGCTTTCCTGCATGTTCCCCCTCAACTCAATATATATCCCATACCTCATCAGGGAGGAAAGATAAACAGCAGAAACTTAACACAAGAAGCTACCTAGATTTTGCTAACCACAGGATTAGCAGTGCTGTTGAGCTGGATCTGAGTGTAACATTTCTTCTGAGACAGCAATCCCCAGGCTGTGCAGAGAAGTGGGGACACAGGAATGGAAATGAAGGCTCTACCCAATGAGTGTCAATGCTGACCACTGCAAAAATCTTCTGACACCAAAGAAGTCCGTGTGCTTATGCTTAGCTCTTCACTAACTCCCTTGCAAGCATTAACACCTTTGTGCACTAAGATCCCGTTTAATAACCTTTGAGAAGTTATTTTATTTATGCAGACACACATTTAGTCCTAGCACAGCAGTACTCCTGGCTTCCGTGTCCAGTTAGCAGGATGAGTTTGGACATGCCTGACACACTGAGGTAGCATGTGAGCACATTTTCCATGACCGCAGGAGACAAAAGGTCTCCTCACCAGAAGAATTTTACAAACAGAAAAAAAAAAAAAATCCCACCTCAAACACTGACCACTGACTGGAGCTGCAGCCAAGTCACCTGGATGAAGCCTCAGGAGAACTGGGCCCTGCCCAGGCAGGCAGTGAGGAATGTCAGGCTACTGCAGAGCACTACCTAAAAGTGGTACTGCAGCTGGAAACACACCTTTCCTTTTAAGCCCAACTCAATCTGCAGCCTTTTTACTGTCTGGATTTTTAATAGCTGCTACTTGCTATGTTCTCGTGAAAACTGGGGATTAGATATACTCAGAAACTGTTTATGGACATCTGCTGCTTCTCCACAGCAGGACTCCAGGTTCACTACTTACCCCATTTGACTCTATTATTTTTATCCTACTGTAATCAAACACATTTAACAACCACCCCCTTGTTTTCCCCCAGAAGGAGTTTGGTTTTAGTTAGCTCTGTGACCCCAGTAACAGGAGTCACAGAGCTCAGATCACCACATTAACAGCAGGTTGTCATTTCCTACCCCAGGAAGTTATTTCAAATATATTTAAAAAATGCTTGTTTCAGACCTAACCTACAATGGTTGCTAAGTGCCCACAACAATTAAATACCTCCCATCCCTTCCAATACATTATGTATACTGAGATCAAGTCATGAGTTGATCTTGTGACTGCTGGAAGGCCAAGAATGAAATGAAAAATCGGAGTTTAGCTGAGTTCAATTTGAACCTTTGGGAATTGTGCTTTCCAGCTTTCCTCTCACTCATGAAAGCTGCAAAATTAAGAAACAGCAATTCTTAAATCATCATTTAGGGTAGAAGACTGAAGTAAACAAGGCAGTTACCTTCCCTGAGCCACAGAATCACAGAACTACAGTGAAATCATGGGAATGTGCAACCACAACAGCTTTTTCTTTTGCAGATTCATCCAAGTTGGCCCCAAAACACAAAGCCCAGATCTTGTTCAAGTATTTTAAATACAAGATATTATGGCTTCTGTTGCTACCTACTCACACAAACACCATTAAGGAAAGAACCGTAACAGTCAGAGAGCTCATAAAGGGAGAACCATTTCACCTTCACTTCCCCTTTACTCCCTCTGGAGGGAATCTGAAGCCTTTCACAAAATCTGACTGCAACATTTTAAGCCAAGAAAGTGTTCCTGCCATTGGAGAAGTCACCTGATATATATACAGTTTTTACTTTTATTAGGTTCAGCTGAAATAATTCTTTTGATAGCCTAGAGAAAAGGAGACAAAGCTTATAAGACCCCAAGAAGTTTTCCCATGCAGACTACACCTACATTATAAAAATCACCATTACTTGTCACCATTCAATCAGCTGAGTTTCAATGTTTATTTTTTAGCAAATAACATTTACTAAAAAAAGTTCGCCCTGAAGCAACTGAAATCAGCATTTACAAGAAGTGAACACCTCCCTGCAAAACAACCCCAATTAAACAAAAAAATCCCTGCAAATTCTCAGTGTCTCCTAATTTTGGAGCATAACTTTGACTACCTGAATCAGCAGCAAATATTCGCAAATCCACTGAACATGCTATTTAAGCAGCAGGTGCCTGTATAGATCAGGATCACCCCTGATGGCAAGAGGGACTTTTTAACTGGAAAACAAGAGTTTATTAGTCTGGTTATGCCCCTCAGAATACTCTGATGGTGGACTAAATCCTGAGAAACAACACAGGACACTGGAGGGAGCTACAGAAACAGCAGTTTGGAGAATATATTCACTGACATCTTTGCCAACTGTTCCCCATATTTATTTTTTAGTGTGCAGTCTGACTTTTCCCATTTCCTGCTGCAGCAAACCCATTTTTCAGTAAGGCTCATTTAAGACTGTTGTGCAACATCAACAACAGGCAAAAAGTGATGTGTGTTTGCAGGACATGCCAGGGGAACAACAAAACCCTGTGGACACAGCAGGGCATCCTTGAGGACTCTTGTGAGCCTCGAGTGACAATCTTACCTCCTGGGCTGGGACCGGCATTCTTCTTCCCCGCTGTCTGCCTCCTACACACATAAAAAAAGGAGAAAAACATTAATATCTTTTCATACATGCAGAAAGTAAAGGCTTGCATTTCACTGGTTTGATTGTGTAAGGCAAGGGAAAGTCTCCCTGCTCCTGCATGCAGCTGTCACTAGAGAGGAACTCACTTTCTGCTCAGCTGTCACTTCATGTTCTCTCAAAAGCCTTTTAAAAACTCAGCGTTACAGGAATTTTTGCCCCTGCAGGATTTTGCATGCTTTTGCATGGACTTCCAGTGACCCCTGCCAAACATGGCAGGCCAAGAGCCAAACACACAGTTCACTTCAGGGCTAAAATCTCTGGGTTTTTATTACCTTTATGGAGATCATATTAATTCATAGTCCAGTGTCAGCAATCAAGTGTAAAAATCCATAAAACCAGCATGTAATAAACCTGAAAAATCGGGACTGAGTGAGCACAGATATGACCAGAAAGAAGAAATTTGAAATATTATGCTGCTTTAGATGAGATATTAATATGCACAATTTTTAATGTGCTGTGGAATTTTACTAGACCTACCTACTACAGCCCAAAGCAATACCTCAGCAGAGAGATCTCAGCAATTAATTCTGCTTCACAGTACATTAACATACGCCCTACCAGGCACTGGAGATAGGGTACAGGATCTGTTTTATTAGTGAGAACTTACTATGGTTGTGCAGGTCCACAGGGAAAAAGCATTTTAAAACTTACTAAGGATTTTGTCAGGGCAGGGGCATCCCATGAAAACCAGAGTTCAGACAGAGGAAGGAAAAAGATAATTTTGTTCTTGGTTGCTCTAGGCTTCCCTTTTGCAGGTCTCCTTTGGAGTGGTGAAATTTTCAAGCCATAACTGGCAAGGTGGTTGCAAGAGACCTGTGCCACTGAGAGTATTTCACACAAGGGTGAAGCTGGATTTGCAGTGACACAGTGACAGTCCTTCCCAGCACTGCCCCTGGCCCCTGGCCCAGACTCTGCAACAGGCTCCAGTGATGTTCTCCCATGAACAACCCCAGGGGAGACTGAACAGCTCTTCTGAACTACACTCTTTGTGCTTACTGGATGCAGAGGTCCAGTTTAGTGCACTTTTTAATCAGAACAAAATGCTGATGCTCCTGTTGGATATTCTTTCTCATTATTTCAATTATCCGAATCTGTGATATATAAGAATAACTAAAGAATGCTGCTTGCTACTGGTCTTGTATTTCTAAGAACAGCACCACTGCACCACTGCACCACCACGTTCTCCACTTGGAGTCACCTGCAACCACAAATTCAAGCTAAAACCTGCAGACCATCTACATCAAACAAAAGCTGGCAGGAATGCCTTCTACTCATCATACCTGAGAATTGGCTCAGCAGCTCGATAAGGGAAGAAGCATTCCTGACCCTTTCAAGATAAAAACACCAATGAACTCCACAGTCAACAGCAAAGGAGCTGTTGCATCATCTAGAGAGTGCAGATGAAGAGCAGCTCTGAGAACAGCAACAGCTTTTTAAGACCAGGGAGCCAAGTCCTTGAAGATTTGTAATCCTAATTACCAGCATTTCCCAGGACAGTGTACTTTCACTTCTCACCCCAGCACTGGAAAGTGCAGGCAATCCTGCCAGAACATAAGCTCCGATTGAGTTCCCTGTGGATTTACAAGAGTTGACTTGGGGGAGCAAGACAAAGAGGTCAGAAGGGAGGGAAAGATATTTCATTACATGTAGAATTGCTAAAGACACGATGGGATTTTTGAATAAAAAGTGTGTATTTAGCTAGAGAACAAGTTCCTCAACTCCACAGGAAGGCAAAACAACTGAAAGAGCCCTTGAAGTCTCGTTTGTGCTGCTCAGGAACTCAAGCTATGCAAACATTTTTAGTATTATAATGAACGGCCGTTTCTACCTGCCAAGAAAAATCCTTGTCACAGCAATTGGCAAGCCTGGTGTGCCATAGCCAAAAGTCCCACAAATGACAGAAGAAGATCCTGAAATATGTAGATCGTTATCTTAGCTCCCCTCAAAATTCAACCCTCAGGAGCTCAGTGTGGAGGAGGCCAGACACGGCCCAATTAATCACCATCTGTCTCTGCTGAAGCTCTCAATACCAGACATAAATGCAGCAGGTTTGTGTGAGGAGCACATTCACTCAGAATATAATTGACTATGAAAACAGAACTGTAGACAAGTGTGATTTGAGCAAGAGACCCATTGCCAATACCTGGGATGCTGTCTGGAACAAAACTAATCTTCAGCAGCCTCCTCTTCTCATCAGCAACTCTGACCAGCCTGCAGCCTACTCCTTCCCTGGACCTCAAGTTTTGTCCTGGATTTACAGAGTGGTCAGGCATCTCAACCTGACTCAACTTCACCCCGCAAATGCATCCACGGGCAGAGGGTGTGAAAGAAGACAGAGGCAGTGCTCCCGTGTTTCACAATAGCACCGCGATGGCTGCTGCCGTCCCGCAGTGCTGCGGTCACTGTAAAACCCCGCGGCCGCAGCAGGTGCCCAGGGGCCCGTGCGGAGCCCGGGCGGTGCAGTGACGCTGCTCCCCGCTAGAGGGGAGGGCAGGACAGCGCTGTGCCCGCTCAGCTGCCGCTCCAGGGACGAGCGGGCTCCAGGGGGACACGGCTCCAGCATCACACCACCCCTAAAGCCAGCACCGCCACGCTATCTCGCCATTTCCAGCCTATTTACAAAGGTGAAGAAGTACAACAATTCATCAGCCAAGACGCGGCTCAAACATTTCTTTCCGAAGATATCTTTGAGAAGGAACATGCTGGGACAGCATCTGTGGATAGTGGATCCAGCCCTTTGGAGGTGTGACCTGCTGCCTTTGCACAGGGAATAGCAAGAACTTTGGAGCTGCTCCAGCTCTGGTTCCCTGCGCCCTCCAGCACCCATGATGTGACCACAGGGACAGACCCAAGAGATGGCAGCTTCCACAAATGCTCCTGGGAGATTCCTGATGCTGGACTGCTGCAGCCTCAAACCAGCCTCCTCCAGCAGCCTGCACGGAGCAGGAAGTGAGCAGCACTGATGAGCTCCAGAGGGAGTCATGCCCTGCTTTCCTTGACCAGAAACACAGGCCTCAGGGGAAATGGAAGGAATGAGTCGCATAGCTCTAAACTAGGCCACGATATTAAATGCAGTTTAAAGTGAAAGATGAAAAATTCCATCTCTGCTCCTTTCAGGCCATGTAGGACAGAATATGCAAAACATTAATCCTGTTTGTGCTTTGATCCACTGCCAACTTTCTGTCATCAAAAGGGCAAGGGAGAGGAGAGAAATTTTGGAGTGCTGCTCTGTTCTATACAATGGGAGTCACTCCATGTCACGCAAACAATTCTGCTCTTATAAATCTCCTTTTTGCAGACTGATGTAATGATAAGCAAGATTCAATCTCCACTCTTACGTACGGGGACTGGAGCTGTCTGCCTGGATTTAACATCAGGAACATCACAGCAAGTTCTTGTACTCCAAGATATGATTATTAGCCTAAGTCATGCGCCTAATAATCACTACATTTCTATTAACCAAGGAACATTTCACACAGACTACACCCTAAAAATACATCTTTCAAACCTTAAAAGGATTCCCATTTAATAACTGCTGGCTATTTATGATTTTATGCCAACATACCTGACTGTATAGACAATGCCTGGGAAGTTGTTTTATCAGGAGTGAGTGGTCACAACCAGCAAATACCAAAAGAGCACCAAAAAGTTAGAGTTTTCACCCCTTAAGTTAACATCTTACTTGCAAGTGTGAGGTGAACACTTCAGACATTACAGAAAATTAGTTAATATAGATCCCCCCAAAGCCACAGCAACATTCAGATGTATCCATGCCAACAGAGGGGCTTTTCACTTCACATGGTCAAACGCCCACCATGTGGACAGCTTTGGACTCAGTCTCAAAGGAGGAATTACAAAGCAAAGGACTGTCATTAAATGAGCAGTCTCCCAGCTCCCTGCCTGCTCTTTCCCTGGCTACATCCCGTCAAGTTGTTCAGACTCACACTAAGTGCCTCTGAGCTGAACATGACCTTTGCTGGGAAGAAGGCAGCTGCTTCAGTCAAATCAGAGGCTGTGCAACCAGCCACTGATCCAGTTGTTAAACCATGCAAATGGTCCTTTCACAGCATCCACCAGTGTCCCAGTGTCCCTCTGTTTGGGCTACAGCCACACAGAGCACTGCACACTTCTCCATACAGGAGCTCACCCCGTGTGCCAGCAAATATTAAGCAAGTCAGTACAAAAGCCACCCTCCCACAACTATTTCCCAATGCATAGATAACCCAGTCTGGTCAAGTCTTGCAGAGGGTGCCACTGCTGCAGCCACAGCCTCTCCTCTAATGCAACACAAGGCACACAGAGATAAGAGCATCCACCTGATGATCAGATTCCTTAGGGCTCAACTCAACTCCTGACACAGACATGTGGTGACAGTGGAGATGCCCTGGGGTACCCAACAGCTGCACAGAGCAGGCACCAGATGCCCAAAGAAGCAACTCAATAGAGGCTTATGAAGTCCAAGGGATAAGGATCATGCATGGGCATCACACAGAACTGAAGTTCAATGCCTTCCAAGATGAAATATTTGATAGATTCCTGTTCAACAGCAGACCCTGCAAAAAGCTGGTCCTATCAATAATCTCAAATCATCTGCTGGAACAAAGCAAGACAAATGTTTGAGTCTCACTGCCAAATATCTATTACACATTTCTGTAGCAGAGGAACTTTCCTGCAGTAGTCTGAGTTGTATCAATCTCTTAAATAAACTGTGTGAGCAAAAAGCCCACACATGCTGCATTTGCAGTATGGCTGAAGTGCCAGCAACAACACTGCCTGGGAAAACGAAGCAAGGCCTGACTCCAAAACCTGGGTCGATAAAAGGTTCCCTTTTTTCTTGCAAGAAGCCCAAGACTACACACAAGTTCACTGGGGGTTGAGGGGAGATGACCAGGTACCATTTCCAGTCTGGCCATGTCTAGTAGCAGTTTGGTACTAAAAAGAGTCACTTGGCCACCAAAAAAAAGGGCATCCAGAGTCTGCAAGTTCCACAGCTGCAACATGGAGAACCAGAAATCTGCAGCAGTTGGTGTGAACCAATTTACTCAGTGTTTTTTGGAAACCATTAGTGTGGTAGCAATATATTCACTAACAGAGGATAGGTCTCACAGCTGAACTGAAAACCAGTTCACTTCAGACTCTTTCAGTCTCTGGAGATGGTTAACCTTAACCATGAATAAAAATTATGAAACTAATTAATAAAGTCACCTAGCATGCTCTGAAGAGGAAGCTCACTGCTACTTTTTGAAATACTTATATCTGCCATCAAACACATTTTAAGGTAGAAGCTGTTACCAGGAAGCCTTTAAGTTTGACATAAAAGTTCTTAAAAAAGCTGAGCAAACCAGGCTGCAAACAAGAAAAGGGAGAACTGCACTGTGTTTTGCATAGAGCTTGTACCTCTCCTGAGCCATAAGGGATAAACAAGCATTTCTCCAGCCATTGCTCCTCACTATTTGCAGGAAATGTTTTGAATGAATGCTGTTTTCTTCCTCACATGTCTTCTGGATTTGAGGTTCCACATAAGCAGCTTTCTGCAGCCAAGTCTTCATTCAGAGGTTGGCATTCCTTCTGGACTGTTTTCTGTATCACTTTGCTATGTCAGTAATTGGTATATTTAGGTCAAAGATATTGTGCTCCTGCTTGGGAGAGAGAAAAAAACAAGTTCCTTATCAAAGCTTTCATCTTCCCACTGGAGTAAAGAGATTTATGCAAACCTTGTTTAGATTAGCACTCACTAAAAACTGCAGAACTAAAACTCAGACACTTCAAGACAAAAATTACAAGCCTTCAACTGGTACAACAAGAGTTAGGATGAGAAATACAGTGTGACACAGCCTGCTACGCTACACCACAAGAACAGATTAAAAAGCAGATTACTGTCAACTGAATTTCTGCAGTGAAATCAGCCTGCCTGATGGGAAGCACAACAGCTTCTGCCTTAATCAGAGACCCACCTAAGGGGAAGAAAAAAACCCCATACATTGCAGATGTATATTCACTTTAAATATCTCTACTTCAAACATTTATTAATATAACTTCTCTCTCTAAGACTGTGTAGTAGCACATCATCCCTAGCCACTTACAGACACTAAGGAAAAAAAGACCAGTAGAACTATTGTCTCCCTGAATACACCTTCCCCCTGACCTTCAGAAGGCCCTTCAGCACCATGCAAGTATAACAGAAAAGACAGGTATTTAATGTAATTATGATGCTTTGCTGGATTTAACGCCTACCAGAACCCTAAAGGAACCTGCTTAATCTCCTTTTAGGCAAAGCTAATGACATTGTCCACTGGAAATCTTAAAATCTAGAAGCATTTGTTTCCCTAGAACAATAACAAATGCCTATGGTGATGGGCCAAGAGTGAGAAGACTCACTGGCTATACAAACACAGGCACTGGAACTCCAGTTTTCATACTGGAAACTGTTGCTGACGTCAAGGGTATAGTTTGACTAAGACCAAGTCAAAGATATGCATGTGTACACTGGTGAATCTCAGGGCAGGGCTTCTACACAGCCAACAGTCTGTGATTCAGATGAAATCCCAGCTCCACAGGTTACCACAGCGAGCAGAGCAGCCGTTCATTATCCACTCATGCAGGCTGACACATTTACATGCATCAAATTGTCCCTCTGCAATTATGCAGGATGGACATTCACACTTCAGACCCTCTCCAGTCACTGCCTGTTAAAACACAGACCTTACTCAACCTCCCAATGCCCTCCAGAGCTTCCAGAGCAGCCCAGGCCATGCACCTCCTCACCCACAGGGCTGACATCTTCACCTCAGAAGCTGGGCCTGTTTCCAGCTGGTGAGAGAGAGAGACTCTCCTCCTAAAAAAGTGGCAGCTAGAATTAAACAAGATTGAAGGAGCCTGAAAAGCAAACTGGCTAATGAGCCATATGCAGGGAAGTTGGAGTCCTGGAACTGCAACTCATTTTTACCCTTTTACTCTTTTACCATTCATGAGCAATAGGAAAGCATTGCAAGGAATAAGGACACAGATCAGACACGGCAGATGCACAACACCAGCTCCTGGGTTAAATTACTTTCCCATTGACACAAACAAACATTTTAAAGTGTTTTAAAGAGAGGAAAATATTTGGTTTTCACTCATGCTGAAAGGCTATTTTAGGAGGAGGAGGGTGGAAGGAAGGGAGGTACACGGCAAAGGGAAGGGTCTTTGTCTTGCAATCAGCCATCTTCCTGTTAGCATCTAGTTTACCTTGGTGTGCGCTCATTTGTATCCCTGCAGGAGTTATCTCAATTAAAAATCTGGGAGTTATTCTAGGGCTCTGATCAAGTTGCAACTCAGAGCTTTAATTTTTCCAGAATGTACAGTACGGTTACTAAAACAATGCTGATCCACCTGCAACATACATGAAATACATTATTCCCATAATGGAACAAGAATAGAGCTATTTGGATACCACTCCTACTTATATCATAGCTGTCCATAAAATGAAGCTATACTAGCACAGCCCTCTTGTAAAAAGTCTAATTCCTGGTCAGCAGCATCATAACCAGGCACAGTTTTTTCATTTTGACAGCTTGCCTCAAATTCCACAGACCAAAGCACAAGCAGCCATCCCTGAGACACATTTCAGCTGCACCTTCACCCCACAGCAGCTCGTAGAGCCCAGGGGCTGCCTGTAACACAAAAACATCCTTCTCCCTGCCAGAATGCTACAGGAGACTCTCACCCACTCAGCTCCTCTGAGATCCAATCCCTGCAAGTCCCTGTCAAATCTCCTCTTGACGTAAGAAACACACAACACAGAGAATTAGGAGCAGCGCAGAAATCTTCGTGATCTACCCAAAATAAAAGCACCAGCAGCCAGGCCACTCAGGGATCGTGGCATATTGCATCAATAATTAAGAGATGATTTCTGGATGAAAGATATTCTCAAAGGGGGAAGTTATTTAACACTTATGAAGATGAACTAAACACTCTGAAAAGAGAACAGAGCAACACTCAGTCTTTGCAAATTCCACAGTGCTCAGCCTTTAAAAAGCAGAGAGGAAATCATCAATATTTCAAATTCTTTACACTGCTTAACCTGAACCTGTGTTTAACGGTATAAATGTGAGTTGCAAATTATTACCTAGCATTTGTGAGAAAAATAACAACAACAAAAAAAGGGGTATCCAAGCAAAAACATTGTACAGTGTGACTGGATGCAGCAGCATCTGCGTTGGCACTTGCAGGCTGCTATTGCGTAACCCTGGATTCCAGGAGCACAGCCGGGGAGGCTCTGCTCTATTGCAGTGGCACATCTAGAACAGAAGCGGCTGATAGAGCTTTAACAGCAAGAATTTAAACTCTAGATCAGAACAGGATTTGGCAGCAAAGTCCCTTCACCTCTAGCCTCTGTTTGGTAAGGAAAAACCCCCAAGTGTTTCAGGCAAAACTTCAAAAGGAATTGCTGGGACAGCTTTCTGTGCATGCAGGACAAAACAGAGTCTGTGGAGAGCAGAGGGAAAGAACGCCTGAAGACATTCCCTGGCAAGAGACTGCAGAGAGAATCACAAGGTACAGAGCGTACTCCTTGTTCATATCCGCCATCCCCAGGGTGCACAGCAGCCTTCAGCTGCCCCACTCCTGGCAGGGGGCTGCTGCTGCTGGAACTGGGACATAACGGTTATAAACCACTCACTTCTTCACAAAATACACCCAGGTATTAGACCCATGTGGTTGGAATTAAAGCCAGAGCAATTTTCTTGCCCGACACAAGCTGGTTTATAGGCTCTCTCATGCTGTTTCTCTACAGTAGGGTTCTGCCTACACTCTTCCAGCATTCCATGCCTACAGCAACTGGAGATCCAAGGATATAGGAAGTTTCTGAGGGACCAAAAGCAAGGCAGCAAATAAACCACCTCCTCAAGAGGCTTAAGAAAAAAAAGAAAAAGGAAAATGAAGCTAGGGAGTAGAACAGGGTTTTCTGGATGAGTCAAATACTAGCAGAACAATGTTGCATAACGAGTGCCCCTTGACTTTTGTTATTTCTCCCAGCCAGCTCCTCCAAAAATCTATTTGTTATTGTTTATTTGGGTATCAGTCCAAATTGCTGTGGGAGGAGAGAAAAGGAGAAGAGGATATGCTGTCAAGCTATTAATTCTAGCACTGTAGTCATGTAGCACTCTCCCACTATTAACGAATCAGTGTCCTGTTTACTGCAATACTCTCTAGAGCCAGCCTGAAAGTTAAATACAAAACCAGATGTTAATTAGCCTCTTGCAAAAGTGACTCCAGCACTGTTTTTCCTCAGCCAGGATGAATTCTGCCTTGCTTATTTACCCACTGCTCTGTCCAGACCAGCAGTGCCGTGTCTCGTCTCTCCAGAGCAGGCAGGAGCCAGGGAAGCAGGAGCCCAGCAAGCAGCACACAGCTGGGAGCATCACTCTTGAAATTTAAGCCTCTGCGAAACATTACATTGCAATAAAGGCCAGGCTGTGTCAAAAGCCGGGAGCAACTGTGGCCACCATCCATCCTTCCATTCTCCCAGGACAGAAGTCACTTTTCTACATGAGTACATCAGTAACAGGAGAAAAGCTGCATAACCTGCCGGGTTATGTTTGGTTATTTCCCCCTCTCAGGAAGGGAGAACCACTGGCAGTGGGTACAGCTTTACCTGTCAGAGGGACACACTTCCATACAGCCACTTGCCCTCACTCTGTGCCAAACCTGGCTGTTCCCTGGGGCAGGAATGTTTGAAGCAGAAGCCCACTGTCCAGAACAGCCTTTAACCGAAGAACACAAACACAGTGCCAAAGGCAAAGGAACCACATTAGCCTTGGCACAAGCCTGGATTTGCCTGACCCCAGGAAGTTCAATGGATGTATCAGATTTGCAGCCCTGTGGTACTTGTCTCTATAATCCCAGCCTCCTTTGTGCCATCTGTTTCCCCTTCGGCAGACTGGCCATTAGAGACTCAATGCTAAAACTCGTGTCTCCTTAGTAACAGGTTTTTGTTGATCTCCCCCACGCCTCCAAATCTTTCTATCAATCCGGTAATCTAGCAGGATTTTCCCTGCAGGGATACATAACAGCACCAGTAGAAAAAAAAATACGGGACGACAGAAATACTTTAAGGCAAGAAGGTGTAAAAGGGAAGTGCATGAAGCTACAAGAGTTACAAGTCTATGGAAACCAGATGTTCTCATTATATTGGAGCAAGCCACCAACATACATTCTCCGTGCCAGGTTTGAGATGTCATCTGAGCACTCAGTCTTTCACTAGTTTTTTTCTTAAGGAGTTGCCAATTGTGAACAATTTCCCATCAATACACAAGTCTTCAGAGAAAACACCCTACACAAACCCTGCATCCTTATGATCATCTTCTCCAAGATCTCAAAGGCAAAATCACTGCCAATCTCAACTCTGTGCAGGCAAGGAAGGACTGTATTCCCTGTCTGTAGAGACTGGCTCTTACCGCAGAATTTAAGTCACTGATTGCTGGCTGCTTTTGGTTCCTTAATCCCTAAATCCCCACACTCTCTTCTTGAGGTTAATCCAGTTAAAACTCTCCTTTCCCTTTGGCTAGTGCCTTGCATAAATAGCCACCTGAAGAGCAGAGCTGCAGAGGCCAATTCTCAGAGCATGGCACTTCCCAGAACTCTGTCCTACTGCAAGAGACAGTGTCAAGTTCTTGTTGCTGCCTACGCCAGAAAAGGAAATCAAGATTAGCTAGGTAAGGGCAAAAGGCACTCCTTATGGATTGCTTAAATCAGCAGGAATCAATCATCCAGTCCAATCCAAATCCCCTAGTTGCTTTCTGCCTTAAGATAACTAGAAACAGGTTTATGTTATACTAAGATAAAGCAGTCTTAAACCAGAGTAAGCCCTTATGTGAAAACCTCCCCTTTTTGGGAGGAAAGGAGAACTTGCCTTTGAGGTCAGCTCTAAATGAGCTACAATTACAGCCATATAGGCCACGCGGGATTTGGAAAAGCAACACGGATCAGCGAAAGAAAATCACCTCTGTAGATTCTGCCTGGCTGATCTGGCCCAGGCAGCTCCCTTGGCACTGAGCCCGTGGGCAGGAGAGCGAAGGCAGCACTAGGACAGGGAGCCAGCCCTCACCCTCAGCCTGCCAGGAGAGGCCAGTGCCATACACAGTCCTGCACATGCAGACCACGAGGATGTCTCACCACACACAAAACATCAACAGGCTGACCCAGTCACGATGTGTACTTGCTCAGTAGGAAAACAAACACACCCAGTGAAGGCACAGAGGAATTTGACTCCTATAGTGCAGAGAAAGCCAGGACAAATGGGTGAGCGAAAGTGTGCCCTTCTCTGACAGGTGAGACCCTACCCAATTCCAGTGACACTTGTCCCTTGGGAAAGAGCCCTGAGTAACGTGGCACCATTCCCTGGCAGGCAGAGAGCAGGTGCAAGAGAAGTACTTAAGCTGGCACAGATTTTAGGTCAGTGACACAACTGACCTGTCCCCACAGTCCCCACGTGTGTGTCTTACTCTCACTGTGAAGCGGGGCCAGACGCTCTGGGGCAGCAGGCACTGCCTGCCAGAGTCAAAACACTGCACACGGGCTCCCTGGTGCCTGCCAAGCTTTCCAAGCCATGCACTGGAGCCAGGACTCGGACCATAAGCTCTTTGTGTCCCTGGTCATTCACAACCAAGAGAAAGAGAAAAATCTGGTTTTGAGGACTGTTTATCAGCCTAGTGCTTCCAAGATCCTCAGTCTTGAGAGTAGAGAAAATGAAGAGCCCCCTCAGCTTGCTGCCTGACCAAAGAGGCAGCAAGCAGGACGTGCATTCTGCCTCCCAGGGTATAGCAGCCACACTGAGAGAGGAGTGTGGGGTAGGGGCACAAAGCAAGGAGCCTGCACAGCTCTGCAGTGCAGCACGTTTCCAGCTCCATTCACGCGGATGTGGAAAGCCGCCGCTCAGTCTCTGGTGCATATTTAAATGCTCGTTCTGAATGGCCAATTAGTCAGAAGTGGAATGTTTCTGCATTCACAGAGGAGCTATTTTAAGATTACATTATGCTCTCTGCTTCCATTAATAGGTACAAATAAAAAAAAAAAGGAAAGGAGTTACACCCAGCAATGCATTTGTCTCAGACTTGAGCGCTTCATGTCCAAAATCCCAGCGCCAGCACAGAAAGTTGATGAGATCTGTTACTGACAGGCCACATTCTTCTTCACGGCTCTAGAGATCACCCGGTCATAGGGCTTGCCAAATCTTGATGGAACAAGTCAAATCTCTGTGTTCACTGGCCACCTCTGCTGCAGGCCTGTCAACTGCATCTTCTAGAGCTGTGTTAAACCTCTGTGCAAGTCACCAAACTGAAAGAAGTTAAACCAGACTAGAGCAGCATCTCACGTGTCCTGCAGCTCCGTAGGAGGCTGACCCAGATACTCTCATTCCAGACATCACTTTCCCTACTCGTGTTGCTCCCCAGTGCTGCCTTCACTCAACCATAACCAGTGCACATCTGTACCCCTCCAGTGCCTCTGGATCCCCTGCCAGGCCCTGGAGGACCACAGATATTTGACAAGCTGAAAATTCACAGGAACTCATTTTGGAGCAAATTGAGAACTCTCAGGTTTTTGAAGCTAACAAAACTCAAATCACTAAATGCTGTTGAGCTTTCATGAAAAACAAAGGCACTTTGAGGGAAAACATACATTTACATTTGGCCAAGATTGGCCCCTCCCAATCTCTCCTGCATGTGTTAGGAATGCAGCTGTATCCTTAACATCCACACACAATCATCCATCACCTCCTACATCCAGATTTGTTTCTTCCACCCTCTCCAAGCCTGGACTGCAATATCAGGGCTTGATCAGTGTGGTTTTCTGAGAGGGGGATTGGAGGAGTAAAGAAGGGAAGCATGGATACAAGCATTTTGCCAAACGCCACACAGAAGCTCTATGCCAATCCCACAATGGATATTATTTTAATTCCAAAAATCAATAATCTTAACACAGGGCAGATTGACTAGAGTCAGTTTTCTGTCAAAAGTTTTGCTTTCACTAACAGGTTTATTCAGATCATTTTGAAGATCAAAACCACAGAATCCAACAGGTACAGGTATAATAAATCTCATTAAAACCAGAGCAGGTCAGCCCTCTGATAAACTTAAGCTGCAGATCCTTCTAATACGCTTGAAGAAAGCTTGGGTAACCAGCCAAACGAGGATTCCCTCAGCTCACAAATCCACATCTTCTGAGCCAAGTGGAAATACTGTATGAGCTAAGGAAAACAGAGTTTTGTGTGTGGGTTGTTTTTTTTTTTTTAATAATGTGAAGAGCAAGCAAAAATTCTCAAATTATGCAGCAAAAATAAGAGCGCTGGAGCTGAAAATAAAATCCAACTTGAAGGAAAAAAGGTGATATAAAAACATTGTATTAAACCAATGTTACTTCGATGTTGGATTCAAATCTAAAGAAATGCTTAGCCCACGCAGACATAAAAATTACAAAAAACCTTTCATAGTATAGGAACTGTATAAAGGACAGCTCTGCTGAAATAATTTACACAAATGCAGAGGGGGAAATGCAGAGGACTGAACAACAGTAGCAGCACATATACATGTATGTATGTGTATGTGTATGTGTATGTGTATAAATAAATGATAATCAGCATTACATGGTGTCAGGAAAATAACTAGGATGCCCAATGCTGGAAAGTGCTGCTTAAAACAAACCTAATATGAATTCTGACCTTGTGAGTCCCCAGTCCTGGGAGGGCTCTGCTTCCACTGGACACACACATCACAGGCAGGCAGTGGGACAAGGAGCTGGAGACTCAGTGACAGCACTTTTAATGCTCCAAAATTTTGGCCATTGTGGAGAAACCAAAAATTCTTGGCACAAATGCAGTCATTTCAACTTTGTTCATTTTACTGCAGTAATAAAGAATACTGCTTTACAGATGTCACAGTTGATATATGCAAAAAATGTGGATCAGAAAGATAGTTTCTAACTTTCTCAGTTAAAGCACACCTACCCACAAAGGATTAAAAAAATCTCTTCCCCCAAGATATTTTTTTACCAAAGCACTGAGTTTTCCTGATTTTTAACAAGGATAGTAAGAGAATGCTTCTAATGCAGAAAAACACTTCTGTGAAACTATGGAAGAGGCAGAAAATCCTGGATTGCATTTAACGAGGGAACAAGGTCACAAATTAAGCAGTCTGAGAATTTCTGATAGCTTAACCCTGAATGAGTTCCCCCCCCTTTTTTTTTTTATCCCAACCCCCTCCACTACTTAGCTCAAAATGCAAGACCAACAAGAACACATGATACAGCCTGCATTGGTACAGGCAAATACATGGCTGGAGTCACAGGAGCACATTCTTCAGAGCTCATAAACCATCACATGACAAACATCACAAGAAGTCAATTTACTAAACTCAATTTAAACTTGAAGAAGTTAATAATAATAATAAAACCCACAATGGGAATGTCTTTTATAAAAGAAGAAGCTGCACTTGAAAAGACAGCAACAAACAACAAAGCCAAGATCAGTTCTCATTTGAAACTTTTGATTTCTCGTGCTACACGTGCAAGCCAGTATTGCTTACAAGTCCCTGATAAATACTTGTAGTTACACAGCTTACAGCAAAAGCTGACCAGCAGCCAGTAAAGATCTTATCAATAAGCCTCTCACAAACACAGAAATATTGAATTTTATTGAAAGCACTTGAGATAAATCTTTTCTGATTCTACATGTCTGAAAGCCAGCAGCCTGTTCATTTGCCATAAAGCTTAAAGGTATGAGTGACTTCTTTTTCAACAGGAGAACATGCAAGGCACAATCCTCCTTAGCTGTCACAAAGTATTGACAGCTACTCAGAATACACACAAGCTCTGTTTCCAGCTGCAAGCAAATGGAAATAAAAGCAGAACTGCCTTTTAACAAGATGTCATTGTACAAACTGATGTTCATGCTTTACCTGTATTGATTTCTGTACCAGGACAAAGGAACTTGTTTTTTTTTTTATTTCAAGAACCATTTTCATTGGAAAAGTCTCAAAGCTATACAAACATTTAATCCTGACAATTTAATTAGGGATTGGTCCAATTCTAGTGCTCAACATCCAGGGATCCTGAAGGCTCTTAACTGCTTAAAAAGATTGCAGTGATCTGCAGGCCTACCATCAAACAGATCACTGTAGACTCATCCTTGGGATTAAGTCATCTCTATTTGTGAGCCCTTATGTGATGATCTGTTACAGAGCATAAGTACTGCATGAAAGCCTCTTCAAGGCCTTCACCACCATCTGTGAATTACATTATTAACAATGGTATGAACTTCCTAAGAGCATCTGGTTCTCTCCCCACCCCCTTCTCAGATCACTGGGAAGAGCTCTTCAGTATCAAAACAGGCACAGGCAAAGCTGTTTTCCTCTTTTCCATGCTTCCCCACCTCCTCCCACCCGTCATCAGAGAAGAGAGATGGGGCTCAGCTCTCCATTTCCATGCCCTGCATGTTTTCTGCAAAACTTTGCTGTTGTTAAATAAAGATCAACAAAAACAATTCCATGATGTGTGTACCACAGGCATTTTACTGGGAAAAGCAGTAAAATGTTTATTCCATCGTTTTGCAGAGGCAGCATCTGAAGTATGCTGAGCACTGTGCTGGGACACAACAGGGACTGCACAGTCCCATCCCAGGACTCACTTCCCACCAGCACAATTCCTGACTTTAACCAAAAGCAGGCAGCAGCCACTCAGCCAGCTTCAACAGTTACTGCTGCAGCAATAACTTTTTAGATGCAAAGAAGTATTTTGCGATCCCAATTCTTCTCCCACCAAGGATGTTTCAGAAGTTTATTCTGAAATCATGCCAGCTTCTTGTAAACAAGAAGGAGGAAGAAGCAGCATCGCCCAGGACATTGGAGCACTCTCCACTGAACTTTGCACAGAGTTCATATCAAACAGCCTCCTTGGTTGCTCTAAGGGATCATTTACTCTTGCAGGAACAGAGCCTTCCTATCTTGTTTTCTACTGCTTGTTCTTCAAACCCAGCTTCTCCTCTTCCTCTCTAAGTAGGGCTTCTTGTTGCCTCAACTCTCTGTGCTCAGCAGCAGCAGTTTTTCCATTCTGTTTTGCACAATACCATTCTTTAGTTGCACAACAGTTTGCAATTCAGGCATCATTACAGCCCTGTAACACACAGCATCTTCCTGTGCCTTAAGTTAGCAGCAGTGTTTCTTAAAAGAAAAGAGCAACATTATGGGCAGCTCCATAAAGACTTGTGTTCAGAGGGAAACAGAATCCAAAACTAACAATCCTGCAATGTGCAGTAACAGGCAGAAAATACTGGGTAGGAGGAGGAAGACAAAGCTGTTTCTGCACAAATGCACACAAACCCTTCTAACAAACTGTTTCTCTTATGCCTATGTTTCAAATAAATAAATAATCAGACACATGCTGATGTGCTTGAACAGTTGCATCTAGAATGTGCTACTACTGTAATTAAAGGCAAATAGATAATGTTTTCAAGCTTATAAAATAATAGGCAAGTATTTGGGGGCACATCAGTCCAGTGTTGCCTGAATCCACACTCTTTGTGTGGGCTGTAAGAGGAAGTCTGCAGTTACTGCTGACCTCAAGCTACAGGAGGGGAGGAAGCCTCCAGGGCCATTCTGCCAGGGTTTAATCTCATTATGGTCACTTCAGCTTTGGTGTCAGGCAGGTCAAGATGAAGATGGACCCCGACCCAAACTTCTGGGAAAACACATGGCTGTGTTTTTACACAACCATTTAAAAAAGTCAAGGGAGCCACAAGAAAATTAAGCAAGTTTTATGAGTGGCTTTAGACAAATGGCTTGACAACAGAATCTTGTATTATCCCCTGCAGCTTATTGGGAGGGATGCAGGGAGAAGGAAAGTCAAGAAACTGGAAAGTCTTAGAGCAAATTAGTGGCAATTAGAGATAGGCTCTGCCAAGCCCAGGTCCCAGCATACAGTGGGAGAACAGTGTCCTATCAACAGGATCTTTATAACATTGGTATCTGGAACAGTAGCAACTAAAATTGGAATTAACTCCCATCTTATAAACAGTACGTACAGGTGACCATGTAATCAAATTAATTAATATTTTGCTAAATCAGTGCATTGAATATTACCCGATGAACTCATTTTTGGAGGCAGTTCAATGCCTCACTTCTAGGACTGATGTCAGTGTCACATGCTTGGAGAGGATCAGTCTGCAGCTGGATATTTTAAAGCCTTCTATTAGGAGCATAGAAAAGTCAGCGGATTTGAACAGCATCAACCAATGAATTTTTGTTTTATCACAACAATTTAGTCAGCAGACCCCACTGTTAATATCTCTGTGAGAATATCAGGCCATTTCAGACACTTCAAGTCACTAGACGGAAACTGAAGAGTGCAGCAACTGAGTTGTTTCAACAGAGAAAGTTGTGTTTCAACAGAAAAGGAAATCAAAAGAAAGACAAGGAAACAGGAAACTCTGATTCTTTCTGGCTCCTGATAAAATAATTAACCTTTGAGAAACTAAATTCAGCAGCTGTAAAAATACATAACCAAACAAACAGTAGCAGAGCAAAGGGTGTTGAGCATCAGTAGCACAAACACTCCAGGCAGCAACATTCAACCCTGAGTTCAAATCCCATTCACTCACAGACCAACTGTGATGTCATCTTTTATTCTGACATAATGCAGGATGTCACCGAAGTTCAGTGGCAAGTGTTCATGCAGGATCTGTGAAGTCTCCGCACTTTGATGCTCGCTGCTTGCACTTTGTACCAACAAGCAGGAACAGATTTGCACTACACAAATAAGCCGTGTCTTTATTGTGCAACTGCATGCGACGTTTTTGGAGAAAAACAATGCTCAAATACAAGGAGTGCTGTGTGCATCAGGCTGCAGAGTGGGTGGCAGTGATGTTGTCAGAAAGCACGGCACTGCTTACCTCCACACCCATTGACTTCAGCAGAAGGCTACATACGAAAAGTCTCTGAAGATGAAGCTGAAGTGTTCCCTAACCCATGGCGCTGTCCATACACTATACTTAAGAAAGAGACAAAACAAAAACCACAGAAGTGAAGCAGCATGAAATTGCAGGGTTTGGGTTTTCAAAGTCGCTGTTTTTTAAAGTCCCTGTTCCATTTCAGAAATCTGACTGTAAACCCATCGGTTGTGAGCAAGCCCTTCCCCACACTCTTGAGCCTTCGCCCTGCCTGGAGTGTAGGATGAGAACCATGGTGTTTAATGCATGCTTAGAATGCTCCCAGAAGACCTTGGATGAAGATGTGTTAAAGCTTCACTGTCAACTCAGCTGTTGAATTGTTCAGTGAGACTGCCTAGGCTAGTCAGGGGCTGTACCAAACCCCAAGCCCTCACATGCAGCACAGGACACAGCCCATTTATAAGATCCCTGGAAGCTTCTCTCCATAAAGTTCAGAAACGCTGCATCGGTTTCATAGACAGATCAGTTCACCCTCACCCAGGCTACTAATTCAATTTCTAAGTTCTAAGAACAGGAGAGTCAAAGGTAGGAAGCCCTGAACCTCCATGAACATGAAGCCACATACACAGGACTGCAGAGCAAGGAGCATCTCAGGTCCTCCAGAGGAGCTGGCAGAGACCAGACATTTGACCTGTAGTGTAGTTCCTCCTTGCACTCTGAACTTATGGGTGGATAAATAGGTTTGGTGCACAGGCTGCAGATGGGGTCAGGGAAGGTTTCTATAACCACGACAAACTCACAGTATTCCTAGCTGTTAACTCCAGAGGCATGTGACTTTTTTCAGACTGTACCTTTTATCCCAGTCACAGAAAGACGAGACTAAAGGAAATAAGATCCTTATATGTCCAAGCTCTTATTTAGCTGCTTGTGGTTCAGCAAGGCATTCCCTCTCATTTTAAGATGAGGCTTATAAATTCAGTGTACTCCAAAGATTTTAAAGTGAGCAGAATGCATCCTTCATTCCAAACTAACCCATGAGCAGCCAGAATTCCTCTGTACAGAATTCAATTTTTTTTTTTCAGAGGTTTGAAGCTATTTGGCAGTTGTATGACGCTCAGACCAGCCTGCACATTTCTCTCTCTCTATTTTTTTTTTTTTTTTTTTTTTTTTTTTTTTTTTTTTTTTTTTTTTTTTTTTTTTTTTTTTTTTAGTTTTAGACTTAATGTAGCATGTACTCTCAGAAAGGTTTACAATGCAGTCTTTTATAGTTAACTTGCTCCAAGCTGGGCCACTGCCAGGTTGTTATCAATGACATTTCAAGGCAGATGAATGAAGTTCCTTATTACAGTGACAAGCAGAATTGTGATATGGCACATGCATACACTGAAAGAAGAGAGCTTGCTATTAGTTTGTCAGGTTAATAAATAAATAGTGATTTAATGAATAAAACCCTTTTATTAGGAAACAAATGAACAAAATTAATATTTATAAAGCTTTAGTGGTTTACAGCATCCCTTTAAATGAAGATTATTCATTTCAGTCACAGCCACCATAATGGATTAGAGATTCTTGAACACAGACTCTCTTCCTAATTCTCTTATCATAGCAGTGCAAGGCAAAAAGCAAAGCTCTGCCTTCTGAACCGTTCAGGCCAGGCTCAGTTTGAGATTGATAATACTGAAGGCCCATGACAGCAAATATTTCTGTTACATCTTCAGGACTGCAGCTAAAGACTGCACCTGTTGGAAGAACTGTTGGTTCCTTATCACAGCAGGAAATTCTCACGTTTTACACAGCGTGCTTCCACACCACACAGAGCACTGAACCTGTGCCAAGCCACCAAGAGCAACAAACTATCAGCACTCAGCCAGGAAATCACTCCCCATCTGCCCCCAGAAAAGTCTCCACTAAAATTCTTCTGCTGTCTCTCACCCTTCAGGGCTCTTCAGCATCTCCCACGGCTTATGCAGAGAATAAACCACCAAAGTGGTTTAAGGAGGGTGAGGTATGTCCAGGATGTCCCACTTCCCAGTGAGCAAATGAAATTTTGACATACACAGATCACTTCTCACCTCAAGCTGTCTGTGTCTTGTACTCCCTTTGGCTCAAGGCATTTTGTGCTCATCTGTCCTTAAATCAAACTTGCAAGTTTAAATTTTAAACAAACTGAATAATTATGGTTTGGAGTTTTGTGGGGCTGTTTGTAAGGGAGGGGGCTGTTTAGTTTAGGTTTGGTTGGGTTTTTTATTACTTTACTTTTAAAATGGGGCACTTCTCAAATTCAAGTGCTCAAGCTTGAAAATTTACTTTGGCTCATGCCATCTCATCAAACTTTTCTTTTCTCCTCAAGGCAAAGTCAAGTTTGATCTTTCTCAGTCATATGAGAAGCAGATAGAAACTGCCCCAAAATAACTGTCTCAGCCATGTACGGTCAACGTGAACAGATCTAAGTTAAACAGAGCTTCCTCCCCACCAGAGCAGTTTCTGGTTTATGTGTAAAGGAGAAAAATTCCACTTCAAGGACCAGAAGTGTGGGTTGCAGAAGCATGTGGCACAGTTGTTATCTCTGCAGCATGAAGCACAAGTTGAAACCAGGGATCTGTAAAGTGTATGTGAAAAATATTCATTTCACCCACTGAGACTGTGCAAACTCCACTCCAGTCATACTATAAACGTTAACTAGCAATACCTCCCTTGCCTTAAAGTATCCTACAACTACGCCCAACTTTTGGGAAGGGGGTTGAAAATATGCTCAACTCATATTGGTTTTCCCTGATAATATCTTATTTGAGGTTCAGCAGCAGAGCAGAAGCTGCACAGAAGGACAACTCCCTCCCAGCACCAAGGCAGCCATACAGCGAAGTGCTGAGGGATGCAGTGGCAGGCAAACACTAAAAGCAAGAGATAATATATTAATATTTGATTCCCATGTGCAACTGTCCTGACAAGTTTATGCAATATTAAGCTCAACCTACACTACAGGGGTAGCTGCTGTCTCAAGATTCATTTAGAGGTGGAATTCAGGCTTACACATTTTATTAACTGCTGCTGAACCAAAATACTACCAAGGAGGAAGAAACACCATAAAGAACAAAACGGTATAAATTGTCCTTTCTCACTTCACTTTTTGAAGCCACAAGCTTGCTCCCCCACATAAGCACAACTCAGCTGAAAAGAAAAACACAACAACAGCGCAAACTCCCAGTAAGGAAACTCACTAGATGTTACATAAGAAAAATATTTGGTCAGAGAGTGAATTAAATCGTTGTCAACCATTCTGCAATGTGAAAGGGCAAAGGGGAGGGCTGTCATTTCAGGGTTTGCACTTCACTCAGGAAGACAATACAGCACCTAGGTAGCTGTTTCCTACCACATCTTGAAGCACTGTATTTAAATGTAGTGGTTACAGCATCTCTGAGGAACATGCCCAGAGCTGTTTGTCTTTAAACTATTTAAAACTGTTGAGTAGGACTGCAGAAAGGAGAGCAAAAACAGAAAGACAACAACAGAAAAAAATAACAAGAAAAGAATCAATCCTTATTCCACAAACACCTTTATCTCATCACCTAGCACTTCCTCTTGTACCTATGTTCAGCTCGTGTCTGTAGGTCAGAGAGCTGAGTCACTTCCCTGCCTGCCCCACAGCAACTCATGAGCTAAATTTCAGTGTGACACCCTGTTTCCTATTGAAGATGCTCCAGAACTCACAACTACTGCAAGGGAACAGCAGGCTCCAAAGGATACCTGCTACGGTACAAGAAGCTCACAGACATCAGCTGACTCTCTGCAGTCCATTCAGGAGCTTCAGACTTGTGGGAAACTCCATTTTTAGATGGACAGAGTGAAAGGGTTGGTCCTGCACCACTGAGAAGAGTTAGACTACCTCTAACTACCAGCCAGCTCTCCTTTGGAAAGCAAAGCATTTTACACATGCAAGGCACATGCCCTATCCCTCCCTCTCATCATCCTGTAAAAAAGGTAGAGATGAAAAGCATGACATGTTTTGTTTCAGGGTTTTTTTCTGAAGAATCATAATGTACACATTTCTCAGATGTCACTGATGAAGCTAAACCAAGCCAGTTGAACAAGTCTTAAAAGTTCTTGCTACAATTTTAAATATAATAGTTCTGTACATCAAAACAGAAGGAACATGGCAGCAGCCAGTGAGAATAGGACAGCCACAGTTCCCTGGGACAGGACTGGCTTTCCACAATAAAATTCACTTTTTGGATATTTAGTTCAGTTACAAGTTGCAGTTCAACTTCTGAGACAACACCTCTGGAGTTTACTTCTCCAAGATCTCCTATGCTTCTCCACTGGCAGAGCAGTGGAGAGCTCAAGCATCAAAGCCACCTCCTGAGTTCTGGTATGAGCTCAGTACAGGGACAGTATGATCTGCGATAAAACACTTCTTTCAAAACAAGTCAGATGAATGTCTTTGATTACTTCAATACAAGAAGTTTACACTTTAGCCTTAAGCTACCCAGTAATTTCACCCTGAAATAGCCCCCACCAATGCAGTAACTTCATTATTTCCATGAAGCCTCAGTTTAGGAGTCCCCTGGGAGGAGGTGGAGGAGCGGTGCACCCAAAAGCAGCGAGGAGCCACAACGCCGAGTGCCAGGGGCGTTCCATTTACCGGGGCCATAAGGAGTTCACGTCACAGGGCATTTGCCAGAAGTTTCACGATCGCTGGCATGCACAGCAAGGGTGCGTCTCACCATGGAAGCAACAAGCTGTTAAACTGTGTGACTCATCTCACAGCAACGTTTGCTGCCTTCCGAGAGGAGAGCAGCCTGCAATGAGCAACGCTGATAAGATGCATATTCAGAGGAATTCTATTTGGGCAAAAAGCTATTGACACATTCAAACCCCTATATACAGAAGCCTGCCCAAATGCTGACTAAAACACATCAAAACACACACTGCGATATTGCAGTATTGTGATAAGACATTTTGCAGATGGTTGGGTTGACAGTAATTTAATCAATTTAAAATTTTTAATCATTTATATGCCCAATTCAGAAATGCAAAAATGGCTTTTAGCCCTCATAATTTTTTATCCCTTTAAACAGAGTGCTCCACAGGAACAGCTTCCAGCTAAAAGGTAAAGAAACAATGTGTGCCTTGCTTAAATCACTGACTACTTCCAATGGGTATCACCTCTTTCTTCTCCTGCTTCCAAGATTCCCCGTTTATGCAAAAAATATGAGCTTCATTTTCACTGCCTAATAATCAAATTAAAAGGACGCTCAGGCAAATCAATGGCACAGAGTGGAAAGATCTTTAATTCAGAGGCTGAACTAAACAAGTGGAACACCTGGAGCAGGAACTGACCAGCCAAGTGCTCTTGAGTGGCAGGGCCAGCTCATGTGAAGGCAGCAGTGGTCACAGACCAGCAGCTCCATTTGTATTTTTCGCTAATGGCATCAGCAAGAGTCAGACGTGAAGACTGCAAAGAGCCCCCTCTCTTCAGCTGGGAGGATGTGGTTTGTTGTGACTGAAGAATGAAACCTTTAGCTGCAGGCTGTGATCAGGGAGCAGCTACACTGAGCTAAGCTGCCCATAGGCTATTTTCCCTTTTTTTTTTTTTTTTTTTTTTTTTTTTTTTTTTTATTTCCCAAGACAGAAGAGTTACAGCTTTAATCTTTCAGGATTTTTTCCAGTAACTGGAAATCCTCAGGCGCTACTCCTGCATAAAGGCAGCTCCCTTACACTAAAATATTTCCAGTAGACTGCTTTGTGGATGGCAGTCTCCGCTCAAAATAGCATTTTCCACTTAAATAAACACGTCACTGGCTCCCAGAATGACTGTGGATGCTACTGTACCCTGCCCTTTTCAACTTATTTTCATTTCTTAAATAGCAAGGATCAATAATGGTCAGATAATGACTCATTACAGCATTAAGAGCTATTTACATTTTCAAATTACAAGCTCCTTTTCAAAACATAAGAATTTATGTACCACTGGAACTCAAGAAGTGAAAACTGAAATCAAGCTATCATTGAGATATGCTACAAAAGGAGTTAGATCTTTTAAAAAAATATAAAGATTTTTTCCTGCACTCTGCAAGTTTTAAGAATGTTTTTCTGTGATTCTCAGTGAGGCTCCAATTCTCCTTCTCAGCTGCAAATACTGTTCTCACCTCTAAGGGGACATTGCATTTCATGAAGATCCTAGAGGAAACCTGGAAAGTGCATATACAACAGGCAGCATATATTCCAGAGAAGGGCAGGTCTTCTGTCAGTGTTTAACCATCAAACTGCTTTAGGAACAGGAGAGTCTCACCACACATGAATGCATTTACACACACAAAAATTATCTGTGCTCCAACTGCCTGGTCTTGTCCAGCTGGAGAGAAATCATCTTTTAACAACATAGCATCACAGCCAGCAAAAGGTGGAGGCCTCCTGGTTCCCTCACAGGGCTTTCAGCAGAAGGAGAAGTTTGAAAGACAGGAAGTTACAAATCACCTCACTGAAACAGTTTTATCTCCCAAATGTTGACAGCTGGCACCAGAGGAAACAGGTACCTGTAGGGCACTACAAGGTTTGCCTAAAGCAGGAATCAGCTCATTCTTCTGGGCCACTGCCTCTGAAAACTTCAGTTTTCAGAGCGAGCTCTGACTATACCTGAAAGACATCAGCTGCAGAAAACCAAGAAACAATAGATGATATGTACTGATCAGAGCATCTTTAGATATAAGGCATTCTTAACTTTACTGAATATTTCATAAGAAGCTTCTGATGGCCCAGCTACATTGTAGTTCCCTCCAAAAATCAACTCTCCATAATCTTATCCATGCAGCAGCAATCAAGATTTTAATTTACTTTTTAAAAATAAGGAAAATAGAAAAGTAAGTTCTACATGAGATAGACTGGATTTATCAATGATTAAGTAAACTCACAATTACCACATTGTTTAACAGCAATTACAGGACCAGGGATAGAGAAATGTTATATTTAGCTTCCCCATAAGGAAGTGGGGAATATATTTCCTGTACATTGTACCAGCAAGGAGCTTCCAAGCACAACATGACAGACACTCCCAAACACATTTCCAGGACTCTGCTTCCTGCTCAAGCTGTTCTCCTACGATTAGAGAAGGCAAGTCCAATGGTTTAATTTGCTTTACCATATTTTTTTTCCCCAAACTGTGCATTTTAGAACAATTTATATCCAGTGTATATTCTCTTTTTGGGTCAGTTGGTCCCTTCCAAAAAAAGCATATTGTCTCCCTCAGGGTAGGGAAGACAAGTGAACTGTGAGAGCAGACAGGGCCAGATTGCCTGCCCAGTTTCTTCACTTCTCAGGAAAGAGATATAATAAACAAAAGGAAAATAGCACTTTCCAGAAATTACAGATACAATATTTTGGTAACCGTGCTTCAAAAATACTTTAGAAGGCAAAGTTTCAACAGATTATTTCCAATACAGGTAATTATCTGCCAAGAACTGTGTTGAACAATATATCAGCATTAGCACCAAGGACCTCATGGCATCTTTGTATTTTACTGTAGCATGATCTTGTCTGCCACCACTTTCTGCTAACATGGCACATCAGAAGACAACTGCTCTGCTGTAAGGATTGAAGATTGCAGTCTTATTTCTCAAGAGTGACTGCATAACCAAAGGCCAAAACAAACAGCAAAAGTCTGGACAGACAATTAAAGGAATTTTACAAGTCATCAAGCAACCAGAGGGCTGTAAATATATAATCAACACTTTGCATGAACTACCCTGAAATGAATGCTCATGAGATGCTCTGTGGCAATGAGAACAAGATAAAAAGCTATAAATAAAAGCCATCCAATTTCAGAGCGACTCAGATCAGCTATTCCCCTGAATCCGTAAGAGCCAATTATAACAGTTTATAGGGCACACTTAATGCAAAAAATCCAGTTTGAGGACATCAATTTCACCCTTTCTCCTTGCCTGAGAAGTTTATCTCTGAAGCAAAAAGATACCAAGCAATTTAAAAAGAGAATTCATTTCTGTCCTCAAAATTCTTAGTGACCTGGAAACAGAATTAGACATAGCCATATGCTTGAACAGACATGCTTCTCTCTTGCCCACAAGTTGAAGCAGCTAAGTTCCAGCAGTTACCAGATAATCTTTGCTCAGAAACAGCAAGGACAGACCCTTATACTACTGATAAAAATATTGAGCAAGATGATCTTTCATTTAAAGAAGTAACCTGGAGACAGTCAAAGGAAGCTACCATCAGTTTAGAAAAGACTGGTCAAAACAATCTGATTCAAAACTGAAAGAATCAAGTCCTTCTGCTGCAGTTGACAGGGACCCATTAGAATGGCAGGCGTGGCAGGCTTAGGAGCAAAGCCTTCCTAAGGACTAAAAATGTGTCAAACCCCCAGCAGCTGAGGAAGAAAAATCATCTGAAATGATACTCAAGGTTTCATTAAGAAACAAGAAGTTTGTGGCAACGGAGTAACACACATAAGCTCTAACAGAAGGAGGGAGAAACAACCCACCCCAGATATCTATCTAAGAGGCTAAAAGGGCAGCCAAATTCTGAAGTGTGGTTAGGAAGTTGCAACAGGAAATGCAGAAGTGTTCAAACAATAGCAGTTAAGAACATGATGAAAATCAAGTTCACTTTATACTGCAAGAGAAGTCTGAGAAAGCAGAAGTAATTACAAGGTCCAAAACCAGGCCAGGAATATGCCACACACTTGTTTCTGGTACAGAATACACCTCCATATCATGCCATGGGAAAAAGAGTATACAGACACATAAACCCAATGCTGCACCCTCTGGATTTATCAGGCTCCACATGGAGTTGTTTTTGTATTTAACAACTAAGTAGTATCCAAATATCAGTACAGTTTCAATTTAATTTAATTGGTTGGGAAACAGACTGGCTGTTGCAGATGGAAAAGCTTTAGAGAATACAACTAATTGTTCATATATATATAAAATATTTAACAAAGGGAGGGTCTATGCATCCAAGTGGGATAAAGAAGGAAGATGCATCCAAGTGGGAGAAAGAAGGATAATGCCAAGAGAGACCTGTCTATTCTCACTAGATGCATTCAATGCTATAAATATATGGGAAAAGGAATAGTGGAAAGAGTAGAGAAGTCAGAGGGGGAAGAAATCTCTAAAGTAATGCAGCACATTAATATTTATAGCAGGTAAGTATAAGCGAAATTAATCTGTGTTGCTAAGTAAACATACCTTAGGAGAGAGATGGGAATGAAAGACAGAAAAAAAAAAAAAAAAAGAGGTAAGTGTTCTGACAGCTAAAATGCCACTTGGGCAGGCAGGACCTGTCAAGTAGCTGATCTAGTTTCAGAAGAGGTTACCTAACACAACAAGAAATATTTTCAGAGTAGCTGGCTTTTTCATTCCCCCCTACTGAGGATGGAAGCAACTGGGATTTCAACTATTCTCTTCCTCCAAACATTTGCAAACCCGGCATAACAGCAGTGTGATAATGCATGAGGTTTTCTAAGGATAAATGCTAAGTTAGAACTAAGCATACAGAACTGAAAGCAAAGCTATTTTCATTCTCATCCTTGACTACATGAGAAACAGCACACAGGGGGTAGGCAGCAGCTTAAGGGGTTAACATGCAGGGGTTTATAATAGAGAAGTACAAATAACAAACAAAACAACAGCCTGCCCCGAGTTTAAAGAGCATGGAAAGGCAGAAGCCTTCAGAGGCACCTGCCCAACCCCGGGCAGCGATGGGAACATCTGTCCTGCTGCACATCTCACTCAGGGATTTGGAATCTGGCCGTTCTCCTGGGCTTGACACAGCCTACTGAAGATTACATGCACTGTTCTAAAAAAAGGGGGAGAAAACCACCTTAGCTGCCCGCAAAGGCAGAGCTGGGCACCGGGGATACCCAGAGGCTGCTGTCAGATGAGATCAGCTGAGCACGGCCGGAGACCCAACCACGTCAGGTCGCTTCCACACACGTTTCCCGCCTCTCCCACCGCATACAATGAACACAGAATAAACCGGGCGGATTTATGGAGACAGCCCCGCGCCGCCCCATCCTTCACAGAGGGGCTGGGTATGACCGGGACCCTGCGATACCATGAGGGCCGGGAGGGAGCAGCCCTGCCCCAGCCCGGGCCTGCTGAGGGGCACCGGGACCCCCGCCCGTCCCCCCGGCTGTCAGCAGGCCACAGCCCAGGGGTGTGCGAGCCCCGTTCCCGGGCACCGCGGGCCCGCATCGCCCCCGGCCCGGGCACCGGCGGTACCGGCGGTACCGGGGCTGAGGCGGAGGGGGCGTGGCGCATGCGCAGCGCCACGCGCCGGACCCCAACGGCCGCCGAGCCCCGAGCTGCCCTCAGCGCCCGCCGGGACTCACCGAGGCGCAAGGGCTGGAGGTGGCGCTGGGGGTAGGCGAGCGCTGCACCGTGACCAGAGCCATCGAGGCGCGGCGGGGCCCCCCCGTCCGGCCGTCCGGCGGGGGCCTCACTCCATGGCGGGGACAGGGGAGGGGAGCGGAGCGGAGGTGGCGGCGGCGGCCGCAGGGGGCGGCAGCGGCAGCAGCTCCGCGCGCGCCCGCGGCCTCTCGCCGACTGAGGCGCGGCGGGGCCGGGCCGGCCGGGCACAATGAGGCGCCAGCGCGCACGCGCCGGCTGTCAGCGCGCGCGCGGCGCCGCCCCCTGGCGGCCGCCCTGCGTTAACCCCCGCGGCGCCGGCGGCTCCTCAGGGGTCCCGGCACCCCCGGTCCCGGTCACTGCGATGGGCTGGAGGGACCGACATCCTTCTCCCGGTCCATGAGGGGGCTGCGATGGGCTGGAGGGACCGACATCCTTCTCCCGGTCCCTCAGGGGGCTGCGATGAGCAGTGGGGCCCTGGCATTCCCACTCCGTCTCTGAGGGACTTGGGGTGCCCTGGCATTCTCCCCCCGGCTGCTGAAGAGTCCCTCAGCCTCTTAGGTGGTTTTTATTAATGTATGTCAGCAAGGCACCCTCAGTGTGCCTCCTGGCAGGTGATAATTTGTGGAATCCCATCCCACTGGAAGCCGTGATAGTGGATATGGCAATCCCTAGGGAAAGTTGGCATTAATGGTCACACAACGTGGCTTTTCCTTGGATTAGGCAGCAATAGTAACTCCATAATCAAAGCAGCATGTAACACCTCTTCGTACATCAATTCATATGCCCAAACACCAAAAACCAAGTCTAATGATTACATCTTATGCATTCAAACATCCCCAGATGCAGAACTATTTGGGGGTCTGAAACAAAGGGTCAAGTGCTATTAAACTTCATTTGCTTTGTAGTTTCAGCCTGGTGTCACCGAATTCATGGGAAGGAGGTAATTTGGATCAAGAGTCTACAAAATTCATGAGAAGGAGGTGACTGGCATGAAGAATTGTCTTGGGTATCGAATGACAACACTACATATGATAACCAGAAACTGTTCTAAGCATTAAACTCTTTGTCAGGAGTGTGTATCAACCCATAGATTCCATTTAAGCACATGGCTGATGCTGTTTCGTTCAGTTCCTCAGCTGACAGCACTTTTTCCCTGTAAATTTAAGAACTGGAGAAGCCATGGTCTCCCTTTAGGTTATTCCCCATTTAAAATAATGATCAGGGAGGCTGCTGTAAGTGGGCTTGGCTGCAATGGAGAAGTCAGGCTTGCTAATGGAGCATTTTGCCTCCTGGTGGACGGGTGAGGATGGAGAACAGGCTCCCTAAACTGAGTTTACAGAGTGGGCTGCACAGCAAGCAAATAATAAGCAAATAATAGGGCTGCTTTCAGGCCCATAGCTCATGCTCAGATATGTCTGCAGTGATAGAGAGGATTGACAGAAGATTAAAGTTCCCAGGGTGTTGTAGCAGTTCCCTCACCTGAGACTGGTGTTTCATTCTGGATTTTGATCAAGCCATGCAGGGATTACTATCAAGAAATGATTATTTAAACCAGGTTCCAAAGTAGACTTTTGTGTAATTTTCGTACACCCTGTAGGTCTTCCAGGTATTTGAACAGCAAACACTTTTCAAAAACATTTACCACAGGTAAACAATGGATTTGCTATCTACAGTTCACTAAAAGTCCAACATATCAGTTATTAGCTACAACCACAAATTGTGATAGTTCTCCAGCCTCTGGAAAGGTGTAATTTGCATGTGCAGTGTTTTCTTAGCAGCAGAATTTAAATGTGGAGAAGGAAGCTATAAGGCAGATGTATTGGGATTGAAAAGAGCAATTAGAGGGCAGGCTGTGGTCACAGCATCAGGGTTGGTACAAAAAACAGACTGGAAGCCTGTGGCCTTATTCTTTCCTGTGCTGGCAGCACTGTGGTCAGCACCTGCTGCTTCAGCCCAGAGTAGCATTTAAAAGAAGTGGAGCTGTACATGAGCTGGTTTTGTACACATTTCCAAAACTGACTATTTAATACACTGCAAACATTTCCCTGGCTAACACAACTTATTATTACTACATGTTAGGGCTTTTATTGCATAATCTTGGCATCAGCTGCAAAAGACAACAGAGTGCTCCCAAAATGTATCTTACACAGAAAAACAAAAAAGAAGATAGAAGAGGCAATTCCAGCAAAACATCTGTGATGACATATTCAGCCCATTATTTTGTCAACAGTGCAAGTATTTGGTGGCATAATAAAAGGATACACTTTGCTTAGCAAAAACATTAAGGGATAGCAGCCAAGTTAGATAGGGTACAATTAAAGGTTTGCTTAACCCACGGGATTCCACTTCCAGAAAAATAAAAATAGAGCTGTTTTGATCCATCCTTCTAAGTTCTAGTTGTATATTCGTATTTGGGGGTTGAAAAAAAATCGCCTTTTTAAAATTTATGTTTCATTCTCAGAAAGTTTTGTAAGTTAATCATAATAGCAACAGAATTCTGAATTGCAAAGGGGAAAAACCAAGCCCACCTGGGAGAAGAGATAACAGGAATTAATCATGTGCAAACTGCTTTGAGGAAAAAGTGCACAATCCAGTTTAAAGCCTCATTTTAAATTACTCCTGTGCACTAATTTTCTGCTTCATTTTGTTAACATAATTGATGCTAGACTTCAACACATCTTGGAAATGCACTGAAGTGAGCGTATTTCCTTCTGACACATTTCTCCAAATAAATAGCAGAGAACTGATAATTTATTACAGTGTATTTTTCACATGAAAGTTGACCACCTCTATTTCAATGTTTCTTACAGGCTATCCCATGAAATGGAGACTAATAGAGGGCAGGGCACCTTGCAGCTGCTCCAATGAAAAATACCATAGATAAAGTCACAGTTCAGTTTTCCTGCAGGTAGGCAATCCAAAGGTTTTGCCATTTCCAGTATAAAATACAAAGAAAGAAACAGCATTGGATAAACCTCATTTCCTGGCAGAAATTGCCATAAGTTTCTCAGTTGGAAGTTGTGCCTAACCCAAGGGAATTGCTGAACAGGCACCTGATTTACATTTGTGTAAATGAGTGCAGAATGCCTGTCGTAGATTGTTTGTCTTTTGCCTCCTCCTTTCCCTGTCATATTATTCTTCAAAGAATATAGGAGAGATTATGAAAGGGGATTCATCAAATTCCTTTAGATTCAGGTTTAAAAGCAGTCTGACAAAATGGCACTATGCACTCCCCGCTCATTAGTGCCTGTGTGCCTTTCCTGCAAGGCTGCTTCAAAGCAACACAAGAAAGAAAGCCTGAAAATGTTTAAATTAGAGTTTGTAATTAATTTCTTTTTATGTCTTGAGATCCTCACATCTGGTTAGCACAGTCCTCCCTTCAGCTGGTAATGGACTTTAGACAGTTCTGGACTTTGTGAGCCTTGAATCTGAGGGTAACCTGTCACTGGCACCTGCGGATTCTCTCTCAATTTGTGCCCTTAATGTTCTCTGTTGCTATTCATAATCCTTTTTTGATTTTATTTTATTTTCAGTCATGTGATGCCATGTTCTAAGTTCAGTACAGAAGAGCCTGTTGGGCTGTGCCAAAGCCAAAAGAACCTACAGCAATTCTGGTCGTGGAAAGACATAGCAACCTTTGGGATTATTGCTTAGCAACTGCAAACACACAGAGGAGTAAAACTCACAGCCCAGCTCCACAGCAGGTCTGAGAAATCCCTAACTCATATCAAGATTTTTAATGGTTGAGAACAGATGGGCATATATTAAATTCCTGTTGATTTGCAAAGCCACTTTGAATGCAGGAGGAATAAGATCTATTTTGATACCTGCTCCAAAGGTAAGAAAAACAGTTCTTCAAAGCTTTAGAAAGCAAAGGAGAAAATGTTTTTAAATTCTAATTGTATTGAAAAGATCATGTATGAAAAGGGTATTGAGCTTTTTGTGATGACATAAATATGCTCTCTGAAACACATCAAGGAAAGGCAAAATTATTTCTGAGCAATAGAATGTCAAAGAGATTGGACTTTCTTTTTGAAAGGACTTTTGTAACTCAAACATCTCAAAAATATTTACCTAAACAAACTTTAGTCTTTCCTGGCTTTTTCCCCCCCATCAAAATCCTTGAACAGAATAACAATGAAACCATAAGAATATTGTTTATGAGCAGATTTGGGTTTTATACAGAAAACACAGAGATAATCTTTTTGTACCTGCAGGGATTCCAGCAAGAATATTTTTCTCACAGAAAAGGAGACAGGGAAGTGGCATCCTACTAAATAATGGAAAGCTTATCTTGCCTTCAGCTTGAACAAAGGCTTACAGGAAACTTTATATCACACTTCAAATTTCCTGGGTGTTTCTAGAGCTTGCCTCTGTGCTCCATGCTTGCTGTTATTTGGGCTCCATTTGGGAATACCATAGGCCCTGAGAGCTCTCAAGATTATTTTAAAATCATTGAATCATTAAGTTTGGAAAAGACCTCCGAGATAATTGAATCCAACATTTGACCAAACACCACATTGTCATTGTGACCAGGACACTGAGTGTCACATTCAGTCATTTCTTGAACATTTCCCTTCCAATGCCTGACCACCCTTTCAGTGGAGAAATTCTTCCTTATGGGCAAAATTCTCAACTAATGAAAATCGGCACTCAAGGTTATGAGCCCTTTTGTGTCTCTGTAATCCTCCACAAATCCCAAGTTTCATGTCCTGATTGTAGCATTCCTTTGTTGTTTATTTTTTCTGTTTGTTCATCCATACCCTCTTAGTCTTCTTCATCTGTACTGCATTAAAGCACTGGGCACAGTTCTCCATGCTCTAATTCCATTCCTGGAGTTACGTGGATGCCATGGAATTGAGACAGAACAGTCACACTGGTTGTTTCATGTTTTGTTTTGGTCAGAGACATGGAGATCCTTATAAACATTTACTAATCCTCAAAACCATCCTAACAAAAGGTTGAAAGCAGTGTAGAAAACATATTCATCATCTTTCAGAATCGGCCACCTCATAAAGCAGAGTGCAGTTGTCACTTTAACATTACACAGAAACTGCAGAGGGTTTCATAAAGAATGTTTAAGAAATAACATAGGTATTTGAAACTACAAGAACAGTTTATTTTGGCACAACAAAACCAGCTGATTTGGAATGTGACCAGAACATTTGGTTAGCACCCTGCTTTGAACCAAGGAGTCTGGTTTTACAGCTTATGGAAAATAACTCACCTAAGGAAGGAACAATTCCACGGGGTGGACAGGTTTCCTTTTCTACCATTCTAAATCCAGACTCTTTTGGTGACAAAATCAGCTACCAACCTAAAACCCTCTCAGTGGGTCAGGTAGGCAACTTGAGCCAGAAATCCATCCCATTCCCAGCACAAATGAACATTTGGAAAAAATTTACTAGAGGATGCCAACAAGCCCATTGAGAAAACAAACCTAGAAATTTAATGCTGTGAAGTATCCCACCCATCCAGGCAGTATTTGTACTCCAACAGTGTTAATGAACCAGAAGGTCAACATATTCATAATTAAATTTGTGTGCCAGGAGGGCTGTAGATCACATTTATGCCTTTCCTGGAAGGCTGGACAGCTTCAGAACAGCTACAAATGCTTAAACAGAAAGAGCAATACATATCAAAAGCAGGGCTATTGCTATGGATACTGAAAGGCCTCAGTGAAAAGCACTTTTAAATAAAAACTTGAAAAGGTTCGTGTGGCAACAAGTTCAGAGTGGAGTTTCATCTCTGATTTGGAACAGTGTTAGATTATTTTTTAATATCACACTTCCCTTGCTGTTTAACACTGAGCTGGGGGATTTGCAGTGTGCTGCTGATTTTTCATGCTTTTAATCAAGTAGTAGCCAGTCTTCTGCTCCATTCTGTGTGTGTGTAAATCCCATTCCAGATGCAGACAGTTATGCATTGAGACATATAGAAACATTTTTCAAATTGTGCCTTGTGAGCAGCTCAGTTTCTTCCTGATATTTCACAGAATGAACATTTTGAGCACTGAAGTTCTTGAAATTGTAAAGATATTATTCTTTTACAGAGTTATCTGTAACATAAAGTGCTTGTGAACAACTTAATCATAGAATCCATGGTATAGGTTTCTCCTTTCTGTAGAAGCTCTGCTGACCCACACACCTGTGTCCTCATTACCTTAACAAAATGTCCAGAGCAAAAAAAAGTTGCCACAGTTGAAGTTAAGTAGTCTGTGGTACAAGCTTCCTCACTGTTCTTCACAGCCTCAGAAAGCAGAGGAAGTATGTAGAGAAATCTTGCTCCTGGGTATCTGGAATTTTCCACTACTTGCTTCCTTTGTCTCATATCCACTTGATTTCCTGAAGGCAGGGAATGGACCTAAACAGAAATAATGTTCTGGGGGTAAGATTCCACTGGTTAGAAGTGGGGAACAAGTTCCAAGCACTGTTCACTGCTTGGTTTCTGAGTCTCTAAGTGACCTGGAATTAATCATTCCCCTTTTGTGTCTCAGTTTCTTCTGCCTTAAGAAAGGAACACACTAATTTAGTTGCTCTGTCTCCAAGGGCTGTTGTGATACATAATTAATCTTTATAAATCATTTACTGATCTTTGAAGTAAAGGGTCTGTATTTATTTAAGAGTACAAAGCAGCAGTAACAAAATAAAAAAGGAACATAGAAAAAATATTAGTTAATGCCTAACAATAGACTCTATTCCTGTGTCACCTGTTAGGGCACTGCTGCATCTTTGGGCATTATATAACAGCTGTTTTTTTTCTATGTCACAGTGATTGAGGTATGGCTGCACAGCCAGAAGAATCAGATCCTGAACCTGGGCATAAGGACAGGACTGCAACAGAGGTGGAAAGCAATCAGGGGGGTGATGAACTGCCATGTCCTAGTAATTACACTTCGTGGAAGGAGTGTTTTCATGAACAGGTGCAACAAAGGTGTCTGAGTCTGCAAGAGACAAAGATGAGGTTGGTTCAAGCACAAAAGGCAGAAGAAGCAAAGGTGAGGAGGAGAGAACCTGGGGACTGGCTGGCCAGAGAGTGGTACAATGAGGAGAAGGAGACACTTGATACTCGCATCAATTTGCTCGACAGCTTCCTCCCTACATTAATCCCAGGAGTAGAAAATTTGTTAATGGAAGTGGAAAGAAACCATGTGCTTGTATCAGACCAAGAACCAACCAGATTTAACCCCATTAATTATCTTGGAGAATACCTGATGAGGCATAACCCTCAGTATAAAGTTCCTACAAAACCAGGCCCATACCTGAGAGAAATGAAGGCAGTCTCGGAGGAGCTCAAATCTTTGAGGCAAGGTGCAACATCACGGAGGTGAGAGCACTGACAGTGTGGCTGGTCACAAGGCCAGAGCTGGTGTCTTGGTCTCTGCTTTACAAAAGGAATGGTGTCCCTGCAGCCTGGCTGGCAGAATCTTAAGCAAAACACGCCTTGTGCAGTGCAGTGCCAGGGATGGTATTTGTGTCATAAAAACTTGAGAAGCAGGACAAATGCCAGAACGTGGCACACAAAATTAAACACTAGTTATTCCTGTTTAAGGCAATATTCTGCCCTTCACAAGGATATAATTCCTCCTTAGACTCTATCTTAATTACACATGAGCAATGCAAACTGCTTCCAAACTGGTCTTGCTTAGTGACAGCAGCTCTTTGGGACAGGTGGTAGTATCAAAGGTCTGGAGACTCTTCAGATCATTTCTTCTCTTGTCTTCCAAACTTTTTAAAAACATAACCTTTTTTCTTCCTTCAAGATGATTTCTCTTGACCAAGCCAACAACATTTTCCTGGCATATTGTAGAAACTCCTTCCCCTGGGATTTTTATTTAGGCTTTCCTTTTATATTCTATTTTTCCTTTTAAAGTGGAAACTGTTTTGTATTTTGTTCTGTTGGTTATTTCTAGCCTGTTTGCTTTATGATAGTACTTAATGAATATTGGGACACAGTTCTATGGCACTTTACAAATGCTAAGGTTAGAAAGTTGAGAGCATTAGATGAACAATAATGCTTTATTTTCATTGCTCTGTTCAGGAAAATATAGATGTGAACTTTTCAGTTCATAGATGATCCAGAGGTGGTTGTGATTAATGTCAAAATTACTCATTCACTACTAGATCACTTTATTCTGTATCTGTGTTTGTAGAATAATGACTTCTCTTTCAATGACTCTCTATTTGCATAAATAGTGCATACACCTTGAAAATTAGTTTCAGTGTCAAGAATTAGGGAAGTAAAATGTTGAGATGTCTTATGCATAAACCCTAAATGAAGACAATTAAAGTTCCCAGTATTGTACTGCTTAAAAGGATATGTTAAGTCTCGCTGAGTTTCTGTCTCCACATTTCCATTAAACACACTGCTGCAGTTTGTAGGAACATGCCTGAAGTGAATACAACAAAGCAGTGTGAGAAGTGAATTTCATAGAGTCACTGGTAAAAGAATTTCAGTTTTATATTCTATTTTTAAAATGTTGGTCTACTGAAACAAATGAGCTGGGGAATGTCTTTCAGTGAGTTTTCACTCAAACACAGGCCATTCTGAGGGGGATGTTTAAGATGTCAGCCTTGCCACACCTTTGCTTTGGGAACAGTTTTGTTATTCTTGTTGCTTTATAGAGGGACACCTGGATACTGGACCATATCTCAGTTTTATTTTGAAAAAGAAATTGAACTAAAATGCATTAAATTTTCGGGGGTTTTGGATTGGGCTTTGGTTTGGTTCTGTTCTATGTTTTATGTTCTTTTCCCCTCCTAAAATACTCTTGACTTTCATTGTGAATCAGAGCTTGTTGTTGATTTTCCTGTTGAATGCAAAGTGTTGGCTACCCACGACCTGTTATCTTGACCTTGGCTGTTAAGGCCATTTTTACATTTGGAGACAGGTTCTCAAATTGTAGCTCTCAGAGTTGAGTCAAAGGAAGTGACTGTCAAGACTTACAGAAAGAAATATCTCCATAGACAGTATTGCCAGGGGGGTTCTGTAATCATGGCTGTAGCAGGTTTTGCATATCCACTGGTAGTAGTATCATGGGATTTGCATTCACAGCAGCTCAGGATTTACATATTTGTGATGGCTGTATTGTGGGATTTGCATGGGATTCTTACATCACAGCAATATGGGATTTTAACAACACCACAGAGCAGTGAGACGCCTCATGTGAGTCACTGGATTTCAAACAGGTCAGAATTGTTACAAGAGCAATGCCAGTGAGGAATGAAATTCTGGCCCAAATTAAGGTTCTGGGAGCCTTTGCATTACTTCAGGCAAGGCAGGATTCACCACAGGGTGCCATTTAACACTCACCTATCCTCAGTGAGCTCTCTTGGACTTCCTCCAGTTTCTCTTTAACTGCCACCTGACTGAGAGTCAAGGCAGGAAGAAGAACAGATGGGAGAAATTCCTTATGCACATGTAGTGATACCTGAAACAGAGCCTTTGTCCAGGGATGGGAGTCCTTCAGGCTGAGTCACCCATCCCTGTGTGGGAGGCAGGCAGCTCTCTTCCTGAGGAAACATGTTTGGTTCTGCAGGGAGAAGTCACCTTGCTGCCATCTCATCTTTTCTGGAAGGATCTGATCCAGAACGAGCTCACTTTGCAGCGTGTGCCTTATCCCTGTTTCAGCATTATTGTCTGAGGCAGAGGATGCAGCTGCCCAATTTTAGAACCCTAGAAATTAACACAAAACTGCAGCCCAGTGCAGGTGCAGCACAGAATGTAACTTGTGCTGGACACTGCCCAAATTAATCACCAGAGCACCTTAGCAGCTCTGAGCACAGCCCAGGCTCTGCTACCTCTACAAATGGTCTGGTTTTGTCTTTCTGCTGCAGCACACATTTGAGAAAAATCTGTTTGTCCACTTAGGTTGGTACCTGCTGCATTCCTGCTCTTCTCTTCTCTGGCTTTGGGAAGGAGTCAGAAGATGGGAAAATATTTTACCCTTCTCCTGCTATCAAAGTGCCCGAGGCTGAGCTGCCTCATTAGCACTTGTGCAATGCCCACCATCAATTAAGGAATGAAATGATTCATTAAGAAACCTCTGTGATAAATGGGTACGAAGAACAAGGACCTTGTGATAAAACTGACTGTGATCAAAATGTATTGCTGTGACATGTAAAACAGGTCTTTCTGTTCATTAAAGAAAATATTGATGGGTTATAATTTGTAGGATGACCCCAGAGGAATGGAAGAGAGCAGAGACAGGATCAGCCCATTTCATGTGAAACACAGGGGGAAGAAGGAAGCAGGAATCATTAGCTAAAATATAGTTTTTGGAGTTCTCAGGTACAAAAGAGGAGCTATTCCCCTTTCTCTTGAGTAGCTACAGAGGGTGTGAAGGTCACAAAGATGAGCAGCTGCCTCAGTGCAGAGAGATTCCAGCAGCCTCCATGAGCAGAAGCTGCTCTTTCCATATGAACTGATCATTTGGCTTTAAGCATTTTGACCTTCCTAAAGGGTTTTTTCCCCATTTCATAAATTAACAAAGTCAAAATCAAAGCAGATGAGTTTGGGCTCAATTTTATTCACTTCTTTTGTTGTGTGAAATGGAGGATTGGGAAGAAGATGGCTCAGTGTTTAGAGAAGCAAAGAAAAAAAAGCAGGAAGAAAGGGAGCTGACTGGCAGTCCAAACCTGCAACCTCTATGTGTTGAAAATGATGGAGAGGCTGAGGTATTATCCCTATCCTAAGGCAGTGAGGGCTCTATTGTGTGAGGCTGCTTCAGAAATTTTATTGAGCATTGTTCTTTGCCAGTGAAGTGCTTGTGTGAAAAGGTACTTGGGTTTGGAGACAATGAAGACTGATGCAATTTTGTTGGTAAATCAACTGTAGCAAAATTATGCACCTGTCTCCCTGCTAGAATTGAAAGGGAATTGAAGGACATCTACACAATAAATGATGAATGTCATTATAAATCTGAAGGTAAAATGGTAAAATGTGTCGCTGTTGAAATGACACAAAACTGGGAGAGCTGCACAGATAATTTTCCATTAAATATCCTCCACATAGACAAGAATTTCAGCAGAGTTGCTTCATTTTGTTTTAGTCTTTAGGGTAGGCTTAATCAATCTTCAGTATGCCTATGATGGTATCTTTTTAACCCGTGTTCCCATGTCCTGCAGGCTGATCCAGATGAGGGCTGAGGCAAAGAGCAAACGAGAGGAAAGGGAGGAGATGGAAAGACAGAAGGCTGAGGAGATAGCAAGGAGAAAGGAGGTGTTGGCAGCTCTATTCAAGGAATGGACTGTGGATGGCAATTACAGAATCCCAGCAGCACTGGTAACTAGGGGAGATCCTGCCATGGTTGTTGCAGACAGGATAAAAAGGGCATTTGTCCTAGTGCCATGTGCCCTGGCATGGCAGCATGGGGCACAAGGATGGGTGATGGCTCTGCCACCACAGGATCAGGGGACAGGGCACTGCCCAGAGATCTTACCTATGTGTAAGACCCAGGACTGGCCCATATGTCTGATTATTCTGGGTGATTTATTTTAGTAATTGTCTCTTGTTGTCTGCATGACACAGGCCTTTGACTATTACCTTGATTTTTAGGTTCAGAGTACCATCAGGTTTTTTCCAGATGTCACTGATTCTATTCCTGAAGATATGAGAAAAGGCAAGTTTTCAACGTGTCTTCCTTAGTTTTATTGCTGTGATCTGAATTCTGATGTGAACTGTGAGCAAACAGCAAATGGATTTGATAACAGAGAAAGAATCTCTAAGGGTAGTTACATCAGGATATGAACCACAAATCTTCAGATAGATTGGAAAGAGACTGAACCACCATGTGATTCATTCATATGATCTTGAAAAGTATGGGAAAATGTTTTAAAAATCTTTCAGGGAGATAGAAAGGCCAGATGCAGACCTTTTCCACTTACATCCCTTATTAGCCAGACATTGCCATGTGCTTATTGCTAATTTTAAAAATCACTGTACCAACCTCCTCCTTTTTGTGTTTGTCTCATGGGAGGTCTTGGAAATACTGACATACTGGGAGATGTGGAACAAAGGTGGGATCAACAAAATTAAAATCTGACAGTGTTGTTACCTGTTATGGTTTCAGGGGAATTGCTGAGGTGACCTAATGCTCCACCCAATAGCTCATCTCATCAAGCCATTCCCTTGGCCCATCCCAGGCATCCAGTGACACACAGCCCAGGGCCTCTGTACCACAGCACTCAGCTCAGAATGATTTCCATAATTCCTGTCCACTTTATATAGCTCACACTTGACCTCTCCAGATGATGATAATTGAATAGAACCAGGAACACTGAAGTGGCAACACGAGCCTGCTGCCAGCCCTTTGCATCGAGAGCCTGTAATGATCATCAGTGATAACAAATGAGCCTTTGCTGATTTGGGATGATAAACTGGGCCCTCCAGAGAGTGTTTCTGTTGCTGCTGGAGTCACCTCTGGCTGGAGCTTGCCCTTGCTCAGCCCTGTCTGTATTACAGAATTGTTCCTCACCCGGTGTTGGTAGGATGTCGTGTGACTGCCAAACACAGCCCCTGTGCTCCTGCTGTTGTGGTTCCCCACTGCAAACATGGGACATGAGATTGTGAAGGAATTTCCTGCCCTGATATTTGCTCTGCAGATGTTGGGGGTGCTCTCTGTACTATTTCTCTAATAGGCTCAATTTCTTAATTTATTTCACTTAATAGCATTCAATGTACATTAACAGAACATTACACTCTGTTTTATGGTTTAATAAAGATAATGTACAGTTTAGGAACATATTAACCAACAAGAGATAAATGCATTCTATGATGAATTTTCTCATTACTGCTGATATATTTAGAAGAAAGAACAGAAAAATAATGCTAACAGAATTCAGAAACCTATATGGATGTTTGATGTCTTTTTTCAGTTCCATTATAGCAGCCCAGAAACTGACCAAAACATACTCTTCAATATCATCACCAGTAAAAATATTCCCATATTCCCAAATATTCCAATATCCTTGAGAAAGTTACTATGATTTTCAGATTTCTCTCTTGCAAAGCAGAATCCATGTCTCGAGAGTTCTAAGGCATTTTTATCTGTTTGTTAAATCAAAAATCATTTCCTCCCTCACATAATTAGTTGTAAGTACTGTTAAAATCATTGCAATTTGCTCCAGCTTATGTCAAGAATAAATATGACTCTACAGTCCTGAATAGCTAAATGGAGATTCTCAGCAAGAGAAATGCAAGGAAATTTAGATTATTTCTATACAGTCAGATGCTTCAGCTACTGTGGGATAACCTCAAATAAATGTCATCCAACATGAGAAGAAAATTAATGTAACAGCACAATGTGCAAAAATATTGTACAATATGTGTGCAAATTCAGAACTGTTGCTTTCTAAACCAATATCCCTTCATTTTTTTACCAGCAACCCATGACAGGAAGCTGAAAATCTTACACACATTGGAAAAAACAGTAAAGCTAGATGAGTTCACAAAGGTGAGAAATGAAATAAGAGCACTTGGTTCAGAATGTGATGTTTATCTTGAAGTTTCAGCATTTCCCTGATGATGGCCCAGAGGAGTAAGTGAAGGGCTGCCTTTCTCCAGCATCCCAGGTAACTGGCTGTACGAGGACATTTCACATTCTGTCTCCATCCTGCTCTCACAACACTTCCATTCTGACCAGCTGGAGGGAACTGTTTTGCCTTCCTCAGAGCTGCAGCCTGTGCTGCTCTTTGGGAAGTTACTTCTGGAGCAGTGGTTTTCAGGACACCCCTCCCTGTCCCTTTCTAGAATGTCAAAGCCCTGAATCACTTGTGAATTCAGACTTTGCTTGGCTGCTCACAGGAGATTTGGTGTCTCACTACAACAATTAGCCTGGGGTAATTAGTAACATCCTCACAATACTGCTATTTCTGACTAAGTTCTATTAACCAGGATGAACCAAACCATGAAGACCTGAGATGAGAAGCATTTGTCCTCAACTATCACTGGTCTGAACCATAAACAAACGCAACAAGTCTCATAAATATTCATGAAGCATAACCAAGTAGTTTTAAACTCAAATCTGTCATTGGGAAACATCAGAAGTGTGGTTTTAACTCATCAAAATCACAAATGTGGTTGGAAGTTTCACCCCATTACTCTGCTGTACCTCAAGCTGAAAACAACCAAATTGGTTCAAACCATATTTATTGAAAGCTGTCCAGGCCAAGGCTTTGCCAGCAATTTCTACCTGCGACAGAGCTGGATTTTATGGTTGGGTAATTAAACCTGTAAAAAGGGGTGTTTAGAATAGGAATAATAGCAGACTCTCATTGCAGCAGTGCTAGTGGGTGCTGTTATAATAATTAAAACCAGAGTATAAAGCAGCTGTGCAGAGACTAATTCCAAGCAACCATGTGTGATTTTTTTGTGCCTTCTTCCCTCTCAGGAGACTCACATGTTTGGTATTTTGCACAGAGATGCATTTTTATGGTAACTTGTTGAAGGTTTTTTTGAGCATGAAATGAGATATTTTTGAATTTAACCTCAGAATTATTGCATCTAATTAAGAAGACTATTGTAGATAATGAGAGCCCAGAGAATTGCTTTTGTCATTGCAATGAAGCATCAGTCCATAACCCCTATGGTACATATATATAATCACTGAATGAATTCATGCTCCATTAGCATTAGAAAACTGTTTAAAATATACTTTGTGTACTCTTTATTTTAACTCAATTAAAGATATGACAACAGAGATCAGAAGCACATAAGACATGGATTGTCAGGCTGTCTGATGTGCCAGGAATGTTCTCTCAGAACATATTCTCTGATGCTTTTTCCAGTCCAGTTTAATTGAATCAAATGATGAGGCTTTCATCACTTCCCTTGGGAACTGTTCCATCATCAGGCCAGGGCTGCTTCTAATCCTCAGCTGCAATTTACCTTTGTTCACCCCTTTCCATCATCCACCAAACCCAGAAAGAGATGATCTTCCTCCACACTGGTCATGGCCCTTTCCCATGTGGAAAGCATTGCTCTTAATGGACCTTAAAATTAAATAGCACTTTTTTTTCCTGCCTTGAATTCAGTGCAGGTTTGGATTACTTAAAGGCTGTTAGAAACTCAGTAGAGAGACCTCACACATCATTGTTTTTTGAGTTTGGTGTTTTTTTTTCCAGAAATGCAGAACAGTGACTGTCGTAATTTTACTTCCTTCGTGACAACCTCGTAGGGTCTTTTATATGAAAAGCATTTAAATCCCAGAGACCAGCTCTTAATAGTTAATTCACTTTGTGCTCTAACACACAGAGCCCCCAGCAGTCTGGCACAAAGCTATTGACATCAAGGGAAATGCTCACATTGTCTTTGCAGGGTCAGAATCAGGCTTTAAAGGTGAGATTATTTTTTCACGATTGCATGTGGCTTTCTCCATTTCTAGTGAGATCAATGAACAAGAAGAACAGATCCATTGTTTTTTATGATAATGTGATCACAAGCTACACCAAGGTCTCTGGGCAGCAAGAAGGAGGTGTGCCAGCTTCCTTTGGAGAGGCAACAAAATCTCTCTGTTAATAACAAATAAATGTATGCTAATTATGTATACAGTAATTTACACATCAGTAAGAAAGGCTTAAGCCTGTGATGGTGCCTCCTGCCCACATGGTGCTTGTAAACAGTGTCCTGTGAAGCTGTTAGACACAGTATTACTGCAGGAGCCTTTGGATGTGTCATCAAGGTGACATCCAGAATAACAAACTTCTTGTCCAACCTGCCTGATCTCAACAGCCTCACCTTTAAGGTTCCTCTGTCACAGGGCTCTGTGTTCTATTAACTCCATGAAGCTGGTGGATACCCTTAGCCCCAGATGTGCCATCTTCTCTCCAAACTACATCCTTTTTATGCTGAAATGAAGAAAAAACCCACATTGCATAAGGAGCTCTTCTTTCCTACCAGCCACCCTTCAGGCCACTGTTTTTTTTCTGCCCTTCCTCTCTTTTCCACTTCTCCCATATATTTGGAAATCATGCAATATAAACGTGAATAATAATAACATATATTAATATTTCAGCTGGTTATTCCCTGTGTGGCATTTCAACAAGTCCAAGATATTTTAGCACTTATGTCAGGTATCCATACTCTCAAAATGGGATAATGGGAAACGTTCTTTGGAAATTCCTCCTTTTAACTGTATGGGCTCCCTGTTAGTGTGCCTGGCTCCAGAAACCTGCTATAATAATTCAGCCCAGGCTCTGGGATTGTGGTTTGTTCTGATGGCCATTATTATTTATGTCATGCACACCACATTTTTAGAACCATATTGCTTTTGCTCATAAAAGCCACATGGCTATAAATCCAAAGTGTTAAAGTGTCTCCAAGGCTGGAATGTAAAATCAATCTCAAGTCAGTAGTATTCCCAGTGTCAGAGAACTTGGGTGACAGCAGGCTCATTTTCAAGGGGATCTTCCATTTTTTTTATTGCAACCAACTGCTCCTCTAAACATTGAAATTGTAGGCAATGCTCCTTTTGTGGCATTTGAGAGTTGAGTGACTGTCACTCCTGCAGAACGTAATGGCTCAAAATGCCTCCTTGGGAGTGAAGTCAAGAATACTAAATGCTGCATAAAACCAGGGAGAAATTAAATCCTTCACAAGAAAATCGGGCTTAAACCACAACAGTTCATAGGAGAGATCTGATCCAGCACCTCTGCTTAAGCTTGATAAGTGACCTCTGAATCAGGAAAGGAGCTGTTCAGGACACATTTCTGCAGTGTCCCAGGCTTGTTTGGAGAATATTGTTTCTTCTGAAGGGGAGAATGAAGTAGGCACCGGGTCTGTGTTGTGTTGGCAGATTAAATTACAAATTCCTAAATATTTGATTGCACAAAATAGATTTTTAGGAGTTTAACTAAAGGCAAAAATACTTGAAGAAAGCTAACCATGTCCACTGCTGCTTTCTCTCCATAGCTTGTTGTTTCCTACATTGAACATGTTTCAAGTGACAAGTTCCAAGAAATCATGGAATATCTCCATAAATGTGCTGAGGACTTCCAAGAAGCAACAAAACATGATGCACAGAGGCAAATTTTTACTGTCCTCTTCCAAACTTGTGATTATAGAAAGGTAGGCAAAGCAGCTCTCAGCCTAATTTCCATGTAGGCGCGCTTCCAGTTTGGTATTTCTCTGGGTCACTGCTTGCTTTTTCTTTTTCTCAACTCTAGATTCTCTCTTTGTGCTTACTCAGCAGTATTTTAGAGAACAATAGCTGCTGCACTGTTGTCAAATTAATAGTTCTTAGACACACAAACATCCAATAGCCTATTAACTGATGGCTAATTAGAAACCGAATTACCTAAACTGATGACTTGGGACTGAAGTTTGGTTATTCTGGAGAAGAAATTAACCATGGCCTTTAATTCTAAAACATTACCTGCTTCCACAGCATGTTCAGAATTTGAGTGCTAATTTACCTATTCAGCCATACTTCAACAAAGCTAATCTGATGTAGATTGACTTTAACAAATGTACACATTACTTCAATAATTACATATATTGCATTAATTATGTTGCATGACTTTATAGATCTGACGAGCTTCTATCCATAAATCTCATAGTTAAAATTTAAAATGCAAAATAATCCACCTTTACAGCCTCTCTGAGCAGTACTGTGAGCTTTAGCCACAGTTTATGGACAGGAAATTAAAATACAGTAAGTCAGTTACTGAGCTGGAAATGAAACTCAAAAGCCATAATTTGGTTTTCAGCAGCTTTAAACTCTATCTATCATCCTCTCAGTACACCTGCATCCCCATTAAAAAACAAACAAAAAAAGTGCTAAACTCATTAGAAAACCAGTAAATAGTAGGAACTGAAGAATGAATGGCATAAACTATTGCTAAAAACTTGGGCTTCATCCAAAAATTGTGGTACTTGTTATGAGTACCCTCAGTTTGGCAGTTACTGACTACTACAGAGCAAGCAGTTTCTCTAACCTTAGTTTTCTCCCCTACATAAATTTTATATTCCACCCAGCACTCCTCCAGCTATGCTTGCAGTGCCTACCCAGAGTGAACTGTGCTCTACAATGTCATGCTAATAATGTCATTACCACCAAGAGAAAGGAATTACAGGGCTCGTTTCAACACCAATAGTGTGTTTTAGAGAATAGCAGGCAAGCTGCTGTTTCAGGGATGAGGGAAGAAATGTGTCTGCTTCCCAGCTAGGAGACATTTCACTTTCCTACGGCTCTGTCAAGAAGGGCTGTGCTGTATCTTCTTGGCTACAGGGATATATAAACCCAAGTCCTGTCTTTACCATGGATTCCCAAAGGATCCCTTCTTTCCTTTCATGTTTTAAAGTGACTTTCTTCCTATTATTTCTGTGGCAGTAATCACCATCTCCATGCTGCTAATCCCAGTGGAATCTCAGAGGCAAAGAGCCAAAAATACTAACACAACAGGAGTGAGCAGCTATCAGCAATGACGCCACTGCTGTGGAAAAAAAAACTGATGAGAGCACAGAGCTGTGGTTTCTAGGCTCCGAGGTAGCCCTGCCCTGCAAACTGAGTTCACTCAAGTGTCCGTGGGCCACGAAGCTCTTTTAAACCTGGCCTGGTTTCTTTTGTAAAGTTCTACTGTACCCACAGGGGAGATAAAAATGCAAAGTAACCCAAGGAATTCTACCACTTGAATGTGATCCATTACCTGTAGAGCCCATTCTGCAAAGCACAGCAAAGCAGTTGTTTCAGTTCCTAATTTCCATTTGTTTGGTAGCAGGCAGTTATTCCAGTCTGCATGGTGAGTGTGGCTGGCTGCCTCAATGAGCTGCAATTAGGGCCAGGGAGCTGAGAAAGCAGTGTTTAAATTACAGTCAAATTAGAAGGTATCCACATGATCATTATTATGATTTCAAATGCATGCATCCAGAAGGATGGCAGCTCAGTAAGGAGAGTCTGGACTATCCACTGCAGCAGAAACTTCCCAGGACAATCCCAGAACACCTTTGGATCACTGATATAATACCCCAAAAGGCAATGGCTCTGTGGATTTTTAGCTTATTGTCTCTGTGCTTGCTTTTATCAGTTTCTTTTGTAACTATGCATTAATTTTCAGGGATATTTTAAACACAGGATTTTAAAATAAAATTAAATTTAATCAGAGATTAGTTTTCAAGGTAATGAAGTTTGAGCACTCCTGATTATCCTTCTTGCAGTACAGCAACAACAGTCTGCTTTCTCATGACCTTTTCTAAGTGTCTGTTCTTCCCTCTTGCTCACTAACAAGTCATTGTAGTCTTCAGGATACACACATCACATTTCCAGAAAAACAATCAAGTAGTTAAACACTGACCTATCCCTGATTAAATGGCAAGGCTGTGTTGCCAAAGGAATTACTCAGAGATCACAGAACATTGCTGAAAACAGCTGAGAATCATCACCTGCCAATATCTAGGTGACAAAAAAATTAGGTCAATGTGTTTCAACTCCCTGGGCACTAAAGCTGCCCAAAGTTTTGGGCAGCTGCATAAACACAGATGGTTTTCTGTTGTGGAGAGGAGAGGCTGTACCTCTCCTGCTCACAAGGGCAGGTGGGCAGGAATCTGTCATTAGCCTCCTTATTCACACACCAACTGCAAAGAAAAGTCACCTTTTCTACTAAATTTAGGAACTGGAAAAAATAGCACAGCTGGGGAGAGTAGTCGGAAATGGTTTCTTGCTGTAGTGCTCCTCTCTTCTATAGATGGCTGTACTGTGACATGTTCCTCCCAGGGTAAGGTTCCTGAAATAACAAGAACCCCTGCTAAAATGGCAAATCTGTGTAAATTGGAAATGTTTAAATAAGTAAATAAACCCCTAGTAACAATTTCAGCTATTTTATCTATTTTTTTATATTTACCAATTTTTATATAAAAATAAAATTATCGGATCCAAATAACAAAAAACTCTTCAAGAACCTTGAGTTATCTAAATCCTCCAATTATATTACTTTAATATGATAAAAAGGTAACTGAATCCCAAAACAACATCCTTATTTTCTTTTTAATAATTCTTCATTCATCTACTCCCATTTTAATTAAGTAAAATTATGCATTAGTACTGCAAAGTTCAGAGCAACCAGCAGATGATTGTGACAAGTAACAGCTGGGGAAATTTGAATGGAAAATTGTGTGTATGTAATGGAAATACTGAATGGAAGATCCAAATATTCCACAGTGATCTGGGAAGACCTTCAAAAATGTTGTGTGTTTGTGCATCTCCTAAAAGGACCAGAGCATGATCTGATATATTCAGCTGAAAGACAAATAACAGGAAGAAATGTTTGCACAGGGGTGTGCAAAGTATCTGTATGTTAATGTTAGAAGATACAGGGAATCAGGACCTACCTCTTGTAAGTTTAGAGGCAGAATTTTGTGGTGACATTTGTTTTCCAAACCCACACATAGCTGAAATTCAACCCTGATTTCCAGCATTTCTTTTACCAGCAGGAATTAAATTACCAGACTCTGAAGCACTAAAATTGGACCAGATGGCTTCTTACATTTCAGTTCTGGTCCTTTCTGCAGAGCTGGCAAAACCCCTTCCCTGTAGAGGAAGGTGCTGCAGTACCAGAAAATGTGATGTGTTCACTTAGTTCCAGCATTAACTTCACCAGTAGGTGAGATGTGTATCTCTGGGTTGCTTCCATATCCTCTGTTTTTAACTATTGGCGCCAATAATTACTGTTTCAGGTTATAAACAATGCAGTCATCTTGAGCTAATTTCCAGAAAAGAACAGCAAAGTTCTTCCTTTATTTCTTTAGTCTAAGGGCAGGCAAAGTTCACAAGGAATTAAAAGCCTGGTGAATTTTACATTTTGCAGTTTTTAATTAAGAACAAAATGTGAAAAGGAAATCAATAATTCAGATGGAAATCTACTCACCACAAATAATGAACTTAAGTAAATCTGTTTCCTAATTAACTACTTTATTTCTCTAATGGGAGGGAGATTACAAAGGTGGCAGGACTTAAATAATGACAATAGGAATACATCATAAAATGGAAAACTTGCAATCGTTTAGGTTTGCTTTACTTTTTAAACCCCACAATTTCCTGATTGGAAATGGCCCATTTCATTGCCTTTTCCTGGGTTTATCATCTGTGTACACTCACCCTGAGCAACAAGGATTTAATAAACTCTGCACTAGAACTGCTGATACCTCTCTCCGTGGTCAAATGTTTATGAATTTTTAAAGAAAATTAGGGAGGTTGTCATAATAGCTCAGACTTTTGGACTAATTATGTTTCCAGGCCAATACATCACGCTTCAAAGGAGATGATGGGGCACAAAACCAAACTACAGTGTGCAGTCACTAAGGTAACACAGCACAGCCCGTAATACATGAGAATTCTTCCATGGTATTGTCAGACAATCAATATCTGTCCTGAGAGTATGAAATGTTGAAGCTTTGATCTTCACACGAAGAACTCCTTTGGCAGAACAGTTACAATTATCTCACTGTAATTTGTCAAGGACATGGAAGAGGAAGAGCCTGCAAAGTAATATGTGTGGGGAGTTCCAGCTCAGCCCAGAAGAAATTTTTTCCTCTATGAAATAAATTAACTTCTTTGAAATTTGTAGTGATGTTCTGGTAATGGATAATTATCAGTCACAGGTAATTCTTGGCTAGTGGTGCCTTTAATGCTACAAACGTTAATGTAAGTCACAAGAACCACAGGAAAAACTCAATAATTGTAATCTTTTTGTCTAGGTTGGTGTTTTGGATAGACAAAAGATACTGGCCCTGCTGAGAGACTTCTACGACAGAAGCTTCGTGATTGATGAGTGGGAATTTTGGAACCCCAGAGAATGTGAGCACATAGGATGTTTCAGTTGTGGTTAAAACATTGGGAGCCACACAAGGTTGGATGATTCAGATATGTTTTATAGGTGTTATCAGAAATTAACAGGGCCTACAAAAGGACCCAGATGAGTGCTGTGATCTATACACCAGAATTTGCAAATGTGTTTGGCAATCTGTAATGCAACGTTCAGAAATGCTTCAGCATCCAGAAGTTTTCCTTTCTACAGAATTCTGAAGTACTTTTTGGGAAATAGAATTAAAGAAAGATTCTTTCTGAAGCAATTGTTCTTTCTCATGGGGCAATATTAGAAGTTAATTTTGTGTTTGCACTAGAATACCACCAGGCACAGAAGATAAAGAAAGATAAAGAAAAAAGCAGATAATCATCTGCATAAAACTAAAATATTTAAAAGATATTGGACATTAATTAACTGCTGACATCAAATGCAAGGTGAATTACATCTCTCCTTCTTAGTGTAGAGAATGATGAAGTATTTATTTCAAAGGAAAACTCATCTAATGCATAGCCAGAAGTGCAGATCTCTGCAAGCAAAGACATTATTCTGAAGTGTTGTGTTCCTGAGATGTGTCTTTGCAGAAGATACATTCTGGTAGTTTGTATTTACTTGGCATTACCTTTTTTCTTTAAATTTTCTTATGCAATCCTAAAGAACATAAAACCAGTGCGAACTATCAGCTTACACATATTTTTTCTGTTTTAGGGCCAATAATTGAGCTACAAGATATTCATCTTATGAATTTCTGGGGAAGCCTTGGTGACAAGGAAGTTTATGAGGAACTCAGTGAAAATTTGGTCTTGTCTCAAACAGAAATTTCTAAAGGAGAGATTTTAGGACATGAACTTATAGATGATGATAGGCAAGGGACTGACAGAATGAGCACCAGTGTTACAGAGGGAATTGTTGAAGCTACTGATTTGGATGGAGATACCATCCAGAGTGAGAAACCCAGCTCCCCTGAAGACACCAAAACTGAGAGGGAAGCTGAGCCTGAAACTGTAGACAGACAGGATGAAGCTCTCCCAGGATCAGCCTCTGCTGAGAGCAGTCTCGGTACAGATGGAGAACCTGGAACAGGAAAATCAGAGGAATCCATTCTGGGTAGAGAGCCTGAGATAGAAACAAAACCAGAAGGAGATCACACCTCAGCCACAGAACCTGGATCAGGAAAATCAGAGGAATCCATTCTGGGTAGAGAGCCTGAGATGGAAACAAAACCAGAAGGAGATCATACCTCAGCCACAGAACCTGGATCAGAAGGGCAAGTTGACCAAGAGGACAGTGGAGTTACAGAGACAGCACCTGAAGCTACAAGCACAGCCTCAGGAGACAGAGCCGTGACAGACACGGATGTCACTGATTCCCAACAGGACACTCCAGCTGCAGAGGCTGTGAAAGAAACCCCTGCAAGCAACCAGAGCCAGTCTGACCAAGAGAGAAGCTCAGAGACAAGAGTGCAGGGTGAGGACCTTCTGCCCAGCCAGGGTAAAGGTAAAGTGTTCTCCTTTTTTCTGACAGACTGTAATAATTTTCAATGTATATATTTGGGCTGGTTTAACTACCAGGTGTTTTAAATTCATTTCAAAACCATGTGAGTGATTTCTGAGTAGAGAAGGCCATAAGCTTTGCTACCTTCTCAGTACGGTGTTTTCTGCCAAGGTTTCAGAGCCTACTCCTCTGCAGGATGGCAGGTGAGTCACTTTGCTAGTGATCTGTATTCAAGGTGCTAAGCACACACTTTAATTCAAGGAGGGACTTTGTGAAGCAGCAGTGGTTTTATAATAAGGAGAAACTTTATGTTCTGTTTCACTCTGTAATATTACTATAGCAAGACATGAACCTGAGCACATTAGATCTAGAAATTACTTAAATAACTTTTAGACTGTGACTGCCTATAGGAAGATGTGCTATGAGATCATCTAGCAGGAACCTTTTATTTTAATCTCTCACTGTGTTTCCAAGGATGATCCTACTTCATTGTCTTCAAAGGCCTTTGTTCTAGGAAGGCTGTGATCAGACAACTGTGTTTCAAAGAGGCATTTTCTTAAACATCTTAGAAGGGCCAACCTCCTTGCGAGCACTCTGTGAGCACTCTTTTGTCTCAGAGTTTAGAACACTGCAAGAACTGGGTCTACATTGATTGAGCAATCCAGTGAGAGATTCATTATGTTAAGGGTTGTAAAGCTGACAGCACAGCCCCCTGGTACCTACAGCTTTCTGTGGAAACTTCCAGTGCACATATACCCTGTCTTTCAGTCAGTCCTTGGACGTGCATCCTGTTTGTCTGGGACAGCAGTCCCTCAATGAGGTCTTTGTCTCAGACAGCCCCCTGCTGAGTAAGAGCAATTCCAGCTCACCTGTAGTCCGGGTTTGACCTGGCTGTAGGATGGCATCCATGCCAGACTGGATCTGTAGAGCTACTATTAGAAGAGTATAAGCAGATTAAGGCCTTTACTCAGCATGGAGTCAGTCTGTATTCAGCCGTAATTTCCCTGGATAGGAAGTGCAGGATTGAGGGCTGTGTTGATAGCTGCCACGTGGTTGGCTTTAGGGCAGCATTTGGCTTCCTGTGACACACTGCTTTCTGCCTTTCAGACTCAGGTCCCAGCATGGCAGAGATTCAGAAACGTCAGGATTCTTGTACTAAGAGTTCCTTTGCTGCAAGCTGCCTCACCCTACCACAGTTTGTACAGCTCATGGACAATTTTGTTGGTGAAGATATTTCTCTGCCTATTGTGAAGAGGCTTACTGCATTTATCAAACAAGAATACAAACAGACAGAAGAGGAAAGAAAGAAACAACTAGAAAAAGTAAATATTGATAAGTTTTGCTGATCTTATGTCCAAACAAAAACCAAGCAAATGCCCAAAGACACTTAGCAAAGTCAACTGTTAATATGATGCTGGCAGAGCTCTCTACTTGCAGCCTTGCATCCTCAGTTCCTTCAGGAGACCTTTTACCCTTTTGTTTTCATACAGATGCTCCCTCCCTAGCCCTCAGCTCTGGAAATGATGACAGACTCATCCTGTAAGAAGTTGTCTGTCTGTCCTAGAGCCAGACTCAGAGAGACAACAGTTGATACTTAATTGTGAAAGAGCCCAAAACATTCCATTCTGCTTATTCACCTTTATAATAGCCAAGGACCTGATCTCTGACCTACTGCACTGGCATGTACATAGGAGCTTGTAGATGTTTGGGGAGGATTTTAAAACAAGTGTGTTTGGGTTTGCTATGTGCATGGCTGGATGTGAATGTGCACAGGCTTCTTTGTGTTTCAGTTACAAGGTACTCTTGCCATGTGTTGAAAAAATATTCCCCTTCCTCATGCTCAGCATGAGGGTGCCTCATATCACTTCAGGTCTGTTTTGTGGTGCATTAATATAGCTATGTTTTCCTCAGACCTCTTTCTGGTTTCCCTCTGTGCTGCTGACCTAATTTGAATGAGATATTGGATCTGACGGCTCCATAGTCCTCACTGAACACAGCACACACTGCCAGTATTTTGGCCTTTGAGAGAATTCCACTCCAGCCAGTTATTCCTCTGTGCTGGGTTTAGAAGACAAATGGTAACGTTGCTTGGAGCCCACACACTTCAGGGCAGCACCAGCAAAATAACAGTGCAGAGAAATATGAACTGTCACATCTTGGGGTGTCACTGACAAGGCTGTGGTTAGCTCTTGCTGGGGAGACATTTGTGTTCTGGGAAACTTGCACTTACCTGAGCTGACCTCACCTTAAATCCAGCACAGGCTTCATTTGTTCACTGTGAAATAACTCTCTACAGTGCTGCTCCTGCCTGGTAAACTGAACTGTCACCTGTGCTTAGTGTTTCTAAGTTATCTCCCAGGTTTAATGATTCATCTCTAGGTCTGAGCCATGTATGTATAGATTCAGCCTGGCCCACAGGAATGATGTGATTGGCACAACCACTTCAGAGTGTGTCCACACTTGTGTAGTGTCCCCATTTGTGTAGTGTCCAGCATCAGCACCAAACACCGACTGTTCCTCTGTTGCAGGTCCAACACATGTCTCACATGGCCCAAAGGAAACAGCTCTTGGAGACACTTTTTGAAAAGTGGGACAGCAGTGCATGTGGGTCTCTAGAACTGGAAGAGGTGATTGCTGTTCTGAGACCATTCAAGGGAATGGGAGAAGAGGCCTTGATGAAGGGTAAGGAAAAATCTCTGCTCTGTGCCACTTCATCTTCAGCCACTCAGTGACAGGGCTAATGAGGTTGTTGCAAGCACCAGTCATAAGCATACACAGTATGAGGTGTAAAATAGAAAGGAACAGTTACCCAGACCTATTTATGAATGCATTGCTCCATGCCCTCCTCCTGTGCAAGATTCCCAGGCAGAGGGGTAGCTCAATGTTTTAATGATACTCGGATGAGTTGAAAAATTATTTCAGCTGTAACATGCAATGTATACATGTGATATGGCAGTGAAAAAGCACACACAAAGCCTAAGGACATGTTTGCACTTATAGTCCAGTCCATCTGTGTTATCCAGCTATTTTTAATAGATACATTTTACTGTGCTTCCAGCAGGAATGTACCTCACAGGAGAGAACAGCTTTCCTTGTAGATCTCAAATAGCCTGTAGTTATCCACACTGTCACACAGCTCTCATGAATTACAGAGCAGCTTTGAGTATCACTTCACTGTTGGTTATTTTACTGCATAAACTTAGCAAATTTGGTCCATGATAAAAAAGACTTGGGTCCAGTGGAAGTGCTGCAGGTTCATCTGAGCCTGTCTGGCATCCTCATGCATATCAACATGTGGGCAAAAGGTGCTCTGAAACACTGTATTAACAATTAAGAACATGTCTGCATGTGTGTTTGGGTGGAAAGGACTGGTTTTTTTTTCATCTCTATGCTTGTCTTCATGCTGCTTGTTCTCCTGCAAATCACTTAAAATGGCTCACTTTGGCAACCATCAAAATCTCTTTATCCTTCAGCTCACTGGAGGCAGCTGGTGGGGTGGGGAGCACACCAGCATGTCACAGTTAATCATCTCCAGGCTGTCCACCCAGCAGAAACTGGCAGTTCACTGCTCTCTTATATTCAAAGCATGCCAGAACATACCATGGAAATATGGAAGGACACAGTCCCTTCCATGAAGGGCTCATAAACTAAAGGACAAAAAAATAGAAAGAGAGCATAGCAAAATCAATACCACCTAACAGCAACGTGAACTATTTCTAGCAGATTCAACCTAATCTCTCAAGGATATGGAACAGGCAGGTTTGGGGGAAAGGTTCACAGACATTGCACTTCTGGAGGGAAACACTGAGTAAAAAGTGAGTAGAATTATTTGATTGCCCTTGCAAGTGAAAAGTGTAAATTAGGTATAAAGGGGGAAATAATTCATTATGCTGTGACTCAGTAATGAAGGAAATGATCATACCACATTCAACTTTATGTGTATTTTTTTCTGCATCCCTTTCTTCAAAGTGAGGAGAAAATGGAGGTAAAAATCCAAACATTTTATATGATCAAAAAGTTCTCCATCCTAGTTCTGTCAGAAAATCAGAAATTAAATTAGAATACTGAATGTTCCTTAGATGATGGGTTTGCATAAGACAGCATTAAATATCATGGCCCCACCACAACTGGGGCCAAGTTAGTACTTGCTACTTCTTCAGCTAAAATCTGTGATAATGATGACAAAATGGTTTGGATTGGAAGGCACCTCTAAAGATCACCTAGTCCAATACCCTGCCATGACCAGGGACATCTTCGGGTCCAACAGGATTTGAAAACAGGATGCAGAAAAAAATGATGGAATCATCAATCACAGAGAAGCCGAGGAGGCTGGGCTCCCGGAGCCAGGCAGCGCCCGCACGTTCCTCAGGCTGTGCAAGAGCACCCCCGTGAGCCCAGAGCCGGGGCTGGGCAGAGCCTGCGCCGCGCCGGGACAGCTCTGACACACCGGCTGCGGAGCTCAGCAGAGAAACCAGGGCTGTGCGCGATTCTTTCTCATAGGAGGGAAGCAGAGGCATCTAGAGAAAAGGATGCGTCCAGTTTGGAGACTGGAGATTACCTGCCGGTGTGACCACTTTCATGTAGGAGATAGCTGAAAGAAATCTAGAAGGATGGGCTGGATGGACTCCACTCAAAGCCTGTTTAAGTCTTGATTTGTATTTTGCAAAACTGTTTAATAAACTGGATTTTCCCTGTCTTATTTTTCTATTTATTTTTTCTACTAGCAAAGGAACAGCTTTGCTCCCAATACCCTGAGCTCTGTAGAATGGAGAAGCTATCCCCAAAGGCATTCCAGACTTTCCTTGAATTAATTGCTTCCAAGTTCCCTGGCAATGAGGATGAAACTATTGATAACTTGATCAGATTCCTGACCACAAGTGTGGAACGAAGTGTGGAACAAAGTCACACCAAGAGCTTGCAAAGCTCAGCCAGGTGGAAATGGCTGCAGGATATCCAGCAAGCGGCTGAGAGGAGTGTAACAAGCATGGAACCAGTGTACAAAGCAATGATTAAGGCCCTGTCCCAGGTAGGCATCCTTGCTCTGCCAGTACTGAAAGAACCTCGTGGATAATTTTGTCTGTCTCTGGTCAGATCTGGAAATCCATAGCTGTAGTTTTAGACCTTCTGAAATTAAAACACCAGAAGTCAGTTTGGGACAAAGGTGGTTAATTTGTAGTGGAAATTGTTTCATTGTTAATTTACAGCTGCAACTTTAGCTGTTTTTCCTCACCATTAAAGCCCTTCTGAAAGCCAAACTTCTCTCTGTGTAGCTGAAGTGTTCTTGCAGTATTGTCTAGGTTTGTAAATGTGGCAATTCTGGCACTTGTTTGTTTTTTTCTTAAAGGAATCTCCTATTGGAGAAGAAATCCATAGGACTTTTTTTAAGGCACAGATTATAGTTAAGGATTATTTTTCTATTTACTTCTCCCCATTAGCAACAGAAAAAGGAAATCAGTTTCCCTTGCCAATCAAAATACTGAGTGTTTGTGCTTGTCACAGGGGGCACTGGGCAGACATGGCCACAGCAGAGACACCAGCCATGTCATGGGGTTGGTGACACACAAACTCAGTGACCCGGAGCAGCATCTCAGCAAAAATTAAACAAGTGCTAAGTCCATTAAATAAGTGCCAGTGGCTAATGTGCAGACTGTAATGAAGAACATTTGGTTGCTAGGACATGAAAGCCCATGGGAATCACGGGACAATCAGTGCATATATTGCCCTTTTGGAAGAGAACCAGCTCCCCGCAGAGCAGGGACAGATTCTCCTGCGCTATGTGGCCTGTACAGCAGACAATGCTCCCCATGTCCTCAACCAAGCACTGCACAGAGACATGAAAGGTGTCAGGTAAGAAAAGCTTAAAATACCTGTTCCTTTTCCTCTAAACTGTTTGGAATGTATGGGGCAGTGTTTGGGTCACACTGGAAACTGAGGTTGATGAAGTACTCCAGAGAGGAAATCTCCCAAGAGATGGTTGTGGAATGATCCAATATCCTATACATGTCCTTATACTCCTCATGGTCTGCTTAGAACTGTTCTGTTTGGGATTTCAGTCCTTTCCTTGGGGAGATTAGCTCACAGTCTAATAAATCTCATCCTTTAGCAAATGTCTGTGGCACTGGGCCTACATTTTCTTCTTTAAAAATTAATTCCCTTATGCCAGTTTATATCCGCAGGATATTTTTGAGAACAATGCCTTTCCTTCCCTACTGTTTATGCTATAAACAGGTTTCATGCTTCTTCACTTGTCATTTCCAAAAGCCAGACATATTTGTCTCTTTAAACATTGTTGTCTCTAGCCTATTAAATGTAACTGCTGCTTACTTCTCTATTCCTTTCCATTCCATTCATTAGTTGATGTTTTTAAAATGTCCTAAGGATGAAAAGTGTCTCTTTATTACCACTGCCTTTGGGATGCAAGAGGTAAATATGGTATTGCTGAGTGTGATCAGACCTTCCTTCTCTGATGCCAAAAACAGGGACAGATCAAAGCTGCAGTATTTATTGCATCAAAAAGGTTTTCTGCTCCTCTTGACAAACCTCATAAATTTATATTTCAGCTTTGCAGCCATTGACCAGGGAAAGCCAATCTATGTTCCAAGAGCTCAGCTCCATGGAAACGTTCACTTCTGGAACTCTGCCCGCCTTGTGGAGGAGAATACAGGTTCATTCCTGGTGCTGCCCCTGTATGATGCTCATTGGAGAGTTTTTGGCATTCTAGGACTTGACACTCTTCAGGACAAGGATGAGAAATCTATCTTCCAGATACATGAGATCACTTTCTATGAGGTGGGCACCATCAGAAAGCAGTTTGTTACTCCAACCTGCAAAAAACTTGTGAATTTTACATGTTCTGCATAAATGTAATATATACAACTAAAAAAATATCTGTGGGTCCCCTTCTGCAGTATATGGTGAAAGTGGTGTAAGGAGAGCACCTTATCAGTATCCTGCTGATTAGCATCTTATCTGAAATTTGTTATGAGGTATCACTTCATCAATAATTTATTTCATCTTTTCTTGACTAGGAGATTAATTTACCTTTTGAGTGAAGTCCAAAGATAGCAGCTTTTATTTCCTGAATCTCTCAATCTCATATTTGTGTTGGTTTCTGTAAAATGACATGAAACCTTAATTTTTACATGGTGGAATAATTATAAGTGACAGCCATCCAGATTTCTTTGGGGTGCTCTTTGGGATCAGCCTCACTGTGGATGCATCATCTGGGCAGCAGGGAGCGCAGCAAGCCAACCTTACCAGTCCATTTGGCTATTTCCACTAAAAGTCAGCTCTGTCTGCTTAAGGATTTGGCTGTGACTGGGAACTGAGTACTTCAGGGCATTATTTGATAAGGGACATTTCACAGTCACTTTTCCACTTTACAAATTCTGGTTAAAGCAATTCGTTACAACATGAACATTGCATCAGCTTTTTTCTCCAAAGTTTTGTGGAATTGTATGGCTCACTTGGAGGATTCTGCTTTCACAGGGAGTTTGCTATGCATTCAGCAAAGCCTACCACTACATCTGCATGCAGGAAAATGTCCTACAAGTGGTTGTCACGGCTCTGGACTGGTTGTATCCCAGGACACCCAGCATCCAAGCTATCACAACCTATCTGGTGGCACCTGGCAAAGACAAGGTACTGCAAAGAAAATGTCTGTAATCATCAGGGGCTGAAAGGCTGCTTTAGAGGCGTGGTGCCATTTCCAGCTGCCTGTGTTTTTCCAGTGGTTTTATCATTAAAGCTGAAGCCTGCACAAGATTCTTGTGCCAGCTCGTGCAACAAAAGGGCTACAAAGGTAGGGAGGGAAGATTGCCTCTGTAAAGGAGACCCCTCTTCATTCTTTTCATCCTCCCATGTAAAAGAATTCCAGAGCACTGCTAGTATAACCCTTTCTCCATATGAAAAGAGAATATTCTCCTACTTCAGTGTTCACTGCTGCATAGCAACCAATAGAGCAGAACCCCACACCCATCCATCCATCCATAGCTTCGCTGTCTGGGACTTCTACTAAGGGAAATGCTTCTCTTTGGAGATCCTCTGCATGTCAAAATAATGGTATTTTATATGGACAAGAGAATGTTCCAGCTAATGTATTAGCTCTTTGTTCTGAACTTGTGTCAGCAGCCAAGATGTAAATACAGCTCAGGAAGTGCCTGGTTCCCAATTAGCCAGCTTGTCAATGCAGCCCCACTTCGTGCAGGTCATATTCCTGTTGTTCAGCAGGCACTCAGGTCCTGGAAAGCTTGTCACCTCATGTACCAGTGAGTTAAGAAGACAAAAAGTATACGGAATATTTAGGACTGATCCCATGTCATCCCAGTCTGTACAACATCTGCTGCAGCCATAATTCAGCTGCTTCCTCTGATAAGCATGGTTTATGTTGGCAGTGTTCTGTTGTCATTCCAGGCTCAGTACTGTTCCCTTGTTAGCTGCCTGATAGCCAGGTCACTCACTCCCCTCTGTGCTTTTCATGTGTCAAGACACACTGACACAAACATGGCATGAGAAAGGACTGCAGAAGGATGGGAAAGAGAATGGAAACCTCTAGGTCTGTGGGTGTTCCTCAGTGTGGAGCCTGGAGCAGATTAAATAGTGTGGCTGAGGGAGGTCCGGGGCACATTCTTCATCCGTCTCTGGGAATAAAACTGAGAAGTGTTGGGAGATGTCTTTAAACAACCCCATTGCTCTTGAATGTACATGGGAGTTTCCTATAAGAAACCATTTCCTCTCTCTCCGAGCTTCAAAATATCTGTTCCTTCCTTGGATGCTGCTAAACCTTTCTTTTCTCTCTGGCAGGACTGTGCTCTGTGTAAGGTGATCACTACAGATAACACAGGACAAAAGGAAATCCACAGCCCTCCTGTTATTCTCCTCAGAGAGGAAAACCTCCTCAGGTATTCTCCAGCACCTGCAATGGGACTGGTTGCATCAGGCTGACCCACATTACACGAGGCACCTGGCAGTGCAGCCCTGAGAGTGTCTCAGCTTTTGCAGCTCTCTCACTATCAAGGCTTCTGGTGTCTATGCACATGGCACTGAACTGTGAAGGGTTAAGGAATATTTTCTTTTTGACTTTAGGCTGCAAAAACTTCTGACTTAATGCTTACCAGCTGAGCTGCCAAGGTTTGCAGGATTACAACCTACACTGAACCATTTTGCTCTTTAGAATAATCTGTATTTTTTCCTGGCCATACTAGTCCCATTTCCTTCAATTCTCTGTTTCCTTTCACTGCCAAGATCCTCACAGACTTGTCTTTTAAGAATATCATCCTTGTTGTGAAAGTTGCTTGAACAGCCATTTGCTGTTCCAGCAACTGGTTTTTACTTTTTATAAAACTGTCTAGAGCAAACGTCAATGCAGTTAGAAACAGCAAACTGCTTTTAAAGCCAGATTTGTTAAATTCTCATGATTTTAAGCAATCACCTTGGCTAAGGAATATTGTGTTCTCAATGCTATTTTTTCTTTTGTGTACATGCCTTGAATGATACTTAGAGCTGTGCAAATTTCAGTTCAAGGAAACAAACTATGATTTAGTAATGTAATACCTTTATTTTAACAACAAGATATGAATGGCATCTTAAATACTCTAAGTAAATCACCAAAACAAACCAGGATGGTAAACCCTAGCACATCTTATTTCAGAGATTACCTGTTCAAGTGCACAGAGAGTTCAGAGGTCACTCTCACTTCTGTCTATGGAGAATATCACATTGCAGTACCTCTCCATGACCTATCAAGACAAACTCTCGGCATATTTGATATCAGCATCGGACAGCAGAAGAAATTACCACTTGAGGAACAGAAAGACCTGCAGAAAATGCTAAAGATGGCTCAAGCTGCCTGCTCAGAGATCCTGCAGAGGTCTTTAGAGGAAACAGAACCAACACAAGTGCTGGGTATTGTGCATACAGTTGTGAGATAGCTTTTTGGAGTGAAATTAGGAATCCCAGTAAAATGATATTAAAAGTATCATTCCTACAAATATGAAAAGACAAATACAAATCCTTGGTATATATAAACTACTCTCAAGCAAGTCTGGCAGCTTAGCAGAGTAGAGTTAAACAGAATGGGCAGATTTTAACTCTGGCTCCCGGGGCACTTCATGCTGAAATCAAAGGTGTGAAGCAGACACCTTGTTGCCCTCAGGGACCTAGCACATAAACTGTCAGTCAGTAATGTAAGTCCTCGGTAGCAGATGTTTCTGAGCAGCTTCTTGAGAGGTTTGTTTTTGATTGCAGAGGCAGAACGTGTGGCAAATGTGAGGCACGCAGGGATTTTATTCCATCGGTTCATGCTGCAGGAGCTGCGTGAGTGTGTCCAGAAATTCAATGCTCAGAGCTTTGCTGGAATAAAGAGCTGTGCAGAACCCCCAGCTCTGGTACACGATGTAGTTAAGGCTGTGCTGCTGCTTTTGCATCCACACTGGAAGGACTCAGAGGAGATTGAGAGCTGGAGTCAGTGTAAACTGGTGAGAATTCAAATTGTTGAGAGTTTGTTTTCTATTCCTCCTCCTCCTAGAAGACACAGCGGAATTTGCCAAGGGGAAAATGACAGTGAAATAATTAATTACCTATAGATTTCCTATATGTTTCTCATCTGTCTTTCATTCTGAAAGCTTTTAACTAACACCCTAATCTTTTTGTACTCCCATTGCAGAAACTTAATGACAATTTGATTAAGGAGATTTATTGCTTTGATCCAACTGCTTCATCTGTGCAAGTTCAAGTAGAGCTGCTGCTGGACCTCATAACTGGTAAATATCATAAACTCATTGTGAGGTTACCAGACATGGTTCAACAATGAAACCATGCCAATGGCAACATTCACTTGACTGTTTTAAAGGGCTTTACTTCAGAAATTAATTTTGATTTCACAATAGATTAAACAACAGATAACAAGTCCTAAATATCTGCAATCTTTTCTGGTCAATAGAAATCAACCTGTTAAATTTAAACTCAAAATTAAGTGCCTTCAGAAAAGGAGAGCAGATCAGCTTTGAAACCTTTCAGAACAAGTGAACTCATTGTAAACCTCCTGAGAAGCATGAAGAATGATGGTTCTTTTGGCAAGTAAATCTGCTTCAGATCTCTGTGCCTTGCCCTAGAGACTGACCCACCTCCAAACAGGAAGACACAGTGTGAGCCCTCCTCTTCGTAAACACCATCTGCCAAGTGCTTAATGTACTCATGGGCCACAGACAGGAGCTGTTTGTCAGTCTGTCTTTCTCTCCTTTAATGAACATGAGCTTTTTTTTGGTGCCAGAGCAGTCAAGAGGCTGTTATTATTATTTGCAATATCTCTGCAAGAGAAATTACTTGTTCCTGTTGAGATCTTTCTCTTCATGATCTAAAAGCGGTCTGAGAGGCCTATTAAAAGCCAAATGTGGACAACAGTTATTACTTTAGCTGGGGGTATTTATCAACAATACCCTGCCTGCTGATAAAGAGTAAACACTTGAGGCAGTCATAGCTCCTTTTCATGTGTTCTTGTATATATTAAACTAATTCGCTGGAAAGAACAAAACAGGCCTAGATCATCCAGTTTTTGTACAGCTAGGAATGCTAATGGAATTAGATTCAAGAATGTAGCTTTGGAAAATGCAAGTGTTCTGGGAAAGGTTGGTTTCCTAGGATGGAACCTATTCTGTGAGAGCAGTGTCAGATCAGGGGTGTGAATGCAGGTATAACTCACGGTTATGGAAATTCTTTTAAAATGAATACCGCAATGTCCATATGTTCCATATATAAGTGCTGGTTTAGCATTAAAATATAGCAGAGCATTTTGTACAACAGGACACCCACCACAAAATAAGATAAATTATAGTGGAAAGTCAGCACTTGACAGGTCACTGTCACAATACAGCTGTGTGCTTTTCAAAGCATCACCATTCCTGGAATTACTGGATTCAGGGTAAACTCTGCTGAGGGGATGATCTTCTGTTCTTGTGGCAACACTGCTCATGGTTTTGACTTTCCCTGATGTATTTACAGCTTTTTTTTTTTTTTTTTTTTTTGTTCCAGATATCCCTCCAGCAGCAGTGTGGCAGGAGGACTCTGCTCCAGCTGAATACCTGTACCAGTGGCTTCGCACCTGCCTGGCGCTCGCAGAGATCACAAAGAGCCAACACACTGAAACAGAACATCCTTAGCCCCTTTTAGCATCCAGTTCTAGTGTGCCTCCAATTAAATCTCTTAATTTCTCATCTAACCCTTGTGATTCTGGTGTTCACATCTTTTATTAAATTAACTGTTGATGCTCTATTTTATGCATAGGCACTAGTATTTGTTGTTAAAATGGCTTAAATCTGTTAGGGATTATTGGTTAAGATGATAGGGAGTCTGTTAAGGATTATCAAGAAAAAGCAATAGAAACATTAAAGGGAAGAATTTTGTCAGTTTAAAGGTTTAATCAAAGTATTACATGTTCTTACTGATGGGAAAATGGGAGGCAGGGACATCTTTATGGCTCTCAAGTTACAGTGGTCATAAATCACACAGCATTAATTTTCAAGGTTCAGGCTCCTTAAAGGACCTTTTAGGAATAATTTTAAATAAAGGTTGTTAATCAGCATTTTGTAATGTTCTTCTGAACACATTGCAGAAAAGCCCAACACTATTAGTATAACACAAAAAGCTTTCTTATTGGGATAAAGCTTGAGATTACAGCAACTGCTCTGTTTGCAGTGAGATTTCATCTTTCCAATAGCATCCCTTTTGGCAGAATCACTTCTAAAATAACATTTTGGGAAATTAAACTCCTCTTTCAGTCTTTAGCGGGAAACAAGTGTCATAAATATCAATTATCACATAAGTGACAGGTCGGTGATGGCTGGGGGTAAACCACCGTGGCTCCTCAGCCCCGCAGCGGCGGCCCCGGGAGCGTCTCGGGGGCTTTTTCCCCTCAGAGCTTCTCCCTCCTCAAGAACCTTTCCCGTCACTGCCCTGAGGCGCCCTCGGCTCCCCCGCTGCTCCCCTCACGGAGCGCCCGCCATCGCCCTTCCCTCATCAGCACTTTCGCCCCTCGACAACGAGCTGTTAAAAAAATCCCCCGCCGCCTCCAGCCCCCTCCGCCCGCTCTCCGCTTCCCTCCTGGAGCGGAACCGCGGCTCGGTGCCTTGAGGGTCTCCGGGGCGGGCGGGGAAAGTGCGTGGGGAGGACTCGGCCGTGAGGAATCTGCGGCCGCGGAACGGCAGCGGCTGAGGGGGAGGCGGCCGGACAAGATGGCGGCGCTGGGCAAGCAGTGAGTGCCGGCAGGGCCGCGCCGGGCCGGGACAGCGGCCGGGGGGATTTGGGGCTGCGCTGAGGGCGGGGGCGAGCGCTACAAAACCGTTCCCCAGGGACTCGCTTGTCTGCGGTGCCCGCCGCTCGGCCTCGCTGCGTTGGCCTGACTTTAAAACTGTGTTTGTTAAAAACAAGCAGAACTCAAACAGCGGGCAGGCTCGTGAGGGTGCGGCGTTGTTGCCTGAGGGTATTTTTCACTCTTATGGAGGAGAATCTCCTCAGTGTTCCCTCACACTTCCCACCCTCGAGCAGCGGCCCCGGCAGCCGTGGCTCCTGCGCGGCCTCCGCGGCCGCGTCAGACGGAGCTGAGGGCGGGTTCGGGGCTCACGGAGGCGAACAGCGGCCACTGGGATGGTGGGGTACCCCCGGAATGGTGGGGTACCCCCGGAATGGTGGGGTATCCCCGGAATGATGCGGTACCCCCAGATTGGTGCGGCACTCCCAGAATAGTGCGGTACCCCCAGAACGGAGGGGTGTTCCCGTTCAGCCATTTGACTCAGTGACGGACTCGGGGGCAGGCAGGTGCGCAAGAAATCCCTGATTTAGAGGTTGCTCCGCACCAAAAGGAAGTGGGTTTAGCACGGAGATGGACTTTGTTTGTGTGTGGTTGATCAATCTGACATAATCGCAACATAATCTGACTGTCAATCTTGTCTTTTGCTGTTTGGTTACATTGCCAGCAAAACATGAAATTACAGCACTGCGAATGTAGCCATGGAATAGTACCTAGTGTAGACTAAGACTAAATCCCTTCAGATTAAACAGTAATTTCTTACTTCTCTGAGAGAGAAAAGAAAATTACTGGGAGAACTCTGGACAAGAGGGATTTATGTCCTAATTTAGGACAATCATTGCATCCAGAAACTTTGCATGGCAAACCACAGCAGTAGCTCTGGGAGGAGCTGGCAGGTGTGCTCTGCTGAAAAGGCTGCTCACATTTTGATACACTATGTTGATGCTGACCTTTTACTTCTCAAATGGTAAATGGCAGATTTTTGGTTTGAACTTGCTATGTTGTCAGTGATGCTAAGTTGTCGTTTTTTTCCTAGATATGGGCTTATTATGCCCAAAAAGTTGCCACAGAAAAATCTTGCTTCAAAGAAGCTCTCGGTGTTTGCAGATGAGTCAGATGAAGAGGTCAGTACAATAATTTTCTTCTGAAATTTGTCCTGTATTCTGCAGATTTATTTGTGTCCAACTCCCTTAATAGCTGCATCAGGAGATTTTGGCAGTGTCATTAGGATATGTGTCATCATTTTGGATTTGGGTGTGAAATGTGATCTGTATTTTCTTTAGTATGCATTATGTGGAAGTGTATTTTTTGTTACTTTCTGTCAACTCTTCCAGAAGTTCAGCACATGTGACAACCTGTTTGCCAGAATTAGCTATAGCTTATAAAGAGTTTTGTTGGCTATCACTGGTGAATACCTGCAAATAGAATGACCAGCAGTAATCAAGAGGTCTCCCTCAAATACTAACTTTAAAGTGTGGTAGTTATGTGTCTTTTATCCTTTAGCTCATTCCACCCACATTTGATGTAATTGATTTTATGATGTTCATACTGGGAACAAAAGTTGTACAACCCAAAAGTCCTAAAGCAAGAGAAGATGTATGATATTTAGTGAGAATGTTATTTTCTATAATGTTTTATTTTTAATTTCTTTTAAGGTATTATTAGGTTCAAAATACTCTCTGTGTCCCTGCCCCAGTAGAGGGCACTGTGTGCTGTGTAAATCCCACCTGGATGTGCTGCTGGAACTGAACCCTGTGTTACAAATATGTTCTTTCCTCCCTAGAGCTTCATTCCATGCTTGCTCTTTTGTGTGGTTGAGAAAAAAAATGCTAATAAAGCATCAAATAATTTTGGTCGGTTTCTCACCCACCAAAATATTTGCTTCTAAAATCTATTTTTATTTTAATGAACTAGCAGTTGTTAATTTCATGTCACAGAAAGCCTAAATTTAGCAATTCCCTGCCCCTGTGTACCTGATTCCATAACAAAATCTGGAATGTTGTTGTTGAAGGTGTCTGAGCTCCCACTTTACAGAGCTGAGAACCTTTTTTTGATGTCCACACAACCCTCAACATGAAACTGCCTCAGTGCAGCTTACAGGAAACAGGACAGGAATGTGTTTGAAATCCCATCTCTTTCCTCACTGTGATCCTCAGAGGTGCATCCCTCCACTGTGGCTGTAGAGAGAGGCTTTCCTTTAGATGCAGCTGCTGGGGGTGGTGATGGAGCACTTCCCCTGCTAGATGGGATTTGGTTCTTTCTCTGCATTAAGGAGCTGACTCCACATTTTCCAGATCCCAGGAATAAATCTCATTTAATCTGTTGTCATTAAATGTTATGTGGCAGGCCTTCCTGGGGGCTGTCTTGTATTTTTTCATTTCTTTATTTTCTCTTAATATCTAAACATTGGAAAAAAAAAAAGAAGAATGCTAGTAATTCTAGTGAAAATAATATATGGTGCTGTCTGCCAGCTTTTAGCTTAACAGCTCAAGTATCCTCCCTTTCAGAAAAGCTGACAGATTCACTGTCAGAGTCTGTTACAAAAGCTCTTAAAAGTTGTTGTGCTCATCACTATGGTACATACCAAGCAAAAAGTAATAATCTCATAGCTGACTTTATCAAAGAAGATTGTTTTTTTTTTAAAAATGAGAATTACTTTATTAGTTCAGTAATGATTTCAGAGCTTTTCAAGATAAGGAGCAGCATTTGGGAGGGGTTTCATTTCCTGTCTGCTACCATATCAGTCAGAACTACATCTCAAATGTCTGGAGATTATGTATTTTTAACTGAACTCTAATAAAGTTTGTGCTGGGAAATCTGCACACCTGACTTGTCTGTGATTATATATTAGATACCAAACTTTTGCTCCCTTTTTTTTTACATTACTATGCATTTTTCACTCAGATTTTGCCTCTACCCTTGCTGAAGAAATTTGGATTCTTTTTCCTTGTGGTTAAGTACGTTAATGGTCTTTGTGTTATTTCATAAGAAACAGAGCATCTGGGATGGAAATTTTTTGGAAATACAGTGTTGACTGGGAAAAGGTAGCTTCTCAGTCTGTGTGATGTTCATTGTTCCTTTTTACCTTTGGAGTTTAGTTAAAATTATCTCTGTGGTACAACAGATAAAATTTCTATTTTGTGATTGCCCCAGAATTACACAGTGTGTGTTCCTGTACTGTACCAGTCTTTCAAAACTGATTTGTTAATACAGGATGAAAAAATGACTGTACATAGACCTTAGTAGGTGCTAAATTTGGGAAGGAAATTGTGGAGCCAGTTGTGAACAGTTCTGTGAATTTGTCAGCTGGATTTGGTGGGGTTTTTAGTGGCCACCTAAAAGATAAATGGAGTGTTTAAGCAGGCAGAAGCTAAAAATAAGGAGAAAACTTCTAGTAGGTTCAGATTTTTGGTTTTGCTTATGGATCCATCCATTCTCTTTGCAACTTTTCAAAGGGAAAATTTGACTAAAAGGATTTGCTGAGTAATTGAGGCTGGTGCTGACCAGAGTTTATACAACAGTTTCCATGCAAATTAAGACCTGTTTAGAGTAAAAGAACTCTGAGAAAGGAGTTTTCTGAGAAGGAGGAAGTGGAAAAGAATAGCTCAGGATGATGTATGTAAAATCAAGAATAATTCAGAGAAGTAAGGTGATGTTGCCATTTCTCATAATATGAGCAGTAGGTTGTGTTATGGAATTACCAAGTAACTGGTTTAATCTAAACAAGAGGAAGTTGTGCAGTTAAGGTGTGGAACTCCTTGCTACAGGATACTGTGGCATTGCCAGAAATATAAATGGATTCAGAAATGGATTAATCAAATTAAGGGATGCACACAATGGTTCAGGTGCATCCTCCAGTTCAGGAAGTCCTTGATCTGGTTTCTGGAAACTAGGATGGAGTGCTGAGAAAAGCTGATTCTGTGTGCATGATGTGTTTTTCATGTTTATTCTCTTGATCTTCTGCTAGTAGCCATGACTCATATTGTGTGTCAGTTGAGAGAAACCTGTAGCCTGATGTGGTTTTTGGTTTTTAGCTCCATGAAGACTGGAGTCTCATGTGCAAGTTGTACTTGGATTGTCTAGTTCTCTGTGAGGGCAGGCCATAAGAATTCACTCCTAAATCCATGTACAGGAGGGTGTGAGTAGCTCATTTTAGAGTGAGGAGCTAAGAAATTGAGAGAACCATGAATAATGTTAGCAGATTGGGGTAATTAATTGGTTTTTCTTTTTTTCAAATAGTTTTTTCAGTTGTGTACAAGCTCTCTTCTATGGTCTGGTAGCGGTGGTAGACTGGAGAGCCTCATTTCTCAGAGTTCCTTGATTTGCATGGACTCTGTGTCCTTTCACAGGATAGGGTTAAAGCATTTTCTCCTTCCAGAAAATATTGAACTATAAGCTTTGTGCTTCAGAAGAATAGCTTGACTAGAGGGAGGGAAAAAGTATGAGACAGATTGCTGAGCTTATAGGGCTTTTAATAAATGGGCAGTTGATAAGTAAAACAATACAAAGGGACAGGAAGTTCTCATCTGTCAGAGCTCACAGCACAACAGGAAATTGTCCACCATAAACCTTTGGGGAAGGTGTTTGTTTTCTGTAAACTTGCTGCCAGTCTGGAGAAATGGCAGATGGACTTCTTTACCATCATATATCAAATAATGAAGATTATGTATTACTTTAGTGTTTACCTGATCTTTGTAGATCAGTGAATTTATTCCATGTAGGCAGACAAGGAAAACACTCTAAGCAGGGTTTCACATATTTTGATGGAGTAGAGCTTATACCATAACTGCAGAATCTGTTTTGTTTTTCACTGAGCCCTTGCTTTCTGGAGTAGTGCAGGGGAGATTGTTCACTGCTGAGGTACCTTTCTGTCAAACCAGTGTAAGTTTCCCACAGAGGAAACCTTCAGGATGACCCTCAGTGTGTCAAACAAACGCCCATCTTCTTTCCCGAGAACCAGGAGGAAATTGAGGTTTTCTGTGTAATGCTGATGTGTGTTCTATGCTAATTTAAAATGGTTGTTTATGGTTTATACTAACTCATTTGTAGCCTTTTCAAAAGAAGGTCTATGTCATAAAATTAACTAAAAGCCTATTTCTGAACATCAATTCTTCAGAATTTAAGAGTTCTTCAGTGATTAAAGCAGAGGTAAACATGAGATGAATGAAGCCAGGATTCTTGAAGGTTTTAAACTAAATCCACTAATCCACTATCTACTTCCCCCAGTCAAACAACTAACCAACCAACCAGCTCCAGAAATAAATGAGAGACTGTATCCAATTCTAGTCCAAATAAACAGCAAGCTGCAGCAGACTGGGTGTAGTCCCTGATTCCACAGTCAGCTCTGTGCATTGCTGATGTCTGCCAGGCTCAGCTTCCCAAAGCCTGAAGCTTGGCTTGCTTCCTTACCTGGTTGTACCTGGGTAATAAAAAGCAGCTGCTTTCTAGTGATGAGCACAGAATCAGTGCAGGGCTTTTCTTCCATAAAGTGCATATCACATCTTCCCTTTATTAACATTTAACATCTTGAAAGCAGAGATGGATTTAATCTAAATCTGTATTTAGCAATTATAGCACCAGAAAAAGTGGGAATATGTGATCTTTTGAGTTTCCCTTTTTTCCTTGTCTGTAAGTCCTTTTCTTTGAGTGAGCTAGGAAGGAATATTTTGAATGTTCTGTGTTTCAGGGTAGTATTGCTTATGAAAGTCATGTGTTTGTGAGAGATGATCAAAGGTCTAGAGTATCTAGAGGTCAGTGGGTTTTATTGTATGATACCATATGTACTCCTCCAAGTAATGAGTGTTACCTTAGCACCTTTTCTTGCTGAGCCTAGAATTACTTGGTACTCCTCTGAGATACTACCTTTCCAGCATTTCAAAAACAGTAAAAGCCACAGAGAAGTTTGCAAGTACATTTTTATTATTTATGTTTTCCATATCAATAAAAAAACACTTAGAGGTGATCACTGTCTGTACCTGTTCATTACTCCCATCCTGGGTGGGTGACAGAGGCCCCATAGATACCAAGTGTTCCTGTGGTCTTGTGAAAATGCCAGCTGGGTAAAGGGACAGAAATGGATGAGAATTTGTGATTTTAGTCTTTCCCAGTGCCAAGGAGGAGCTGGGTGCTCAGCACAGTGTCTGCTCACAGCACTGCCCACAGGCCAAGTCAAGCAGGCACCTCTGAGCAGGGAGGAGAGGGAGACAGAGTGCACAGAGTCACGTATAATGAAGCCCCATCCCTGTACAGCTTCCCTGTTCTGAAGTTAACCAGTGGGAAAAAAAAGATTTGCACTGTTTACAATCTGTCCTGTAGAAAATTGTGGAAAAGCACTTGGTGTTTCTCCTTGTTGACACATCTGTTAAGGTTTTAATAGGATAAGAAAGAGGGGTCACGGCGTGTTATTATTTTATTTTGAACATCAAATGAATTTAAAAGCCTTCATGTTCAGGGGATCTGTTTGAATTTAGATGGTGCTAATTCTGTTTGATTTTAGAGGATCTTAATTCCTGCTGCCAAGCTCCCTGCTACTTGGTTTTCATTTCTTAATTTTATTAGGAGCAAATTACAGAATCTCTTTGCCTTTTTTAAATGTGACACAGTGCATGCATTAGTCAAAGTTACGAAACTTGGGAAGCTGCCAAAATGCAAAAGGATTTTTCCTTCCTATTTCTGCTTTTTAAGATTAAGAGATATTTAATTACATAAACAAGGATACAAGTCCTGCTATTATAGTGGATCTGTTTAATAAACACTTTTATCTATTGGTTGAGAAAAGATAGATATGTAGTTTAGGTCAAAACTAATTAAAAGAAAAAAATAAATAAAATGCAAAGCTTTTTTGTAAAAGACAGTATGATTAGAAAACATTTTCATTATGGATCTGTTACATCTTAGGAAAGATTGCTATTTTCTAGCATGTTAATCTTGAGAAATTAAACAGTAACATTTGAAGTACATGCTGTTTAGCTGTGTTCTTATGTCTGAGCTGATGATGCAAATGAGACTTTAAATAAATACCAAATCCTTGCAGATTTTTGTATTTAACTATGAATACAGTTTTTCTTTTTTTGCATGATTGTCAGTATCTCTGCTTGTGACTGCTACATCTCTGGTGGACATGCAGGAAGAATTCAGTATATTCTGAATTGCAACTGTCTGTAATTGAACTATTATATAGTTGTTTGTTAGAATGGTAGAAAAAGAATATTTTCTGTGTTAATGAATTTAATTTTGTTTCTGCAATGTGTCCTTCCTACAGCCAACTATTGGGGAAAGTCTTCAAAGAGAAGCATTGAAAAAGCAAGCAATGAAACAGGTAATGGGTTATTTTTAATTTACTCTCAATGTTCTGATGGGTAATTTATACTATAGATCTGTTTAAATTGCAATATAGGAATCAAATATTTGAAAATAGTAAAGATTTCATTATTATTATTTCGATATCTTTTCTTCTCCTCCTCGCTGTTTTTGTTTTAGACAAAGCTGGAGATTCAGAAGGCTTTAGAAGAAGATGCTACAGTATATGAATATGACAGTATTTATGATGAAATGCAGCAGAAGAAGAAAGAAAGCAGTGCCAAGATGTTTGCTGGAAATGACGACAAAAAGGTCAATACCTGAGAATGTATCCTGTCTGTCCAACTCTGTCTGCTTGGAGCAACAGTGGCTGGTTAACTTGTAAACTTCAAAGCATTGCTGGATTATCCTTACAAGTGATACTTTCATTGTTACTTACTCTTGTTCATTTGAAGGCTCTTGCCAGGTTCTGGGGATAAAAGGAAACCTCCCGTGTCTTAAAAGAAGGGCAAGGCTGTTACAGTTAGGAAGATAGAGGGATGAAAAATAAAAAAAAACCAGTTCTTTTCATTTAGAGTAAAAATCCTTCTAGTCAAAGATGTGATGACTGTTTTGATTGAATACAGCAACCTCTCTTGGTGCTGGGAAGTGTGCTGTGTCAGGGTCTGAGAGGAATGGCAGTTTGTTTTGGATAGCTATCAGTCAGAGGGAGAACACATTAGAGTAGCTCCTGACAGTTTTCTTCCATTACCAACTTAATTCAACATCTCCATCAATCCCAATTTGTGTTTTCTCAGCCACCACGATTACCTCTCAGCATGGTAATTCTTTTCTCTTCTACCTCAGCCCAGATACATCCACAATATCCTCAAAGCAGCTGAGATTAGAAAGAAGGAGCAAGAAAGACGAATGGAAAGAAAAATTCAGAAAGAGCGTGAAATGGAAGGAGGAGAGTTTGCAGACAAAGAGGCATTTGTGACTTCAGCTTATAAGAAGAAACTGCAAGAAAGAGCTGAGGAGGAGGAAAGAGAAAGAAGAGAATCAGCTCTCGAGGGTGAGATTCATTGTAAAATAATTGTCCTGAAAAAGAAGTAGAGCCTTGTACATGATTTACAGCATATTCATCTGGTGATCTCTGTGTGAGGCTTGAGATAATTAAAATCATAGAGGGCCAGATTAGAAGATCCTGAATCAGATCAACCTTGGTTTATTACTTTCCTTTGCACATGTTACAGATGGAACAGAGGAAGCTCCTCTGATTGTGTGTCAGTACTATTTGGGTTGGTACTTTAATTTTTGAGGGAGGGTCAGTTGTTGAAGGAAGACTTGTAAGCCTGAGGTACAGTTATGTTTCCAGTCCCTACCTCAGACATTGTGGTCAGGATTAGGAGTAGATGTAAAGATGTGGAATTATTAGATAAACTGGGCTGGAGTGGACCTCTGGAAGTCACTTGTTCAGCAGCCTGCTCCAGGCATGGTCTGCTTTTGGGGCCAGATCAGGTTACTGTGAGCTTTTTCCACTTTGGATTTGAAAACCTCCAGGATGGAAATTGCAGTTGTGGTGGTGTGTACCAGTTGTGAGTTGTGTGTGATGTGTATTTGTGGCACAGTAAATCCAACCTCCCCATCTTTCTCCCAGCATACTTGGATGTGACCAAGCAGAGGGATCTCAGTGGATTCTACAGACATCTTTTAAACCAGCGTGTGGGGGAAGAAGAGATGCCTAAATGCAGCTTCCGTGAAGCCAGGTAGGATGTGATTCCAACAAGGTTTCAGGTATAAAAACCACCATCTGGCTGTGATTCCATACACACTGGAAGATAAGACAAAGAACACTAAAACAGTGGTAAGGTTAAACTGGTAATTTCATACAGCTGATTAACTGAATTATTTGGTAAATAACTAATGATCATCAGTGACACAGAAATGAAACAAGCAACACAGGGATGCTGTCTGAAAGGTACCAAGAGGACAGTTATGATTGTAATTCTGCTTGGTATTTTTCTAACTTACATTTTCTTTTTTTTACATAATATTTAGCAGTCTGTATTAAGCTACACATTTTGAATCATGAGAACAAGAAGTAAAATAGTGAGCATAGCAGTAAGTCATAGGAAATTAATATGCTATGAACTTCCTGCAAAGAATGTGAGTCTCTTCACTTTGTACTTACTCCACATTTAGTTGCATGAAAAACCAATTGTGGTAAAAGGAAATGAATCAAATATATAGGAAATCCAGTGGGAGTATTTTGAAATCCAAATATGTGAACATTCCAAAGCAAAGTTATGAGATGAGACTGAATTATTTAAGTGTTTAAAATGGTAACATTCTGCTCTGTGGATAAATGTGATAAAAGGAATGTTTCTTGTATGCAGCAATTGATCATTTGAAACAATTAACTAAGGTTAAACCTCATTTGATAGAGGTTTAAAGCGTGGATGTCACCAATTAAGTGTTTGCTATCACAAAGAACATGCAGCTTTCATCAAGAGATCTTCTAGATCTGAGATTGGATTGTTAGAAAGTAAATTCTTAGCCTAAGTAAAGAAAGTGATCACTGAATTTGCTCAGCTGCCTGAAGTAAGGGAATTCTCCATGAAGTCTTCAGGATGATGTGATTTTGTACTGTGTAGAGAGCATTTGAAATGATGGTTTTTTAATCTTGCAAATTAAGGAAATTTCCTTTAGTGGCACATAAAATTAATTCTGGGAAACAAATTTTCCTGTAAATGGTGTTCCCAGTAAGGCTTTCAAATAAACTCAGGTGTATATTTTAATTTTATTCTTTCTCATGGTGACACAGCAGGATACAGAGAGAAAACAGCTCAATTTTTAGATCTCAAAAGTGTCCCTAAAGTGATCCACCTTTGAGTTGGATTACTAAGTAAATTACCAAACTTTTCAGTGTAATTTTTAGTCATTGTTCATAAGCTGCCCATGCCTTCAAGCATTCAGCAGACATGGAATCTCATTGGTGATGTGCTGACTCATGAGATTGCCCCACAGGCTGTTCCTGGAGCTGTGTTGATTAAATGGAATGAATGAACGTGGATTTCCTCATCAGCCAGAAGAGAGTGACAAAGCATAACCCCCTCCATAGGTCAGCATTTTACATTTAAGAATATTTGAGCTGTTGAAAGTTACTCATTTCTGTCTAGTTACAAGTGAGATCTTCAGAAATACTGGATCAAAAAGACCATGTTCCTCTCTCTGTCAGCAAAACACACAACCTGCTTCTTCTCTGGATAATTATTTGATGTGAATACAGGACCAAACACATAGGAAAACCTGTAACTTGCCAGCAGGCTTACACAGGAACACAAATCAATGGTTTTCTGCCTTAGATGGAGGCTGCACATATTTTACCATAGTCACTCTTTTAGATAAATTCCTCAGCTCATGTTCACCAGATGTGGATACTTTGTGCTGGATTCCTGGAACCTGAGCCACAGACAGATTTGCTTTCTTAGACTTCTCAGCAGCATCTTTTGCCTAAGTCCTGACCAGAAGTCAGTTCATAGAAAAGTCCAAGATTTCAGGCTTTTTAATGTTGTTTTTCTTTTCTAATGTAAAAAATATAGGATAAAGGAAGAAAAACCTGACAGCCAGGATGAACCCAACGAAAGGAGCAAATGCCCATCAGAAGAACAAAGAGTGAAGCCCTCTAAGAAAGAAAATAATCCAGATGCTGATACTGACCTGGGAACTGATAGTAGTGATGATGACAAGAGACATAAGCATAGTAAAGTAAGTTTGAAAAAGAAGAAGAGAAGGGAGAACTCTGTGAGCAGTGAAGAGGAGGTTAAACATCATAAAAGCCAGAGACATTCCAGGTCACCAAGTTCATCCAGTGGGGAGGAAGAGCCACGCACCAAAGCCCAAACAAGTCATCAGAGGGGAGAGAGCAGGCCAGGCAGGAGGGGGAGTGATGAGCAGTACAGGGAAAAGGATTATGAGAGAAGTAGGGCCCATGAGAAGGATCGCCAGAGGGAAAGGGAAGAGCGACACAGGCACGGGGATCACTCTAGCAGAGATCACTACAGGAGGAGGGAAGATCATGATGATAAACAAAGGGGAAAGGAAAGAAAAGAGAGAGAAGGGCATAGCAGAGAATGGAAGAAGGCAAAGGAGAGAGAGGAGAAGGTCTCAGAGAAGGAACGAGACAAAGAAAGAACAAGAAATGATAAGGATAGATATAATGACAGAGAGAAGGAGAGAGGAGAGAAATACAGAGAAAGGGAGGATAATGCAAAGGAAAGGAAAGAGAAATATGGCAATGATGAAAAGAAATACAGAGAGAGGAGGGAAAGTACTCCTCCATCTTTAGAAAAGGATGGAGAGGCTGATCTGGGTAAAGAGAGAAAGGGAAAAGACAGATACGTGGATGAGAAGGGAAGCTCCAGCTCGGGAATGTCTGAGCAGAAACGTAAAGCTGGAGAGGAAGGGGAGAAAGAGGAGAAAGAACAAGCACAGAAAGCACCTGAGAGCCTGAACAAATTTGCCAAAAGGAGCAACGAGGAGACGGTGATGTCAGCACGGGACCGGTACCTGGCGCGGCAGATGGCGCGGGTCAGCAGCAAACCCTACATCGAGAAGGAGGAGGATTGATGGGCTGGGCTGGGCACAGACAGGGCTGCCAGCCAAGAGGAGAGCCCTCTGGGCTACAGGAGAGGTTATCCTACCTCTTCGTTCCTGGCTTTCCTTTGAGAAGTTGTGTGTCCCTTAAGAGAATAACTTTTGGGTCTCTTACACACACCCTTAGTCTGTGTGTGCACTTGAAGTGTTAAATGTGGCTGATTGTCCACCCTGCCCTTCAGTACCACGTCCTTGGTGCATGAAGATTTTGAACAGACCTGAGAGTGTTAAATAATATAAGGTGTGAATGCATCCCCTGCTCCTTTCAGCAGCCAAAGCAGTGAGCTCTGCTGAAACAAAGGTGTTCCCAGCCCTTAAGAGGACTCGTTGCCCACTACTGCTCTCAAAAATGGGAAGCAAACCTGTAAAAGTGGGTGAAAAAACAAGAAAAAGCAACCTGAATAATGATCTAGGAGGTTTCTGTATGTAGAGTGGGGTTTTGTAAGATATATGCATATTGAGATATGAATTTTGTATTATGTGTGGGTTTTAGTCTGGGGACCTGACGTACAGACACAGTTAATAAAGTGTAAGATACGTGTTGGATCAAATGCCTGGGTCTTTTTTAATGTGTAGGTTATTTTACTGCATCTTTTTTCACATAGAATAAGGTGATGAGTCTGATTTCATGTATTACAGTTGTATCTGCTTGTTAAGTGATGTTTTAGATTTGTCAGTCTTCTGTTCAAAGGTTCACACTCAAGGATAAAATCATCTTCCAACTAGGTAAGTAGGATGTCTGACAGTGGCCACAGCTTTTAGAATACATTTTCAACACTTTTAAAATTGTTTCTTTCACTTTGTTTGATGTAAGTATATAACTTCTATGCTAGAGTAAGGTGAACTTATATATATATATAAAAGGGTTTTGAGATTGGTGTTTCCCTAATTGTTCAGCAGACTGAGCAATGAGACAAAATGTGAGTAAAATTAAATGCAAATGCTGCCACTTTATAAAGGCTTGGAATGAGTTTTATGTGTCAGCTAATCAAGTAGTTAAGCACATACTCCAGTGTGGAGCAGTTTGGTTTTGCTGTTCTCTGTAAACAACTGTAATGAGCTTTGGTTCTTCTGTTGGAATGGAATGAAAGTGTTCAGCAGTGGGCCAGGGTTCAAACAATGAAGGAAATCCTCTGCTTTTTGTCAGAGGCCTTGTTGGCACTGTAAACTGGGCTAGATATTCTGCTGTTACTAGAATTGAGATTTTTATCTTTGCTCTTCCCAGAAGAGAGGCACAAGAGACATCTGCAGATGGTTTATGAATATTAAATTTATTACAGTAACAGTTTACAGTACAAGGCACATACTGATGACTTACAATCAGCTTGCAACACTTGTAACTAAACAGCTGCATAAATTAATACAGGTGCATCATGTACAAGTTGGAGGGAATGCTTAGTTCTGTACAGCTAAAACTCCAGTTTAATTCTGTTTAAAAGGCAAAGATGGTCCTAATTTACCAGTTTCATGACTTTCTTTTCACTGTTCAGAACAGAGGGTAGGATATACTCATGGTAGATGAGTGGAAGGTGAGCTGAAGAGAAGGATTTCTTTTTGCCTCAAAACACTTTGTAACTGCAGTGCAGCTCATTTGGTATCAATATAAGTAGTTTTTATACAAAACCAGTGTTGAAGGTATGGCTACTTGCTGAGCTACCTGATAAGTATTGGTTACTTTACATGTTTTCAGATGGATGTGTAAAAGGGAAAAAAAAGAATTGTATAAATAAATAAATTTCTCAATATTTCAACCACTCAGCTAAATAGAAATACTAAAAAATGAACTTACCATAATAAGATACTCAAACCAGTACACCATGTAACAAGAAAGTAATGAGGGCTAAACTGCTTTTCAAGTTCAGAATTTATAGAATGAAAACATGGATGTATTTTATCTTTGTGTTATTCAGGAAGAGAAAAGCTTTTTTAATCTACATTGCTTTTTGTATCTTCAAATATTTCTAAGAGTTTTCATCCTCTCTCAGTATCTCAGCATGAGATACATGAGCACATTGTTCTCATGTTTCAGCTGTTGCAGGCTTGTGTTACTATCAGGGCTTCCTGGCTGACTTAATTCACTAGAAAATGTGATATTTCTTGGGAAATCTCTCTGGGCATGGAGGTTAATCTGTGTGCCTGAAATTTAATATAATTTGTTCTGATGAGAATCAATCCTGCTGAACTCTACTCAGCTTCTTGCTAAGAAAAAAGATTCCTTTTATTCTTCAGCTTGAAAACCCAATGTAGTCCCATTAGAATGTGAGCTACTAAACCTTCAAAGTAGGTTTGGGTAGTTGTAAATGTACTTTTGTCAGCCAGCCAAAAGGATTGTTCTAAATGTACTTCTGCACTAGGAAAGAGGAGGAAAATCCCACAGGCTCCAGCAAATTTTAGGTGTGAAATTAACTGTAAAAAAAAAAACAGGAAGTGAAGCAGAGAAAGAGATCTTTAAGATTGCACTTTTTGGCATCAGAACTCAGAAAGATTCACTGTTGGTCTGTAGTTTCCATAGGTTTGCCAAGACAATGGTTGGTTATGGAAACAGTACAGTAAGTGCTGGCAACTTAAGTGCTTGTCATGATGAGTTTTTGTGGCTTGATTTGGTCTAAAGGAAAGTGAAGCCTCAAACATCACAAAAAATGTTTTTCTAATTTTTTTTTTTTTTTTTAATGCAAGAAACAGTAGAAATTATTACTACCTACAAACCAGAGGAAACAAGAGGGAGGCCAGTGCTACCAGCTGTGTGTGCAGAGCTGTTCTGCTCAGCATTTTTCCTCTCCCTCTGTCTACTTCACCACAAACCTAGGGACCTTCCTCGTTTATAAACCCCTGCGTTACTCGAGTACTGTATGGCTATCAGAAATATTTGTGCGTTTTCCCATGTAGTTGAAGCAAGTAGAGAACCTTAGAAGCGAATACGACATTGCCCGGTACGAACGATCACAGGGAGGGAGGAGACACAGGAGCACTGCCACACACTGGGGGTCTACAGCTAATCCTGCCTTGCCTTGCTGGTCCTGGAGGGGCTGCTGCAGGCACCTGGTGCCACTCCTGGAGCAGGGATGTTCCAGACTGAGTGCTCAGTTCTGCCTGCTTGCAGGTGCACAGCGGATGTTTGAATTGCTTGGATAAACGTGCTGGAGGCATCGCCTTTCCCAATGGTGCCGGTGGTGCAGCCTCTGTGGAAAACTCTGTTTGTTGTCTCAGCTGGAAAGGTGGTTCTTGGTGGGGACAGGGTGGGGAAAGTGACATTTTGTGCTCCTCTTCCCTCCCCCAGAGCCAGGTTAGCTTATACTGCGTTCATGCGGATGTCTCCAAAGGGAATTTCTGTAGCTGTTTCTGGAGTAATGCTTTTCAGAATACGCTGTTGCAAAGAAAATTGATTCATTTTAGAGGCAATACATAACATGTCAGCCATTTAGAAAGAGACTAATAATAAAGTATGACTTTGAGTTACACCTCTTGAGCTACTTAAGAGTGTTTCAGGCGTCTGTTAGCACTATGAAGATGGAAAGTGCTATAGAAGTACACAGCAGGATTTTTAAAATTATTTGTTATATAATTGGAATCAAAACTTAGTAGGTGTCTTATTAATGCTTTACGACTTTGCAGTTTGCAGTTTACTCAGATACTCTGAGCCAACTAAACATATTCTTTATGAACTGGTGTTTATTTGAACTTGGAAGAAATCTCAGTATTGTCATTATAGATTTATGACAGAGAAATCTTACTAAATGTGTGAGAGAAAAACAAGCTTTTCTTACAGATACACATCAGGAAACCAGCTTTTCACTGCCTCATTTGCTTGTCTGGGGGATTCTGAATGTCTGGGATGAATTTTAGGAACACTCTCCAGTTCATCAGAGCTTAAAAAACTACTTGATGAGAATTTGTCAGCAGCCTCAGTAAGAACTGGGGAGATTTTTGACAATTCAGGATCAGAACAGCCAGTCATGGATATTTTTAGGAATCACCATCTTGCTAACAGTCAAACAGAAGCAACAGAGCATCAGGGATACCTCCTTCAGTGTCCCTGGGGTGATGACCAAGCGATAGATCATGTAGATGGGAATGAAGATGATGGAGGAGGTTCCTATGCAGTAACCCACAACTGTGGTCCAGTAGGGATAATCATAATCAAAAAGCCTCAGCTCAGGAGGGCTGGACAGAAAGCTGCAAGTGACGAACTGAAAGAGAAAAAGGGGAAAGTGTGAATATGTGGATTTTGATGGTACACACTTTGGGAGACTCCATGCTCCAACACAGCACTGAAATAAATAGAAAATGAGTGGGGCTCAAGATTAAAAATATGTTGACACTGAAGAATTCCTAAATTACCTGAGTGTAGATTTAAAACATACCAACAACAAATCACAAAACAAAGACTGAAAGGACTTCTTCCAAAGATGTTCTCCACACTACACTGCTCTCTGTCAGAGGAGGAAAAGAAAAAAATACCAGCTCACTTACTGCTGTTGGGTCATTTTCCTGAGCATATCATTCATGACTGAAAAATTCTTTAGGAAACAACAATTTCTTCATATTGAATGTTACAGGAATAATATCTGGGACTGTCCTAGGAAGGATCTCTGATTGTTTTTTCCAGAGTAGCATCAGAAGCTCAGGATTTGCCAGCTAAACTTCCATGCAGAAATGATATCGTACATCCTGAGCTTTCCTTATTTTAGGTGAGTTTCCAGAGGTAATACAAATAGCTCTGCCTGGTAACCACATCCCCAGTGCTCTGTGCCTCTGTTTATTTCACTGCTTTAGGATTACAAAGAGGACAGAAGTAAAAAAATTACTGCAGTGTGATATTTTTATTTATAGACTTCTCTTTCTAGGGGTAATAAAATGAAAGTCTGTTAATTATGCCTTGATCATTACAAGTGTTTTGAATTCACTCTGTAGGTGTTAAATCTACATTCTGTGCTTCATAAAATCCATCTTGACCTGCTCTGCTCCCGCTAAGGCCAGTCAGAATAAAAAATAGCGTGAACTAATTTTGAATCAGGAAATGAACACTTTATGTTCAAATGTTATTAATAACACTGCCAAGTCAAACACTGGGACAATATTTCCAATTCTGAACTATAGATTTATAATGGTTGTAATTAACTGCTGTAGATTTTAAGTGGAATATTCTAAAGTTGTCTATCAGCAGTTGCTGAGACAGTGTATTTACTTATCTTGGTTTTCCACCTCTGGCAGTATGTTTCATCAGCTTTAATTGCTACATTTTGTTGAGGTAAACATAAGGCAAAAAACAAAGTAAATTTGTTTAGCAGAGGGCAGGGGGGAGTTATTCAGAACCCAGATTTATTCAGCTAATTCAACTACAAAAATCCTTAAAACTGTGATTTAGTAACGAGGCCTTGCATCATTGTATTGGGTTCTTCACTAATTGAGCCTTTTTGGTTTAACAAAAGTTGTTACTAAAGAACTTCACAAGAGAATTGTGGAGTTAGGCTTTTAGGACTCTAAGGAGCTGCATTGTCCAGTGGTGATTTTCTTGGTGCTGGAAAGAAAAAGCTCTAAAGAAAACTCACCAGAAGGAAGAGGGGACTAATTGCAACCCAGCAAACTCGCCAGTACCAGCCTGGGGCAGAGCCCAGCATTTCTTTCACATCGTTGCAAAACTGGGTGATGCCTGTGGAGACAAGTGGGATGAGAGGGATGACAGCAGAGCTAAGTTTTTCTTAAGCAGATACTCAACACTTTTTTATGCCCAGCAAGTAAGTTCAGAATCTATTCCAGAAGACCATTGTGTTCCTATAACTCTTAATTTTATTGAATCCTTAATTAGTCTTAGAGGTTTATTCCTCCTGTTACTTTTAGTTGCCTGTGTACTTCCATCAGAGAGCAATTAATACAAATTCTCACTGCTTTAGTTATCAGTGAGTTTGTAAAAAGCTTTTGTAAACTTTTTTCTGGATACATGGGTGATCTTGTCTGCAGAAACTGAGGCAGTGCTGAGCTGCAGGAGCTCAGGAGTTTGGGTCAGGGGTGTTTGGAGGTACCATAGAACCAGGACACAGCCACTGCCTCCAGGAACACGACAGTCAGCACAGCTGGACCTGTGGCATATTCTTCAAACAGCTTCACCACATATGCTCCTCCCTGGAAAAGAGATCCAAAAAAAAGAGATCAGTGTCCCCAGGACCCAGGGATGGCAATCCTTCCCTGCTGCTGTTGGCACTGCCTGTGCCTGGAGCAGAGCATTCACAGGTGGGAAATTCACCCAGTTCTGTCACTCTGTGGCTGTTTCTGCCAGGGAAGCCCTGGTGAGCTGCTCACTGTGGACACCCCTCACCTGGGGGCTGCCATGCAGAGAAGTTAAAATCTGCTGGCACTCCTGGCTGGATTTTAGTGAGAAAAGGGGATTTTACAGGATGGCTTTTTACATGCCCTCTGCTTTCTCCACCAGGGGTCATAGCTACTGAACAGCAAATAAATAAAGTGTTACTTTGCTTTCTTTCCATTTGGGATCTAAAACCATGAAGGAGGAGACCTCTTGCAGAAGAACTCAGCATCTTTTTACAACAAACACTCACATAAGAAGGAAGTTACACATAAATGAGCAAGTGGAGTGAAACATGACAGGAAAGCCAAGTATTTCTTTCTTTTTCCCTTGTGATCATTACACTCATCATTCAAAAATTGTTTGTTGTGAGAATGAAATCCACAAGGTCCACGGGAACTATTTGTTGTGACTAATGATGATTTATGCCTTGAAACAATAAGGAATATCCAGGAAATCCATTGCTAGATTATTTTTTTTTAATTCAAAATATATTTTACACATTGTCAAGATTATAATAACTATTCATGTTATTTTTAAACATGGTGCTTTTGGAAACAAGAAACAAACCACATAAAAAATGTGGCTGGTTGTCTGCTGACTGATGAGCAGCATCATTTATGATATGCAGCACATCATGAGTTGCAGTAGGATCACTTTGCAATATATTTCCTAGTGAAACACCGTTCACATTTATTCCAAATAATAGATTTCTAATGCATAAAGAAAACAGGCTGGAGGTTCAATCTGATTTCTTGAAACTCTTCAGAATGTTTCTACCCTCTCCAAGGTGTCATCGGCAGAAAACTGCCAGTGAGGGAAGCTGAGGGTGGGTGAAATACTCACAAATGTCAGGGTTGCCAGAGACCCCAAAAAGCAAACGATGGTCAGACCAAGGACAAACAATTCCCTGCGTTTGCCCCAGACGTGGGGGAATTCATCCAGGACTCCAGTAATCACTCCCTCTAGTCCTGCAAACTGTAAAGCATGGAAAAATCACTGGAAAATAGAGGGCAGTGTTACCTGCTTAAAAGTGAGTTTACAGCATTGAAACATTGGTGCTTTGTTCTGATGTAGAGTGGTGTGGGGTTTTTAGACAAGTCTCTCCTTCTAATTTGTCTTTAAACTCTTTAGGGTGGGGATTTAGTGTTTGTGTGGGAATGCACTGTCATCCAAAGGCAGTCCTGTGCTACAGGCACCAGGATGTGGAGAAATGAGAGGGGGTTCAGTAGGACCAAGACTGGAACCAGCTGAGCTCAGCCCTGCTGGAAGGAGCTGACTCTCCACCTGTAAAACCAGACTCACGTGACAATTTTTAGTGTATCTCCAGTTCCCACATTTTAAATTCAATTTGTGTGAAAAAAGTCCAGATTTTCATAATTGCTTTGTAAATTTGCAAGCAAGAAAGGAGCCTGGAAGGCTGCATTCAACCAGGAGTATATAAATCAAGTGCTTTGCTTGTATTTCAGGGTCTTATTAATTGTCAAAGCATGACAGTGACAAATCACTTGATTATATTTAAACAAAATTGGAGCAACAGTTGCTGTCTTACAGCAGGCACCTGGTGCTGCCAGCCCTGCTGCAAACCCCTCAGTGCCAGAGCAGTGTTTGTAATTCTGTTTCTGTGGTGCCTGAGGGGGTCAGGCTGTGCCCCAGGGGTCTCCCCTGCTCACTACTCACCGTGCTGTCCAAGCCCAGCGTCAGCAGCATCAGGAAGAAGATGATGGCAAAGAAGGTGGAAGCTGGCATGTTTGCAATGGCCTCTGCATAGGTGATGAAGAGCAGGCTGGGTCCTGGAGCAGAGAGTTGGGATCACTGTTAGCCAGTGCTGTGCATGGTGTATCCCAGGGGAAAACTTCTCCCCATGGGCTGATTTGCCATGTGCAGTTACCACCACATCTGTGAAACTGCAATCTGGCTTTTACATGTGGTATTTATGGGCTATTTTTTAGCTGTGCTGTATAACAGTGCCCAATAAAATCAGCATCCTGAATAATACACTAAAAATTCCTTATCATTTGGGCTGCTCTCCATCTAGAAGTACTTATACAAATATAATCTATCTTAGAAGCAGTTTGAGATGTGCATGAAACATTAACCTACCAGTGTCTTTGGCAACCTCTGACACATCTTCATTCCTCATCTCAGCCATGTATCCCAGCACGGTGAAGATGACAAAGCCAGACACAAAACTGGTCAGGCAGTTCACGGTGCTGGTGACCAGAGCATCTCTGCAACAGAAAACCTAGCTCTCATCAGGGAATCTGCACCTGCTAGGAAGGGTTTACAACCTCTTGGTCTATAATCTAGACAGACCCCTAGAAAAACTAGGGGAATACAAGGTAAAAACAAACAGCAACTTTGAAAGAAAGAGGAAAAGAACCCAACAACCCATGACTACTTTTTGTTCTCAAATCCATACAGATGCTGTAAATCAGCCTGCTACTGGGTTAAATGCTGACTCTATCCTGATGTTTTAAAAGAATAGGAATTACCACGTTAATATTAAAGAATTAAGAATTTATTTTAGAAGTTAGGAATAAGTTTTTTTTTCAGGTAACAAGGAAAAACCATAAATTGCCTTTCTGCTCAAGACTATGAACTTATTTCCTAACTGATAACTGAGATTAAATAACTACAATGTGATAGTTTAGCAGGGGTTTAGTCCATTTTGTTGTGGCAGCTTTCTACATTTTAGACTCTTGCAGTAATTAGTAAAAATTATTTTAAGGTAGGCAACAGAGGAGAAATGCTTTAGATTGCTCTGTTACACTTACTTCTGATTTCTATATACACAGCTCTGACAATTAAGTGCCTTTAAGCAACACTTTTCATAAGTACCCACAATTATATTTTTAAATTTGATTTTACTTATAGAATAAGGTAGAACTCACTGGTAGCAGTTGTTGTGGAATTTGTTGTAGCTGGCATAAGCCAACAGGACCCCAAAACCTGGTCCCAGGGAGAAAAAAATCTGAGCTGCTGCATCCACCCAAACCTGAAAAATATTGGAGGCCAAAAAAAAACATGACATGAATCAGATTGAATGAGTTTGGCATATTCAGAATATCACTTAGATCTACAAAAGGGTGTTTCACTGGTCTGCCCATGTCCTAGTCCTGGTCCAACACACTGTTAAGAGAGATGTTGAAATACAAATGTTTTTTGTGGAACTGTTGTGGCTGTTGCTCTCCTGACAGCATCTTAGATTAATTCAGTGAATTGCCTGTAATCAATTTAACACAAGTTTTGCAGTGAATAGAGAACTTTCTACCCATGATTTGGAACTCTTCCAAATCTTCCTCCAAACTCTGCGTGCTGTGGAGCAGTCCTGTGTTTGGCAATGTGTCCTCCAGGCTGTGTAGACTTTTCTTAGATTTATGGAAATCCATTTGGCTGTGTGGATGCAGTTCAGGTTCTTGGGGCTCAGTTCAGCTTTGTTGTAGCTGTGACAGATGCAAGTGTGATGATCTTGTTATGAAAAGCGTGTTACACTTGAAAAGTGGCCACAGCCCTAATGAGTAATGTTCTAAAGTACAGTATCAGCTCTCTTTCTGAAGGTGAAAGTCCTCATTTATTTATTCTCTTTTGATTGAACATGGAGTTCATTACAGCTCATTTCTAATATTCTCTCCCATCGTGTGAGGCCATCCTGTATCACCCAGACAGAGCTCTGTCATCACCCAGCACACAGATTGCAATCTGCTGTCCTCACTCCAGATACATCCAATACAATATCAATGCCCTTTATTGCTTTTTCAGAAGATGTGGTTCCTTATTGGAGATGCTGCTTTATCAGAGACTGGTGTCTTTTCATTTCCTCTTCATTCAAAACTCTCCATATCAGCTGGGCAGCAGCAGACTTGCAAACATTGGAATTTTTTAATCTTTGTGTTTGTAGTATTTATTGCTTTGGGGTTTTTTCCATCACCCTCCTCACCAGACACTTTCACAGGCAGTGGAGTGAGCACAGCCTTGAGCCTGATGGATTGCTTGTCATCCACAGAGTTCAAGGCTGGATCAGATACTGGAGGGCCTGAGCTTTGTTGGTTAGCTCAGTTTGTCCTCATTCCTACTTTCCTTTCAAATTTTGTTGGTGTATGCAGGCCTGACTGATTTATTCCTCCTCCACAGGCACTTACATGAGTTACTGGGTCAGGGTTTAGTTGGTGTCCGTGGGCTCACCTGCCAAAACTTGTTACAGAATGGAGATGGAAGTTTCTGCTCTGGTAACCTGCATTATTTAAATAGGGGCAGCTGTGCACACTGTAGGGCTGTGCTCATCCCTTTAAGCCAAAAAACTGCAGCTCCACCACTTGTTAGAGTTTAATAAATTCAGTTTGCTCGGTGTGACTCTCACAGGGGAGGAGCACTCACATGTCAGTGTCAGCCTGGTCACCATTTTCCTAGTGAAAAAGTGTTTAGTCACTTGTTTTCTTCTAATCACATCACTCATTCTGTTCAACCACTGTATGGAAGCTCTGCCTTTAGTTCAAGCTAAATTGAGGGTGGACTCTAATCTTTAAAATTCTCAATAATTATGGAAAGAGCATGGGCTCAGACTTTTAAGTCCATGCTGAGACATCTTTTCAGTCATGCTGTATGTATCTGTGGTGATACATGCACAGATAGGCTGAAAGCAAATCTCTACCCTTTTATAAAGTTTTTTACCTCAGTGGCCAGGAGTTTCTGCCAGTCAGGTTTCAAGTAGTAGAGGACACCTCTCCAAGCCCCAGGCAAAGTTGCACCTCTCACGAGCAGGATGAAGAGGATGATGTAAGGGAACGTGGCAGTCACCCAAACCACCTGTGAGGGAACATGGGGAGGGCATTTGCCACGGGTAGAAAGTTAACAGGGGTAATAAGAAATAGTTAATCATATTATATCTGTTAGCATTTACAGCATCTTCACATGAGCCTCTCTGCAGGTCTGTAAACAGGCAGTTTGCACATCTGTCCCCTTTCCCTGGCAGGGTTGTTCCTGCCCAGACAACAGTGGTGTCACTTATTTTTGTTCTTTATTGCTTGGATAAGAGTAGCAGCCACTGTACAGCAAGTGCTCCCCAAATACATCAGCCCATAATCCCTGCCATGAAAACAACCTGAGCTGATCCCCTGACTGTTAATTGGCACTGCCAAGTTGATGTGTCTTGCTTTTGCATTCACCTTGCCAGATGTTTTGACCCCTTTCCAGATGCTGAAGTACACAATGGTGAAGATTAACAACAAGCAGAGGGTCAGCTGCCAGCTGATGCCCCCCAGGTCATCCAGCCCATTGGACCTGTGCACCTGCAGGACCTGGCGGCTGCAAGAGGAAAGAAAAACACAGCAGAGATGCTTTTTTAAACAAATACATTAAATGGGCAATTAACAGAACCATACTGTGCTCTGAGCATTACAAGCAATCTTGAGACCTCGATAAGCAGCCTTCAAAGTCATGGCATTTTGGATTCATTTTATTCTAATTAAAAGTTTTATTAATGATACAGCAGTGATGATAAGTGACAGCAGACATCGACTGGGAAGTTCCTATAACACAGAGCACCCCCTATGCACCCTAAGCTTACACCCCCCTACAAGAATCCAGTGATTTGAAGAGGGTCTCATCAACAATCAGCCCTGCTGCCCTCTGAGGAAAATCCTGCTGGTGTTCCAGCAGTCTGGCTGCCAACACCATCCTCACTTACATGCACTTACGTATAAAATTCTTCTGCAGGAGAGATGGAGTGTGGGGACCAGCTGACATTGTCCTTGCTGAAGTAGTTGGTGCAGTTTGCTGTGTTCCAGGGGTTTGTGCAGCTGGTCCAGGGCAGCTCCGCCGTGAAGGAGGAGATGAGGTAGTAAAAAGCCCAAGCCATGATGGTGTTGTAGTAGGAGGCTACGTAAAGATCTATGATACAGATGGCAAAGCCAATTCCTGGAGAGGCAGGAAATAATTGCATTCTGTCAGTGTAAGTTTTAGGCAAAAAAAAAGGGAAAAAGAATTGGTCATCACATCAGTTAGTAACTGTTTATGGCAGCTCTGCAGGAGGAACACACATCCTCCCAAGTATTTACAGCACTGGCATTTCTTGTGACTTCAGAAATACTCTGATTCCAACAAAGCACCCTTAATCAAGGCAGAACATGCTTATAAAGAGATATTTTCTATGTGTTCCTAATTTTCTGCAATTTAGAAATAGGCATCTTGTAGTCTCAGTAAATAAAAAGTCAAGATCCGAGCTACAGCAATGGGAACAAAAGTAAATGAGGAAATAGAACAGTTCCTTTTATTCTTTATCATTTTAGGCTTGTTCAGCCTCTATCTAATCAATTTGAGTTGCATACTATACATTTATACAAGAGTACACACACATGTGCAGGTGTACCTGCAGTTTTAGGAAAGCTTTCTTTGTGAAGCCAAAATCTTGTGTAGAACAAATCTTACTTGGCTTTATGAGATTTTCTTCCCCCCTCCCCTCCCGAAATACCATTTTCATTGGAACATTTTCCAGTTATTCAGAAAGTTCAATTTCCCTTTGTTACCTTTGAATATAGGACATATTTTTCTCCAAATGGAAATACAGCCATTCCTGTGGTACTGCCCTAGTGCTAATTCCATGTAGAAGAGAGGAATCCCTCCAAAGAGGGCCATGATTGTGTAAGGAATGAGGAATGCTCCTGCAAGAGAGAAAGCAGATGATTGTAACTCTTCACAGACTTCTCTTCCAACAGTACCAGCACTCCATAAACAGGAGTTCCTTTTATCCCACAGGGAAAATGCATGTCTCATCCCTAGCCAACACACCACTGAATTACTGTGGGATTTCTCATAAGAGTAAGCACTCAGCAGTGTGAACAAAAAGCAGTACTCAGGCCAAATTTCTGACATTTCTGCAACACAGGATTCACCAAGACTCCACTGACTCTCACACCTGTGAGATGGGCTACAGATAAAATTATTAATTTCTCCAATCAAATGCCTTTGTTACATCAGAGAGACAAAAGTCTGTTCTAAGATCTCCTTGGTTAGATTTTAGATTTATATTTTGTTTTTAATGTTGATGAGTCAAAGACCCAGCCTTCCTCATGAGTTGGTTTAGACATGTTGATTTATCAGATTTTAAAATGCTCCTTAGGAAAGGGATTGAGGTGTTGGAATGTGGGTCTGCACCCACCTGGTTCTCAGCTTCTGGTTGTGCTGTGCTAAACAGCTTTTCTGTCATTATCCTGTCCCAATATTTAGGTTTTTCAGTGAATAATTTCTCCTTGGTCATTGGTTATACATGATATTTTTAAAGCCACTAAATCATCCATTTATAAACCAAGAAATTGAGCATTAAGGAACAATGAACAGGAGTGAGCACTGACCTCCTCCATTCTGATAGCAGATATAAGGAAATCTCCACACGTTTCCCAGATCCACTGCATATCCAATGACAGAGAGGAGAAAGTCAATTTTTTTACTCCAGGTCTCCCTGTCCTCCAGCTCCATCAGCTGCTGCTGAGCTTCAGCCCCACAGGTGGTGGATGTGGTGGTGGTGGTGGTGGTGGCTGCTGGGGCTGTGCCCTGGGCATCCTCCACCTCTCCATTGCAAGGAGCTGAGCTCTGAACCCCTGAATAACCATTTGAGATCTGAGCTGCCTCCCCTTTATCCCCCTGGCTTGGGTGCACTCTGTTGCCATCCTCCACCAGCCTTAGGGCAGATTTAGGGTTTCTGACCAGAAGTCCATTCTCTTTACAGTCTTCTCCTTTGCTGCAGCCTGAGACATCTTTCTTGGAAGTCAGGGGCTCTGTCTCATTGCTTGTGGCCTTTTTTTCCATTTTTTCTGAGATTTGTTCTGGTCACTCGCAGGCAGGCAGCACCACAGAGTCCCTTTGGGGTTTGTCTTCCCACACCTTTGTTCCCAGCACTTTTAGAATTCCTCTTCCATACTTAAATCCATCAGACTGAAGGCACAAGCACCATCTAAAAAATGAAAAAGAGTTGAAAATCCATTACAAGCTTTACTGGTGCTGGTCATTTTCAAGTTACAGCCAGCAGATTCCATGATTAAAATTTAGAGGCAATTAACCATCACAGCATGCAGTGAGAATCATGGAGCAGATAATCTGGGATTTTGTCCAGAAAAAGGCAGGAAGAAATGATCTTCTCTCACAGCAGAACCTGGTGTACCTGGATCACACCCTCTCAGGAGGATCTGCTGGACTTTGTGCATTGCTGGACACCTCACACCCAGTCACAGTCCTGCTGTCTTCTGGTCTCACCTTCTCCTCTCAGCACTGCTGGGCTCCCAGTTTGCAAACTGAGGGCAGAGTTTAGCTTTTATTTTCATAAAGTTCATCCTGCAACTCATCCACTCATCTTGTGGCAATTTCCAGATTCACCCAGTATAAAGGGAAAAGAATTCATTAAGCAAATATGGGATAACTATAGATATAAAAATTACATTTCATGACCACCTTTGTTCAGAAATCCCACAGTGTCTGCTCTGTTTAGCAGCAGACGTAAGAGGCTTAAATGTAACTTTAGAAAAAGTATTTAAATCTCAATGGTTTTGCATCAACTAACTTCTGAGGCTCAGTCAACACTAATAACAAAAAGAAGAGGTCATAAACTTCAACTTGATTTTTCTAATTAAGGACTAACATGTGAGTCTAAAGGACAAAACTTCTCCCTGTTTTTATCTGACTCCCTGGGCAAATAAAAGCATCTCTCATTCTGTTTGGCTCTGCTGATGCTGTGGTTCCAGCCCTGGGAAGGGTGGTGGGCACTCCTCCCCTGCTCCTACCCACTGCCAGCAAAAAAAAAAACAAAAAAAACCCCAAAAAACAGGCACTGGGAGGATCCCTGGCTTCTCTGCCCTCCTCATGTGTGCTAAAAACAGAATCCAAGAGAAATAAACCATCCTGAAATGAAGTATAGCACAATTAACTTCTGCAGAACAAAGATAACAGAGAAGGAGTTGTGATTCTGAGAGCAGGTCATGTTTTGTTTTCTGCTGATTTGTTCAGGTAATATAAACACCCAGCTGCCTTTACCCAACAAAACTTTGGAACAGGAGCTGATCCTGTGCTGTAAATTCCCCAGGGCAGTAACCCTGCTTTATTGCTAGCAAAGAGTCACACAATCTACACCGTGCCAAGATTAAATTATTACAATTACATGTAATTTCTCCTTTTCAAAACATTTTGTCATGGTAGTAATTGTCATTGTCACATCCTAGCAGAAAAAATAAGCATTTTCACTTTTAACTGCAGGGAAAACTAAAGCAGAGAAGGGATATGATTTGCTTATTTCTGGAACTTGCTGATTATCACAGCTATTAAAATTCAAGTTTTTCCCAGCTTTCCACCTTTTGCAAAGACAATTGGTTAAATCTTTTCTCTAAACATTTCTCAGTGCAAGCAAAAAGAGAAGGAAAGTTATTGAGCTGCAGAGCAAACAAGAGGATTGTTCTGAGATAAAAGTCACTTGCTTATAACTTTCAGCAATCTTTAGCTCTCCAGGCTTACATTCTATCTCTATCCAAATAATTTCTTTCTTGTGGTACAAGCAGTGCATCATTAATGTGAATTCTTACAAGAGCAAGTGCTTCACTGCCGTTAATTAATCATCCACAAAGACTGAAACATCTTCAGAGTTCCAGAGAAAAACACCAGGGCAAAGCACAGGAGGATTTCCTTTACCTGCAGGACTATAAAACCTGAATGCCTTTGGAGTCCAAAACCTTCCAGAAGTCCCAAAGGAGGTTATGGAGATGGAAACAGCCACATGGGAATCCAAGGGATTCCAAGCCAATCCTCCCCTTGTATAGGGCATGGTGAATACCAGGTGGGAATATGGAAAAGTAACCTGAGCCCTTCTGGACTTTACACCTGTCACCCATAAATGAGAACACAGTAAAGGATGTTGATTTAACTGCATTATCTCATGGGACTGATTTTTCCATATCTGAGGCTTAAACTCTCACTGTGTTTGTAAAACACTTTATTTCTGCACATTTTCCAGTGCTTTCTTTACTGAGGGGAGGTCAAAGAGTGAATTATTCATTTCTAAGATCTGTGACAACCAGAATCATTGTGCATCCAGAACCTAAACTCTTTCTCCTGTTCTTCTGCACACCACAGGAAAAAAAAAATCACATTATTTGAAATACTTTGGTGAAATTTTCAGTAGTTTGAGCCTCAAATATGCAGAGTTACATGGGAATTTTCAGGGGCTTCAGCTGAAATCTGAACTATGTCTTTCTGAACAAGAGTTACAGCTCATCAGCTGTCCTGGGAAATCTCTGGAGTGATGAAGTCCACGGCTGCACAGTGGAGTTCACAGGGACATAGTTGGCACATGCAAACAAAATGGTTTCAGATTATTTCATTACACTGTAAAAAAATGTGGGAGAATGTACATTTTTCTTTGCTTTGCTACAAATTAAGAAAAAAAAAATACTTGAAGGCATTGTGAGCACTACAATGAGTGCAAAGAGCTGCAGAGAAAACTCTTGGGGTTGGGAAATGTGCTCGGACACCAGGGAAGACATCCAGGGAAAAATGACCCCAATAGTGAAGGATTTTGCCCACCTCAGCCTCCACTTCTTCTCTGCACCTAATTCAGGTGCTTGAATGATGACAGCAGTGATCTCAGCAGTAAGTTTAAGCTGTTTTCAATCCGAGCTGTCACAAAGGTTGCTGTTACGTAACTGCGCCTTGGCTCCTTATCTCCCCTAATTAGCTGCAGGAGAAAAGGGGAGATAAAAAAGGGAAGAAGACAGAGCTCTGTGCTTTCGTTTCCTTTTGATCTGTGTTTGGCAGACGTGACTTTGCTCCTCTGGGAGGCCCCGTGCCCTGAGCTGGGGTTGTTCTGCAGGGCAGCTCCATCCAGGAGCACGGGGAAGGTGCCAGCCCTGGGAATGTCACCCTCCCTGGGCAAATGGTGACTGAAGAGGGGTGACCCTGAAGTCCTCCACAGCTCTTCCAGCTTTGTTGGTAACATTTGGATGGATAATTGAAATTGGTGGCTGCAGCCACCAACGCAATTCACATCAAGCCAAACATTAATTAAATCATATTTACTTATCTCCCACACGGAGTTGAACTTGAACCAACAGTGCAGATGTAAAATCCCTGCGTACTCCTTGATGCACAAATCCGGCTCTTTCTCTGTACCAGAGCAATCCTCGAGGAGCATCCCTGGCCTGGAGCCCGGTTCCTCCTGCTCAAGCCATCGCTTGATGCTCCATCGAGCATCTCCCGTTTATTTCGGGAGGCTCGCAGTGACCTCTCCTGGCAGTGCGGGAATCCCTCGCCTTCCACAGAGTAAATAACTCTTTCCAGCACAGCAGCGGGGTTTTCCTGCTCTCAGTTCAAGGAGGAGTTGGCCTTTAATGTGTTTGGGAGAGCAAAGCAGTGGGGATGAGGTGCAGCAAGGAGCAGATGGAGCAAGGGAGTCAAATCTGGAGTCACCGGGAGGCTGCTGGGTTTGGGGTGGGGCTGCAGCGCCTTCCCCACTGAACTCTCCCATTTCAACTCTCACAGTCGCAAAATTTGTAAGTTTGTGTAAACATCACACAAAAGATGTTCTCGTTTCATATGCGCTAATTCTGTGGAAATGGGGAAGCAGCACTGCAGGAAAACTCGGGTCCCACCTTCCTCCCACTGCTCCTCCACCCTCCTGCCTCCATCCCTTCCCATGCAGGCACTGGCAGGGAAATAAAGCACTTCGAGACTCAGGAAGGAGAGTCAGCCCAGGGTGTTGGCAAACAGAATCAAACACTGGGATGATTCCTGTTAACTTGACCTAAATCTCCCATTTATCACAAAGAATTTGAGGTGGGTTAAGTTACAGCTGCCTGACTCACACGACACCTTGCAGCTCACCCAGGCAGTTGTGCGTAAGTGGAAAGAGTCCAAGGACATTACTTTTATCTCAGATATCAAGCAAGAAGTTTGTATGACAAGATAGGAATCACTCACCCCAGGCAGGAGAGGCTGTGCTGTTTGCCTGGACCTGTTCTCACCTCTGAGCCACAAATCAGCCAGAGAAGTTTCCTGATTTTTCTCTGAGTTTGCACAGACCAGGAGCAACCCTTAAATGGAATTATCATGGAATAGATGTCCCCAGATAGTGAGGACTTGTTAAAAAACAAAAATTTCAGCCAATTAAATTACATTGCTCTCAATTATGATGAATTTTACCTGCTGTGTGTCATATACAAGTCATATTAGGTTCATAATGCTAAAAAGGATTAGTGCCTTTCATTGTTGAAGGTGTTCACTTTTACTGATTTCTTTAAAAAATGAGGACCCAGAATGTCCTTTCCTGTTAGCTCATTAGCAAGTGTGACAGTTTGCATTTCAGATTTCAAAGCCTGGTAATCAGAAATACACAGAATTAGGGTATTAGGTGTAAAGGAGATCTAAGCTGATGTCTAGACCATCCCTCCACAACAGAAAATTGATTTACTCAGGGACTTTTTTTAGAAATTCTTTTGCATTTGAAGAGAATCAAAACTGGATTTTGATAAAGAGTGATCAAAACTGAAATCAATGGTCAGTTGAATTGTACCAGATTTTATCCCAGTGCCAGTGATTTTAAGTGTTACAAAAGTTGGGTACTTTGGCACTGCACTGTGACCTGGGAGTATTTTAAGAGGAAACTTTGAGCATGCAGGTGACAAAATGGACCCTTTCTATGGATATTTACAGGGCTCCAAGGGCTCCCTCACGTTCCTACTAAAGCAGAGTGAACTCAGCAAGTCCTGCTGTGAGACAATGGGAGAGTCAAGAGCTGCTTCCCAAAGCGTGGCACAAGGAGAGGTTAACTCCTGTATTCCCAGATAAGGCTGGACATGCCTCTGAAAGCAGCAGCTGGGGAAGTATAAACCTGCACTGGGAGCTTCATGTCACAATCTTGTCCGTGTCTCAGTCTGAAATTAAAAAGTCATCAGCAGAGAGACTTTTACCTTTAAAATCTGTTGAGAAGGCAGGCACTGTACTGTAGTGGAATGCTGCCAAACTGTGTCAGTCATTTAAAGCACAGGGAGGAGGGGAAATGCATTTTTTTGGCTGGAGAGTGTCTGTGTGTAGTGCAAGGAAACAGATAAGCTTGGAGGGGATGATATTGCTTTTGTATTCTTCCTCCAATTATTTATATACTCTTGAAGGAAGGGTATAAGACAGAAAACATCACTTAATATATGGTAACAGATGATGTTTCTCTGAAGGGGATTTGGTAATGGCTATCTCCAAATTACAGCCCTGAATTAGGGCTCCTAGTTCTACTCAAGTTCTTTATGAAACATTTATCCCACAGGCAAGAGTTCCTTGTGTTCTATCAGTTCTATAAAATACAGAGCTGCAAACATACAGGTTGTGAAAAAGAGTTCAAGCATGAGATCAAAACACAGAATTAATATTTCTTTAGGCTGTTACTAATGAAAACGCAGCAATTTATATTTCCATGGAGGAAAGCAGGAAAGAACTGCACATTTCCACGTGTGGGAATAATTTTGGCTTCTTATTAAATTCTAGTTTTGGGGCAGTTTTTCTTAATTTAACCATCTGAAATTCATCACACCCTGTCCCATTAGAAAATGGTCACAATAGTCATTTGTTATATGAGAAGTTTGCAAAGTATTCTCTGAGAAAATTATGGTTAAATCTCCAGAAGATGCAGCCCAAGTGTTTGGTAAATGTCTGACAACCCACATTAAAAAATGCTACAACATTTTCAAGACTCCAGATCCATTAAATGCCTGATCCCTTTTCCCCCAGGCTTTCTTAACATATCAAAACATGTTTTCCTTGTCTATTTATATATTCAGTTGCATTGCATTCCTTAATTAAACTCCATATTTCTTAGCAAACTAACCCAGCAAGCCAGTTGGTTTCAAAAAACATGATTGACTATAAATATATAGGACATGCTCTTCAGATTTATTACTTGCAATAAATCTGTCCCATTGAGTTCAATAACTTACTGTGCTGGAACCATTTACTTTTTAAAATACAACTTAATATGGTTAAAAAAGCTCACTTCACTCTTTCAAAACAAATAGCTTAAATAGCCTATTTTTTCTTCTTTTTCCTTTAGATTCTTATGCTTTCCTTCATTTTTCCTTATAGTTTTATGCTCTTTTGTAAGCTTTAAATAACTTTACTTCTGTAATGCAGTTATGTGGACTGCCAAAACTCTTAGGTTTAGATTGTCAGAACATGTTCTGCTACAGGCATTTCACTCCAGACATTCATAACTGCTGGACAAGTGCCTGAACTTGACAGAGCAGAGCATGGAACAGCAGAAAATAAATAAAAGGCACTACAAGTTTTAAAAACGCAAGGAAAACTAGAACAAAAATCAATGGATCATTTTTTTGCCCCCAAAGCTTTGTTAGATGGACAACATTTGAGAAATTGTCAAAGACTAAAGCTGCTTTAAAAACAAACAAAACCTAGAGTGCAGATTTCAGCCTGCCATTCCTATTTCAGATTTTATAACCGAAGTGGAGAGAAGGCAACGAGGAGGGAAAGTTAATGAAACTCCAGCAGAGCTGCAGGGGGGCAGCTCTGAGGAGCAGCTGCCTCTGCGTCTGTCTGAATTTCATAAAAGTGCTTCAGGCATCGCTGTGTAAAGACAAAATCGGAAAGTACCTGTGTGTGGGGTCGGTCCGCAGCGCTGCCCTCGCAGAGGTCCCAGCCCGAGTCCCCTTCAGCCACATTTACCTCAGCCTGTGGGCAGCTCAGCATCCTTTTTGTACACCAGTCCCCCTCACATGGTCTGATTTCCAGATAATCTGCTGCCAAAGAGCTCTTTAAGAATTTTTGCGTCACTTTAGCCAAATAAACTTTATGTTTCACCAGGGCTGCAGCTCAGTTTTCCTCCTAGAGGTGGGTGGCTACATTTGCCTGCTCTGATCTGCTGGGGCGAGCAGGGTCCAATGAAGGCAGAGGCAGAAGGAAGGAGAGCTTTCCTGGGAAGGGACTTTGCTGGATGTTGTTATAAATATAAATAACAGGATAGTGATCAGGATGGACACAACAAAGTTTTGAGGGAGTCAGTGAATTGCAGATTTATAAGTGGGTCTGTAGATTACAGGATAGGAAGGACTAGAATATTATCACAATGAAAAAGAATAATTTATTTACAATAATGCTGAATACTTGCATTATTTTAATAAAGAAATTTGGTTTAGTTTTGTTTTAAAGTGTGAAGCACAAGTTCTTTACAAGCATTTTGCTGTCTCAATAAGCTCAACAAGTAATTTCCTTTCTTCCTACCACTACTCCAAATACCTCATTCCACTTCTAACACATTTTTTTTTCTCCAGTGTTTTTCATCCAGGATTTCTTCATTCCTGCACTTCATGACTTGTTTATAAAGAGTCATAAATCACAGGTCAATGCCATAGTTTAGGTGGTAGATTTAAGAAAAAAAAAAGGTGGAAAAGCAGAACAGGGGCAAGTAAGAGTAGCTGATTGTTGGAGCAGCAGCAGCTTTGCTGTAAGCAGTTGCCAATTTTCAGAGAATTCTTCCAAACAATTGGAAAGAAAATAAACTGGAAACTGAAGAGCTGTAGTTTGCACTTTCCTCTGCTGTCCCTGGTCCCTGCAGAGCAGCAGGGCGAGGCACCTGCACCATCTCAAGGAGAGCTCAGGCATTGCAGTCACACATGAGAGACACGAGTTCAAATCAGTTTTGCTTCCCATTAACTCCCCTGGACACTGGTGTTAAGGATGTTTCATCAAATTCAGCTTTTTTTCCTTCACTTGCTTTGGAAATTCATTGATCTTTTAGTGCAAATAGCAATACCCACCTCCTGTCTGCTGGGCTGGATTTCCCTCCTGTGTCCTGCTTTCCAAAATAATCAGGATTGGATGTGCTCACCTCCACTTGGCTGCAGAAAGGAAAATCCCCCCAGTTCGTGTCCTTGCCTGAGATATTCCTGCACAATCTTCCCTCTGTTCTGTTCCATTGCAGGTTTGCAAGGACAGATCCTGCCATGCCTCACTCACCAAACCCCCTGGAGGTCACAGCACAGGGTTTAATTGCAGATATCCAGCTGTGGATGTTTGTGCTCTGGAGAGCAGCATTTTTCCTTTCCTGGGAGGATGGATGGCACAAGGAATCTACACCTTCCCTTTCACAGATTTCCAGCTCAACACTTCTGGGAGACTGGAAGGGGTTTTCCAAACTCACTTTTTCTATGCTCTTACAAAAAATAAATTCTCTTTACTGAGAGCACCTCTTTCCAAAATTATATCTTGGGGTTTGAAAAATTTTAGAGGGATCTTGACCTTTGTCTGAGGTTTTTCTCCATTTCAGTCTCTGCTTAGAGTGGGTTTTTATGCCCAGGCCTTTTTATTCAGGTGTTTTTTCATTAATGTCTTCTGCAGCAGTTGTTGGGTTTTGGTTTTGTTGTGTTGGGTTTTTTTTTTTTTTTTTCATTTCTTGCCAAACAGTCTGGAGCCTTTGGGACATAATAGAAATAACAGAGTGGAGATTTCAGGCAAAACTCCTTGACCTTATAACACCTTATTTGTCTCATAAGTGAAAAACTTTCAGGGCCTGTACTGAGCCAGTTCCTGAATCTTATGAAATCTGGGCATTGGTGGGTGAAACTCTGATGATTTAGGGAAAGTATGAATAAAAGAGAAAGAAAATGGACTTTACACAAGACACACAGATAAAGCAGCTGCAGATTCCAGCACAAGGATGGGAATTATCACTCAAATGACCTCATAAAAGTAGAACCAACTGTACTGTGAGATCAGTAATGGCTCTGCAAGTGTCTCTGATTCACTGCCAATAAAAGGATTGGAACAATTTTCCAAATAACACAAACCAAACAAATCCTGCAATATTTGTTTGTTCTCATCTTTCCTTAGTTAGCAATCAGACTACATTTAGAAGCTATTACCATTGGCTTTGGGATAAAAGAAATTCTGATTGCCCTTCCCTGCAATTTTCCACACTGTGCTGGGATGCACATCTGGAGTTGGATGAGTTTTGGAGAGGTTTTGTTATTTCCACTACAACTGTTTTAAGAGCACATTCCAATGGGGAAATCTGATTCCTAGAAGCCACAAGCCACAACTACACAAAACCCCTCCTCAGTTCCTTCATTAGAAATTGTTCTTATTTTCTGCCACTTGATTAAATCTGAGAGTTGACTTCATAACATTATTGGTCAGTATTTGCTGCCTGTCAGAGGAAAGATCTTTGAATTCTCACATGAAAACTGCATGGTTTTGTTGATAAACTGGAAAAGGAAACTATTAGGTCAGCTGGTTCCTCAGCAATCTAAAGGTAAGGCTTTGCAAATGATATACATACACTAAGTGAGAAATTAGCATTGAAATACAGTGGGCACAAAGCATCTTTTTAGCAGCTGTATGTTAATTTTTTCATAGTCTGGATATACAGTTCATAGAGCTTTCTTTGCTGAGCAACAACACAGCAGTAAGCCAGGCTTATTCCCACATTGTTTCCATTCCATCCCTTGGAAGGTTTAATGTTTTATCATCTTTGGACCATTTCCTGTGAACTGACAGGGGTTAAGTGGCTGATTCCTCCAGCACACACTCTGGAGAAGTGCTGGAACAATTCATTGGGAGCAATCCCTGGCTGTGAACTCTCTCCTACACACCTGGGAAGCGACTGAGGCTCTCCCTGGATCCAGCTGTGCCTTGTGCTGTGCAGGACCCTGAGAACTTCCTCAGGCTCAGGAGGGAGCTCAAGGCAGCTCCATCATCACTCAGCTGTCTCCAGCCTTACCTGAGCACTGCTGATCTCATCAGTGAGCTTTCCCTCAGGACACAAGGGGAATAATTTCATCCACAGATTTTACCCACATTTCAAACTACAGGTCAAAAACAACCCCAAGTTACCCTTGTTTATGGATAACAAGAGCTGCAGGTACCAATCCTTGATTCCATGGCTGTTCTCCCACAGGCAGAGAAACATCCTTGACTTGGTGGCACCAGCACAAACCTCAGAGCACTTTGTCCAACTGCCCCAGAGGAAAAAATCACAGCTCTCACCTTGGCATCTGCATTCCCAATTCCACCTTGGAAAGAACTTACTTTATGCCTGCAATTTTATAAAAGTGTTGCTGCCAGATTGGCTTCATTCCCCATAATGTGTTTCAGCCATGTGGATTTTCTGTGCTTAGTGAAGGAAAGGGAAAAAAAATCCACAATACTATTGTATAAAGTGTACAGGGAAATATCTGGGCAAAAACTGGGGAGATAAGCACAGGCTGGACAATACTTTAAAATACTGAAACCAACAAAAACTGGCTTGGAATCAGTTTTGACTTTATCAAGCTCAATCCTCATCAGTGCTACCACCAGCAACAAAAATGTCAGTTAAACTCTAGAGAAAAAGTTAATTCTCCTTGGTTGATATCATACTCATAGATAGCACAGAGGAAACAGAAGAACTGGTGTTAAAAGTTATAAGTAGAAAGATCTTGAAGGACTAAACTTACTGACCTTTTGGAAGAGGAAAAAGCCCCCAAAACAACACATGCATTAGTCATAACGAAAATATTGTGCATAGCACAGCTTTCCAAGAGATCTGGCTCCGTGTCAGAGCCACCAGGGAGCCCAAGAACTCTTTGCTTGCCTTCACTCAAGTGACAGCACAAAGTGGAGACTGTGCAGGAGACCCCAAAAGGGTCCCTGGAGGATCATCTGTTCCATCCCCCTGCCCAAAGGAGGATCAGCTCCACCAGTGCCATTTCTGTACCCATTTCTGTTAAAGGTCTGTGATGGAGGCACCACACCCTCATTGCAGCTCACCAACATTTTCCCATTCCATCAGCTTTATGCACCTCTTTATAAAAAGAAACCAGAACAGTCCCAGTCACTTTAGAAAGTGTTTATTCAAAAGCTTCATAGCACCATCTTGTTTTTTAAAACAACCAAATAAAATGCAGCAATTAAAACGTTGGTTTTTCTGTTGAGCATGACACTAACTCCACCTGTGAACATATTGATGGTTGTTCTTGCTAAAATAACTGAAAAATAGCGCTCCTGTGCACACAGACATAGCACTGCCCTTGGGGGGTTATCCAGTCCCAGCTCAACAATGGAAGAATAAAACCAAGTGGAACTGGATACCTCAAGGAAACCGTTCTCCTTCCCCAGTTCTGCTGGAAAATTTTCTAAAGGTCATTTTTAGCAGTTTCAATTCATATGTCCTCTCCAAAACTTTAGCAAAACTAAAAGTGTAAATATATAAAATATTTTGGGGGAGTTCTTTTACAGGACAAGTCAAACCATAATTGGTTAATTATCTCAATATGTTTGCTCTAGCAATCACCTAACTATTAATTCTAAAGGGCCTTTAATGCCCATTTTTTCTAGGGAAAACATTGGTCAAGATAATTTTACTACATTACTACGCTGATTCACATTAAAAGTTGAAGGTAAAATCAAACTGCCATTGACAGCACTTATCTGCTTTCATTGTGAGTTTTGTTTTCCTTTTCCCTTTGGAGTTTTGGAGCAGCCTGTCTGAGAGCTGGGATCAGTGAAGCGCTATTTCCCAAGGATCCTTAACTTACATTTCAGGAATAGGGACCGAGGCTCGGTCTCGTTATCGTTTGGCTATGGCTTCCGACCACTGGAATTCTCTATTGCAGCTACTTCTGATGGCCATGAGGAAGCAAATGCTCCGTGCTTCACTTGGCCAAAGCCCCCATGGGGTCCCAGGCTGGCAGAACAATGGGCTCCTGCTGCATCACGGCCAGGATCTCCTCGGGCACGTGCTTCTTGTCCACCACCACCTCGTACACGTACTCGGAGAACCAGTCATCGGTCATGATCAGGTAACCTGGGGGGAAAACAGCATCACAGCACAGAGCCACTGCAGGAGAGCAGCCACAGGCAAGCCTCGCCTATGAATGATGCATTAAACATGGCCTGGTCACACTGGTTATCTCTCCAAACACACCAAAAATATCTGCAGGAAGTTCATGTACAGGATGGACTTTGTGTGCACCAAAAGGTCAGGCAAGAAGCCCACCAGGAAAAACAACAGCCAGAATATCTACAATTTATGTCTGCTCTGTTAAAGTGAGCATTGAGAACACTCAAGGGAATTACCAATGCTTTAAGGCAGAATGTAAAATTATCTAAATCTATTTGAGGCTTTAGAATTTTTCAGGTGAATATCAACTTGTTCTAAGAAAACTTTCTTGGTTTAGTTTTTGCAATAAGAGGCAGCCACTGCTTTCCTCATTAAATCACACTTAGGCTGAAGCAAATCCTAATTGTCTCCCTTAACATTAAAATGAAAGTGAACACCCTTTGAACTGGGAGTGAGGGAATTCACTTTAGAGGTTTTAGCAGAGAGCTACCACTGGAAAGAAGCTATTCCAGGTGAACTGGGAGTAAGAGTGGCTGTGAGAAAGGAAGCATTTAGGAGACAGATGAAAAGGCTTTATGTAATAAAGTTCCTCGTGTCCTTATATTGTATCATCACGCAATCAAATGAAACAAGAAAATGTCCAAAGAATATGGACAATAAATGCATCTATCTCCACCATCTTGTTTCTAAAGCAAGAAATCAGATAATCCCATAAATTAAAACCCCTATCAACTGTAACCCAAGCTAGAAGCCATTTTGGAAACACTGCCAAAGGGAGCTGCCTTGATTATCCTCTCTTCAGGATATGAGTTCTTGGGACACACAAAAACCTCTCACTCCCAAGAGCCAACAAGTAATTGCACCCTGAGAGGATTAATGAACTCTGCCTCTGACATCCTGTCCCTCGGAGCCGATTGGGATCGCGGTGTCTGAGCAGGGAGGAAGTGCCAAGCACGACTCCAGAACATGCAAATAACTCAACTTTGGGGAGGCCTGGGCAGTGCAGACCCCCACACATATCCTACAGACACCTGGGAAGCCCCCCAAAGTCCCCAAAGAGCCTTGGAGAAGCCACATGGAGCTTGTGCTGTAACCCCTGCCCGGGGAGAGCAAACCAGCAGTGCCTCTGTCACAGGGCACTTTTGGGATGAGATGCACAGACAGGCACTGGGGGTTAAATCCTACAGTTAAATCCCTGAAATGCCTTCCTGCAGGACAGCAACAGCCAGCACAAAACATGAAAAGCCCAAAGGGAGCCGACTTCTAGCTGGAGATGCATCCTAGAAAAGCTCCTTTCATGCCAAAAAAAGCAGATGGACCCCTTTCCTCAGTGTGATTTAGTATTCCCCTCTTCCTTGCTTTTAAAAAGAGATATCCTATGGGATAAGCTGGGTTCAAAGTTAGATAATGTCCTGTGTGTCTCCAGAACAAAAGACTAAGAATAATTAAACTTGCCTGTGTGGCTGGAAAAGAGCCAATAAAACAAAGTAAATATTTGATTGGGAAGTGACTTTTTTGCCTCAGAAAACAAGCAATGTTTGTCAGCAGCTGTGTTCATTCCTTTAGGAAAAACACACATGGTCCCAGAAACACTTATACAACAGATATACATGTAATTCCTTAATATTTAGGGGAGGCAAAGCTGGGCTGGCTCACAGGGGTTCCCTTTCTCCAGGGCAAGCACTACCAAAAGATTTCAGTTCTGCCCACTCTGAACTGTGAACATATAACTGACTCCATCCCATAATTCCCAAACCAGGAGTCCCAATCTCTCCAGTCTTGCACCATTCCACTCAGGGTAAACAAATGGCACCTGGCACCCTGGACTGTACTTGGAAAAACAGGGAACCCCACATGAAAGAGAGACTGCTCTTTCCTCACAAAAAACTCATTTTTGCTGATTGTTTAATGGCTCAAGTCCAGTCCCTGCTGTTCTATTGCACACTGGACCCTTGATCACCCTGTCCAAGAAATCCTGGGAGTTGGGGCTTACTCTTATCCCCCACACCCAGCTGGGATGTGCCAAGTTTTGCATCATTCTTGGCTGACTCTTCACTCATGTGGACTCTGGTTTCTTGTGTTGGACTTACCCAAGCACAGCTTCCCAATTCCTTAACAAGGCAGATAAGATAAAAATCTTAACTCTTATCACAGAGAGATACAGACTCAGTGGCACTGCAAGACAGCTCACACAAACTGAGTCCTCACCCTCCTACACAGCTACTACAGGACATTGGAGAGTGGAAAATGAGGGCAGGAAGGAGAAACCCCATCAAGTTGAGTCACAGTCCCTGAAGGGATTTAAATAATGTGTAGATGTGACATTGGTGACATGGCTCAGTGGGGATTTGGCAGTGCTGGGTGAACAGTTGGATTTCCTTTGGACCTTAAAAGGGGTTTTCCAACCAAAATGATGCTGTGACTCTCAGTTACCTCTCCCAGGGTTTGGGAAGGAGCCCTGCAGGATGTGCCCAATTGCCTTTTGCTCCAGAGCAGTTCATTTTGGTCATACCCAAGAAAATCATTCAGGGATTCAACTCCCCAAAATAGAGTCAAACTTCCTATTTCTGATGGGATTTTCTGTCAAGGCATTTTTCCAGGCAACTCCCTGAGCAAAACAGAGCACAGTCAGGGAGCAAGACTTTCCAGAGCCCATGGTGTCCCCTGGTAAAAAGCAGATAAAGGACAGTGACTCACCCTGCAAAGTCCACACAGATGCCATGGGGACAAAATAGGGCAGGGTTTATTCAAGTCACTCTGGGCTTCTATTTTATTTCAAAGGAACAACCAGCTCCTCTGACACAGCTCCTGAACTCATTCTTGAGAGGTGAGTGTGGATTTGGGTGCCACAGCTCAATCTCAGCACAGCAGGCACCACTTGCAGCAGTGTCAGGGTTCAGCTGCTGCCCTGTGCCATTGATGGTATCCCAGCATTGATTTGGCTCCTTTACTTAATCCAACATTCCAAAGAACATTTCGCTACTGCCATACTGTCAACAGTTTCATTGTCTTGTCAAGTCTGAAGATGCTTTTTTAATACTTTGCTGTGAATGGATGCAGTTAACTCAGAACAGAAACTGCTGCAGGACCAAGAGGCCACAACAAGAATATTCCAAGAATATTCTATGTTTTCCTCTAAGTTGTTCATTGTTCATGTTATTGAAAAGCTTATTTATAAGACCACATCCTAAAACAGTTCTCCAGAAATAGTCTACTCCCAGAAGAAAACCAAGATATCCTGGGAAAGTTCTGCCACACCAAATCAACATTTGGGATTAACATGCAGCAGAAAAATGTGGCCAGCAATGATTCTTTCCTGGGGACACAGAGTCTGGCCTGGCACACTCACCACTGAGGCTGTGCCCTGGCTGAGCCCACATCCAGCCAGTCTTAGGAGGTAACAAAAATGTGGAGCTCTCCTCCACTCCATGTAGGAAAAGCTGCCTGGCCTTGGCAGGGTAAAGCAGGGGAACTCAGAGCTGCCCTCAGACCAGCAGAGAAACACCCCATGGTCATTCCCAGTTTCCATGAGCAGGGAAGCCACTGAAGCAATTTCCTAAACCAGCTCTGAGCTGTGATTCAGGGCTGTGCCCACACTGCTGCCAGGTGCCACACCAGGCTGGCACAGGGCCCTGGCACAGCCCTCAGAGCCTTCCCAAAGTGTCCCAAGAGGGCAGCTGGGACAGCAGCAACAGGAAAACAAGCTCATGGAGAATCCCAGCACAAACAGAACCACAGGAGAGGGGCTGCATGTCATGGCTTTGGCACAGCTTCAAAAAGGCAACCAGAATTATGATTTTTCAAATTTTTTTTCACAGTTAGCTGTTTGAAAAGTTTGACTTTGAACAGTTTGCACTGCAGCTGTTTGCAGCACAAGCTGGGACCAGCCATGCCCTCATTTCCTCATCTACAAAATCAGTAAGCAAAGCCTTGCAGTGATTGATAAACAGCACTTTTAAAGAAAACAAAAACCACTTCAGTTTCACACATGGCTCAGGAAGGTTATTCAATACCAGCAGCCACAGCCAGCATGAGCCCCATGTGCAGTGCACAGATTAAAGCTTGGCTGTTAGCAAAAGCTTTAGTTAAAAATGGTGCAGTGAATCCTTTATTTCTCCTTTTGTACCAGGACGGAAAATCATTCTATAGAGTGCAGTCCTTGGAACTGATCCTATTTTATTGATACAGCCAAACTTTTATCCATGGTCCCTTCACAGATTGGTTACAGACCCACAGGAGTTCCTGCTGTCTCAAGTGCCATCACGTTTTTGGACTCATGCTACCAGATTTTCCACACTTGTGTTCTGCAGCAAAGGATTATAAGCAACAAAACAGCCAAGGTTCTGACCAGCGTGACAGAGGGAGAGCAAACTCCTGCAGCTGCTGGGGTTTTTGGCAGGGATAATAGATGGGAATTTACTTGGGATCAACAGCAAACTGATATCAAGGCTTAAGAGCATCAGCAGCTTTCCTGCAATAAACTGAACAACTTCAACAAAAATTGATAATGCAGGAATAAAGTTTGATAAAATATGAGTTTTTGATGAAGTCTATCAGTATCTTCCCACACATTCCATACACAAACCAGTCTGGATTGTCCCTTTCACATCCTTATTTCCAAACATTCAGCTTTCTGCTCTCATGACTATAATTACCTTTATTGCCACGGTCTTCACCCCATGAGTTCTCCACTCTCCATTTTTCAAATGCATCTTCTTGCCCATCCTGTGCCAAAACAAGCCCATGACATTCAGTGGTGAAGGAGAGGCCACATCTGAGCAGGCAACCCCTTCCACATCCAAATCCAGCACCAGGAAAACCAGAGCTCCACTCCTGAGAGTCCCAATAGCTTCTTGCTTGTGGCTGGAGAAATGCCATTTTATAAAATACTGATCTACCTACTTAGATAAAATATGAGGAAATGTGGTGAAGAAGAGAGTCTGCAATCAATATTTATTTCATCAGGAAGCTGAAATTTAACTTCTAATTAAAATTCTAGTTTGGACTTAACTGACTCACAATTTATGCTGCTGTCCCTGTCCCCCATCAGGGTGTGGTAGAAATTAAATACAGGATGCACAACTTTCCTGAACTGGGAATTAGAGGAAAGGACCAAGGAACTGTCAGAATTCAGAACAGAATTGGTAAGAGCAAGTACAAACCCTTGGAGAATCCAGCTGAAGGACACAGCTCCCAAGTCTGGTGCTGTGCAATTAAAATATTTTAATACAAAAAACTAACCTGAAAAACACCCCATAAATCCATTTTTAATATTGAATGGAATATTGTTGTAATGCTTCTATTCTCCCATGAAAAGAGAGAACAGTCCATAAGATGGGACACTCAAGAGCTCCCAGACCAAGGATGCCAACTCTGGATGCTCAGAGCAACTGGGAGGAGCACATTCATGTACAGCAACTTTTTAACCAAAAGGTGCATTGAATCTACATAAATTTTTGATGTTATAAAATCATATGATTTTTTTAATCTTCAAAACCTTTTTATAAAAAAATAAGTAAATCCAAAATATTACATTTTACAACTCAGTTTCTCAAAGCCCCTTCATATTAAGGTTAAGAAGTACCAGGTTTTCCTTGTTTTTCAATTAGATATTTAGAGGAATGTTTGTGCAATCTGATACACAATGGAAGCCTTAAGAGCTCAGAATGCAGAAACAGGAAAAAATTATATTGAGCTGTAAAAAGTAACTTGGACCAGTCTTATTACTCAGCAGTCTCATTTCAAGTCTCAAAACTCCACAGCTCAGGCAATCTTGTTCAGTGCTGTGCAAGCTGTTACTTCTCAAGCCAAGGCCAAGCTGGACAGGAAGAGATCACTTCAAAGGAACTTTAATAATGGCAACTTCTAGAAATAAATGGAAACATCAACTTTGCAGATAACCCTGAGTTGTAAGTTTTTGTATGCTCCTTTTGACTTCACTATGTGCTTTGTTATGGTGCCAGGAGCAGATCTAGCTGTGGATTCATCTCAGCTTGCTGTTTGCCACAGAGCTATGCTGGACACCATTTCTCTTCCCTAATTAGAGGTCAGAGATCACATGCCAGGGAGCTGCAGGAGGTTAAAGCTGCTGCAAAGTGCCTCCTACCAGCATTTTAACAGGCTCTAAACCAGACTGGACTAACCATGCAGTGGTTGTCCAATCAAAGTTTGTGGGTGAAAGGAAAAGTCTTTTGACATGTCTAAAATGCTTCCCTCCTTGTTAAATATTTATAGTTCTGAACACTCAAGACACAAACAACACAAAGGGAATAAACAAGCAGGCCTTGTGCACCAGGGGGTTGTGGCACACTCTGAGTGAGCCCAGGACACAAAAGCTGCCAGGATATTCCACACATCCCTGCCAGCACCAGAACTCCAGGAGGGAGACTCTACCTTCTCAGTGACAGCTGTCAGGACCATGGCATGGGTCATCAGGGATTCTCCAAAGATCAGTCGTTCTGCTTTGTTCATGTTCTTGATGGAGACCCCAAACACCAGCTCATGATTAAATCTAGCAGAAAGACAAATAATGAGAAAGGATGCAGGGGGAGTTCTGACTAAGTCAGGGACTCAAGAGACTGTCCTGTGCCAGGGGCCACTGCACAGGCATATGAGTTCAACCAATTTTAATGTCAGAAAAAATGCAAAACCTGATCCCTTTAGGAGTTTCTCTCATGATATATTAGACATTTTAATAATGCTACTCATAGTGCATCTTTAAATGACTCAGATTAAACTAACAAGTTAAAAAAAACTCTGCTGCTGAATTACTTAAATATACTCTTCTGGAGTATATAATCCAAAGTATGTACAAATCAGTTCATTGAGCAGCTAAAGGACTGTTTATGTCTTCACTGAGTATCCCAAATGACATTCTGGTTTGATTCTCTACTCACATATTCAGGTCATTGATTCCCAGCTTGCCATAGAAGTGCTTTGCCACATCACAGCCAAACCACACAGCCTGCAAAGAGAAGGAAGGGTCATGTCTGGGCCAAATCCCAGGAGTGGCTGCACTGTGCCATCCACGAAGAGAAACCAAACCCACCTCGCCATCCTTAATAGATGCTGCAGCCAATTTCTTCAGGACCTCCACAGGCTGGTTGTTGTAGAGGGTTTTCCTCCCTCCAGCCATGTTGCCCAGGTATTCCACTGTGTAGAGCCTGTTGTAGGGATTCTGGGGTCGAGGATCATTCACTAGACAAATCTGCCAAAAACCAAGATGTCATAAAATAAGGAGCAATATAACTGAAATATTTGTATATTGAATCTAGAAGGATTTCAGGGAATGGCTTTTGTCCCAGCCTGCTGTCTGCCCCATTAGCAAACAAGCCACTTGGCTGAAGTAAAGAGGTTTTTTAAGGTTGTGTTTGTTGGGTTTTTTGTTTTGTTTCCCAAGTTCACCTCATAACTGTGGCAGAGCAGCTCTGCCTGTTATTCCTTCTCTAATGTCTGCCTTATGACATATTACAACTGATTAGATCATTGCATATTTTATCATTACAAAACCATCATGGACTGTAACACAAGATCCCAGATAATTGAAGGGTAGAGTAGAAACATCACAACAGGGAGAATAAACACACTGACTTGGGCAAGCACTGCCCATCCCAGATGCTGCAGCTACAGGGGTCAACAGTGGAAAATAAATGGCTTAGCAGCAGAAAAAAAATTCCTTGGAAAGTTTTCAGCTCCCCCAACCTTGTCCTCCATGTTGAAGTAAGGCTTCACATGCTCGTTGTAGAACTGCACCGGGGTCATGGGGCCGTACTTGTGGTAGTTCTTCTCCTTGTCCCGGAACTCCCAGCAGAAAGTCTCCGGAGGGCTGCCCAGGCAAGTGCTCACTATTCTGAATACCTGCCCAGAGAAGCAAACAGCTGTGAGCCTGCTGGAACATGCAGCTGTGCCTCTCCTACCACAGCAATGCCACTGCAGCATGGATTTCCCTGTGTGAGAACCAGCTGGAGAAGTAGGATTGTAGTGGTCACCATCAATAAACACATGCACATCAATTATCTGCAGTCAGCTCCTGAAATCTTGGTGTTTCAGCAGCTCAAAACCAATCTGAGAAGCTCTGTTGATTTTCCTGAGGCCTTTATCTCCACACTCACACTCCATGTTCTCAGATCAACCACCGGGCAAAACAGAAGCTTACAAATTCCAGGTTATCCTAGGAATGCAGCAGCCCAAAGCAAAAAACAGGGCACTTCCCAGCCTCATTACAACATTTCATATGTAATTCTGAAGCTCCTCCAACACTGCCAGAGAAACTTTAACAAATTGATTCTCAAAAGGCTTGATCATTCAGCATCACCTGCTCCACCAGCTGGTTTGCCCCATGCAGAGACAAACCAGACCTTTTAACATGGGCATTTTATCCCTGTATTAATTCATTTTTCACTCTAATATTCATTTGGATTTCAAAGATGGGCTTTGCTTCTTTTCAAAATCCCAAAATAATCTCCTCATCTCTTTTAATACATTTAACAACATCTCTGTTTAGGGCTGAGCTGGCAGGTTATGCAACTTAATTCCAGCTCCCTGCCTGCTGCCTGTGACATCCTTTGCAGCTGGCAGCTATCTTTGGATTTTTAGCACAAAAAAGTTGACCAGATTTCAAGCCATCAGCCTCTCTGTAAATTAGAATATAAAATTGCACTTCAGAACCACTACTGTAGTTTCTCACAGGGCTTATCAGAAAATGTGCCAACACTGGCAGTGAGTGTCTTTAGAGATACAGAGCAGGACCTGCCACAGGTACTCTGGGGACAGGGAATTTAAGCACAGTTAAACAGGTTTGAATCTGTTTTATTTCAGCTGACACTGATTCTCAGCTCTGTCCATGTCCTGAGCACGTCTCTTCCTTGCAAAGAGCCATCAGGTTATTTAAAATAAGGGAGAGGGAGTCAAATCTCAGCTGCACCTTCTGCACTGGGATCCAGCTCCTGTGGTCTGTGCCAGCTTTCCCAGCCTGGCAGTCTTCACACTTTCACAGCAGAGTAGACACAATACCTTTCCCAAAGCTGATTTCACTCTTTCTGGAGCTGATCCTAAGGTTCCATAAGAACTGGCATTATATTAATGTGCTCTTTGTGCTGGCAGTAATGCTCCTGCTAAATAAAGGTGCTCTTGCTCTGAGCAATTTAAGAAAACATGTGAAAAGATTAATTACAGGTTGAAACAATGGTGTGGGCACAAGGCTTCCACTGCAGGAACTCACATTTCTCAATAAATATGGTAAAGAGCAAATAGAAACCCCTGAACTACTATAAATATTTAATTTTGCACAGACTGCACAAAAGGCACCATTTGCTGTGGCTACACCCACATTACCTCAGATAACCACAAGCGCTGAGATGAGGCCAGGAACACAAAATAAGCAAGAAAAATACCTAAAAGGAGAGCAGCAACCAAATGGGCTCCAGCCAGGGGAAGGAAAATGATGGAGACATTGGAGCCTGGAATGGCCTCCTTCAATTGTTTTGCCACCACACCCAACATAGGCACTCTCTTCATATCTCACAAGCTTCCTCTACCAATAAATAAAATAAACATATTTAAACTAAAAGGTGAGCTACATTGCCCTAGTGACAACTAGAAGCAAGATAAGGCAAAGACAGAGTGGCTTGTGCTAAACCCCACAATGAATGAGGAGGGGAAAAGGAGGACACTCCTGATAAGGAAGAGTCTACAAAGGAGAACAGCAAAGGAAGAAAAATTCTGTCACATGAACTGCACCGATTTCAGCTTCTGACCTGCTGTGCACTGGTTTGATAAGAATGTTTTTACCGTTCTGGAGTGAATATTTAATCCAGTGTTCCACAACAATTGCCCCATTTCAGCTCAAGTACTGCTGCTCCTGGCTGGAGCAAACCAAGATTTGCTATTCAAATAGAACCTCCCAGAACAAAACCAAGTTCTGCTTTGCCACAAAAATACAGAGGCACCACTCATACACATCCAAACACATGCAAACCACCTTTACTACTGCAGGAAGAAATGCTATTACTCTCAGAGACTTAAGCACAACCTTTTACAGAACAGACAAACTGCAATCAGTTAAGAACTTTTCATGTCAGTTCCAGGATCTCTTGTCAGAGGGCAAGAGAGTCTCCAAATAAATGAAGAAACATTTAGCAGTGAACTGTGTGTCCCTGCCCTAAGAGGGACTATCTCTAAGAAGCTTTTGATGTCTGCTACAGAATCCCCCAAGGGTTTTTGGACACACACTACATGTAAGTTACAGTAATTCATCTCTGAACTAAGAACTTGTTGCAGATTTGCAACATTCTGGAGTAGGCTCAAAGCACAGCATTCTTAAGGCATGAATTTCACAACAGTTTTGATGAAACCCAAGGAACACAAAGCAGTTTTCTTCTTTTAACATAACCTTAAAACTAGATAAAAAGAAGCTACAGAATTTTACATGAAGAGCAAAGATGAATTTCCAAAACCCAAGACAACATTAATCAATATGGAACTAAAACTTTACAGAGGTAGCCCAAGGTGGGTTCTGCCTAACAGTAATGTTCAGTGGATTGCAGAAAAAGGTAACACACAACACCAAAACATTTGATTTCTTGACTCATCTAAAGACATTTAACCACTAGGTCACTTGGCATTGTATGTTTGAGCAATAAATTAAATACATACTTCTTTAAAGTGCATGGACTCAGTCACACTAAAACAGCCACAAGTTTAAGTTATTTTTGGCAGTTTAAGAATCAAGTGTGAGCAGCACAGAATGAGAAAAGTGATGTGGGTTTGTGTGAGCAGGAGGAGGTTCAGGCACTGCAGACACATTGGCAGTGATGGAGTCAATCCACAACCAAAATCGTGCTGCAATTCATTCCTCTGCTGCCCCCCAGGACCAGCCCTCAGCTGGACTCAGCCTTGTGCAGACACCTCCCTTTTGTGGTTCTTTTCTGCTCTCTTGTGGGGAATCCTTGCACAACACTTGTGCTTACAAGATTTGCATTCAAAGCCATCAGAATGCAAATACCAACCTTTCCTGTTATTTACAAGAGCCTGACAGGCCACTGTTCTGATCTTTCCAGAGACAAAATGCTGCTTTTCCTACAGCAAGGTGCAGATGTCTGTAAAATATCATCATTCTGAAACCTATGGATTCAAAATATTTGTCTGGAAGGATTAGAGAAGCTCAGAATGAGGTAAGCAACAAGCCACTGCAAAACAAATTCACTTGAAGAGCTTCAAGAACACTTTGTTAAGCAACAAGAGGCACTTGTTTTGGCTGTTCCAACAGCCACACAACAAAAGTAAGGAATCTCATCCATTCCAGCCCTGTGTTCCAAGACTCATGTAACACCAGTTTATTTACCTCTTCTATCATCATGTCCATGGCAGCACAAAGCTCTCCTTTGTTTCCTCCACTTTCCACCATATTTCTTAGCCTCAAGCAGTATTCTCTCATCTGTTTAAAGATAAAGTCACTTTGTTATAAAGGGTATGAAAAGTGCCACCTGATCATTTTTAAGGAATTCCTATCTGCTTGTTTCAAGCACCTATTTTATTCTTCATAACATGTTTTCTAAATGAAAATAAGCTTTGTTAGAGATTGATTCATTAAAAAATAACAAGATAATTGAATGCTGCTAAAGTAAAATATCACCATAAAATTAACAAATAGTCACAATTCAGTTACCACTTCCAATCACTGATGTGAGGCTTGCACCCATTAAGCTCTTAAAGTTTGATTTTTCTCATTCCTGTAAATGATGCCAAAACATCCACACACACCAGCACCTCTGTGACTCACAGAGCACACTTCCTTCATAATGTCACATTTATTTTGCAATTCTAATGCATAATTGATCACTTGGCTGATGAAAAGAAAGGGGCATTTCCCCACTGCATGCACAGCTGCAGCCAGAGCTGCACAAGCTTCCCATTAGTGTCACCATCCATAAGGCCAGGAACAGTGATGGGGATCCCTCAGGACCAGCTGCTTTGCCATGCTCAGGATTAGAACAGCATTAACAACATTTAAAATGCCCAAGCTCATTCCACCACGCATTTTGCATTTTTTATGTGGATTTCAGCAGGCAGTTTTCCCTGGGCGTGCAGTATATGAACTGGAAAAAATGTAGCAAACTGTAAAAAATGTTTTAATTGCCTTTTTCATCTAGCTACCTAGACTAGCATCTTCCCAGGCTAATTTATTTCTGCAGTTCAGGGTGTGAGTTAACACCTTCCTTCAGGCAAAGCTGTGCACTTCTATACTGAAAGCTGATTTTTTACATGCAGTGTGTTTTTAAAATACTATTTTTTCTTCCATCTTTTTCACCACATTTGGCAGACATCTATAGAAACCTTGGCACACATGGAGATGAGATACTGAAATGGTGGGAAAAAGACAATTAGACACATGTGCTGGTTTTGCAGAAACAGATTTAAGCAGCCACATGTCAAGAAATCTTAGGAAATTTGAGGATTAGGAATAACTGCTACTAAAACCACAAAAGGTACTTTCAAGCTACTGAAGCCTGACCATGAACATCTTCCATGATCTCACCTTCCTGCTCCATGTTTCAAGATGAACATCAGACTTTGCTGAGACTTTAGGCTGCTTGTAAATAAATTTAAGTTGCTGAGATGCACTTAACACTTAGGTCAATAAGAATAAGGTGATTAGGAACATTTGGAGCAGGTTCACTCCCATCCCCTCTCCTAAGTTTTATCATCTAAATCAATTTTACCTTATGATTCAAGATCTCATTCATCCTTCTGGTAGCCTCTGTGGTGTGAGACTCTGGGAAGTATTTCTTGGGGACAAGACCATACTTCTCTAAAAGAGATAAAACTACAGGTTAATAACTGGCTTTTTCACATAATAGATGCTCCTACTGCTCATACCTATACAAAAGATAAAGACAGTTTGTGTTTGTGCAGAGATTACAAGGGAAAAGATCTTATTTAAAGGTTAAAAGTACCAAAGTTTACATTTTAATTTGTGACAATCTCGACCTCTGATCTTCATTCCACAGGGATCCCAGAACTTGGAATCCCTGAACTATCAATACTATTTAACTCAACACTTCAAAGTTCTGAATTAATTAGTGCTTCAGTAAGTCTTGCTCTCCAGGAAAAAAAACCCCCTTGATTACTTTAAAATTAATCTCCTGAAATACCTTCTAAAGAACTGGGCCTCCTATCAATCACTTCACCTAAATTATCTAAAGTTAAAATTGACTTCCCAGTCTCCTTTCCTCCTCAACTTTTATAAAACACCAGCAGCAGCTCAGTGACTTCCTGCATTACAGTACCACTCCCAGATCTCAGCATGCAAGGCTCTGGATGTAACAGCAGCAGCCAAAATCTCTGCCCTGATTAAGTATTTACAGCAATGGGATGAGGAAAAAAGGAACCTCCAGGCTTCAAAGAAACAAATTCCTTTTGTGATTCCAAATTTGTATTATTGGCTTGTTGATTTACAAAGGTGTCACATTGTTTCACAACACAAATGAGAGCATGTGCTGCTGTAATTAAGTATCTCCAGCAGCGTAGGATCCCCTTCCTGCTGGAGCTTTGTAAGACCAGCACTGCCACATTCCACATCAATTCCTTCTCACTGATCTTTATACCAACTTCAGGCTGCAATTCCAGGTAGTTTTGCTCCTGCTTTGCAGACACACCCCAGTCCAGCAGGGCCTTTTTCCTTACCATGTGCCCTAAACATTGTGTACATGGCTATAAATAAATGAGGTTGAGTTGATGACTGGAGGAAAAGGGGATTGAACCTTTTTATTAAATGGAAAGTCAGGGCTATCTAATTACTTGTTGATCTTCTGAGCTTTTATCATCAACAGGACTATGCAAAAGTGATGCCAGACAAGATTTAAGCTCAATATTTATAATGTGGCCCCAAAAAAGTCTTTGATTAAAAAAGAATTGGCAATTCTCAGGTCTCAAGCTAAATTTCTTATTCTAGTCCATTCCCCATTCCCCAAAGCAGGCTGCAGTTGCAGGAAGGGCTCCTTGTGACCAGTTCTCTCACCAATAATGTTAACCAGCATGTCCCACTGTCCACCATCATTCGTGGGGTTGGAGAGCAGGAATTGCACCAGTCTTCCTTCCACTGGCTCCTTTTTCTGAGCTGTTTCCACAAAGGCATTTAAAAAGTAGTAACAACGCTCAACCTGAAACACAAAGATTTTAGAAAAAAAAGTCTTTTAAGTCTGACATATTATGCATTAATTAATTGCTGAGTATTCAGTTCTTTGCAAGTACAGAATAGATGAAGCAACTTTCTGCTCATCCAATGAAGTCCTCATTTTCCCCTCTAGCATTCCAGGGGTTACCCTATTAAAATTCTTTTTTAGATCAAGTATTTAGGAGTGACTTGACACAGAACTTGAGGGTAGGGGAACAAGAAATGGGAAGCAGAAGTTATGCAATGAAGCCTGGCCCAAACTAGTATTAGATTAGCTTGATTTCCCTTAGGGGGAGAAGCAGGCACACAGCTCACCCATCAGGTCACAAACACAACTGAAACCTCAGAGCTACCATGTTTCTCCTGAGTCAGCAACGAGTAACTTCTGAAATATACAGAAGTCTTGAAAAAAAAAAAAAAATACTTCTACTCTTTCAAAACATCTTGACAACTTTCTTCTCAAGCTGAAAGTCCCACTTTGCTCAATCACTTGCATTTACAAATATATTTTTAAAGAATTTTTGAAGTTCCTTCTCATACATGCTAAAACAATACAGCCTAAAAGAAGTTCTGTCCCAACACTAACAACTGATTGCAAAAGCAATCCTACAACAACCTACACGACTGTACCTTATCCCAGAAAAAGAGATAGGACTGGCTGAACTCAAACTCTTCAATGTTGTATTTCTTCATGAAAGGAAGACGCATTGCGTTGAGGCAGGAAAAGATCCAGCATCTCCCTGAGAGATCAAAGGAACACGAATTAAACTGGAACGCCTGTGCTCAGGAGCTGCACAACAATCTGTTTTACCACGAGATTCATGACACAGTTCTGCCTCGAGCCTTTGGCCGGGCTTCTACAACACCAAAAAGCTCTGGAGGTATTCTGAAATCTTTTGTTGCAAGCACATCTCTCAATTACACCATGCAGAAGGGAAAAGAGGCAAACGCTGCAAGTCTAACGTGTGTTATTAACTGAGGAGGATGCTGACTTTGCTCGGAAACCCGGACAAAGAGCTCCGGAGCAGCGGCCGCCCCCAGGAGCACAACCAGCCCCCAAACACCGCCCCCGGCCCCGAGCGCGCTTACCGGAGTTCTTCTGGTTGGTGACGGGCTTGCCCTCGGCGGGCACGGCGTGCTGGAACACCTGCACCGTGTCCTGCACCACCTGCCGCTGCAGGCACACCTCCAGCGGGTCGTTGCATGTGGCCACGTTCTGGGCCAGCAGGAACTGCGGCTCGGCCCGCAGCCGCCGAGTGAAGGCGACGGCCTTCTCGGTGCTCAGCCCTGCGGGACAGCGGGGCAGCGTCACGGCCGGGCAGGGGCACGGCCGGTCCCGCACACACACACACCGATCCCCTCCCACCACCGCCGAGCTAACGGTGAGGCTCCCGTCTCTCCCCTCCCTGCAGCGGGCACGTTATCTCTGCCTACAGACTCGCTAAGGTCCCGGTAATTCCCCCCCCGCCTCACTTATGGCTGAGGTAACCATGAGTCTCCCAACCCCCGGATTACATACCCCCGGTAAGGGCCGGTAACCCCCTCCCTGCCCCGGTAATTTCCCTCCCCTGACACAATGCTAAGTGATCGATGACCCCCACCCCGGTAACCGTTCCCCCCCCTCGCTGAGGTACCACTGCACCCCATCCGCCCGCGCCCGCCCCTCACGGACGGGCCCCCCTCACCGCGGGCGTTCATGGCGGCACCGGCAGCACGATCCCGGCGCGGGCCCGAGGCGGAAGCGGCTCTTATAGCGCCGGCACCGGAAGCCGGAAGAGGGGCCCGGGGCCGCGGCCGGGGGCGAGGGGGGCGAGCGGCGGCGCGGGGGGGCGGACGGCGAGAGGCGAGGGACACGTTTGGTGCGGGGAGCCGGCGGGGCGGCCCCTCACTGAGACCCCTCACACTGGCGCCTCACAGCGATCGCTGACACCGACCCCTCATTCTGGCGCCTTACAGCGGTCGCTGACAACGAGCCCTCCCTCACACAGACCCCCTCACACGGAGCCCTCGCACACGTCTCTCACACCGGCCCCTTACACGGACCCCTCTCGCTGGCCCCTCACAGCGACCCCTCACGCACACAATCCCGGCTCCAGAACATTCCACACTGCCTGGAGCGCTGGGAGCGTCAGTGCCGGGGGCTCTTTGTGGGCCGAGCTCAGTCAGTGCCGGGGGCTCTTTGTGGGCCGAGCTCTGTCAGTGCCGGGGGCTGTGTGTGGGCCAAACTCGGCTCGGCAGGGTTACTGGCACTCCTGGAGGGGTGACACCCATCCGGAGCACTCCCACCCCGCTGTCCCCAGCTCTGTCCGCACAGTGTCACACCCTGCACTGTGGCAGATGAGCAGGGGAGTTTGGGACAGCTCTCCACAGCTGGTGGTGTTGAGGCTGAGTGCCCAGGAAACATGAGGTGGCACCGCTGTGGCACCTTGAGGGACCTCCCTGAGCGCTGGTGAGTTAAGGACACGCTCTAGATCACACTCCAGATCAGGCTGCACAATCTTCCTCTTGAGGAACTGCCCGCTCCTCTGAGAAAAGCGCTGGTGCATCACCATCTCAAATTGATTTACAGCACGCAGTGTTTATTGACAGTATTAGTAATGGACTATTCCAAGGCATGATGAGGCCTCAACAGCCTTGAGAAAAGTGCTTGAGTGGCACATTTGTTGGGGGAAGGGATGGATGGATTTCCACCCATTTGGGTGCTGGAGCAATCACTGTAACTTCACTGTGTGTCATCGAGCCCTGGGGTCTGTCTCAGCCATGGAGACAGGAGGTGCAGCAGCAGTGCTGAGTGCCAGGCAGCTTTTGCCCTGGCAAGAGAAGCTGAGATGCCCATAGGATCATTGGGAAGGGATAGGGAGTTGGGTGGCCATCATAATCCAGTAAAGATTCCTCTGCAGACTGATCCACAACCCACGTGCCCAGCTGCACACGCATTCCATGTTGGAATAAGCACTGAGGGCAAGAGCTGGCATCATTTCATGCAGCCCACCTGCCTCAATGCTGCTCCAAAGAAAGGTTTTCCAGTGACCAGTTCTAACAGTTCTGACCCTCTAAGCAGCAGGTTAGAATCAACAGACACAAAGAACCACTTATATTTTGAAAAAACGTATAAACTTGATTCCAAAAAAACTGTTTCAGTGCTTTATCTCATCATCTCACACTATGGCTTTGGTTGACCACTAGAAATGATGTTTTCTGGGAGTTCTTCACCTGCAGCAAAATGAATGGAAGAAGCGAAAAATCAACTCCTAGGAAAAAAAAAGAAAAACACAAGTAAGTTGAATTCATCTGGACTGTGTTCAGCTCCAGAAAGCTCTCAGCAGGCTGTGGGTATGACATTAGGGTTTTTTCCCTTCCAGTGGTTACACACAGGGGTAGCCAGAGCCCTGGGATGGCCAGGGAAGGGCAGGATTTGTGTGTCCTGTCATATTCTCAGGGACCTCTCTCTGCTGGGACAGGAGATGTGGGCTGATGTTCACCAGCCAGAGCAAGAGCTGGGTGGGTTTATCATGCTGAGTGAACTTTTTCAGGTTCTTCCAATTTTAAAGAAGGAATAGGTCTGAATAAGCAGTCAAATACTTACAGAGCTATTTCTCTTGAAGGTTTCTTGAAGCACTGAAAAGAAAAGAAAATAACAGTTCTGTTATCTTTCACATTTTCTGGCCATGGGGATATCGTTACAAATATTGCAAGTACATAATGCCTTCCATATGAAAATATCTAATGCTTGATTTATCTACTGGTAATTCTAAAGCAGGAGATAGTTTGTAGCAGTTTTCTAACAGTGAAAAGCAACATTATGAAATAGAATAGAAAAGGTAGAAAGAAAAACAGGACACTGCAGCAAACAATACTAATTTTTTTCCTATGAAACTAGAGCTTTCCATACCTTAAAAATTTTATCTTTTCGAGCCACAATTCCAAAAAGTATTGTGAGTGAAACCACCACTGCAGCAGCAATAACAGCCTCCGTGGGAAAAACAGGTTTTTTATCTGTCAGGAAAGAAGAGATTGGATATGTGAGAACTTAGTGCAGTCACATAACCCAGAACATTTCACAGGACTGTGGAAAGGCATTTCCCACAGCTGTCACTGCTGAGTTAACTGGTGTTCTCTCTGCTGTCTGCAGAGTGACTCTGTGTGTTAGTCCCATGGAGAGAAGAGAGCTGAGCCTGTATTTTAGTGAAGTGATGAAGAATTGAAACACCAGTTCTTGAAGAAGATCCCCCAGGCACTGTTATGCTCAGAAATAAGGCTGTCCAGAGGTACCACTGACACAGGTAACATTGCTTCCCTCACTGTGCCAGGAGTGTAGAAGTGAAAGGGGTCTGGACAGAGGTGATTTAGTGTCACCTGCCTGAGGCCCCAGCCCCCAGCCCTTGTAGTCACCTCTGGAGCACAACTCCTCTTGCCTTAAGCAGCTCTTTGGGCATGACAGAATCCTGTGGTCACAGTAAGATGCTTCACGTAAGACCTGAGGTGCTTTAAACCACACTTGAGTGTGCCCCGTCAGCATGGGAAGAGTGACATGGGATGAGCCTGCCCCAGGTCACACTTGCCAAATGCTTTTGAACAACAGGTAGAGCAGGAGAGGCCCTTCCTGGTGCTGTGGTCCCAGGCAAAGGTGCAGAGAGAGCTCCTTGCTGTTGCTGTGCCCTCAGAAATTCATGCAGGGAACTTGCCACACTCCACTTACACTTCATAATATAAACGGACCGTTGTCTTTGTAAAAGAGAACAGAGTTACTTGTAAAGCTTATTATTCAGCAGCAGCCTTGTTACCTTCAACTATGAGGTAGAAATCCCTTGTCCCACGTCCCAGGGGTGACTCCATCACACAGGTGTAGGTCCCATTGTCAGACTTCTGCACTTTCTTGATAGAGAGCCGAAAGATCTCACTGGTCTGGTACACCTCATGGTGACTTTGCTGCAGGGTCAAGCTTTGGTTGTCCTTCAGCCAGGTGCTTTGGGCTTGAGGGTTGGATTTGGAGTTGCAGGTCAGAGTAACATCTTTTTCTTCTTCCACATGGAGGGTCTCCTCTCCACTCAGCTGGGGGGGAACTGTTCATAGGTCATTAATAATGGTGCTCGTATAAACACAGAACCATTTAGGTTGGAAAAGCCTTCTCAAATTGAGTCCAGCCATTAACCCAGCACTGCCAGGGCCACCATAAAACCATGTCCCCATGTGGCACATCTTTTAAATCCCTGCAGGGATGGTGGCTCCACTGCTACCCTGGGCCCATGCCAGGACTTGATCCTTTCAGTAAAGCAAATTTCCTTAATACCCAATCTAAATCTCCTCTGGCACAACTTGAGGCTATTTCCTCTTATCACTTGTTACTTGGGAGAAGAGATTGACCCCACCTTGCTCCAACCTGTAGAATGCCCACATTTAACACAAAGTAAGTTCCCTTCACATGTCCCTCATGCTCTTTATTCAGTGGTCTAACACATCACAGTAGTGCAGCCTTTCCTGATCCCTGGGAATGAGGAGGGCAGCCAGTGGCAGAGACTGTCACTCCAGTATTTCCTCTGCCCTGACTTGTATCCTTGGGAAATAATCTAGGTGGAGGCAGGGACATACTCAGAATATCTTTCTTAAGGGCCCACCCACTCCTATAAAAGAGGCCTTAGATCAGGTCATAAGCACCACTGTGGGAAGGGAGTGTCTTAACACGTGAGTTATCTCCTAAATGCATTTTTTCTTGGTGAATACAGCATAAGGGTGCAAAACACCGCCCAGACAGAGCTGCTCAGCCCACAGCTCCATCCCACCCCCCTATTCCACACAGGAATCCACCACAGCAACTCACACTGGACATCCAGGATCACAGACACCTGCACAGACTTGTCCCGTGCCAGCCTGCACGTGAAGGTGACTCCATTGTCAGACTCATTGACTGGGGATATGCAGATGTTGCTGATGTTCACTTTATTCCCCTCTTTCAGCCCCACTTTCCCATTTCCACGGTACCAGAGCAGCTCCTCAGCCTGGCTGCTGTTGTGTACGAGGCACGAGAGAGAAATGGGAGGGCCAAGCTCTGTGGACAGGGTGAAGTCAGCAGCATGGTTGTTTACAGACAGTTGCAAACCTGCAGAAGGAGGGAAAGGACATTTAAGCATCCTAAGCCATACTCTTCCCACCAAAGCTGCCCTGCTCACTCCTCCAGCCTCAGCCTTGGAGGAGGGATGAGACTTTCACATTTCAATCTAACAGATGTTTTCAGGTGGAATGTTATTTTCTGAGACAAGAAACTGTCTTCATCTCAAAGCTCCCTCCACAGTAATTTAAAATAAAAATCAGGCTTTTGCAGCTGACTGCCAGAATACCAAGGCCTGACCTGTGACAACAAAATGTCTGAAGCCAAGAGTGACCATGTCACACCCAGCAAAAGGTCATTCCCATCCCATCACCTTCCTACTGCCAGTCACTGCTGCAGCACCACTGTGCTCACTGTTTGACACACTGTTTTTTAGCTGGAACAGGATGCCCCTGGAAGTATAAATGAGTTAATCAGCCCCTCAGCTGTATCCTGGCTGTTGCAGAGCTGCAGTTTGTCAAAGTATGTCATATCTGACACACTAAGTGAACAACAGTATGGGAAATAAATTATTGTAATGGGATGAAACTCACTACTGCAGCCTGGGCCATGGAATAATAATTAAAATTACTCAGATATAATAATTAAAAATAGCTCAGATTATAAAGGTATTAAGGTCCTATGAATATAAAGGGGTCTGAAGGTACCTGTCTGAAGGTGTACCCAGGTGGCCAAACCTATCACACTTCTCACTGCTTAGAGCAAGTTTGGAAACTGTGGCCTCATCATCCCTGCTGCAGTAATGGTGGAAAACACTGAGGTTTCCCCATTCCTTTCTCTGCTACTCTCAAGTTTTCAGACAGTCCTCTGGGGATGACCTCCAGAACACTCAAAAGCTGGGACGCTGCTGTGTCTCATCACCCAGCCCTGGGCAGTTTCAATAATTGGTGTGATGGGGCTTGGACAAAGGCAGGATGGATTTTTTTCCATTGCTTACCTGTGGCCACACATGCCAAGAAGGAAAGAGCAAGGACGGGCACTCGGCAGGGGAGGGCGAGGCTGTGGCTCCGCGCCATTCTGTGGGAGAGAGCATCACTGCATTGCTGCCTCTGCTCAGGGCTGGCAGGGGTTAATCCCTGCTGCCATCAGACACCCTGGGGAGAGCCCTCATACGGGGACAGGGTCACCAGGGAATAACCTGAGGTCATTGTTGCAGGGCATTTTCCAGTTCAGAGCAGATTCAAGGGGGTTGTATGTCTCTAATCTCCATTACATGAGTTTGTTGTCTCTGATCACCTGTCAGTCAGGGGAACCCGTCTCTGGATCAGGTAGCACTGGACTTACCTTGGGAAGAGTCTCTGGAGAGGCTGCTTCTGCTGAGAAATACACAGTTCTTTCCCCTCCTTATTTATAGGGTCAGAATTTTAATATTTTATGGTTGTTCAGTTAGAAGTGAGTCCATAAAATGGGTTCAAGGCCTCGTTCAATTCCTGGATTTCTGAGCTTCCACAACACTGAAGTATTTGCTGGGCTCTGCTGGCTGTTTTATGAGACTTGCTGAGGCAATGAGTAACTAATGAGAGAGTTCCTGCATCAGCCATAAAGACTTTCAGCCAAAAATAATACCTTATTTTTTTTTCAGCTTTCTGAGTGTTCACAGCACTGTTTCAAACCACAGGGATTTTATCCTAGATTATCCTAGAGTGGGAGTAAACTCTGATTTGTCCCTTTCTCCCCAAAGCTCCTTTGCCATATCCTCCTTTGAGTGGAAAATGAGAAAATTAACTGATTCAGACTTTGAACTGCATGCTGGCAGAGGAGAGAGCAGACACTGTCCTGCTCACCAGTGTGCAACCCCAGGCTGCTCTTGTGCTTAGCTCAGCTGTGGGCACCTCCAGCACAGAGCAAGGGGGTCTATCCCAGCTGTCCCCTCTGCAGGGACAACTGTCCCCAGGCACAGCTGAAGCACTTGGCTGCGTGTAAATCTGTCTGAGGTTGCTGTTTGCACCTCAGCAGGGCGATGGTGACATGGTTGCAAAGCACAGGGTCCTCACAGCCTTTCAAACGTGTTGTCACTGCTGCCAGTGTCCCTGCAGCACATCACTCATCAGGAATGGGCTCAGCAAAGCTATAAAGTGCATTTCATGAGCAGGAGGAGCCTGGGATGTGTCCTTGGCATTTTCTTGGCCTGTGGACGCCGTGTCTGAGCTCAGTGGCACAGAGGTGGGCAGGGAGGGCTCCTGCTCTGGGGCTGCTGCCTGCACACACAGCACAGGAGCACACAGCACTGGTTGTTTGTGGGGCTGTTGCAAACAAGGGTCACCTTTGAGTGTTTCTTAATATAACTCTTTCTGTGTTTATGGGTTTACCCTTAAAACCAACTGGGAATCATTCTCAGTTAAAGAAGTAATGTGTGTACAAAAGTCCCTTGAAGAGAGAGTTCTTAGTCCCCCTTCTAGAAAACTGTCCTGTCCTTGTAGAATTCAACTAAAAGCTGGCTTATGATTCAGTCCAAACTTCAATCCAAATGTTCTTCCTAGGAGTAAAGTGATCTTTGTGGTTTGGAATTAAGCTGAGTTGAAATAAAGAGGGATTCAAAGGAATGGACTGGGAAATGTCTCATGTGCTCCCACCACAACATGAACCAAAGTCAGGAAAGTGGAGGAAAGTCTGTGCTCCCTCTGATCACTGCACTGCATTGAGAAGAAGGAGGTGTTTGGAGTGAGGATGTACAGAAGGAAAGAGTGGAGTTTGGGAGTATTTCTTTTAATGTAGAAATTACAGTAGGGGAAAAGATTGTCAGAGAACAGCTGTTCTGGGAGGGGGTTTATTATGATGTGAGGCCCAGCGCCAGCTGGGACCTGAGTCAGATTCTGTCCCAGCAGGTCCATGACAGGCAGCTGAGGTGAGCTGAGGTTCTTCTGGAGCAATGGCAATGTCCTCTTTTGCAACGGGGTCAGGATCTGCTGAAGGAAGAGGGACTAGAAAATCAAGGTGTTACCTGGCCAGAGGCACTGAAAGGCAGCTGTTTAGACCAGGTAAGAACTACTTTCGAAATGGTTTTTTACACTTTCTTTTCATACAGGGTGTAATTAATCTTGTGGGTGTCTAATTACTGAGGTCTAGAGTTTTGTGGATTGCGTTCTCCACCTTTCCATTACGTTTTGGAGGGACATAAACCTCATGTTCCAGAATGTAAAGCAGCCACTAATGACTCAGACTGGGAGGAACCTCAGGGGGGCAGGAACTCCATAACTCCACAGCAAAGGACCCAAGGCTCACATTTGAGGTACTTGGATCTGCACTGCCAAGGCAGGATTAGACAGACCATGGGCTAGAGTCAGTGATCCACCACACCGGTTCCTGCTTGTCATCCTTATGGCAACACTGCACCAACAAACCCAGAATAAGACTTGTTAAATATGACTCTGAACAGCCTCAAAGGAATTAATTAATAAGCACCAGTCTATTCCTAGGGGTAATCCAAGCCTTAGAAACCTGAGAAGAGAAGATTTAGAACATGATAGAGATTGAGCAGAAGTTTTTTTTTTTTTCCATTAGGTCTCTTAACTTCTAACTCCAAACTTCCCAGCAGTTTGGGTTCTGTGTGGATCTCTCAGTGCCTGCAGGAGCAGGGAGAACAACTCCTAATCATCCAAACTCTCACTGGCAGATAAGATCTTGATTTGTGGAGGTTGATGGTTGCTCCTGGAGTCAGGGGCACTGCAGGATCTGCACAGACTTGTGGAAACCCAGGATGGTATCTATGGTTTTGTCAAGCAAACAAAGGCTGAAACGTGGCTGTAATCCTGCTCCAGAAAACGTGTTTCTGCAATAGTGCCTGGGGCTCTGCTCTAAGGCTGCTCCTGTCTTCCGACTCCTTGTGGTTCCCCACTTCTAATCCTTTCTTAATATGTGGTGCTACATATTTTGCAATATTTCCATTGTTGGAGGATGACTGTAACGCCCAAATCCAGTGTCTCTCCTTGCCAAATAACTGGGCTGGAAAGCGAGGCTGTCAGGGAATGCTGCTTGAACTTACTCAGCACTCCTGTTCCCTCCCACAAAACCTATTTTTCCCTAGTATAAGCATTAGGAGATGTAATGTGTCCTGATTTCTCCCAGCTTACACCCAGCATATTTCTCACTGGCAAGATGGACAGGTCTCAAGTATTTTTTTAATAAATTTATTAGTAAATCTATTTTCTGAAGATCTTTAAATAAATGTTCACATGCTGTTCCACTGAACACAGAGGAATGGTGAGTGAACTTTATCCTTGGGAAGGAATAGGAATAATTAAAGAAGCACTAAACGGTGAATCATGTGAAATTTTAAAATAGATTCAAATAAAAATAGGCATTAGTGAAGAAACAGATCCTGGGATCAATGTAGCAGAAGAGCAGCCCTCAGGAAGGTGAGGCTCCGGCACAAATGTTGGACGTGGATGCCACCTGCTGGGTACCCACCCACGGAAACTCAAAGAGCAAAGTCACCTGGGAGAGCTGGGAACCGGATGAGATCCCTATGATCACCTTGGCAGGAGCTCAGAGGCAGGAAATCCTGCAGAAGGCTGAAGCCACACTCATGACTAGGCAGGATGCTAAACCTGGTGCCTGTTTCATGCTGATGGCCAGTACAGGACATTCCTGAGCAGAATTCCCAGCTGCTTCTCCTTCAAGACTGTATTTCGCTGTGGCTGCTATACAGCCTGGCCCTCAGATATTTTTGTCTACCTAGGAACTTTCATCACCAGTGGGATTTCTTGGAAGTGCTCTGCTGGAAAACCAAGTGGTGATTTGATCTTGTGAAGTGCTGCCAAACAATATTAGCAGTTTTAACTTCCCTGCTGTGGGGTCATCCCTTGCTCCCTCCGTGAGGAATCTGCAGGGACTGAGCTGCTCCATCTTTCCAGTTCATGGGGGAGCACTTGCTGCCTGTCTTCAGCAGAAAATCACATTCCTGCCCCGTAGTTGGAAGCACTGTGGAGTGTGGTGAGCAAAAGCCACAGCTCCTGGGTAAACACGTTTTTGAGTGGCACGAGGCAGAGATGAGGAGGAGGAAAGGGAGGAGGAAGAGAAGGAAGAGGCAGGTCAGACCCAAACTCTCGAATTTGCTCACTCAGGGATGTGGAAATCAGAGCCCTCCTGGGCTGGCCCAAGGAAATGTGAAGAGTTTGTTGTTACTGGCTGCTGAGCAAATGAGCTGGTGACTCATCAGCCTTTGCCACATGCTGCTTTTACAATTGGCCTGTGGAGTTCCAGACAACTGGGCTTTTATCAGCCAGAAAGGGAAATGAGCTCAGTTACTCTGGGTAAATCCAGAGCAATTCATTTGTAGACTGAGGACTTAAAGCTATGTAATGGTGATCACTTCCAAGGCAGCCAAATTCTCTCTCGACATTTCTTCTCCCTTTTGGTTTAAGAACATCGTGACCACCAAGGTCTTTTGGCTTTTCCAGTTTAATTTTATCTGGAGTATCTTTTTGATGGATAACCCCTATTTCCTGCTTGTTCCTCTCCTAATGATTTGCAGAACAGATGAACCCCAAAAAAGAGAAGCCAATTTACTCTCCTAGGGGCTCTTCTGATGCTGTACCATACTTGGCTCACACACGAGTTTGCATTATCTGATTTTATGCACAGAGGATCCTGGAATGCAGTGAGATGAAGGAGTCATACCTCTGATGGTTCCCCTGAAAATCATTTTTATGTGCTAGACTTGGGGCTTGTGTCTCCAACAGGAAATACCAGAGCTGGAAAGCAGATGAGATACTACTGAAAAATTAAACAGGAATTGGCAGGAATCTGCTGTTGGAGATGGACACTTTAATTGTTTTATTGATTGCAAAGTGATTTTTGCAGAGCAAGGTGTCCTACCTTTAGTCCTTACCTGCGTCACAAAGGGAATTTGATGGAGGAAACCCAAAGCACTGTTTATATCTTTTCTGAGGCAATGGCTCTGCAGTCACAGCAACATGCAATGCAAACATCACACTGTCAGAACGTCTTCAATCCCCAGAGGTGCCATCTGAGCAGGCAGCTCGCTCGGGGCTGGGGAAGACGGAGGCACCAGCAGCAACACCTTGTGTGCCGTGATCCAGAACTTGTCACCGTAGAACAGCTCATGCAGGGGCGTTCGTGAGGGCAGACAGCGAGCGCGGAGAGCCGCAGGCCGCGTTGTTCCGAGGGCGGCAGGAGCCCCTGTGCCCCCGGAGCCCCGCTGCGGGGAGCCCGAGTGACTCCGCGCCGGGCCCGCAGGGGGCGCCGCGGCGCGCGGTAACACCCACCCCGTGACGTGCCGCCTCGCCGCCTCTCATTGGCCCTTCACCGCCCCCCGGGCGGCTCCTCCCCCGCCGCCGCCGCTGATTGGCGGGTTCGGGGGCAGGTCCCGCCCCCCGGGGCAGCGCCACCTCCCCTCGGCCGGGACCCGGAGCGGCGCGGCGGGACCGGGGCGTGCGCGGGGCCATGGCGAGCGCGGCCCGGGGGCTCCGGGCGATGCCGCGGCTGCTGCCGCTCCTGTGCGCGCTGCTGCTGCCGCCGCTGCCCTCGCTGCAGAGCCCGGCCCGCGTTCCTCATATCAAGAAAGCGGAGGCGGCGGCGGCGGCGCCCGGCGAGGCGCTGCGGTACCTGCACTCGGCCGAGCTGGGCGAGGCGCTGCGGGCGCTGGAGGCCACGGCCCCCCCGGGCCTGGTGCGGCTCTTCAGCATCGGGCAGTCGGTGGAGAAGCGGCCGCTGTGGGTGCTGCGCCTGACGGCCGGGCTGGGCCCCGAGCGGCCCGAGGAGCCGGCCGGCGGCGCGGCCCTGCCCGGGCGGCCGCAGGTGAAGCTGGTGGGGAACATGCACGGGGACGAGCCGCTGGCGCGGCCGCTGCTGCTGCGGCTGGCCTGGGAGCTGGTGCTGGGCTGGGACCGCGGGGACGAGCGCATCGTCCGCCTGCTCAACACCACCGACCTGTACCTGCTGCCCAGCCTCAACCCCGACGGCTTCGAGCGCGCCCGCGAAGGCGATTGCGGCGGCGGCGGCGCCGAGGGCGGGCGGGAGAACAGCCGCGGCCGCGACCTCAACCGCAGCTTCCCCGACCAGTTCGGGGACGCCGAGCCCAACCTGGAGCCCGTGCCCGAGGTGCGGGCGCTCATCGACTGGATGCGCCGCAACAGGTGAGTGCTGCCCGCTCCCCTCTGCCGCTCCGGGGAATGGGAGACCCTCGGCTTCACTCCCAGCCCTTCCCTAAGGGGAAGGAGAGGTGATTTCCACACCTGTTTGTCCCCAGCCTGCCTCCCTGCAGGCTCTTCATCGCAGCCGGGACCGGCCTGCGCTGGGGAGAGCATTTGGTGGCCCCAGTTTTTGTGCAGCTGCCAGGGAGCAGCAGCAGCCCCGCGGGGCACAGCCGTGCCCTGCACACACCCTGTGCAGGGTGTTGTGACTCCGTGGCCATCTGCTTGTCTCCCTGAGCTTGTGGCTGGGAACTCACCTGCTTTGCAGTGAGCTTGTCAGTGGGTCCTGCTCTTAGAGTCAATAATGCTTACTATACAAGCTGTGGGATGCTGGAAATATTTGGGGTTAAGTGTCTATGTATGACCATGTTAACAAAGTTGTGTCTTCGCCTCATCTTTGTGTTTCATGGGAAATTCCCCTGGATTTAGCAATAATGCTCTATGCAGCAGCATTTCCAAAGACAGGCCCTGTTTCTACAGCTGCCTTCCCCATGAGTTTGGTTGAAACACCTGGGGCTGAGCCTCGAGCATCCATGCTGACCCGTTTGTCTCCAAGCTGCTGTGCCTGGAGTGGGGCAGCCCAGGAGGGGAGATGGTGCCTTTACAGCCCAGCTCTGGTGTGGAGGTCTGGGGCAGCCCCAGAAAATGCAGTGGCCAAGCTGGGCAGTGATTCTTCATTTGCCTTGTGTTCTTCAGAGGTGTGTAAGGTCCAGACTACAAAGGTCAATGCAACCAACCGTGGGAAATTGTGCAGAGAAAGCAGCAGTGCACTGCAGCAAAGTGTGTCCCTCTTTCCAAAACAGGGACAGAAAGAGATGAAGAGGGGGTGACAGTGCACTCTAGGGCTGTTGGTTTACTCCAGCCAGCACATGCAATGTTCAGCATTGTACAATGTTTGCTCATGTTTAGGAAAGAAAATGCATGAGCAAATGATCTTAGTTAAAACTTGGTGGAGGGCAGTGCCCATGGGGATGGTGCTCCAGAGGAATTTCAAGAACTTCACCAGTAACTGCTTGTCCTAAGAATCCTTTAGGACAGCTCTGGTGCAGCATTTACACTGACTAACTAGATTTGGTTCAGCTCAAAATTAGTTACTAGGGAAACTCGTGCGCCTTGAGCTTTTAGTTTTATTTTTTTCTCATAATATGTGAGGTGGGATTTGCTATCAGCCAGGGTGAAACAGGGAAGAACGTGGTGCTTTGTGTGTCCCTCTGCCTGGCAGCACCAGTTAATACTGGTGTAATTGTTAGGCTAACATAACTGCTGATAGAAAAATGAATGGGTAAACAGAACTGTTTGATTGAAAAGGGAGATAGTGGGTGTAATGCAATTTGTGTGCACTATTTTAAGCAAGGTAGAGGTGTTGGTCACATTACCTCTGCTTGGAAACCAAATCCCGTTTGAGCAAATGCACAGGAGAGCTCTTTTTCCCCTCAGTGCTTGGTGGGAAGAGAACAGAGAAAATGACCTTTGGGATTTGTTGAAATGCTTGTGCTGCCTGTGATCAAACTGGAAGGGGATATGAAGCATGCCTACTATATTTTCTGATTTGGGTTTTTAACAGCTCTTTCTCACATACAGGTTTTATTTGTGAGTTAATTCTGTTGCACATGGCAGGTGTCTCAGAGCTTGACAAGAGCTGTGTACATTGCTTTGTCTGTCACTAAGTTTGGGGACTTGGTCTTAAACTGCAGAAAAAACCTGTTCCATCTCCAGAACTCCACTTCCAATATGTGCATTTTGCCTCATTAATCCCAAATAGTTTGGAGGCCTTTGAGAGTGTGGTTTGGGTGGGAAAGCAGCAGAATAACTGGTTGGGTGGCTGTAGCCAACTTCCTGTTGGAATGTTTCCAGTCTGACTCTTTCTCCCTTTCCTTCCCAACCCCAGGTTTCTGCTCTCTGGCAATCTCCATGGTGGCTCTGTGGTGGCCAGCTACCCCTACGATGACTCTCCCACACACAGGCTCACAGGAGTCTACAGTAAATCAGCTGATGATGAAGTCTTCAAATACTTGGCAAAAGCTTATGCATCCCATCATCCCATCATGAGGACTGGCAAACCCAACTGCTCTGGAGAGGAGGGAGAGACTTTCCCTGATGGCATCACAAATGGTGCCCAGTGGTATGATGTAGAAGGTAAGCTGTGCTCACATCCAGTGGGGATTATCACAGAGGAAAGGACTGGGGGGTAGGTGATATTTTTAGCTTTGAATGTGTTCTGGCATCGTGGGAATGCCAGCTGATGAGTAACAGCTTGGGAGGTGTTTTTAGGGAAGAGATCACAGCAAATTGAAGGGTTCTTCCTGACCCCCTGAGGTGGTGGAGAGTTGTCCTACACATGGGAGGCTTCATTTGCCAAATGGACTCTTGTGATCTCTTGACAGTTGCTAAATTTTGATACAGAAAAGAGGAAATGGTTATTAACCAATGCCAATGTTCTGTGAGGTCTTTTAACCTCTGAACTTGTAATTTTGTGATTACAGAATAGTCTGCTGTAAAACTGTGTAAAATTTAGATAAGTGTTCTGGGCTAACCAAGGAGTTCTTGCTGGAAATGGGGTTTGCAGCTTTTCCATGGACAAGCCTGCATGATCTGTTCTTATTCACCAGTATGGGAGATCTAGAAGGGATCTTAATTTTGCCCTGCAGGAGCCTCTAGGAGAGCTCCTGATCCTTTCATTATGCAGCTGCACATGGAAGTGAGCTGAACAGGAGGAATTACCTCCTGGTGCCACCACTCTGCCTGTGCAGGTGGAGGTTACTAGCCTGGCTCAGCCATGCAATGGGTTGCACTGTGTGTTGGTTTGGAGGAAAATTTAAATAATTGATGTGAGGAGAAGCTCTCATGGGAAAGTGAGCTCCCAAGTTATCCCATTGCTGTGGCTCCTTGTGGATGTTGTACAGCCACAGCCTCACCAGGTAGGGCAGGGACTTCTGTGGTGAGGGCACAACAAAAAAGTTGCAAAAATGATCTCAAGAAGTTGTGTTGCTTTGCTGCTCTGCCTTTTTCCCTTCTGCTGTGGCTGAGGGGTGGTGTAGAAGTGTTGAGCAAGTGGTGACAGCCAGTTTATTAACCCTTCAAACTTGCAGCTCAGTGATTTCTGGTAAGACAGTGTCTTTCTGAAACATGGGCTTTGCAGCAGAATCCTGTATTAATCCTGCATCCAGCTTGCTTGGGAAGGCTGGAGAGGGATCCATTGAGGATCCTGAGGGAGAGGATCCCCTGGAGAGGAATTCTGAACACAACATCTTTGAGCTGGAAGAGGAAGGGTTGATTTTTAGCAGTGGCTGAATCATTCCCTTGGATTTCGCTGGGCAAATAAGATGTTGTGTTCAAATAACATGTGGTTTGATCTTTCTCTACCAGCTGTCTCCTTCCCTCTGCCCTGCTGAGCACACCAGCCCTGGTGTTTGCTGGCTCAAGGTTCATTCTGCTGCTGTGAGAAGTACAGCAGGAGGAAAGTTTGTGTAATCTGGTGACTTGGCTTGTGAGGGAACAGGATATCCTGGATGATCTGTGCTGCCTTGTTGTGGTGGCTGTTGTTACCAGCAAACACCTCAGTTGGGAAGTTTCTTAACTGCAGCTCTGAGGTCTTCTGTCCTTGGAATGAAGTGGGGTGGGTGTGCTCTGAGGGAAAGGTTATTCCAGAGATTTGGGTCTGTGTTCCCCTGACCTTAGACAGCTGCATTTTCACTGCAGGGATGACTTTTTCATCCTCCTGCTTGTCTGTGAGGCAGCTGGTTGGTGGCTGTGGCACTGGTGTGTGAACCCTGCAGGCTACCTTTGCTCTGCCAGCAGCAGAGAAAAAGAAATGGCATCATTTTCCTTTCACAGGAAATAAAAGGTGTGAACTGCAAACCAGATTACTCTGTGCTGCCATCACTGTGGTTCATATCTATCCAATAGCCTCCAGCACCCAGTCTCTGCAGAAATAAACCCTTTCTCTGTGACAAGCCACAGTCTTGGGCTCAGCAGTGATGGCTGTAGGTGACTCATGGGCAGAGATTGCAGGAGGATGCACTGAGGTGGACTCTGAGAGTGGAACATTGCTGAGGGTGACACCAGCAGTTCCCCCAGAGCCAAAGAATTCATGTAAAGTGTAACCCAGGGAGAGCATGGGTGAACTGGCCAATACCATGCATGTAATTTGATGTTGTGTCAATTCACCCCTTCAGGGTTGTAAGTTTTAATGTTTATTTTTAGTAGTGGATGAAGAGCAGACAGAGGGGAGTCAGTTGTAAGTGCTGTGACAGAAGCAGCAAAACCATCAGAGAGGCTGTTTTGAGTCATCCGAGTTGCTCAGCTCTGTGCCAAGGACTGCAGAGGCTTGTGCTTGGATCAGGAGGCCTTTCCCAGTGATTGCAGAGCTGAAATGTGTGGTGAGATGAGACTGGGAAATCCCAGTCCCTGAGCTGAGCTCTAGAGGTAGAAAACCAGAGCTCAGGGTTCTGTGAGTGGTGCAGGGCATGTGCTTGAGGCCTCCAGATCAGGTTGTGCCAGGAGAGACTCCTGCAGGCTCCAAGTGAACTAAAGCCAGGAAAAACAAAGAAATGAGAACATGGTGTTTCAACAGGTGGAAATTTTCCTGCCACATTTTATCATGTGAAATCAAATGTGCTGGGGAGCAAACTGCCGCAGGATTCATTGGCCTGGAGTTACCAATTCAATTTTATGCTGGTGCCAGACTCCATTAACTTCCATTTGAGTTTGCAAACAGCCTCTTACATGTGTCAGATCGAGGTGGCAAGTACAAACCATGAGAGTAATTGCTGAGGTCAAGTGTGCACAGGGGAAGATTGGATCTCTGCCAGACAGCTGAATTTGGCTCCTGCATTCCAGCTGCTGTAGATAAGCACATTGGTGACTGGGATGCTTTTTAGAGGCTATCTCTGGTGTGCATGCTCTTTCTCTTCCTTTTTAACCTTTGAGGGGTTTTAACTACCAAGTGGTTGGTTCAGATCAAGGGAGTACATGCAGAGTTGGGCTGGGGTATGGAGAGCAGCTGAGAAACCACTCTCATCTTATCTGTGGGCAGGATGTGCTTTGCTTTTGTGTTAAGAGATCCAGATCAGAAACTAAATTCAGCATGAACATATTTTGTGGGCAGCTTTGGAAGGTTTGTTTTAGTCCCTTCCTAAGAGATATTTTCTTGCAAGTTTGACTCTTTGATGTCCAGATGTTTGAGATGTTTCTGGTGTTTACTGGGAGGCACTTTTCAGGTTGAAAGTGGATTTTGGTTACCTGTGTGCTTACTGGGTTGTTTTGATTGTGGTTGCCAGCCACACTGAGCTTCCAACCAGCTTTTAGTGGCATCCAGCTCAGTGCAGTTAAAGTAAGTGCTGAGAACAGTGTGGCATCACTGTGGTGATCTATTTCCTGTGCCTGCAGAGGGCACTTGCACAGAGTGAGCTCTTGTAGAAGCTCTCAGCCATGTCTTTCTGGGGATATGCACAGTTTGCTGCACTTATGTGCTTGTATTTCCATGAAAGTCTTGCTGCAGTTCTTCTTGAGAGAAGTATTGGCTTGATGGTTGGATGTCTTAAGGCCTCTTTTCACACCTATCATGAGCTGCTGTGCTGGTGCAGCTCTTTGGGGGACTCTGTCCTTCTCTTTGAGGAAAGGCTGCTGGTCTTGGCTGCTCTGGGTCATGCACCTGCTGCAGTTGGAGGCCCAAACCTCACCTCCTCTGAGTTTTGATTGCAGACTAATGGACCAGAACATTCCTCTGCCTGCTTGGTGCTGCTGCTGGTGCTCACTCAGTGCCATGCTATGAGATAATCAGTTCTGAGCAGAGTCTGCAACTTGTGCCACATACTGAATCATGTCTCCAGCTTGCTTGGTGCCATCTGCTCTTTCTGCAGAGCAGACATGACTGTTTTTCTGCTTTAACTTAGCTGCAGTTTCTTTATCTGCTGATGTCTGTTCCAGTGAGAGCTGGAATTAGTTTTCTGCATAGTGCAGTGTGAAAATAGTCCCTCTTGGCTAGCTTGGCAGGCTTCTTCTAGCACGTGGAGTATTTATGGTATCTGGATCCTCAGGCTTGACTAGAGAGCTGCATTCTCCTGGTTTGAGCTTGGCAGGGAGCAGAGGCTCCTCTGTCAGTGTGATCTCTGCAGTGCTTGTGCTGCAGGAGGCCTGGGATCCCTGCCTGAAGCACAGTCCTGACGCTCAGGGAGTGGGTCAGGGCAGGAGAGAGATTTGTTCTGAGCATTTCTGTGACCTGCTGCCAGCCAGGAGCTGACTTGATGTGACACTAAGCTTCTCACTGATAAAAAGGGGAATGGTGCTTCATGGGGAGGCTGGAACATTTCACAGTGTGGGCTAAAAGATATCCCGTGATTAAAATGCTGAAGTAAATGCAATGGGTTATCCCAGATATTACCCAAACAGAGTAGAAGCACTGTAGTCTGGCAGTGTTCTACCTCAGGTGTGTATTTTCTGCTCTGCTCCATGGTTTTAGTGCCCTGCTAATGGCAGGCTGAGTACAGGTCTTTCTTTTCCCCTCTGAGTCTCTGCATAGTCAGGGGAGGCTGTGCAGATGGTATGTGGGAAAATACGTAATTCCACGTGCTTTAAAAATAACTGTCCTGCTCTGCAGCAGAGCCATGTGAAGGCCAAATATGTGCAGTGGATACAATCCAAATTTTCAAGAATGCAGTGGACTACTTTCTCCAAGAGAGTTTTGCCAGAACTGATGTAGCAAGCTCTAATTTAGTCCGTTGCTGCTCTATTATGGGTGAGCATCTGTCCTAAATTTGCTTGAATAGCAGATGAAGCACTAAATATGTTTCATAATGGCTCTGGTTTACGTTTTGGATGTTTTCAAGTGCATTAATGTCCTGCTAGGAGCAGATGGTTATGGGCTGGCAAATGATTTCTCTCGGCGTGGTGTTTACTGGTGAGAGCAGCCTGCTGTGCACGCCTGTTCTGAGCTGGTAACAGGAGCTGAATGAAGCTGGGGGTGGATCAGACTCACAGCCCTTGTTTGTCTAACCCCTTGAACTGAGTTTGAGAGTCAGAAAGTCCTCCAGCACGTTGTGGCCCCCTGTGCTGGACAGAAAAGTCTCTTTCCTGTTTTGATGTCAGCCCTTTCACAAGCTGCAGTGCTCTCCTGGCTGCAAGTCACATTTGATTGTTAGGATGAAAGCTCCATGTTCCCTTAGCAGCACACTCCCAGGAGAGCTGAGAGGAACTGGGACATCTTTGTTGTGGTACCATTCCACACATCTTCCCAGTGGCCTGTTCTAAATCCCACTTTATGCTGTCAGTCCATCCCTGCTTTACCCAGCTGCAGTGGGGCTGTTGAATTCAGAGCACTGGACCCTGAATTTTTGGGCCACCACCTCTGGTAGAAGCCTCCTCTGCTTGGTCAAGTGCTGCTGTTTTCCCCCTGTTCCTGACCAGGCATTAACACAGCCCCTGCCAGTGCCAGGCAGTGCATTTGCATCAGGATATTGATCCATTCTGGCTGGTTAATTGGCCAGTGCCGGAGGGTCCTTCACTTCAAGGGGCTTCTGAGTGATTAGGAAACTGCTCAAAGTAAATGTGGTCTATTGGCATAGCACTAATGCAGCACTTCAGTGAGCCAAGCAAAGAATTTGCATTTCTAACAGACCTTCCTGCTGGGGCTCTGCAGGCTGGTGCCCATGGTATCTGCCACAGCTCTCTGCTTTCCTTCTCCTGGACTTGGCATCTGCCTCCTGTGGAGAAAATGCATCTCGGCTCTCTGAGAAAGGGACTTCTGGGAGTCAGTTCAACTCCCATAACTCACCCAGAAGAGACTCTGGCCCCTGTGTCCAGGTGACCCTGGTGGGATTCATGCTGTTGGTGTGGAGGTCTCTGGGCTCTGGTTGCAGATGCTGCTGTACAGGTTGGGATGGAAATGTCTAGGAAGTGGTAGCCACGGCTGTGACACACCAGTCTGCCTGTTTATAACTAAATAAGTTTGTGTCAGCCAGAAGACTTTGTCAGCATGCAGAAAACACAGTGTGGTGTGTCTTGCTTACTGACACAACTGCCTGATTGGGTGGTGGGAGCAATCCTTTCATTTGGTCATCTGGCTACTGTCATGTGGTGGGGTTTAGCAGGGTGATTCTGAAACCTGTTTCACAGATTTGTGGTGGATTTGGAATGTCCTTTCTACTCTTGAAAGCCCTCAGAAGTGTTTAGAGGGGTGAACATTTGCAGTATTCAGCAGCAAGCTCAAGTCTGGGCTGCAGATCACGAATGTTGATCCTGCAGCCTTCAAGTCCTGTTTGAGGAACAGCTTTGCTTGCTGAGGGTTGGGTGTAAACTTCAGCAAATGGGGTCAGGACACTTGCTGGGACAAGGTGACCTTTTTGATTCATAGCAGTGCCTGTGGTTTTTCTGAAGGGCAAGAACAGCAAGATGAGCTTAATACAGGAAAACAGTTCTGTGCACTCCTATTTCTGGGTGCTCACCAAGGTTTGGTTGGTTCAGTGCTAAGCTAACAAACTGTCTCTAGGTGTTCCAACATCCTTACATTGATTTAAAACTGCTTCATGACAGGAAGCATAGGAGGAGGCTGGTGACTTGGCCAAAAACAAGTTTCTCAGACTTTCCCAGGTGGACCTTTCTCAAGTGCAAACATTTGGATGAGGAAAAAGCAGCTGAGGAAGTAGAGAAGGGGATGCATTGTTGTCATCCTGTCTAGAGTTTTGCTAAGAGGCTTTTGGGGGAACAGTTGTCTTTGAAACTGATTCCAGTGTGCAGATTTGAGCTGCCAGCTCCCAAGTTGATAGTCTGATGTTTTTTTATATGAAAGGCCTCAAACTAATTTTGGGTGAAGTAACCTCTCTTGCAGGCAGACTTCACAAATCTTGAGGTAGCTTAGAATGCTCAGGGAAGGACTTGGCAGCTGGAATGTTCAGAATCTGGTGTGCCTGTCCTGGTACACTGGGTTTGATGTATCTGGAAATGCAAAATGAACTTGTATGAATTCCCAAGAGCTGTCCTGATGAATTCAGCTGACAGAGCAGTGAGACAAAAGGACTGTCACTTTGAGCTGGCTGTGGCTTATTTGAATGGCCCAGTGTTCCAGTTACAGCAAAGGTGCCGTGATAATGTGACCTGACTTTTGTCCTTCGGCTGCTCACTTTGGAGCATTCTGGGGAGATGCTGTGTGGGGCTGAATGACAAGGAGAAATAGCATCCTGTGGTGGGATGTGTGTGCATTGCTCTTGGGACATCTCTGCCTCTTTTCCTCAGGTGGGATGCAGGATTACAACTATGTGTGGGCCAACTGCTTTGAGATCACATTGGAGCTGTCCTGCTGCAAATACCCACCGACTTCTGAGCTTCCAAAGGAGTGGGACAACAACAGGGAATCTCTCCTGGCTTTCATTGAGAAGGTACTGAGGGCTGGGCTGGATGTGGGGGTGAAGCTGTGAAACCTGTGTGTCCATGGTGGGCTGGGAGCACAGTGTCCAATTCTGAGACCCTGCTGCCTTCCCAGTCCATGCTGAATTCCTGTCCTTGCTGTCTGGCTGAGCACTGAGTCCTGAGCCCTTGGGTGCCTCTGCAGCCCTGCTGTGCCGCCTTTGGGGAAGAGTGAGGGGATATTGCTGCCTTAGGACACAGTTCCCCTGATGTTGCCTGTCTTCAGCCAGGACTTTGCATTGTTTTCCTCAGGTGCACATTGGAGTGAAGGGCTTTGTGAGGGATGCAGTCACAGGAGCTGGCCTGGACAATGCCACAATTGCTGTTGCCGGTATCGCTCATAACATCACAGCAGGGAAATTTGGTGATTACCACCGGCTGCTGGTGCCTGGGACCTACAGCGTGACTGCTTTTGTGAAGGGGTAATGTCTGTGGCAGCCTGTGCCCACAATGCCAACTGCTCCTGTTCCTTCTCTTGGATTTCCCCCCCTAAAACACCTTGTGTATTTAAGAGGCTTGGCTGGAAGCTGCAGCAGTAAATGGTTCCAGCTCAGAGCTGCAGCTATGTTTGTTCCATCTGAGTGAGTGTACAGAATTTCTGTCAGCTTCTGTTTGACTGCCTGTATCAAATTGCATCTTTTGTGCAAAGGGAGGAAGTAGAGTAGGGTCACCCCAACAGGAGTTTGGGTGTGAATATGTAACTTGCCCTTTGGCTAGGTCTGTGATACGCCTGGGGCTTCTTCCCTGCTGAGCCTGTGGACTCTTGCAAGGACAGCAGTGGAGCTGGGTTTGGTGACAGTGGGATGAATCCCATCTGCTTGGTCCCTGTGATCTCAGTCATTAACATCCCAGTGTGTTCAGGCTGGGGGGAGCAGGCTGGAGTGATGGAGGGGCTGCAGGGTGTTTTGGCCTCTGCTCTGCAGAGCTCCTTGCTGAAGCCAGTTGTTTTCCCCACAGTTACACACCAGTGACCAAAGAGAACATCGAGGTGAAGGAGGGAGATGCGACAGAAGTGAACTTCTCCTTGCAGCCGACTGTGATGCCACCAGCTCCTAACGCCACCCAGCTCACAGCAGCACCTGCCCCTGTCACTGCCATCACCCCCACCCCTGTGCAGGCCCCAAATCCAACCTCTGGCCATGAGCCCATCCAGCCCGTGGACTTCCGCCACCACCACTTCTCAGACATGGAGATCTTCCTGCGGCGCTACGCCAACGAGTTCCCCAGCATCACCCGCCTCTACTCCGTGGGCAAGTCCGTGGAGCTGCGGGAGCTCTACGTCATGGAGATCTCTGACAACCCTGGTGTCCACGAAGCAGGTGAGGGGGGAAATCCTGCTTTTAGCAAGGCACAAATGCAAGTGGCAGATGCTTACACTGGGTGAGGCAGGGCGAAGAGGAGTGTAGAGCTGCTCCTTTCCTGAGAGACTGAGCTGCTCCTGGTAGTATCCTGTGGCACTGTGCTGTGTGGGGACTTCTGTGCTGGTCATGGAGCTCTAAGGAGGAAGAACCAAGAGATTGCCTTGATACATTGTTATTTTGGGGTTGTGGGAGCACAAGTAGGAGGTTTAGGTAAATGCCCTCCAGCAGAGCCTGCAAGAGCAATGCTTAGGGTGATGAGGTGTATCCAAATTGTAACATGGTGGTTATAATGGTCTCTGTGGTGTAACCATGTGTCTGCAGGTGAGCCAGAGTTCAAGTACATCGGTAACATGCATGGGAATGAAGTTGTGGGGCGGGAGCTTCTCCTGAACCTCATCGAGTACCTCTGCAAGAACTTCGGCACAGATCCTGAAGTGACCGACTTGGTCCAGAGCACACGGATCCACATCATGCCATCGATGAACCCTGATGGCTATGAGAAGTCCCAGGAAGGTATTGCTGTCTGTTCCAAAATCTGTGGGGGTCCTAGCTTTCAGAATAAGCCTTTGGGTTCATGGAATCCCTGGGAAATCTGGAAGCCTTGCTGGAGCAGAAGTGCTCTCCAGACGGGAGGCTGGAAAGGGAGTTGGTGTGTGCTGTGGGATGAGTGGGTGGATCCTGACTGATGGATGCCGGAAGCTGTTGGGGAGAGCTCTCATACTTCAGCAGTGTTGTGAGCTGCCCCTGTCTGGGTCCCCTGATGGTTTGTGACTAATACAGGACTTCTTTTAAAAAAAGACATTTCATCTTTTGCTTGCTGTGCTTTGGTCCATTCTCTTAGTAAATGCAGTGTGGGAGCCAGGCTGTCTGCAGCACTTGTCCAAGGATAACACAGACTTTTATCATGAGGTTGAAACTGGCAAAAGCATTCTTCAGGGGTCTTAGAACTATGTGGCTATTGCAGATTGGCAGAACAGAGACTGTCCAGAATCACTTTCTGGGAGCAGAGCTCTGCTTGGGTTTAACAAAGAACTTGTCTGGCTGGTTTGAGGAGGTGAGCTCTGAGGTTTCTGTGGTCGTGACATCCGGCTGCAGAAATTGTTCATGGTTCATTGCCTTTCTGCTGGTCTGGCTGCCCTGAGAGCTGAGCAAACACCCACTGAAAGGGTCCTGCACTGCTGCTCAGAGCAGGCCACTTGCTGGGGTGGGCCTGGGTGCCCCTTTCTGGGTGCAGGGAGCCAGCACTCTTGTGCCCTCTGCTCTCTTCACTAACTGCTACTTGTAAACTCTGTAATAAGGATTGAAACCTCTTCATAAGGCATGAGCTTGAACTTGTGTTTCATTTTCAGGAGACAAAGGAGGTACTGTGGGCAGAAACAACAGCAACAACTATGACCTGAACAGGAACTTTCCAGATCAGTTTGTCCATGTGACAGACCCTCCACAGCCAGAAACTCGTGCTGTCATGGCCTGGCTCAAGTCTTATCCCTTTGTGCTCTCAGCAAACCTGCATGGAGGTACCACATCCAAACCAAGCTCCTTCCTCTGTGCTGGGCTCTGTGGGATGGGAGTTTGCAGGGATGTCTCCACAGTGTTTCTAGGTGTGCACTGGGGAGCTGCAAGGTGGAGCAGAAACTGGAAGCAAAGGGTGAAAACCATGTCCCCAAACATGTTTGTAGGTGGATGCTGGGAAGATTCCAACCACTTCTCTGAAGGGAGCATCTGGGAGATGGGGATGGACTCTCTTGTCAGCAATTGCTCAGCAGATGGTCTGGGAATGGGATACAGAGCTGTGGTTGTTAAAGGCTTCACAGCATTCATAGAGTGAATGCAGTCCTGAGGGTTCCCTGCCTTGAATCACATGGCAGAACTAGGAAATTTGCAGTAATTTAATTATCCTTTTTGAGTGTTCTAAATTAAGTCTCTGTGTAGTACAGCTTAATCCCTAGACAGTTTGTCTGCTGGCTTGTAGCTGTAGTAACTTGCAGGTGGATGCTTTGTTGCCAGCATGTTTGGTTTGTAGTGTAGAAGTGTCATGTGTGGGTGTGAGGGGGCTGGCAGGTCTCCAGCTGCAGTGGTGTCTGGGGTTTTGTGGTGCTATTAGTACAACTTCCTTGGGGAACCCTTCAGCAGTAAACTCCAGAAAGCTGAAAAACTGCATCATTTGGGTCAAAACACCATGCATGTTCTAGGAAATTCTTCCCCTTGCTTCCACTTCTCTGTGAAAGCAATTATTGTGTGGTTGTGTTCAGCCCTCCTTCCTGTAAGAGCCAAAGCTTTGATGTTGTCGTGGCTTTGGTTCTCCTTCCCAGCTAGGTGTGGTGTTATCTCTTCCTGTGCTTCTGTCTCTGCTATCCACTGGGCTTAATGCTTTGTTTAATGCCAAGTCTTGAGAAACAGAAGGCTTGGCACTTGCAGGAGAAAAATTTCCATTGTTGTGTTAAGGGATCACTGGGAAAGCACACAGGTATGAGCCAAAGCTTGCCTTGCAGGTTCCCTGGTGGTTAATTATCCCTTCGATGACGATGAACAAGGAATAGCCATATACAGTAAATCCCCAGATGATGCTGTGTTCCAGCAGCTGGCACTTGCCTACTCCAAGGTAAAGCTCTGACAGGAAAATGGGTGCATCTTGCTAGGTTGACTCCTGGGAAACTCCAGCTTGCAGGGAACCTCCTGAGCAGCTGGTAGAAGTGGGTGCAGGCTGTGGGTGAGCCCCTGGTGTTGCAGGGGGGTCCTACAGCAGGTTCCCATTCCATGAGTGATGCCCAGCACACTCTGTCTGCAGGCAATGAGGGAGGAGAGCTCTGTGCAGGCACTTTTAAGGTGGTGGAAAATGCTGCTCAGGGGCTGGGAGGAGAGAGCAAGGACATCTGGGCTGGGATTGGGCATGGGTGCTGTCAGTGCTGCATTGATACACACAAATCTGTGCTTGGTAACCCTGAATGTGTAACCAAGGGTAGAACAAGAGTGGCTGTGGAGTGCAGGCTCACCTTCACATGTTGCATCTTGTTTTGTAGGAAAATGCAAAGATGTACCAGGGAAGCCCTTGTAAGGATATGTACCCCACTGAGTACTTCCCACATGGCATCACTAATGGGGCTCAGTGGTACAACGTTCCAGGTAAAATACACCTTCAATCTCCTGCACTATTTGTCTTCAAGTTAATGCATGTGCAGTTTAAATAATTTAGTCTGATCAGTCAGGAACTCTGCACTGGTCAGGCTCAGATTAATGGGACTCAGGTTTCCTTTATAACCTCTTAAATAATGTACCCAGGTAAAGTTATTCCTAGGGGAAGGAATTTATAGTGTAGTTTCTCTGGCTATTAGCAAAACGGTTTCATAAAATTTTACAGCACTTCATTAGCATGAAAGGTATTTACAAGAAGGAAGGTTATTTGTCTGCTCTTTTGGCATCCCTTTGAAGCTTGAATCCTGTAAAAGCCTTTTGCCTTCAAGTCTGTACTTCATCTTTCTCTGGTATCTGATTTGTTGGGTTTTTTTTAATCTATGGTACTTCAGAAGTCAAAATTTCTTTTGCATTCTTTTTGTAGGTGGGATGCAAGACTGGAATTACTTACATACAAACTGCTTTGAAGTGACCATTGAGTTGGGCTGTGTGAAATACCCAAAAGCTGAGGAGCTGCCAAAGTACTGGGAACAGAACCGGCGCTCACTGCTGCAGTTCATGAAACAGGTGAGGTGCTTTGACCTCAGGCAAGGTCAGCTCCCTCTGGGGTTTGCTTTAGACAAGCCAGAATTAACAGGTGATATGGCCAGACTAGGTCTCTGCTCTACAGAAATCACCCCCATCAGAACCTGTCTCAACTACTCTCTTTTCTCAACATTACAAAAATCTGTAGGGAAATAGCATCCAGAGGATGCAGGTGGGGACTTTTTATGTACCCCTACCTTGAGTTTCCTGAGGCTGGAATGTCCCTTATATTCTGTTCCTATCTGAGTGGGGCTGGTGCTGCACACCTGGTGTGTGCAAACAAAGGTGTGGAGCAGAGAGTGCTGGGAGAAATCCTGGGCCAAACAATTGCTCATTGTACTCATCAGGTGATCTTTGTCCACGCCAGCTGCTGGCCAGTCCAGCCTGAACCCTTCTGGAAAACCTTGTTCCTCTGGGAACGCTGAAAATGTGAGGGGTGGGAGGCAGAGGGAGGGCTGGCACTCAGCAGAGCTCCTTTGTGCAGGTTCACCAGGGTGTCTGGGGCTTTGTGCTGGATGCTGTGGACAAGAGGGGCATCCTCAATGCCACCATCAGCGTGGCCAACATCAACCACCCAGTGACCACCTACAAGGATGGAGACTTCTGGCGCCTCCTGGTCCCAGGGATGTACAGAATCACAGCATCTGCCCGAGGGTGAGCAAGCCCCAGCAGGAGGAGCAAACAGCTGCCTGACTGACTTCCCACTCAGGAATATTCCCTCACCTCTGCCTGCCTGCAGCACATGTAGGCATGGGTGTTTCTCCTGTCCTCTGGCCTGTGCACAGATAGCAGTGTGAGACTACTGTGGTGTCAGACTGCTCACCTGGCACTGGTGTACAGTCCCAATCTTTCCTTGTTAGGAGTGGATAACATGGTGTCTTTAAGGGGAAATTATTTTCCAGGCAGCTGCCCACAGAAGTGACTTGATGCTCCCAAAATTCTGTGTTAAAGCAGCCTGACTTGTTGTTTTGCCAGTCTGCTGTGTAACCCTGCAACACCAGATCCAAAAGCAGCTCAGAGCCATGTTGGGCCCTGAGTTATTCCTTGTCCTGCCATTCCCACTTCCCTTTGAGCTGTTCTTGCGCCTCATTTCCATGTCTCTCACTGTGGGCAGGGGAACAGTAGCATTCCCATGTTGGTGTGTTGTCAGGGACGGGGCCAGCTTGTTATCCAAGGTTTGAAATGCCTGATAATTTTCTTGTACTTTCATTTCCCTGGCCAGGTATGATCCACTCACTAAGCTGGTGGAAGTTGACAGCAAAGGTGGGGTGCAGGTCAACTTCACTCTTTCACGGACAGACAGCAAAGTGGAAGAGGGGAAGGTGCTGGTCTTGAACACCCCAGACACCAGCAACCCCAACGAGAAGGAGTTTGAGACCCTGATCAAGGATCTCTCTGCTGAGAACGGGCTGGAGCGGCTCCTGCTCACCTCCTCCAGGGATGTGATTCCCTACAGGTACCGGCCCTACAAGGACCTCTCCGAGTTCCTGCGAGGCCTCTACCTCAACTACCCACACATCACAAACCTCACCAGGTGAGAGCAAAGCAGCAGCCTGGGCTGGGGATGTTGTGGAGTTATTAGTCATGAGCACAGTGCAGCCATGGGGAGCCCATCCCTTCCTTCCCTGTGCCCTCTGAGATGGAGGGAGCCCCATGTGTAAGAGCAATGGCTGCAGGGCCTCGGAGGTGCATCCATGTGCTTTTCCCTGATTTAGTTCCCCAGGGATGCTTGGGACTGGCAAAATTCCCAGCACTGATGTCCCAGACTTGTTCCTTACTATTTTGTCTGTTCTTTAAACCCTTTCTGACATCCACCCTGCTGAAGAGTCTCCAGCAAAAATGACCAGATTTGACTTACGAATCTCAGATGGCCATTTTTTTTCCTTGTGTGCCTCCAGATTTTATTTCAGTAGTGGAAGGCACTTTTGTGTGAGCTTGCCCTGGGCCAAGGTCTGTGCCCTCCTGCAGAAGACCAGCTGCTGCCATCCTCTGCTTTCCTTTGTGACCTGTAGCGCTTACCCTCTGTCAGCTTTAGAAAGCACAAATCCCTTTGTCCCAGGGCCTCATTTGCTTGTTGTAACCAGGCACAATGTGCTCATGTGCTGTCCCTGCTGGTGCCAAGGCTGCTTTGCTGATCTGTAGCCTCTATTGTCCCTGCAGTTGCATCAGCCCTGAGCCTGTTCCCTGCTTTTCCCTGCACTCAGTTTGCCGACTTAACAGCATGGCTGTAGCAACAGCTCCTGCATTACTGGGAACAGGCCTCTTTTGTCCTGATTTATATATTAGTTTGATGTCCAGATGTCTTCTGCTCTGAAGGGGAGAAAGAAACAAAACAAAAGCCACCATTGGCAGCACAGAGGATCCAGCAGTTCCACACTTGTGATCCCATAGGCTGTTTGGAGACATATGGGGCATTGGATGTTCTATGCATCTGGATCTGGATACATCCTTACCCAGGTGTTCAAACTGATGTCCAGAGTCAATTCTGTTCAGTGCTGCTGTAGATCTGCCCCCTGATCTGGCTGTATTTTTCTTGCCTTTGCAGCCTCCCACTGGAGGCTGGCAGCAATTCCTTTCCACACCAGGATTTCTCCATGAGGTCAGGCTGGAGTTGCAGCACTCTTGCTGAGCTGACACTCCCATTTCCCATCTGTTGGCAGTTTGGGTCAGAGTGTGGAGTTCCGCCAGATCTGGTCCCTGGAGATCTCCAACAAGCCCAACGAGTCGGAGCCTGAGGAGCCCAAGATCCGCTTTGTTGCTGGGATTCACGGGAACGCTCCCGTTGGGACAGAGCTGCTCCTGACACTGGCAGAATTTCTTTGCATGAACTACAAGAAGAATGCTGCTGTTACAAAGGTGAGAGGCTGATCCAAAGACCTCCTTGGAGCCTTCCAGCTGTAGCCTGAGGTGACAGTGCTCACTGGGGGAGGCTCCTTCTGCCAAAACTGGCTCGGGGCTTGCGGTGATTCTGTGTATAATGGGGAGGTACAAAATCCACAAGACAAGAACCTCAAACTGCAGCTCCTAAGTTAAGATCCAGGGAAATTAACCCTACCAATTGCACTTTGTGCTGTTTCTCCTTTTGCTCAGCTGATTGACCGGACACGGATTGTGATTGTGCCTTCCCTGAACCCAGACGGGCGCGAGATCGCGCAGGAGAGAGGCTGCACCTCCAAGATAGGCCAGAGCAACGCTCATGGCAGAGATCTGGACACAGATTTCACAGGTAACAACTGCCCCATGCTTGGCTGGAGTCACTGGGTTACAGTGCCTGCCTGTAAAGAAGGCAGTGCTCCAGGCAGCACAGCTGCTGAGAAGCTTCCAGAGCTCAGATCCTCTTTACAGACAGCAATTTGCAGTCTCTTATGTGCAAGAGACAAAGCAGAGTTACTTAGGAATAAGAGAGGTCAGATAATACCTGATGTATTTTTACTCTTAATGGATTTCTTTCATCTCTTAAAAAATGCCCTCTGTTAAGCTCCCCAGAAAGAGTCTCCTTTTTTGCATGCTTTTCTGGTTTCCATGTAACTGTATCCATAGCACTGTGTCAGCCCACCCTTCCCGGGGAGGAAATGTTCTCTGCCCAAGTTTGGCTGGGATCATCCTAACTCCTTCCTTAAGAAAATGTCAATTCTGTGACATTGTTGTGAGCAAACACATGTGAAAAACCTTCTGCAACACGAAAGGAAAAGCTTGGGGAAATTGTGGTGTTGCACATCTGTTTAGCTCTACAGGTGAATCCACCCATGAATAGTGTGAACTGGGTGCTGTACTTGATCAGTCAGGTGCATCTGCTGAGATCTAACAGAGGCTTTTTCATACCTGCAGCAGACCTAATTTCAGACATAAAGGATGTACTTCTGGCCTCTCAAACAGCAGAGGAAACTGTTCTTAGTTCCCTTTTCTATTTGTTGTTCTGATTTATAGGCAATTACACCCGGTACTCAGCGGGACGAGAGCCTGAGACCAAAGCCATCATGGAGAACTTGATACTGAACCATGATTTCAGCCTCTCTGTTGCTCTGGATGGAGGATCTCTGCTTGTCACTTACCCCTATGACAAGCCAACACAGTCAGGTGTGACCAACTGCCTGGTTCCCCTCAGGCTGTTTCTGCAGAGTTTCATGTGACCACGTGTTCTAAGGGCTTTTTGTGCTTGTGGTGTTCTGTAGCCTCCTTTGTGTTCAGCCCTTTGTGTTGGGGTTGACAGTCTGTAAGTAAATCTATAAAACCTCACAGGGTTTAGCTAGGGATCAGAACATTTACAATTTCTATGCCTACAGCAGTATTTCAACCTTTCCTCTGCCAGAACCAGTATAAAGTCTGCTTTTGATACTGCCCCTTATTGTTAGAGGAAATAGGAATGCTCCTGAAACAATATCTGTCTCTGTTTAGTACGGGATCATGGGATTAAAATGGAAATCTGCCCCTGCAGGGAATGAGAATTTCATGCTCAAAGTCTCACTCTTCCTGTTGCAGTGGAGAACAAAGAAACACTGAAGTATTTGGCATCTCTCTATGCAAACAACCACCCAGTGATGCATTTGGGCCAGCCAGGCTGTCCAAATAAGTCAGGTATGTTTGATTGAATCCTCTAACCCCCTGTCAGCTTGTGGCAAACTCTGCTGGGCCAGCTCTGGCTGACAGCTCTGGTTTTGCTCTCACAGATGAGAATATTCCTGGTGGAGTGATCCGTGGCTCAGAATGGCACAGTCACCTGGGAAGTATGAAGGTACTGCTGCATGGCACAGGGCTCTTCATCTCTGCTAAACAACCAGTAAAAAGCATATTTGTCCTGATGTCTAGGCAAAGCTTCTCCCCCTCCAGCTGCACTCTGCAAAGCTTTTTTAATGCCTCTTTCCTTGTAACTGTGGCTTTGTTTTTTGCAGGATTTCAGCGTGACATTTGGTCATTGTCCTGAGATCACTGTTTATACTGGCTGCTGCTACTTCCCCAGTGCTGGACAGCTTCCTGGCCTGTGGGCAGACCACAGGAAATCTCTCCTTAGCATGCTTGTGGAGGTGAGCTGCAGTCTGTGGGAGGAAATTCTGGCAGGGAGTGAAGTGGTGGGGAGGGGGAGATGAAGAGTCTTTGTGGTTTTGTTGATGCTGTGTAATTACAGATGTTCATGATTTAGGCTGTATGAGGAATGGATTGAGCAGAGGCAGCAAGTGACCAGGGCATGTGTTGACACAAGAGTTAAACATCTGTTGCCTTGCACTATTATTTAATGTGAGGGTCAGGGCTGTATTTTAGAGGGAAAGCAGATCTCCTTTTAGTTACAAATGCACTGTAAGCTTGGATCAGAAAGTGAAGTGTGTGAAATGCTTTGTTTCAGGTACATAAGGGAGTGCATGGCATTGTCCAAGACAAGAGTGGCAGGGCAATTTCTAAAGCTACCATTGTTCTGAATGAAGGCTTGAGGGTTTACACTAAAGAAGGTGGCTATTTCCACGTGCTCCTGGCTCCAGGTTTTCACAGCATTGATGCAATAGCCAGTGGGTACCAGCAGAAACATGTCAAGGTATGTGAATGTCCATGTTGGAGATGTTCCCCATTCCCTGTCACATAAAATCTTCCCTGCTTGGGCTGTGCCTGGTTGTGCCTGTGTTTAGCTGCTGATTAGGTGCCATCAGAAGCTGTTTTCTGCCTTGACAGAATGGATGGAGAGCAACTTTCCAGCACAGCAGTGTGGTTTTGGAAGTACCTTTTCTTTCCATGGCACTTTTCCTTGACTAGGGCAGATGACAAGTGTCTCTCTTATCTGGATCCCCAAGCTCTGAGATGGTCTAACCTCTCATGTCTTCCTGCAGGTCTTTGTACGTGATGATGCACCCAGCTCTGTGTTCATAGTATTTGACACAGAAAACAGGATTTTTGGACTGCCAAGAGAGCTGGTTATAACTGTGGCAGGTACAGTGATGTGTTTTTATCATAGCTTTGAGCTTTGCTTTCTGTGCCAGTTCGTGATGACAGAGACCCTCCACTCAACTGGGAAAGCAGCCTGCAGGCTTAAGCCATCTCCTGCTTTCCCTTCTGAACACACTCTTGTCCTTGCAAACTCATCCAACAGCCTTTGGTCCTGCTTGGTAGGAGGGAGGGAAGTAATAGTGTTTTGCAGGGATTTTGAAGGTCCAAAATGTATTTTGAGATGTCTGGAATGGGGAGAGCTTGTGTGCATAGGAGATCTTGCTTCTTCAAGGCTTTTTTAGGTGTTGTGACATCAGGTAAGCATGAAGAGATTATTTTGTTTCCTTAAGGTGGCAGCTGCTGGGGAGGGGTGTGTGGGAGTTTAGACCCAGTGCTCTGTAGTGGAGCTTAGTGATAATCTCCTGGATTTCAAACACAGAAAATGGAATGTGTGCTGTCCTGAGAGCAGCCCTCCTGTCCTCCATGGCCTAGGAGGAAGGAGCGGGGTCACATTGAAGAAAGTGGTTGTGACTGCAGGAGGAAGGAGAGATTCTGGCAAGCCTTGGGAGCCTGTGACATGGGGGAACACGGCATTAACTTTGTCCTCTCTCTGGCAGGTGCCAGCATGTCTGCCCTGCTGCTCACTGCCTGCATCATCTGGTGTGTGTGCTCCATCAAGTCCAACAGACACAAGGATGGCTTCCACCGCCTCCGGCAGCACCACGACGACTACGAGGACGAAATCCGCATGATGTCCACTGGCTCCAAGAAATCCCTCCTGAGCCACGAGTTCCAGGATGAAACAGACACTGAAGAAGAAACACTGTACTCCAGCAAACACTGACACCTCCAGGGCAGGAGAGGAGGTTCCCATGGACCAGACCCGGTGGTGGGGGGCGATCCCTGTGGTTCAGTTTTGAAATGTTAGCTTCAGGATGCGTCCTCCAGAGGGGTGGGTGGCAGCTCCCAGCTGCCCTCTGTTTGCTCTGTTCCTGTGTACAGGCACTCAGTGGGTGTTGGAGGCTGTTTCTGAGATAGGGACATGGTTTGTTAAGTTTTTGGGTCAAGATCTGGAGGTTTATATGATGAGGTTTGGAAGGCAGCTTTAACAGGTGGCCAGCAGAGCTCTTAGCATTTCCCCAGCATCTCAGCACAGGGAGCAGATGTTGGGGAAGTGCCCCAAGACCTGCATGGGGTTGTGGTCACAACACTCCAAAAAAGGTCTCTCTACCTGTTTTCATTTCACATTTTCCACTACATGCTTGGGGGAAGCCAGATCCTCCATATGACTCCACATTCTGCAGAGCAGCCCTCAGAAAAAGCCCAAAAAAAAAAAAGCCTTTGATTCTCAGCTGTTCCCTTGGAGCTTTTCCCACCGTGGGTTGCTGTGACCTGCAGTGGTTGTGGAGCACCTCTAATGTGTCACTACTTTCAGGGAGTGACTTGGCCTCCTGAAGGCTGGGGGAGATGACAGCTCTCAATGTGAGCTGGAGAAAGTCAGAGCTTCAGTGAGCTCTGACAGAGCTCCACCGCCTGCCAGCTCTGCCATGCTGCTGTTCCTGACTGCTGGGGAGCAAAGAATGTTATCCCCATCACCCTGGTTGTGTTTTGTTTGTGTCATAGGCTTGGTTTTGGGGTCTCATGTTTGTGTTCTAATAGCTCAGTGTCTGAAAGAGCAACTGGAAGATTGTTCTAAGCAAATTGATTCACTGATCTGTAAAAACCTGATCAATTTTGCTCAAATCCACCACTATTCAGAAGGAAACAGTGAAATCTGACCACTGCTTTATATTTGAGCATTACTGGAGCAGCAGGGAGAGGTCATGGGCATATCCATGCATCAATTTTGGTGCTAAATTCTGAAGAGAGCCTGCACCATTTGCCACTGTCCATGAAGTACCATTTAATCACTGAGCTCTGGTGGTGGCAGGCAGCAAATTTCTCCCTGGCTTGGCTCTCTTCTGCTCCTGCAGCATCTCTGGAGTGTGGAGCAGGAGCTCCACCTGCATGTGTGGCTGCAGCTGTGGTGCAGGGAGTGAGGAAGGGCTGAACTGTGCTGAAGGAGAATGGAAAAGCAGCCAAATTCAGTTGTGTAGCACTTGGCAGGAGGTTGGAAAGAGGAGCTGCAGCACACATCCCCAGAACATGTGGGATTTGTGGGGAATAGAAGGGATGTCCAGAAGGAAAGAATTGTTGAAATGTTTGATTTCCAAAGCCTTTATGTATCTCTGTTCCTGTGCTTTCTGCAGAAGCAGAAGGCTGGGATTAGAATAGGCACTTATTTTCTTACTGCTTTTTTTTTTTTTTTTTTTTTTTTTAATTCTTGCCCCACTGAACTAATTTCTGGAGTGCAGGAGCCTTAGGCCTTGAGTTTGCCTTGAGTTGTTCTGTCCTCTAGAGGTCTAGGGATGCCCACTGGTGAAACCTGCACGTGGTGTCTGTGGGTGGAGAGGTTGCACCCAAAAAATCTAATGGGGTCAGCTCTGCAGGGCTCTGACCTGGTCTCTCTTCTGTGGCAAAAGCTTCTTCCCCCCTACCTGTGGAAATGCCCCTCCAGAACCACATGGCTGCAGCTGTGCTGCCATGGTCATCATCTCATCTGGTTCTGTGCAGGGACAGAGAGAACTCTGTCACCAATGCACCTCCTTCCGTGTTCCACAGGGAATTCTACTGCAGGAAACACAAGGTGTGGCTGGGGAGGTGTGCTGGGAACAGATGAGGCTGAGCATTCCCTGTGCTCCTGTCCCACATCTGTGAAAGAACTGCTCTATTTGCTTTGTGCAGGAACCATGAACATCTCTGTGCCCATTCCCAGCTCATTGTGCTGAGCCAGGAATGGGGTGTGGTCCCTTTTTTGTCCCTTTTCCTCGTGTAATGGGACTGCAGGATACCAGCACACAGTAGCATTAATCCTGCCTCATCTCTGAACTGTTCCTCCTTTAACAAGAGACACAGTAGGTTTTATTTAAAGTCGAGTTTGCAGATGGCTCTTAGGGCTGTGTTTGGGCTTTGTTTGCTCTGGCAGCAGGTAATGGACAGAGCTGGCCCTGCTTTGTCCCTGTAGCAATAAGTCCTTTCCCTCAGAGTGCATTTCCGACCTAGCTGTGGGAGTAGGTGTGTATATTTAAGGTGAGTGGATTCGAGATGTTTTGCAAACGTGTGAGACTTTTCTACGCAGCAGGACCAGGGGAGATGCCTGGCTCTGGCTCCAGATCCGCAGGCACTGCGGCTGTTCCGGGGCGCTTCGGGAAGGCAGGAGCGGCTCCCGTGCCCTCGGTCCGTCCGTCTGTCCGTCCATCCAGCCGTGCCCCGGGCCCAGAGGAGCCGGGCCCCGTTCCTGTCGCTGTCGCTCCGTGCACTTGTGCCTTCAAATAAATGTACATTTTCAAAGGGACTTGAATCGCCGTTTCCTGGCTGCGGGAGGGGAGGGGGCTGCGCCTGGCTCTGCCCTCAGCCGCCGCCACCCTTTTTTTACCTGTATACCGAGATCAATAATCTGTATAAAACTATTTTGATGTCCACGTGCGTTCTTTCGTTCTTCCTTACAGTGGGGCGGGACCGAGAGAGCGGGAGAGGGGAGCGGAGTCGGAACCGGGATTGGGACCGGGACTGGGGCTAGAGGAGCAGGATTTGGATGGAGAGCGAGGTCGGGGGATTGGATGGGGATTGGGGCTGGAGGAGCAGGATTTGGATGGAGAGCGAGGTCGGGGGATTGGATGGGGATTGGGGCTGGAGGAGCAGGATTTGGATCAGGATTAGGATTGGAATAGGGATCAGGGCTGTAGGAACAGGATGTGGATGGGGATCGGGGCTGGGGGATCAGGATTGGGATGGGAATTTGGATGGGGATCGGGGCTGGACGAGCGGGATTTGGATGGGGATCAGGATTTGGATGGGGATCGGGGCTGGAGGAGCGGGATTTGGATGGGGATCAGGACCGGGACCGGCCGCGGCGCTTCCCCGCCCGGCCGCGGCGCGGCGCTGCCGCGGGAGGCCCGCCCGTCCCGCCCGCCCCGCTGCCCCCGGCCGCTCCGCCCCGCCCGGCCCGCGCTGACGTTGGACAACAAAGATGGCGGCGGGGAGCAGCAACTACTGGGAAGGCGAGTGGGGCGGGGGGCGGCGGGCGCGGGGCGGCTGCGGGGCCCGGCCGGGCACAGCCCGGGCATGGCAGGGCGGGACCGCCGCCGGGGCCCCTCTGCTCTCTCCTGAGGGCGGGCGGGCGCGGGCGGGACCGGCCCGTCAGCCATGAGGCGCCGGTGCCTGCTGAATGAGCCCCGCGGCCCTCCCGGGGCTGCGGCTGTCCCTCCTGTCGGGTGGGCGCTTCCCCAGCCCTGAGGGTCCCCTGTGGGTTTCTGTTCTGTGAGCGCCCCCGAAGTGCGGGCTCAGTGACTGTTCTCGCCCCGTGCAGATCTCAGGAAGCAGGCGAGGCAGCTGGAGAACGAGCTGGACCTGAAGCTGGTGTCCTTCAGCAAGCTCTGCACCAGCTACAGCAGCAGCCGGGACGGAAGACGCGACAGGTATAGGTACTAGCCCGTTTCTTTATGTTTTAAACGCTGCCCGTGGTGCTTGGTGCGGTTTTCTCGTTTGCTGGTCCCACCTGTGGCTCCCAACGCTTGGGAAGCTTTCAGCGCTTCTCGCTGCTGGTGATGTGATGTTGGTGTGCGAGTCAGGCTGTGGGTGACGGGTCACTGGGGAAAGTTGGATTTAAACTTCATTCTGTGTGGGATCACTGAGCTTCTTAATGCTTGTTATTCTGGCTTAATTCCGAGTTTTCCTTGTGTTAAACTAGCAGGAGGTTTTCAGGGACTTCGGTATTAGGGGAATTTAGCTTTCCACCTCCCAGGTGGGCTGGTGTGCTATTTGTAGTCGCAGTTTTAAGGGAATTGGAGCACTGAGCAGCTGTGCAGGGAACAGGTTCTCTCTTCAAAACGAGTGGCTATTTCTTTCTGTCTTTCTGCTGAGGTGAGTAATAATCACAGAATCACAGAAGTGCTTGGGTTGGAAGGGACCTCAAAGATCATCTTGTTCCATCCCCTCTGCCATGGACAGGGACAGTGTGAATGAGAATAGTAAGAGCTGCACATGTGTTTTTAGAAGTGGGTATATATACATGGTCTGTGTATGTTGGTTTCTGTTTGTTTTAATCACATAAATGATCAGATGCTTGACTGAAAAATTAATCTGCTAAAACTCTTCAAATCTATCTTGTGAGCCACATGTGAGCAGTTCCACAGCAGGAATTATCAGCCTCTCATTTGCAACCTTTCCTTTGCTTATTAACTGTATCAGTTGTGAGTGTTGCTGCTTTAGCTATGTGTGTTGATATTTTTCTATTTTATTTAATTTAATAACTGAATCCATTTTGTACCTCTCCCTCAATTTATAGTTCTGGAAGCCTGAAAGCACCTCATCAAAGATCATGTTATTCTTGAATAGCCCAGTTTCACTTTTGTTTCTGCCTCTGTGCTGTTACTTACCATGTAAACTAATTGATCTCTTTTTTTTTTTTTTTTTTTTTTTTTGCTGTCCTGTGCCAAACTTACTTCTCTTACTCAAGGCAGATTACCAGAGCCATGAGCAGTCTTTGAGGGATTTTAATTGCCACAGATCTGCAGTCTGATCTGAGATGTGACTTTTCTTTGTGGTTTCAGTTCATAATCAAATAAGGAAAGTGTGTGAAACTAATTCTGATAAATGGTGTGGTCTGTGTTGCTCTGTAGGACAGTGATTGCTTAATAGGTCAGAGAATTATCCTTGCACTGTAATAAAGGTGTGATTATGTTGCTGGAGTAACATGCTGAGAGTGCAGTGCTCCTTCTGCCAGTAAATAAATAAATCAAGCTTTAAAGTTGGGGGGAAGAGGACACTGGTACCAGACAGGTGTGTGGTGTCAGGCATTTCTGACCAGGAGAGGTGGTATTTCCTGCAGGTGATCTGTGTCATCTGTTCAGATAAGAGCTAAAGGCATACAGAATAAGAAAATGTAATTTTTCAGAGCTTATTTAATCTCTGGCAAACCTGGGTATAGTGGAGCTTTCCAACCCCTATGACTGGTGTTTCCTTATTTCTGGCATTTGTGAAATGATGCAACTTTTCAGTAACTGCTCCTCCTCTGTCCTTAGCTCTGACACAACTCCTCTCTTAAATGGATCAAGCCAGGACAGAATGTTTGAGACCATGGCTGTGGAGATTGAGCAACTTCTGGGAAAGGTAACTTGAGTTACTTTGGGTTTATTTCAGCATTTGGGCGATATCACAATCCGCATTCCTGGGACGGATATTAGGAAATCCGAGTGTGGGTGTTAGACAAGGTGTGCATGTCTAGATGACTCCTTCAGCTTGTGCACTGTAGTTTTCTCGCAAGAATAATCCATTTCAGGTTTTCTGGGGTGTTTTTCCTCCTGCAGCTGACTGGGATCAATGACAAGATGGCAGAGTACACCAACAGTGCGGGCGTACCGTCGCTGAACGCGGCGCTGATGCACACGCTGCAGCGCCACAGGGACATCCTGCAGGTGACAACAGCCTCCCCCTGCCTTTATGTTCTTTCTTTGGCTGAAATTATTATCATTATCTATGCTGGTATCACTGCATGCTGGATTATCTCACCAGGTGGTGAGAATACCACTGATTCCATCTTGCTTTCCTTCTCTCCAGGCACCCGCTGAACTCTGAGTTGAAAAAAATTGTGCTTTTTATGTCATGTTGGTGACTAGAACTTAGCTGAGAAAGAATAATAAGGGGTGCTGCCTTATGTGGGTGGGTTTTATATAGCAAAAGGAGAAATGTAATGAATTACCTTGTCTCTGTAGTTTGTCACATAACAATGTGCAAGGGAACATCACATGTCAGAAAACATGATTGTAAAAGCTCCTAAGCTGCTCAAGGGAGATGAAGGAAATGTGATGGTTAAAGCTACCAGGCAGTGCTATAAATTAACCATGTTTTCATGGTATAGTACTGGTAAAATGCATATTTTATTTGGCTGGTCATGTACAGTTTGATTTCTGTTTGGTATCTGTGCAGTCCATACACAGTGTGAAAAGCAATAGCATTTGTATGAATGGTTACAATGGTTTTGGTGCATAGCAGCTGCCAGTTAGATTGGGTTTTGAGAAATACCACCTGCCTGAAATGGCTTAAAATGTAAAATTGCAACTTAAAAATAAAACTCATCCTTATTGTTCAGAAAAGACTTTTTTTTATTCTGGTGTAACAACCGAATAAACTCAAGAACGTCTTCACCACACCAAAGAAAAAGGTTTTATTAGGGCTTCTGATGGGAAATATCAACACAAACTAATTCATCAGAAAGGTGAGGATATCTGAAACTGGGAGAAGGAATTACAGTGGATTTCCCTCCACAACTGTAGCTGCAGCCATCAAATTTAGCAGCTGCTCTAAGAGCAGTGAGTTTTGAGGATACTTTGCATTAACATCCAGCTTTTTTGCTGTTAAATTCCTGAGTTGGTCTTGCTCTTTGTATTAGAGAACAGTTGAGAATTTTAAAGGTGGCTGGATCTCCTGTGAGTGTACTGTGTTGCTCAGTTGACCTCAGGACACTAATTTTGGGATAACTGTTTATTATTCCAGGATTACACACACGAATTCCACAAAACCAAAGCAAACTTCTTGGCAATACGAGAAAGGGAGAATCTGTTGGGATCAGTACGGAAAGATATCGAGTAAGTTGTGTTTGCTCCAGCCAAGGTGGGGGACTGGCCTCAGAGGGAGAAGGTGGAGAGGATGCTTGGCATAGCTCATAGTGTCTGTGCTCTGAATAAAGGAAGCAAAGGAAGCTCCTTGAATTCACAGTTCTCACTGAGGGCTGTTCTGTTGGATTTTAGGTCGTATAAGAGCGGGTCTGGCGTGAACAACAGAAGAACAGAACTGTTCCTGAAGGAGCACGAGCACCTTCGCAAGTAAGTGTTCTTTCTGTTTACTTGTTGGAGGTGCCTGACTCTCCTGGTGGGTGAAACATTTCAATTTCATGCAGCTGGTTCAACATTTATGGCCTGTGCTGAGTGTGAACTGTGGGAGTAGATAATAGTCGTGGTAGTGTCAGTGATTTGGGCTTCAGGATCTTACCAGTGACAGTTTTGTGTTGTCTTCAGCGGCTTTTGCAAGTCACTTGTGACTCAGACCTCCTCCTCCCAAGGGAGTAGATGCCTTTCACTCTGACTGGGATAAAGTCTGAGAAACAAAACAGAAACTCCCATGATTTGGCTGGGTTTCCATCTCCTTTTTTTTTTTTTTTTTTTTTTTTTTTGGTAGTCAGACAGAGAAAAACCTTTTCTCCTTTTGTCTCTACCAAATGTGGACAAAAACTGATGGAAGAGATTAATTCCATAATTACCTATGCACTTAAATATTTGCAAATTTATTCTAGGTTAGCAGACAACAAGCCAAAGAGAAAGCACTTTTTTGTTGTTGTTATTTCTGTTGCAGAGAGGGGATTAAGTTCTGAGTAGCTGCTTTGTGTGTCCTTTTTCAGCAAAAAGCAGCACAGGTGAGAGCAAGGAACTGGAGGGTTTGTGGTTTTTAGAGTCAGGAGCCAGCTCTGGTCTTCCTGCCTCTCTCCTTGCCTGTGGTTGTGTTAAACCTCAGGCTCACACGAGAGGGCAGGCTTGCATTTAAAAAAACAAAAAAATAAATAATTGCATGTGGCTTTCTTATATTTAAACTTACAGCCAGAACAGCACAAAAAACTTCCACAGGAAATTAAAACTTTTTTTTTTTTCCAATTGTGGCTTATCACCACTTCATCCTCAGTTTCCTGTAATACCTTCAAAACTTAAAAATTAGTTGATTAAAAGCTTGAATTAGGATTTCTTTGAAGCATGATCTTGAAATAGAAAATTGTTAAATATTTCTGGAGCTGTAAAATACTCTTCTAAGAAGCTGATATTGCCCTGAGTGCATTATTTTGAAAAGTTTGCAAAAATTAAGAGAGGAAAACTTACAGCATTTTGTAAACATTATCTGGAATATGTCTTCAGAATTTGAGCCTAACATTTATTGAGGCATTGATTATTTGGATTTTTAGATGTGCTGAACTCTGCTGTATGTTTATAGGATTAAAATGCGTGAAAAATAAAATTAAGGCAGTTTTAGAAATAGTTTAAAACCATCTATGTGATTATGTGAAAATGTTAAGACTTGAAAAAAACCCACCACAACACTGAGGAGAAAAAAACTAGAAATATGTGAGTTGTGGATCTTTAGTAAACAGGGCCAAAACTAATTATGGAATAATCTGCAAGGTGGAGATAAATGTAAGAACTGTGAAGAAATCCAGTGTAAAAGGAGAAGACAACATTGGCAAGAAATCAAAGCTTGTAAAACTTTTGAATTGAGAATCAGCAAGCTCAGAAAAAGATACTGGCAGAGGAAATTATTAGAGAGTTTAAACATATTTGTCTTCAGAGAAAGCAGTTAATGAGCTATTCATGCCAATAAGCTGTAAAAGCTAAGAAAAGGTCCCAAGAAATCACCAGGAGCTGGCAAATTACACCAAACATGCTCCTAGGATAAACTGACAAGCTTTGTGTGAGTCATGATGCTGAATATTTGTAGTGCAGTAAATCCTGGTGCCAGACTAATTGACAGAAGAAGATGATGAATATATTTACACAAAGATACAGGAGTAAAAATACAAATGTTTTCAATGGAGTGAAATCTATGAAAAGAGCTTGAAAAACAGACATAGGAATATAAACTTCACAATCTATTATTATCTTCTCCAAAGCAGTGTGATAATGCCACAGGAATTATATATTCATATAAGATATTTGAGCATTCACTTGGTCTTGACCCTGCTTAATTTATTATATTAAGTACTTTAACCTATTACATATTTATTGCATGATCTGCTAACAGAATGTGTGAACTGCTGCCCCACTGCTGAGTGCCAGACTCTTCTGTCAGCCTTTTCCTTTATGCACAGCCTTGTGAGACAGGATAAACACAAACTGGGGTTTTCTCTGGGCTGTGTTTCCCATGGATGCTCTTCAAAGGGCTGCAGGGTGAGATTGTTTGTTTGTGGGGTATCTCACTGGGGAGCAAGAGGAGAGATAGGAAACTCTTCTGCTTTTTTGCCTAAATCTGCCTCTTTTTGTGTCACCACAAAGATGCTCTTAATGTTATACATGTAGGTAATCCTAAAAAAGGAGAGATGAAAAATCTGTGAGTACCAGATGCTGATGAATAAAAAGTTCCAACACACATTAGGCACGAAGGGAATGACAAAAAGCTCTGTGCAAACCCTGCCCATGCCTGGCTTTCCATTAAGCCCTGAGGATCCTGGATCCATTTGGCCTCCCTTTTGTGTTCTTCTCCCTTCAAAGGCTGCACTGCTGCTCAGTCCATTTTATACATCAGCTCTTTGTTGGGAAAGGAGATTTGTCTAGAAGTTCTGCTGGCTGTGGATAGGAGGCATGAAGTTTCCAAGTCACTCAGTTTCCTGGCTAAGTTCTAGGCAGGTAATTCAAGAATAGCTTTACCAACCTCTGGAGAGATGAACAGTAACACCTAATTTTTAAAATAAAAAAAATTAACCCCTGTTAATTGAAATAAGATTGGCAGACATGTTTTTGTGTATTGATGCCCTATTAATATTTTTACCTAATATCTCAGATTTCTTGGCATGTGAGATGCCTAAAGAAATACCCAATCTAGTGTGGTCATATTTGTTGTTCATTTTTGAAATCTTGTTTTCTTGGGTCTGTGCCATTCCATAAAGGTATTTCATCTTCTCTGTTTCTGTGCTTTTGGCCAGGGGTACAAACAAGCAATCCTTTTTCTTCTAATGTCATTTTCCATCTAAAGAAAACAGTTTTGATGAATAGATCTATCTTAGCATCTTAAAAACTGCTCTGAAAAGTGCTGCCTCAGAGGAAACAATTCTGTTAACTTAGAGTCTGCCCTGAGAAATTCTGCAGTTATTGATGAGTTACAGTCTAAGTCAGCAGAGAAGGAACTAATGTCCTTGATTGAATTTGCAATATTGTGTATGTATGCAAGTGAAAATCTCCCTTGTGTTGTAGGTGAGGGATACCAGGGAGTACTGATGAGTTTGTGTAAAAACAGATTAAATCTTCAGAAGTTTAGATTGAAATTACAGATGTTATTGCTTATGATGAATTCCTTGTAAAACTAGTTGAAAACACACCAATTCTGTCATTGTGGGGCAACTGTGTGATTATTACTTTATTACTCAGCTCCAGCACTCCAAAATTAGTCATTTATCCTTTTCTAAAAGAAGTGGCTGGTGGTGAAGCAGGTGCCTGTGTGGTGCAGATATCATTAGCTGTGTTTTTAATTGTTGTCAGGTGACTGCATGTTTCTGCTGAGTGTTGCTATGCAGCCTGTGAATCTATCCAGTAAAAATTTGTAAAAATCCTCTTCGTTGGAGTCTCATGAGTGATGCAGGTAGATGAGATGAACCTACTGCAAGTGTTCAGACATCCCTGTGTGTCTGAAAATGTTTAAAACTGGCACAGAGAAGGTCAGGGTGCCAGAGTAGGTGGGTAAGAAACTTTTTTTGAAGGAGGAAAAGGAGGAAAGCAAACAAATCAGAGGGACATGTGCTGCATGGGAAAGAGAAATAAAAGAAGTGAGCAGAAGAAGTAACAGGAACCTGCAGCAGTTATGCAGTGATGATAATTAATAATCCATACCTGAGATGATGAGGAGAAATTAATGTTAGTGCAGTGCTTCATGTATGTGGAGTACTAAACACTATTATTGCTGTCATTATGGCATTTTGTTATCAGCAGAACCATTTCAGATTTCCTGCTGTTGTTTGGGTAGAAATGGGCACATTCAGTAGAGAATAATCACCGGGAAAACTGCTTCCAAATTTTGTTGGTGATACAGGCAAGATCTTAGTGGAGGGAGTGACTTGCTGGCTGTTTTTCCTCTAAATATTGTCTTTCCTTCCAAATTTTCGCTTCAGCACTGATTTGCAGAGAGAAATCAGCTCAACAAGATGCAGAGACACCTTGCAGGGTTTTTGATTACAGGTGATTTGATCTTTTGGGAGAAAGCTGCCAGTTTTCTACCTTAATAGAATTTCTTTTTCTTTTGTTGTCCCTGTTCTCTGTTCTGCCTGCCCTGGTTTCCATTTACTGTGCTGTCAGTGTTCAGGTTCCTGTGGATTTCAGGGGAACTTCAGGGTTGGATTAAGACCAGTGAGCTGTGGTTGCCTCCCTCCCCATCCCCTCCCCTCCCTAATTTCCAGTTGCAGAGGACACACAGTGACTGCTCCAGCTGACACACAATTCACCACTGCATCTCCTTCATCTTCTCTTGGGAACAGAGAGAATGCAGGAAAAGCAGCTAATTCAGTTCCTTTTCCCATCCCAAGGTGGCTGGGAAGCAGCAGGGAGGGAGGAATGTGATGAGCCTCTTCCCTGGGTGCCTGCTGCCTGCCTGCTCTGCAGCCTCAGAACTGCTGAGCTCCACTTTAGTCAGGCCCAGTAAGGGCTTTTTTTTTTTTTTTTAATTACCAAACTCGCCTCTTAATTAAACTGATTTTTTGTTCATGTCAGAGCAGAATGCGGTGTTCTTGTGGTTCCATTTGTTAATTTGAATGCAGATTTTAACTGAAGCAGCACTTGGGAATGAATAATCTTTGCTCTCTAGCAGTTCTGAAAAAAACCCAGAGAGCTCTGAGCTCTGCATGGCTGGTTTGGAGGGATTGCTCTGGATCTGGTGCTGTTTGGCTGCTGTGCAGTGCTGGGGAAGGGCTGCAGCACTTTCCCATTGAACTGGAAGTTACAGTGCAAGGAGGATTGGGGAATCTAGGTTAAAACATCTCTCTGCTGCCCATTAATTGCAAGATCTCTGGCAATGGTGTGCCACTGTTTTCCCAAACACCATTGGCTTGTTTTCTTTGTTTCTGGAATAAGGAAGTTTGAGAAATTGCTGCATTAAAAGTGTGTGCCAGTGCTGGGATGGCTGTGGTAATCTCCTCACTGCCTTACCACTGAGTAACTCAGGCTTTTGGGGCAGGGCTCTGTGCTCTGTCTGAGCAGCAGCACAAAGAAAATGCTTTTCAAAGAGGGGATTTGAGCAAAGGAGGATTTTTGGTGTTGCAAAGGCTTACTTAAGGATGCACAACAGCTTGTCCTGTAATCCTTTTTCAAAATACAATTCTGGTCTGTCTTTCTGCTCTGTCTCCTATTCTATTGCTGCAGAGTTTTCTTGATTGCATCAGTGATTCTTTCCTTTAGCCTTATCTCTGTCTGGGCTTGAATGGGTTTTATCTCCAAGCTGCTGGCAGAACCTCTGTCTCCTGAAGACTCATGGCAGAGGGACACAAGGCCACTCTGGAAGTGGCTGGATCAGCTTCCCCTGTCACAGTCCCAGACTGGGCACATCATCTCCTCAACTGCAGCATCAGACTGAGAATCATTTTTTTATTTTAGTAGTAAATGTTCAGAGAGGGAGACAATTCATGGCTTCTGGGAAAGGAGAAACTTCACTATATATAATTACATGACTGTATGAGCAAGCTATTGAAGTAGTTTAATGAGAATTTGGGGAGGTTCAAAGCTTCCAGGCAATGAAGGAAGATGCTCTCTTGGGTATTATTATTATTTATAAATAACTTAATAAAAGATCATAAAAATCAGCCAAGCAATTCACGATTTAAGAGGGTTTTTTCCCCTCTAAATATAGTTTGAGCTTCATAAGGGTAAAATCAACTATTTCATTTAAACTTCCTGTGCTGTATTTAAGACTTTAAAAAACCCTTTACCCCAAACCACTAAACCAAAGCTTCTGTGTCTCAATGTTGATTTACATATTTGCCTGATAGTTGAATTGCTTTAACAATACTGTAATCAATAATTTCCCTGACAATGATGACTGTTGTGACATTTTTATGCCTCAATATGTCTAAAGTGATGGGGACACCAAATGAAAAGAAAACATCAAACCCACCACACACAGCACAAAACTTAGGGAATTTCCTGTATAACTTCCAGTACAAAACTGAATTATCCAGGTGGCAAAGGGTGCAGCCACATTGACATTTAGAGCTTCAAGCTCATTGTTTGCTTTTCATCTGTGTAAAAAGTGAAGGTTTATGGATGAAAATCCATGTACCCCAGGGAAAGTGACCATGGAAGCTCTTGCAGTTCTTTATGAATGTCTGCAGAAGCTAAAGAGCAAACCCTCACAGAGTGAAAGATTACCTGAATATATGATGGAAAAAAAGTGACTGGGACAAAAACTCTGCTCTGGTTCTTGATTCTGGGCTTCCCCTTAGAAACAGCACTTTGGTCTTAATCTGGGGAAAGGGAAGGATATAAAACCACACTTCAGAGCACTGTGGTTTCTTCTGAAGTTTTTTGCTCCTTTCAGAAATAAACAAGTTGCTGATGCATGTTTTATTTGTTTTTAGCTTTCCTTTCAACATTGTTTCTTAACTAGGACAGCTTCCCCCCTCCAAGGTCTGTATTCAAATTAGGGCTTTCAAGAGTGCTGAAATCCTTCCTGCATGGGTTGGTTCTGAAAAGCAGGTGCAGCTTTTCAAGAGAATCAACAATTGTGGAGTTTTATAGAATTCCTTTTGTGCAATCTGAGAATCACTTTTATTATTCTAATGCAGCATGCCATTTTTTTGTCAGTGTGGCTGTGCACTTCATTATTCCTTAGGGCCAGAAGTGCTTGCTCATTATTTGCTATTGGATCCTCCAGTAAAAACAAGCTCTTGAACTCAATTTGATGTGTATGGGTATGTTAAATAGTGATTATTTCCATTTTCTCATATACAGAGTGTATCTCTGGAAAGTTACCACACTACTGCATAAATGTCATTCTTGAGTTTTATTTAATTTCAGCCTCTCCTAATGCATCAGAATTAAGTTCTCCTCATTCTTGGCTGCTGAATGGTTGCTGTGCAGATATTTTCTTGTTCTATCAAATCCATGATGCTAAGCAGAACTGGATCCAAATTACCCTTAAAGCATCCCTATTTTATCCTAATAATAGAGTTCTGTTTAGAACTTTTCAAGGACTTAGTTCTGTTGTGATTTGAAAGATGCAGAGTGTTTTCCTCTCACTTGAGAGACTTGTTTATATCAAGTATCATTGCACTTCTGTAGAAGAATGCATCTTGTTCAGTCCCAGACAAAAAGCCCTGAGAACTCTGGGAAATTGGGTCAGAAGAAAAATGCTGAGATCTTTACCCATTAATGAATTGCATCCTGGATTTGGCTTGTGGATGGTTTGAATGTAATGTGCACTTTAGATTTTGAACCACAAGTGTTTGTTATGTTGCATAGTTAACTATGCAGCTTTAAGAATCATTTTTTGTGACTTAATTAACAGGCAGGTGGAGAGTTGTAAATCAGGTATCTCAGCCAGGTCCTGCATGAAAGCCACAGAGCTTCTCCCTAAAAACCCTCAAAACCACAGCAGGTGAAAATGCAGTTAGGGAGCAGAACACGTGTGTGGAGTGTGGATTTTAGGGTTTCATACTACATTAAAGTTGGGTTGTCATCCTAGGGATAACTCTCACTTCATTTCTGTGTTGGCTGGACTGGAAATTAAAAAGGTATTTATTATGAAGTTGTTTATGTGATGGGGCTCTTGTAGAATACATTCCCCTTTGTGCTCTCCTGGTTACTTAGGAGTGTGTGAGTAGCAGAACAGTTCTTTAGCTTTGCCAAGCTTTAGTCAAAAAACACTGAGCTAGAAAAGTGATCCAATCTATTTTGTTACAGCACAGACTACAAACAGCTTGTGTTTGTTGTAAGCTGAGCATCTCCTGTCTGTGTGTGCCCAACAAATCAGCCGTGACAGGTTATCCTGGGAGAGCTCCATTTTAGTCAGGTCAGTGTCACATAGCAGAGCCTGTGCTGCTTGGATTTGAGGGGTTTTCCCTTGAGTGCAAGGTCCCATCCAAATGCCATGTTTTAGACCAGGGGAGATCATGCAGGCAGCCCTGCCCCTGCGTGCTGGCAGCACATGCAGATGTAAAATTTGAGGAAACGCCGATAGAGTCCATTAGGAAGTTACTGGAATTGTTCTGACAGTTGTGGTTGCTGGTAATGACTTACAGTAAGGCCTGCCCTCCTCAGTTCATTTCACTTCATTCCTGTGGGTAAAATGGAGCAATTATATGGGAGGGTCAGTCTCTCCAAGAACTTCTCCCAAGCATGAATTGAGACCTCATTCCATGGTGCCACCCGGGCACTGGGTTTGTGCTCAGCCAGCTGCTGCACTTCATGTGGGCAGCAGAAGCTGTTCTCATTTTTGAAAGTTTTTACCTGTGTTCTTTGGGTAAACTGAGCACTGCAGGCTATTGAGAAGCTCTTATTCCCTTATAGATTTGCTCTAAGGGAAGAGGTATTGCTGCTGCTCACCCTCTTGGGGCTCTCAGGCACTTTCCCAGCCATCTGCACGCCAAAGAGCTTTCTTGGCTAACTCCTCTTCTAGAGAAACAGTTCTTCCACTCTGACAATTCCCAGACAGCTCCATGGAGTTCAGTGGAGGTGCAGGCTATACCCTTTGGAAATCCAGGAGAAGCAGTTATTGGTGTTATCAGACCTGAGAAGGTGGATCCCTGTTTTAAGGGAGAAAATCCCTTGGTATTTGTTTGCCTCCTTTAAACCGAGTTAGAACAACTAAACTTTTGATTGGTTACATTGCACATGTAGATGTGTTTACAGCTACCAAGAAAATGCTTTTTTTAGTGTATCTAAAGTTCAAATTGCTGAAATGGATGAGCTCGAGGAGTTTATTTAGTGATGTAGCTAGAAATCAAAATTTTAGCAGAATTTGTGTTACAGGATTGCAGTTGGAGGGAGAAGGTTTCACCAGATTATTTTCCTGGAAATCCTTTGGCAGATTCTTCCCTACAGTGAAAGAGATGCCTTCTGTGTATTTTTTTTTTCCTCATGTACAATTTCTTTCCATCTGGAAAGAAATTCAGCACCAGACAATGTTGGTTTACTCTTGCCTAGAGCAATGGATTCTGTTCCAGTGCCTTTCATTCTAGATTTAACAAACTGCTTGCATTGATGAAAAGCAACACGATATGGTGCTTTTTTCTTTTCCAATTTTGCAACTATTCCTCATTCTTACTGAAAGTGATTTCTGAGACATGCAGAAATAAGCTTACTGAGCTGCTCAGAGTGTGTAGGTGTGATGATGTTGAGCAGATTTATCCATTGATTAATGCTCACGTTTGTGCTGGGTTTTGTGTTTGATTGTTGCCTTCTGCAAGAGACAACATGACAAAATTGCATTTCCTTAGCATCCAGATTTGAATTAACACTCAAAGAAAACCCACAAAACAGAGCAGTTTGGGTCAGTATTTGAACCTTTCTTTGCTTTCAGAGTGGTTTCTGTGGGGAAACTGTTCATCCCTGAAAATGCCTATTTTGCCTCATGTCTGTGTTTTTGGCCAGCCAGGTTTTCTCATGCTGGAAGTGGAAAATGTGTGCTTCTTAATCAAATATATTGGTCTTAGACAATAAATAGGCTTCTACACCAATTCATGTCTTCTTTAGCAACTTTGAAATTAAATTAAATAAAACTTGGGACAAGTCTTATAAAATCTAGAATTTCTTCTTATCACAGGGAGGAAAAAAAAATGTGTTCTGCTTTACATTCTTCTACTTAAGTTTTTAAAGAGCTTAATGATCTTATGAATTTTTAATATGATAAGGAATGTTGATGGCAAGCAGAAAAAATTAGTTGGAGATGGGGTTTTGTGTGTGTGTGTATACAGTGGTTTTTTCATTATTATTCTGTTACTATGATGATGGAAATAACTGAGTGTATAAATCAGATTTGCTCATACCTGTATATTTGTATTAGAGTGTGTTTTGCAGGATTTGAATTCCTGGAAGCTCCAAATTGCCTGGTGATCCAGGACTGTGAAAATATGAAAGATTTATTGGAAGCAGTTTGAGAGAGCAAAGACTTAGTCATTTATCTTGCAGTTAGAGAAAAACAAAGTAAAATTATAAATTCTGTAGTTATTCTTTATGAAAGGAAGAAAATAGTTATCAAGTGCTGTATTAGTTTATTCTACAGGGTTTTCCCTATCCCTTTTAAATTATTCTATGTGATAGTTGCCCTTAATTTCATCTGAAGGGGTTAAAGCATGTTGTGAAATGAATTGTGTGCAATGAGTTTTGCTGCTTTGCCCTGTGCCTCAGCTGAGTATTCATCTATATGAATGAATTTTATTGAAGTACAGACACAGAGATTTGCCTTACAAACAATATAAAATGCTTTCTTTTAGTTGTAAAAGCCTGATGTGATAAACAGGACTCTTCTCTATCTTGGAGGCATATTTCACTTAATTTCTCTTTCAGATTAATTTACCTGTCTGCATATTTAAAAACAAGCTGTGCCATCTTCTGCAGGCAGCACAGAGGCCTGGTTATTTCATATGCATGGCTGCTGCTGCTGCTGGGTTTGTGCCATTCCTTACAGGAGGTGATTGCCTCAGCAGCTTCCAGCCTTTCTTTCCTGTAGTATTTTTAAATGGCTTTGTCTGTCTGGACAGGTGAAAATGCAGAGTTTATTGAAACAGATGGCAAGTCAGATTAATAATGCCCAGAACCATCTTTTGCTTGGATGTTCATAAGGAAATGTCCACTGGATTTGTCTTTGCTTGGACAGCAGAAGAATAAAGTCAATAGATTTTAATTTAAGAGCTTCTTTTGGTAGTGTTTTGAATATGTAAGTTAAGCACAATTGCCTCGTTCAATGTTATTTTTTCATCCTGGCAAACGATTGAAATGAACATTATTTTTAATTGTGAGAACAGCTTCTATTTGTGGAGAGCAGGTTATTAATAGTCAGAGATCTGCAAACTTCCCTTATGTCTCTGGGCCCTGTTGTACTTTGTGTTCTTGATCTTCCTCAAATCTGACTTATTTTTATGGTTATGAGCTGGAAAATGAATGAAACAGATGCTTCTGTTTGGGTGTCACTGTGAGTGAACTTTACAATCTGTATTTGCCCATCAGAATCCCTGAAATGTTCCTGCTCACACTGCCTGCCTTCAGCAGAATGTCAGGGAATGTTGTGGCCATTTCCTGGGGACTTTGTTCACCTTGCAAGGAGAGATGAGTTTGGAAATCCTCTCAAGAGCTGATTCTCCTTGGGGTGGGAAGAACACACTGGAAGTTGTGCTAATAAATAAATCTGTGCTTCCTTTAGTCTGCCCTTGCCCACACATCTTCATTCTGAAGAAAATTTCTGTGTATCTCATCCTTTTAAATACTTGGGGTGACTCCACATAAGTTGAGAAATGTTGATCTTGGGGTTTCAGATGCCTGCTAAATACTCTGTGTTGGCATTTGCAGCTCATGCCTGTGTGTGTTGGTGTTCAGAACTGGTTATTACTGGTTTTTACATTTTTATGACCTTCTGTCATCGTTTTACAGGTAGCCACATTCCCAGAGTTTATTTTTGTGTGTGTATAAACATACAAACACATATAAAAATAAAGCAGTGTAATGTAATCTGAAGCTTTTAAATAACTTTTTGTGTTTATGTGTCTGACTAAGTAATGAAACTGCCCATCTACAGCAGTGAGTGTTCCTGCTGCAAACTGGCAAGACTAATTTTGAGGCTCTAAAAGCCTTGGAGGGCATCCTGGTTCACTTGAGGTCATTAAAAGTGTTCAGCTTCTCTGTCATCTTCAGTTCATCAACATAAAAATTCTATAATTTCATCAGTTAAATGGACAAAGAGCTGGCAGTGATTTTTCTAAGGTAGGTTTTTTAATAGGGCTGGTCTAACATTTTCTTCCACAGATTTTTTAAAGTGTAACCTGTTTCCAGCAAGGTTTTAATACCTTTTCATTGATAAATTTTTTTTTAATTGAACCTTTTCTAAAATTATTCATTCTTGTGCACTGCCTTTGCTTTTGAGGCTGTTTTCTAATGGTTTTGCAGTTTATTCTTATTATGCCCTGCCCACATAACACACTTGTCTGTTAGAGACTATCTATGAAAGGCACATTCTCAGCTGGATTGTGTCTCTTGGAGACTCAGTGATTACAGAAATCTTTAATGCATTGCTTTCCTCTTCTGCCTGCCTGGGGGACATTGGGAGATGCTGTGAGACTGCTCTGTGTACACAGCTAGGGTGTTTCCCTTCTCTGTGCCAGTGTAATAAACACCACACAGTGAATAAAACTTTTTATTTCCTTAAACCAATGTGCTCACAACTGATGTGATTTTTAGCATAGCTCTGCTGCCCCAGTCGAGTCCATGGCAGCTTAAAATTGAGCAAAATATTTTTAGTGCTCTGTTCTGTGTCTATATTTCAAGGCATGGACAGCCTGAAATAGCAACCTTTGTGTTTTCACTCCTGTTCACAGACAAATAAAGTTATTTTGCTTGCCTGTCCCCCTCCCTGAGCAGGTCACACAGTGTGTGCTCCTGCCCAGCTCATTCCCCACACCTCCAGCTGGAGCTGGGGGGGGATCTCCAGAATTCCTGTGGGAAGAAGAAAAGTTCCAAATCAGGCAGCTCTGGCTGAGTCAGAGGCAGAGCTGTGCTGTTCTGGGAGCTGGCAAAACACTTGGAATGAGGAGGGGGTGGAGGATGGAGATGGCTGAGCCCTATTGGCATCTTTGGGTTTGGCAGCGATAAATTCTGATTTTATACTGGAAGCAGTAGCCAGTAAAACATAAAACAACTTTTCTGTCAGGCTGATTTCCTCCTCAAACTGCAAACTCAATTCTCTTTGCAGTTATTCTCCAAGAATTTGTATGAATCTGTGGGATAGATGGAGCAGTTGTTGGGGTGCATTGTTGTTCCTGCACTCTGGGAATGATGCAGTCACCTGTTCCATGTCAGGGTTACACTGGAGATATTGATTGCTGTAACAAGAGATGTTTATCCGGCATTTCTGCAAAGCAGTGATTAAAACCCTGTGTGAAAGTTGAGTACAGAAAAGGAGAATTAGCAGCAGTGTTTGAGGATCTTGTTACTCCCTTAATGGTGTATGTTGGGTTTTTAAATGAAATATCCTCCCTGGTGCTGTGCTGGGGGCTGCCCTTTTCCCAGGGATGCTGCACAGGGCTGGATCAATGTGTGGCAGGGAGTGTCACCCAGGGCCATGTGTCACTCACCAGGGCTTTCTCTGACTCCTGGCTGTGCTGTGTTCCCAGCAGTTCTGTTCTCACCCAGCCACAGAAGGAATTTGCCAGCACCAACCAAAGCTAATCCTGAGCAGGGTTCTGAGATGGACCCAAGTCTCAGCTTCTTAATCATTAATGACATTTTTCTGAAGGGGTGGGCAGAATTAAAAAGCAATAAAATTAGCTGCTCCTTTCCAAACAGTCCTCCATAAATCACAGTGCCAATTCCCCTTTTCTTGTCTCCTCAGTGTTTTATGTGTTCTCCTGAGCTGCTGCTCTTGCTACCCTAAGGAAATGCTGCTCCAGAGGATATTCCAGTGCATCTTCCCAAAGTCTGTATAAACCAAACCTATGGAGTGGCAAAATGTGACAGCATCCAGAAGTAAAACATTCTAAGGGCAAATTTATTAGGATGATGATGGGGATCATTGATTAGGAATCTAAAGTAGTACTTAGTGCTTGTTACTTTTTTAACTTGGTTTTTTTTTTTCTTTTGGCTTTCAGCTCAGATCGACTGATAGAAGAAACAATAAGGTAGGAATGAATGTAAAAATTTTCATTATTTTCCGTACAATCAGCATTTCCATTAAATTGTGTCTAAATATATCAGTCACTATTTTTATACAATAATTGTATTGTTTCCAGCTCCTTGACAGCATTACAATGAATTGCTGGTGGGTTTGCTTTGGGTTTTCTCTATTCAATATTGACATAAGAATGTTGCTTAAATATTTTATTCACCCTAGCTTAGAAAATTTGGGTTTCTGCTCAAAGGTGAATCAGCTCAGGCTGAGCTGTTGAGGGCTATTCCATAAGTCAAGGTGTTTCTTCTCACAATGAGATTCACCTAAAACCTGATTCCTGTAATCTTTCAATGTATTCAGAATATTCAGCACCCAGTGTGCAGCTGATACAGGTAAGGGCGTTTTCCACAACTGCTTGAGAGGCTATTGCTGTTGTACATTTATTTATCTTTTGGAGTTCTTATGTTGTTTGAATACTTAAATGATACCTTCTCTAACTGATCTAGACATTTTAGAGCTACAGCAACATAAATTTTATTATCTGTGCCCTTTTCCAAGCCGACCTTTTGCAGACTAATAACTCAAACTATAATAATGCCCAATTTAATGGTTTTAAATTTTAGATTATTGCTTTAAAATGAAACAGAAAAAAAAAAAAAAGGAAGCAGGCAAGTAAGATATGCTTTCAGACAATGCATGTACTGACATAAGTGACCAAGAAGAGTAATTAGAGGTGCAGCAAGGCTGTGTCCATTAAGGGCTGGCTGGCTTAAGTACACACAGTGGGCTCAGGATAATTAACATGGAGGAAGAATGTGTTAAACCACATCAGTGTGCAGTGATGAAGCAGAAGTGATCAGTGCAGCAATACCTGAAAATGTGGGTGCAGTTTCACCACAGCCTCACAGAAATATTTCTCCAGCTTAGCCCAGCTGTATTTGTTTTGGGTTCTAGTCCTTTTCTCACTAAAACCCTCTCCTTTATTGCTGTGCTTGGAACCCTACTTTTCCACCTCAAAAATGCTCAGTGTTTACTGAATCTTTTCTTTGCTGCCAGTCCAAGTAAGCAGAGCATTAAGCAACATATGGTGATTTATTACTCTTAATATCCTGCAAAATTACTTGTAATTACTTGTAATTATGTCATTGGTCTGGCTTCTTGGTTCCATGTCATCAGAGGAGCTCAGAGCTCTCAACCTTGCACCATTTGTTATCTGTAGTAAATTCTTGCTTGAGTTGTTGCCAAAAATGTTCTACAGTTTTTTTTTGTACAAAAGGAGCTTGTTTAGTAACTACATGGAGTAGGAAATGTAATTCTGCTTATCTCTGAGTTGAATTCTGCCTCTGTTAAAACCAGGGTGAATTTTTTATTCACTCTTTTTTTCTTGTGATCTCTAGCAATGGCAAGTGTTTGGGTGTGACATTATTGATGGTAAATCCTGCTGCCTTCTAAGTGAATTTACCAGATGGAACTCACCAATTGTTTTATCTATTGGACCCCAAATAAAAGAGGGAATTGTGCAGAAGAAGCTGTTTGAGGACAGATTCCTTGAGATGCAATTAGCTCATTCTGGCTACTACTCTGTCTTCAAGGTTTACATCTGCTGCAGTTCATTACTCATTTTTCAATTAAGCAAGTCAGGAAATCACGTTTTAATTCCTTCACACTTCACACTTTTATTTCCTTAGGGTTTGTTACTAAGCACTGATTCTAAACAATGGAAAGCACATTTTTGTGTGTGCAGAGGCTTTTGTTGACAAGCTACAGCCACTAATTGTGAGCCCTTGCTCTGATTTTCTGTCAGGAGGAGAATTGAGGAGTCTGAATCTTCCTCTGCCTGGTCCTCCACAGAGCAAACATCCGTGCCAGGGAATAAATGGGCACCTGAGCTGAAATGATTCAGTAACCAAAGCACTGAGCAGGGCTGTCACTCCAGATGTGTCATTATTACTAAACTTTTAATCAATTTTTAAATGAATGACGTGCCATGGGTTCTCACTGCAGCATATTTCTCTCCAGAAGCGAGTGGGATGTGATACTTTGTACTGCAGTTCTTTTGGAACAGCGCTCACTTCTCTTGGCCAGATTTAAATATAAGCAGAGATTTTGCTTAATATGTTTGGTGTTCTTAGGTTTTCATTTTCAAACATTATCACTTTTTCAAAATAGCAGACCATTTATTTCTTGTTTTCTAACAACTTGTGTTTTTATGTTGGCTTGGTTTAAATATTTTTTATAGTTTTGCCTGTACAGTTTGACAAGTTCTTAAGATTTTATTGTAATTCTGTTTCTGAGCTCTGATCTATCAGTGTATATTAACAGATTGAACTGAAGCCAGACCAAAGCCATAGATTTAATTTTTTAAAAATTGTCTCCTTATGTATTTGGACTATCTCTTTAGGTAATTAGGATTTAATACAAGAGAAAAACTCAGCTGCATTGAGTGTTGACTTTTTAGAATGGACAGGCATGAGCTACACTTTGAGAATTCTCTCATTTCACAACCACCTTGCCAAAATGTCCAGGCAACATCACTTGCATTCCTGGGGAAATGTTTCTTCTGTTTTCATCCTAGGCTTCATCAAAAGAAACAATGCTCTTTAAAGGGACTTGCCAGGTTGAGCACGTAGGTATGCATTGATACACGCACATATGTGTATATTTAGAGATACAAATATAGAAATGTATCTCCAGACAAAGAATAAGTGATGCTATCAGAATTTTTACCAATTTAAACCTAGAGCTTTCATTTCTATGCACAGTCACAGAGTCCATTCCCTAATCATAGACCTTGTCATGCATTTCAATGAGCAAGTATGATTCATGGCATGCAAAATGAAGCAGAAGTTCCAGTAATACATGGATTAGTTGATTTTTAATAACACAACTTCTTTCTTTAGGGTTTTGTTTTAGCTCTCCAGCAGTGTAGATTTGACTGATGTGTCTCAATGGGTGAAGCCAGGAGTTGATTTTTTGGTACATTTCCCTCAGTGACTCTGGATGGATGTGGCTTCCAGCGTGGGGTGAAAGAACAGCAGCTTAAACATTTATTTAAGTCAAAACTCAACTTTGCTTTCAAGTCAGGCAGCATTAAAAGTGTATCTCTGCATGTTAGATTGTCCATCTGGGATAATGCCTGGAGGTGTTTACTACCCTGGGCTTTTTATGCCAGTGAAAACAGCAAACTAAGTACAAATACCAGTTGGGTTTGCTTTGGAGGGAAATTTGGCTGCTCTCATACCCACAGCACTGCTGAACAATCAAAGGCAAACTTGGAATGTGGCAGGAGTTTTGAGGGAAATATGGCTGCAAGCACAGGAATTTGAGATGCTCCTGCTGCTCTGGGGAAGGGATAGGTGGGTGTTTTATGGCTGTGACCTTGGGCTTAGCTGGGAGAGATTTCTCCAGGAGTGCAGCAATGCTGAGCGTTGTACTTGAGCAGGGCTTTAATATCAGATATAGAGAGCAGGCCAGATACCATCTGGTTTTAGAAACTTGGTTTACACCCAGCTCTGGTAGTTCCAGCCAGTGCAGCACTGAGAATAGTTCCTGCTGGTTTCCAAGTGAAATGTTAGATTGGGGTCATCTCCATTCCAGTAAGAAATGTTTCATCTTTTTATCGTAAGCGTCGCGCGGCTTCCGGAGCGTCGGAACCAGGTCGTGGTGATCTGGGGAGTGACTAAATGGGGCCAGTGTTGTGAATGGGAAGAATGTGATTAATTTTTAAAAATATGCATTTGTCAGTGAGGCAATGGCAGCAGCAAGTCAATGAACATATGTCAGGGATGGGAATGAAACCAAAATTCTCTGATGGAGGATATGAGGAAGCTGCAGTGCTCAAGATAAAAAAACCAATCCCTGCACTGGTCCCCAGGAACTCTGTTTTCTTCTTAAATTTAATAATCTCCTTTACAGATCTAAAGGCTTAGATAAACCAGCTCAAGGTTTGAATAATCAAATTATGCATGAGCAACATTGCTTTTTGCTTGAATTTTGATTTGTTAATAGTAGCTGGAATCCAGTTAAACTCTTGTTCATGAATATCACAATTACATTTCATTACCAGACCGTAGCATATTAAAAATGGTAATTACTCCAGTTTTTTTTTCTTCAGAGCTCTCCAGCAAAACCCAGCCCTTTGAGCTAAATTCTTAAAAATACTGGATAAAAAAAAAAATTAATTGGTTTCGATCTCTTAACCCTTTACATCCTGCCTTTTTGTATCAAGTGGACAGTTTCACTCCCCAGATGTTAAAGCAGGAACCATTTGTTCTGTTAATAATTATTTCTAAAGGCATTTTGGAGGTGGCTCAGGAGCATTTTATATACTGGCAATCATCTTGTGTTTTCACTTCTGTAAATGAATGGATGTTTTAATGAGTCATTGGATGCACCTTACAAAAATATGGGACTTTATTCAGAAGTGCTTTAGAGACACTGTATTAAAAACTCATCTGGACAAATATCAAGTGAGTGTGGGGGTGGGAGATAGGAGTCTGTAGGTCACTGAACAAACTTTCCTCTGTGCAAATAGGAAATACATTTTTTTCTAACTTGATTCTTAGTAATTCAAAATTCCTTAAGTGCTCTTCTTAACAGCAGATTTTTTAGTGGTTTTGTGAGTTTCTTGTTTTTTTTACTTTAGAGGACTAAAATACCTGCATTGAAAAATTAAATGTTTGTATCTGATAAAAGCAGCATTTCACATTATCCTACCTCTGAAATGACAGCTTTAGTGTCCTTTTGTTATATTTATCTGTTGTGTTGTTCCACTTAACTTTTACTCCTCCAGAACATTTCCCCTCCATATTTAAGGCTCACAAACTCATCCAAGAACTTCTTTTAATCATTGTTATTCCTGTAGATGAAGTCAACAGCAGTAGGGGTGACTTTTCTGAGTTATTGTGCAGCCTTGTTGTATTTATGTCCTGCTTTATGTGTTTTTGAAACACATGCCAGCAAGGAGAGCAGTATTTGCCATATTTTTCTTTCTCAGGCAGTGTCTTCAGAGCCCAAACTTTGCCAAATGATTAATTCTTTTTAATCTTCGTTAAATATCTTGTTTTTAAGAGCAGAGTTGCTTTTTTCTGACCTCCAAAACGTATTAAATTTGAAATGGAAAATTCTGGTTTGTGTTTGCCTGTATTGGTAAAGAAACAAAGAAAATTAAAACTTATATACCATGGGGGATATTCTTAATTAGGACCAGATCTCAGAAATTGATTTTTTTTTCTGTGCTGTGATGGAAGCATCATTTGGGATGAAACAAACTTCTAAATTTAATGCTTAAGCCATGAGAGCATAATTCTTATGTTGCTTGTAAGGTAATACCAGTTTTCATTGGGGCTGAAGAGAAAAGTCAAACCCTGCCTGTTTGAAGAAATCTGTGTTTCACACTGTTAACAGTTTCTATCAAACTGAAATGGTTTAACTGTAAAAGATAGAGATTAATGGAAAATCTGTGGTTTCATTCATGTTGCTTTACCCCATTCATTGTCCTCTGAAGAAGCATTGCTGCATGTTCTCCTCTTGTGTGAGCTCTGGATTATTCTTAGCACCAACAACTTGATCCTCTTTCTTTCCCCAGCATTGCCATGGCAACAAAAGAAAATATGACTTCCCAGAGAGGGATGTTGAAGTCAATACAAAGCAAGATGAATACCTTGGCAAGTATCCTTTCTCCTAAAAATTGGTGCTGCCTGTGCCTAAAAAGAGTTTTGCTACAATTTTTCACTCTGTCATTTGGGGGTTCAGCAGTGACAAACAGGCCAAGTTTTTATCAGTCTCACCTGATAACCTGACTGAAGCATCTTAGTGCTAAATGTGGTGAGTAAGTTGGTTTTGGTTAAATTTGGGCAGTGCATAGAAATTAACAGGATTTAATTGTCAGGTAGAGGTCTGCAGCAGCATTTCATGGCCTTCCCTGTTGCATGTTTTGTAGAAATATAGCTTCATTCCAGGTCCTGCTTTTTGCTTTCAAAAAAGCTGAAGCTTGGTGTTCATCACTGCTTGCTGTGGTTTACAGCCAAGAACAGTCAGGGCCTGAGTATCCTCTTGTCTGTCACACTCTTGTAGATGTTAATTAAGATTTTGGATGGTTGGTTTCTGTGCATATTCTGTCTCAGGGCTGAAGATTGTGCCACGTTGTCAAGTCAGGCATGTTTGTGGCTTTCCCACTTACTCCTTCCCTGCTGCCAATGGACAACATCAGCACTGTTTGATCAGACACATGACATCCTGGAAAGATGCATCTTGGTAACCCAGAAATTTCATTACAGTTCTTAGCAATTGGCAAGAACATTTCAATAAAGTCTCAATAAGCTTTAGCCTTAAAAAGATTCTCTATTCCAAAGACATGAATCTCTGAAGCTGATTGTCTTGTTGGCAGTTGTATTTTGTACATTAAGAGATAGATTTACACCCCTGTGGTTTTACAGAGGTTGCACAGTGTGTGGGTCATGCAGTGTGCAGGATTTTCTCAGTCAAATGCCTTTGGTTGTTCTCTTCACCAGTAGCAGAATCCCATTGCAAAAATTCCACAGATGCTTTATATAACCACCCCATTTTTTTTTTCATTCTCATTTAAACACAGTTAGTAAAAGTAACTAAGCTTCACATACTGGAGATTAAAATGCTGGTAATTGAGGTGATCAGGTGGTGAATTCTGTGTAAATGTGAGCTCTGGGCTGTTCCCTTTTCTCTGTCTGCAATCAGTGAGGTGCAGTTGTAATCCTGCTCCCCGTCCATCAGGGTTTACTGTCCTGCTTCCTCCATCTTGGGAGTAGTTGCAGTGTTGGCATTTCCCCATCCAGGCTTTGGGGTTGTTGGTGCATTGCTGTTTGCTGCTGGGACCTTGACTCAGAGCCCCCCAGACCGTTTCCCAGCAGTGAACAGCCTGATCCAAAGGATCAACCTCCGCAAGCGCCGGGATTCCCTCATTCTGGGCGGCGTCATCGGCGTCTGCACCATCCTGCTGCTCCTCTACGCTTTCCATTGATGGATGTTCCCCCCCTGGACTCTGCTAAAACTCATCACCACCTTCCCTCCCCCCAGCCAAGGAAAAGTGAGTGGGGGAAGCATCAGAACTTCCACAGCCTGCTCGTGGCTGGGGCTGTCAGCATGATGTCTGGAGCTTCTGATGGGACACTGAAGCTGCAGTGTTTCTCCTCCCCTGCTGTTCACCTTCCTTTGGGTTAAATTTGGTGGGATTTGTTTGTCTTTCATTCCCTTTCTCACTGCAAGGTAAGTGCCCATGGGATGCTTAACCAGAACTGGGGGAACACTTCAGTGCTCAGCAGTGCTGGGGCAGTTTGGTGCTGGCTGGGGAGTGGAAAAGGATTAAGTTTGCCTTGGGTGGAAGCTCAGCAGGAAGGCTTTTCCCTCTAATCCCAGCCCAGTACTGAATTTCACCCTGAGAGATGAATATTGCAGCTTTAAGCCTTCAGGTTGCTTTACTACTAAATACGTGTTCTGTAGTTCTTTTTAACTCCTGGTTGAGATTCTGATTATTTCTGCATAATTCGTGCTGTGATAACTGTGCTTCACACAAATTCCTCGAAGTTAACAAAAAAAAAAAAAGGGGAGTTCTGTTCACTTTTTGCACAGAATATGAATAAAGTACCCTCAGAGGGAGATCATAAGATTTCTTGTGGCTTTAAAGGGACTGACAAAGTCCCCCTGTGTAAAAAGGGAGCACAGTGTCCCAGCAGCTGTTTACTCAAGTGTTCAGTCATCTGAAAAGTGACCAAACATGAGTTCACCCAAAGGAATCTTTTGGGTGCAAATACTTTGATTATGGCTGGCATCATAAAGATCTTTATAAAGACACGAGAAGCAGTTTACAAAGCCTATACTGTAATTTAAGTGAAGTTATTCTGATAGTGCAGTAAGAGGGATGTGATCTAAACTGTTGATTTGAAATTAAAATGATGATGGTTACAGCTGAGGCAAAGGTTTTGGACATAACTCCTCCTGGCAAAGAGCTGAATGTATGAATATTGAAACAAGTGTTATTTACCATTTTCTGGGGGGGAAACACTTTTTTGGTCTCCACTGGCAAAAAGAGCCCTGTTGTTTGTCTGTAAACAAAGCTGACATCTGCAGTGGCTTTGATACTGCAGCTTCCCAGATTACAGACTTTTCTGCTCTTTCAACAGCACTTTTCCATCTGTCATATCATAACCCAATAAATTCGAGCCTTGGCACTGAAATACCTTTCTAAGAACTTGATTAACACTTTTCACAATCCACTCACAGTGCTCCTAACAGATTCCATGTATTCCATCACCCACAAATGTCACACAGTCCCCAGGTTCTCCTCTGGAACAGAATCCAGCAGGACAGACACAATTTTTTACTTCATTTTATAGTGTCTGTGACTTGGAGGGAATAGAGAACTTGTGTAGTGTGCAGACCCACACTGTTACACCCAAACTGTCTGCATTTAAAGGCTCCTTTGCAGACTTAATAACCCTGTGCTCAAAAGTCAACAAGGGCTTCTAATCAGCCATCCTGCCTTTGGGATTTGGAAGTATTTGGAATTAATATCTGTAAAACTGTGGGGCTTGTGTTTGAAATAAAGGGTGATTATTTGGTTGATTTGGGAACGTTCCCATTTGGAGATGAAGTGTTTATTAAGGGGATTTATGAAAAAGCTTGATGGATGAAGGAGGGTTATTAATGGATCTGTGTGTTGGGAGATCAAACTTCTTCTCCCTGTTGCCTTTTCTTTGATTCCCCCTCCACCCTAAGGGACCCTGATCAGCACTTGTGCATCTGTTTAGGATTTGTAGGATTTGGTTGCTCTATAGTTGGCAATATAAGATCTGCAGTACCGTAAATAAATTCATTTATTTAATCTTATAACAAGTCTTTTTATTGGACTTAACTGATTATTTGGTGCATATATTTAATCTTATTGTGAAAAAGCTGCTATGGAAAATATGTAGATTATAATAAATATGTAAACATAATTGATTTTTCATGTTATGAAAATGTTATGGAGGAACTGATATATTTTAGTATAAAATAATGGAAATATGCTGAATTATCTCTGATAAAGCTTTACTGGAAATGATTTCAGTGTTGGCAGCCCCTCCATGGTTTTTGTTTGTGCTGGTTTTGAGTCAGTTTTGTGTTGAAAAATACACTTAATTATCTTTGGAGTTTTCCCTTCATCATCATCTGGCAGAGTGAGCGGGTGTTGTGCTGTGCTCCCTGGAGGGCTGTGCTTGCATCTGGCCCAGGGAAAGGCTTCCAAATTCAGGAGAATCAGCCTCATAATTCATCTCTAACAGCCTGGACCTGTGGTCAGTACAATGGACTGGAAAATGAACACAGTGGATTGTAGCATTCTGCCTCAAATCCCAAAATACAGGTTTGTGTGTCTCCTGTTGCTAAATGTGTTCTTGGAGTTTTTCATTCTGTGTGGCTCCTCCTGCTCTGAGGAAAAGAGATGTGGTTAAGGAATTCTCATTCCTGCAATTCCTGCCAGAGTGCTGGTTTCCTAACTCAACCCAGCAGAAGTGTGCTAAGAAAATCATTGCTGAGCTCTGAAATTAAGGAGGGGGATCCATGATATTTCTGCAGGGTGTGTTCCACACACACAGACACTCTATTTTCAATTTCTGCTTCAGAAATCCTGCCAGATAAGCAGCTTCAAACCTGGCCAGGCACTGGAGCACAAAGGATCATGTTGGTAATGTTGATGCCACACTTCACACTGGTGGGAGTATTTTTATCCCTGTTCTTCAGACTATTTTTTACCTGTTTATCTGATCTTCAGTCTCTGGTTGCTGCAGCAGAGCAGTGGCATTTGGGCAACACCTAGAACTGTGCCAGGGCTTTGACCTTCCTGGGCAACATCTTTTTCTTAACCAGTATTGATTTCAGGAGTTTTGCATATCAGAGTGAGGTGTAAATTCCTGCTGGATTCATGACACTGAGTAGTCAACTAGAATTTTTATTTGTAGTTCAGAAATCCTTCACTTGCATTGTCTTAAGATTAATGTGAGAAGAGTCAGTTCCTTGCTGGATGTTGAAAATCATCAAGAGCAGAAGTAGATTTTTAGGTGATGTGAAAGTGTCAGGTGAGTGTGCACTGCTTGTCCTGCAGGGCTGTGTCCCCTGAGGTGCTGCTTTCCCAGAACTGCTGCACAGGGAGCCAAGGCTGCTCCACCACCTCTGATGGTGCAGCTCATTTAGTCTCGACTAAATGAGAGTTTTAACTCTCTAAATGTAGCAACTTGTTTCCCAAGATCACTTGAGGCATAACTTTTCCTATTTTTACTGGTTTTGTCCCAAAGCTTTCATTTGAGACAGGAAGGAGAGGGTAGCAGCTGTCAGTGCTGAAGGAGGCAATGGTTCTGAAATTCCTTCTAACAGAATTGGAATGTGCAGGACAGGAGGCTGCAGTGAGGGACACCCTGAGCCATGTTCCAGGTCACACCTGCAGGTCCCTCATGCCCTGCACCTCTCCTGTCACTGCACATTTGAGCCAGTGCTGATGTTTTAGTCCTGAGTACAGCAGCAGCTGTTGGTCTGTGTGCTACTGAGTGAGGAAAGCAGTTAAATAAACACTCTACACCCAAAACAAAGCCTTTTCTCACAGAACATCCCAGACCTTGTAAATGAGTTTCTGATTGCACTTTCTGATATTTTTTTTTTCTTTTAATACACATTCTTGAAACTTCTATTGTAACTGTAATTATTTTTGTTCTCACCTATTGTGCATTCTCTGTATGTATTAAAAAAAAGAAAAAGGCTTTGATATGTAATTTAATAATAAATTAGAATTCTAAGCAAGGTGCTTGGTTCTTTCTCCCTTTGACAATTTTTGCCTACCTAAACTTCAGGAAAGATGCAGAGAGGATTTATCTCAGCCCTTTGGAATTGTGCCTGGACATACCAGTCAGTGTTTTATATCAGATATCAGACGTGATGGGACATTTCCTGACCCAGAATGGTTCGAGGGGATCTGTTCCTCTGCCTGCACCTGCAGTCCTGGGCTCATCTCCTGCCTGTGAGGGAGCTCATTACACTCGTGGTGGTTTTCACCAAGTGGAACAAGGATGGTTTTCTTTAGAGGTAAGTGTTAAAAAGGGAGATCCCTCTCTGTGAATTTCTGTGTTCAGGATAGACAGGACTCTGTTACCCTGTGGTTTTCCAGCACCACTGTGGTCTGTACCTCCCTCAGGTGTTCCAGGCAGTGTCGTGCCTGAAGGATCCAACAGCCTGTTGTTTTTTAATCAATGCTAAATCTTTCAGTGCCACTCCAAATTTATATTCTCAGAGCAGCAGAGCTGCCTGGTGTTGTGATACCTGTCTGTGCATGAGGCTGGAGTGGAGAGAGGGATTTCTCCTTGCAGAGCTGTCGTGCTGTGCCTGTAAACGCTGCTTTAAAGCAGAGATACATCTCTCTATCCCTAATGCCTGCGAAATACTCAGGAGTGACCAGATGCTCTCCCGAGGGAAGGCTTTGATTGTATGTCTCAAGCTAAAAGGAGAAACTTCAAAATAACTTTTGAAAATGGAAAGGCAGTCCTGGTTTCAGATAGTGGGAAGTGCAGTGAGTTTTTCCAGTTGCGGCGCTGGTAATAAGTGGTGCATAAAATTCCATCTTCGTTTGGATTAGAAAATAAATTATTAATGGCTCTGAATCCTTTTTTCCAGCTCCCTGTACAGTCAATAATTTATAGTGGCACAGGCTTAGGATATATATTTTTAACCATCCGCCTCCCAGAGTGGTGCTGTCGATGCTGAGGAGGGCTGGGCGCAGTTCCTGCGTTATGGATCAGCCGGCTCGGCTCCCCCAGCCCCACCTGCAGATCTGCTCCACGGGAGCCCAGCACCGCTTTAGAAATTCACCCAGAGCCACCCGAGTGCCTTTGTTTCCTCCCTGCCTCCGAACGTGGGCGGTGAACAGCGCCGTGAACCTGATTTCGGAGTGTTTTAATAGAAAACCTCGATGTTTACAGTCGCTCCCGTTCTGTGCATTGCCAGCCCTTCATGCAGCATCCCAGGCAGAGGAGCTGTGCTGCCCGTGCCCTGGCAGCTGGGCTGTGCTCATTAAGCACTGGGAGCCTGCTGTCCTTCAGCCTCCCTCCTTGCCAAGCTGCTGCCCTGCTCCATCCTCGCCTGTCGCAGCCCTTGCCGTGTTCTTTGTTCCTAATGGGACCCTGAGGCTTTGCTAACCCAGATTCCAGAGCGCTGCCGGTGAGGCAGGAGGAGCCTGGCTGTAAATCGGAGCCTCTGCACCCCTCAAGCAGCGTTTGCCGTTCTCTCATTGCGGGTTGTTTTCTGCTTGTCTGGATTTGGGCACCCTGTGGACCCTCTGCCAGCCTGTGGGGTGATTTTGAGAGCTCTCCTGCCATCGTGGCTGATCAGATCTTACATCTTGTGTTGCTTTGTCTGCTCACTGCACTGCCCATCCAATGCTCCTCCCTTCCTTCCTGGGTGTTTGGCTTCACGTGGGCATTTCAAACACAGGGATTTATTTTTAGTTTCATTATTTTCGTTTCTTTCTTAAAAATCCGGCCTTTGAAATCCAGAAGGGTTGTCCAGGGTGATTGAAGCTTATCAATCAAAGCCAAACCTGAAGAAAATTCACTGATAACCATCGAGGTGCACAAGCACAGCATGGGGCTCTCCCACAAATGCTGTAAACAGGGAAGATTTCAATTTTTTGTCTCTTTTCTTATCTCCCTTGCCCATACCCATCCATATGATGCATAATTCTTGGAAGTGGAGACAATATTCTTCATCTTTTGTCTTTCTAAAGCTGCACTGAAAATAGAAGCTCCTCTCTGCAGGTTGCAAAGCCCCATTGAGCTGCCAGCTGTACAGTGGAAACTTCCCCAAGATGTTTGTGGTACCTGTGCCTGGGCATGTCATCTGCTACAGAGCCCTCCTGCTCCAGACCTGTGCTGAGCTGGCTTCTTCCAGGGTGAAATGCTGCTGAAACATCAGATTTTTAAAGGGAGCCTTTTCTAAAGACTCTGCAGAATGCTCAGGAATGTTGCAGGTGCAAAAAATCGTGAGTAGCTGGGAAAGTGCTGATCAGGTGGCCCTGGCAGGCCCAGCTTTAACACACAAACCACAATTTATTACATTAAAAAGCAGCTGGGCCATGCAAGGACTTTCTCCCCACTGGAGATTGGTGGGAAGCTGGTGGGATCCTTTGGGTGTCCCCCACTTTCAGTGTCAGGGGAGGCTGGAACCATCCTGGGGCTTGGCCAGCCTTGATGTGGGACAACACCCTAGTGCAGGAGGGGGGATATGTGGATATTTCCCTGCTGTGCTATAAATGCAGCTCCCTCTAGGTCAGGCATGTATCACCAGTGCTAAATTTACTTCAAAATATTACTGAGGTGGGGAGGTTTGTGACTCAGGTCTATAAAAGCATGTACTGCTTATGTAAAGAAATAAGTTTGGAAAGAGGCAGGAGGGGGCTCGGGCTCCAGCAGGGACCATTCCTGCTGTGTGTCTGCCCTCTCTGCATAAATAGCTCTTTGTACTGGGGACCAACTGCACCTCCAGGTTGTGTGTTCCTTGCAGCAGGATCTGCTGGCCAGCTCTTCTTGTGTTTCCAAACATTTCAGGAAATGTAAATAATTTCCAAGCCTACGCTCTGGCTTAGATGAAATTATTTTGAAATAAAAACCAACAAATATTGTGGGATGATCAGTTCTTGTAATAGTTCAGGGTGACTTCAGATAGGGTTGTGCCACTCTGGGAGAGCAAAGGAGAGATTCTGCCGTGGGGATTTTGGTATTTGGATCATTTTCTTTCACTCAGGTGCGTGTGTGTGTTTGGTCTTGGAAAACCTGAGTTCCTGGAGTCAGCTTTGCCATGCAGGCAGACCAGTCTTGGCCATCCTGCATCCTCAGGTCTAACCACAACCACATCCCAGGGGAATGAGCCTCTCCCACTCTTCCTCAGGAAATGCTATTCCTTAACTCAGCAGCCAAGTTCCTCCTGCAGTTGTGATACCCCTGGGAGGTGAGTGCTGGTGCTCTGGGAGTTCTGGGCAGGGGAAGAAGAGCTGTTAACTCATTTCTGAGGACAATTCAGCTTATACCCACTCTGTTTTGCAGTCAAACATCAAGGCAGAAATAGAGCATTGCTTTAAAGACAGGAGCTCCTTTTGCTTTACTGCTGTTTGCAGCAGACCTGGACTGGCTGCTCCAGACCAGTGCGGAATCACAGCACAGGCTGTGAGGGACTGGGTTATTTTTCTGCCCATCTGGAGTTGATGAAATGATCCATCTGCATTGATCCTTGCTGGGAAGGAGGGTAAAACATGGGTTTTATGAAATTGTACCTGGGATCAAATAATTGGAAGAAAACGCTTTGGAATCCACAGCCTGTAATTAAACATTTCCAGGAGGCAGCGAGGTGCAGGAGCTCAGCAGAAGGAGGCATTCTGCTGGGAAGTCTTTGCTTTGTTTCACACTGTGTGCTATTAAAGAAAACAACTTCACAAGCTTCAGAAGCATTGGCAGCTCTTGACCAAGAATAGCATCTCACATCACAGCTAAGCTGGAAACAATGAGGGCCAGCAGTCTTCAGTTGGTTGGGTTTTTTTAGCCCATAAACGAGGTAGCTGAGCTCATGGAGAAATCCCCATTTCTCTATTTTAGGTGTTGTGAGATGTTTCAAGGATCCAGCAATAACCACCATAAAGGAAAAGAAAAGTCCTCATTTAAAGCAGATCTGCTGGAATCTGCAATTCCCACTTACCTGGGCACGCCAGGCTCTTCTCCAACACATAAATCCTAAATCCTCACCACCTAACCCAAGCTTGTGCAAAGTCTACCAAACATGTCTTGTCTGACTGAAGAATTACTCTGAGATGTGATAGAAACATCCAGCATGTGGGATCAGGTGGAATCCCCATCCCTGGAAGGACTCAAAGGCACTTGGGGACGTGGTTTGGAGCTGAGCCTGGCAATGCTGGCTCAGATGATCTCAGAGGGGTTTTGCAGCCCCCCTGATGCCATGCTGAGCTCTGCTGCTGGCTCAAGGTCTCTCTGGGGATGTGGGAGCTGTGGCTGTGTTGCTCCCACTGCATTTGCAGCTTTGGGCTGGATGCAATGTGCAGAGCTGCAGAACAGCTCCTGTCTGCAAAGGGGAGGCTGGGTCTGGGTAGGAAAACAGGAAGATGGAGCCTTTCAGCACCCTCACAAAGACAAATTCATTTTTTCTCTGCTCTTTTGTTATTGTCTACCAGGGGTGTGTTTGGTGAGCTGCTTCAGATTTTGAAGATGTCCACAATACATCCAAATTTAACCTTTTTTTTTTAAATCTCTGCAGCTAAGAAGCTGTTCTGTGGGCAGGGAGAGTTTGGGGTGCAATCTGTTCTTTTTGGCCCCTTTCTGGGGGCTCCATCTGTGCACACCAGAGCCAGGATGTTCATGTGCTGCTCATCACAAAGTCTCTCTGCACCTCTGCAGCCCTGAGCTCTCCTCCTGTGGCTGCTGAGCCCAGGGCTCCATCCTCTCCCAAATGAGCTCCCGAGAGGCTTTGAGAGGAATCCCTGAGCTGCTCATTCTCAACAGCAGCCAGCATTAGGAGCCAGAGAGAAAATAGAAATGTTCTCCCTGTGTTTTTCACTCCTAGCTCCTGACTGGAACAAAATCATGGAAACCAGTTGTGGAACTGGTGGCCAACTTTCTGTCCTTTGCCTGAACCCCAAACTCATGCAAATTCACCAGTGAAGACAAAGCACTGGGAGATGATGGGAGAGCCCACAGTGCTGAGCAGAGAACGTGGAAATTGGATGTGAACCTCTTGCTGTTCCTGTGTGAATCTATTATACATGAGCCCATCAGAGCAGGGTATTAATAAAACAGGAGCTAAAGAGCTTGGCACTGCCTTGTCTTCAGTGAAACATCAGAGCCCGGGCTGGCGGCGGCGGCCTTTGAAGTCTGGGATTGCATCTGGTGACATGGTCAGGATGCTCCAGGGGGAATCTCACCACTGAAGGGGAATCTCTCCACAGCTGGGGGTTTTTATGTGATTCAAATCCTCCTCCTCCTTCTCCTCCTCTTCCTCCAGGACAAAGCCATTGCTTTATTTTTTTTTTATTTTTTTTTCTTCTGCTCTGTCTTCTGGCTTGCTGAATTCTTTAGGCAATGCACAAAGAAGGCTGAAGTGCTTTAAGGTTGCCTCAGACATCCTGTGCTAGGATGCAAATGGCATCTGTTCAAGTTCTCCCCACCATGACCCCTCTGAGCCTTTTGTTTCATACAGGTACCACCAACCCAAACCCTCTTTGCTTTGCTGAATCATGGGGGAGTAAGTTACACCAAGCTTTCTAAGCATTTTGTGTCTCCATCAAGACAAATAACTGTGGCTCTTCAGACCTGCCCTGTAATCCCAGCCATGCTGCCAAAGCTCCTGTGCACACAGTGATGGCTCTGGCTCTGCTGGGTGAGATGCTTTGCCTGAGGAACAGAGGCTTTGTGCAAACCCAGCCTTGGTGTAGAAGGGGAGTAGCTGAGGTGTGGTGTGAGCTTGGACCTGCATGGCTGTGAGTTATTAACCCTGGCTGATGGCTCCTGGAGGTTTGAGCAGCTGCTCTCTGAGCCCTGGGATGTGAAGCTGAACATCAGCTGAAGCTGATTTAGGTGCTGTTACAGGGGAGGGTGCTTAGGAGTAAGAACCAGCAGATCTAATTAGACTTGCAGTTTTCAAAGCACTGGGGAATGGATGCACCAAAGAAATGGGTTTCCTTTGTTAAAAAGGCCCCAGTGGGCTGCAGAGCTGGGGAGGGGATGTGCAGTGTGAGAGAAGGGCTGTGGGGTGGGCAGGCAGGCTGAGCACAGTGCTGGGGTGTGGGGGCTGTGGGGCAGCTCTGTCCCTGGGCAATGCTTGGTGCCTGATCCACAGGAAACCTTAGGGACAGATCCTCTGCTGAGCCTGACCTACAGGGGCTGGGCTTTGTGTTGTGGGCAGCAGCTGAACTAGAACTAATTCCAGCTCCTTGGATTAATGTCTGAGATGCTCATGAGGATAACAGTTCTGTTTTTCATGAGCTCACAAACATTTAATCTCCATCCTCTCTGGCTTTGAGTACCTGTGGGGTTTTACTGCTCATTCATTTCCCAATGCCCCAAAACCCTACAGCATCCTCAAGAAAGGGCAAGAGGTGTTTGTCAGAGTGAAAATGCAGGCAGGCCAAAGGCTGTCACAGCAGAGGGATTTGGGTTTGGATCCCAAGGGTGGGTCTGTTCACTGTGGCTGTAACCACTTCCTGAAGGTGCCCAGAGCAGCTGGATCTGCTCCACTGCAGTTTGCTGATGAGTTACTGGGTGGCTCTGGCAGGGAGGAGAGTCCCAGACCCCTCGTGCTGGTGGCTCAGTGCTCCACAATCCCTGGGCTGCTGCAGGCAGGAGCTGCCCCTGCCCCAGGAATCCCAGGATGTGCTCCAGGCAGGGCCATTAAGTCCTTTGTTGCTGAATGACGCTGCAGAATTTCCCTCTGTCTTCTTCCATCCCAGCCATGGATGGAGGGGAGGTGCTGTGCTGATCCCAGGCTAGCAGTGAGGGAAGCCTCAGTTTTCCTCCTTGCTGCTGGGGGAGGCTCTGCCTGCTTGGCTGGGGCAGGGAAGGAGCTGTGGGGCTGCACTGGGGTCTGCACAGGCTGAGATTTGCTGGGTGGGACAAGCAATCCATCCTGCAGGGGGCTGGAATCCCTGCTCCATCCCAGAGGGATGGGAATGAGAGGAGAGCTGGGCCCAGCTGAATGAGGGATTGTGCCCCTCAGCTTCTGTGGGGATCAGCCTGGCTGACCATGGACACAACAAACCCTGTGGTGACCCCAGCTGGGTGTGGCAGGCAGCAGCTTTCCACTCTGGTTGGAAAAACTCCTGGGAAGAGTTTTTGGTTAAAACCAGCACCAGGCTGCTCTGTCTGCACCTCTCCCTGCTCTGACTTGTGCTGTTTTCTCTACTCTTTGCCTGTACATATTATTTGCAACCCACTGCACCCAAAATACCAACTGGTTGCTCTCAGAGTGTGAAGCAATTGCTGAATGAGTAACTTGGATAATTTTTTTTTTCTCATTTAGACAGAAGAAACCAGTTCAGCTTTGACCATGCATGTTACATTTTAATTTTTTTTTTTCTCATGCCAAGAAATACAAAGAAAGTATATAAGATATACCATACCATCCTGCAGAAAAAGAAACATTTGTCAGCAAAGAGAAGCACCCAGCTGCAATTCCTGGTGTGTTCATGCTGTGTGTGAGCTGTGGCTCTCCCAGTGGGGGGATGGACCCTGCACTTCCATGCCAGGGATCAGGTCCTGGCACTTCCCAACAAGGGCTCCCAGGTGGTGCCAGGGTTGCCTTGGTGAATCCTGCACATGTTCCCTTTCTGATGTTTCTTATCCTGGATGGGTATTTATAGGTTGGAATTTTGCTACCTACTGGTGTCAGCAAATGCTTTACAAATATTCTCCCTTTGAAAAGGCTGCTTCCCTCCCCCCACCACTCCCTTGGCTTGTGCCCAAGCAGGGGAGTTTTTCAGTCCAAACCTAACTGGTTTTTGCCAAAGTTAAAGGCTGTATACTGAAAGGAAAAAGAGCTTAAATCTGAATTATTTCAGCTTGACAGTGCAGCCCTGGCTGTGGCTCTGTGAGGAGTCACAGGGCAAGGGTGGGGCCAGCCCAGTGGGTGCCTTTCTGCAGCCTCTCCTGGGCTCAGAGGGAAGGGAAACAGAGATTTCATTTTGTATAAAAGGCAGGATCTGCTCCCCTTGTCTACATGGAGAAATCTGTGCAGGGAATTTGGGCAGCACTGCAGGGAGCTGGGCCAGAGGTTCCCTGGCTCTGTAACCCCTTCCAGCAGAGCCCAGAGCTCAGTGCAGGGTTTGAGGAGAGGCAGAGGGAGGGAGGGAGGAGCTGTGGGCTCAGGGATGCTCCGGGCTGGGAATGCTGAGGGGTAAAACCAGCAGAGAGAGGAGTGAACTGGAACAGGGTGGAACACCAGCCAGAAAAAGCAAACCCATCCCTCACAGAGCACACTTTGAAACCCTTGGGTGGCTTTTCTTTCCTCTGGTGGTGCCCTGGTCCCCTGGTGTCTGCAGTGACCCACTGACCCAGGCCAGACCTTCCCTGACCCTCCTCATCCCACGAGGAGCTGCTGCAAAACCCAGCCAGGTTTGCTGCTGGTTCAGCTGAAAGCTTCAATCCAGCTGAAGCAGCCAGCAGCCCTTCTGTGGCACCCCACAGAGCCCAGCTCTGCCCCAGGTCCTGGCAGAGGAGCCCAGGGACAGCAGGGCCAGAGGTGCCACCAGCCCTGGGCTCTAATCCAAGGCTCCTTCCATGTATTTACATCGCACCAGGACCTCACACTTGTCGAGCCTAACTCCCACTCCAGCTCACTTTTAGACACATTTCCCACCTTCTCCATCCCTTGATGAGCTCTCCTCCTACCAGCTGAGCTCCCCTGTCAGGTAGGGCTGGATTGTCACCCTGCTCTCACCTTTCCTTCTCCAGGGGGGAGAAGTTGGCCAGAGCCCGAGGGTTCTGTGACAGTTTTAGTTGCCAGCACAGAGAATTCTGAGCTGTGTGCTCAGAGGAGGCTGCAGCAGGTGGCACAGAGCTGGGGGATCAGAAACTGGGCTGCTGGGTGGGGATGGAGAGGAAAGGGCTCCTGGCACAGTTTCTGTGGTGTGCTACAAGCCAAGTGAAGGTGAGCTCCTGGTGGATGCAGCCAAAGGGGTGACTGTGCCTGGTGGTCTCAGGGTGGAGTTCTGCCATCATCAACCTCCCTGTAACACAGCACAGGTGAGGGCTGGGGGCTCTGCAACCTCCTCCTTCACAAATACCAACAAATTCCACCCCCAGAAAAAGCCAAAGAGGGAGCTGAGCTGGGATAAACCCGTGGGGAGAGCAAAGTGGTAAAATCTTTGCAGAACAGGCTGCAGAATGAAGTTGATGAGGGGAGCAGGGAGAAGGAACTTTCTGAATGTCCCTGGAGAGTTTATTTCTCCAGCACTGGAGAGGCAGGTTACAAACAGAGAAAATATTTTGTCAGGGATAACTGCAGAGGATTCCTCTGGATTTAAATGCAGGATAAGGAAAAAAAGCTGAGTTTCAGGGTGCAGTACAATTGTATCTATTCAGGGAGATTTTAGAATGAAAGGGATTCAAATGTCTTTGTTCTTCTCTTTTGTTATAATAGGTGAAAAGCATCACCTGAGCTCATCACAATGAGACAGGAGGCACAAACAAATCATCACCCTGGGGTTTTTGGGGAAATCTTCTTCCTTCTCCTGCATCCAGGGGAATCCACTGCTCTGTGCTGCCCTGGCTGGGACTTCTCCTGGCAGCTGCCTCACCAAGCCCCCTCCTTCCTGCAGGAATCCCATTTTTGGGGTATAGTTTGTCTAGATCCCACTGAAAAAAAAACAGATTCCAAGGAAATCCGTGCTCATACTTGGTTGTGTTAAGGAGGAGGAAGAAAAGGGGGTTGATCTGGGAGCTGCTCAGTGCCTGAGCATTTGCCATCCCTGCAATTAGAGCAGTAATGGGAACTCACCTCGTGGGGGGTGGCAGGGCTTAATCCTTTGGATGCAGAGAAGCACTTTAGATGAAAGGCTTTATATAATGATAAAAGAGCATTTAAATTCTTACTTAATAAACGCTCGGCGCTCTCATGTCCTAGAACTCCCTCCAGCACTTTTCCCTGAAAAAGAGCCCTTCCTGCCCAAGGAGGAGCTTCCTGGGCTCTTCCCATCAGCTAATCCCAGCAGCTCCAAGGGCAGAGGGCAGGAGATGCAGGGACAGGCAGCACTGCCTTTATGTAGCTCCAAAAAAAACCCCACGTGTTCCCCAGCAAGCAGCTTTTGGGTCCAAGAGTTAGAGAAGGAAAATTTGGAGGATTTGATGGGATTTCAATAGCCATAAGATGAAAGTTTGAACATCCAAGGGAGGGTTTCTGAAGGGCTCAGGAGGAAAAGATGCAGTGCCTGGAAGAGAGGATGGAGGAGGGAGCTCCCACCCAGCAATGCTCAGCACTCCCTGCTTGCTGAACTCACAAAAGATAAATTGCAAAAGAAAAGTTGCAGATTTGGTCCATTTTAGATGCCAGCAGGCTGTGATGGAGTGCTGGCAAAGGGGTGAATGGGAATGGAGCCCGAGAAAGTGCTGTAGTGATGTGCTATTGCTGTGAGTCCCTGGAATCCCTTTTAGTGGAGAGAAAAATGTTGACAGCGTGTCTGGGGGATTTGGCTTTCTCACCCCCTGGATCCCAGCAATGTCTGGAGGGAAAAACCACTTGGAAGAGGAGCAGTCAAAAAGGTGACAGGAGAATTTTCAAAGAGATGCATATTAGTTACTACAGAGTAAGTGCAGCATGGATTTACACCTCACCCCTACCCTGTGCTAACCCATGTGCCCACTCAGCCCAGAGAAGGAGCCAGTGCCAAGCACTTTCCATGTTGTGAGGTTGCTTTTGGTGGATTCTCCATGTAGACAAGCATTGAATTTGGTCTAAATTTGGGGTGTTTTTCAGGAGATTGGTGTTAGGGAGCAGAAGTGCCCTGAAGGACATTTCTCAGTGCTTTTAGGTCACAGAAAGGCTGGGCAGTGCAGCTCTTGGTGGTGTGTCCCCAAAGTTTGGATCAAAGAGACTCAGGGAGCCAATGGACGTGGCCAGGAGTCACAAAGCCTGACTAAAACAACAGGCAATGGAGCTTTGCATAGTCTGGGTGGGTGGGTAGAGAGCCAAGCCCAGGAAATCCCCACAGCAATGGGGGGTGAGGGGGAGAAGGGCTGGGGGGATTTGGAACCACAGGGATGGGCTGGGGGATCTGTGTGCTGTGGAAGACATGGCAGGGCCTGTGGTACCAGATAGGGTGGGAGGAGCAGAGTCTGGTTTCTTGTTAGGTTAAATACAAAACATTAAAAAATAACACAAGGACTTGCAGAACTGACCCCAGGCAGCTCCGGGGATGCTGGAGATTTTCAGAGCTGCAGAAGAGCTGTGTGAGGGGTGCAAGGAGAGGGGCAGGAGGCTAAAACTGGAGTCTAAAGCTCCTTCATGCTCCTGAAAATCTCCTGGGAGGCCCTAAGCTGGAGCCCCAGAGGTCTGGGGGGATGAGCACTGGCAGTGGTTGGTGGGGGCTGGATTGCTGAAGCTCTGTATGATGGAGCTGCTGTGGCACTGGGGTGGGAGTGGGTAGAACGGGCTCTCCGTGCCTTGGTGCTGCTGCTGGGCATTAACCAGGCTCTTGTCTCAGTGCCAGGGGTGCCAACCTCCCTCTGGGTGCACAGAGAAACGTGTGGATCCACAGGGAACGCCTGATTTTGCCTTCCATTGAAAAGCCCACCGTGGGATGGGGGTGAGGAGGAGCCTGGGGTTCTCATGCAGCAACATCCTGCTCTGCCAGCTCTGAGATCTGCCCTAAGTGATAAAAGAGCTCGTAGGAACAGACATGGAGAACATTCCCAAAGGCATGCAAATGGTCATTGTCTCTTTTTTTTTTTTTTTTTTCATCAAAAATACAAAAGCACCCACCACATCCTCCAGCTTCGGCGGCTGCGTTCCGTTCGGAGCAGAGCTCTGCTCTCCCTCCTCCTCCGTGGAACAGCTCTCAGCTCCTGATGGCAGTTTGAGCTTTGTTTTGTTGTTTTTTTTTTTGTTTTTTCTTTTTTTTTTTTTTTTTTTGTAGAGACAGAGAATTTGACGATTTAAAAACCAACAACCCCCCAAAAATCCAGTGACTTGTGCCAAAATTCTCAGGAGGACTCCTCGAAACGTCCCGTTTCTCGCCTGGGATTCTCCCTTCCAAAACCAGCTTCCTTCTGGAGACTCTCCCCTCCTCTTGCACTTTAGTTGTCTCCCCGCTCCTCCAGTGAGTTCTGCTGGAGGGGAATGAGGTAGTGGATTTCCCCCTTCTCCTCTCCACGTGGCTCTCCCATTCCTGCTCAGGGTGATTGTGATGCCATCCCTCGCACAGGCTCCTTCCCAAGACTCAACTGAAGCATGCGGTTCCTTCCGACGGCGCTCCAGAGCAGCCCGACTAGGGCTGCCCACCTACACTCTGACAATTTTTTGTTTTGTTGCAAGGCTGAAAGTAAAAACCCCAAAAGGAAAGTTGTCTTCCTCCTCTTCAAGGTATTTGCATGCTGAAACGTCTTCTAGGAACCTGGAAAGGAAAGTGTGGCTTAGGGCAGCTTCAGCAGTCAAGAGATGTTCCCTTTGCACTCCTGCCTTGGCTTTTGGGGGTTTCTGAGGTCCCTGTTTGCCTGAGCTGTGCTGATCATGCTGGTTTGGCAGGTGGGGTTGTGTTTGGGTAATTCCCAAGACATTTTGGGAAAGTTGATTTGTGTCCTGAAATCTTTCTGTTTTTACAGCACTCCACTGTTCTAAACCCACCCACAGGCTTTGCCAGGGCAGGACCTTTCACCAGGGAGACCAGGGGCACTTTGGAGACAGCACAGGGAGGGCTTTCCATGCTGGTCATTTGGGCAGTGCATGGTTCTACTGGAAGGAGAATTAAGAGAATTAAGGACTCTGAGGAGTTTTTAATGTGTGTGTGCAGCTGGTGATGTTCAAACCAAGCTGGACTCAGAGCCCTCCCACTGCACTTAGGCTGGGAACGAGCTTGGGTGGGGCTGGGGGCAGGTCTGTCCTATGCCCTGGGCTGGAGCTGGGCTGAGGGAAGGAGCAGGAGGGGTTACCTCTGACGCTGAGTGAGATGTAGAGCACGATGATGATGGTGCCCAGCACGATGGAGACGATGCTGAGCAGCCTGGCCATGCGCCCCAGCCGCCGCGCGCCGTCCGTGTCCCCTTGCTGCCCGCTGTTCCTCGACTGGGGAGACACAGAGCAGCCCCCTGAGACAGCCAGCAGCTCCAGGGGCACTCCCCAGAGCCCCAAACTCAGCCCCACTTCCTTTCCTGCCCCTTTAATTGGCAATCCCCAGCGAAAATTGCTGGAAGTGAGGATTCCTGGGGGAGGGAGAAGCATCACTGCCGAGGGAAGGGCTCCTGATCCTGCTGGGTGTCCTCCCTTGGCTGGGGGAGAACCAGCACCCAGCAAAAGCACCCAGCTGTGGTGGGATTACTCACTGTGCATCAGCATTTGCTGCCAGCCCAGCTCTTGGGAACAAAAATCCTCCCCAAATTCATGCAGTGCCCTTCTGCTGCCCACAAAACCCATTGGGGAGGGAGGAAAAATGGGCAAAGGGTTTTAAGGCACGTTGGGGGTATTTTTAAATTTTAAATTGCTATTTGGTTAAGGTTGGAGTGAGGGGAAAGAGAAGCAAAGTGGGATAGGGGGAGAAGAGAGCCCAGAATCCTTGATCTACTGGAGGAGTTGGGCAAAGCACCCCTAAACTTCACTGGGAGTGGGGTTTTATTGATGGTTTAACTGCTCTGAAGCAGGTATTCCTCCTTTAGGGCTGCTTTTATGTTTTTAACACTTTAACATGGGTTAAAGGCTTCTTCCAGCCATGCTGCCTTGGAGGAGAAAAGGGGGATCTGGGGTAAGGTGTGGGGTCAGCAGCTCCCACAGCCTTGTGCTGTGTGACAGCTCCTCCCTTCGGGGCATGGCTGCTAAAACTGGGGGAATTCTCAGTTAAAAAAAAAGCAAGTGTACTGGTTAAAAGAGTTAAAGGTAGCAATGGATTAAAGGAATCCAAATTTCCTTTCAAAATTGTGTGTGATGGAAAGGATCCTCTTCCTAATGTTAAAAATGTAAAAACAAAATAAGAGCAGGGAGGTCTAGTCCAGTTCCAGCAATAACCACAAAGCATCACAGAGAATCTGAACAAATACTTGATGTTACTGCCCCATTTCCCATTTATCCCATTTATTTATTAATTCCACTGCCTCTTGGCAGTACCTTGGCCAAAACCTTCCCAGCCCAGGCTGTGCATGGGCAGCTGCTCTGTGGGGAAAATGCAGCTCTGGAGGTTTCCATGTGCTCCTTTGAGTTTGTGTCACCACGTAAATACACAGCAGAGCCCCAAACAGGGGGGTGGCTGCTTCCCCTGGCCCCTGCCAGCATCCTGCTCCACTGAGGAGCCACCCTGGGCATCTCTGTCCCCAGCAGTGGCACCAGCAGAGCTCAGGACCTTCCCTGCTCCTCCTGGTCTCACCAGCAGCTTTGCCAGACCCGCTCTGAAAGCGATGGGATGCAGCCAAGAGTTATTTTCATCCCAGAACAGGAGGTGACAAAATGAAGCCTGATGGGTTGGTGGTGAGAGATGGGGAGGATGCAGGAGCCCAGGGATCGACAGGATCCCTGCCCTGCTCACTGACAGCTCCAGTTCTGGGGATTTGGTTTTTCAGCCTCTGGTTTTTGTAGCAAGTGTAATATTTTGGCAGGGTGTGGGTTAGATTGCAGTGAAATATGCAGTTTTAGCTGTCTTCTAGGTAAAATATATAGGCTAAGGCACTTAATATATTTATCACCACAGCTTCTGGACGTGTTTACTGCTCATTTATCCTCAACAATTATGAGGAACACATCAGCATTGGCATGGGGTGTTTAGCAAGAATTTGGTACTGTACATACATTATTCATTGGTTTGATTACAGCTCTCTAGTATCACTAATCCTGTGTTTTGCTTTCCACATAAAAACATTAACATCTTGTTTATTAATCGAGGCTCGCCAAGGCAGAACATCTCCGAGAGGCTCGAGGGCTCAGGGGGAGTGAGTCACTGAGGGAGTGCCAAGGGACTCCTGCTACAGCCCAGAGCTGGAAAATCTGCAGGACCTGGGGAGTGGGTGCAACCTAGGTAAGGCTGGGTGACTCAGGAATTATTAATTTTACCTGTTTCCCACTGCTGTCTGTTCCAGTCACTGCTCAAAATGGGTTTTTTCCCTAAGTGGCCTTGTTGCAAATGAAGGCAATTACTTTCCTGTGCTAGTCCCAGGGATGGAGAAGACAAATCATCACATCCTCTTTCCTGCAATCGTTCCCAGTTTATGAACTGGCTTTGGATGCTCTCTGCTGCCGTCCACCAATTACTCAGAATAAATCATTAATTCTCGACACTTGGTGTTTTTGTTGAAGGAAACACTCCAAGAGATGCATAAATCAACTCCAGAGTGAGACAGATGAGTGTGGCACTTCAAATGGGTGAGGATAATCTGACTTCTCCTACATCTTTTTGGGAATAATAGAACTTATTTTGGATACCTAGTGCTGTGCAGAACTGCCCTTGATGTTACTGTGTGGTGGTTCTGGCTGGAATTTTTCATCTCCCTTCATGTGTTTGGAGTTTTGTACTCTGGCTCCTCTGCTTCTTCCCCTGCAGTGGCTGCACTTTGGTGGGAAGAGGAAAGGACTCAGAGCAGGAATGCAGGGTGGGTGTGTGGTAGGAGATGGATCCCACAGGATGGACACACCCTTGTCCACCAGTCCCACTCTCTCTCTTGGGGGGTGTCCTGACCCCTTTACAACAGCCAGATCATCACTTGGTGAGGTAAACACATCCCAGAGTTTGTGGAGAAGCCTCCAGGTAATTAATTTCCATGAAACCAGCATTAGCAGGAACAGACTGGGGGGGCTAGAGCAGGTTTTTTCCACCTCTGGCCATAGGCCCTGCTGGGATCTGAGAGCAGCTTTTGAAAAATGATTTATGAGACACTAAACTCAAGAGCATTCATTTACTTTCCTCTCTGGACACTGCTTATTACCCAGGAAAAAAAAAAAAAGCTTTCATGTGCAAAAGCTTTGACTCAGGAAAGAAAAGCACAATTGCAGAGCTAAAGGAATGTCAGCACATTGTGGAAAGGTCCTCCTGTTTCCCCAGGTGATGGGAATCACAAAAACCTGGTTCCTGCTCAGATCTGTGCTTGATCAGGCACACCTGGGCTTTACTCTGAGACAAGACCTGAGCCTGGGGCATCACTGGGAGCTCAATTCCTCCCTGCTGTGAGCAGGGGGAACATCAACCCGTGCCCTGAGAGCTGCTCCTGCTGGCAGGAGGACCCAGCCAGATGTTTGCAGGTTCCTCAGGGAGGGAGGGAGGATGGGTCACTCCTCATCCTGCTCTGCTGGTGCTGTGTGGAGGTCCCTGGCTGGCAGGTGGGTGTGTGGAGGAGGTGATGGAGCAGGCAGGGCCAGGACAGAAAGAGCTGTAATAAATTAATTAAACCACAGGGCAGAGAGAGCAGGGGCGACTGTGCAGGGCCCAGAGGATGTGCACTGGCTACTAATGTGCTGTGTGTGCCATTAACCCTGTCCTGCAGAACAAGCCCAGCTGAATGCACCTTCTGCCTCCCCTTCCCCAGCTCTGCATGAGCCCTGGTCAGGGCTGCCGTGAAGCAGAGGACAGCCCAAAAACCTCATTGCCCTGCTGGCCCTGCCTCCCCCTGGGTGTGACAGTCACCACACCCCGGTCCCTCTGCCTGGCAGGATGAACCAACTCCTGCTCCTTTCCATTGTCAACTCTCCTCCTCCGTGGTGCCCAAGGCACCTCCCCACCACCCTGGAGGCTCTGACGCCTGCGAGGGACAGTGTGAGGATCTATTTTGCATGAAGGCTAATGTGGCTGGAAAATCCCCGTGAGAGACCTTGTTTATTACCATGGATATGCAGTACCCAGCTGCTTTCCCTCTCCTTGCAGTGCAAAGCCAAACAGGGCTGGCTGGCTTCCCTGTGTGCTGCCTAAACAGGCTGTGCCACACAACTGTACTACGCAGATGACAGCTGGCACTGGCAGAAACGATGATTCCTCCTCAAAATGGAAATTGGTCTCCCTAGAGGGCTTTTTGTGGCAAGTGCCTGTGCCTGCCTTCAAGTTGTTGGTGGTTTTGGGGGGAAGTGCTGGCTGCAGGTGCCCCTCAGTGTATCTCTGTGTGGTAAGCAGGTAATGGAGCCGACTTTCAAAGAAAAGATTTGCCTTTGTTGCAAATCCAAGGCATAGAAGGTGCTGGGTGTGTACAAGAGAGCAGCATCTGTTGGGAAGGGGGTGGCTGTGCTTGTAGGGCTGTGCTGCTGAGCCACCTGTACCCGAGATGGGTGGGAGGCCGGGCTGGCTTCATTCTCCCCTGCTCGTCTCTTGGTATATTTGCTGAGGTGTGGGAGATGTTTAATGGAGAAAAATCGCTTCTCCGGGGCCACTAAAAGAGCTGCAGGTGCAGCCTGTCCCTGTGAAGTGCCTGAGACCAGGCGCCAGCCTTCAGCCAGGGTCTCCCCGGTGCTGCAGGGCTGGGCTCGGAGGGAGGGAAGGCGATCCCTTGTCACCGCTTCTCCTCGCGGCTCCTTTTCGGGAAAGCCCGGCGAGCGGTTCTGGACCGCTGCTTGGCGGCGGGGACGGCGCTTCCCGGAGCCACCGCGCTTCCCGGAGCCCTGCCCTGGAATCCCACCCCCCTCTCCATCTCCATCCCGCCACCTCCCCGCGTTCTCCATCTCCATCCCGCCGCCTCCTTCTCCATCTCCATCATCTCCATCCCGCCGCCTCCCCGCGCTCTGCCCCGGGCTCGGCGCCGCTCCCCGCCCGCCTCCGCCCGCCCGCGCCCCCCGGACCCGCACCGGAGCGCTGCGGGAGCCGAGCGGAGCCGAGCGGGGCGGCACAGCCCGGCACAGCCCGGCACAGCCCGGCCGAGCCCCGCCGCTCCCGCCGCTCCCGGTGCCGGTGCAGCACCGCGGACAGCGCCGGGGCGGCCGTCGGGGCGGCGGCGGGGGAAGCCGAGGGCGAACCGGGCGGGTCCGTGCGAGCCCCGCACTCACCATGATGGAGAAGACGAGGCCCACGATGTTGATGGGCCAGACGGGGCAGAAGCAGGAGAAGATGGCGAGCACCAGGTAGTCCCGCGGGCGGCCCTGCTCCGGGGCCGCCGTGCTGGTGGCCGTGGACGAGGCTCTGCCCAGGCTCAGCCGGGACGGCGACAGCGGCGGCGCCTCCAGGTGCCCGACCGACACCGACTTGTAGCCGAGCCCGTGCCCGTTGCGCTCCGTCTCGCCGGGCAAGGCGGCCGTGAAGGATTTGGAGCCGCGGAGGCCCTTCTCCTCCCGGCCCTCTGTCGCCGACAGCAGCTTCTCCGTCTCCTGGAAGCGGGTGGGCAGCGCCGTGCCCGAGCCCGGGCCCGCGCCCCCGGGCGCGGAGCCGGTGCTGGCCATGGCCCGGCGAGCGGGCTCCGGCAGCGCCCCGCCGCCGCCGCTCTGCGCTCGGGGCCCGCCGCCCCGCGGGAGGCCGAGCCGGAGGAGGGGCCAGCCCGGTTCGGCCCCCGGGGCAGGATCGGGGCTGCGGACCGCCCCCGGGGTGTCCCCGGTCCCCCCCTCTCCTCACCCCCTTTCCGCGCTCGGCCTCCGCCCGACCCGCTGCATGCGGCGCCGCGGCCCCCGGGGATGCTGGCGGGGATGCGGCGGGGCGGAGCGGGGCGGTGGCACAGCCAGGGAGTCCCCGCCGCCTTCAGCCCGGCCCAGCCCAAGGCTCTGTCCCGCCCCGCCAGCCCCCCGCTATTCCCGGGGGCTCCCGCGGGCTCCGCTCCGCTGCAGCGGTACGTGAGAGCCCAGCCCCGACCCGGCTCCGCCCGTGCCGAGGGGCGCGGGGCCGCCTCCAGCCCCGGGGGTGCGGGGGATGCGGGGCACACACAGCCCTGCTGTCCCTGCTGGCTGCCAGCCTGGACCCGGCCGGGTGGGGGACATGCGACACGGAGCAGAGCCACGAGCCCCCCATCGCTGCGGAGAGGGACTGGAGCTGTCCTGGCTCTGGGCAGGGCTGCCCGCAGGGTGACCGGGTCTGTCCGGGCAGTGTGTGGGTGCCCGGTGCCACCTCTGGCTCCAGCGGCTCTGGGAAAGCATCGCCCTCGGTACAGGGCTGGGGGAGGCTCTGGGCACGCTGTGCTGAGCTCGCCCTGCCCTCGCTGTACGTGGGTGACACCACAGCTGGGGACAGAGACACCAGAGCAGTGGTATATCACATCCCTACATAGGACCTGCAAAGCAGAAAGGGTGCTGGTGCAGTGTGAGTTACATCTTCTCCATCTTTGGGAGCAGGGATGATGTGAGGGGCAGGAGGAAGGGCTAAAACAACCCTCAGAGCCTGGATGCCTGGGAAAAAAAATGGATGTTTTCCACCCATTGTGTATTATGCTTCAGTTCCAAATTTGCCGGGGGTTTCCCTGGCAGTGAGTGCCATCTACGGGGCACACCCAGCACCTTCTGCCTCCCGAGAGGTGCCCGAGGAGCCTTCTGCCAGCCGGGCCCTGCTGCCCAGCCCTGCAAGGAGCCTCATCCCATCCTGCAGCCTCCAAACAGAATTAGGAGCTGCAGTTTGTGAATGTGGATCTGAGAGCAGTGAGGTGGCCCTGGTGGGATGGGTCTCACGGGGTTTTGCCTCCCTTCCACTCCTGCCATCTGTTTCCATCTGTTTCCATCTGCCTCACTTCGGCTGGCCAAAGCTGGTGTGGGAAAAACACGGAGATGCAAATTCGGGAGGAGGGAGGGCTCCTGCCTGAGTTAGGGTGCCACTGAAACATTCTTTGCATGGTGCTGTTGCTGGGCTCTCACTCCCCGTGTGACAGCTGCTGACAGGGCAGGGCAGGGCCATGCGCTGCTCCAGGGAGAGCCAGAGCAGGGATGATGCAGGGAGAAGCAGGATTCCTTCAGAGGATGTGGCTGAAGGCCTTCCTCTGGCGAGGGGAACACCTGTCAGAGGCTTAAGCCAGGATGCCTGGCACCATCAGCATTTTTAAGAGGCTCCTTTGCTGAGCAAAGAGCTCTCTCTCCTGGCTGCCACCAGTTTTCCTCTGCTCCCGGACCATCTCCCTCGTCCCACCAGGGATTAAGGAAGGAGGAGGAGATCCCGGTACCCAACAGCAGGAGGTTGGGATGGTTGTCCCAGCATGTGCCCCCAGGCAAGGAGAGAGCTCAGACTGCCACTGAGTGCTGGGAGCACTGGGTGGGAGCAGCGGGGCTGGAGGAGCTCTGCAGGGCTCAGCACTGCGGGAATCCCACGGTGCAATTTGTCCTGTCCAAAAATCTGCCAGCTGTAGTTTGTGTGGCTGTAAATCCCTGCCTGATTCCTGCAACAATTTCAGTTTGCTGAGCCTTTGGCAGGAGGGAGCCCTCGCAGCTGGTCCGAGCTCTCAAAGACAGAGGGAAGGGACAAAAGGGACCTTCTCAGTAAAAACCCGCCTTCCTCCTCTCCACGGCACTTGGCCGGGAGCGCTATTGGCCTGTCCCAACAGAGCCACTTCCCCGGGATCAGAAGAAAACCGCAATCGGATGGGTGGGTTTTATGAAAGCCGACATCTGTCTCTCCTCCCGGCCTCGCAAATCTGCCAGGCACGTCCGTACCAATGAGCTTAGCGTCAAAAGTCCCAGGGCAGTAACCTTTCCCTGCTCCTGCTCCCCTCCTTCACCGGCAGGAGCCAGAGCCACCGCCAGCCAGGGGCTTTAGCGTGATCCCCATCTGTCCATCCCACACATATTAACAGCCACTGCCCTGCTGCTGGGTTTGTAACTCGTGTTTTCTCGCAGAGCAAGCAGCAGAGAATAAATAACAGCGGCGATCAGCAGCAGCGAGACCTCGCGACAAGAAACACGGAGCTGGCACTTCCAGAGGACTTCCCACCTTTCTGCAGCTTTCCCGCAGAGGGGAGACGCAGCAGGAGCCTGTACAGCGTGTCGGGGCTCTCTGAGCTCGCCAGCATCGCATCCTGCAGCTTCCCTCCTCACCCAGCAGTCCCGTCCCGCTCCCCCCGTGTCCCAGGGCTCCGTTACCTTCCCGGCACCGTCCTGCCCCGCAGCAGGTCAGTGGGTGGGGAGGCCCTGCTGGTGTCCCCAGCCCTGGCAGTGGCCCAGCTGCCAGGGCACAGCCCCGGCCAGGGGCTCTTGCAGGCTGCCCGCGCCTCGCTGCTGGCGGAGCGCGGGGTGCGGGGTCCCGCTGGAGAAACAGGGCACGGGGCGACTCTCCTTCGGGCTCTCGTAGTGATGGAGCTGCCTCCGAGGGGAGAACCCAGCGCACAGAGGGGACGGAGGGCAGCGTGTCCCGGCAGAACCGGGCTCCCAGGGCGGCGGGGGGCGGCTGCCCTTCGGCCCCGGCTCCTGCGCGGGGAGCGCGGCCCGGGCGCGGCACTCGGAGTGCGCACAGGGCCAGCAGCGCCCGGCGCCGCGCAGCGACAGCGACAGAGCCGCGATCCTGCTGATGGCTCGCCGCAGGGTCGCGATTTTAGAAAGCCTTTTGCCTCCGAGGTCGTGCTTGAGGGCCAGCCGCAGGGCGTTGAAGGCTTGGTTGTAGTCCAGAATCCTCTTACGCTCTCTGACGTTGGCAGCCATCCTCCTGGCCTTGGAGCGCGCTGGCCTGCTCCTCTTCCTCACCTTCATCCCGTCCGTGTCCCCCGCGCTGGCATCTGCTCCTCTGCCGTGGGACACCCACAAACCCGGCCTGTAGCCCGCCTGGGGGGCATCCCCCGCTTCCAGCTCCTCCTCGGAGCTGCCGGGCCCTGGCCCGGTGCCTTTCTCCACGGCTGCTCCGGCCATGGCAGCGGCGAGGGGAGCGGGAGAGGCGCTGCTGTGACCTGCCTCCCGGGAGGTGTGGGGGACACTCCTCCAGGGACAGACAGCCGCCCCTAAAAACCTCCAGCAGGGCTCGTCACGTGGCTGCCCCGACCCTCCTCACCTGCCGCAGGTGAGGCACAGGGAGAGGGGCACGGGTCCCTGCTCTGAGCGTGAGGCACCAGTGCTGGGGTGCCCAGAGCTTGTGGCGGGATGCTCGCAGGCCCTCGGGGAAAGCACCTCCACCAAGCACACGCTGCAGCGGTTGCTTTAGTGTCTGCTGAGAATTTGGGCACTGCAGTTCCCCTTCTCTGCCGGGCAGGCTGGTGGATCACCCTGGACAGGTCATCCCAGGGCTCTCCGTGGTGCTGTGAGCTCTGTGGGGCATCACCACCCTGGCTCCTCCTTCCCCCTGCCCATGGGTCCTGCAGCACCTCTGTTATTCCTCAGCTAAGGGAAACAAGCACGAAATTGTGCCACAGCTGAGGAAAGCAGCAGGTCTTGTGTTTGGGTACAGGAGAAGACACAGTCCCAGCGAGCTGAGACACCCGTGGGGACAGGGGGAGGTGGGAGCCTGAGCAGAGCCCGGCAGTCGATGCAGGAATGTGCAGGGCTTGGCACGCCTCTGCCCTGCGGAGCAGGAAGCAGGAATGTGGCAGGGGGGATCGGGGCAGGTGATAAAAGAGCTAAAGTGCTACCTGCCTCCTCCAGAGCCTTCCTGTCCCTTCCCAGCAGCCTGGGGGCAGAGCTGTCTGGGCTGGCGCTCCCGGGCCTGCCCGGCACTTAACTTGGGGAAGAGGATGTTGAAAGCAGCTCCTTGTTTCCTGCATCCTGAGCTGGTGGGATGAAGGGTTTGCCAGGTGCAGCAGGTCCAGAGGCCATGGGCAGGGCCAGGTCCCCAACCTCTCAGCCACGGGTGTTTGCCCATCATCTCATTAGTGAGCAGTTGCTAAATGCCTTCCTGTGCGAGGGGTAATGCTTTGAAAAATGGCCCTGGAGTGGTTCTGACAAATTGTTGGGGTGTCTGGTGCAAAAGCAGAGCCCTGGGAGAACCTGCCCCCCTCCTTGACCCATCCCTTCCTATCTGATCATCCCAGCTCATGTTTGATCAATAGCCACAATTAGGGTGGGTTATTTGTCTATTGCCCTTCTCCTCTCCTGGCTCTTTGAAGCTGGAGCTAATTTAGGTGCCTCTGCTCCAGGAACCCAATAAATCAGGAGCCAGGGCCTCGGGGACAGGGGAGGATGAGGCAGCAGGACTTCAAAGGGAGGTGAAGCTTGCAAGTATCTTTGAGCACTCACCTGTGCTCACTATGACCCTCTTGTTCTCCCCAGCATCCCTCTCACCTCCCAGTCTTTCTGTGCCAGGAATGGAGGCTCCCTGACCACTGACTTACCCAGTGAGCTCAGCTCAGGAGCCAGGGGATCTTCGAAACGCTTGAATGCCAGCAGGACATAGATGTCAGAAACACTTAGAGACGTGCCTGTCTAAAACCCAGCTAAGCAGGACAGATCCCTGCCACGGGGATGATTCTGCTGGTGTTGGAGGTCAGGAGGTGCAGTCCAGAGCAGGCACAGAGGTGGCTGAGCTGGGCACAAAGCCAGTCCCAGCTGGGTGGTGCCTGGGCAGGGGCAGCAGTCCCAAAGCTGTCCCCATCCTGCCCACATCCCCTGGGAGATCCTTGGGAAGCACTGCCAGGGGCTCAGGGTCTCTCTGCAGGGATCCAGCCCCAGCTCTCAGAAGCAGGCAAGGCCAGACCATAAATCATGGGGCTCCTGGTGCCAGCTGTAATCAGCACATCCCGCTGGGCCGTCCCCACCTCGTCCTGGGCGCTTCCGACCCAGGTGCCCATTATGGGTTGGGAGGTCAGCAGGAACGCCCACCCAGGCCCTGCTCCCCAGTGCCTGCTGATTTATCACCGTGTGCTGGGGAGATTTATGGGCCGAGGTGGGGAGCCAGAAACGTGTTGTGAGGCTCTGCTGGGCCTGCCTGCCTGACAGATGATGAAAGAGCTGTAATTATCTGTCGCCACACATATATCAGGCCATCCATGGCACTCCCCAGCCTCCAAGAAGGGGTTTGGCCCTCGGGGACTCCTCACCTCCCAGCCTGTGTCACTCTGGACTGGAGTGCTGAGTGCTGGGCATCTGCCCATTGTCACAGCTCTCACAGGTCCCACAGCCCAAAGGTGTGTTTTGGTGTGCACCCCTAACACTGCTGCTGAGCTGGGCCTCAGCTCCTGCAAAGAGCCCTGGACTGGCTGCCCCATCCATCCATCAAACATCATCACCCCCAAACTGCCAGTGCTTGCAGGTGGGAGCTGCTGGAGCCAGCTGGGAGCACAGCCCTCACTGGATGTGAGTGAAGAGGCAGCTGGCACGGCCTGGGGAGGTGCCCAGCTCCTGGCACTGTCCCAGCACCATCCATCCTCCTCGGGAAGGCTGCACCGGGAGGCATGGATATGCCAGAGCAAAGCAGGGAGCCTGCGGCAGGGAAGGAAGGATGAGAGGCGGGAGAGGCACGCAGGGAGGTGCCCGTTCCTGGTGGTAGGGCAAGGAGGAGGCGGCTGTTGCGACACTGCCGGGCCCGCGGGTGAATAAATAGGGAGCTTTGTTCCTGCTGGGGCACGACCAGGTGGCACAAGGGACACGGGCTGGTGAGTCACCGTGCCCAGGCAGGCACCCTGCGGGGCACAGGAGGAGGGGACAGGCTCTGAGAGGCTGTGCTGCCTGGAGGTGCCTGCGGGTGAGATCCCTGCTCCAGCACCCTGCACAGCACCAGGAACAGCCCTGCCCTGGGCACAGGTTGGATTTTTCCAAAGCCACATCCTGTGGAGCAGGAGTGAGCCGTGGGCACCTGGTCAAACACAGCACATGTGGCAGGCAGTGGGCAGAAGGCTTACCTGGGCCTTCACAGAACCCCAAAATCATTCTAGTTGGAAAAGTCCTCTAATAGAATCCAAACTTTCACCCAGCACTGCCTTGTTACCACTAAACCACTGAGTGCCACATCCATATTTTTTGAACATTTCCATCACTTTTCTGAGCAGCTTGTTCCAATCCTGACCATCCTTTCAGTGAAGACATTTTTCCTAGTATTCAATTTAAGCCTTGAGGCCATTTCCTCTTGTCCTGTCTTTTGTTCCTTGGGAGTAGAGACAAACTCCCACCAAGTCCTTTCAGGGACTTGTAGTCCTTTGCTGCCCACCACAGGAGCCTGTGCCTGCTGCTCCATGTGCCAGGAATGGCTCATCCATCCTGAGACCAACAGGGCTGGCAGAGTTTCACTGGCCAGAGGATGAGGATGTGACACACAGAGCTCTGCAGTGAAGGCCAGTGGAAGGCACAGGAGCCACCTCATGGCACAGGAGCCTTCAAGGCTGGGTTGTTCCCGGCTCGCGGATCTCTTGGAGCACGTGGGATGGATTCTGGCATGAGTTATCATGTCATTACTGCCCTGAGCTGCTGGCATTGGGCATTCCCTCACCTGCACCCCCTGCCCGCAGCTCCGTGGGGACACCTGGAGAGGGCGGTGGGAATCTGTGCAGCAGGAGCGCAGCACCCGCACCCCGCAGGCGTCCCCATCCCATCCCATCCCATCCCATCCCATCCCATCCCATCCCATCCCATCCCATCCCATCCCATCCCATCCCATCCCATCCCATCCCATCCCATCCCATCCCATCCCATCCCATCCCATCCCATCCCAATCCGTCCCTGTCTCCCTCCGCCGCAGCCGGGCCGAGCCGGGGGGCGGTGGCAGCGCTGCCCCCGCCCCGGCGGGGCCGTGCCGTGCCGAGCCGAGGCGGGGCGGGCCGGGGGCGGGCACCGACGTCAGGCCCCGCGGCGGCGGCGGCGGGGGGCGGAAGGCGGCGGTGCCGGGGGGTTTCGGGGGGGATAACCCGGCTGTGGGGCGGGGGATGGCGGCGGGCGAGGCGGCCCGGGCGGACTTCGCGCGGCACTGGCAGGCGCAGTTCCCGGGGGAGCCGGCGCCCCGCATGGAGCTGGGCTCGGTGCGGGCCATGGAGCGGGAGCTGGAGCGCTGCCGCCGCCACCTGCGCCGCCTGCAGCGGGCGCTGGCCGAGGAGCGATTCAAGGTGGGCTACCTGGAGGCGGCGCTGGCCCGGGGCCCCCTCCCGCCGCCGCCCGCCGCCCCCCGCCCCGCCGGCAGCTCCCCGGAGGGCGGCAGCGCCGGCAGCTCGGACGCGGAGGACGCTTCCTCGGCAGGTGGGTGAGGGGGAGCCGTCCCCACCCCGCGCCCCGAGGGACGAGGGTGTCCCCAGCCCCCGCACGCTCAAGGGCGAATGTGCCGCCGAGGGCATCCCCAGCCCTGGCGCTGCCTGTCCGTGCCGTGCCCAGAAAAGCGATCCCAAAGCCCTGTGCCATCCTGTGCAGCCCGTGCTGGGACTCGGCATGGGACCCCCAGCGCGTCCCCGTCAGGACAGGAGCACCCCATGCCAAACATAGTAGGGGATGCCCGAACTCCTTTTGCCGTCCCCATCAAACAGCGAATGCCACCCCAGCCCTTGTGAAGTCCCTGACCAAGCACTAAGGTCACCCCAAGCCCTTGTGTCCTCCCTGTCGCACTCGCAGGGTCACCCCATGCCGAGGGCCCATCCTTGGGTGTGCCAGGAGGGTGGCTGGCCCTGCAGCTGGCTCTTGGTGATGGGCCAGTGGCCCACGAGCCACGCTGCAGAGGAGTCACTTCCTCCCGGCGTGGCCTGGCTCAGGAACACCTCTGCTCAGGTGACACCCTGTGACCTCCTGTGGGAAGTCCTGGAGGCTCTAAAGCAGCAGCATGCCGGGGTGGTGACATGCCCCGGGGCGTTTTCCTAGGTGCTTTGGGGACAGTGTTATTTCGCAAGCGCCTGGCTGTGCGGTGGCACCGAAGGCACAGCCAGCTAGCGCTGTCAGCCGTCACACTGTCCTACTTCCAGCGGCCTGGAAGTTGTTATTGCATCAGCATTAAACCCGGTTCAAACACAGTCCTGGCAACTAGGGAATGTCACTTTTAATGCTGCTAATTCTGCAGCTGACTCGAGTTAATTTTGTTCTTGTTCCATTGTTTGGGGTGGTGGTTTTCCCCCAAGGCTGTATCATGCTGGTTTAAGATTGCCTGGAGAGCGAGTGCTCTGATATCAAATTATGCTTAATATTTAGTTCATTTATATTTATTGCATTAGTCTGCAGTGCTGGAGGAAGTTTCCGCTTCACCTTCCTGAGCTGCCTGGGGGTGAAATGTCCAAAGTGCGTGGCTGCTCTCAGTGTTGTCACCGTGCTGCACGTGTGAGTGTTTGTCCCTCTCCCCAGTCAGCCGTGGGAGCCTGTGCCCAGCCCTGCAGCCAGGAGCAAGGGCATTGGGAATGCTGCCTTCAAAGGGCTGCTCCAGGCCCCTCTCCAGCTCCCAGCAGCAGGCATGGGCTGTGCTGCTTGGCTCAAGTGGCTTCAGTGCATCAGAGCGACCAAGCACAAATCCTTCTCATCTACACTCAGACCTGAACTTTGTTTATATCTGGGTTATGTTCCTGGATGGCTCCAAAGCCAGGATGGTGCAAGGCTGCTCCCAGGTTGGTGGGTGATGTTAAAGGGGCTTCCCTGAGGCACAGCACAAGCCCCTGAGGGTCCTGGCTTCCTAACTTGGAGGGGTCCAGCCCTGCAGCACCCTTTGAGATTTTTGCAGCTGGTGTGGGTGACTCTTCTGGCAAGACTTTGAAGTCCAAGGTTGCATCTGCTGTGGTTGAATGTGATCTCTTCCTCCTCCTCCTCCTCTTTCTCCTCCCCTAAATGAGTCTTCCTCAGGGTCAGCAGCTCCAGCACTCATCAGAGGAGGAAGCATCCCCTCTGCTGAGTGCCTGGCTCCTTGCCCTGTGACACAGCTGGGCTCTGCATGGAAGGCTGGGCTCAGCCCTCCCCAGCCTTGTCCCAAGCCTGTCCTGAGCCTTTCCCAGGCATCAGCATTTTCTTTGTTGGGTGTTATAAGGGCCCCTGTGTGCACTGACTGCTCTGACATTTAAGAGCAGATTTGAGAGTGCAGTCAGAGGTGTGCAGTCATTGCCTGGATCCCTTTCATGGACAAGTTGGTTAACCTGGTGCTCCTGTTGTTTTCTTCTCACTTCTCTGTGTTTCAGATGTAATTGAAAACTCCTGATTGTGGTGCTGTTTGCTTTTCCTGCCAGCACTCTGGTGGTGTGTAACCTGCTTAATGCTGCTCTGCTTGGGTCCCTCAGTATTTTAATGTGAATTTTGGAGCTTAGTAGTGCTGTGGCTGTGGCTGAACACAGTCAGTCCCCAGCTGTATCAACCAGGGGAAGCACCCTCTGAACAGCAAATGAAGGAGTGTTGAATATCATCTTTATGGGAATTACCAGGGAAATACAGTGTTTTCCTTGTGATTAATCTGATTTAAAGTGAGGCAATCTGCAAGATGCCCGTCTGTGGCTATCGCAGGAGCGCAGTGTGTGACAGCCAGATCCACCATCCTGGCATCTGAGACAGCGCCTGTGCCAGCTCACCCGGGACCAGCAAAATCTGAGCGTCAGCGAGCAGATGGCTCGAAGGGAAGCGTGGAAAGGGCTGAAATTCCCCTGGCCTTGGCCGTCACCTGTCCCTGTGGCTGAGCACGCAGCTGGCCTCGCAGCTGAGGATGCGCGGTGCCGGGCTGGCTGCTGCTCCCTTCTCTGCCAGGAATGGATGGAGGGCTGTGGTGAGGAGAGGGAGAGCTGGGCAGGAGATGGTGCTGGTGGCTGAGAGGAGGAGGCAGAGATGCTGTGTGCCCGGCAGCCAGGTAGCGCAGAGGTGGAACCGTCGGTGCTGGGTTTCCTCGCTTTGTCCTTGGGAAGTGGAGAAAGAGGCTGGCTGTGCCATGGAGCTGGAGCTACTCTGAAGGCTGTGGGGTTTGGGAGTCCCTGACCTGCCCTGTGCAGTGTCCTACACCCCAGAAAGTGAGCTCTGGGGTGGGGAGTGCTGGCATAGCTGGATTAGTCCATGATGGCGTGGGCTGGTGGATCTGGTTACAGCAGGATGCTGCGGCTGCGAGATGTGCTGTAAGTGAATCCCCAGCCCTCTGTTTTGCTGGAATTACAGTTTCTCTCAAGGAAAGATTCTGGAGTCACATGGGCTCTTCTCCTCACTCTGCTGCACTGGTACCTTGGGAAATGGGAAGGGAGCTGCTGGCAGCAGCGGGGTCCTGCCTCCGAGGGTGGTGAGCATGGAAAGGTGGTGGTGCCAGGGTGTGCAGCAGAGGGCTGAAGTGGGGAAGGGACCCTGGGGCATCTAAAGTTCCTGGGGCATTGTCCACCTCACCCCTGCATGCCAGATGGGGGCTGGATTGGCATGGGTGTCATGCTGGGGGCTCCTGCCATGATTTGGGTAAAGTCAGGGCTTGTTCTTGCTACTCCATCCCTGCTTTCAGCTTGTGCTGCTGCTGCTGCTGCAAGAGTGGCAGCTCTGTCTGTCCCAGAAAATCTCCCTGCAGCTATGGAGGTGATGGGGCAGCTCTGTTCTGCTGTCCCAAGCTGCTCTTAGACCCTACTTGTTCCTCGTCCCTTTCTTGGGATATTCTGCAGAAGTAGGGCAGAAAATAGTGAGCAAAGTCCAGAGTTTGTCCTGGTGCATCTCTTTCTGCCTGGGGCAGGTCATGGTGTGCAGGAGGGGAAGGAATGGTGATTCCCCAGCCCAAGGAAGGTGAAATGTTGCATGGTCTGTGCATCCATCTCCCCTCCTTTAGCACCAGCATGGGATCTTGATGCCAAAGCAGGGAGGTGCAGTGGGGGCAGTTGTGAGCCCATCTACCACCTCTATGTCCTTATATTTAGTTTTTAAATTTTTACTTTATTGTTTTTCCCCATTGTTAGGAAGTGTTTGTTTGGCTCTGAAGAGGCTGGAAGTTCCTCCTCTGGCCAGGCAGAGTCTCAGTGTTTAGTTTTAGCTGCTCAGGCGAGGACAAAACCGCAGCGTGTGTGTGTGCGTGCGCCTGCTGGGGACCTTTGAACTGTCTCCATCTGCTCTGGGGCCCAGCAGCATTTGGGGAGGTGATTTCTCTCCACAAACCCCCCTGATGGCATTGTGACAGCAGCCCCTGAGTGATGTGAGGCTGCTTCCTCAGACTGATGCTGCCTGGGATGGGGACTGCAGGGTTAACTCTGGGACAGGTTGTCACTGTTAAAGAAGATCATAAATAAATGCAAAGTTTATGAGGCTGAAGAGTAGAAGAGTTGAAGTTTAAAGCTTTAAGTGAGAGCAGTAAGTGCTGCTTGTTGGAGTTTGCCCTGTGATGGGTAAATAGTGAAGGGCTTGTAAAGGAGCTGCAGGAGCAGAGGGGAAACCTGTCTGTGATCAGCTCTGCCTGTGGGCACCACCATGGCAGCAGCTGCATCTTCTGGGTGGGGGAACAGCCCTTCCAGGTGCCAGGGCCCTGCAGACAAGCAGGAAGGGAGCACAGAGGGCTGGGGGTCCCTGTCTGTGTCACTGGGCAGGGGTACTCCCCTGGCACGGCTCTGATTAGCACAGAGATGCCAACATCCCTCCTGGAGGAGGTGTGGATGCAGCACCCCTGTGCAGCCCTGTGCATCCCTGTGTTCTGGGTTTTGGCCCCCAGAATTTGGGACAGAGCTGATGCTGAGCTGCCCCAGCTCTGCAGCATTCAGGGCTGGGGGAAGGAGGGGATGGAGTTTGCCCTTCAGTGCCAGCAGTGCCACGGGCTGTGCCCACCGTGGGGACGAGCCCTTCAGCCCCCAGGCTCACAGTGGCTGCTTGTGGGTGATCAGTAGCCCCAGGTAGAAGCAATGGCAGCAGCAGGGCAGGCAAGAAACCCTCATTAGGTGGCTGGATAGAGCCAGAAGTGCCCTGCGGGGCCTGAATACATTTGCATTGTAAGGCTATTGAAATCTGGTTGGGGTTTGTTTTCTTTCTATTTCCCTGGGAAGACACTTCTGTGCAGCAGGGCTCTTTGTTCCTCGGGTTCCTCCTCCCCTCCTGCCCACTGATATCTGTTGGGATCCCAGTGGATGGCTCTGCTCTGTCTTCTGCTGGATGCTGTCTGCTGCGGCCAGCCCTGCAGCAGTGTCACAGGGAGAAGCTGGCATGGAATTCATATTCTCTTGGGTTAGAGAGAAAGGAGCCTGGGTTAGCCAGGGCAGCTCACTAAGTGTCCATCCATCCCATAAAGTGGCACCTTTGCCCCCTTGGTTCGTGGCACTGCTGGATTTTCCTCCCACTGGAGCAGTGGCCGGGAGCCAGCCCGAGGGAACACACAGAACTCACCCCATCCCCAAGAGACACGGAGCAGGCTTGGCTTTCCCACCCCAAATGGCTTTTTCAGTGTTTGCTGAGCAGGATAATTGGCGTGTGTAGATCAGTAGCAGCAGCACTTCTTGGCTCCCTGGGCTGTAGCCGGAGCGGAGCCTGGCCAGCCTAAGCAGAATCCCAGGGGACTCCTGCAGATCTGCCTCCAGATAAATCCCAGCTGCAAAGTTCAGGGATTGTTTGAAGATCTGGCAGATAGGGAGACCTTTGTGCTGGGACAGGCCTTCTGCCATGGACAGTTTTTGTTCCATGGGTGATTTTTGTTCTGAGGCTGAGAACCAACACCTCCTCCTCCTCCTCCACAGCTCTGGGGCGGATACAGAAGAGAACCATGATGCCATAGCTGGCCCAGCTCACCTGAGGTAAAAGGCTTTTTCTGACCAGCCACCACCTTTCACTCCCTCTCTGTCTGGTGTTTTGAGAGGCCAGGGGCAGTGCTGCTGTGGCCAGGTCTCTGCCCTCCTCCCCACACTTGCTTGGCTCTGGCACCCTGCCTGGCACTGCCCTGAGGGCAGGATGCTCCAAGTGACCTCCCTGTTCTCCAGGCACCTCCCAGCTGTGCCAGTGAGTGCAGCTTGGGGCTGATGCAGCACAGACCTCAGGGTTTCAATTCCACGGGGAAGTGATTCTGGAAGAGAAGTTTAGTGCTGGACTGAGGACCTGCTGTGCTCCTTGGCAGGGAGGCTGGAAACATTTTCATTTATTCCTCTCTTCCCTCTCTGCAACCTCTGGCAAAAGGACAGGGCGAGCCTGGAGCTCCTGAGAGCCCAGCAGAGCAGGCACTGAGGAGCTGGGGAAGCCAGGCTTTTCTCTGGCATCTCCCACCTCAGCCCCAGACTCTGCAGCCCCGGCTGTATTCCTGCCATGGCTCCAGCACACAGAGACTTTCCCTCTCCCAAACCAAAGCACTCTGGCTGCTCTTTCAGTCCTTAGCTTCTTTAGCCACTTGCATGGTGCTCCCCAACCTCACTCTGCCATTCCACCCTTCTGTGGGAAAACACTGCCAGTGTTGGAGGTGCAGGTGGCTCTGGAGCTGCTCCCTGGTTGCTGTCAGCCCTGGGTGCCCACCAGCAGCTCTGGGCAAGCACTGGGGCTCCTGCAGCTCCTGTGGCTGTGACTGGAGGACTCTTGCACAAGAGCCCAGAAATAGTGATGCGTGGGCTGGCGGGCAGGGGCTGGGCAGATGCCAGGCAGACAGCCAGACACCAGGCAGGCTGTGCAGGGCTGGCTGCTGCTGGGGAGGGATGGTGGAGCTCAGCTCCCAGCTCCTGCTGCAGGGATGCTCCCAGCTGGAGCTGGGGGCGGTTTCTGGGGGTTGAGAACATGGTTGGCAGCATCTCCTCACCCAGGACTGGTCCCTGTCACCGAGGGCTGATGGGTGTCAGGATGGGGGTGGGTGCTCCCCCCAGCCATGGGGAGAGGAGGAAGGTTCAGCTGCTTTGCAGGTTTTGAGGTTTTGTTGCTTTTGTTGTTGTTTTTTTTTTGCAAAGGTGAAAAGAATATGAAAACCAAACTAAGACTACAGCCCAGCAGTTTGGTGGGGCTGGTTAGTGTGGGCTGTGCAAGGCCAGCTGCCTGGGTTAGTGGTGCAGCACAGGGTGATCCTGGTTTGGCCTTCCCAGGACACTCACCCAGCTGTGGGGCACTTGCCTGCCTGGTCCTCCTGGCTGTGGCACTGCCAGGAGCTGCTGTGTGGTGTCAGGCTGGGGATGAGCAGTCTGGGGAGGGCTCCAGGAGGTCTGGCAGCTCATCCAAGCGCTCAGCTCGTGCCCTGTGTTGGATAAAGAGGTGGATGTGCAAAGGGGGCATGGAGAGGCTGGTGCCGTGGGCAGGAGTGGCCAGGAAGTGTGTCTGGCTGGGGGAAAAATGTGGAGAAGCCCCTTCCTGCCTGTAGGCAAGGAGCTGTGCTTGGAAAACCAGCTGCCTGCTGCCCCCACAGCTCTGCAGCCATCGCACTGGGGATGAGCAGCTGCATCTTCTGTGGTGCTGGTGCTGCTGCAGGGCACCCCAAGGCATCGAGGAGTGTGGTTTCCTGCCATGAGGTTGATGCTCTCAGCTGAACCACTGTCACCTTCCTGGCAGGGCCTTGGGCTCTGAGGGGCTAGGGGGTGCAGGAGTGTGGGGTTTGCTGTGGAGTATGGAGGAAACTCTCCGTGCAGTGGGGGACAAAGTGAGGACATGCTCAGCTTGAGCCAAAGCAGGACTGAATGGGGGAGTTGGTGGGGGATGCACCCCAGCAAAGACTGTCACTGCCTGTGCCAATGTCTTGGGGACGGGGAGTCTCAGCTCCCCAGAGTACCTGGGATGGAGCAGGGGAAGGGTGGGAAGTGGCAGCTGTAGGGCTGCACCCTGTGCCCCTGACTCAGCAGGCTGACTCACAGCCCGTGGGTGCAGGTCTGGATGTCCTTGCCATGCCAGGGCTGGATGCAGCCCCCAGGCAGGCAGGGCTGTGCTGGGGACAGCAGTGGCTCCTCATCCTGAGTGCCAGGTGCCAACCACAGCCCTGGCATTGCTGTGCTCCCCAAAAATGCTGCATCCGAGCCTGTCCTGGACATGCCTGGGAGCAGGAATCGGGTGGTGGCAGTGCCCTGGCAGGGTCCCCTCAGGTCTCCCACCCGCGTCCTGGCACTTCACGTTCCGATGGCTCTGCCTCCCCCCTGTGCCCGACAGAGCATCATCCCTCCTGCCCGGCTCCATCTGCCCCGGGGCCGCTCCAGCCCTTCCCCCCGCGGGCAGGATGCGGGGGACGGTGCCCGCACTGCCGGGACGGGGCAGCGCTGCCGGCACAGCCTGAACCAGGGCAGTCTTTGCACTTGAACGCTTGGCTGGCGCCCTGACATATTGGGGTTGATGACTCTGGCACTTCGTATTTCCTTTGGCTACACGCAGCTGGGGAGGGCGGTTTAACCCCTGCCTGCCCACGTCCTGCTCTGCCAGCCCCTGTTGTGTGGGGCAGGGCTGCTCCCGGCTCCTGCAGGCCCTGCTTCCCAGAACCAGGGGGAGCAGGGCTGGGATGGGATGGGAAGAACCTGTGTCCTTCAGCTGTAGTGATTTGTGGGGCTGGCGAGGTTTTGCTGTGAAATGGGCACAACATCCCCAGGTCACAGCAGGGAGACAGGACTGTGGTGGAAGGGGTGATGCAGCCAGCTCCCCCTTTCCCCCCGCTCTCCTTGGGGTGGCCGCGGGGAGCAGCCACAATTGCTGCTGTGCCACCACCACCATCCCCTCCTTATCCTCCTCCTCCTCCTTGGTCCCCAGACCCCTGCGGAGGGTCGGCGTGGCTGCGTGCGGGGGGACGCTGGGCTCGGCTCCCCCCGGCGAGGCAGGGGCGGGAGGCGGGACGCGCTGCCATCGCCAGGCGGCACCTCCTTCGCCGGGCACCCTTGGCAGCAGCGCGGCCGTGTGCCCGTGTGTCCGGCTCTGCCATCCAGCCCCCGCCCGGGCCCGCCGCCCCCGCCTCCCGCCCGCGCCCAGCGCCTTTGTTGTGAGATGAGAGCGGGCTGAGCGCCGGCACAGCCCTCCGAGCATGGAGCCGCTGAGCCACCGCGGCCTGCCTCGCCTCTCCTGGATCGACACCCTCTACAGCAGTACGTGGCCTGGGCTGGCGGGGGGGCGAGCGGGGCGAGGGGCTGGGTGGCCCCTACCTGTTGTGTAACGCTGCGTCGCGCTGGGCAGGGATGCTGTGCCGGGGAGCCGGGGCTGGGCAGGGGGCTGGCGATGCTGGCAGCGGCTTGTGCTCCCCTCCGTGAGCATCCCGCGTGCCCTGGTGGCAGGACGGGGTCGCTCCGGCATCCCCCGGGCTCGGGGGAGCCGCTGCCCGCTCGGGGTGGCGGTGGCGGTGAGCGGGCGGCTGGAGCGGGTCACTCCTGACAGCTGGCACTGCCCGCGGGGCGCTTTGGGGCTGGGGATGCTTTCTGGCCGCAGGTCCCATTGCTGTCCCTGTCCCTCTCCCTCCCTCCCTCAGCCGCGGTGTTCGCAGCGAGCTCCAGGCGCGGTGCCGCCGGTGCTGTGGCAACGCGGTGTCGGTACCGGGGGCCGGGGGCGTCCTGCAGCAGCCCGGGGGTGCGGATCCCCCCGATCCCCCGACGGGCGGCAGCGAGGAGCGAGCCCCGGAGCCCTGCCGGTCCTGGGCTGATGGCAGATATCTCAGCGGCGGCTACGGCAGCCAGGGATGTGGCCAGGGGATGAGGGACTCGGTCACAGGGTCCCCGTTGTTATTTTGGGGCAGATTTGAGCTGCGTGGGCATCCCGGGGTGGCGTTTGGGGTGCAGGGTTGAGCTCGGAGCCTGGTGCCGGTGGGGCAGCAAGGTTTGGCACGGGTGCGTGGGAAGGTGGGATGCTCCAGAGCATGCTCCGTGCACGGATCTGGCATCTGTCATGCCCTGGAGGGAGCAGGGGCCACCGAGGGGCACGTTGTGTAGGGCTGAGCTCCCTCCCCAAGCTTTCCAGCCCGAAGCCTCTGCTGTCCACGGCCAGAGGCCACATCCAGCAGCAGCCCCGGGGTTTGGGGTGGCTGTGCAGGTGTTTGGGATGGAGCCCAGGGGTCACAACCAGCCCCAGACTCTGCACCCTCCTTCCCAGCCACGGCATCTCTGCAAAGCCATGGCTCTGTCCTCCCAAATCCTGCTCCAACTGCTCTCCCTGAAGTGTGGGGGAGGCTGCTTGGTATGCCCATGTGTTGGGGGATGCAGGGCAGGGTCCAGGCTTCATCACACTGGGCAAGGCAGTGATGGTGTAGAAGAGATGCTGTTTTCTTGAGCCACCCTTCAGCAGAGGCCCGGGGAGGCAGGTCCGGGGCCAGCTCACACATCTGTGTTGTCATGGTGAATTTTCACCCAGGGAAACCATGGCGTTTCCCCAAAATCTCACAGGCTCTGTGTGGATGTTGGGCTTTTCTTGGAAGTGTGATGGAATGGGTGAGCATTGGGATGTGCCCACACACTGACAGGGTGTCAGGGAACAGCACGTGTCCAGCTGGAAGTGCCACCCTGAGCTGCTGTGACTGTGCTGGGCAGGAGCCAGCTGCTGTCCTTGGCTGAGCTCCCTCGTGGGCACCATCGTGCTGGCAGTAGCCTGGGTCAGCCTGGGAAGATGTGCCAGAGCAAAAACATTTTCATGGGGAAAAGAATCCCTCGTGGGGATGTGTTCCTGGCCCTGTCACCCTGCTGGGGCCATGTGCCAGCTCACAGGGCCTCTGATGGGTGCCAGCATCCCATGGGTGCCAGCATCCCTTGGTGCAGTGTGGGCTTGGATCCAGCTCAGGGCCCTGGGGCTGTCTGTGGGGTTGGGGCTACAAGGCTGTTTCAGGTTGGGGTGTCCTTGCCCCCCAGAGTGGCTCCCCTGGCCAGGATTCCTCCCTCCCCTTGGTCTCCACGCCTGGGGTGCAGCAGGAGGATTTCCAGTGCTGCTAAAAATCAGGAGCAAAAATAGCATTGGGTTTTGGCACGGGCACAGAACAGGCTGCAGGGGCAATGCAGCTGTGGGGGAGGAGGGAGGGAGGCGCTGGGTTTGGGCTGCCTGGGTGGCACAAGCACCCCACAGGCAGGGAGACACAGGGGACAACATTTCAGTGTCCCCTTGCCCTCAGTGTCTCCCTTGCCTGTCCTGGCTGCTTGGTGGTGCTTGATGCCCTCCCTGTAGCAGCTTCTGGGGGTGCTGGGGAGGTTCCTCTGCCCAGGTTCCCCAGGTGAGGCCCCTCAAATACTGCAGGGCCATGGGTGGCACAGCTGGAGCCGTGGGGATGTGGCTCTGTCCTGTGGGCAGCACAGGGTCCCTCTCCTTGGTGCCTGGTGGGCACTGCCTGTGGATCTCATCCCCAGGTCTGGTCTGGGACTGGGATGTAGCTCTGTTCCAGCTGGTAGCAACAGGAGCCAGGCCATTCCTGCAGGCCAGTCCCTTCCCTCTCCATGCCACCTTCCCTGCACTGCTGCAGGTGTCACCTCCCAGGCTCCCCAGCTGCCTCATTAACGCTGTGTTCCTCATTACCTGGATGCTGAGCCACCCCAGCTGGTTGCCAGGGCTGCCACAGTGACAGTGCCACTCTGGGTGTCCCTGTGGTTCAGGCTGGAGCTGCAGACCTTGGCCATGGTGGAGGGAAGGCGATGGTACCTGATGGCCTCTGAGCTGGTGGGCCCCATCAGCTTTGGCCCCTCTCTGCTTGGCTCCCCCTTAGATCCCACCTCATGGGAAAAGGTGTTTGGGTGAGAGGTTTGGGTTGCTCTGGGGCATTCCCAGCCTGGGGACAGTCCCTGGTTGAGGGGGCTCAGGGGAGCTGTGTGGGGTGGGTGTCTGAGGAGTGGCCATCATGGGGGACACCAATGCTAATGAGTCTTGTGCTGCTCCTGGATGGTGCTGGAAGCATCACAGCTGGGACTGTCCAGCACAGGAGAGACCATGGACATCCCACCATGAGGAGGCAGGGCAGGTTTGAGCCAGGGATCCTTTTTTCCTGGGGGTGTTATGGGTGGGAGGGCCTGTGGGTTGAAGGTGGGCTGCTGAGGGTGGCCCCACAGCCTCTGAGGAATTGTTATCAGCCAATTGCTAAAGAAGGTCTGAGAGGGGCTGAGGTGTCCTGGCAGAGATGGGGTGCATCTGGCCCATGTCACAGCTCTCCTCCAGCCCCCCTCAGGTGCAGGATGGGACTCCCCATCCCTCCCCTGGCTCTGGCAGGGCTCCTGGCCTGAGCAGGCTTTGCAGCGCTCTTTGATTTAAAGATTTATCCACTTTCCCTAGGAAGCAGGATGTAATATTAATGTGCTGAGCAGTGTTGGTGGGAGCCAGGGGAGTCCTTGTCCAGGATGGCCAGGGCCCTGGGGACATGGAGCAGCTGCAGTGTGGGCTTTGGCCTGGGGAGGCTGCTCTCACCCCAGTGCACCCCGTTTTGGAGTTAGCTGGGGTCTCCCCAGTGTCTGTGCCCAGGAATTCTGTGGGGATGTGGCTTCCAGAGATCCGTGGAGGAGGGGAGTGAGGGGCTGGCCTGGGATCAGGGTGGTGTTGGATGAGCCCCTTGCCTCTTTGGGGGCTGCCCCAGGATGGGAGGGAGGGGGTGCTGGCTGCACCCCACGGCCCCCCTGCCGCAGCCGGGCTCCCTTCCCCCTCCCCTTTGTCAGCATCTCGGGGCTGCTGCAGCCACCTCTCCCCGCCGCCACCGAGCCGCTGCCGTTCCCATGGTGACAGGTTGGGATGTACCCCGGTCCCCGCTGCGCACCCTGGAGCACCCCCACCCGGGGCTCTGTCTGCCCGAAATGCCTTCCCCTGGGCCGTGGGTGATGGGGGACAGTGGGTCAGCGTGGGGCACCCCAAAACGGGTGCTGTTCTGGGGGGGCGGGGGGTCATCCTGCGCTGGGGGTGCAGCCCCCGATCGGGGAGCCCTTCTGCCGGGGGTGGCACTGCCCTCCGTGTGTGGGTCCCGGCGGCCTGGCACACATTTCCATGCTCTGGGCGAGCGAGGAGGACGGCGGCTGCGGCTGCCAGCCCAGCTCATCTGTCCCCGGGGATGGCACAGGGATGGTGACAGGGCACGGCCACTTGCATGGGGCTGGAGCGTCTGGCACAGCAGCTGTCCCTGCGCAGACGAGGCCGTCGGCCTCTCGGCTCCGTTAATTATTCAAATCTAGGGAAGTGTGTCGAGCAGAGGATGCCTGCGGGGCCGAGGATGCTCGCTGTGATGTGTGATGTCTTCTTGCCTGCTTGGCTGAGCAGGCAGCGGGGCTGGGCTGGGCTGTCCGTGAGTGACCCTGCCCAGGGTCAGCTGCCCGCGGGTAGCCACAGGCTGGGCTGGGTGGCCCTGGTGGCACACGGTGACCCTGAGCCGTGCCTGGACGCTCACGGCCACCCCTCTCTCACCCCGGCAGATTTCAACTATGGTGCGGACGAGTACGACGCCGAGGGCAACGAGGAGCCCAAGGCGCTGCCGGAGGGCTCGGAAACCATGCCCTACATCGATGAGTCGCCCACCATGTCCCCCCAGCTCAGCGCCCGCGGCCAGGAGAGCGGGGACGGCGTCTCGCCCACGCCCACCGATGGCCTCGGCACAGGGGTAGGTGCTGGGGGCTCGGGGCTCTGGGTGTCCGGCCCGGGTGTTTGTGGTGCTCTGCTGCTGCTGTCACCGGGAGGACTGTGCCCGGCAGCCCAATTTCTGCTGGGTGCCGGGGAGCATCAGTTCAGGGGATGCCATGCCCGTGGGACGCGCTGTGTCCCTGTCCCGCCGTGCATGCCGGGGGCAGAGCCGGGAGGGGACGGGTGTGCTGGAAGCGGGGAGATCCCGGGTCCCCAGCTCTGCAGCCCTTGGGGACAGGGCGCAGCGGCTCCGCCGGGCTGTCGGCTCCATCTAGTGGCACTTGGGGACAAGTCACCAGCAGGGGTGGGGACACAAGGTGCCCCCCCTCGCTCTGGACAATTTAGCTGTAACCCCTGCTGTTCGCGGCGCGTCCTTGGGAAGCGCTTTGGTTTTCTAAAAGAGGAGGGATTCCCGGAGAGCTGCGGGGAAAAAAGTGTTTTTTTTCCAGAATGAAAGTTTCCATAAAGGCCGGGAGCGGTGGGGTCCAGGCACTGGCCCCTCTGGGTGAGTGCGGGGAGCAACTGCACGGCCCCGGGCTGGGGGATCCCCCAGCGCTGCCGCTGCTGGGGCAGCGTGGAAAGTGAAATTTTATTTTTGTCATGGAAAGAGTTAAGCTCCTGACCCGGATGCTGAGGCAGAAGAGGGAGAGGTGTGGCTTCCTCCCCAGGGTCGCCCTGCGCAGCGCCGTCGTCCTGGCACCCAGCGCCCTTGGGGAGGGAGAGGAGGGTGCTGCCCTCTGCCACCGCCTGCGGGCTGTCCCTAAACCACTCGGGCTTCGGGCTCCTCGTCCCCCCAGCACAGCCCTTCGACCCCAGCTCTGACACCCCAGTGCTGGGCTGTGAGCGCTGGGCTCGGACCCCGGGGCCAGCAGGGACAGCAGTGGGTGGCTCTGAGGGGCGTTGACTTGGTTGTGACCAACAGGATTTGGAAGTTGGAAGTTGGTGCCAGCTCTGCCTGCATCTCTTTATCTGGAGCTGCTTGTGCTGGGGCAGAGCATTCTCCAATACCAGCACTGTGTGCCCACCCCTCGAGGGGCACAGGCTTGTGTTTGTGTGGCTGGTGGCATAAGGTGCCAGGTTCACCCCATTGCTCTCCTCCAGTGAGGCAGAACTGGTGTCACTGCCTTTAAGAGGGCTGGAGGGGGTTTCTGGTGGGGCATCTCATCTTGCAAGCTCCTAGGGCAGTTCTAACCATGTCTGGGGCCTGTGTGTGTCTGTGCAGACACATCTTAATCCTCCCCATCCCACCTGGGAAACACGAGGTCGTGGTGTGGAGTTGGTGTCCCATCCCCTGCTTGGTTACTGCTGGCTTTGGCACTGTAGGTAGCATTCCCCTGGACAGGTAGCATTCCCCTGGACAGGGACCATTCCCCACTCCGGGGACCTGGCCATGTTTGGCAGGGTTGTGGTGCAAAGGCTGAGCTGTGGCATGGACACAGGCTCTGGAAAGTCCCCGTGTCTGTGTCACCGCCCACATCTCACAGCAGGAATTTGTTGCAGGCTCAGATGGGTGCAGGGAGAAGAGATGGCTCCTGTGGGCAGAGCACATGCAGCCACTGGTTCCCCTTTTTCTTCTGAGGAGCCCGGGGGAAGCTGCTGAAACAGCTCTTGCATTAGTGTCCCCTCCTCCAGCTTGCTCTGGCCTTGTTTGCTAAGATCCACAGTGTCCCTCACAAGCATCACAGCAGTGCTGCTGTCCCCGTGTCCTGGCTGCCGGGGCTGTGACAGGCTGGGGCAGCGGTGAGGTGCCGGCTGGTCCCTGCGGGATAAATGTGAACACACAGGGCTCAGCTCTGCGACACTGCCGCAGGTCCCGTCTGGGGCAGGGAGAGCTCTGGGACCTTCTGGGGGTGCACAGCCAGGTCCGCATGTGGGACCTGGTGCTGCTGCTGCCCTGCAAGGTCACTTCTAGCTGATGGTGGTCTATGCACACGGGGGGTGCAGCGGGCTACAACAGAAGGGAAGCTCTCCCATTGCCGGGGGAGGAAGGCAGGGGACCCTTCCCCGCGGCTCCTGCTGGGCAAACCGGCCGGGGAAAGCGGCTGCCGCTCGCCCCAGCCTTGACCACAGCGGGCTGCACCCGGAGCAGCCCCACCTCCGCTGCCGAGAGAGCAGCATTTCCTGTAGGAGCGCAGGGCGGAGCGGCGGGGCCGGAGCGGCGGGGCCGGGCTGGGGCGCAGCGCTCGGGCAGCGGCCGCTGCACCGCCCGCGGCCCGGGCCCAGCGGAGCCGCCGGGGAGCGCGGCTGGCCCGGTGCTTGCGGGGCGGGCCCGGTGCTTGCGGGGCGGGCCCGGTGCTGGCCGGGCCCCGAGCCCCGAGCCGCCGCTCGCAGCGGGCGCAGCAGCCCCCGGGCCGCCGGGCATTGGGGAGGCCGGAGCTGGGTCAGGCTGGATGGAGCACCGGGGATCCCATAATGGCTCCTTTCATCCCGCGCTGGTGGCCGGTGGCCAGAGCTGAGTCAGGCTGGGACAGCTCAGCCGCGTGAGCCCCTTGCCTGGAGCCTGGTGGGGTCCCCTGTGCGCCCCGCTGCCCGGCCGGCCATGGAGGAGGAAGAGGAGGCCATAGGGTACCTGGATAAAGTGCTGGAGGATGAAGATGACTCTGAGCCAGGAACCCCCACCAGCCCCGTGTCTCCGTTTTCGGCCGGCGAGAAGGTGGGAGCCTGCTCCGTGCTGGGCAGTGGGTGTGGGGACAAGGGGCATCGTGCTGGTGTTAGTGCCCAGATGTCGGAACAGCTGCTGGCGCGATGCGGTGGGTGCTGTGGGGAGCAGAGCTGGGGGCAGGAGTGCCTGTGGCCGGGGCAGGGGGCAGGGCTGTGCTGGGCTCCGGGCGTGGAGGGCTCAGAGCAGAGTGACCCCCCAGCTGTCCTTCCAGGGGGAGTAGAGCCACACGTGCTGCGGGGTGGGAGCTGCGTGGCTCAGCACAGCCAGCACCGGATGCTCAGGAAGGGGCTCGTTTTACACTCTGCCCCACTGCTCGGCCACCAGAAACTCATAAACAGCCCCAGAACAGAGCTGGGGGAGACCACTGTGCTGGCAGGTGTAGCTCAGCATCCTTCTCATGCCCACCCTGCCAGGGTGCCTGGGTGCTGGAAGAGGGCTCTGCCCTGCTCTTCCTGGGGTCTCCTGCATGGGGCAGCCACAAGGCCCTGATCAAGAGTCACTGCTCTGAGTCACGGGGGTCCAGTTGACATCATCCCCATGGGGTGTGCAGGCCCTGAGTATGGGTGGGCCCCTTATCTCCTGAGCTCCTGCGCAGGGCCCAGGCTGGGGGAAGCAGGAAGAGCCCGTGACTAATCTGTGGCAAAGAGCCCACGAGCTCCCAGTGAATAAAGCTGCCCCCCCGTGCACCCTCCTGCTGTGCTGGTCACCGTGGCCCTGCCTTCATGGCCCAGCCTGGCAGGGTGGGCACTCTGATTGTCACAGCAGCACCCAGGGCTGGCTGATGGACACTCCAGTGGGGCAGAGAGGTGCTGATCCTCAGCCATGCTCACCTTGGGGCTTTGCCCCCCAGGTGTTTGCAGCTGACACCTCCTCTGGCACAACAACCAGGGCTGGCATGGGCAGAGGTGAGATGTGACCAATGTCCCCCCCAAACCATCCTGAATGGCCAGAGTGATGCCCCCAGGGCTCTGCCTGGCCACTGTCTGGGTGGCAAAGCCTGGTCCTCAAGTGTGACTTTTAAAGGGAGAGGCCAGGGTGTGACCAAGGATGGTGCAGGGGCTGGGGTGCCCATGCCTGGGCACTGGCAGAGCCTCACTGAGGGTCCCAGAGCCCCCCAGCCCGGCCATCTCCCTGCCATGAGGGTCACACCACAGCAGCATCAGTGCTGGGACATGCCCCAGTGCCACTGCTGGGGTGGCACTTCCCAAGGGAAACCTCAGCCGAGGGAAAGGGTGGTGCCACATCACGTGGGAGCCGCATCCAGCGCCAAGCATGATTTCACTGGGCGTCTCTGGACTCTGCCCTGGGAGAGTCCTGCCATGCCGTGCGCCATCCTGGAGCCCTGCCAGTGGCGCTGGGCTCGTGGCCAGCCCGGAGCAGGGAGGGGAGAGGAGCCAGCACAGCTCATGGCTTTCCCAGCTGGCTCCAGACGGGCTGTGCTGCCCACTGGGCACATGCCCGCGCCTTGCCACGGAGCTCCTCCAACACTGCCCTTCTGGGGATGCCAGGAATGGGCTGGTGGGATGAGGAGTCTCCTCCTGTGGCACTTCAGGCTCCTTGCTGTGTTCTGCAGGGCGAGCGGGACGCTGGCAAAGGCCTGGAGATGAGGAAGTTGGTGCTCTCGGGTTTCCTGGCCAGCGAGGAGATCTACATCAACCAGCTGGAGGCCCTCTTGTTGGTGAGCACAGCCCCTCCAGGGATGGATGGATGGATGGATGGATGGAGTAATTTCTTCCTGAGTGGGAAGAAATTTCTTCCCTTAGCCACGTCAGCCTGAGTGGAAGCAAAGATCCAGAAGCCACACCATAGCCAGCTTTGTTCTGTCCTGGCTAGCTACCTCTGTCTGACCTCCCCTGCTGGCCATGTCCCTGTTGGGGACATATTTATAGCCCTGCTTCCTCTTGTGGCCTTGCTGACCTTCATGGCGAGACGCTGTTGCACAACCCGGGGTCACTGCCACTGTGGGGAAGTCTGAGGATGCACCAGAGTGCCCCTTGGTCCAGCTGCCAGCCTTGGTCCATCTGTCCCAGGCAGCCCTGGCTGCCAGCTCAGATCCTCCTCATCCCCAGTGTTCTCCTCTTAGCCCTCATCTCAAGCTCTCCCTCTTTTGGCAGCCCATGAAGCCACTGAAGGCCACGGCCACCACGTCGCAGCCTGTCCTCACCCTCCAGCAGATCGAGACGATTTTCTACAAGATCCAGGATATCTATGAGATCCACAAGGAGTTCTACGACAGCCTGTGCCCCAAGGTGCAGCAGTGGGACAGCAATGTCACCATGGGCCACCTCTTCCAGAAGCTGGTATGCACCTTCCCTGGGTCTTGCTCCACTTGGAAGAGGAGAAGGGCTGGAGTTGTGATGAGTTTGGAGTTGTGATGCCCGCAGGGGCTGTGCCCATGGATGCCATGACCATGCTGGGGAGAGGAGGAGAGGCCAGGTTGAAGGGCTGTAGCTTCAGCTTCTGCTGTCCAGGCACTTGTTATCTCTCTGCTGGATTTTGGAGGTTTATGGAGGCAGGATCAGGAGCTCCACCATCCTGCCCTGAGCAGGAGCCAAGCATTGACCCCCCCCCAGCTGGCTGAGAGTCCTGCCAGGAGGGGACAGCTCTGGCAGTGTCACCTCAAGGGCTGCCTGCCCCCTTGGGTGCTGTGTGGGGCTTCAGCACCCTGCTGGTGCCTGGCTAACCCCCACTCCCCACAGGCCAGCCAGCTGGGGGTCTACAAAGCCTTTGTGGATAATTACAAAATCGCATTGGAGACGGCAGAGAAGTGCAGCCAGAGCAACTACCAGTTCCAGAAGATCTCGGAGGTAAGCTGGGATGGGGCTGTGCCAGTGGGACAGGGCAGAGAGCACTGTTCTCATGGTTGAGCAGACTGTGTCTGCCCCCTGGAAATGCTCTCCCTGCCCTGAAGGGACTGTCCCCAAGGGCTGAGCCACTGAGGGCTGTGCTGGAGGGCCGTGGTCTTTTGGGCATTGCAGGAGGTTGTCCCCACCTCGTGCAAGCTCAGGTTGGGCTCAGCCTGTGCTATCACCCCCCGTCCCATTTCAGTGGATGCTGGGCACCTGTGGCTCATCTCCTGCTGCCAGCATCTCCATGCCTGGATCCCCTACAGAAATGGGGACCTCCACAGCTACAACCTGGGCCCCCTTGTGCTGTTCAGCTCTGTGGCATCACTGCCATGTCCCAGCTGCTGTGCACAGCCAGAGCTGGTCCCAGACAGGCAGGAACACTCACTTCTTCACCCAGCAGCCATGTGTGACCTCCAGCATGGCCAGGCTGGGGCCAGGGGGAGATATCAGGGTGCAGGAAGGATGGGGGGGGACCCCATGACCTTGAGCCATGACCTTCCCCCACCTCAGCCCCCCAGGGGCTGCGCTGATGGGCCTTTCCCTCCCTAGGAGCTGAAGGTGAAGGGCCCCAAGGACTCCAAGGAGAGCCACACGTCTGTCACCATGGAGGGTACGGCGGGCGTGGGGAGGGGGGGCAAAGCCTTTTGTGCGTGCGGGTGAATTACCGAGCCCTTTGTGCGCCTGGAGCCGGCGGGGAGAGGGGGGGGTCGCGGCTGTTTGGGATGCTGGGGGCGTGCTGCAGCCCCCCACGCCCTGGGCAGCGCTCCTCCCCGCCCGGAGCCGTGCGGAGGGGCCGGAGCCGTGCCGGAGCCGTGCCGCAGCCGGGCTGAGCCGTGCGGGGCGGCAGCGATGGCTGCGTGCACAAGGGGCTGCCATGGAAATCCTCATCATTGTCCGGCTCTGCTGTAACTGCACCTATGGTGAGGCGAGGGGGCCGGCTCGGGTTTGGGGTGATGTCTGTGCCGGGGGGTGGAGGCTGCGTCGTGCTCTGCAGGCTGAAGTTGGAGTCTTTGTTCCAGGCTCGATTGAATCATCCTGGCTCCGGCACACGCAGCCACGCGCTCGCTGTCCCCGCCGGGCAGGGGCTGCTGCCAGCGAGGGGACAGAGGAGCTGGGGTGGGCAGGGGGATCCTGGGCTGGGGGACTGGGCTGTGCCGTGTGGATGGTGATGGGGAGGGGTCCCCATTTGCCCCAGCGTTGTAGGGCTGGAATGTCCATCTCCCCATGGCTGGGAGGAGATGCACGGGGCATCCCTACCTGCTGCTGGTCCCAGGGACTGTGTGCATAATGAGCCCTTGCTCCTCTGTCGTGCTGGGACAACCTCTCCCAAAACTCCCCCTGTGTGGGGGATTGTGTGCCTGTAGTGATGGCAGCAGGAGGGACCATCCTTCCTGTGGGTCTAGGATGGTGGGAAAGGGGGGACACGCTGCCTGTCACCTTTATCACAGAGCAAGGTTCTTGCTAGCTGTCACAGGGAGAAGGGCTCTTGTTTTACTCTCTGGCATGGAGCTATGGGGATTCAGCCTGGCATTGTCAGCTCCTGAGCAGAGACCCCCTGCTCACACTGGGTGCCCTGAGGCAGCACCCTCTGGGATAAAGGGGATGGGAACTCACCATGACTCAGCCCAGGGTGAGCAGGTGGCACCTTTCCCTCCTCTCCCACAGCCCAAAATCTGGCTGCTCTCAGCCCTGGCAGTTTGGGGAAGTGCTCCAAAGTGAAGGGAAAACCCAGAGCCATCAGCCTGGCTGCAAGCAGCCTGGGGAGACATGAATGTGGCCCCATGAATGACAGCACTGTGAGTGGGCTCTGTGCCTTTGCCTGCCCAAAGAGGTGGGGAGGAGGAGAAGGGTCTGTCTGCTTCCACTGAAATGTGCCTGTGAAGAGCCTGTGGGGCTGTTTCCTGCTGGGAGGGTGTGTGGCAGGAGAAAGGGGGTGTCTGTACCCCGTGTGCGAGGCAGCTCTGCCCCCTGCCCTGGGTGAGCAGGGACTTGGGGCAGTGCTGTTGGGCTGAAGCCTTGGACTCGGTGCTCTCTGTAGGTGAGGGTTTTGCTGCTGCTGGAGCAGCCTGGGCCCCCTTTGCACCCAGAGCTGGGAGCACAGGGGTGGCAGAGCCTGGTGAGGGATGGGACCCACAGCTGAGCCAAAAAGGAAACTGAAAAAGCTGCAGAGGGTGACGAGCGGCTCTTCCGCTGCACAGCCACCACACAGCGAGGGTAGGAGCAGCCCTTGCGGAGGCCCTGCCCTCCTGAGGGCTGTCCTGGCCTGCAGAGCAGCCTGGCTGTGGTTCTTCATGCCCCCAGCACAGCAGGACACGGGGCTGTGGCAGTGGTGGCTCCCTGCTGCCCTGGAATTACTGTGGTTGTCCAGCTGTGCTGGCTCTGTGCAGGATAGATCCCACATGCTTATGGTGCAGACCACAGGGGCTCTCTGGGCATCTGGACTCCCCTCCTTGCCCCTGTGCTCTCTGTGGCAGGTGGCAGAGGGGCCAGGGCTCCAGCCCTGGTGGCTGCTGACACTTTCTCTCTCCCCTCAGCGCTACTGTACAAACCCATCGACCGGGTGACACGGAGCACCCTCGTCCTGCACGTGAGTGTCATGCCAGTCCCACGGGGATGGTGCTGGGCTCTGTCTCTGCTGCTCCTGGGGATCTGCAGCTGTTGGGGGTGCTGCTGAGGGCTCTCCAGGTTGGGTGCTTTCGAGCTGCTAACCTGTGCCTGTGTCCTTCCAGGACCTCCTGAAGCACACCCCAGCTGACCATCCTGACTACCCACTGCTCCAGGACGCCCTCCGCATCTCCCAGAACTTCCTCTCCAGCATCAATGAGGACATTGATCCCCGGAGGACAGCAGTCACCACCCCCAAGGGCGAGGTGAGCCTGTGGGGTGGCAGTGGCTGGGCACAGGGTGAGGGCTGAGCCCTCTGCCAGCCCCTGGCTGGTGTCTCTGCCCTGGAGAGTTCCTTAGTGCCTGGGTAGGAGGTGGGGACTTCCTCCAGATATTCTAGGTACAAGATTAGGGCTCTACCTGGTCCTTGCTGCCTGCTGGTACCTTATTAAGCAGGGAGGACATAGACCTTCCCATGCTTCTGATGGCTGAGCCACAAAGAGGGACAGGATTGCTGGCCTTTCCCCATGGATTGTTGGTTTTTGCTCCCTGCCTGCTCTGATGGCAGCCCCTCTGCCCCGCAGACCCGGCAGCTGGTCAAGGATGGCTTCCTGGTGGAGCTGTCGGAGGGCTCGCGGAAGCTGCGGCACGTCTTCCTCTTCACCGACGTGCTGCTGTGTGCCAAGCTGAAGAAGACAGCAGTGGGGTAAGGAGGGCGCTGGGCACGGGGGGGACGGTGTCACAACCCCCTGTCCCTCAGTGGGCTGGGGGATGTGCCAGGGAGGGGGTCAGTCAGTCCCGTGCCTGGCTGCAGGAAGCACCAGCAGTACGACTGCAAGTGGTACGTGCCCCTGGCCGACCTGGTGTTCCCCTCGCCGGAGGAGTCGGAGCACTGCCCGCAGGTCCACGTCATCCCCGACCACGAGCTGGAGGACATGAAGATGAAGATCTCAACCATCAAGAGCGAGATGCAGAAGGAGGTGAGAGAGGGTGTGGGGCTTGCTCTTGGGATGGGTGTCTTGCTCTGGTTCAGGGATGGGATTCAGGGGGCAGAGGCAGCTCTGGAAGGTCCTCTCTGCTCCCCATCTGCAGAAAGCCAACAAGGGGCAGAGCCGTGCCATCGAGCGCCTCAAGAAGAAGATGTTTGAGAACGAATTCTGGCTGCTCCTCAACTCCCCTGCCATTCCCTTCCGCATCCACAACCGCAATGGGAAGGTGAGGAGGGCGGGCTGGGGCTGGGGCTGGGGCTGGGGCTGGGGCTGGGCTGGGGCCGGGCTCAGCCCTGCCTGCACACAGTCTGCCACATCCCCTTCTCTTACAGAGCTACCTTTTCCTGCTCTCCTCCGACTACGAGCGGTCCGAGTGGAGGGAGGCCATCCAGAGACTGCAGAAGAAGGGTAAGTCTGGGGCTGCTGAGGCCCTCCTAGGGCTCCTGGGCCCCCCAGAAGCCTCAGGGAAGTCCTAGAGAATCCCAGCCTGGTGCTCTCCAGTCTCTATGACCAGCACTGGCTGTGTCCCTCTGAACCTTCTGTCCTCTCCCAGACCTCCAGGCCTTTGTGCTGAGCTCAGTGGAGCTGCAGGTGCTCACGGGATCCTGCTTCAAGCTGCGCACTGTCCACAACATCCCAGTCACCAGCAACAAGGACGGTGAGTGACCTGCTTTGCTCGGGATGATGCCGGGCAGGAACTGTGGCTCCCTGAGCTGCAGCAGGGACTCTGCTGTGCAGGGGACAGCTTCCCACGGATTCTGCTGTGCAGGGGACAGCTTCCCACCAGGTGGCACTGCTGGAGCATCATTGAGCTCCCAGGCAGTGCAATCCTGGCTGCAGCATGGGGCTGCTCTTGGGTTCTCTGCAGCCCTTGCTGTGGGCTGGGCACGACCAGTGTGCCCAGGGTGAGACTCAGCCAGCCCCACTGGGCACCTCCCTCAGAGCTGTCCAGCAGCAGGAGAGCTTGGGATGTCTGTCAGTGAGGGATACAGAACTTGGGGATGTCCCTCCAGGGCCTTGAGGGTATTTGGGTGAGACTGCAGGCACCGTGCTTGCTGTGGCAAAGGTGGCAAAGGCTGCCCTGGGGATGGCCAGCCCCAGGCCCTGACACAGCCTCTGCTCTCCTGCCACAGATGATGAGTCCCCAGGGCTTTATGGGTTCCTGCACGTCATCGTCCACTCTGCCAAGGGCTTCAAGCAGTCAGCCAGTAAGTGTGGGTGCCCACCCTGCTGGGAAGAGTTGGGGTCCAGCACGTGGCCCTGCTCTGCCCACAGTGGTTCCCTGGGAGATGGTGAGGGTGTTGCTGGGGTGCTGAGCAGTGTCTGCTCCCCCAGACCTCTACTGCACGCTGGAAGTGGACTCCTTTGGCTACTTTGTCAGCAAAGCCAAGACCAGGGTGTTCCGGGACACCACAGAGCCGCAGTGGAATGAGGTGAGGGAGGGTGGGATGCAGGGGGGGATGTGCTCCCCATTTCCCTTCAACCCCAGTTTTGGAGCTGCTCTGGGGTGCTGGGGTTGAGCCACCCTCCCTTCACACCCCAGGAGTTTGAGATTGAGCTGGAGGGCTCCCAGTCCCTGCGCATCCTCTGCTACGAGAAGTGCTATGACAAGACCAAACTCAACAAGGACAACAACGAAATTGTGGACAAGATCATGGGCAAGGGGCAGATCCAGGTATGCACTGGGGCTTCTGGGCATTCCTCACCTGAAGGAGGCCTCCTCTGGGCCTGGCACCTGGGCTGGGAGGGTTGTCCTGGAGTGATGCCTGGGGTGGGCAGCTCTGCTTTTGGGAGCAGCAATTGTGGGGTTGAAGGCAGTGAGGTGGGTGGGCATCAGGCATGGGGTTGATATTCCTGTGGCTACAGGAGAAGGTGGGACAAAGTGAGAGGGGCCTTTGTGGAGGTGGCAAAGCCAGACTGTTCCTGCAGAGGTGCAACCAGCCCCATCTGGGCTGGAAGTGTTTCTGTTCTGCTGCTCTCTGTGCCGTGGCCCCGGGGGGCTGCGGGGAGGGGCTGGCAGCTGCCCTAGGGAGAGCTCTGCATGTGCAGCCCCCCGTCCCTCCTGTGTCCCCCTCTGCCACCATCTGCCTTCCCTGTGCCTCCATCAGCTGCTGTTATGGCAACGGGAGTTTCCAGGGCAACGGCTGGGCTGCCTCTGATTGGTGGTTGCCAGGCAGGGAGGATGGCGGCCTGGCTGCCCCGAGATGCTCCCAGGTGAGCAGGACCAGGGGGATGCAGTGAGGGCCAGGCACCTCCCAGACCTCACCTCGGTCAGGCTGCAGGGAAGCCCAGGGCAGCTGGGGCTGGGGGAGTCCCTGTGCTCTCCTGTGGGCACCCCAGGCTGGCTGTGCTGGGGACAGGGTCACGCCTGGGACACAGCCCTTGACCCAGGGCCACTTCAAAGGGCCCCTCATGGCTGTCTGCTCCGTGGGAAAGCAACTGAGGGCAGGTCCCAGGGGAGCAGAGAGCAGCATGGAAATGCTGCTGGGAAAGGGATGCTGTGTGGAAGCAGCATTGGAGGGGGCACAGGGTGGGAAGTGGAGCTCAGCTTCAGCAGTGACTTGTTCATACCTGAAATCACTCCTGTGTTGCCCTCTCCCCCAGGAAACCGTGGTGTGGGGGTGGCATTGGGCCAAGTGGGAAGGCCAGGGCAGGGAAGGGGCTCAGTGTCCCGCGGGGATCAGTCCAGCTGCGCTCTCGGAAATAGCCTGGATCAACAAACATGAGTCATGCTGGGAGATGCGGGGGTCGGGACAGGGACAGCACAGCTCGTACCGCTGTGCAAAACTTGTGGGGGAAGAAAGGGAAAGAGAGAAGGCCCTGGGGCTGCTTATCCCAAGGAGGGTCTGGATCGATGGAAGACTGTCAGAATTGGGGCTGTCCTTCCATCACCCAGAGCCACAGCTCAGCCTCTGCCCCAGGGGTGGGCTGGGTGACAGGGCAGGACAGCAGTGAGCAGCATGGGCAGTGCTGATTCTGGAGATTTGAGCTGTAGTCAAGCTCCAGAGCTGCCCCCCTGCCTTCTCCCTGAGATTCTCAGACAGAGATGCTGCCCTGATGTTCCTCACCCCAGCTGCTCCCTGGGCTCATTATGAGCTGCTGCTGTTTCCACATAGCAGCACTGGCTGCACAGTGGAAAGGTGTGACTCCTGGCTGGCATTAACTCTGTTTTGTTGTTATTAACCCCATTTTAACCCCATTTTCTAAGGCTGGAATATGCTGTGGTCTGGGTAAGGCTGCTCTGTTTGAGAGGGTCTCGTGTCCCCTGCAGGGCAGGGCTCAGCCCTGTTCTGAGCTGTCCCAGTTGCTCCCAGCAGCTGGGCTGTGTCTGCTGGGTGCTGGCAGGGGTGTGTGGTACTGTGCCAGCATGGCAGATGATGTTCTGGTGGGCAAAGCAGGCTGTGAGTGCTTGTGCCTACCCTGTAGAGGACAGAGGCTGGATGTGGCCCCCATGTCCTGGAGGAGACAGGCAGTGGGTGCATGAACGGGGTCTCAGGACCCTCTTCCTCATTTGGTGCACAGGGGGATGTGGCTGTTGAAGCAGACCCTGTGTTGTCATGAGCACGGTGCCTGCTGTACCCTCAGGCTATAATAGCTGCCTGTCTGTCTGCAGAGGCTCTGGCGGGGGAAGTTTGTGGTGCTGGGGCACCCCAGACCTGCAGGGAGCCATAGTGACCCGTGTGGACTCCGGGGGCTGCTGAGGGATGGACTGGGGGGAAATCAAGTCCTCCCAAGCCTGCACCTCACCATGTCCCTTACTGTCAGAAGCAGCAGGCAGGGACCCTTCCAGGACCCCCAGGCAGTGGGGCTGACACAGAGGGGACATGGGGGTGACAATAGACCTCAAAAACCTCCTCCTTCTCCTTGCTGAGAGCCGGAGAGCCAGCCTGGGTCCTGCGTGGAGCCGGGAACGCTGCAGCCGCCAGCGGCGGTGCCTCGGGGGCAGCGGGTGCTGCGGGGTGGAAAACGGCGGAGGGAGAACGGCACGGGGGGAACGGCAGAGGAATAACTGCACAGGGAGAACGGGGAGAACGGCATGGGGATAACGGCAGAGCGAGAACGGCACGGGGAGAACGGGATAACGGCAGAAGGGGAACGGCGCGGGGATGACGGCGGATAAGGACGGATAACGGCGGCGGGCAGCCCCCCCGGCGCTCCCGAGCGGCGGCGGGCGGCAGGGCGAGAGTTAAACGCGTGGGGGCCGCCGGGGGGGGGCTGCCTTTGAGTCACTTCCTCGCAGGGGGAGGGAGGTTTTTGGGGCTGCCTCGCCAGCCTGGCTCACACCCTGACGATGAGCCCTGGCCGCTCGCCGCCCCGCTGCCCCAGCAGGGCTGCCCTGGCCGGCCCCCGCTGACCTCTCCCCGCCGGCAGAAGCGATGCGGGTGCTGCGCTAGCCCAGCCGCGGGCACGCTCGTGTCGCCTGCCCGGAGCCGGAGCGGTGGCCGCGATGACGGAGGTGTTGGTGCAGCCGGAGGGCAGCCCCGGCCCCGGGGGCGAGCAGCAGCCCGAGCGCGGCGTGGAGGAGCCCGAGGGGAAGCGAGCCCCGAACACGGGCGCCCGGCTCTGGGGCAGGGTGCGCAGCAAGCTGCTCCGGCAGAAGGTGCTCCGGGCGCGGGGGGTGGCTGCGGGGACACTGCTGGGCTCCGGGGTGGCTCTGCTGTGCCGACCGTGGCTTTTTGATACGGGAGGCTGTGTTGTTTGTGTGGGGAGTGAGTGCTGTGGGGTCTGTGCACGGAGCTGAGACGCTGTTTGGGTGCTCTGGGAGCTCTTGGATGCAGTTGGCAGCCTGTGAGGTGTTTGTTTTCCTCCTTCCCTCTCGCTGTGTGAGCTGGCAGGCTCCAGGCTGAGCTGTTTGCACCGGGGGTTCCTGCAGAGGCAGGGCAGGGAAGCCCCTGCCCAGCAATGGAGCTTGCCTAGGAGGCAGGGATGCTTCTGGGCTGGCTGGGGCCGGGTTCCTGGGGTAGTGCATCCCCCCTCTTGCAGCCCGGGTCAATCCAGGCTTTCCCAGCTCACAGCTGTGTCGCAGCCACATCAGCCAGTGCCGCCGTCTTTGTGGGGACACAGAGCGCAGGGATGTGCGACAGAGGTGACAGAGGAGGGGGACAGCACCTTGCAGGCTGTCCCAAAAGCCCCGAGGGTGACTCTGGGGGTTTCCCTCGGTGGAGTCCCCGTGCCCAGGGAGTCCTGGCTGGGGGCTGAGCTGTGGCCGTGGGCAGGGGCTGCCTGGGCCCGTGGGGGCTCGGTTTGGCAGCGGGGCCGCGTGTGACGCAGCAGCATTAACCTCGATTCTGTGCTCTGCACAGGGGATTAAGGGGCAGCCAGGGCTCTGTGGGGAGGCTGCCCAGCGGCTCTTGCTGGGTCAAAACATGAAGGGATTTTATTTTCCTTGCCCATTGTGGCTGCTGGCTTCCATGCTGGCTGCTGCCTGGGAGCCCTGGGGCTGCAGGGCAGGATGTGGCCCCGGCAGGTCTGTGCAGGGTCCTGGTGGGTTGTGGGTGCTGCTGCTGCTCCTTGGGTCACTCTCACTTCAGGCTGTGAATTACTGCTTTTTTTTTTTGGGGCTGTGCTTTGCTGCTGGCAGTGTTTGCTGGTGTGGGGGCTGTTCTGTCCCATGGCACCAGGGGGCTCAGGGATTGTCTGGAGCTGCTGGCATGGAGGTCTGCTGAGGGATCTGCTTGCCAGGGCAGCCCTGGGAGGCCAGGCTGGGGAATCTGGGATGCCATGCTGATGGGAAGCAGTGCTGGCTGTAGCAGCTCCTCTGGGATGCCGCTCCCCGGGGCCCTGGCAGAGATGACCTCGCAGACTGAGTCACCAGTTTGCTCCCAATTGCTTCACCCAAGGCTGACAGTTGGGTGACCTCATGGGCCTGAGATGAGAGATAGAACATGCCCAGCCTGACAGACCCTGCTCCACTACAGCATCTCAGTGCCTGGGGCCCTGGGGAGCCACCATGAGGATTTAGAGCCCTACCAGCTCCTCACCTTGGAGCTCTGGGCACCCAACCCTGCCTGGGTCTGTCACAGTTCTACGAGCTGGACGTGTCTTGAGGACAGAATTCCAGGATGTGGCCTCATCACATCAAGTCTGGAGTTGTGCCATGGACAAGACGAACAGTAGGAGGGAAGGGTCAGCGCCAGCAGGACCTCCCCAGAACACAGAAAGTGCTGCAGGATTGCCAGGATGGTCACTGCCTGCTCCTCCACAACCCAAGGCCTTGTCCTACAAGCAAACAGCTTTGGATAATATGGGAAACCAGGATGATGGCACATCCCTGTGGCAACAAACAGAGGGTGTTTCACCGGGCCATGGATGGGAGTGGCACCACAGTGAATGCTGACCTGAGCATGGATACCACCATGGCTGAGAGTCCCTGAGATGCAGCATGGAGCAGCCTGAAGATGTGCTGGTGACCTGGCTGTTTCCCCAGGCACAGGGTGGTGTGTGAAGCCATCTGATCTTCCAAGGAGGAGCTGACATCTCATCCTGCACAACGCTGACTCTGAAGCTGTTCCCCAGGGCTTCTAGCCCAGGAGTTCCCCATTGACCTGGGATGTCCCTGCATCCTGCTGGAGCAAGGCTGCTCCCTCCAGAGGAGAAGGAGATGGTGGTGGCAGCTGGGACAGGGTGTTTGCCAGTGCTGTGTGGGCAGGAGCTGTGTGTGGCTCTGTGGGTGGATGCTCCTGTCCATCCTCCCACGCCTGGAGATGAAGCGTTGGACGTGGCTTTGCTTAAACTGGGAGTGGCAGCGTCATGTGCTGCTGCTGCTGCTGCTGCACAGCAGGGTCAGAGAGGGACAGAGAGCACCAGGGCCAGGCCACAGGCACTGCTCCAGCAGTGCACAGGGACCTGCCCCAGCTGCAAGGGGGCTCAGGCCCCTGGTGCCAGCAGAACTAGCCCAAGTTTGGGCCCTGCTGACTTGTGAGATGATTCTGCCCATGCAGGGGAAGGGGCTGCAGGGAAGTGATGTGCTCATGGTAGGGTCTGCAGCACTGGCAGCATCCAACCTGGCTTTTATTAAAGCTTTCTTCAGAGCTCTGCTAAAGCCCTTCCAGATGTGAGCTGCCAGGGGCACCAGAGCCAGAGGCACTTGAGGGATGGGGAAGAGTATGGTGGCTGCAGTTAAAATTGCATTGCAGGGCAGGGAGGCTCCTGAGCTGGCTGGGGGATGAAGGGGGCAGGGATGTGTGGGGAAAAGGGTGAAAGTCCCTGGGATAGTGGCATTGGCCATGGTGGCTGCATGGCAGTGCTGGGGGGAGCACAGAGGAGCTGGAGCAGCAGGACTGGGCTTGGCTGTGGTCTGGCTGCAGTCTCGTGATCTCAGTGTCCAGACCTGCTGCAGAGTCCCATGGGAGCCCAGGGCAGCTGCAGCCTTCCTTCCCCTCCTGCTGCTCTCCAGTAGCTGCAGGGCTGGCACAGAGGAGGCAGCGTGGCACTGGCTGGGCTCTTCCATGTGCTGAGCTGGAGCACCAGGGAGGGCTCCCTGTCAGGAGCCATTCCTGGGCCATGCTGGAGACAGCAGCATTTCTGCCTTGCTGGAAACCAGTTTTCCTATGGCTGAGGAGCTGCTCAGGCTCACAGGACTGGGTGTGTGGCAATGCCACTGTGCTGGGTCTGTACCAAGAGCCAGGGCAGCTCGAGCCTGTCCTTAGGACTGTGTGGCCTTGGTGTGCAAGAAGGGACATGAGGGACCCCACAGTGCCCCCCCATAATGATATCTGACTTTATGGGCAGGGGAACAGCAGCCCTGGACATCTTTACACTTGCCCAGAGCATCTCCTGACCCAGCAGCTGCAGGAAGCTCCTGTGTCCTTGCAGAGTGACCCCGTATGCCTGGCACAAGTGTGGCCTGGCAGCTGCCTGTCCCCAGCCCTGGGAGCCCCCACCAGCTCCCATATCCCATCCCCTTCCCCAAGGGGACATTAGTGCTGGGCTGCCCGCCCCGTGCATTACTGGGATCAATGGGGCTGGATCAATACCACCAGCTGGGGACCAAAAAGCCCCAAAAGGCAACTGCACCCACCTCTGCCCAGCCCTGGGGCCCGGAACCCACCAGGGCACGTGCTGGGGCCTTGGGAATGCCAGCACCTCTCACTGCACCCGGGCGCCGGGGCAGCGTCACCGAGTCCCCCGCTAGCCCCAGAGCCAGAAATAGCAGAGCCTGTCATTCCCAGGGGTTATAAATAGCCTTGGCTATGGGGAGATGTTGTTTTTCTGCATGGAAAACGCTGGCCTAGTTCTGTTTCATCAATCTGCCGCCAGAAATAGTCCTAATTTCTTGGAAGTTTCTTGCTTCTCGGGTGTGTGTTAAAGCACTGCCTTGCAGGGGCTTTGGGGAGAGGGCAGACAGGGGGCCTGAGCCCACCTGGCTTCAGGGCACAGCCAGAGGGACCCCAGACCCCAAAGGGGAACCTCTCCCTCCTCTGGTCATGGGCAGCATGTTGCCCAGGAAGAGTATGTCCTGTGCCCTACACCATTTGCAGATCAGGGCTTTGGGGGCCACCAGGCTGGGATGAGAGCAGGGCTGGCACGAGGCTGTGTCCCCACAGAACTCACAGACCATCTCTCCCCACAGCTGGACCCACAGGCTGTGCAGACCAAAAACTGGCACATGGATGTGATTGAGATGAATGGGGTAAGTGGGGCTGGGGCACCCACAGCCCCTCACTGGGAATGCAGCTCCTTCCTGCCTTCAGGCCAGCCAGGACTCACCCCCTGTCTCCCACAGATCAAGGTGGAGTTCTCCATGAAGTTCACAAGCAGGGACATGAGCCTGAAGAGGACTCCATCCAAAAAGCAGACTGGTGTCTTCGGGGTCAAAATCAGCGTTGTGACCAAGTAAATGCAGGGCTGTGGGGGCTGACTGCCCTGGGGTGTGGGGTTGCACTGTGTCCCCTTGCTGCCACCAACACTGGGCAGCTTGGCCTTTGCTGTCTATTGGGGACTTTCCTGTTCCCTTTGCCATTCCCTCCTTCCCTCCTGCATGCCCATCCTGCCCTGGGTTCCCCTGGAATCTTTGCTGATGGCTCTGCTCCTCGAGCCAGGCGGGAGCGCTCCAAGGTGCCTTACATCGTGCGCCAGTGCATCGAGGAGGTGGAGAAGAGGGGCATCGAAGAGGTCGGCATCTACAGGATCTCTGGAGTTGCCACTGACATTCAGGCATTGAAAGCTGTCTTTGATGCCAGTGAGTGTCCTGGGGGAGCTTGGTGTTCCAATGGGAGGGTTCCCCCAGCCCTCTGCAAGCCCAGGGTTTGGTTATTGCACTGCACAGGAAGGGGCTGGGGATGAGGAGGGACAAAAACACCCAGAGATCACAGCCCTGTTTGTGCTTCTGAGCTGCTGCTGCTCCTGGCTGGCTCCTGGGAGACACTGAGTCAGGGAAACGTTGCAAATGGATTTGGAAATGGTTCTGTGTCCTGTTGCCCAGCCAGGCGGGAAGCACTCGGCTTTTCCCAGCCCCAGCCTGGCTCACGGGGCTGTGAACCCAGCAGTGCTGTCCCTGCCCTCCAGCTGGCAGCCTGTCTGCATAGCTGCAGTGACACACAGGGTGGAGACCCGGGGGGGAAGGAGGGCAGGAGGCCTCACACGTGGGTGCTCTCTGGACAGATAACAAGGACATCCTGGTGATGCTGAGTGACATGGACATCAATGCCATCGCTGGCACGCTGAAGCTGTACTTCCGTGAGCTGCCCGAGCCCCTCCTCACTGACAGACTCTACCCCGCCTTCATGGAGGGGATCGGTAAGGGCTCGGGGAGGGGAGGGGGTGAGGCACACACCTGCCTCTGTTTGGCATTGCTTGCTCTGGGATGGGAGACTCCAAGGGGAGTTTGGCCCACCAGGTCCTGGCTGGTTTTGGTGGCTCCAGGCCAGCTCAGGGCTCGTGGTGCTGCTCCCCAGTGCTCACACACTGGAGGTGTCTGGCTGTGGTGGGTCCTGCTGCTGCACCAGACCCTGTCCTGAGCCCTCTCCCTCTTTGCCTCCAGCCCTCTCGGATCCTGCTGCCAAGGAGAACTGCATGATGCACCTTCTCCGCTCGCTGCCTGACCCCAACCTCATCACCTTCCTCTTCCTGCTGGAGCACTTGAAAAGGTAATGGCTCAGGGGGCTGCCTGGCATGGGTGGCAGCTGCAGGGTGGCTCTGTCTCACTTCTTTGCTGTGGGGATGGGACATGAACAGGATTAGATCTGCTGTTTGATTCCTGTGGTGCCTGCACACCTGCAGGCTGGTCCCAGACTGGAGGCAGATGGTGCTGTGCTGGTGCAGAGCAGGGCAGCAGCCAGGACCAGCAACAGCAGCTTGGGGCAGGCATGGAGTGGTCCTTTCCCAGTCTTTCCAAAAGGGTAGAGCTCCAGGTGTGTTCCACCTGCCCCATCTCTCTGGGCTCTGGCATATTCCCCAGGCTGCAGCTTGTTCAGACCCTTCTCTGATATCAGTGTTGGCTTTCCACATCTCTCATTGGGCCCTGTAGGATGCTGGGGGCATCCTGGAGCTGTCCTGCCCCTCCAGAGCAGCCCCTGGTGTCCCAGGACCACCAGCTGTGGTGCCAGCAGGGCCTGTGCTGTGCCTGGCCAGTGATCCAGGTCAGCTCTGCAGGGAGCACACGGCCTCTGGAAACATGGAACACTTGGCTGCTGCAGCCGGTGTGCAGCTGGTTGGATGAGCTCTGCAGGGAGCAGCTGGCCTCAGCACAGGACAGGACTCAGGAATCTGCAGTGTCCCCCTTAGCAGGAAAACGGCTCCACCAGTCCAGCAGTAGCCCTTGCAAAACAAGGTGCAACAATCCCTGTCACTTGTCAGCAGCAGGTCCAAGAACCAAGGATAGTCAGCTCTGTGGAAATGGCCCAAAACTGCAGGTGACACCTCATGTCACCTCTCCCAGGGTGAGTGCAGCAGTGGTTTGACAGGCTTTGTCTTGGCCCTGAGGAATAGGGGACTGGGGCTCTCTGGGGGCCCAAAACCCATGGAAGGCACAGGGCTGTGGAAGAGCAGAACACAGAGCCTGGCCAGACCTTGGGACTGGGGCTCACGGCTCATGTTACTTGCATCATGAAGGTTTTTTTTTTTATGTTCCTTTGGTTTGGCTAAAGGCAAACAGAAAAAGTGATTGATGCTGGGGGATGGAGAAGGAAAAATCCATTTCCATCCTGAGAACCGGGCACAGCCAGTTCCCACATCTGCTCCCCTGGCCGGGGCTCAAGCGAGCAGCCTGTGCCGGGGAGCACAGCTGCCTCCTAACATGGCAATGTTGTGGTCCTGCTTCCCTCCGTGCTGGCAGGGCTCCCACAGGGCTGCAGGGGCAGGGAGGCTCGAGGGGAGTGGGTGCAGGGGGCAGGGGCTGGTGCAGGCTCAGGGTGGCTGTGCAGCACTCAGGGCTTGGTCGCTGCCACATCCCAGCCGGGGCTCCCGGCCAGGCCCGGCGGAGGCCGTGAAGGGGGCAGAGCTCCCTGCCCTGCACCTGGCTTTTCCCAGGGCTGCAAAGGGCAGTGGAAAGCTGGATGTGCCCCAGTGCTGCTGGGAGAAGGGAAAGCAGCCCTCGGCCTCCACATCACCCGTGGCTCCTCACTCCTGAGCAGTTAGGGGCTGACACTGCCTCTTTTCCTGTACCCCACAGGGTGGCTGAAAAGGAGCCCATCAACAAAATGTCTCTCCACAATCTGGCCACGGTCTTTGGGCCAACACTGCTGAGACCCTCAGAGGGGGAGAGCAAGGCACACCTCACCTTGGCCTCTGACATCTGGTCCCACGATGTGATGGCCCAGGTAAGAGCTGGGTACTGGAGGGGTTCACCTGCCTGTCTGGGTAGATTTGTCAGTTTTTGCTGGATAGGACAAGCTGGGAAGTGGCAGCTTTTCCCCTTTCTGTAGTAACACCCCCCTTTTACCTTCTACAGGTCCAGGTCCTTCTCTACTACCTGCAGCATCCTCCCATCTCCTTCACCGAGCTCAAACGCAACACACTTTACTTCTCCACGGACGTGTAGCCTGCAGGCAGAAGGCACCAGCTGCAAACACTCCAGCTCCCTGCTGGGGGACAGGACTGGATCACGGCCCCCGAGGGAGACCAGCCCACACCCAGGACGGTGCTGCCTGCAGCTCCTGTACAATCATGTTCCAGTGGCCCGGTCCCACAGGTGCCAGGCCCTCTCTGTAAAGTAGTCGTGTCTTATGTCCCTTCTTGTGTTCAAGGATTGTTTTTATGTATATTTGCTCAACGGAAGAGGTAGTGACTGACAAGGGCTGTGGACACAGGCTTCCCCCTTGGCTAGTTTTCTCCTGGACTCCTTTTTGCCTGCTCACTCCTAGCAGGCACCCCTTGCCTGAAGCCTGCAGTGCCCACGGGTGCCTGTTTGCTGCCCAGCTCCCTGCCCACGCCTGCATGTGCAGCACTGGCTCGCTCCGAGGCCGGCAGCCCAGGGCCTCCCTCCCCGGTGACAGTGACAACCAGCCCAGCTTTGGCTTCGCTGCCTGCGCAAACCTTGGACCCCGTGCCTGGATCCTGCTCCGGCCCCAGCAAACCTGCGACCACGGCAGCAGAGGAGCAGGGTGCTGCTTGCTCCCTGCCACGGCTCTCCTGGGTGTTTTCAGGCCAGTCCCCTCTGCAGCCCCAGCCCTGTGCTTTGCCTGTGTGTGTGTGGCGTGGCAGTTCCTCCCCTCGCTGGATTTCAGCTCTAGTAGCGTTATGGGGTAACTCCTCACATGAGGCTGGAGCCAGAGGTGCTGTGCTGGTCTTGATCCACAGCAGGCTGAAGGGGTGGCCAGCCAGGCAGGTTTGCTTTCTGCACCATGGGCTGACCCCACATCTGCTCTGGCACTGATGTGGTCCCAAATTTCCCCAGTTTGGAAATTTGGTGGGGAACAGGGTACCTGCTGTACAGGTCTATCTCTGCCCTACTGTGGCACTCACGCCCCCGCCAGCCCAGCACTGCCATGAGCACTGCATGCACCCTGTGGCACAGCCTGCCAGGGCACCAGCATTCCTCCCATGGTCATGGGGCAAGGAAATTTTTTTCTCCCCTTCTCTGGCCTTCCCTGCTGCACTGGGCACATGGCAGCACATGGCCCTGCCTCAGTGGCAGCCTGGTTGCCAGAGGCAAGTGCTGTGCAGCAGCTGGATGGTCACCCAGCCTGGGAACCAGCACAGAAGGATGGGAGGAGCAAAGCCTTCATGGCCCTCGTGACTGAAGGCAGAAATGCTTTGTTCTGTCTTTCTCCCAGAGTGGTTGCTGCTGGGTTAGCCGTGCCCAGCCAGCTCAGGTCTGTTTGTTGGTGGCTCCAGTTCTTGACCCCTCCCAGGCTGATGGCTGGAGGTGTCACACCATGTCCCAAGGCAGGACAGGCTGCCCGAGTGCCCGGCTCCCGGGATGTCCCCACATTCCCATGTAGGTATTGGTACCTGTTGGGACACAAAACCTTTCGCTCTGTGAGCTGAGTCTGTGTTCTTGTGGGAAAAGCCCCCCCACCTCCCCGGCTGTGCTGGCCCTGTGCTCTCCTGTGCCAAATGGAGATGGATGAGACGTGACCAAGCGTGTCCCTCACAGCAGCGTTGCCTTTACCCTCCCAACTCATGGACTGTTCCAGGTAGAGCCCAGCCACCGATGCACCAGGTATGTCCTCAGCCACCTCCCTGGGGAAGGCAGCACCTGCCAGCCCTGCACCAGCAAAGCAACCAAGGAGGGGAGGTCTCAGTCCCCCTCCAAAGGGCTCACACTCCAGACCCTGCTCCTCTTGACTACCAGCTAAACAGAAGGGAAACAGCATTGCAGAAAATAACCAGGTGTCTGTCTTGGCCCTGGACCCAGTAAGGAGGCCGAGCTTTAGATCTGACTGCACAAGGGATCCCTGTGTGTGTCTGATTTGTTACATGTGCCCAAGTCTCTGTACACGACGCTGTCATTCCAGATGGAGACTCTGTACAGCCAAATCTCCCCCTGTGACAGTGGCTGGAGGCCTGGTCCCTACAGCCCAGCACCACAGGCTGTGGCTGTCCCCATGACTGGCTTTCGCTTGTCCCTACAGGAAGGAAAAGAAGGGGGTGGACTCTTGCAGCTACAGGTAGAATAGAACTGTTAATTAATATTTGACTTTCAAAAGTTGTTAAGGATATATTTTTGTTTGTGTTCTGTTTCAATTTCTGTAGATTATAAACTTTAAATGGCTGTAAAACCTCGTGAGGAGAAAAAAAATGTTAATAAAAATGCAAAGCCCCGATATTTGCACAAAAGAAGCCCTGTGGTGTTGCTGTTTGCACTAACTGATCACCTTGGCATCACAGCTTCTTCTTTCTGTCATGGAATTCTTGCTAGCTGTACTTCAAACCAGTGGTATAAGCACAGGCATTGTGCCAGGCAATCTTTGAAGAGACTTCTTATGGTTTGGGCTACATCCTTGCATTTTGGAGGAAAAAAACCTGGACTGTCTGGAGCCAGCCTGTTTAATCAGCCTAGAATTACTCAAGCTTAAAATTCAGCTGACTTGCACAGCTTCTGGCCTGAGGATACTGAACAGGCACAGCAAGGGACATCAGGAGATCTGGAAACCTCATCTGATAGATCACATGGTGCTGTCTCCCCACTTCTTTCCATGTGGGAATGGGAGCCAGTGTGCCTCCAAACTGACCACTGAATCAGTCAAAAAACACTGCTGGTATTGCTCTTCCAGGTCAACAAGGGCTGTCACTGTCCTGGGATGTCAAACTGTGGATGCAAAGGAGGGGAAATGGATGGGAGAATCCCTCTTAGTTGTGTGCACTGCGTCTGAAATGCCACTGTCTCAAAAAGATGAGAGGGAGTGTTTGCCTTTATGGAGTGGCTCAGTGAAGTTAAAAATGACCCTCTGAGGTCTGAGAACAGAGCTTGGTTAGAAGAGCAGGAGGGCAGATAGAACAAAGAGACAGAAGCTCCTTGAGTTAACAAACAGATGTTTTGATTTCAGCACCAATGCTGGGCAGAAATAACATTTCACTTCCCCCTGTGTAACACTGGGGCACTTGGAGGTGGCAGAGGGAAATGATGGGAAAGCAGGCTGTGTGCTGAGTGCCCAGTTATCTGTCAAACACTGGTTTATTCTCACAACTCTGCTTTCTAAGTCTCACTATCAAACTGCTGGAAATAATGGGGTGAGCCTGGGGCAGTTAAAGCAGTAGCAAGATTCTACTCCCACAGTGAGGTTAAATCAGGCTAGCCAAGTGGCAACAGAGAATTATACTTCAGCAACAACCTCTTTTTTCCCCTTAAACTGTTTTGTTCATCTGCCAGCAACCACACAGCTCTAAGGCTAAGGATTCCTTTCTGCTTTTCCCTTTAAAACATGGTAAAGAAATCTGGCGCTCATCGCTGTACTTGAAAGAAGACAAGTTGTACAGATGGTGGTTTGACTTCAGATGGTATTTTAAGAAAAGCCTGGAACAAACTTATTTCTCCACAGGATCTTACCTCTCCCCAACAGAGTAGCAAGCTGCAAACTGGTGACTGTTAAAACACTTGCAGCACCTTCAAACATGTGGTAACCTAAATCAGTGCATTTCTCTTCGAAGATTGTCCTCCTGCCTTCTTTTGATGCTAGCAACAATTTTTAATCAAAATCAGCCCCAAAGGATCGAAAGAGCTCAGAGTCCAGGCATGTTTCCTGGAAACTGACAGTCAGCTGATGTGTCCTGGAGATGCTGCTCTGTGCCTGGCTCCATCCTCCCCTGCTCCCGCCAGCCTGCCTGCAGCAGCTCGCCAGGGCTCGCAGCCAGGTCACTGTTAGTCATTCACAAAGTGGCCAGGGCCGCCCTGCTGGCTCTGGCCAGGACTGCAGGGGCAGTGGAAAGGTAAGCCTGGTGGTTGTGCTGTGATGCAGGCTCTCAGCAGCAGCACTGAACAGGGGATGTAGCTCCCGAGGGAGCTGCTGTTACCGCAGGTAGTAATCGACGGCAGCGGAGAAAGCGGCGAATCCTCCGCAGCCGATCACGCCGGCCTTGAGCCCCGCTGCAAGGCAAGGGTGGGAAACCATGAGACAAAGTAGGAAAAACAATCTTCTTCCAGTAACTTGTGCTGCCTCAAGGAGCTCACACAGGCAGGAACCTGGCAATGTCCCCTGTCCCCAGTGACCCCTTGGGGCCAGCAGGATTTGCTCTCTGGGTTCTGTTGGGTGCTGTGTCCTCAAGCTCACGCAGGGGACAGAACCCTCCAGTGGCCACTGCTGATTTTACTGTGCTCTTCTCTGAGCCCTGCAAGTGGCTTGGTGGGACTAGAGAGGGATAGGAAGAGCAGCCTACTTTGCTCTGACAGCTCTAAGAGGATTAGGTCCAGGAGAGAAACAACTTAACAAGCTCAATTAGAAGTACTTTCAAGAGCTTTCCTTTCATTTATGCTCCATAAAACAGGACAGGTTTTTTTCTTAAGGAGACTGAAAGAAGTTTGATATTTCTGATGAGCAGAACAGCTCTCTCCTACTTGGGGATTTTCCCAGATGTTACCACTAAAGGAAAGTCCCCACTAAGGCTGCTGGACTAAAACCCGTTCAGATGTAAGTAGAATTGTCTGTTTGAACTGACACATGAGAAAGGAGAAAAGCATTTTACACATGGTACAAAAGAAAAGAATACAGTTCTTTAGCTCTAATTTCAAAGGAGAGTAGCAGAGACAGTGAAATGGTAGATGTGTAGAGCTCAGTTAACACAAGAGCTTCTGAGTTGTTCTGTATATATTTTTGTCTCTCTCCCATGACACCACAGAATAGTGTGGACAGCAACCACCATCTCCTGATTTTTCTTTGAAGTGACTTTTGTTGATTTTGTTCTGTGACCAACCCTTCCTCATGCACATTTATTTTTGGAGCTGACAGTTCTGCCAGTCCAGAGCACACTCTCACACTGGCTTCACCACAACTCATGCAAAGTGGTTTGTAGTGTGTGTGCTGCACTAAGAACATTGTGTGCTGCATAACCAAATTCAAACTTATCACAGCTATCACAGGAACAGTTCCCAGCAGGCACCACCAACCTCTGAAGCCGATGGCTCCTCCTGTGATGCAGCCACTGATAACGCTGTTCTTCCAGTCTGACTTCCCACGATACTGGGAAGAAATCAGAAATCAGAAATCAGTCAACAAGTAAATATGGAATAAACACTCTGTATCTGTGCTAACAGCAAGAAAGATCAAACGATCTCCCATCCCCTTCTCAGCTGAGAATGTTCTTCCCTCAGCTCTCAGCAGATGGCCCTGCACTCCCAAACTTGCAGGGCCGGGAAGGGAGGAAGGAGCAGGTAACTGGGAGAGGTAAGACAAATCCATATGGTGCAATGCAGTGCTGTGGGAAGGATCCTCAGGTGAGCCAGCACAGCCCCCAGAACACAGCCCTCAGTCTAAAAGTGCAAGAACTACATGAGAGCAGGCCTGAGCCTGGCATGCAGCTGGTCCTTGGCACAGGTGAGAGTCACAGTACCTGCTGACAAAGATGGACTATCTCCATAGCCAGGACACGCTGGATTTTCACCAGTGCAGAGAGATCTCTTTGTTCTGCTCTATTGTGCAAGCAGATACACTTTTCTTCTAGATGAGTTAAGAAGTAATTGTGCCTTTCAATTAAAAGGCAGGACTCAAATTTGTAACAGGGTAATTTTCCTATTTAAAAAAAGCAGATGATAGATTTACTACTGAGCTGCACAAGGTCAATCCTGGCTGTAGCAGCCAGATGAAAACCAGCCTGTTACTCAAGAACTTCCATCAAATGATCCCTTTCTGCATATGGAATTTTTAGACACTCAAATTACCATGTTGCAACTCACAGTTTGACATTTTACACAAGCACTTGTAGCTAGCGTTTTTAAAAGTAATGCCTATGCCTGCCAATACATTCAGGCTTTAAACTGCTATTGCAAAAGAGTTCCTCATTCTGTCAGAGAACAGCAGCTCTGAAGACACATCCCAAAGCAGAAAAGGAAGAACAAAGCAGCTTATTCCACTGCCCTATTGCAAAGAGGATATATGTACTTATTTGGATCTAGGAAAAGATTTTAAAGAGTACCAAAAAACATTTCTTAATGGTTGAGAGGCTCTTACTCACAGATTCTACCACGCATTCCGTGCAGGAGAACATGGCACCCACGATGGCGAAGTTCTTGGCGTAGGAGATGCCTCGCTGCCCCATGTCCTTGAGCACCTCTCTGGCCGTGGGTGTGCGGTAGGGATCCTTGGGATCAAACCCCACGTTGGTGTCAATGCCAGCTGTGAAGATACCAAACGCACCTCCCAGAACAAATCCTGTAATAGATAAAGAGAATGGAATGAACTCGGCTGGGTTGGAGCAGCACATTCTCTGCAGGCAGTGAAGCGGCTCTGCTCCCGCTCTGTGTGAGCTGCTGTGACAGGGGCAGGAATCCCCCGGTACTGTGGACACTCGTGACAGCCTGTGCTGTGCCGAGGAAAGGCCGTGAGCACCTGTGCCTCCCCAAGGAAGGCAGGCAGAGATCCCTCCCTGGGACATCTGACAGGCACTGGGAAGCTTCGGAGGAAAATCAAACACGGGGGCAGCAGCCTCTTGTCCATCCGTCCCTGTCCCGACGCCACAGGGATCCCCGAACGACCCCACAGCCGCCTGCCCCGTCCTTCCAGCCGCCGCACCTCCCACGCAAGCCAGCGCCGCCTTGAAGGGGCAGCTCTCCATGACCCGCTCCACCATCTTCTGCTCCTCGCTCTTGGGCGGGCAGGGGATTCCGCCGAGGGCGGCGGGGTCCCACACGCGGGGCTGCCGCTTGTCGCCCACCAGGTGCTGCAGCAGGAGGCTGTACTGCAGCGGCGGCGGCGGCGGCGCCGGCTCTCCCGGGGCTGAGGGCGGCGAGGCCGCCATGATGTCCCTGCACACCCACGGCCGCTGGGCGCCGCGTCCGGGCCCTCTCGAGCCGCGCCGCGGGGGCGCACGGGAGTTGTAGTTCCGCAGCGGGGAAAGCCAGCTGCGCACCGCCGCGCTTTGACTACACCTCCCAGTCTGCCCCGCGCCGACGCCTCCGGGAAGAACTACCAAGCCCGGCATGCTGCGCGGCGCGCCGCAGGGATTGGCCGCCCCGGGCAGCCAGGGGACTACATTACCCGGCGTGCCGCATGTCAGCCCCCTGGCGGCCGGTGCGGTCGGTGCAGGTGAGGTGAGGGCTCCGGCTGCGGAGCATCCCCGAGCGCGGCGGCGGCGGCGGCGGCGGCTGCAGGTGAGTGCGGGGAGGTGAGGGCAGCGCGAGGGGACCGGCTGGGCTGGGCAGAACCGGCAGCCTCGCGCCGGGCACCCCCGTGCTGAGGGAGCGCTGAGGTGCCGCAGTGCGGGACGCAGTCCCCTTGCCCTGGCTGAGGCGCGGGGAGGGGGTGAGGTGTCGCGGTGTCGCCGCTGTGTCCTCGCATTGTCCCCGCGGCTGACTCCGGCCCCGCGCCGGTGTCTGAGGGCAACAGGTCCCGCACGGGTCGGGCGCTGCCCTGTCCCGCCGGTGCCGAGCCGGGTCTCTGAGGGCAGCGGAGCTCTGAGGGAGCGGCGGGGCTCCCGCAGCCTCCGGCGGGGCACTGAGGGCAGCGGGGCTCCGGGGGTATCGGGGTTCTGAGGGGCAGCGGGACTCTGAAGGGGCAGCGAGGCTTCCGCGGCTCCGGCGGGGCTCTGAGAGCAGCAGGGCTGTGAGGGGCAGCGGAGCTCCCACAGCGCCTCAGGGGCTCTGAGGGTAGCAGGAGCCCGGGCTGGGTCGTGCTGGGCAGCCCAAGGCACCCGAGCCTGGCAAAGGTGTCCCCTCTGTGCCACGGGACATCTCCGGCTGGTCCCTGGTGAGAGCTCGGTCTTCTCTGGCTTAGGGCAGCAGCGTTGCTTCAGGACATGTGTAGCTCAAAAGGGCTCTGAAAATATTCACAGTATTCCGCCACAAAATGCGAACTTGGCTCGTGTCAAATCGTGCACAAACCTTGGCTCAGGGGAGCTTGTTCTGTTTGGTGGTAAGGTGAGAAATGTTGCTTTTCCTTTTGGTAATCAAGGAGCATTAAAAATCTATGTTCCTTGCTTGTGTTGCTTTTCTTTCACTTGTTTTACTTTCTTGTTCTTGTGGGCTAGAACCAGTTTTCATCGTCACAAGTGACAATAGGTGTGCCTTAAAAATACCCTCCTTCTTATTTGATATTTTTCTATTTTAATTTACCCATAGGTTTTAAAATCTATGAGAAAACTATCTCTCAAAACCTATGAAAAATAGTTGTCTTGGTTTCAATAGGATGCATGGAATTATTGTATTTCAATAATTGAAAGCTACTTTAAAATTAAGTAAATGATGCATTGGTATGGAATCTTCCTGACATCCTGAAACACAACTTTTTAGAGGTCCCAAAGTAATAAATTTTCTTTTCTATTTTGAAAATAGAATGTTTATTTCTTAGTGTAGGTAGGTTCCAATAACAATTTGAATGAATGGTTTTACCACTTCAAATATTTCATTAGACTAAGTTCAACAACTTTCCTCTGAATCCCACTGCCCTCTACTGGCTGCACCAGCAGGGCCCACCTGCCTGCTGCTATTCCCTTTTTTTTTTTTTTTTTTTTTTTTGTCCTTGGAGGTTTAAAATTTGTTTTTAAATTTTTTTTTTGGGAAGTGTTTTTCCTCTCTTTTCTTTTTTAAGGGTGAAAACCCGTGGAAAAGCACATGGTAAAAATCTACTACAGCAGGATCTTTACAAGGTAGGAGAGGTTGCTGGCAGGATGATCTCCCTAAGGAACCCACAACTTAAGATTTCAATCTTCTTGATCCAAAATAACCTTGCTGGGCTGATCTCGAAGTCACACAGCAAAGCCTAATTTCTAAAGGCCTGAAGGGAAAAAACTATATATGTTGGATTGGGAATTTCAGTACTGAGAATTTATATGTATAGTTGAAATATTGCTTTGACTTTCCCCTTTTTCTGAGTTTTAGAGAAAATGCTGGGTTACTATTTGTTTGTAAATAAAATATTTAAGCAAGAATTTTATAAATATGATTCTATAAAATATACTTATTTATGGATATTAATATGTAATTAGATGTTCTTCCCCCTCCCTTAGATATTTAACAGTTTTCTCCTCTTCCTATTCACGGTGTTCCATGTTCTACACAGGAACAAATTCTGGTGCCTGAGTATTTGAATAATCTCATCTGCCCAAACAGATTTTTCGTGTGGGTGAAATCAGATGGAGGATTAAGGATTTGAGAGGGAATAGGAGAGTTCAGCACATCTCTGATAAACAAATTGTTCAAATGAAACTTTGAGTTGTTTCTTTTTCCAAGCTGTGAACCTTCCTCGCTGCAGTTGATACATCCGACTCTCTTCCTTCTGCCTGAGTGCTGTCCCTGAAGCCACTCCTTTATCCTGGAGCTCTTCAGTCCAGTGCAAGAGCTCAGGTTATTTTTAACCTTGCACGAAATGAAACATTTTGAATTCGGGTGAGTGTGGCGGCAGCAGCAGGCACAGATGATCCCGAGCTTTTGTGCTTTTCCAAGGAGCTCGGTGTCTGTTTCAGCAGAGGGCAGCACATGGTGACACTGAATAATTGCGTTTCACTTGACCTTTACAGTGACTCAGTGACTCCCACACTTCAGTATTCTCCAGACAGGGTAAATCTTGGAAATAATGAGGGCTTTGTCAGAAATCCTGGTTTTGCATATGTCTTGGTTGTAGAGTTCCCAGGTTTTTGAATAGACTCTAGCAGTGCTATTAAAAAAATTAAAATAAGTTTTCACAGTCCTCAACTTTTATTTTGTCAAACTGCCAGTTCCAGTGTATTTTCTGAAGTTATTCAGCTGGGAAAGAAGTGACTGAAGGTGGAAGTCAACAAGAATTAGATCAAATCCATTCTTTTTCACTCATTCCAACCTGTGGGCACCTTTTTTTTCCTTATCAGAACTATCATGATGCAGGGGTGAATGAGAAGAAGAGGACCTCAATTAATGGGTATTTTAATGAAAAAAGAAAAAGCTTTTAATCACCACAAGCAGCAGAAAGAGGGGCTGCTTTGCAAGTGACACTGCTGATCTCACCTGTTGTATACAGAGGTGACTGCAAAAGAAAAGGTGCTGGGACCTGCTGGGCTTTGTTTCCTGTGGTATTCTCATCTATACATTACATTTAATCCTTTCCTACTTCTAATTGACCTTGTGAATGTAGTGTTTTGTCTTTTTTTCTTTAAAAGACTTTAGATTTGAAAGTGAACTGGAGAAATGAAGTGCTTTGAGAAATAGATCTAATTTCAGTGAAGGAAAGCTGCTTCAGCTTCTGTACTTTCCATGGCTTTTGAGTTTAAAAAAATTATTTGTTTGAGAGTGCAGCTGGTTTTTTTTTGTTTTTTGTTTTTTTCTTCTAAAGTAGTGTTGGAGAATACTGTGTCACTACCATGGCAAACAGTTAAAGTACTTAGAAAAAGGTTAGATTATAGGTAGGTGGCAGGTATATTGGAGTGAAAACTCAAAAGGTATCCTGACTCACTGGTTTTCCAATTTTTTTTTTCTTTAAATCAACATAAAATAGACTGCAGAGAGAGATCTTGGACTGAAATCTCCTTTTAGGATCAGCAGACTTGTTCCTTGTGACTGTGCTCTGTAACTCAGAGAAGGAACAGGATGTGGCTTTTCAAGATGAGTGTTTGATCCTGTCTGCTCTCCCTAACGTTTTAGATCTCAAAGTCTGCACTCCTTTTGAAAGTAAGGTGGTTTCTTTGTGTTTGTTCCACTTCAGCAAGGTACTTCTCCACTTCACAGTTTGCCCAATATTACATGTATTTTTGTTTTCACCTATAAAATTTGAAACACACTTGTGTGGTCTAAAAAAAGTTTCAGGCATCATCATCTCCCAGGGCTTTCAGCTGTTGCTATAGAAGCCTAAATTCTCTTTGAGAGACCTTTCCAGTAGAAAGAAGTTGATACTGCAGGAAAGTTGTCATGGAAATATGCAGCAAAAAGAGAAAGGAAATCTCAGTTTGATGACTGTTCCACAGGCTTAGGCAGCCTGATGAAGTGGCTCCCTACATGGAGATCTGATCCTGCAGATTCTCTTGGTTGTGTGCCAGTGGATTGGGAAACTGGACTCAAACCTAAAGAAATAAATTATTTAACATTTATATAACCAAACACCCCTCCTCAACTCAGAGGGCTTTATCCAGATTTGAGTTTCCAGATGATGGCAGACCAGGAGATTCCCAGCAGCCTGGCTCTGATGGTGGGTGGGGCTGTGGCACAGCTATTTTTTATATTTCTGGCAATGACCACTCTGAGAGGATTTTTTGTAGTACCACAATTGAAATGAGGCTTTCAGAACCAATTTTTAAATGACAAACTAAAAATAGTTTATTCTGCAAGCTTCAGTGCCATTCCAGATTTGAACAGGAGCCCTTTGTGTCCAGCTAAATGATGGGATAAGCAGATCCCTCCCCATAAATTGCTTATACCATCACCAAGCCTGGTTGGCTCCCTGGTTTCAAGCTTTTTATGCCTCTCTTACTAAAGCCTCCTGATATCTAATAAATGTGATTATGAGTGAGCTGCCTTTAAATATCTATTACCAGAGTCACCATGGTAACTGCTGTAAGAGTTTCTTGCTGGTAAAAGGTTTCCAGCTCCCTGAGATACAGCAGGGCAAAATGCTTAGGCTGTTGTTTTCACGGTTTGAATGAGATCAAAGAGGGCAAAATAATATATGCCTGATTTTTGATAGCAGTGGATGTTAGTGGAACTGAGAGGAGTAATATTTTTTCTGGAGCCTGTCCTCAGATCAGGGAATAGAGGACAGTTCCACAGGCAGGGACAGCCCAGGCTTTCCCTGGACAGCAGGGTCCTGCAGGAATGGGGAGATGTCACTCCCTCTGGCTGAGCCAACACTTGGCCTTTCTTTCAATACTGTCAGCAAGTGAACTAATTAACCCTAAGGAAGGGTGAGAAATTGTGATATTCCACCTGCCACAAGAGCAGGCAGACTTGCTGAGTGATTCAGTGTGGAGTAGAAAGAATTGAACTGGCCTGTGTGTTCTCTCTTCATTCATGGTGCTCTCAAACTGCTCTGTTTTCCTCTTGGCTTCAGCTGCTGTGTGCCAGGGCAGTGCTGTTAATTGGGCAATAATCAGAGTGACTTCCCTGCTGTCCTATTTCCAAATCTCTCTTCCCTTCCCTCTTCCCTTCTCTCACATCTGCTTTCTTTCCTGAGTTCCTGTTGTGTGGCCAATCAATCCTTTGCTCTGTAATGACAGTTGTTTCTATAGGCATGACAGAGTCACTAATGTCCCTCATGCAAACTGTCACCTCAGGGGGTTGTTTTGCTGTCATTTATTTACTTACTTATGGTAAACAGGTCACAAACTCCATAGGGCACTTCTTCCTTTTCATGCAATCTGTTCTCTTGCTTCATTGCCCTCCTACTTCAATATCTGCTGGAGATTTTAAATTATCACTTGCTTTTATAGAAACATGGAAAACTGAGCACCTATTCCTGCTGCTTTTCCACTTCATTGCCTGTGCCTCCTGCTTCTGCCATATAGGTCTTTTGGTAAGAGAGACTTCTGCTTTGGTAATGAGCTGTTTGGTGTGGCTGTGCAGCATGAGAAAATGAGACCTTGAGGAGAGGAGCAGTTTGCATCCACTTTGTGTGTGGGGGGGACAACCGGCACAGCAGAGCCAGCACGAGTGGCACTGAGCACGTTTGATGGGAAGATTGTGCCTGCAGGATGAGCTCATGCTGGTGAAGTGTTGATATTTGTCCTTACCTGCCTCGTAGGCAATGTGAGCCACATGCCAAGATCTTTTTTGCTGAGCTGAAGGATGATGCTAATTCATTTTAGTTACTGGGTTTGTTGAGTGCCAGATTTGCACCGAGGGTTTAAAACCTGGGGTGATTATGATTGCCGACCAAGAGATCCAAGGAAATAATTTCATAAGAAGTCTTGAAAGCAGAACCTGGATCTCAGAATAGAATCTGCCTGCATTATACCACTGCTTGATTCTTAATGGTTCTTCTTTCTTCATTGTGGTTAACGCTGGGAGGGTCTCAGTGTTTGGGCATTTCAAATTTCAGCTGCATGGTTCAATTTCTCAAGCCTGTTAAGCTGATTTAAAAGTTTAAGCAGTAGCAAACATGTTTGTTTGTACAAGCTGTCTAGAAGAAAGGAATTGTTGAACTTCAATTTAATTTCTCCCTTTTATTCTAGATTTGATTGCATCATCAAAGCCAAATTTCTATGCAGAATTTCTGGGTCCCTCTGTATAACAGTGTGCACATCTGCCAAAACTGCTGATTTATATGGGAGTTAAAATCGATGAGCACTGTAGACCCTTGCTAATTTATGATACTTATTCAGTAATTTAGATACTTTCATTTCCTGACCTGTAAGATAGAGGACTTATTAAACTGCAACGATCAACTGATTCTGATCGAGTGTCTGTAAAAGATGCAGAGAGGAAACTCGAGGTGGGAACTCCAAGGCTTTGCTGTGTGGGCAATCAAATCTTGCCAAGAGTCTTTTCTGCAATCCCGATCTGCATTAGAGGGCTTGTTCCTCTCTCTCCTGGGACTTGAACTCCTCGTGCTCCCTAAGCTCCCTCTGTGGATTTGTCCTGCTTTGGTTCCTGCTGGGCTCCCCAGAGCTCCGCTCCCATTCTGCCTGTCGGCACTTCCAGCTCGAATCCCTCGGAAACAAAGCCGATACCTCAGGCCTCTCATTTGCATCCCCCTGAAACGCACCGAGAAGTTCAAAGCAGTGGGACATAGCTCCAGAATCCCGTCGGGGTTTTTAATTCCAAGGCAGCCTCCAGCACACATCTCCAGTGCTTCATTTTGCTGTGCAGCTTTGCATTGTCAGTGATTTAATGAAATGTTTTTCTGTTCTGGGCACCTTGGAGTTTCTAACCTGTTGGAATTCTCCTCCCGTTAGGTGATAAAATGCCAGCTTTTCCAGCAGGAGATCCCTCTGGGACAATAAGTAAAGGGAGTAAGTAGGGTTGTGCAGGATTTTGCTGGGTAGGTAGTAAAAACTTGCTGTGCTACTTGAATATGGTAATTCTCTATGAATTGTTAATGAGTGCTGCATTATAACCTATATAGCAGAAAACTAACAGTGAGGAATAATAAAATATAAAGTTACTCTCTTTCCCTTAAGTCTTTCTTGCTCTTAATCATTGAAATTAAAAAAAAATCAGTTAGTGAAAAAGAACAGTGTAAGTCTTACCATCCTTTTTCAGGGAAGAGCACTCAGTATTGCCTTTTTTCATATTTAGATTTATCCACATTTTGAATAACAGGGTGACTGCAGGAAAGCTGTCCTTGGTTGTTGATGATGCCTAAGGAAGTAGAGATATCTTAAAATTGCAAAGAATAATAAACTTTGCATCAATGTGTGCAAAAGTGATCAGTGATTTTTATTTTAAGTATATGAAATATGATGAGTGTTTCTTTGCTACATCAATTTCCTTTCTCATTTTGTCTTTTTCTGTGGGTTAGTAGATAAATGTGTGTTAACTCTTGAGTGTTCTACTCGGAAATGACAGAAATACTGAAAAATGCTGGCACATCTTACATACTTACTTTTGAAACAGGCAGTTTCTTAATTCTATTTTTGACTGACTCAGTGGCTGTTCCCTTGGAAATTCTCAAGTTGTTGTCTGGTCTTCTGAAATTTTGGCAATAGGCACCAGAGGAAGCTATTTTTCTTGTCTTCTATAGCACTCCATGTTCCATAAAACATTATCTGCCTTTTTTCACCCCAATTTAATTATTCTAGTCTCTTCCAAAAAACAGCATTTTCTCCACTTGCAGGTCAAAGCTGGTAGCCACAGGCTGAGCCCCTCAGGTGCTGAGCAGGAACATGAAACTGTGAGTAGTCTCCTAAGAGCAGGGAAGGAAAAATAAATCCCAGTTCTCCAAGCCAGCTCACACAGCTTGCTTGTGGTGGAGCCTTTTTGGCAGCAGTTGCAGGAGTTGCAGCCATCCATTTGCTCAGCAGCATCTTGTTGACTGAGCAGAGTTGTTTTTGTCAAAATGGAAAGTGGTGCCCCGTGATTCACTCTGCAAACGTCCACCAGCAGCATGAACTTCCTGACATCTGCACTGCAACTGAGAAAATAAAGGAGTTTGGATCAGTTATGTCCAAAAGGGAGGAAAGCACAGAGAAAATGCTGTCCCAAAGCCATGGCCTGACTCCACTAATACCCACTGTCTATGCAGCCTTGCCTTTGTAATTGCTTTTGGTTTTCTAACTCCAGACAGTGTCCCAAGCCTTACAGCTGAATTAGAGACTTGCTTTAAAAAGACATTGTTATTGACATAATAGCCTTGTTTATGGATTTTCTCTCCTTTGTAATTAAGATTGTTTCATGCACAAAACCAGTTAAATATGGCATAAATGTCTGTAAATGCAAAGATATTTTAAACTTTGTTTCTTGTGCATGCCTTTTTTTTTTTTTATTTGCTTCTCAAATGAGCTGAGCCACTCAAAATTCTGCCCTTTGCCCATTTTATTACATTCTCACCCATATTTGTTCTTGTGGAATTGTACCATTAATGCAGTTTTCAACGTGAAGCCTTTAAATTCCTCAAATGCAGTATTTTAAAGGTGTATTAATGGTGAGGTCTGATCTTATTCTCTCACACCTTGTAGGGAAGTTGTGGGAGCAAGTGCATTGAGCAGAATGCAGGCAATATGTTCACTGTTATTTTGTCTGTCAACCAATTTTACCAGCTGGGTGAGAACCTGGCAGATACTTGAAAAAAGTTTATATTGCTACTTGAAATTGTTTTCTCACCCTGGTTGTGTGAAAGTAATTATGGTTAAGGCCTTGGCTTTCTTTGAGCCTGGCCAACTCATTTCAGGTGTTTGTTTCTGGGCTGCTTTTTCATTTAACAGAAAGGCAATTTATCAATTCAGAAAATTTTATGCTGAATGATTCTTTGGTCTAAGTAAAGAGCCAATTATAGCCATAAGAGCTACCAGAAAACCTCTAAATAAACAAATATACTGTCTGGTCTTGTTGGGTTTGGGGAAATTCTCCACCACTATTCCAGGCTGTCTCCCCAAGCTGAAATATGAAAATGTTGTGACTGTCTCCTTACAGCCAAGCATTTCATTTTTAGGTTTTGGTCAGGTTATATTTATCCAATGTATCCCAAAGATATTTGAGAGCGCAATACAGGAGCTCATCATCCCTCCCCACTCCATCATCTCAGTTCTTTATTTCTCTTGGCTGGAGGACAGGAGAACCTCTCAAGCTGCCAACACTGCTGTCCCTCTGAGCCCAAACAAACTCACCAGCAATGGCAGAGGGGCAGAACGCTGCACTCAAAAAAGGGTTTGGTTTCTTCAGCCAAAGAAACTTCTCAGCAAGGTGTCTGCAGCTCATGTCCCTGTCATTTGTGAGCTCAGGGTCCAGGTACCTGCAGCTGTTTGCCCTGAGCTGGGATTTTTGAGCTGCATCTGTTCACTTGTGAAGGGGGCCATGATCAGAGCAGAGGGCTGAGCTGCAGTCCCTCCCCTGGGCACCCAAGTGACCTCATTGCCTCTGCCTGCATCATGGGTGGGCTCACTTCCTCAGGGAGGAGGAACACTGCATTCAGCTCAAGTATCTACAGCAGCTTCCTCCTTATCTGAGCTGTGAATAATCTCAAGAAGTCAATGTTTTGTAAAAATACAGAACAAGTAAATTCTACTGGTGGTCACACAGCTTGACCTTGGATATTGAAGAAACTATCAAAATGGGCTGGATAAAAGGGTTGGAACATTGTGGATGTTGGAATAGCACCTGACTGAATTTAGGGACTTAAAACTAATAATGTCTGCTTGGGACCTGCCAAACATGGAGCTTTATCCTGTGCTAAAGAAGTCATGGTGTGCTCTTTTGTCTTGTTCTGGCATTTTAAGATAAGGCAAGAGCTTGTTACTCTTATGAACGTCAGAAAGTTGGATCCCAAATCCATAATTTTCAGAGGAGATTTGGCTTGGACTCAATCTGTTTTTAAGGTTTGGTTACTCTGGGATAAGAGTAGTGGTGCCAACATTGAGCTGAAACATAAATTTATTCTTGGCATAGCATCAGCTTCCTTCAGGCCTCTGGCAACTCAAGTAAGGAGGGTGAAATAAGGTTGGACTATTCAGATCCATCAACACCTTTCAAATGTTATAAATCTTCCCTATTTCTCTACTAGGAACATCTACTGTAGTATCAACTACTATGAATTAAATACCAGGTTCACACTGTTGGGAGGGAGAATTCCTTATCTGTAGTCACAGGCTGAATATCTTTGGTCAGAGACACCAGTGGATGATCAGACCTTCACTAGACAGATTTGGACAAAAAACCCTGTTTTAAACATGTGAGTTTTCAGTTTGAAATTTGGATTTGATGTCTTTGCATCCCCTCCATCTCTTTCAACTTGATACTATCTCTGCTTGCTTTAACTCTGTGAAGACCTTTGGCCTCTCTTCCTGTTTTCAGTCATTAAATTATTTTCAGAAAATCTTAAGGAAGAGGAACATTCTCATTTGTTCGCTCTCATCCTTTATTTGCTCTCTTCTAAATAAAGAACAGATTGACCCTTCTTGGGCAGCTCGAGTCACTCAGGACTGATTCTGGTTAGTTTTGCAAAAGCTTCTGTCTTAGTGCATCTTCCTTCCCTACACCCACTTTTCCATTTTGTTGAAGCAATGATGGAGGCAAGGGAAATGTCATCAGGTGTCCTGGCTGTGATTGCTGGCACTCTGGGGGATGTATTATTGTGGAATAGAAAAGCTTCTGAAAGCTGCTTCTGTGTTCCTCTGCAAATGCCTTTTTCTGTGCCACCTCCTTACCCTTTCTCTGTGGCATGTGCTGCATGTTTTTGCTTGATTGGATTATTCGGACCCGTTTGTGGTTTATGCTCTGCCCAGTGTCCAGTCCTGCACTTGGGGATGATGGGACCCTGAAAGAAACTCTTCATATGCTTTAAGGATTGAAGCATCTCAGTGTTTTGGACGTAGGCTACAAATTGCTTTCTTGCATAAATGCTGCTTGCTTTGATGAAAATATAATATTTGTCATTCCCCTGAGTAAGCGAGTGCCTGTGTGTGTGCTGAATGCCGAGGCGCCGGTGGAGCCAGCTCGCTTCCGTGTGTGAATCATTTCTCAAGCAGCTCTCTGTGTCTCTCTGCAATGTGGTTTTCCTCTCAGGGAAGCATTCAAGCTCTGAATTTTCAGTCTGGCTTGCACATGCTGTCAGAAGCTAGTGGGAGACACTTTTCTTTTTAACGCAGAAAAGAGGACAAGCTTTTACTGTAAGTATTTTATTATATTTTATGTTTTTTATGGTGGGAACTGTATTATCTCTAGGAAGATTCTTGGGTCAGTAATGTATTTGTAGAGTGAATGAACCTGCTGTGCTCATCACCACTTTTTCATAGTATCTCAATGTCGAACTAAATTGAATTAATAAAAAATAGGGTAAACAAACTGAAAATGGGCCGGAGGTGGTCTAAAAGCCATTACAAGCACAGAGAGAAATCCCCTCATGAGAGCTGGTTACTGTATTTTCCTCCTGCTCAGCTACATAGATGTAGTGATAGAAGGGGTGAAGCTGTTTCAGTTCCTGCCTTTTCCTCTGGCAATTTACGGTCGTTCCCCGACAGTGGAATGAAGCAGGAGCACGAGCAGAGTTTCCTGTGCTGCTGCCTGTGCACACAGTCCAGCCAAGGAAGAGCAGAAGGGAACGGGCTGCTTAGCCAGGAGCTTTGGCAGCTCGTGTCTCTGGGAGCAGGGGAAACACTGGGGGCACTCCAGCAGGTACATCTGAGAGCCCCACAGCACAGAGCTGGGCAGGTTCTCAGCAGGAGCCTTTCATTACAGCACCTCCACTGCTGTCTTTAAAATTGTGTTGTGGATGAAGATTGGTCATAGAAACAATTGTAATAGTAACAGCATTTATAGAGCAGGTAATATGGCAAAGCTGTAGAGGTGTTAATTAAGCCCTGTGTGTGTAGCAGTAAAGGATTAGTGGTAGAACTGGTTTGAAAACAGGGATTCTCTCCTTTTTCTCTTGTGTGCAGTTCTAGATATCCCCTACTGATCCTTTCTGGTTTGCATATTTCTTACTAAATTAGTGTTCTTTGCCCCTGTAACCTTGGCAGGAGAGAGGATACCTCATTTACACAAGCAGTATTGTTTGTCTGCACAATTGCACAAGTAACTACCACAGAAATGCCTTATCCCAACATGCACATGGCTATGTGCTGCCCCTTCCCTTTCTTGTGCAGTTCTAAACCAATTTAATTTTATTGTGCAGCCCACCAAGGTGGGTCTTTCAGTCCATCAGTGGCTCCCAAAGTCACAGCTGCAAACTGTTGGTACTGTTGCTAAGGTCTGTTCTGTTCCTGTTGGTTATGAATATTTTTAAAATGCAGAAGTCCTCTGGTTTCTCCTGCAGCTTTGGAGTTATGTCTCATCTTTGCAAAGAGCCCTTTCTGTCAGGAGTTCAGGCTGTGGCTCATAAATGCTCAGAAGTTCCCGGTTTATGAACTTCAAGTGAGCTATTCTGCACTTTAATGGGAGATAAATATCTCCTTAAGGGATGGCTTCCAGATCTCCATGATTTCTCTGCACTGTGATGGATGGAAAAGGGGAGTCAGGGAAACATCCCAGCATGTGGCAATCTGTGAGGCTCCTTGCTTGTGTGCTGTGTGACAGATGTTGATTTATCTAATTTTTGCTTTTTTTTCCTGTGGGGTTCCTTTCCAAGGCAAACGAATGAGTCCCTCTTCATAAATATCCTATTTAGTGAGCAATTATTATCCCATTTTTACAAATGGAAAAACTGAGGCATGGGAAGATTGCATGGCTGAGGGGGGATGATGATTCTGTGCTGAAGGTGAGGATGGAATTGGGTGGAATTCCATGGAATGTGTTGCCTCTGGTATCATCCCTCCATGCTCTGAGGGGACAAGGAAGCTGCCAGTCTCTGTACCAGTAGTTACCAGTCAGGATTACCTGTGTAGCCACATGATGTGCATCTCTGCTATTCAAATACATCATCATTTTCTTTCCTGTAGTTGTATCTACTCTCTATGCTACAGAAAAACGTAATGACAGGTAATTATCAGGCAAACCACTTGTAATTATTCTTAATTTCTTCAGCAATTATATAGCTCTTGCTCTATCTGAAATGAAACCTCCTTTTCTTCCTTCTTGTGGGTTGGCAAAACATGAAGTGGCCGAATGTGTCACTTGCTTTGTGCTGTGTTCACTGGGACAGTAGTTCAAAGAATATGGATTAATGAGCAATAGCTGCTCTGAAACATTTTTGTTCTCAACTTGAAAATATGAAAAAAACATGAATTAAAACCATCTATTCAGGACAGAGTCATACTGGGGAAAGCCTAGAGTGACCTAATTCTTCATGATTATAACATGGTTGTAACTTCAAAAAGGGAGTTTGGAATCAATGCATCATTTTTAGCCTTCCTGAATCTTCCTGTGCATCCTTCAGTAACATAATGCTTGTGATTCAGAATTACCACATCATGTAGAAAATTACAGCTGGGTTGGGATTTTTGTTTCTTTATCCTCTCATTTATAAGATCAGGGGTCAGAAGGAGGTAGCAGCATTTCTCTTCTGAGCTGTGTAATGGTGACTGGTTAGATAATCAGTGTGAGGAGGAGGAGATGGAGAATCCATGTACAAACAGTGTAATTCAAACACAGGATGAGCATGTTCCCAGACATCTCTAAGTACAGCTTTGGCTTGGTTTTCCAGCATCAGTCACTGTGCTGGATATCTGTGTTTTCCTGCCTCATAAATGGCCAGCAGCGTGGAACAAGGAGAAGGGAAATGCAGCTGAACTGATTCCTTATCCATGCACACACATGAGGATTTTGTTGTGATTTCTGCATTTTTCTCATGTGATCTAATGGTGAGTGAAAGGCTGACAAATGCAAAACTCCAGGGAGAGCTTCTGTGGAGGAGGGTGGGCAGAAGGTTTTGCAGTTCTCTCCATGCCTGAAAAAGTCATCAGTGACTCTAGTGGTTGCTGTGGGAAGAGGATTTTATTTTGAATGATATTGAGACATGGAGTTTTGCAGTTGCTGGCCTGGCCTCTGGCAGCCTTGTTTATGGAGGTGGTTTTGGAGGCTGAGTTGATGGCTGGAAACTTGTCATGTGTGGTGCTTGGACATATCCTTGCCTGGGCCATCTCTGATGTACTTTGGACATCCTTGGAGTATTTTACTATATTTGTGTGCTACTTAATAAATACCAACTGTAGGGAATTATTGAAAACACACTAAGGAAATAAGCAAGAAAATCCTTAACACAAAAATGTGAGCTGGTCACTTACCACTAACCACAGATAAACTTTGTCTTTGGGAAGATCAAGGGAGTTTCCATTATCTGTTTGCATCTGACACCACAGGGGGAAGGAAAGGAACTGGCTCTGCAAAAGTTGTTTATAGAGGAGAGGTAGAGCTACATCCCCTGGAAAAAAATTCTCATCTGATGCCACATTGAAAGTGCTCTTCTGATGTTTAAGAGTTCTACAGAAGAACCATTGAGACAAAAATGCAAGGCAAGCTCCAACCCAAAAGAGTGACTAGATGGGTGACCTTGGGAATGTCTGTATCCTCATTTCTGTGTAGTTCTGTGAAGATTTAACAGCATTTTTAACTCCTTGCAAAATCACTTTGATTCTACAGCTGCCTAGCTGTTTTATTATAGTACAATTTTCTTCACTCTTAAAACTCAAAAAATAATAATAGCACTAAAACCATCTTTGCTCGAGGCATGAATAAAACCAGCAGAATCTGCCCTGCTGTCTGGACATGAAAATTTCCAAGTGATGTCTTGTCTCCTGGTCCTCTACCAGCAAACCATGAAAATGCAGCTGCAAATGAGGTTGGAAAGAGTCTGCTGAGGTAGACCAGAGGAAACTGTGAAGTGTCAGGTTCATAATTGATTCATTTTGGACAGTAAAAGCAAGAGGAGCCTTAGAGTTGAGGTTTTGGGAAATGGGTATTTTTTTTTTTTTGTCTGAGTTGTGTTTGGGAGGAGGTGGTCCGGCTTGGGGGTTTTTTTTGTGGCCTTTTCATCTTATTCTAGTGAAAGCTCAGCTTTGTACCAGCAAGAATCCAGCAAGTGTCTGCTTAGAGGAATGCTGGAGGAAGGTTGCTCTGAGAGCCTCAAATACACCAAAACCAAGGTAATAGGAATTAAAGCAAAGAGAGAATGGATAGATGTAGAAAGCCTACTGAGATAAAAGGAGCAGATGCTTGAAGAAAGCTGCTAAAGGTGACCAAAAGTGTAACTGTTTGTTCTAATTTTTTAACTTGATCTTATTTCCAAATGGATTTTTCTCCATGCCTCTATCTCCACATTACCAATTACTGTATTTGGACTATCAGCTTCCCTGGTTTGATTCCTAATATCAGTTAAGAAATCAAGATGAGTCATACGGAAGCATCTGTCAAGCCTAAAAATTGTTGTTTAAAGTTAATTGATGTGAAAGGCAGAGAAGAATTCTATTTTAGCCCAGCTGTCTATCCTGCCATAGAGCTTCCTACGTGCCACTAGAAAATGCTTTACAGTTTACTGAACTTGTTAGATATTTCTATGTTCCAGTTGATAGTTTGTCTGAAAATAGCAGAAGTTGATTCCAGTGAAAATAGTAGAAACATGTTGCAGATTTTACAAAAAAAAATAAAAAATCGTGCTTTGAATTTGTGAGTGTGTATAATAAAGCTTCTGGAATAGTGTGACCTTTGGATTTAATGAAAAGTAACTGAATTACAGGAAAATGGCACTGGGGACTGTGGGGTTTGAGCCACCAAAGTCACTTGTGTCCTTTGAGAGACTCAGCTGCAGAGTTGGGACTTTGTCCTCATCCTTCAGGGCTGCTGGGCACTCCCAGGTCCTGGTGAAGCTGCCATCTGGCACATTCCTCTCCAGATTCTGTAATGAGTTTTCATAATTCCTTAATTTCATTCCTTTTCCCAAAGCATCTTGTGCATGACTCTGCTTTAATTTGACTGTCCTGCTGAGTCCTGACACACAGACATGGGCACCAAAACCTAAATTGTGTAACAATTATATTTGGGGTACAGATTATTTCCATCCCTCAACAGAGGTTTTCCTGTGTAATTTCATTTCTGTAGATATGCTAATAATTTTTATTTATTTAATACTGCAACTCCTAGATTTCTTTACTGTGGTGAAATAATATTGTTCATCATCACTCAAATCAACCTATCCCTTTTAGTTCTTCAGAATAAAATAGCCTTTAATAATCAGCAGAATGTGTATCCTAGAAGTTTATTCCACAGAACTGGTGAATTCCTCTTTTGATCCACAGCCAAATATAAAGATCCTGGAGCCCTGGTATTGTTTCTGCTGATGCTGACTGCCTGTGAGTTAGGAGAAATTCTTAATCCAGTTTTTCTAGCCATAAAATGGGAATCATTCTAGGCTGGTTCTAAAGACTTTTATTAATAAATGCATGTGGACTGACTAATAAAGAAATGTCTGGCTTCTCAGCCTTTAATAAAACAGTAAAATTTCAAGTAAAACTGACTGCAGAACTTCTGCCAGCTGCCAAAATAGTCCTCATCAACATATTCCAAATATCCTTTAAAAATACCAGTAAGGAAGTAACTGTATAGCATGGCCTGAATTTTTAAAGGCTGATGCCTGCAGGGAATTCTGAGGATTACTGAGAGTAGCAGCTCTCTCAGGACCAGCTTTACATTTTTGGTAAACCTGATTATCATTTGCAGTACCTGTTTCAGAGGAGGGGTGTATTCAGACACCACTTTTGGGTGTAAAAGATTTTTTTAAAAAACCAGTCCCAAACCCCTGCAGTCTGGAAGTGCCTGGCAATAGAACCAATTTTGCTGAAGTTCCATCTTGCTGAGTCCTCATTTATTTCAGCATGGGATTGCTTCCTCATTTTCAGAGTACAGCTCTGAGCAGGGCATGCTACAGGGTTTTAGTTTGGCCAGCTAAGTGCCCTTCTCTGGTTCATTCCAGAGAAGGACTTTGAATCTCAGGATGGCAGTAATTCTGTTTGCTTCCTAAGGAAAATTCCCTTTGAAATGTGCAAAACTGAAAAATAAAATCACAGAGCTCCAGGTGTTGCTTGAAGTGAGCCATTTTCCCATGAGAATCAGCTCTCAGCTGAAATTTATTGAATGGGTGTAAACCAAGTGATTTTTGTACCTGTGTTTGCAGAAACAGCTTGGTTATGTCTCTTGAGGAAAGCTGCTTCTCTTTCAAGTCTCCCTGGGGGTAACCTAGAGATCAAATCAGTCTCTGGGGTCCTTTTGGAAGGGAAGGCTGATATTTAGTGAAAATACAGCAGAATTGCTTCTAAGACAAGCAGATAAGAGCTGGATTTGATGTTTTTAATAAATGTGCTGTTTCGACACCAGGATAAGAGAAACCTCCCTGCAAGTGTTGGATGTCCTGACTGCTGCCTGGCTGCAGACATTTGGGATAGCTGAGTTAATATTTTGGTTCACTGCACCATGAGCTCCTTTCATGAGCAATTTCATGATGCTGAACTTCAGGGTTTTCCATTGTCCCCACTGCTCACACTTTCCATGGAGCTTTTTTGTTTTGTTTCATTGTAATGCCATAAATTGCATTTGGATGAGAGGGAAAGCTGATATTGACTCTGAGGATGGATTTTCTGCTCTCATCAAAGAACAGCAGGGTTTTTTTTTTTTCACTTTTTTTTAAGTAGTTTTATTTTGCACTACTCCTGAAGCAGTACTTCTAATAACTCAAATATGTGTCACCTACTTAGGAATGAAAGCAGCTTAGGAAGTGTGCAACCTGGCTTGATGCTTTGAAGTACTTTGAAGGTTTGTGAAAAGTCTTGGAATCCCACTTCAGAGATGGAAATCTTTATCTACAAGGCAAATTCAGGTTAGCCAAATACCTGAGAAGTCTTAACTACATATTTTATAAATGCCAGTTCTCCTATAAATACATGGAAAACTAATAATAAACACTAATAAATCCAGGTGTTTCTTCTCAATTTTAGTTTCATCTGTTTGGTGCAGTAAAATGTTATTGAATCCGCATGGCAAATAATTCAGCTCTCTTTACATGAAAAAGCCTCAGGCTGGAATTCTTGAATTGTGGTTTGGTTTTGGTTGTTTTCCTTTTTTTTTTTAAGTACCTCTTCCTTTTACTCCGAACATCATGGTCTAATAAGCATATCACTCCACTGCAACTTGAAAATGTCATGGATGACTCAAAATTAAATTCCTTTGGATATCAAGAAAGCATCTGTACAGCTTAAGGCAGGAAAATATGAGGTACAGTTATAAAGAAAACCAGAGGGTATAATAAAGCAGTGTATGTGCAGCCACTGGATCTGCAAAAAACCAAAATCTGCATAATTTGGAGATCTAATCAGCAAGAGTTTGCATGTGTAGTTGTCTGTTCACCCATATAAATACAGTGAATTTTAAAAGCCCATTAAAAGGATTAAGAGCCTGTTAAAAGATAGGTTTTTAAATATTGTAAAGCACCAAAGCTTGCTAAGATGGATCATGAGCTGTGGGAATACTAAATAATATTTTCTATTGTAATATAGTTTACATATCTGTCAGGGCTTTAAAGCAGTGATCAGCATAATCATCACCAAAGACTCTTAACGAGATCAGTGGTGGCTCCTCACTGGATGTGTTAAGAATTTTAATGGGGTAATGCCTATATTTAGCAACAACAACTAACTTTTAAATTCCTTTATTTAGGAGCTGATAGGGAACTGCTGTGAAGAGAGCAGACAGCCCTCCCTGCAAGAGGCACCAAGGACAAATAGAGGGGATGTCACTGTCTGCCTTTGTTCTCTGTAGAACAGCAGCTGAGCACCTGACATTGCCTTCACCTCCCTGAACAGACCGTGGTGGCACCTGGAAGGTGCTGGCACTGTCACATCCACCTTGGCCCCAGACAGATCTGTGTCCTGGGAGTGCAGTGAGTGCTCTTATTTATGAGTGTGAGATCAGGTACAAAGCAAATTATGAGATGTAAAATGTGACCAGAGCCCCTCCTGACTCAGCCAGGAATAAATTGTTCCAGTGTCTCTGTCAAAGTGCTGCTGTCCAAGCTCATTCTTCCTCTGAAGGAAGCTCGCTGGGCACTCTGTGGGTGAGGGAATTGCCTAAACTTTGAAGATGAAGAAAAACAAATGGCAAATCCTTAGTTCAGCTGATAGTTACACATACAAAAAAATTCAAAGAGATTTATTAATGAATTTCCAGCAGTCCTAAAAATCTGTGCCTGTGGATATTCTGGTTACCTGTTTAACTGACAAGGAGCAAGTTACCCTCTGCCTACACAAAGCTGAGCCACAGCTACATCCTGTGTCTATTTTGGAAAAGGAAGAAAAATGTTGCTCATGTGAAGTGGGGGAGGACAGGAGATATCAGGCCACCTCCCCTCCCTCACATTCCCGGCCCAGCAGGCTGATGGGACTTTGAAAAAAAATCCAAATAATTCTTTTATTCTGCTCATGGTTTGGATTGGGCAATGGCTGGTGAAAATGTATGGGTTTAGATCTCCAGGAGTGGAGGGAGCTGTTTAATGGGCAGCTGTCAGCCTACTGACAGAAACAGCCTAGTTGTTCCTGCTGGCAGCTGAAATGTGTTCAGCTACATCCAAAAAAAGGAAATCACATCTATTTGCTGATTCCTGGCAGGATTTCTCTCTTGCATAAGCTTATCTCTGAGGAATAGTGGATCTGGATCTTTGTTTGCAAGGAAGTTGATTTTTTTTTACTATGTTTTGTGAATCTTGATATTGTGAAACATCTTTTTATCACTGTGGCAACATCAACTGCTGCTCCTCTAGAAGGGTCTGATAAGTTAAAGACCCATTTTCCATTCATCTGAGGAAGCTTGCTTCTCATGTGACTTTCTAAAAGTGAATGTTATTTCAGTTGAAGATGCTGGATCTAATGGTAAAATAAGTAACTTTCCTTTCATCCCAATGTTCTGCCTGAGAGAGGTTTTGGGACTTAAAACAGTCCCCAAAAATGTTAATGTTCCTTCTGTGGTTGGTATGAAAAGTAAAAAGTGCTGTAGCCTGCTCTGAAGGTTTGTCCAGGCTCAGTGTTGATATGTGTGAGAGAAGGGATCAAGTTTAGCACAGCCTTTTCAGCCCCTTTAAACTCATGCATATAAACATTTTCTTTTTTCTTTTTCTTTTTTTTTTTTTTTTTTAGAGTCTGTAGATTGAGTTACTTGGGAAGAAAATGAAGAGTAGTGCCAGGCCTTGGAGTGCAATAGCAAGGCAAGGGAGCCATGGGGTTGACAGAGGAAAACCTCTTTCCAGCACCTCCACAGGAATGAAGACATCCAAATCCTCCACTTCCCTTGCCTTTGAATCCCGCCTCAGCAAGGTACTAATCCTTGGAGACTCTTCAAGCATTCCAGTCTTGTTCCAGGTTACAGCTTTGCTTTAGTCCTCAAACTACTACACACACTATATTAAGTGTAGGGAGACTTAAATTTTGTTGTATATTAGATTAATACACATTTTTCAAAGTATTTTGCATGTACTGTATCTGTACACTCTGTGTGTGAGGGAATTGCCTAAACTTTGAAGATGGAGAAAAACAAATGGCAAATTCTTAGTTCAGCTGACAGTTACACATGTAAAGAAATTCAAAGAGATTTATTAATGAATTTCTAGCATTCCTAAAAACTTGTCTCTCCCAGGCAAAATATCTTAACAGAAGATATTGCAATGTAACAAATGCATTTTATTAATCCTATTTTTCTTTACAGATATATTTTAGAAATAGCAGAAACTTCTGTCCAAGTAATGTTTTTAAGAAAATGGAGTAATACACCTGAAATGCTGCTGCATGTGCACCCTTGCAGCCAGCAAACAGAAATAACCTGGTCATCCAAATCCACACCAAGGTTGTAACTTTCCAGTAATAAAGTTGAATGAACAGTACATAGCAGGGTACAGTATTTAGATTTTCTCTTGATTAAAACTTCATTAATTGTCATAGTTTTTCAAGGGAAGGATTAATTTATTGAACTTGCAGTGTAAACTCCTAGATGCACTTACCAAGGGTATTTCAGTGCTCCAGGCAAGTTGTGCTGTGTGGTTAAGGCAGCACCTCTGAAGGAATGCTACTGAGGACACTAATCAGGAAATCTGATACAATTGATTTGTTAAATTTAGTGTTAATTGTGGAGAGATTTCTCCCTAATGACAGTTAATGCTTTCAAATTGTCATCCAGCTGCAAATGCAAAATCATCCAAGTGGCTTCCTTGAAGAAAGGGACTAGAAAAGGCACTGTAGTTGCTGCTATAGGAAAAAACACATTGAAGAAATTACTTCAGAGAGACTGCAGAATTCTCTAAAGGTCAGAAAGTCAGGTTGTTCCATTCTTCTCCTAAGAGTGAGCTGACAAAACCTCTGCCAGAAGGCAAAACGTTAGTTGTTTGGTATCCTGGAGCACATCAACACTTGAGCTATTGAAACTTATGGGCTCACAGGGTCCAGGAAACCACAGACTCTGAGTCACAGGAGGAGATGAAAGGGAGAAGGAATTAGAGTCGAAAGATTTCATTTTGCTTAAATGTTTCACATTCAGGAACCACTAAATAGAGGCAGTGCTTGTTGTGTGCCCTCTTTTCTCTTAACCCAGCAGTGGTGTTCAGCCTGTGCTTCAGGGACCCCATGGTGTCAATGGACAACTTCAAAGGCAGTCGATTTTCATTTCAGAAAACACTTTAGGTGCCCACAAACTCAAAAGTATAGAAAAACTACTGCTCTAGGGAGACTCTCCAAAGCTTTGGTCTTAAAATACTTAAAGTATTTTTCCTGAAATTAATTAGAGGCTCTTACTAGAAGCACATAAATGGGAAATCAGCTGACCAAGGTTCTGAGATAAACTGTAACTTTTGCTTGCTGAAGCAAGATAAATTCAGTGTTTCTCTTTAACTCTTACTTATCTTGTGCTTGTGTTCCATTGGTTTCTTGACTAGGCACTTATAGACTTGTGTCACCAGAGATTCCTTCCCAAAAAGTTGCCAGAGTTGCTAGGTAGACCACTCCTGTAAACTGTTTTCTCCTTGCTTTTTTGAACAGTCTTTCCAATTTTGATTCTTCGTTGTTGGAACAGTGTTTTATCTCTTAACCCACTTCACAAAAACCTAGAATGCAATGCAAATACAAAAATTATGTACTCCAGTTATCAAGGCAATATTCCCATGGGGTTATTTTATGGAAATATTAATTTTTTCCAAGGAATCTTGTGTTTTGAACTAACCGATGGGAATATTCAGGGTCCTGACCTGTCCCACCCTCTGTGCCACAGCTGAAGCGGGCGAGCAGCGAGGACACGCTCACAAAACCCGGGGCAGCAGCAGCTCCCGGAGTCTCCAGGCTGAAGAAAACCATCACTACAGGAGCCATTTCGGAGCTCGCTGAGAGCCGGCTGAAGCCCAGCACAGGTAGGCACAAAGATTCTGTGACCCGTGCTGCGAGCGTCAAAAGGTCCCGGCAGCACAGGCAGTCACAGGACGCTGCATCTACACCCCACGAGCCAGCGAAATGAAGTGAAAAGGGAGAAGCTGATGGTTTTAGGAGCCGGGGCAGCCCCAGTAGCCAGGCGGTGGCGCCGGTGACCCCCGCCCGTCCCGACTGCGGCTCCGCGCCGGCCGGGGCGAGTGAACCCAGGTGGGGACCCAGTTCCCCTTCTCCAGAGCAGGACAGCAGTGGAGAGCTCGCTGTCTGAAGTTTCCCCCATTTATCAACAGCATTCCCTCTTCTCTCTCTACTGAGTGAGCAGAGCTGTTTGCCCGCTGCTCATAGCAGAGGTGCAAGAACACAGAGCCAGCCCTGGGCATCCTCATGTGCAGCCTGTGCTGCTCCTGAGCCACCCCCAGGCACGCTGTCCCCGGCAGCCTCAGCCCCAGCAGCTTGTTCCCATAGGTTTCAAACCTCCACCTCCTTCGGAAGGCAGTGACACCATCTGCATACCAAGGGCCCAGTGCAAACGCTCTGCTTTCCCCCGGGAGCTCAGCAAATGCTTGCTTTTGTCTGCTCCCTGGTGGCATTTCCGAGGGAATGTGAGCTCTTATTAAATTTGACCATGACCTCCCTATTTGTCACAGCCTCTGCAGGTTTTGGTTGTGTGACAGAACAATGTTACTAACCAGAGAGAGATTTCTGTTAAAAAAGAATAAAAAACCTTTATATACCCTTGGAAGAAAATGATGTGTCTTGTAACAGCACAAATGTTTCATAGTAACCCAAGACAGATCCCATTCTGCTGTTAATCAGCGTGTAAATCCTCAAATTTAATAGTGACTAGCTGTATCCAAAGGAATTTGGGATTCACAAGCCAATAAAGAGGCATGATGCTTAGGAGGAGCCATGCAGGGAGAAGAAAACCTGTACAGATGATGCAGCACAGGATCCTGGGAATGCAGCCAGGGAAACAGCACTGCAGGGAGTCCAGAATGGAATATGTCAGAACACAAGTACTGGAATAGAGAGCCCTCTTCTGCATGCAGCTATAATAACTGGGATTGGAGGAGGGAGATTGATGATGATGACTATTTAAATACAAAGGCTGAAATGGTTTATGGAGGTCAAGTTACATCTGGGTACTGCTTTGCCACTTTAAATTACATCATTGGATATAACCTCATAGACTGCTTTGCATCAGCGTTTGTAGAAGCATGAATGGGAATATTAATGCTAAATGAAAAGAGAACAAGTGCATAGATAAATACTAAGAATGTATGTGCTACCCCTCTAAAATTGTTTGTAATGTAGAGAGAAATGTCCTAGCTCTCACAGGGACTGTTATAAGTGTGTCCAGTGTCTTACATGTCTATTTTTACAGAGGTTCCATAATCCAAAAGGATGTTTGGAAATCCAGCTGCATTGTGAGAACATGTCATTGTCAGGGCCACTGGAAGGTGCTTGATCTTACTGAGCAAGATCACAGATCTGAATGCTTTGTCACACTGAAAAAAATACCAATAGTCCCATTAAAATGGTGTATTGTTGCTAAGAGAATTAACAGTGAGCATGACAGAGGGCACAGCATGTTCTAGGGAACATAAGCAGGAAAGAAGAGTAGGTTTTCAGCTGCTGTATTTTATTGCAATGGCATCCCAAATAGTCTGATTGTGATCAAGATGCAATGCTGACTATGGAGCTAATCCAAGTGAGAACATTCCAGTAGCTGGGAAATGCAGATGTTTGTGTATATAGCCAAATGTGTAAATCTAGAAATTTATTCTGAAATCACTTTCTTTTGTTTCCTTGATCGCCTTCATCTGTTCTGTGTTTTCCTTTCATGTCTTGACTGCAGGCATTATGTCTCCCCCTTGTTTGGACTTTTTTTGTCTGTTACTCAAGTGAGTGGTTTGATTATTTTACTGAAATGATATGCTTTTAGTTCCATCCACACTCTGGTAGTACTGAGTTGGTACAATAGTCTTGTGTGAGGGAATTTAAAGGGAAAAAGGTATGGAAATACAAAAGCTTAGGTTTCTTTCTTCTTTGGGGTGTGACTGTCCACCATTTGTGTGTTGACCTTGAGCAACATGTTCCAAATGCTGCAAATAATAAATAATTGACCTCAAAGATTGGTTGTTTAAATAGAGTTGTTTCTGTGCTGCCCTTGGTGGGTTTCAGTTATTTATTCCACCCTTTTATTGATGGAACTACCCCTGCCTGCACTGCTTGGAGCTAACACAGTAAATCATCAACAGTTTAAAGGGGGATGAGGCCAAGCCCATGTATCCATCCTTGGCAAGTGGAGATGAGCAAATGGAGCTGGAGACTGATTCTGGCTGGAAGTTCTGTGCTGTGATGTTTGGTTTTGTAACTCCTTGGCAGTTTTGAAATCCCAGGCAGTGGGAAATGAGGCACAGGGAGAAATAAATGTCTTGTATTCAGCTTCCTTATCCACAGTGTGCTGTCCTGAAATGGCTGTTTGGGTTTGTTAAAACCAAGCTTACAGAGTTCTGACATTGTTTTTGATGTCTCAGTAGATGGAAAAGAGCTGGAAAATTGTAAAATATGGGGGAGAGTTCATTAATCTTGGAAAACATTGATTTTAATGCATGTACTTGTAAAGCCATCCAGCCTATGAAGCTATATAGGAAAGAAATGATAGTCAAATGCATAGGGAAGTTTGCATATTCATGAGAAACTAGGACTCTCCTCCTAAGGTTCAGGATTGTTCAGATTCTGCTCCTTTGAGGTCTGCAAGCCAAATAACCTTAAAGATGCAATTTCACAGAGAATTTCAAAGCTTCTTATATGATCATATACCACTCAGTAAGAGCATTGCATGGCAGAACTGGTATGCAAATGGAAAATTTAAGGTTCAGGCAGATGAAATTACTTTCTCAATGGAGCCTGGAAGTCATTCCAAATCCTTGCTCTGAGTTCTGTCATTCTGTCTGTACAAACTCCCAGTTCAAGCACTTTCTGAAAACTTCCCTGGAGGCTGCCTGGTTTAATCATGTTCCTGTGCTGCTTTGATGTGATTTCAGTGACAGCTGCTATTATCTGTCAGGTTGGACAGGAACCAAAAAGAGTCTGGACATCAGAAAAGAGAGAGAGCCAGGATGTGGGGCATGGCACAGTCCAGTCACACGTCATCCAAAAGCATTGAGAACATTTCAGCCATTCCCATTTCTCACAAACATATTGATTTTTATATCAAGTGCTGCCAACTCCAATACGAGGTATCAGTTATCCTTGAAATGTAATTAAGAGATAGCTGTACTTTTTCTCAGGCTGCTTCATCAGCTTATTTTTTATAGCTAAATAAAGGCTAAATCTCTTTAGACAGCTTGATTTTGCCTCAGAAACAATAGGAAACTGCCAATAACAATGCTATTATCACCTACCTTAGTATTTATAGAAATGCTGGTTATTTTCCTGACATGCTCAAGCTCTCTCTGAAGCCCACACCATGAGACAGGTGCCACACCTTGCCACAGTGATAGTGAGGTGTGCTATATTTTTGGAGACTGGGAGAAGCCAAAGTGCCAGCAGGGCTGTGAGGGGTAGCCTGCTGTGTCACCCCCTGCTCCATCAGAAATTACCATTCGTTTTTATGCATAAAATGGGAAAATCAATACTTGGCCTGAGTTTTCAGGCAAAATAACAAAAGCCTGTTGCTTTCTGTGTGATCCTGCTGAGTTGATCCACATCCAAGGCTGGAGATGGTGCCAATCCAGGAGCATAGAGGAGGGGAACTCAAAGATATTAAGAGTTTCAATTATCTCCTCAGCATCTCATGTTGAGGCTCTGAACTCTGCAGGTTACCTGGACAAAAGCTGCTAATCCCAGAATGGAACATTGCCAGCATTGGAAATGAAGCTGCTCTGCAACACAGGCTGTTGTAATAAACCCAGCAAATTAAATAGGGAAACAAAAATACCAAGAGATTTGGCATAATCAGGGAAAACTATAGAAGGGCCTGAGGCTTGTATTCTGTTGTGGCACAGTTTGAGTTGAACAATCTTCAGCTCCAATAAGGAGGGGCTCTGTTTTGATGAGTTTTTCTGTGATTTGTCATCCACATTCCTGCCCAATAATCAGAGTTAATGTCCCAGTGACTAAATATGATACCTGTGTACCAGTTCCTTCTTACAGGTAGAGCACATACCATTACTCCATTTGTCCATCATTGCTTTTTCATGTAGTTTATGTGATTTCTCTCTAAAACAGCTGCTTGCAGCTTTTCTGTGTAGATAGTGCTGGTATTCAGAAAAGAAAGGCTTTAACTAAAGGAGGCCAACTGGTCCCTGCCAGCACTGGTGTTAGTGTGGAAAGCTTGAATATCACTGGTGAAACTTGTTCACCTGTGGCTGATTCCAGAGGGGAGGCTGGTGTGTGGTTTTATTGCACATTGCACTCATTAGATATGCTTCTTTCCCAGCAAAATTGAAAATGTGGCTCGCTGCAGATATCAGAGCTTCCTGCATGTTCATAGAATTGTTATTTTCAGCTTGCTATTTGATGGTAATATATGGACACCATCAAATTTACTGTCTTCTCTCAGCTAACTTCTCTGCTTGGTGTTTGCCATTTTCTGATGTGGGGTAAAAGTTTAGGTTAATGTGAAACTAATCCAGACCAGAAGCTGTCCCTGCATGGCCAGAAAATTCAAGAAAGTATCTTTTAAATAAAAGCTGTCTTAAAAAAAGAAAAAATCCTTGGGAAAAAAAAAAATCTAACTGAAAATTCAGTAGTTCATAAGATGCTAATGCACCCCAATTAGGACAGGAAAAAGGAAAGTGATTTCTATTGAAGGACAGCTCTCTGACCTTGGGGCCTTTTTACTCTGCCATACATCAGCTTTTGACAGTGCCTGCTTTTTGTGATCTGTCACATCAAAGCACTGCTATAGGTTTGGGAGAGGTTGCTGCACTTTGCATTCAGGCTCGTTAGTGTCTCATTTTTCTTGTGAACGATAGTGCCAAGTGTGAGGGACACTAATGAGATCGGTATGTTCTGTTCCACCAGGCTCCACTGCAACCAAATGGCTGAGCTCATCTGGGCTTTCCCAGGAGCTGTAAATATGCTTCAAAACCTCATCTGGAAAGCCACTTGCATTTTGCTCCTCCTTCCAGGTACAAGAGACAGCTTTTGCATAATTATTCTTTCTTACAAAGAGATTCTAGCTCCAAAAGTGGTATAAAAAGGAAAGGAAGACTCTAAATATTGCTTTGTCAGGCTGCCATTCAAGTTGGCAAGAAGTGCTGCAGGAATTTAACATGCAAAGCAATGGAAACATGTCTGCATTTACATCCAGAGCTCTACATGCAGCTGGATATGCATATGGACATCTACACACACCTATAAATATCTGCAAGGATGTTTAGCATATTGCAACAAATATGAACCTGAACCTCCCTGGCATTCCTTAGCAAAATGTTTCCTCTGTGTGATTTCTCCAGGTGTCAAGTAGTCAGACTGAGTTTCAGCACCAGTTTAGAAGATTTCACTCACTATCCTCTGATGGGAAAGCTCAAGATTTGAGGTAGATCAAATCTGGCATTCCAGATCTAGCTTATGGCTGCTATGTGTCAAGTTCTTCTTGCAAGGATTTTTTCCTTGCCTGCAAATACAGTTGTTGATTGCTGATGCCTTTGCTGGAAATATTCTTGTATTATATTTATTGCTGTTTTTCATGTTCTTTGAAGCTTTGTTCTGTCCCTCTGTGAGCCATGGATAGTTGTGCATCCTGGAATGGCTGGGAATGGGGGCTGCTTCACATGACTGTTCTTCAGACAGCTTTTTCCTCTTTGGTAACTGGCAGTGTAGTGAGACCAATGCTTTTAGAGGCTGGCTGGTAGGATTTCTGATACCTGATCCTGTTATGGATAACAAGCTTTCTGAGAGGCATTCACAGGCTGGCTGCAGTCTTGCATTATTGAACAAGTAGGAATTAACTTCTGCTGACAACACTATCTGCAGAATGTACCTTTTTCAGTTTTCTTGCTGTCCTAATCTCCTGCAGAATTTACATTTCCTGTGCTGAATCTCTATTTAACACATTGAGATTGTGCATTCAGCTTTTTGTTAAACCCACCTGTGAAAGAGACCCTTTTCTCTGTGTATTCCCCTCAGAATGACTTAGTTGGCACACGTGAGCCCCTCTGGGACCTGAGCCAGTTAAGAGGATTCAGTGTGTGGTAGGGACACTGAAATGCTGAATCTTGAAGGCTGTAATGACTTAACTCATTAAATTGTTGACAGTTAATTGGCTCAAGGCAACATGTATAGGGAGGATTCATTATAGCTGTAAGGGAACTGTGGTAATCCCAAAAGCCTTGCTAGGGACACCTAAACAGAGAGGGGAGCGTGCCTGGATGCCCCAGGAATAGCACAAATCTAGGATCTCTCAGCTTGTTTTCATTTCAGGCTTCTTTACTGAAGTTGTTCTGCAAAGTCAACACAACCCTGCTCTGACTACCTGCCCCAGGTTAATTATCAGCTTTCCTATAGCTGGTTTGAAGAGAAATGATCCTTAACACAAATTCTCTGGGCCTAAATGTATTGCAGCCAGAATGCCTTGGCAGAGGGCCACTGTGTTTGCTCTTAAAGAATGGGAGTGAGAAGGAAAGGAACGCAAAGCTGGCCTGGTCTGACAAGTATGCAGATCAGGGGAGGGCTTGGCATTCCTTGTAGTATTTTTGTTTCACTGTTTTTTTTTTTTTCTTTTCAGCAGCTTTTTGCTTATGTTAGATTTTAATACCATAGAGCAAGAGGGGAGGGATTGACAGCTCCATCTCAGATGGGTTCCTGGAAGACTGTGGTACTGTGACGTCACCAGGTATCTTCACTAGAAAAAAAAAATTGTTTCTAGCATGGTTAAAAAAAGCCTTTGTTCATCTGGGATTCAGCTCTAGATGTTATATTCCTAATCCTTTGGAGTCCACTACTGTTTAGTCCAGCATCAGTATCTGTAACTTCTTTAGACCTTAGCCTTTTGGAGAGACTGTCAGCTACCTAGCCACTGCAAATCTGAGATTTGGTGGCATCTTCACTCTTGTTCTCATGAGCATGGATTACAATTTGAACAGAAATTACCTCATTCATTTGCTGTGTTGTGAGTAGAATGCAAAGAAAGTTATGCCTGGCAAGCCAAGTCCTATCATTTGACTAGAGAGTTGAAGAATTATATATGTCACACCTTCAGTAATTAATTTCCATTTTCACTATATAGGAAAGGAATTTTTTGAAGTTTTATTGCCAGTTCAACAAAGAGCAAGGGCATTAGTCAAGCTTCATGCTTAGGAGACCAGCTAATCTGCTTTGTAGAGCTGAAATTCATTCATTCATTTTTATACCTTTATTACTGAAGAGAAAGGGAAAGTAATATAAAATATTCAGATAACAAATAGCTGCCTAAAGATTTAGCCATGCATCTGTTGTAATTTGTTACCTGGTCCCCATGCCATGCTTGCTGTTGCTCCTTTTTCTTTTTCCTCAGGTTGAGCTGCAAGCTCCATAAGCAGTAAGCTCTTATCCATGCCTCCTGCTCAGGCTGTAACTGTATTTAAGATTTGTGCTTTACCTTTCAATATGGAGCTGGGCTAGAAGTCTTTGGCCTGACATCATTCTCCCTATCATGGTGTTAGAATGTTCTGACTTAGGTTTCGTGCCACTGTCAAAAATAACAGATTTGTTCTTTCAGTCCTGACTCTTCTACAGTGCTCAGATTTCAGGTGTGTTTGCTCTGAGTCAGTGATTACATTTTATAATTACTCCAGGCTTGCACCAATGCTGCACTGGGACTTTGCTGCCCTATTCCCTTTTGTGATTACAGAAATAGAAAGCAGGTGATGAAGTAATAAATGCTCAGCTTCAACAGACTCCTGCAGCTAATGCAGCCCCTCAGGTGAGTCCTGTTGAAGAAAAGCAGAAGTCACTCTTTAGTCCATAATGGAAGAAAGTCTCTGTGGGAGATACATTTCAACAGCAGTTGGAGGAAGTTTGCATCTGTACCTTGGAAAGGGCAGGCTGAGTACCCGCCACAGTAAGATATGAGACTTAAGAGATCATCAGATGACTTTAAGAGAAAGAATGCACTATCACTGATTCTTTTTTATAGAACTTTGATGGCTTATTCATTAAACAAAGCATTTTATGTTTGACATGTCATAAGACAGAAGTAGACAGGAGTTGTTTCATGTCATCCAGATACAGACAGCTGTATGAAAACTTTTCACTTCATCTATAAAGTCACAGAGGAAGAACAATGGAACGCTTAAGACTGACAATGAACTCATCCTATTAGATTGAAATATTAGCAAAATTCTGCTTCAATCATAGTGAATGGTCTCCAGATATTTTATCTGAAGCAATGGATTCACAACTAGATAGATAAATTCTCCATGTTTTATTTTCAGACTGTTTTGAGCCCAGAAGACACACTAGTTTATTATTTCTGAATTTGTTTTTAACCCTCTTGTTGAAACCAAGACTCAAGAGGATTCTGTTAATTATCCACATAATGGAAACTGATCACTGGAGTCATTCAGTATCCTTGTTTCCCATGTATATCAGGGCTCCATGACTGTGGAGCATCTTGATTTTTTGGAAAGATGGGCTGTTGGCCAGGTTCTGAGTGGGCCTGTCCTATGCAGCTGCTATTGCAATGCCAGTCACGGGTAAAAATATTGATGATAGAGATATGGTGTGAAATCTGCTCCTGTTTGTGGCTGCAGGTCTAGATGTAGTAGTGGCTGTCAGGTTTGATTGTTGTTTTTGTAGCATAAGAGGAAATTTGGAAATCGCTGTAATAGACTTTTAGGAGGAATAAAACACCACATCCTTACTTTAAAAAAGACAAATAGATTTTGATGGTATTCATTGAATCCTGTATACTGTTTAATATAATAGGGATGTGAGCCTGCTGTGTTGTTCTCAGCATCGGTGGAGGCCGAGAGCCGCTGGGGGTGCTCAGCTGATCCAGGAATAGCCCCAGAGGATATCAGAACAGATCTGATAGATGGGACTTGTCAGAAAGGGCTCATGGTCAGGTTTTCAGAAGAGCCCAGTCGCCATTTCAGCATCCTCTGGGTATCTATGTTTTCACGAGATGCTGAGCATTTCTGAAATTGGGTCCCCTCATTTTTGTGACAGTTAGGAGCTGCTCTTGCCTAGACATGTCAGTGCTGTGCTCAGCAGTGTAGTCAGATCTGTGGGCAGGGTCTGTTTGCCCCATGATAACCGTGCTTTGGGTGGTAGAACTGGGGAAAAATTAACGTTTGCTTTGCTTTGGAGGCGTTTGGCTGCTGAGGTCTCTGCTGAGGGTCCCTCTGCCCTCCTTCTCCCCCAGCCGCGTTTCAGGGTTTTGCTTAGAAGTACCCTGGTGTACCGCCCGGAACGCGCTCCCTGCTGTTCCAGGGCCGGGGAGCTCCTCTCGGGGCGGTGCTGGAGCATCGCTCCGTTCGGAGCCCGGAGCTCCAGCGGCGCTGCCCGACCCCGCGGCCCGGGCGGAGCGTGCAGGTCCCGCGGCGGCCGCTGGGTGTCCCCGGCGCTGCCCCGCTCGTGCCGCCCAGCCCGGCCGGCGGCGGGGCTGCGGGAGGGAGGAGGCGGCGCCGCAGCCGCCTCGGCGGGGCCGCAGCTCCCGCGGCTCTGCCGCCAGCGCAGCTGGGAGCGCCGCTGCCGCTCCCCGCCCGAGCTGCCCCAGCCGCGCCGAGCGACAGCACGGGCAGCTCCGCGCTGCCCCGGCCATGAGCGGGGCGCCGGCGGCCTGAAGGAGCTCGGCAGGAGCCGGGCGGGCGGCGGAGATGGGCAACCAGCCGGGCAGAGCGGAGGAGCACGAGCAAGGTGTGTGCGAGCGGCGGGGGGCGGCGGCGCCGCGGGGATGGCGGTTTGTTCTGTGCCCCTGAGCCGGCACCGGGCTGTTGGCACAGCCAGTGCTGGTGGCTTCCAGCCTGCTGGGGACACTGCCGCTGTTCGCCTTGGAAATGCGCTTTATTGCCGTTCCGTACCTGAGATCACAGCTCCTTCCTTAGGGAGCTTTGCTGAAAAGAGTCCTTTGGAACAGAATGCCTGCTAGGGAGGGACTCTGTTCGCTGACAGGTTTTTTTTTTTTTTTTTAAATTTTTTTTTAATAGTCTGCATGATGCAGCTAAAAAGTTACAAAGCCGATGTAGTGATGTGCATAGAACTTGTCAGGATCTGCAGCTTGGCTGTGTTAGCCTTCACCATTGTTCGTGGCCTGAGGCCTGAAATTTTCCAGGCCTTAGAATTTAAAATGATGCTTTTGTGGAAGGTCTCCCACCATTGTCCTTTCAGAAGTGTAGTGCTCTGCATGTTAATCAGGAGCAGATTTCATAGAAAGCTGAGAGCTGGTATCAGGTAGATCGCATTCCCCGTGTGCCAAATGTCTGCACCGTACACCAGCACGGCCGCTAATTTGTTCCTGATGCCGTAGTGCTGCTTTGGTTGCCTTCTGATTTATTTTGTTTGTTTCTCAAATGCTGAATAAGGGGAGAACCCCGTACGTCCACTGATTTCTGCTGCTTATTTCTCAGTTTCTTTCCAAATTTAGAACCCTCTAACACACATCAAACCACAATCGGTTGTATTTTCTAGCACTCTGTTTCTTGCTGTTGCCATGGGGATTTCATTCACAAAATCCCATTAAAGTTGTTATTGCTTGATCAGGGGTTTCTGTGACTTCGGGTAGATATGTAGGTATTGTTCTGAGAGCAAACACATATGTACCTGATCTCTGAAATTGTTAGCCAGGGCTGCATTGCTGCTCAGGGATCTCACAATAGATCTGCCAGCGAGTGCTGGAACAGCAGTGAGGTGTAGTGAGAACTCTCTAGCACTATGTTAATCATCGGGCTAATGAAGAACACAAAAGCTGCCAGTATCCAGTCACCAGAAGAAATGCTGCCCTAAGGGAAAGTTAAACTTTAGGCTGGAGAGTATGGTTGCCTACATCCCCAGCCCTGAAATCTGCTGGCCACTGCCAGCCGGTGAAATTTGCTGCAGCTAAACGTGTCGTTTAGGAGGGGTAGTACTGATAATTAACTAAGGGAGAGCTGGATAATGGCCCGGGGAGATACACTGCTGACTTCTGATCAGTTGGAGCAAACAGACTCTGGTTCTGCAGGGCCGTTTGAACAGCTTATTGCTATTAACACAGATGATAAATGGGTGTGCAGACCCCTTATGGGTTTGAAAAATCGCTTTCATCCTTTGTGTTCTCTTGATTTATTTTTTTATTGAAGAGGAAAAAGTTATACTTCTGTTGCACCTAAGCAGTTTTTAAACTATTCGCAGTTTTTAAGCGTAGGCTGTACTAGGTCTCGTCCTCACTGTTTGTAAGGTATGAGTAGGACTGAAAAACAATGTTTTGTATTGAAAACTTTGTGTTCAAAACTCCAATGTTTAACCATGAGAAAGAGTCAGGAACATTCCTGCTGACACAAAGAAAAAAATTCTGACAATGTATTCCTTATTGTGTGTGAGAGCTCTGGCTTTGGAATTCAGAGTCTGTGTTTTTGACAGCTAGGATGCAAAAACCTTCTTCTCACAACAAAGTGTGATACATCATAGTATCTCTGAGTTTTGTTTCTGCTTGAGTGAACTTAATTCAGCTCTCATTGAGGAACATCAACATCTTGAACAACTCTGGTACTTTTAAAGTTGTGTTTTGGAATAACCAGGCTAAACCCCAGGAATGGGTTGCTTCATTGATCTAGCTCATGAGCCAGCTTTAGTGACAGACAGTCAATTTGACCTGTTTCCCTGAGCATGACATTCAGGGTCATCTTGTTTGTCTACCTTCTTAGGAAACTTTGTGGACATCTTATGGCTCATCTCTAAGTCTTTCACCCCAAACTTACCATCTTGAGGTGCTTGGGGGCAGCTTTGTTCTTCCTCTTGGTGTCAGTGGGCACTGAAGTTTTTAAAAATCTGATCCTGTTATGATATAAAATACTTATTTTCACGTATTTGTGACAGTATTGTGTACTTTAATGGATTTTCCTATTAGGTGTAAATTCTGGGTGGGCTGGTCAGTGCTGTCCAGGAACAGGAAAGAAATTATTGCCTCCAATTGAAAGTTAACACATTAATGCAGGAGAGTCAAAGAACTAGGACTGACTGAGCAAGAGACTGTGGTGAGGAGAAGACAGAGGGAAGAAATCCACTGCTGGTGAGTGATGGGAATGTTTTGAGCAGAACAGAAGAAGACTCTAACAGCCCAGTATCATCTCAAAATAATCTCCATCTTCCTAAGAATGTAAGAGTGTCTAACAAGGATTTAAGTGGATTGCTTATAATAACATTAAATTCTGTAGGCTTTTCCTAGCTTTTAATTTAAAATTTATTTTAAACAGCTTTTGTGAGAGCTTTGTGGTGTGTGACCCAAGTTTGCATCACTTCTTTGCCAAAGCTTTGCTCCTTGCAAGTGGTTGGTTTTCCTGCTGTACCCCAGTGCTCTGAATATTCATATTTTTAAAACCAGTGGTGGTTTTAGAATGAAAACACCTATAAAGTAACACAGAAAATGATGTGAAAGGCGAGTGAATATTGGAGCAATTTGTCAGCAGAATTAGTTTTTTGCTTTTGAAACTGGCAACCCAAGCTAAAGGAAACAGTGTATACAAACAGAGGCCAGAGCACCTGTGGAATAGCTGGGACATTTCCTGGGAGTTGTACGGAAGAATGCAGAGTTATCCAGCACTGTATTTATTGGGACAAAGCCTTTCAAACACAGTTTGCCTTGGAAACAGGGAGGCCTCCTGTTATTTCTGAACAGGAGCACTGACGTTCTCTGACACTGGTTGACACGGTGATGGGGGGGTTGTTTATCCTCTAAACATCTGCAGGTGATGGATGATGAATATCTTCGGGAAGAGGTGGGAAAAAATGACTCAATACCCACAAAAACTTTCGTGAAAGAATCGCTTGAATGGGAAATGTTAACTTCTCTTGTTGGAACAAGGTGACGGGTGGGGTTATCCAAGGGTTAGGCTTTTTTTGGGATTGTGTTTATTTGTAAAACATGCTTACATGGCTTGGATGAGAATATCAAGTGTCAGTGCACGCACTGAGTCAGTATTGATCTGTTTTCTTATGTCTGTTTTGTCCTGGCCCAGGGGAGGCTTCATTTGAGTTTGAGGAAGGGATTTTTCAGTGTAAAACATAGGAGAATCTCAAGATAAATGCAATTGTAGAAGTACATGTTCTTTTTATTTCTGTTCTTTGTTTTCAGGGTGTGTTTTCAGATCTTTTCTGGGTGCTCCCTTTAGTCTCCCTCATCTGCTTCTCTCCCTCTCTCCCAAACATGGGAGCACTTCATTTTAACTCTGTTGGATGTCAGAGCACCATTTCTGCCAAGCAAGATCTCAAGAGACCAGATGAGTTTAATGATGGTGTGGGGGGAAGGGAGGGAGGAGAGAGGGGCCAGCAAAGCTAATGAATCACATAACAGCTTTCATGGAAACACCAACAGCAAGTCATGTCCTCTTGGAGCTCGGGCAGCGAGCCACAGACCTTTTGTTCCCAGTGGAGCCAACAAACCACAGTTTGCTCTCCACTGGATAGTTTAATTCCTTAGTCACCTCTTCCTCCCACAAGTCATTCTTGCATGGGGGGTTTACAAACTCTCATTTTTCAGAGTAGTAACACACTGCTGATTAAACTGGTATTGAAGAAGTTTATTTTCCCCTGGAGAGTAATTTTTATTTGACTTCAGCTTTTCTTCCAAGGCCAGTGAGGGCCAGCTCTGTTGATTGGTCTCGTGAGGTGACTTGACAGGACTGACATGATTAAATCATTGCAGAAGGACTGACAAACACATCGGTCAGTGGCAGTGTCTGCTCTGGTCCCAGACCAGCGAAACAGGAACAGCCAGACACAGTCACAGTCTGGACTGACCTCTTAGAGTTTAGTCATGAGTGTGAGTAACTTATCTCTGGAATTATCAGAGCCAGAATTAAGTGATAATCTGAGGTCCCCTGATTCCAAGTTGAAAGGCTAATGAAGGCTAAATTAATGGAAAAATATCATCAGTAAGTTCTCTTACACTACAGGGCTTTCCCAGCAGTTTTCTGCCCTGGCTGGGGGAATGTGCTGAGTGGGAGTGCTTTCTCCATGGGCAGGATGACAGCTTTTACAAGAAGAACTTTTAGGGCATGGTAGGCAGCAGGATGTGGTTTATGCATTTTGTGTGAGATTAATTTCCATCAGCAAAACAAAGCCATTTTTGGATGAAGGCAGGGAGCTTCTGGGAATTCTGCTGAATGAGCTGGTCAGCAAGAACTTGTCCTGTGGGTCCAGAGCTCTGGGCTGTGCTTTTGCTCCAATGCTGGTGGTGTTTTAGGACCTACCAGTGGTAAATCTAACATGGTAGTAAATGTAAAAGCTAATTTTCTTGATGACTGTTTCATTAGTTTAATTAATGTGCTTGACAGCTGCAGAGTGACAAGAAAACAGCCAGGGGATGATTGTGTTGGTTCTGACACAGCCTTAAATGACTTGAAAGAGGGAGAAGGGAATAATGCTGGCCCTGGAGAAAAAGAGAAGCTTGCTTCTTTTTGTTAGGGCTATGTTTGGCTCCTCAAGATCTTGAAGTTGTAAAGCTGGCCAAAGAAATTTGAGCAAGTATTGCCCCTTGGTCTTCTCACTGAAAGCTGCCAGAGCCCTGGAGGCACTGAGGAGTTTATTTGGAAGCAGTCCTGAGTTCTGGACCTTCTACCAGTATTTCAACAAAGTAATCTATTTTTTTCACTTTTCAATTCCTCCCCAATTTTACTAATTTACTCTTCATAAAATCTGATTTCCACAGGGAACGTAGCTTTCAAACAACAGGAGATTGTAAAACTGAGGCAAGAGACTTTTTTGATTTCATTTGTACTGCATTGCTTGAGAAGAACTTAATTTGATTTTTCTGTTATTCTCACAGACTGACACTAGAAGATGGACAAATATTTGATATTTTTATTATTTTCTAATACTTTCCCATTCAGTATCTCCAAGCAATTTGAGCATGATGATTGAAGATGATCTAAAACCAAGGTCTCTGATGATGGTAATAGACACTGTTAGATTTTCCATGCATCAGCTTCTTTCTTCCTGTAATCCAAAGCAGGCATGTGTTCACAGATCTCTTTGGAATGTTCCATCTATTATATTTCATGAAATGTTTTTCCACCAGCATCAATAGAATATGGATTGCATGTTCTGAGGCAGAGCACTCTGCCCTTGTGTGCTGTGTGATCATCGGTCGCTTCTCCCAGGCTATAAATTACATCAGAGCTGCAGCTTCCTGCCCTTTTCATCAGGCTCTGGAGCACACAGCTAACAAGCTCTATATTTTTATCAGCAACAAAATTTACATTTGAAGTTCTTACAGGCAAATTTGATATTCATCACTGGAAAAATGCACTCTTGGGATAGCACAGGGCTGACATGAGTTTGCAGGGTTCAGTTCTGAGCATGTGGAGAGGATGTTGGCTGAAACAGGGAAATATATTTTCCATTTGTTACCAGCTCTGTAGGTTTTGTATCTTGGTTGGAATTTATCCAGTTGCTTAGAAAAACTGTTAGGAGCAAAGCAAGTGTGTCTATATCCCATGAGCAGAATTATGTTCCTCTCACATTCCTGTCTTGATGGATGCTTTGGTGCTAAGTGCTAAAAATCATTGCTACTCAGGCAAGTAAGAATTTTACCAGCAACTTTAATGAAATCATATTTATTAATGTATGGAATGAAAATGGCTTTAGGGGCAGGGTGCAGTTAATCCTCTGACACATTTTACTTATGTTGGATGACTTTTCTTTCTTCCCCAGCTGCATTAAGAAATCCCATCCTATACTAAGGAGAGAAATCTGTTTTAATTAGTCTGAAATATGTACAATACAAAGGTGGCTTCTTCTCTGCATGTGGAGGATATTCTTTTATACTTTTCACACCCTAAAGGTCTTCTGCATTTTGCCATTGCAGCATTTATACTGAAGATGTAGAAATCCTTGTGATACCAAATAATTATGCTCATCTAATCCCTTTTATAGGGGTTGTTTCCATAAGGGTGTGGATAATGATAAATTTGTTGGCAGGAACTGAGTTCTCTGCACTAGGGGAAAGACTTTCAAAAGTATAACTGAACACTTACCCTCATAGACAAAAATGCTTATGATTCCTGAAATAAAACAGAGGTAATTCCCTGTGCTTGTGCAGAACAGAACCAACTCAGCATGAGGTCCATTAGTCATAATTAACAGCTGGTAAGAGGGGATGAGATTCCATGAACAGGAGTCGTTCCAGGACTGGTATTCTCTGCTCAGAAAGCTCCTCCAGAGTGCAATAGCCCTGGTGTTGTCTATCTGCAATAATGTGGAAGAGTTGCTAAATTGCAGCCTGAAGAGAACATGTTGCATTTTTCTTGTTTAAGGCTAAATTGTTAAAATCCTGGGGGTTTTTTCAGAAAAGAAAAAGCATTAAAAATTTCTGTGACCAAAGGGAAGTGGTTCAAAGTCTTGTTCCCCAGAGCAGGTAGTGTCAGCTGTAATTCTGGGAGGGGAGAAGGTGGTGGTGTCATGTCCATCCCCAACTGGAAACATTCCTTGAATGGAAAGAGTGTTCCAGAAAACTGGTGCAATTCTTTAAAACCTTCAAAGGCTTTTAAACCTTTGTCTAATGGCTGTGTGCTCAGCACAGCCTGTTTTCAGCTGACCAGAGCAATGCACAGAAACATTTCAAGTCAGGCCTCCTAAAGTCCATGGCAGTAACTTTGCTTAACCCAAAGCCATGGGTTTTAGGATTATAGTCTGTTTTGTCACGAGAGGTGGGAGACACAGACCTGTGAATGTATTTTTTCAGCTTTTCCAGAGCAAAAGCTGATCAACTGGAGGTGTCAGAAGGGAAGAGTTCCTCTTTGAGGGGCAAAGATATTTTTGCCATCCTTATCTTCTGGATCTTGAGAAATGCTTTCATAAAACCTTGTTGAGTTTGAAGAATGGACTAATCATGTTAAGAATTACTCTCAGCCTCCTCCACACATAGTTTCTTTGAGACTGCTTGACTGTGGAAAGTCTTTGACTGATCTTTTAATTAAAAGCTCTTTTTTTTTTTAACCAAGGAGTTGAAGCTCTTCCTGCTTTGAAGTGGGCAGTGTTTTATAGATAAACATCTCATTATGTTATGAGCTTTCTCCTCTCCCCTTCTGTCTCATTTCTTTTCCTGATGTGTCTCATCCTGTGTTGATAGTTCTGATGATTTTAGCCCAGTTCCCAGTATTGGCTGTTCCAGCTCCCTTAGCTCTGTGCTGGGCTGGGCTAAAACTCTGGATGAGCTGTGGAGACTAAACCAGTCCTTCCCCCACCCCCTCACAGAAGCAGGCTGGAAATGACAAGAAAACTGGGTTTATTATGTGGTCATCACATTTCAGTAAACAAAAAGCAGTTGTAACACTAGTGCAATGCAAACTGGTTATTAAGCATTAAGCAAACAATTTTCAAAAAAGCTTCTGGCTTTTAAGTTCTGTCCTTTCAGGGAAGGAAGAGGAACCTCCTTTAATGTTTCCATTTTTGATCCCTTTCTGGATTAGCAGGGTTTGGGAATTCATGAGGAAATTTCTTTTGGCTGGGTCAGTGCTGGTCTCTTGGCCGAGTGGTGGGCAGAATTCCTGAGTGGGAGGGTTGGGATCATGGACTCCTCACACAGAGCATTCCACTGCAGTGCTTGCAGAGGCATTTCCAGCTTTTCCTCTGTGATGGCTCTGCTGCCCCAGTGGGAAGGACAACAAATTAGAGCAGGATCCACCTTTACACAGAAAGCAGAAGGGTGATAAAGCCCCATGCAGGTATCTCTCTCAGTTCCATGATTCAGTCCATAGCATGGCCTCCTGAACAGTTAAACAGGTTGAGTAAATCACCCTGCTAATTGTGAAAATATTGTTGGATATTAAGCATTTCCCTTCTTCTCATCTGTTTGGTTATCCTTTGTGCTTGTGAAGAGAGGTCAGATAGGTTTTGATGGTTGGAGGAGTGATCCACAGCACCTGACTGGTCTGGAAGAAGCTGGGTTCTCACTGTTCCTTCCAGTTGGATTCTTGGACCAGGAGGTTTTAGGAAGCTCCTTCATTAACTTGAGCCACAGATCACGTTCATGTGAAAACCACTGTGCATGGAGGAACTACTGACAGCCACTGTTAAGTGAGTTGGTATGGTTAGATTTAGGGCTGGTTAGTTTTGTTTGCTTTTTAATTTCCTGTACTTCTCAAAACACTCAACACTGGTATTTTATCCATTATAATTGTATTTTCCAGGAATGCAAGTACAGCTGTGTTATCACCACTGTGAACCTAGCAGTGGCTGAATGAAGAACTTCTGGGCTGGATTAACTGGGAAGCTGCTTTCTGAGCTGAGGAGAATTATCTCCTTGTCTGCAAGCTAGAATCAAGGAAGACCCTGGGATTCTTAGTGTAGCTAGTGGTCATTTCTCTCAGGAATATTCCTAGTACAACCACAGGAGCTGGCAAATTATTTCTTCTTCAGGCAGATCCCTGCTTTTTCTGAACAGCATGTTCTGGGGGTGTCTTATTAACTCCAAGGATGTTCCCCACAGTAGCTGCTAAAAACCTTCTGGAAAGCAGAAGCCTCAAATCTAACAGGAGGGAAACAAAGGAAACTCCAAACTTATCAACCAGATCAAACAAAAAAATCCCCAAATTCCAGTGAAACAGCAGTGATTTTGTCCCTCTTCACAGAAAAATTCATATTTATGGATTTTTTTTTTTTTAACAGTTGTTGTCTAAAAAACCATCAGAATAGAGTTTGGCTTAAAATTGATTTCACTGTAGGTATGAGATGATTATACCTGATCCTGTCTTGTTTTTACAGGTGCATAGGCAGGAAATGTTCCAGAACAAACAAAATCAGGAAGTCTCATAGTATACAGAAATCTCAATAATTTTGGTGTGCTAATGTTACAAGTATATAGAGTCAAGCCCCCCTTAAGGAATATAAAAATTTTGTATTTTTAAAATAATGAACTGTGATGGTTGTGGAAATTATAAATTCACAAGTCAGGGTACTTCATTTTAAAAACAGAGAATTCTCTATTTCTGTAACTTTCACCAGATTAATTTTGAGATAATGCTGCACATTGAAAGTTTAGTCATTCTTTTGTAGGGGGTAGACAAGGGGTATAACTTGGAGGTGACTAAAGTTTTTGGCAGGCCCAGTGGTATTAACAGTTCCAAAAAAAGTAGTGTTGAGTTTACCATAGGGATATTCCAGCAAGTGTAGGAGATAGAGTTTCCCTGAACATTTGCTTTGGATGGCTCAGTGTTTGTTATGCCAGGTTGCTGGGTACTCCAGAAATCCAAAGCAGCTCAGGGATAGATTCCATCCCACTTGTGACCTGCACCAATGTTGGCAATTCCGTGGGTTTGTGTCCCTCATTTTGGGGGTGAACACAGCAGCACCCCGTGATTCTCTTGGTGCCTTTTGGAGCAGTGGAGCCCCTTGGGTGCTCCTTGGCTCTTGAGCAGATTAGAATGTGAAGTTTGTATTTGTGGGAGCAAAGACAGAGCAGTTCTTGTCTCTCAGCTCAGCCAATTCACTTTCCTGGTGTATCTTTGGTCCTGAGATTTGGAAGCAAAAGTTGCCTCTTACCATAGAGCCTGCACTGCTTTTGTACTTGGGTTTAAAATTTTACTCCAAACAGGGATATCCAGGCTCGAGTTTTCATTTTCAGTTTAAAACCTTTCTGGAAACTCAAGTAAACAGCATCAAAAGTGTTCAGAAGGATTCTTTTGTGGACACTGGCAAGTCTCTCAGGGTAAAGAGATTTTTAACTACACTTGCTGTTATTTAGAGAGGAATTGTCTGTGAGCAGGCCCATAAAGAGCAGAGAAAGTCAGCTGAAATTCACAATGAGACTTTGTGAACAGGGTTTTGATCAGATCTCGTCTCATTTACCTTCTGAATGCGACCTTGTTTCCACTGGAATAGAATTGAACTGTGACAAAGTGAACTTGAAATTCAGTTCTGGTGGCTGTGCTGAGCTTGGAACCACCAGTTACTGACTAGAGTTGGTCTTTTTCTATTTTCATTCTAGCAGTTCTCTGGAAGAGTTTAAATGTCACTTTCTATGCAAGGATAAGAAGACAGACTTACTGATCAGGTGAAAATAAAATGTGTGTTATCATTCCTTAATTGTGCAGCAGACATTTTTCTCTTCTAAAACCACTATGAAACTTACTGGGGCCTTTTGTGGATTCTGACTACTTCTTTAGATGCTAAAATTTGAACTAAATGGAGATGCTTCAACTACAAGGTCGTCCCTACTATTGGATTACATTCCTGCCACGGGAGAGTCTCTTCTGGTGGCCACCCTTGCAAAGAATGTCCTACAATGGTTCGTCTGCAGATTTAAACCACTGACAACTAGTTTTGCCATGACTTAGTCTTTAAGTTACCAAAAGTGCCTTTTCTTGAGTGCTTTTTGCACTCCAGATCTCTAGACTCATATTTCTAACTAAAAAAATCAACCAACCTTTACCAAGTATTCAGCTCAAATGTCAGGGGTCTCTGTAGTCTTAAATTAGGAATTACTCAGATCAAAATGCTTCTTGCTGCTTTTTTCTTTGCTAGTGTAGCTTTTTCAGTACAGTCATCTGTTTTTCCCTAATACTTTGTAATATAATTTTTATTTCTCTTTGGTCTCTTACTCTTATCCTCCGTCTCAAATATCAGTACCTGAGTTGCTTTCCTGCACTTTTCATGATGATTATATAGATCAAAATCTTTGCATTAAGCCTTTTAGCTCTTTCCTCCTGATGCATATTGTGCCTGTTCCACAGACAATGCAATCAGGGAGACCAGACAGTCCAACAGGCCATTAAAATAATTTAGAAAAAAAAAGTTAATGTTTTAATTACTCTTAGTCTGTGTTTGCTAAGTGAGTAAAAGGCCCTATTGGAGCAGAAGCTTCTGTATATAATTAGTGCTGGATTATCAAAACCACATTTGTTGTTCTGGAGCCATCTCCTTGTCTTTTTTTAAAGCTAGGTGGAGTACAAGTGAACCTTCCCAAGGAGTTGCTGACCTGTGAAGGTGTTGGCTCTGTGACTAACACTCTGCAAACAGACTGAGTAATTCAGGAGAACCTGGACTGGCCAAGCCTTGCTTTGCTTTGTTTGCTGCTGTATAAAGACTGGGTAGCAGAGAGCATTGCCTTTCTGTGGGGCAGCCCTAAAAGGGATGGAAAATGGTGTGCTCCTCTGAGTTTCTGGGGATTATTCAAAGGAGTATCCAGTGCTGCTGTCATGGAAGAATGCTGACAGGAACCCGTTCAGCTCATTCCCTTTGTGCACCATGATACTTTGCCACAGTACAATAGTGTCATTCTTTATCCTGACTTTTGCATAAACTCATGGTGGAGCAGAAGTTTCAGCCATTTCAGTCTCAAATATGAAGTTCTAAAGGGCTCAAGCAGTTTTGAAAATATCAGTAGGTGTTGGTGCTCTTGCCACCTGCATCCCTTTGAAAATCCAGCCTTTTGCATCCAGTCCCACTCACATTTCATCTCCCAAGAAACTCTCAGGACAGATTCAGATCTTGCTCATGGCTTGGTTTAGTTGTGTGGATGCCTTTAGTATTTGTTACCAAGCTGTCCCAGAGGTTTAAGGATGGGGGCATTAAGCAGTGTGGCAGAATGTGCAGGGATTTTGTCTCTGTAGGTTTTGTATGAAGTAGCCCAGCAGTGCAGGTAAGGGCTGCTGTTATATCTGCTCTACTTCTCAATGTTTGCTTTTCCTCATGCCACTGTGAAATGTGTCCCTGTGTTTCCTGTTAATTAGGATATCAGATCATCTCTGGTCAGCAGGGGAGTTGTTTTTTAACTGTTTCATTTGCTTTAAAGGGGGAAAAAAAGGCAGGAGAAAATAGGGTGTTTCAATAAAACAGGTATATGCTGAAACTTTTTGATGAAAAAGTTCTTTAAAGGAGTCAAGTGTACAGCAATCCTTCCTCTGTGCTGTACAGTCACCGTTTCCCAGAGCACATCCCTCACTGGCTCTTAATCAGTCTCAGTATCAATCTCAGGATCAATGCTGGAACAGGGTGAAAGGGATCTGCCAAGTCCCCTGGGCTTTCAGTTAAGCTTTGAGGTCTTAGTGGCTTATCTGCCTTTGAAAAATGGATTTTAAACACCAAGTTAATTAGGTTCTTGAAAACTTTGCTCTGAATTGACAAAAGAAGTCAGAAAACCCATCCAGGCTCCCTGTGACATGTGCTGCTTTATCACAGTGAGTCAAGGGACAGTGTGGTGACTCCAAGCTAATGCCATCTTTTGTAACTTGGCTGTGACTAAATTCACATTGATGATGTCATGAATCCCACATTAATCCATTGTGTTAAATTGTTCATTGTGGAGCTGGAAATCAGCTGAAGGGTGCTTGGGCACTGGAGGAATTCTGAATGTAGCACAAAAACGCTGCTGTTACCTGCCTTGTAACATCAGTTTGTAAATCTGCTCTGGAAGTTTGACCAGTTCAATGTCTGGTGGCACTTAAGGTGTCTTCAGACATCCCAGGTGCTCTGTCTGCATCTGGAGCAAGGGACAAGTCTCCTACAGGTGCTGCTAAATCTTTGAGTGCAGTGAAAGTATTTTAAATATACCTAAAGGTGATCTGGACTGGCACTAAACAGCTGTATTTTGGTGTCCTAGAGCAGGTGGCGTAAACCAGGTGAGATTAAGGTACTCTTGTGACCCAGGTTTGTTCACTGTGTGTTCCTGGTGCTGCTCTGGATCCTCAGCACACCCTGGCAAAGCCTGAGGAAGTGCTCTTGAGTCCAGAGTCTACTGAAGTCACAGCCAGAGGATGAGCTGAAAACCAGAATTGATAAGAAGGACATATTTTGGCTAAACCACAAGTGCTAGAGCACAGTAAAATGTGTAGGGTGGTTTAATACTTCTTTTTATTTGCTGTCCAAGCATGGCTGTTAATATTCCCTTTACTTTGCTATGGTGCTAAATGCTTTCAGCCCAATTGATTTATACTGACCCTTCCCTCAAGGAACCACTTTTGTATCTGAGGCTCAGGAGTTCTGTTCACATGAGAAATTTTATTAAAGCATCCTGGCATGTGAGAACAGAATTCCAGAATAACAGAAGAGCCCTAGTCTTCTGTTGCCAGGGAGGCTGTGAGTTAGTCCTTAATTTCTTGTTGCAATCTCTTGTTTTGCTGTCCTTTCTGAGGAGGATTTAGGGATGACAGACACGGGACAGTGAAACTGCTGATCTGTTACAAAAGCAGGAGCTGGAATGAGAAAGCTTTAACATCCCTCATGAGAGGACAAACTTGTCTGCAGGCAACAGTTTGCCTTTCTGAAATGTATGACTGGAACATTGCAGAGTGCTATGAATAGCTTTCTTTTATTTCTTGTTAGTTATCCTGCCCTTGCAATTCAAATAAGGTATCCATTGTTTAACAACATCACACCAAAGCTGCATCTGTCTCCATGCTTTAGTCTTACATGACTGAAATGCTTTGTGAGATGGCTTGGTGATCAGTGCTTAAATTACATTCATGATCTCTATTCAGGAGGTTAGTACCTGCTGGAACTATGGAACAGTGAATTACTGACATGGAATTTTGAATATGTTGAAGGAGAAAATGTGTTTTTATTGTTGTTTGCTCAAGAGATGACAGGATTAAAATTGAGGAATAAGTACTTAATGGAACATTCCCCGTTAACTCCACTGTGGAACAGCAGAAGGCCATGGCATTAACCTTTGGGATATTAATATATTGATGGAGGGAAGGATTAAGAAAAGGGCAGGTTGTGGGATACAAACAGGACAAAGGCCAGAGGCAAATAATTTTGTATTGACTCCAAATCTAAAAAATAGATTCAAGGCAGAAATTAGAACCTTTTCAAAGGTGTTTATGTGGTCAAGTGTTGTCACTTCCCAAGTGAGATTATTCCTCTGCTCTGGGACTGGGGAAGCAGATGTTTGAACTGTTGGTATAATTAAGGGTCAAGTAAAAGAAATGTAATTTCAAGGCTGGTGCTTTATTGCAGTGATATGTGCTACTTCAGAGCACATGGAATGTAAGGCAGATAAATGTATTGAATCTTCATTCCATAATGTCACATGTATCCATCCCCCTGTGACTGGTAAAATCTTTGCCTCCTACTTCCCCTTACCCTGCCACCACTGTAATTACATTGGCTGTGCTGCCTGGATGTTATTTCTGAACAACAATCCTGTGTGTTTCACCTTGGAGGATTGGGAAATGTTTTTCTCTATTCCATAGTCCATTTTCTCCTGATTATGAATGTCCCTATGGAAGGTGCTGAGAGCTCAGCTCAGAAATAGATCACAGTGTGGAAAAACTGAGGAGTAATCCTGATGCTTCTGCAAGAAACATTGTAGTTGTGTTGAAAATTGGATTAAAATGTCAAAAGATCATTTCAAGGGGTCAACTTTTATCTCATTAAAGTGATACTTTGGCTTTTGACATCAGTGGGAAGTCAGGGAGTGCTCCCTGGCAGCAAGTGGTGCATGGAAAGCTGCGCAGCAGGGCAAGAGCCCTGCTCCTCATCCTGATTTAGTGTGACCTTGGCTGAGGTGTTTCATTTCTCTCTGCTTGTAACCTAAACTTAATTATGTGTTTCGGAGGATTTGAGTTAAATAGCTGTTAATTTTAAAGCACTTGGAAAATTATAAGCTCTATCTATTGTTAGAGTTTAATGCCTCACAACTGAAAAGTAAGGCTGAAAGTGGAGAAGTTCTTACTGGGCACCCAGGTGAGGAACACAGTGATGAGGTGACCTCCACTGAGCTTCAGGGCTCGTTGTTTTTCTCTCCCCTGTTCAAAACCAGCAGTACTGGCCAGGCAGTGAAGTTCTGTGTGATTCCAGCCACTGGAAGCAGCATAAATCAGGGCTGTACTGGATGCAGCAGCCTAGGATTGTCTGTCTGGAGTCTCCCATCCTACCCTGGGGCCAGTTAATCAGGTCACAGGGGGACTTGCACAGCCCTCAGTGCAGTTCCTGTGTGGAGCCTCGGGCTGTGGCTTGGCAGTCATTGGCAACCACTACTCTGCTCAACTCCAAGGTCATTCACAGGGGGGTTGTCCATAAAATAGACTTTAAATAGTTTACACGTGATTTGGTGTTTTGTGATCAACATATGCACCTAGAACTATTATTTTTCCTGGCTTCTTGTGGCTTTTTAGTATAGTGTAGTGCTTGTGGAGAGTGGAATGAGGAAAATATGTAAGTCTTCCTACATTGTGCAAAAACCAAGTTGGTTAATGGTTATTGATGGATAGCAAGTGCTTTGTGATTTATGACAGAACAAGTCAGCAGAGCGTGGAGTCTTGCAAAACACATGAGGCACATTGAGTAAGCTCAAAGACTGCAGTGGTTGGGAAACTGGTGGAGTACAGGTAATCCCAGTTAAATATCATTAATTGTTATCCTTATGTATATGTCTTCCATTGCTCAGGGTCATGTTGCAGCTGTCATCTGGTGGTGATTGGAGACATGCTGGCGTCACTACAAGTGCAGCATATCTCCAAGGAAAACGTGGTTTCCTTAGTTCCAAGCAATTTGTACTAATGTGTAATTGCCTCATTATTTCTTCTAATGTATGGAATACCACCCAGTGTTTATAGAATACTGCTTAGTCATGTACTGACCAGTTGACAGTCATGTTGTTGAACTGGTTTAGGCATTAAAGAAGTTTTTCAGAGCACTTGCTTTGTCATAAAATTTTGTGTGAAGGGTAAAAAATCCCCTCAGACTGAGTAAAAGCCCAGGACGTATGGAAGTCTTTAATTCACCCCTTACACTTTCAGATTCAAGATCAGATTCAAGAACATCTTTGATCATTTGTGATGTAGATTTTACTTCTTAAAAGTGTAGTATGGTTGCAGCTTGTGTGAAAACTTCTGTATGCTGGACACTCATCCTGTTCTGTGGTCAGGATGCATTCAAGTGCTTTCCCACCTGGGGTTCACCTGTGCCTCTGTCTGAGCAGGGAGAGGCTCTGCTGACTTGGGATTTCTCTGCTGGAAGTCACATCACAGTTCTTTCAGTTTTCCTGCCGTCCTTCATCTCTGGTGTTGGCTGCATGGACACCACAAGCTTTGCTCGTGTGCTGAGCTGACTCTGAGTAGCTTTCACAAGTGCCAGATCCTGGCAGTTGTGTTGGGAATGGGATGATCCATGACTGGGGCCTCTGGCTCTGACAAGGAGAATTCCCATCTCCGCTTTTGTGGTGCTTTCCACCGGAGATCCCGGAGCTGTGCTGTCCCCTCCAGCTGTAGGTGACTGAATGAAGCTGTGTGGGCCTGGCTGTCCCTGTATCTCTTCCCAAAAACACTGGAGCCTTTGTCTCTGGCCTCACCGTGCCCCTGCCATGACAGAGGCTCTCTGTGCTCTCCTGCCAGCGCTGAGCTGGGTTCAGGGGCTTTTCTTCAGCTGCTCTTTGTCTCAGGGTGTTTATTGTGCTGCTGCAGAGTGTGTGTGTTTGGGGGGGAGGAGGAGGGGCTCCTGTTTGTGTGGGCTTTATAAACCCAGTGCGTTCTTCAAAAGAGATGCTGAGCAAACGGGCTGGTGTTAATGTTAACCCTTCTGTGCCCTGCACTGCTGTGGGAGGGTGATGAGGTTGCTGTGTAAGGCAGGGAGTCTGCTCCCCTTTGCTCTTAATTCTCTTTGATTTTCTGTGAATGCTGCACATGTGTGTCAGCAAAGAGCCTCCCAAATGTGGGGAGATGGAATTCGTTCTAGGATTTCCCCCCAGAGTCCTTCTGGAAGTTGTTTTCATTGCAAACACAGGCTCGCTAGCCCTTTCTGTTTGCATAACTCTCTCTTGCATCCTGTTTATGTGGCTACATTGGACAACATCTCCTCATTGTGCCCTATCCCCACATTTGGTGCTGTACTTTAGGGCTTTAACTTTTGAATAAAGTCCTGAATTTTCAGGAGGATTTTCTTCAATTCACTGTGTTCTCACTTGCAGTGGCATATCAAACCTTCCCTTTGAATCAGGGTCTTTTCTTTAACCAGCTTGTTACAGCTTCCATGGTTCAGATGTCTCTTATTATTGCTTTAGTGCCTGGGGTCCTGTATTTCAAGAGAGCTTTGAAAGATGAAAATCAACAACTCATAAACTTCATTTCTCTTGCAATCACATAATGCTTTGCATTGTTGGTTGGTGGGGAAAAACCCAACCAACAACGGAACAGACCAGCACCAACTCTCTAACCTCCTTTTGCTCTTCTTCCATAAGAGGATGGAAATTTAGAACACGGAAAATCTCTCATCCATCTCTGCAAGAAGCTGCAGCAACACAATTGTCTTAGTGTTGGAAGTGCCAGAAGAGTTTTATATTTCACTGATTCTGTCCTCAGCATAAATGCTTCAGTCCTTCTCTTGTGACGATCTACTTAAATAGAGTATAATGCAAATAGTTTTGTGTATGATAAAAATACATTTTTTTCAAAGGCAGTATCTTGAGTTACTGAACATTTCCCCAGAAATGATTAGGATTAGATCCAGCATTTTACAAAGTAGTGTGAAGAACTTTCACTTTCAAATAATTAATATCCTTATATCTTTACATCAATATAATTAATAGGGGTTGTAACTCATGTGTTGCAGCATTTACATATTGTATTATTACACTGGGAAAAAGTTTACCAGGCTTTGCAGGGGATGGGAAAGGAAGAAATGCAGAATAATACAAGCCTTTGAAACATGAATCCACACAGTTAGTCATGACTAAACCTATTCAAACACTCAGGTGTTTTTTTCCAGGGCTGCTCTAGGCTCCAGCATTGTTATTGTGAAACTTGTTTTGTTCATGCACTAAGTCAAATTTGCTTCATCCCTTGTTCCTCAAGGCACAGTTTCGGCTGCGAAGCGCACGGGGATCCCAGCACCCCGGGAATTGTCCTCGTCCGTGTCCAGGGAGAGAGCTGTGCTGCGTGGTCAGGCCAACACCAGGAAAGCACAGCCCAGCCCCACCTCTTCTGGTGCACCAACTCCTACCAAACACGTGCGCCCCAGCAGCAAGTCCAAGCAGGAGAATGAAAGCGGTGACAAGGCTGTTCTGGAATCTCAGGTTAAAGAACTCCTGGCAGAAGCAAAGACAAAAGATTCAGAAATTACCAAACTTCGTTGTGAGTTGAAGAAATGCAAAGAGAAAGGGTCACTCAGCCTTGAAGGAATGGGTGCCTCCAACCAAAATTTAGAAGCAGTATCACCTGTTGACATAGATCCATTAATAAGGACCCTTCAGGAGAAAAACAGGACTTTCCAAAAAGAGCTTGCTAGCCTGGGAGAAGAAAACCGTGCTTTGAAAGAGAAACTGCTTTATCTGGAGAACTCCCCTCTCTCAGACACAACCACAAGCAGTGGAGGTGACAGCAGCCTCCCAACCCCAACTACTCAAGAGTCGAGTTTTGGAAGCCCATCCAAGAACGTGTCGAGGAGTGAGGCAGAGGAGCACAGGCAGCACGTGAGTGTGAACGGGGCTGCCCTGCGCAATTCCGGCTCCTCCAGCAGCGATGTCACCAAAGCCTCCCTGTCCCCCGACGCCTCCGACTTCGAGCACATCGCTGATGTGCCTTCCAGGCCAGCGTCTGCCAGCAGCAACCACTTCAAAGGCTCCAAGTGCTCCACTGCAGGGAGCTCTCCAAACAATATTAGTGACCTCTCTGTTGCATCTCTTACAGAGAGGATACAGAAGATGGAGGAGAATCACCACAGCACAGCAGAAGAGCTGCAGGCCACTCTGCAGGAGCTGTCGGATCAGCAGCAAATGGTACAGGAGCTGACAACAGAAAATGAGAAGCTGGTGGAAGAGAAAGCTCTCCTGGAGACTTCCTTCCGTCAGCACAGAGATAGAGCTGAGCAGCTGAGCCAGGAAAATGAGAAGCTCATGACTCTCCTCCAAGAGAGATCCAGGAATGAAGCTCAAGAGGGGAAGGTCCTTGAGCTGGAACAGAAATGTGCAGAAGTTCTAGAAAAAGCACAGTTTGAAAGAGAGAAATTGCTCAACATTCAGCAGCAGTTAACCAGCAGCTTGCGAAGCTTAGAAAGGGAGCATCAGGATGCCCAGCAGGTGATAAAAAGCCTGAGAGAAGAAAATGAGAAGCTGCTTAAACTTCTAGAAGTGGAACAGCAGAGCAACAGCACAGTGACAAAAAGTCTGGAGGACTGTAAAATTGCTTTGGAAGGCCTGAAAATTGAGAATGGCTCTCTCAAAACTCAGCTGGAGAATGAGAAACAGAAGGCTGCAGAAATCAACGTGATGGGCTGCACCTCTGACAACTCTGAGGTGCAGGAGATGCTCAAAGTAGCCCATGCAGAAAAGGCTCAGTTAGAAGCCTCTTGCACTGAGCTGAAACAAGAGCTGCTGAAGGCAAACAGTGAATTGAAGCACATTCAGGGGCTGCTTTCTAAGGTAAAACAGTAACAGCTCTAAAATAAAGTGGTTGTTTCTGTCCTTTCATAAATAGGTTGGTCTTTACATTGTTACTGAGACATTGATTGTAAATTTCCAGTATTTAAATTGCATGATCAACTCTGAATAGAAGCTGGGATTATATTATATTGTCTCAGTTTCTGCTGCTATACCCATATTTTTTCAGAAATAACTATTAGCATATCTGTATTTATAAATTCATAACTACTTTGTCCTAACACCTTCTGTAGAATTTAGTCTTTTAGTAAATAGAATTGTGTCTAGCAGAATTGGAGCAAAGAGCAGATAAATAAAAAATTACTGTGATATGATGTGAACAAATAGTGTAAATCACTTGCTAATCAGATGAAGAGAAGGGCATAAATAGTTAGCTGTGAATATTAAATTCTGAAATGAATATTAAATTCTGAATAATGAATCATAATTAATTAGCAGTGAAGTATAGCTGTCACTGGTCCTGAGAGGACAAGGACATGAGTTGATACTCATAGCTGGTGGGGGCAGCAGCATGGCTGATGATGCACAGTCAAGCTCCAGAGGAGATAATTTTCATAAAACAAATATTTTTACAATAAAAAAGAAATGCTCTGTTTTGACATAGGTAAAGTAACAGGAAAAAAAAATGTTTTAGAACAATTTACCTCATTTGTGAGCTCATAGCTTTGCTCCAAGCAAGCTTATTAAGTTATTGTCCCTGTTTTCTGTGTGATCCTGGCTATTCAGAGGAGCTGCAGCATGAGCCATCATTCAACAAGTGTTAATAAAGCACAAGCAGTGATTATGTCCCAGTGCTGCAGAAGGAGTGAGAGTGTGCAGCCTTTCCTGTATGGGGAAGGGTGCATGAGCAGAATGATAAAATAGGCTGCAGAGGAAGAGAGCATTGTCAAAAAGCACCTCCATGGTTTGAGTGATTTAGAAAATCCAGATGTCCTTTCAGCTAAAATAGGTGACCACAGCAAATGCAGTTAGTAGAGGAAGCTCCCAAGTGCTTTCTAGAGCTGCAGTTCATGAAGAATAAATGAAAAACTGCTGAGTGCTCAGACTCTGTACCAAACTTTTTATTGCTTGGTTTGGAAACCACAGATTTCCCTCTTTTTACTCTTCCCTTCCCTCAAATTAAGCTGTTTTGAATCATTGGCTATTTGTGACACCCAAACAAGACCACAGGCTTCTGTAAGGCTGCCCTGCAGTGAGGCTGTGCCAGTGCTGCTCACTGAATTGGCAGCCTGCACCTTTTCCATGACTTGTTCATAGCCAGAGAGCTCCCCCCAAACCTGGAAGCATTGATCAGTGGCCTGAGCCAACAAACTGAAGTGCAGCAGATTCCCCCTTCAGTGATTCCAGATGTCCCATATCCAGAAATGCATTTTTCTGCAGTAGCTGGCTCTGCTGTGTGTGTTTTCACGGTCCATTGAAAATGCACATGGTAAAAGCAGCAAATTGTTACTGTGGGTGAACTGTTCATCAGCCTGGCCCTAAGGCAGTGATAACACTTTCATAATGTGCTACAGAAACAGGAGTGGAGCTTTCCGGGAGTGTAATTCCTCTCCCTTCATTAACTGCAGAGATTGCTTTGGAATTGTGGTCATCATAAAGAAAATTTCATTTCCTTTGCAGCATCTTCTATTATCTTTATTGCCAGGAAAGAAAACTGATGTTCATTGCTCATCTCTTCTTCCTGAGACTCTCATTTTCATTGAAACTGGGTGTACACAATGCTTAAATCCACGAGGTGCCCAGTGAAGTCTCTAATGAGTGAGATCTCCTAAGAAATAAGGACAAACTTTCAGCCTTTTTCTTCCCTCCCAGGCTGAGAACGAGTATGGTCAGCTGAAGGAGGTGTGTGACCGCCAGGCTGAGCAACTGAGCAGAACCAGCCAGAAGCTGCAGGAGAAGACATCAGAGAATGAAGCAGATATCAAAAACCTGAAAGAGACCATTTTTGAGTTGGAAGACCAGGTGGAACAACATCGTGCTATAAAACTCCACAATAACCAGCTCATCAGTGACCTAGAAAGTAGGTGGAGCTGGGAAAAGGATTTAAGTGAGCTTATCTGGGGGACTCAGTTATGGCTGCAACAGGGAGGAGGAGGTCTGTCCTTACAAATATTCCAGTTTTGGATATTCCCTTCTGTTCATGCATGAAAGTACTATTTTAACAGAGAGTGCTATAGATAGAATATTAGAGACAGTCTCCAAGCCTCATTCTTCAGTGAAGGAAGTACTGCCTGTTCCAGAAATTGGAATTATTGGACTTTCATTGAAGAGTTTTCAGGGCAGAGCACTGGGAAGATCAGTAAAGTTGAGGTTGCTGTGGATGGGGAGCTGCCACCTGGTGGAACCAGTGGCTGTTCCACACATCAGTGATCCCTTGGGATGTGTGTGCTGAGTAAGTGTATCCACGTGGGATTGTTTCAATTTCAGTCTGGTTTAATACCTGAGAATTATATATTTTAGAGATGTTTGAGTTTCAGATCTACTCTTGGTTCCATTCCTGGTCATTGACTGTGTAATAAACTTAATTCATTTTATTTTAGTGCTATTACCAGAAGCAAAACCAAATCAGCTGCTCTGCCCTCCCATTCTCACTTTGACTGTTGCCCTAATGTGTTTAATAATCTTTTTACATTTTTTATCATTCCCAGGTAAAGTAATGAAGCTGGAAGAACAAAAACAAGATACAGAGAGGCAGCTAAAGGCCCTGACTAAGCAGATGAAGGTAAGGTTTAAACTCCAAGACAAAGATAAGCTGAGCTTTTTTTGCAATACTGGCACTGTGTTTTCCTAGAACAAGAGAAGAAATCCTTTCTGCACCCCTTAAGTCTTCATTCTCTTTACTTTGGACTTCTTGGCAATACTGGAGTGGAAAGTTTAGCATAAGTTTCTTTGGCAATATTTTTCGGTAGTATAAAGAGGCAAGTGTTCAGTTTTACCCAGCACCATCTTAGAACTGTGGGAAAATCCTGATTGCTTATGATCACTGCAGTAGAGATGAATAACTAAGTGCTTAGCTTGATGCATTTTTACAGCAATTTGGGGTTCTAATTGCTCTTTCCAGGAGGACACGGAGGAGTGGAGGCGTTTCCAGGCTGACCTGCAGACTGCAGTGGTTGTAGCCAATGACATTAAGTGTGAAGCTCAGCAGGAGCTCCGTGTGGTGAAGAGGAAGCTGCAGGAGGAGGAGGAGAAGAATGCCAGACTGCAGAAGGAGCTGGATGAAGTGAAGGGCAGCAACAGGTTGGTTGTTTACCATTTCCCAGGGCCAAGACTTGATCTGTGTTCCTGCTAACATGCATGCAAACAGTGCTTTGTCAGTAACTACTGTTGGCTTGGATGTGCATCTTGTCTGTTTGTAACTCTACTGGCAGATTTTGTTGTCTCTTATTCTAAGATGTTTCTGTTCTTTTTCTTTTTGGTAATCTAGTTCTGTCAACTAAGCCATGAAGGTTTTAATCAGCAAATATTAACTAGTAACAATTGCCAATATCCTCTGATAGCTTTGCTCTCAATATGGTGATGCCTTTATAACTCTGTGCAGCTGGATTAAACCATCTGTGAAAGGATTGGTTGGGTAAGATATTCCAGAAGAGAACTTCTTAACCAGAGGGAAGTCAATGAAGAAAGACAAAGTAACACAAGCAGTCATCTGTTCATCAGAAATATGTGTCAAATTAATTATATTCCTCTAGATTTTGCCTTTCAATCTCTCTCCTGGTAAATTCAGGGGCACTGGCAGAATGACCACAGGAACAGGGTGGATCCTGTAATTTCTTTCAGGTGAAGTAGCAGTCCAGCTCTACATTGCACTTATTTTCTCACTGTTTTCCATTCAAGAGTTTCCACAGCAGCTGTGCAGTAGATGGGACTGAAAACATGGGGGAGCTTTTTTGTGGAGGTGTATGGATCAGAATGCCTGGATTGAACAAACAGAAAAATTACTTTTCGGAAAATAAAGGAATGTTTTTAGGCTCCAGTTTCATTAGCAGAGTCCCAAGTGGATGCAAAGCAAAGCTGTTACAGACTATGTACTCAGACAAAATGATTACCAGACAGTACTTAAGGTTCTGGGCTCTGTTTCCATTCCTAATTTGTTCTTAATGAAATTTCACTTGTTGAAAGCACGGTTCCTATATGAGGGTGGGGAATCATATTCTCATAGCTTCCCCTCTGTATTGTTTTGGCTTTTAAGATACATTTGATATTACTTCAAATGAATAGAAGATGATCTGTTAATTTGCAAACTGGAATATTTATATTCCATCTATAAGGAACATTATGAGCTCTTTGGTATAAGAGGCCTGAGCTGCAAATACTCCTTTTTAAATTGGAACCCCAGAATCCACAGAGCTGTAGTTCCAGGAGGAAATGTTCAGACATGTATTTAATGAAGTCAGTTTTGGCTTTTGTGTCTACCTTTGTGTCACAAACACATGGATGTGTCTGTCTCTGTGTCATGTTGACTCTCTGTGTAGCTTGCTTTGAGTATTGCCTTGATCATGGAGCCAGATATGCTATCTGCAGTGGGCAATATTGATTCTCTTTCAAAGGCAGGTAATGAAACCAAATTTTGCATCTGTCAAGATAATTCATTTGACTCTCAGAGTGTGCAAAGTGTCAGTACTGAGTGGTATGGGGAGCATAATGAAGCCTATGGAAGTCCCTGTAAACAGCAGCTGAACACTGGAATTTTAAAGCTCAGGTGACCTATGAAACAAATTCCTGAAGTCGCCAAAGCTCCTGCTTAGAGCCAGTTCTACACTTCCAGATATTTTTGCATTCCTGAGGTTTCTGTCTCCCCCCAGCACCTCAACTTCCTTCACCCAGGAAGTTCTGGGGGTATTCTCATTGTCATTTTGTCAGCTTTCACAAATGCCACTGCTCAGAATCAGCAGCAGATTCTGGTGCCTGTGGTGATTATGATGTGTGCTCAGCACTGGTGGAAGCAGTTTGTAGCATGATACCTTAGCAGAGTCTATAAAGTATTCCTCATGTTTGCTAATGCTGAGCAGCTGCACACTCAGCTGAATGTCTGACAGTCCCTAGTGAAAGTTTCCTGTCTGATTTTTAAGCTCTTATTGGAAAATGTACCTTCCAAAGAGCTTGCTACTCAAAGGTTTTTGGCAAAATCTCAGCCATCTCTTGAGGGTCATTAGACTCCACCTCACAAATTCATCTTGAAGCCAATTTATCTCCTACGACATCCTGCCATTTTAATGTTTGCCTGTGGCTGCCTGAGTTCCTGCCTCCAAGTTTGATTTCACCGTTACGTTCTTCTAATCAGACAAAAAGTCATTTTTGGTTTAGGAACAGCCAAAGAACTTGCAGAAAAAATCCTGATGAGGTCATCAGAGTTCAACTGAATGAAGGTAAGAGCCTCCCAAAGGCATCTTTAACACAGATTAAATGTCTAATTCTATGACTAAGAATGTTGGGGGGAGGTTGGTCATGAATGCATCAACCAAAGGGAATAAGGGAAAAAAGAGTTAACTTGTCCCAAGTTAGTACTGGTTGAAACTACAGATTGATTAACCTGTACTTCAGGCAGTCTTCTATGGTATTTTACATCCTAATTAATGTTATTTCTCTGCAGTAAAATGCAGAAGTTTACAATCCACTGTTGTGTAGCTGTCTCCTCACAGGTAGTGGAAATTGAAGTTAAATAGTCTCCATCCTTGGAGGTTTTCAAGACCAGACAGGATAAGATCCTAAGTATAAGTTTCAAGGTCTTGCTTTGATTCTGCCTTCAAATTGTCAAAATTACTTTGGCACTAAAACATTTTGTGCCTTGAACTAAGAACATGGAGGGAAGAGAGTTGGGCCAGGAGTAGTACTTAGAGAAATTAAATCTGTAATTAAATGAGCGACTTCTTAGAATAATAAAAAAATTAACCAGATCTTCAAACGGAAGCCTAAGCTGAACATTGTGATGCATCCCACTAATTTGCTTCTGTTTTTCCTCCTAAAGTCTCCAATGCCACAGCATGGCAATGTCACATGCTTTTCTCCTGGAAATGAGCTTGTACTCTGTGTATTAAACCCCGCTGTCAGTCTGTATGTGCTGATGTGCTGCTCATTTGTGCCTGTGTTTGCAGCTGTTCTGTCTCTCAGAAGTTTGAGAGTTCACTCTGCTCTCACAGCAAGCAAAGGAGGATGGCAGAGCAGGGCTCTCAAAGCAGTGTTTGTTTGCTCCTCAGAGTTGTTTGGTGTGGGAGTTTGGGTTTGTTAGGGAGTTCTTGGTGGGTTTTTTTACATTGGATGAGGTTATTCCATCCCCTTTAGTGCAAGGACCCTGAAACTCTGGCTGAGGTAGAGCAGCTCAGCTGCCTGGATGGCTCCATGTACCTCTTTTGAATGAATAGTCTGAACAGTCAGAGAGGAAAGCCAGGAAAACACTACCACCTCTGTCCTACATTGATTCCCTGCTATAAATAATTAATTTCTTCCTATCTGAGCAACAGAGATTTATTTTGTGCTATTGTTGCTCATTGCATCTCAAAAGCAAACCAGTGGAGTGTTAAGACACTCCTTTAACTGTTCTAGCCACACCACTGGCATTTCCCTGACTCCCCTTAATTTAGAGATGATGGGATGATGTAAAATAGAGAGCTGTACCTCAGGGTGGGCATGGTGTGGCTTTCCATAACCTCCCTGACTGCTGTGTCTCTCCACAGGTGCCTGATCTCTGCCAGCTAACACAGCCCTGAAAGGAGGCACAGCCAGGCCTGTGAGACACTGCAGGACTTGCCTTCAACTCCCAGCTCAAAAAGGGAAGTTTCAATTCAAGAAAGCACCTCTGGTTTTTTTTTTTTTATTACCCTGCAAAATTCAAGTGTATTGCAAAGTGTGAATGCTCAGGTCCACCTCTTCCCCATGGGCAAGAGCCTCTCTCTTTGTTTCAGAAGGCTTCTCTCTTCAGAAGACACCAGGAGGCAGAAGAAGTTCTGAATTACTCTAAAGCCACCTAAGCCATAAGAAGTAATCACAGAGATTTGGGGATCTGAAATAACTGAGAGCCTTTTTTTTTTTTTGGAGGGATGGGACTATTTTCCTTGAAACAGGCATTAAACAAGAGTCATTTTAACCTTAAGCAAAAATTAAACTGAGTGTGTATGTCGGATTTGTAAAATTTAGTGGCATATACATAAATTCTCCATGTAGTATTATATTCTGTGATCTATCTCTGTGTGTCTAAGTACATGTAAGAGAACAGCTGGTTTGTACAGACACACTTGGGAATAGGTCACTGAAATCCAGCAGTAGAACTGAGTGGAGACAGATTTACTCAGTCGTTCTCAGCTGGTTTCAGGGTCTCACTCCTGCATTGACAAGGCTCTCGCCACTGGGTGGCACGGCAGTGCTGGGAGGGGACAGCACGGAGCGTGTCCTGCTGTGACCTTCCCGGGGGAAGTTCCCTGCAAGGTCTGTCCTCCTGGAAGAACTGCAGATGGAGAGAACAGAAGGAAAAGAAAGGAACACATCAAGCCTTTAGTGAACAGCCTCTCAGAAAGGAGTTGTTCTCATGCCTTTAACTCAGGTGAAGTATTTGATGATCAGGGAGAACTTGAAGTTCAGCTCTGCAGCCAGAGACACCTGGAGAGAGCTTTCCATGGATGCTGAGGAAAAACTCAGAGATCACCATCTCTACCAGGAGATTCTCACCATTTGTTCCAGGACTGGAATTCTGTGTTTTGACTGTGGGATTTCTGTCCTTTTCTTCTGGATGTGAAGACCTAGCAAGGGCCTGGTGTGGGAGCAGGCTGAGCTAGTGGAGAATTCCACAGGATGTCCTGGCTTTGGCATGGCCCCCACCTTTGTGCCGTGCTGCTGGAGTGTTTGCCTATATGCACACTTGTGTTGCCTTTTCTGCTGTGCTGGCAGCTGTTGAATGTTGGTTTTTATGTTTAAGAAATATACATTGAAGTGCCAAATAAATGTTTAAGTGTTTGGAATTGTCTGCTGCCTGCCCTTAGCCTCTCTTCTATTCTGTGCAGTGGTAGCTGTGTGTCTCTTCTTTGTTTGCCTTGGAGTTCAGGAAGAGTCACAATGACAGGAACTGTGAAAGATGAGATTGGGGAGTCTGAAAATGTGGTCTCAGGCCTCCTGTAACAGTTATCAGAGCAGTTGAGAAATTTTACAAACATGAGAAGGCTGATTTTGCCAAAAATCTGTACATTAAGACCAGAAAGACTTGCACCTTGTTACCAGTCAGTTTTTGATGTATTTCAAACCTTGACAACAGGGAGACTCACTCTTGCTGTTAGAGAAAAACTCTCTGCATCTACTTCTCTCACCAGTGAATGAATGAAACTCAGCAGTGGTTTTGTGAAAGGGACTGCACATTTTAATTCCTTTGTGGCTCCAGTGCTCTGCTTCCTCCTGGAGCTGCTCCACTTCAGCCAGCTGCATGTGCAGCATTTATCTGTGACCCATTCATTCTTGTTTCCAGGAAAGCATACAGCAATTGGTGACATTTTGTTCAAATCCCTCATTTTTGTAGCAGAACTTGTGTAGTCTCTTGGAAGGCCTAAGATGTGCTAAGCTGAAGAAATGCTGTGCATAAGGAAGAGTCATTTTTGGGTTTGCAGTTATGGCTTACCATTAATCTTTCTAATTTGTGCTCTCTGCTGTCCTCCTGAATTAGCTACTGCAAGTTAAGCTCTTGCTGTTCTGCTTCTCTCTTAAGAAGCCCATCTGTGTACACACACTTGCATCCCCCTATCACACAGATTTTTCTTTTTAAGGTTAAGTGCTCACCAGTTTCGTTTCTACATTGCTTGTTGGCTGGCATGTGTTGTTTTAATTGAAGCAATGCCTCTCAGGACTATTGTTCTTATCTTTTTTGCCAAGATTTGCAGCATGGGAGGGCTCAGTTTTTTGTGGTGATTGTGTTTAATCAAGGAGGTTGTTTCAGGCTGCCTTTTACAAATATACACATGGAGGATTACAGGAAGCATCCTAAAAAACATTGAAAGTGGTTTTAACTCCAGCACTTGAATCCTCATAATGACAGAATAATAGCACCTGAATTCTCAATGGACTCTTCTGTGGCACAGGTCTAGTGACTCTGTTTAATATATTTGCATCCTTTTGCAGTCAAAGGCCAGACTGAAAGTGTAATAGATTGCACTGGGTGGTTTGGGATCTTGAGATAGAAATTTGTCCTTCATACTTTGGTAGAAGCAGGACTCAGTTTTTGTGGTTTGTGTAACTCAGGTGAAAATGCTGCCATGTGCTGATTTGTTGTTTTTGCTTTATGAACCACAAAACAAAAAGTCAAGGCTGGAACTTAAAGGCTAGCAAAACACTGGCTCCCTCAGAGCTCAGTGAATCTTATCCAATCTGCCTTTCCTCCTTATTGGATTAAATGAGAATGGGACTGAAATGGCTTTTTCTCCAGCCATCTGCCTCTGCAGGCTCCCCTGGCACACAAGGAGCTTCAATGAATTAAAGAAATAGCAAAAGTCTGCCTAAAGACAGCACCTCCTTAAGCCTTGCCAGAAATAGAAACTTGAGTCACTCTTATTCTCTTATTCACTGACACCCTTTAGCCACTTCCATTTTCTGATGGCTAAAGGGAAAGGAAAAGGCTCTGAGTTCTGTTTTTAGCTCACAGAAGTTGTTCAACCCCATAGGCACTTTCTGGATGGAGTCCTTCAGGCACCCTATGAAATCATTTCTGGTTTTGTGTTCATGTAGCTCTTGGTGTGTATCAAACATGGTAAATACAGGGAGATGTGGTGATAGCTCAGAGCCTGCTGCTCAGCAGCTCATGTGCAGGTTCTGAGCAATTGGAAAGGTTCAAATAATCTCTTGGTACATGACTAGACTGTATTTGCTTGCAGCTTTCCAAAACTAAAGCTAGGTAGTTGCACTCCAAGCCTGCCTGAGAAATATGGGTAAGTCACTAAGTAATATCATGTAAAATACTTCACTAGAAGCAACTTTTCTGTGTGGTTATCTTTGATGTTTAACACAGCTCTGGGCTTTCCTGTATGAATTTATGTAAGTCCAGCACCTGATCTTGACTTCAGAATTTTTTTTCAAAGGAAAAACTTCTTTATCATTCCTGTTAAAATATAAAACCTTTTCTATGTGGTCTATCTTCATTCTAGCCCATTGGATTTTGGCCTTCCTGTGTCTGCTAGGATGAAGCACTTAAGAGTTTTATTCCCCATATAAGTGCTTATGAACTGTGATTGAGGATTCATTTATTTAGCAGATGCATCTGTTGATAAATTTTAAATGTTGAGTTTTTACTCTGAAGTGTATTTGCCTTTTGGTTACTGTCCTCACTATAAGTTGAGAGCCACAGTAGCCCCTTGGTACCTGTGCTGTACTGAAAGCCCATCTTCACGTAGTTATTGATAATTACTCAAAACTCATCAAACTGCTTTTTTATTTTTCCTAGGAAAATCCTTCCTGTGTGAGGCTTGGGAATGGGGATGAAATGGTTAGCAATGCAGAAAAGTTTGTTAGACTCAGTGATTTAGTGTTTGCCAGGCACTGCAAGAAAAGGACCTGAATATTGTAAGAGTGGTGCATGTTCTGGGCATTGCAGTAAAACCTGCCCATTGTTGGATTTGCCTCTCTATCAGTGAAGACCTTTAATCTGTGCTTGTCCTCCCTGTTGCCCTGACTCTGCTGTGGTTTGTGCCTTGCAGGCTGGCAGCTGAGGAGGTGGATTCTGTGGAGTCAGACACAGCCAGCCGCTGGCAGGGGGTCTGCCTCAGCAGGGCATCTCCCACACCCCCAGAGTCTGCAGCCACTGTGAAGTCACTGATAAAGTCATTCGACTTGGGATGCTCAGGTATTTGAACACTGTAGTAAAAAAAAAAAATTCTAGCCATGAACAGGATCTGCTTCTTGCTTCTGGATGGGTATTTTCTGTCATAAATATTCATAAATAGGGAATGTCACCACATGGTGGTTCCCTGATCTGACAAGAGAGTGATAGCTGGGTTTGAAATCCAGATGTTTCTATGATTTTTTCCTTGCAGGTAGCAGTGGACAAAATGTCCCAGTTCACAAGGTGCCCAGGAGCCCTCTCAGTGGAATTCCAGTGAGGACAGCCCCAGCAGCTGCTGTTTCCCCAATGCAGGTACAAGGAGCTCTTCTGTCCTTGTAGATTTAAAAGAGGTGGACACAGTGCTGGCTCCAGCATCTGCTGACAGGGGGAAGGGGAAACTCATCTGTTTGTTTGCTGTGGAACATCAAATGCTGTGGTCCTAACAAAAAGGATCAAAGTGAGTTTGTCTTGATTTCAGCTTAGAGGTCTCATGGACGGATGTGAACTCTGTGGAATACAGTTCTGAGCTTTTATCACCATGGAGCAGAAAAGAGGTTTCAATTACTGGGAGTGAGATAGAAGAAATATCACAGTGAACTAGGGAGCTGGCACGTGAGTTAGGAGATGTGGGATTGAAGTTTCCAAGATGTGTGCTCTGAGTTCCAGCGAGGTCTGGGACCTGTGTGTTATGGGGCATTAATTGTAAACTGGTGCTGGGGCTGCAGAGGCAGGAATCCTCCTGACATACAACTCAGGGTGCTGGGAGCAGAGTCAGGGTTGGGAACAGGCATCCTCACTTTTAGTGGCACTAAATTATGTTTGGCAAGAGAAAAATCATACAAATAGAAGTGTGAAGTAGTTCAGGAACCAATATATTACCAGATAAAATATTGTCCCTTTGTCCTTTTATTTTTCACAATTATTTACCCAGCTCTAGGTCCAGCTGATACCCTGCTGAAAGGTTTCTGTATCCTTCCATGTGCTTTGTGATCTTGAGATAGCAGAAACTTCTTCTTTCTGCTCATTTAAGCATGATGGCCAATACTTCTTCAATTACCTCTTGCACCTTTGTTTCACAGAGACATTCTGTGTATAACAATGCCAAGCCAGCCAGCAAGGGCATTGCCAGGCATGCAGATCTGTCAGACCTCCCTCTGGCAGGTAAGTTGTGATAAATGTACAGGTACTGCCTCTTTTTGTTAACTAAATTTGTTATTAACTGTTGGCCTCTACCTGAGCCATTTTTCCTCTTCTTACATGGTCAAAGGAAACATGGAATGTGCCTTCAGTGTCTTTGTTTTTATTAATTTTGTTGTGCTTCTGTACCCATCTTGATCATAACTAAAAAATAGCTGATTTATTGTGGTTTGCCAACACAAACTCCCGTTCTTGATTCAGAAGTATCCACGGCACCTCTGTAATCCACACTATGGAACTGGAGAGGGTTGGATTTTGTTCAACATGTATGTGTCTGGAGCAAGCCCAAAGCACTGTCTTCTGAGGGTTTATTTGTTTTTAAATTGAGCTTCATTTGAAATACATCAAACATCTCAGATACTGATGTGACTGTTTTAGGAACAGTCATATTTGGGCTGGAAATAGTTTGTTTTGAGAGTTCTCAAGAGATGAGTTTGTTTTCATTTCACACTTTGCTTTTGTTCTCTTGTCATTTAATATTCTTTTCTTCCAATGTTTGTTTCCCATTTTCTCTAGGGCCCTTTATTTTGATTATCTGGTCCTGAGTGTAGTTGTTGCATTGGAATCAAAGTTAGTAACAACAGGTTCTTGAGTTTTTGAGGACAGATTAAACATTATATTCCTGTAGTGAAACTGAAGGGAAGGACAAAAAAAATAAATCTATCACAGCCTCTTGATGGCTAGACTGAATTTTCTGCAATAGTTTGCTCATACAGGAAAGAAATTAGAACGTGGCTAAGCAAGCAGAAGTGTCTGCTTCTGTCTAGAGAAATGAACAGGGTTTATTTACTGGTATCAGTTGGTTTCCAGGAAGTCTTGCATGAGTGTATAGATCCCAAACACTACATAAGACCTTTTTAATCTCTTCCAGTTTACTGTAGAGTGAAATAATCTATCAGCTGTAATATGATGCCAGTTCTTAACAATAAATATCTCACTGTGGGCCATGGATAATTTCTGTTATTTCCCATAAATGTTTCTGTGAAAATCTGTTTAAATCAACAGATATTTTATAAGCCATTGTATGGTAAAAAATTATGGCTGCTTATTTAACAAGTTCCTGTATTTACAGCTTCTCTTTGTACCTGGATTTAATTTAGTTCCAGTAATGCATAGCAAAGGCTTACTCACTGTAAAGTTGTAACAGCTCTGGTTCCAATATAAATAATCCTAGAAGGCAGTTGATCCAAGCCCTATGCAAACAACACTGAATCAAAAATTATCCCCAAGGAAATTCAGAGTGAAGTAGTCTCCATAATAAAAATCTTCTGGCTGATTCCATCTGACCAGTGTCACAGCAGGGTTCTGTGATGTCCCTAATATGACCCAAATGTTACATAGTTGGAGAGGAGCATGGATTACTTTACCCAGAGCTGGTCTTTGGCTGTGATCTTTAAGAGTCAGAGGTTTACTGGCTCCATCTGGGCTAGCACCTAGAAGTAATTCAAAGGGAGCTGAAGCTGAAATAAGAAGGAATTCACACCTCAGTAATATGTCATTAATTGATACTTATCATAGGGATGTAACTGAAAAAGAGGTGAAAATGTTGTGTCCCACATTCAGTAAATTCTGATAACATGATGTGCAGTCCTGGCTTGTTGCATCCCCTCATGTACTGATATGCAGTGATTTTCTTTTGGCTATATAACAATATATATCATGAATACATTATATAAATTATGTAATATGTGTTAGAAAAATACAGATGCATCTGCTGTGAATATATTCAGCCTTCTGAAAGTTATGTCAGACATCATGAGGAATAGGTGCCTTTCCCTGGGATGTATTCAGGAGAGAAGAGGCTTTCTTGTTGCAAGTATGCTAATGGCAGAAAAGAAATTATTGTACTAGGGCTGCTCAGTCATCTGGTGAAGATATCTGGTGCTCAGCTTTTGAACCTTTAAGACTGTAGATTTTGGTATTTCCCTTCATTCACCTGAGGCCCCTACCCCCCAGCAGGAGTATCAATCACAGGAAACCAGGCAGCCTGTACTGTTGAAATCATCAAAGCCATTCCTTGTTGTGGTCACCTCTAATCTGCTCAAGGTTTCCTAGCCCCATGTGTGTTTAATGAACAAATGAGTACATTTGTTTAGAATCAAAACAACAGGCTACATATTGTGTGCTGGGGTGGCAGGACAGTGATTAATCAAATTCCTCAGCCTGCAAACTGACAGCTCTTTTTTTTTTTTAATTCCCACAGACCTTCTGAAGGGGAGAAATGAAGAGCTGAAACCAGACCATTACCTCCGCAAAAGCCCCTCCCTGGAATCCCTGAGCAAACCCCCCATGGCCTTCAGCAGCAGGATGCTTTCCTCCACCCCCAGCTGCTTGAAACCCCAAAGCAAACTCAGGTATCAGCCCAGCTTCCTGGGAAAAACAGGACAGACCAACAGCATTACCTGGAACCAAGATAAAAATTTTAATCTGGAAGACCTTGTCTCCAGAGCAGACCTGCTGGGAATTACCAGGCTCTGTTAGATCCAGATATGAAAATTCAGATAATAATGATCACAGTTATCTGTAAAATGGGAAATGAGGATAGCAAGCTTTCAGGAGCCACTGAGTTGTACACAAGAATTCCTTCATGTGTATATGTAGTCAGCCCTCATTATCTTACTGTCATTTTGCATGTTGTGGTGAGCTAAAACCAGAGGCTCTGAGGGCTGAAGGAAATTGGACACATAATTTTCTTCTCTCTTGAGAAAAAAACATGTATTTTCCTCTGATCTCCGCTGTTATTCCCACCAGTAGAAGCTGTGGAGTGAAGACAGAGTGTGAAGTGGGTGTTTTGATTGTTGGCCTTTAAGTGTCCTCAGCTTTCACATTTTTCATTTTATTCAAGAACTTGTTTTGCAGCAGCTCAACTCTAAGTGAATTTACTGTTACAGATTCTTTAGGCAATTTCTTTCGATTTTACACCTAAATCCTAATTTTCAATATATAAAATAAAGAGATTACTTGAAAATTGTATAAGTAAAGCTGATGAAAATAAAAGTAGAAATGTTTGGTTAACACACACCACTAGATATCCACAGGTTGTTTTTTCAGCTCTTCATGTACAGTGACACCACCTGAATTTACCTTGTGTAAAGGAAAATACTAAAAGCAGGCTCCAAAACCTGATTCAGTTTTGTTTATGTTCATGTTCTGTGCTGCCATTCTGCTTTGTCATACAGATATTATTTACAATATGGTAATGGTAAAAAATTAAAGAGATTTCAAGAGATTTGTCTTCTCCCTTCTTCCCTGGTTTAGTGTGGAGAGAAAGGACCCCCTGGCAGCCCTGGCTCGGGAGTATGGGGGTTCCAAGAGGAATGCTTTGTTGAAATGGTGCCAAAAGAAGACTGAAGGTTACCAGGTAAGAGAGGTAAAAAGGTACCTTTTTACTTCAGTCACTTTCCTATAGTATGCAGTAAGCAGTCACTTCAAAGAAATATGGATATTACTGTATGTTGATTTTTGCATGTTTACTTTTATAGGCTGTTTCTGTCCTCCTCCTTGAGAATTCTTTAACACTACAGTCCCCAATATTGTGTTGTCATAAGTATCTTGTATACAAATCCCAAAATATATACTGACTGAAGACTGCTGGTGGGTGAGAAACAGTGTGTAAGTGCAGCAGCATCAATTTAGCATCAATTTTTGAAAGTATATTCTAATAGTTTTTCTGTGGGCAGTACATTATTGTGTGAGTTTTTTCTTTAGTCCTGTCTGCAAAACCGAAGAAATATTTCATTATGTTGCCTTGACCAAATGAAGTTTGCAGCTTGATTTTACAAAGGCTGCCTGAGACACTCATTTCTTTGCATAGTGATTTTCACTGTTTATCAGGGCTAATGGTTTGTCCAGGTCTTGCATGGCCATTGCTGTGTTTATCTGGCTCGTGTTGGTTCTGCAAGGAAGGCAATTACAGACAATATTTCATCCTGTGGTAGATGCTGTATGTGCAGGAAAGTCTTGGTTTGGTGTAATGTTGGGAGTTTTCTTTCTTTGGAATAGTATTGTTTGTTACTTGGAACAGAAGAGAAAAGCAGTTATCACCACATGTTGTGCACCCTGGAGCAAGTCTCTAATAAAAGCACACTCCATCTTTTAAAGTCAATAATAATTTTTTTTTTCCTGAGTAACTCTTTATGCAGCATTAGCTGCAGGGTGCAGGAGTTTAGAAGGGAGGACAGAAGCTTTCCTTTCTGTAGTTTCTTAGCCCTGGTGTGTTCATCTGGCTTGCAGCAATTTCCCAGAAGGAAGGTGTTGGAGACAGCTCTTGACTTCAGACAACTTGGAAAGAGTAAGGCCAGAGTTAGTGTTTAGCCTCCAGTTCTGTGATACTGCCTCAAACACACTACTGTAACTGTGTTTTCTGTGCTGTTGATTTATTTTATATCTCCTCTACTAAAATTCTCCTGGGCTTGGATTTGAAAGTATGTGGAAACATTCCCATGCAGTCCTCAGAAAACAATTAATGACATACAACTTTTCCAAGTCCAACTTCTGTTAAGCCAGCAAACCCATCTCTCAAGTAATGCTTTCTGCTGGCAGTGTTGCCCTTTTTTGTTTGAAATGGCACCATTGAGGAGCTTCCTTCACTCTAAAAACAATCTAACAATGATGAGTTCACTGTTCGGAGGTTCTCTGAGTATCAGCCTGTAGGTTTCTTTCTCTGTTTACACCCAAGTTGAACTAAATGTATTGCTTTTAGAAAAAAGGGATGTGGCTTTGCCTGTGTGACATCTCAGGGTAGATATTAAAGTCAGAAGAACCAAAGCAGCATCACAATATTGATTTATGGTGAGAATTTTGCCTCTCTGTCTTCACTGCTTTGTTTATAGGGTTTCATTCTCTCTTGGACATTCTTCCTCAGCTTCTCATTCCCATTTCACTCTTTGCTGTGCATTCACTAACTCATCATGAACTTGCTTTTCCCAGACCCTTGCACTGCCATGGTAAGGCTGATGTTTAGCTCCACAGGGAATTTTTATCACTCTTAAGTACAAGAAATGGAGTAAAGAACGTCATCCTCCTTCCTGCCTGAGCCACTGCAAGGGTGGAATGAGGTAATGAACTCCACAGAGCAGAGCCCTGATGACGTGCATGACTTGATTTCCAGAGATAACACCCCTGTCTGTGAGGCATCATCTGTGCAAATTCCAGGATAATCATGTCATTCCTCACATGAAGCCCAGAACCAGGGAGAAGTTTGAATGCAAACTCATTTTAGCTCTGTGACACAGCAGAATGAGAGCATAAAAAAAACCTTGATTCTTGGCTGCCTAACTTCTCTTTTTGGTGGCAAAATATGAAATAGGAGTTCCTCATCTGAGCTGGGGAAGAAGAGGGGGATTTCTTTCTGTTTAAATTATGATTTCATTAAGCAATATGAGCAAAATTAATTAGAATAACTGATACTCTCAGTAGCAGCTACTCCCCATGTCCCACATTCCCTGAGGAAAGCTGGGTGAGTGACTAGGAAGGTATCTGTGGATGAGACCTAGGGACCAGCACACAAGATTCCACTTTTTAAATGCTTTAATTCATACAAAACTTATGCTATAGATAGACTTTTTCATCCTTCTCCTGGCAAATATAGAATCATTTAGTTTAAGATGAAGTCCAACCATAAACTCTCCTTGTATAGACTACAGTGGGAACATTCCCTGGCTTTGAACTTCAGCATGTTCCCCAGGAGGCAATCTCATAAAACAAACCAGGGACACTGAGAGGAGTTGGGGGAAGTGCAAAACAAATTAGCAGTGGCCTGGAGGGTTTTGTTTGCTTTTAAAAAAAAGAAATTTCATGAGTTTACAGTAACCGAGGGGAAACATGAAAGCATCTGTGTTTCTGTAATTGGCTATGTCAATTCTAAGTTCCTTATTTAAACAGTGATTTGATATCAGAAAGATATGCATACTAAGAAAAAGTACTGAGAACATGAAAACAGAATCACTAGAGTGAAAATAAAGTGGAAGTTCAGTTTCATGACTAGGAGAAAAGAATATGAAAATGGGATTGCATGAACTGTGGCACGATTGATTGTATTATTTCAGTTGTCATGTTTTGATGCCCAGATGAATGTTATCTGGCATTTTGGCCATTGATTCTGAATAACTATGAAGGGGAGGTGCTAAAAAGTCTCAGTAATAACAAGAATTGTGGTGAAATCAGGCTTTGGGCTCAGTGTCTTTGTGCAAAACTTCTTGGTGGGAAAATTTCCACCTTAAAAACCAAATCTAATGTATGGATCCCTATAAGAATTGTGCACAGGCTCTCTTCTGCTAGATACACAGGCTGAGTTCATTAACATCATGGTGTGTCATGTAGGGCCATGAGGTGACCAGGCTTGAGCAATGCTTTTATGGCTCTGAAACTCATTTACCACAAAGCCTGCTGAGAGTAAGCTATTTGTGTTAAAATAGTTTTTTCTCTGTTGTCTTGTGGGTTTTTTCATCTATTTAAAAAGATGATACATCCTAGCAGCAGTGTGAAGCAGGAATTGGGTGCCTCTTTTCTGACAGGCTTGGTTCCTGTGAGCTGGAACTCCTGGAAGCTGCTGAGAGTCATTCTTGTTGCATTATCACCTTTCATAATCATGTCATTAGTGACTGTGGTGTCATTTAAGTGCCCTGATTCTCTTTGCTCTCTGTAGAGACCATTTGTCAAGGGGCCAAACCTCTCTAGATTAAAGTCTATTGCTATTCACAGATGTATTGTGAACACACAGAACTTCAAGAGGCACTTAACCCATGATCATTAGAATTGAGGATTATTGTTTCTGCCACACATGCTCTCTCTAGAGAGGAGAAGGAATTGCCACCATGTTAATGAATATGGAACTATTTTCATGCTCTTTTCAACCACTACACACCCTTCCTGTGGCCCAGAGGAAAAGAGGATCTGAGACTGGCTCTTTCCTCTAGTACATTTTGTGGTTATTCTTTTGTTCAAAGTGATGTTTGGTTTTAACAGGACCTGTTTAGGATCCACCACTTGTTGAAGATCCACCATCTCTTGCAGTAAAGCTATGTGGTTTTTTAAGCAGAAGAATGCTAAATAGGAGCAGACAGGGAATGTCCTAGAACTCATCAAGGGAAATGGCAGCTCTACCTCTGAAAATGTTTGTCTTTCATGTGTTCTTGATCTGTGCTTTCAAGCCATTGTGTGGTGTCACCTCCCTGACTCTGGCAGTGTTAGTGCATTAGCTGTGGGTCAGGGCAGCTCTTCATGGAGCAGAGATACAAAAGCTTAGGGAGAAAAATCAAGCTTTTGGAGTATTTGCTGTTTGTCAAGTAATTATAGCAAGAGACTGCTTGACTGGTGGTTTGGCAGTGGATGTAATATAAAGCTCTTTATCCTTTTGTGTTCAATTTAAACTCAGACTAATACCAGCTTTTTGTTTACGAATTTGTGGCTTTCTTTTTCTCACAGGAATTCACATTCCTTTTCTTGTTCTGCTAGGCAGTATTTGCTCCAAATACTCCTTGTTTTCAAGCCCTACTCCATGTTGTTCCCACCTGCTTTTTCTGATGTTTTTTTAATTGGTTTGCTGGCTAGATGAGATCCAGCATGGATTAAGTGTGACCCAAAGATGCACAAAGATGGACAGAATATATTTCCTTTGGTCAGGTGGTCATGGGACCATTCTCCTTTGGGAGATGGACTCTGCTGGGACACACAGCCAGGATGGCAATTTTTGGACTGCTGATGCATCAAGCAGGTGCATTCCTGAGGCTGCATTTTATGAGGACCTACTTTATAGGAGATCCCAAAGCTCCTTCATGGCCAGTTGTACTTCAACACATCTGTGTTTGAAGGGTTCTTCTTTATTCTGGAAAATAAGGGCTATGTTTAGGAACTAAATCCTGTGCTGTCCTGCAGAGTTTATGTGCAGCCTGGAAAGGCTGGAATTCCCACAGTGCTGTGGTCTTGTGAAGATTAACAATAAAACAAATAACTCCTGGCTTTGTGATGTGGGTAAAGAAAAGCACTGCACAGAACCCCTCCAGGTTTGCATGGCAGCCATCCATTCATTCTGAGCAATGTTCATGGCAGTCTCTGCTCTGGGACATTTCCCTGGTGCCACACCAAGCTGTGCCTGAGATCAGAGCCTGCTGAGCCAGCAGGAAAAAGCTTTGAGTCACACCAGTAACACAGTCAGGTTTGCTCTGGTGGACAATGACACGTCCCCTGAAGTCCCACAAGCTTACAGAGCTCTGTGTCCACAGCACTTGTTGCATTTTGACATTTAGAAGCAGGATATATGAGCAGTGGGTTTTTCCCAGGAAGTTATTAGTATATTCTGTGAGCTTCTTAGAAGTGGATTAAATTTCTGGCTTTCTGTGTTTCTCTGATCTTTGATGAAGAGGAGGATGTTGACTTTTCCTATCTGTACAAAAGTTGAAAGGAGTTCTACTAAGAGCTCTTGAGATAGGAGAGATTATCCTGTGTTTAAATTAAAATTGACAATACTTGGTCAGGAATTTTGCTTCCAAGTCTGGACCATCTTTGTGGCCTTGGAAGTCTTACATTATAGCATTGCCTTGATCTTCCTGGCAGTTAAAATACAGATCACACAATCATATAATTAAATATAAACTTCAGTAATATTTGGAAAGATGCTCTGATAAAAAGGGCAATCTTGAGAAATTTTAGTTCTTGAAAATACAGGCTGAAAATGTCAAGATAGTCCCAATTTTCTTTGCAGAATCAGAGGCTGCTGGCCATAGCCTGCTGAGCAAGCAGGAAAAAGCATTATTTTCCTATATAAAAGTACTATATAAAACATGCAGTTTCTCTGTATGTCTCTGCTGGACCCAGGGTTGGTGTCTGGAATTAAAATGCAGCAGCCAAATCATGGCATGTGAGGAATAACCAGGTTGATTACCAGTGTAATCACCCCTTCTCCGTGATGCCAGTGCACAAACGTGCTTCCCCAGTGGAGCCAAATAACTTGAGCCAAGCTCTACCTTTTTTCACATAGAGGGCTTTATCCTGTCAACAAATACAAGTCTCTTGATTGGAGGGATAAAATAAATGCAGCTCCCTCATGCGTAACTTTCTATCCTGCTGGGTAATTTCAAAAATAGCATTTACATTCTGTCCATCCCAAAGTCCAAGACACTTCCCTTGTGTTGCCTGGATGCACTGACAATCAGTGAAAACACTGAATTGATTGGTCACCAGCTGGAGCAGCTCCAAACTGGGAATTTAACCCTGCTGCTGCTCCACCAGTAACCTTTGCTGGTGGGACCTCTCCCCACCTTGTTTCCATCCTGCCCCCTGAGCCTGCTGCAGGCTGCAGCCTGCCCCTCCACCCAGGAATTCCAGGACATGCCTAATCTCTGAATTCTCCATACAGATAATGGCAAGGAGCCGTGGGAGCAGCCAGTGTGGTCATTAGCAATTCTGCACCAGGGCTCCAGGCAGGAAGTAGCTGTGCTGCTGTCTTGGACACAGAGTGGAGCTAATTCCTCCCCCTCTCTCCCTCCCTTCTTCCCCAGAGTATCTGTGTGGTCCTTGAGTTGTGCTGCTGCATCTTCCCTGCTGCAGCCTCGGGAGTGAAGGGACACAGCCCAGGCTGTTTCTCTGTGGCATTTAACACTGGTGAATTTAGAGGAGCTGGTGACAAAACTGATGGAAGTGCAGTTGTGTGGCAAGCAGGGAGTTGCCTTTCAGCAAGGGAGCATAACAAGGGGAATTCAGGCTGAAAAGAGACATGCAGAGCAAAACCCAGAGCTCATCAGTGTCAAATGAGATTATTACAAGAGGGAGAACTCCTCAGTCCCTGGTCTTGCTGTGTAATCCACCTCTGCCTCTGCAGACAGGACTGACTCCTGCTCTGCCTTCTCACGGAATGTGGCTGGTGGAAATTACAGAAATACCAGTCACACTTGATAAATATCTCTTGTCACCATTACCTCATCTCTGAAATGACCCAGACACATCCATAAAATTGCTTCTGCCTAGACCAGCTCTCATTTGGTCCTGTGTGTTTAACAACCTACCAGCTCCCTGTGAACTTGGTTTTATACATTTTCTCTCTCTCTCTCGTGTATAGCAATAAATTAGGACCCAAACTGAGGAATATGTACAAACCCCTGTAACTTGACTAACCTTTAGTGAGACCTTTGAAGAAGGTGACTTTTAGTAATGAGGATGTTGTCATGGGGTTATTTGCATTCAAAACAACTCAGATTATTTGCTAGGTTCAAATTCATCCACTGTGTTATACACTGTGCCAGCAGCTACTCTCAGCCCTTGTCCACTAGAGCTTGTTTTCAATATAAAAAGTCAGTCTTTGTATATAAAAATGCAAATAAAAGGAGCTATTAAAGGCACCAGTAGAGCTGTTTGGCTCCTCAGGCAGGTTGGTTACTCACTGCATGGTTGCAGGGATGGTTTCAGTGTCAGTAGAATCTTGCCTTGCAAGCAAAGGAAATGAGAGGCTACATAATTACTTTATCACTATTACCTTAACTTTCTCCCATTGCTACTGCTTTCATTTTTTATTCTCATGAAAACCTCATCTATTTCAGTACCACCTCTCCCTTCTAAGCACAGTATCAGAACTAAGCTGCTTTGAAGAGGTCCTGAACCACAGGAAGAAAGAGCTGAGTTTGAAGAGTGCACAGATCATTTTAGAATGGCTTTACAATTTACTGTGAACAATGTCTGTAGGACAACTCTATCCAGATAAGCTTGTTTTAAACACAAACTTCAGAGAGCATCATTCTACCTATTCTTGCTAGTCTGCCTCAGGTAGGAAAGTTAATATAAGAAAATTGTATCTGCCTGACTTTTTGGTATCTTCTCTGGTTTTTGAGACTGAAATAGTTGGGAGCTGAAACATCTTTGTGTAGTATGCATAATATCCTTTTGAAATTTTCACTATTTAAATGTCTCTATGTGAATTCTGTAGCAAATTGATGTTTGATGCTTTTGAAAAAAAATACAGCCATAAATCCTCTAATATGTAAAGGACTCATTAATTCACACTTACTGAAGCAAATGATGAATAGTAAACCTGAAGCAGCACCTGTGGCAACAGGGGAGGAGGGAGCAAACAGAACCTAAAAATGTGATGGGAAGCAGGAATTCTTTATAAAAAGAAATGCTGTAAATGGCATGACTTTTAAAGAGCTGGCATCAGTTCCTTTTCAGTTCATAGTGCTGTCATGACATGATTTAACTGCATTTTTCAGAGAGCATTTTGTGATCTGAGCTCTGCTGTTCCATGCATGTGTAATCAGCAGTAAGATGCATGGCTAAGTGACATACTGAGAGAAGCATTAGAAATATGGATTATGGGATAAAAACACAACATTTCAAAGAAATTTAAAGCAGTTCTTATGGGGACTGCAGTTTGCTGGGCCATTTGAACCAGGGATATTAATACAGGCTGGAGGATAGGAGGTCACCTGGCTTTCTTCCCAGTCCTGGCTACCCACTTAATCTCAGTACAATACACAGCACTGCTATTTTGAGTTCTTTTAATCAAAAGGCATTATTTTATTCTGTATTCCATTTAAGAGAAAAAGATTGGTAAGAGAATTCAGAAAGGTTCCTGGTAGTAGATGGACTAAATGGGATGTACAAATCACTTCAGACTTGCAGCTCCCCATTGAAAATAGCTGTGTGCAATTGTCATTGGGTGCACCCTGCAATTACAGAAGAATCCAGGCAGCCTTTAATTTCAGGCATTCATGCCTTTCATCCCTGTTAACTGGACCTGACCACACTTCTCATTCACTCATAGTTCCAGTAGATTGCCCAGATGTTTCATATCTTTGCTGGAGCATTTCAGATGAACTGGAGTGTTTTGTTTGTTCAGAAGGCTCAGCCATGCTAAAAGGAGCCATCCTTTCCTCATGTTGCTTCTTAGGAAGTGTTTAGAACTTGCCCAATGAGAGCCTGAAGATTCTTTTGAATAGAACCTCTTTGGCTGAACTCTGTTAACCTGGCCCCAACCAGTTAGGGTGTAATAAATCAAATTAGATCTGCAGTTGCGTGCAGCTGTTGTTAAAGATGGGGTTTGAGTCCTTTTTGGAAGTTGCCTGTTAAGGTACCTTGATCCATTTTGCATTAGGAAGGTCAGAGTTCAGATGTGCAGAGCTGTGGCTTCTGTTCAGACGTGTTTAAATATATCCACATAAAACCACTGAGCTGTTCAAGGGGAGCAGTGGGGGCCTGGGAAGTGATGAGCTGGAGAAACTGAGCCACTTGAGGGAGAGCTGCTATTAAAAACAAGGCAATTCCCTTTTATTTATTCAGTAGATTTATATTAAAGTATTTAATTTTATATTCTGCACAGGCTGAACCTCCATAATTAGCCACTCTGGCAGGTTCCTGTGAGCCATTCCATACTAATAACTTGGGAGAGGCAGGAAGGGATGCTGGGTACTGAGGAGAGAGTGGGAATAATGATGCTCAGGCTGTGTTTCTTACAGACTTTCTTCCACGCAGTTCCAGGCTAGCTTCAAGCTGATTCATGTCTGTAATTGATAATTCTGGGTCTCAGGGAGAAAATTATGACTCAGAGAGCCATTGCTGTGGGCACAGTAACACGTGCATGGTGGGAATATCTTGTATCAGGATTTTAACGTACTCAGGCTGTAAGGAGGAGTGCATTGTTGCTTTTTGCTTGGAGTCAAAGATCGACTGAAATCTAATGGGGTGGTGGTTTCTTCCTCAGACAAACAAAGAATTGTTTTTAGTGAGAACAAATCACACAGATTTCCCTGGGTGTCTTTACCAGGGCTCTCTAAGGCTGTTATCTGTAGGTCCTGTTCCTGGGATGGGGGGCTAAGGTCAATCACTTCCAGGTGTTTTGTGTCTTTTAGGCTTGACCTGATACTAATGTCCTAAATTGTCCAAATGACATTGCCTGGATATTTCTTTATTTTTTTTTAATTTTACTGTAATGTTCATAGAAAGAGACTGTGCTGGGCACTTTGGCACTTTGGTAACTGTGCTGCCTGGTGTCCTTCCATATCCCAGTCTCTGAACATTCCCAGTGCATGCAGAGGAGTTCACTTGTGAGCTTGAAGAGAATTAAGTGTTCTCATGATTGGTGACACTGCAGGAGTGCTGAGGGCAGACCCAGTGACCACAGGATGTACTGTGGCTGTATGACAGCAACTTTCTCCCCCTTTCCTGGTGAATGCTGCAGCTCAGTTAGATCTGAACCCCTGCTCCATTCTGCCATTTCTCCCTGCACTCATTCTGATGGTTCATCTTCCCCCTGAGTGGTGCTGTCCTTTCTGGGTGCATTGTGAGAAGCCAGGTGCAGTTTTTCAGAGCTTGGGGTGGGGGTTCTGCTGTGAGCACACAGGAATCACCTGCAGCTTGGGATTGTGCATTGCCAACCAGCACGGACACAAATAGCTCCCATGTATTCAGGGGCTGTGGGGGAATAGGGAGAGAGGTGTGGCAGCAAGACTGAGACGGGTTCTGCTGCCAAGATAATCAAGAGCAGGGAATAGTTTCCGAGGTGTTCATTCCCTAAATTGTTTTCCTTTTTTTTCTTTTAATGGCTTCAGGGGAGCCAGAGATCTTCCGAGAAATCGGAGTTGTCTCTATTTTGACTTAATTTCTCTTGGTGTAGTAGAGCGGGGAGGTACTACAAATAAAGCTGCAGTGTAGCAAAACACAGATCACTTTTCATTTACCATGTCCTTATTTCCCAAACTGAAAAGTATCTAACACAGAAGCCAAGATGAAGTGCCAGGGAAAGGGGTTTGTTCTGTGTATGAAATGGAAATGCATTTGTTTAGAGAAAAAAAAATAAAAAACAAGATTCATTGGTTCTTGTTAGATGTAAAAATGGAACTAAGTGGACTTGAGTATGCCTAGGTATTTTTTATTGTACTATGAACTGAATAGTTGAGCTGAACCTTGGAATGTTCATTTTGAGTTTGCATGTAGGACAAAAATTCAGATTTTAGTTCCTTTTGGCTGTTGATTATGGCAAACCACTTTGCAGCAGATTTCATCTGTGGTTCAAATATGGTCAGCAGAATCCCATCCTTGAACTTTTGCTTGTTTGTAAGACTTAGATCCAAAAGTTACTGAGGATGACTGACTGGACAAAGCTGTTGGGGATTTTTGGACCTAGTTTTGATGTAGACATGAGCACTTCTTATGTGTAGATATTGTGATTTGGGAAGAGGAGAAGAGTTTTAGGTGTATTTAAAATTACAAAGGTGAGTAAAATTATTAAACTGATTCTGGGATAGTGAAATACTGTGTGAAAGAGCAGTTTTGTATCTCACGTGTCTCCTAATAGCATCATGAACATGAGGATAGATACAACATTCCCACACAAACAAGCCTTGCCTTTTTGTCTAGTCCTGTTGCTTCACTGAGGCTCTGTTTGTTCCTGTTTCCATGGCCTTTGGGGAAGGGGAGGAACAACCTCTATTTTCCATTTCTATTCTACAATAAAATGAGAATATTGGCATTTGATGATAGGCTCTTTGCTGATAAAACATATTGGCCTCAGTAAAAACGCTTCTATAACTTGGCAGTCAGTCCTTTCCCACTAACTGCAGATTGATAAATAGAAAGGAACTTGTTTGTCTGAAACTTTAAGAAAGCAGAATAATCCAGCTCAGCCAATTCCATACACACAAAGTTGGACTTCCAGCTAAAAAGTTGCATCTTCACGGTATAGACAATGCCAAGGCAGCTTTCAGAGCAATTTTTTTTCTTTTTCTTGTGATGGTGTTCAGCCAGTGCCCCATTTTTATATTGCTTCCACTGACAGATGTTAATAGAGCACAGTGCAGTGTGGTGGCTGGTGCAGTGTGGGGATGTCAGCTGCTTTCTGAGCCCATTAGAGTTGTAGATGTTACAGCCAAAGTATTTTAACCTGAAATGTTCTCTACTGCTTCAATTTGAATCATGTTTGGTTATGGACATTTATTACTAACTGGAAATCTTGTCTGACTGGCCCAAATCCAGGTTGGATAACTAATCAGCAAGGCATCAGAAGCAAGGAGCACATGCTGAAATAATTCCTGTCTGGGTTTTAGTGTGTCTGGATCAGCTGTTGTATGAGAGATGCAGTAAAAGCCTTATCTTTGGGGGAGTCTTGAAAGAAACCAGGAAATAGCAGAATAAAGAAAATGCAGGGGCAGGAAGTGTGAACTGAAGCTGAGCACACAGGAGGATGTGGCTGCTGAGGGGGTTGGAGGTGATTCCACACCATGTCCCAGAGCCTCCCTGCTCCAGCAGCTCTTATCAGTTCACTGTTCTGTTTCTAGCTGCTATTTGCAACTACAGCTGCTACTACAGCAGCAAGACTTAGCCAAGGGAATTCCTTAGAGTGCTGGTATGGCCAGGCAGTGCAAACAGGAGCATCAGAAAAGTCACCTTGTTCACAGGAGCAGAACTGGGCCATGGGCCTGTTTTAACTGCAGCTCTGCCCCATGAGAGCATCCAGGGAAGAGCCCCAAGTGCAGTGATTTCTGTATCCCCAGAAATCTTGCATTTTAAAGGAGTCCTCTGCAGATGGGCTGACTTTAAAATACCATTTTCTGTTTCTGTAGTCAGTGTAACCCCCCATGGTTCTGGACCTCAGCTGTCATGAACAGGGAAACTGGGCTGGCTCTGTGCACCTGAGTGCAGCCTTAGAGTAAGAGGTGTGGCTGGCAGAGAACAATCCAAGTGCCTGGAAACAAGGGAGGGAAGATGTTTTTTGTCCATATAAACTTCCAATTCTATTAGACTTTCCAAATTTTTCTTCTTCACCTCCCTCCTTTTGGAAGTGGCAGTGGTGGTGGGAGTGTCACCACAGATATTTTTAGCTCAGCTCTGGGGATTTTGTTCCATGGCTACATAAAAACTTCATTTGGAGATTTTTTATTGTTGTTGTTGTTGTGTAGCACTGTTCAAGGATGGCTCACGTTTTCTCTTACAGAATATTGATATTACCAACTTCAGCAGCAGCTGGAGTGATGGGCTGGCCTTCTGTGCTCTCCTGCACACATATTTGCCTGCACATATTCCTTACCAGGAGCTCAACAGCCAGGACAAAGTAAGTTGTGCTGTACATTTGCAAAATTCACAGTGAGCAGAACAGATGAAAAGGGGAAGCAAATCAACAGTGAACTCCCAGAGAGAAATTCAGGGACTGCTGGGTGAAGAGTCAGTGGCAAGTTGGCTGAGTCCAGGGAGTGCTGCAAGTAAACACAAAAACAGTATCTATTACAGTAAGAATTATATTATGTACAAGAATGCCTTATCATAATTAAAAACCTCTACAGAAACCTTTCACTCATAGTAAAGATAGAACTTCAGTGGGATTTTTTTCTTCTTTGTCAAAAACAGAGGGTGTCACTCAGACAGAAGTAGATGAGGTTTTCAAAGACAAAGAACTTGTGAGTGAATAAGAATCAAAAAAAGTGTGAGAGTCAAAAAAGAGTCTGCACGCAAGTGTGGAATCCAGGGGTTTAGTTTTCAAATACACCTGCTCATTTAAACTTACTGGGTAACCAGATGCAAGGAAAGGTTAAGGAATAATGCTTTGATGTTAATCCTTTTGGACTTTATTTTTACAGAAGAGAAATCTGCTGTTGGCATTTCAAGCTGCTGAAAGCGTGGGCATCAAACCCAGTCTGGTGAGTAACCTTTTAGCAAGGAGACATTTGCTGCAAACACCATTCCAGCACCTTTCCTTGTTGCTATGTGGCCAGTCAGTGACCCTGCACTCAAAGTGTCACACAGTGCTGGGGAAGGCTGCACCACCATCAGGAAGTTTACAGTGTTAGGAGAACTTCCAGAAAGAATTTGTAGAATCACAGAATAAATATAATTTGGAGGAACTGCTTAAAGTCATTCAGTATTGAAATGAGGGTATGGATTATGTCCTTCTCTTGGATTCCAGCTCCAGATTATTCATAGTTTTATGGACAGACTTGCCATACTACACCATTACATTAATGGTTACATCATTTGTTTCCTTTTAGTGCTTTAAAAAACAGAAAGATGTTAAACTGTTAAAAAAACCTTTTCCAAAATTACCTATATGATGAGGGAGAGAGAAGTTTAATACGAAGTGAAAACTATTATGGGGTTCATGAGCTAAATTCAGAGCCAAAGAAGCATCAGCTTAAAGAATTTATATAGAGATCTGATCTTTGACTGCAGATGGAAGAAATATTTTAGGCTGTGGAATGCATTAACAGATTTCATAATTGCACAGTGGATCATTCCAGTGGTCCTTTAGGTAGGTGGCTTTGAGGGGCTCTGGAGTGGAAGCCAAGTGCTGAGGGGGCTCAGAGGAGCCGTGGCTGGTTGCCTGAGGCTGGTGCTGTGTCCATGCAGGAGCTCAGTGAGATGATGTACACGGACCGGCCCGACTGGCAGAGCGTCATGCAGTACGTGGCCCAGATCTACAAGTACTTTGAGACCTGAGCTGCAGAGCAAGAGGTGGACAGAAGTGGGGAAGAGAACAAAGAATGCTACAGATGCACTCGATCACTTTAAAAACCTGCTTGCTCCTCTTCCACAACCAACCCAAGCTCTTAGTGTAGTTTTGGAACACTACAAAGAAGGAAGCTCTTCCGTAGTTTTGATTCCATCTGGGACTGCAACCAAATAATTCCCTGTTGTCCACCTTTGCAAACCAAATCCATTGGTAAGTTTACTCCTACGTGGAAATTGCAAAGCGTTTTCAAGCACACATGGGGTGTTTCTGAAGAGGATTCCCCTGGGCTGACAACATTTGCCTTGACAGGAGACCTGCTACATAATTAAGTTTTAAGTCAATGTGGACTATGCTGGCACTCAAGGGAGGCTGGGAGATTAATATTAATACAAAAGCTCACAAAAATGCTCTTCTTGCCAAAACATGCTTAACTCATCCCAAGTACATTTTGTTTTCTTGCCTCCATGTATTTTATAGAACACCTTGACAGATGCACTTAAGTTGTAGAACCTTAACCTGAGTTACTCTCACACATCTCAACCAATAACTGCACTAATTTACTCACAGCATAACCAGCAGGATGGTAACAGGATCATTTGTAACTCAGAAACCACCCTCTGTTCATCACCAGTTAGCAAAATAACTCCAAAAGATCCTGTTAGGTGCTAGCACTTCATTTCAGCTCAAACAGAAATAACCTCTTTGAGAAAAAATAGGTTTATTACTCCAACTTCATTACTTGATTACTCTGGGAAGCCAGAGCTTGGTTTCCCAGCTGACTGTGCAGGCACAGTTATCACAGGAACATTGCAAATGCAGTTTAATAGCTTTAGTTTGGAAGGTGCCAGTAATCAGGTGAGCAATACAGTGACATCTCATATCTTTTGTGGAGTGAATGGAGTAACTTCTTCCTTCTGTGATGCTCCTGTCTGGTCGGCACAGCTATGTCATTGCTGCCTAAGGCAGGAATCTAGAGACAGCCTGTGCCCTGGGCTATGAAATAAAGCCCATGGGGCACTGGTACGTGCTTGGAAATGATGTTATGCTGTGGAGGAACACAGTTCCAGTGCCAATGGAAGGTGCAGCTTCACTCCACAAATGGCAAACAACGTAACTGGAACCCGTCTGTGTGCCACGGAAATCAGGCACCAGAGAGCAGCTTCCCACCTCAGCCCTGCTGTTAGGAAAAGGTCTGATAGACACTCTTAAATGTCCAGTATTCTGTTTCTCTCATTTCACCTGATGAAGTTAATTTTTGTGTTTGTCTCCAAGGCTGGAAGCAATCAGCAGGCTGCTGGATTTGTTTTAGGAGCAGGTCTAGGAGAGCATGTCAAGGCTGCTTGGCTGCTGTAGGGTGTGCTGGTGGAGAAAGTTGGTGTTTAGTTACTGTGTTTGACCCTGATGCTTTGTGGACATTAGTCCTAGGGAGCTAGGGATCATTTCTCTCTTGCAAAAAATACTAGTGCTCACTGCTCCTACCTCCTGGGAAAAGGCTCATGAAATGGAAACGAGATTTCACTGAATAAAATTGGTTTCAGGCTTTCAAGGGCTTTGCAGGTGGCTGATCTCAGCCTCTGGTTCCCCATAGTGCTTTGTTGTTTGATTTGATTTTGCTTTGTAATGCTATTTAATTAATAAACAACATATTTCAGACCTGGTGTTCTCACAGCAATATACAGGATTCAGGAATAGATGGTAGAGCCCAGGGCCAGGGACTGCTTTGGACAGAGAGGATGCTGGAGGAAGGGAGTGTGTGCCTGTTCTGGGGGAGGAGAAAATCATCACTTGCTCTTGGTTTTAGTCTGAAATTTATTCTAATCCATTGCCTCTGAGAAAGTCCAATTCCAGTCTTTGGAGGGGCTGTGTGATTAAAAATGGACAGGGGAGTGCACTGACAGTGCCCCTGCACGCTGGCTGTGGTCCTGCAGTGTGAGAAAGCAGCTGTGAGTGCTGCCACAGGCAGCTCCTTGCAGCAGGGCCCTTTCTAGAGGGAGTTCACTCTCCAGGATTTCTCAGCAACCCTGATGTCCACAGAGAACCCTGGATGAGTTGTTCCCTATGTTCTCAAATACAGGATAAGATGGAAGAGGAAAGCTCTGCTGAGCAGAGTTCCTTGAGCACTTACACTGCAGAGCCCTGTTGGCTCATGCATGCAGCATCTCTTTTCCCTGGAGGTGTCCCTTGGCAGGGATCCCAATTCTCTCCAACGGGCTGTACTTCAAAGCTGGAGTGAAGTCAGCACAGAAAATTCCATATTCCTCAGTGGGCTTTGGATTGGGCACTTGCAGGGATGAGAAAAACACTTTTAATTCCCAGTGGCTGGTAAACATCTCGAAGTCAGAGTAAATGATGTAAGAAAGGGAATTTTAACCCTGTGGTCACTGGGAGGGTGTCCAGTGTGGCTCAGTGTCCCCTGGGTGTGTGTCACCTCCTGTGTGAGCATCCTCTGCTCTTCTGGCACTGCTCTGTCTCTCCAGGGCTCACTTTACCCTTACAGACCATTCTGCGGGATCCAGCGGATCTTCTTTTTTTTTCCCCCAAATGATTTTTGCAAAGCAATGTTTCTGTCATCTCTTTGCAGCTTGCTCTCCCATGCCCCCCAGTAGCATAGACCAAACACTAATTCTACCCAGTTCTAGTGCTGTATTCTTAATTTTTTACTTAACTAGGAGTTAGAACAGGGAGTTGTACTAGGGAAGAAGATACTTGACTTTACCTTTTCTTCAATGTTACTGTTCTGTCAAACCTGCCAAACATCTCATTTTGATACTTTGAGAGATGGTTTTCCAGATTATTTTTTGAAATTAAGGCTATTGTTTATTTGTTCATTTAACTGTTACAATATTGTGGGCAGGGGAGGGATTCTTATTTTTAAACCTTGCACAGTTACATTTCTAGACCTGGACTTTCTCAGGTTTTTGTTATTTTTTCACACTGCCTTAAAATTTCAATATGAATTTAAACTGATTTTACATGAGATGCTGCAGACTGGCCTGTGTTTCAGGGACTCTACAGGCCCTTGTGAGGCAGCTCAGATTGGAGCTGCAAAATTAAAGTTCAAGCTGCCTTTAAAGTTAGGAAATTTAATTAAGTTAAGCAAGAGGGTATTTAGATAGGCTTTATAGAAGTTCTGAGAATTCTCTGAAAATGTCCTGGATATGATATGATATGACAGGGATGGTGTTGAGCAATAGGTTTGCCTGAGCTGCCCAAATCCTTTCTGACTTTGCCTCTTAGGAGTAATGGATCTCTCCCTGGTGTGCAGGCTGATCAGTCCTTGCTCCCTGAACTGTCACTGACAGGCACCACCTGCCCCTGCCTCTGGGTGTACCTGGGGAGTCTGTGGGACTGCAGGGAAGCTGATTTGGGATGAGCATGTGAGAAGAAGGGTTAGGAAGGGGATTTCAGTGACATTCCATGGAGGGACATGGCAGCATGTGAGTGTTGTAGTTTCAGAGAGGAAAGGAGATTCAAGTGTGGGAGGTGCAGTCTGGCTCCTGGAATTTCAGGTGAGACAAAGAAGGTACAAATTGTTTCATGGCTTGGGAAGGTACAGAGATGTGAGGAGTGAGCCCAGAGTCAGCCCTGTGAGGAGGATTTCTAGAAGGGCTTGAGGAGCTTTTTCAGAAAGTTCCTGGTGAGACTGAGGGGAGAGCCCAGCGTGTGAGGAGAGGGACAGGGGACAGACACACCTGGGGCTCTTTGACAGCAGGTGTGGACTCTCAGCTTGAGGGGCATTCCTCCTAAGAGAGCAGCCTGGGGGTCTCAGCAGATGAGGAGAGGACACAGCACAGCTGCCTGTGCCAGCCTCCCCTTCCCCTGCCCGTGACACTCATGGCAACACGAAGGGGACAAAGATTTCCTGGTTCTTCCTGCACTGCAGCAAGGCAGCTGTGCTTAGCAGAGGGATTTGGGGCTTATGCAAGGTCCCTTTAAGTTTTGGCAGTTTTCTTTCTGTGATTTGAAGTTGGTTTTTACAGGTTTTCTCACTTAGTTTGTATGTGCAACCAGTTCTGTGCAAGTTTTCTGTCCGAACCAAGTGTACATGGGCAGAATGATTGGTTCTCCCCAGTTTAATTCCTGACCTGGAACTCTTAAAAAAGTCTACCTTTTGGCTTCCCTGACTTTCCCCCCTTCCTTGTCAATGACCAGACAAGCCTAGGCTTGTTGGTTTGTTCATACCTCCCTCATCCTGCTGTGCTGGGGGTACCAGCAGCAAGGATCTGACTGGGCCAGCTCTTGGCAAAGCTGAGCCTTGTGCATCTGGTCACAGGCAGGGTCTGTATGGGATGAGATTATGCATTTTCCTGTCACAAGAGGGCTTTTTGCCTAAAAAGACTCAGGGCATGGAGCATTAAGACATTTTTAAACCCAGCAATAAGTTGTACTATGCTCAGCTGTGTTGGTTTGTTCCAACTCCAGTGCCATCGACGCTCGCTCACCGACACGGTGCAGAACCAGCTTCTCACTGAACTGCAAGTAACTTTGTTTTCTCAACTAATGGTGTCTCCATTTTTGACTTGCACGTGTGCCACGTCCCATTGGACAGTGCTGGACACAATGTTTTTATTGACTGTTGGTCCAGGCTTGAGTTTGTCATATGGGATGATCTCCTGTGACAGTTTTAGCTTTTCCTGTTGGGTACAGATGTTACATCGTAATCTAATTTATACAAAGAGCACATTAGAATGTACATACTAAGCATTGCAGATTTGGACATGCTAATATTTAAATATTAACATTATTAAAATGTATGATGCAAAAATCTGTGTAATATTTCTAATAAATCTTTTTCTGTTTCTGAGGTTTGTTGAAATGTTTCAGTTACCTACATACAATACAAAATCCAAAGTATCTCCCATCCCTGGAAGATTTCAAGGCCAGTTTGGATGGGGCCCTGAGCAATCTGGAAGGTGAGATGAGTTACAGCTCCCAGAGTTCAAAGCATCTGAAAGGCAGTGACAGAAACACTCCTTGGAGCCTTCTCCAGCCACCATCCCCTCTACCCACAGAGCTTTCAAAGGTGCTGAGATCAAATTCCAGAACATTTTCACAGAGGCTGCTTTTGTCTCACGAAGGTGGTGGCAGCAATACCAGAACAATCAAGCATCTGAGTCAGCAAAGAACAGGAGATGATAAAAGAAATGGGCATTTAAAGCTCTTCAGACCTCAGGTGTGTTTGTGTCCAGCTGGGCAGGTGAAACCCTGTGGGAAAAGTTCTCATTTACATAACCCAAATTATTTTCCCTTTCCCCACCTTAAGTATTGTGTTTCAGTTTCATTTTTAATGCTGGGCATTAAGTGATGCTCCCAGACTCAGCTGTCTCTTTTCAGAATACACTTCTGGTGCTTTGATTAATTTGTAGGGAAAGCTGGATTCTCTTTGGACATAGCCAGTCAGTGATAGCCATGGATAGGTTTGGTTCAGCAAGAGACTGAAAATGAAAGCTGAGGCCAGTATTTTCCCAGGGTGATTTGTGGGTGGTTGTAGGTGGGGTGAGAGGACAAGGTTGCTTTGTGGCTCAGTGTGCTTTTAGTGCCAAGTGACTCCTGATGCTTGGAGAACGTGGATTGGTGTGGAAAGAAGAATTCCCTTCCTGAGTGGTGAAAGGTGGAAGAGAAGCATAAGAAACGTGAGTAGAATAAAGAATCTTCCAGATGGGCTGCAAAGGTCAGAAGCAGGTGGCTGAAGCCTCACAGAATTATTCAGAGTTTGTACTGGAATAAGCAGGACCCTGGAGTAAATGTCACCCAGGAGAGTCAGATGGTGGGAGAGTCACTGGTTTTATTGAGCTTAACAGGAAGAAAATGAAGCTGTAAAATGCCAGCATGGGTAAACATTATTCACATATCCAGAAAGTGAACTGCTGTCCCCTCTTAAACACACAGCAATGACCGAGGCTTCATCCTCACCCCCTCAGCAGTAGTTTAAGCTGGTTAAAGAGAAAGTAACAAGATTAAGAGAATTAACATGGGAGCAAATACCTTTCTAACCTGCTCTGCACAGCTGCACACCTTCTTTGCAAAGCTCCTGTCACAACTTCTCTTGGCTTAAAAAAAAAAAAATAAACATAGCAGTTCAAACCTTTGTTCACCTTGATGTGCTGTAACTTTTGCCTCCTCAGTCAGCTCATCCTTTTTCTCGCAGGAAGCCACTCCCAGGCTCTAATCGTAGAGACAAAGGAACTCCCCAGGTGAGCGATTTGTCAGGACATTCCCAACATTCTCCCAACAGGATGAAACTCCTGGGAAGTGAGGCTGCAACCACGACTCTTCTTGGGGTTTTTTTTCAGTTTTAAGGCATTTGTTACTTTACTTGCCCAAATTTGAACTACAGCCAGGTCAGGTCCAGTGAAAGCTGTGAATGAAAGTGTTCAGCCCAGGCAACCCGAATGTGTGTCAATAAAAATAATTTATTCATAAATAATAATCTCTGCACAGCTCAGCCCTGGAGAGCCCTTCTGGGAAGGGAGAGTTCTCTCTAAGGCTTGCAGTGGGGTTAATAAGATTAATAATAAATAATAAGCCCTGGGATAGTGCAGGCCAGTTCTTCCCTTCAGCTGTGATTAGACATTGCTTTCAGAGGGTTTCTGATAGAGTCTTGCAAGGATGGGAACAACACTAACCAAGTTCTTGGGCTTTAACAGCACCAGGTTTCCTTTTGCCAGTGATTGTGGAGCATGGACAAAACAAAATCCTCATCTCTGATGGAGCAGTCCAGCAGGGGCTGTGTAATAATGACATTGGGGTTCAGACAGGTTTGCAGTGCAGTTTCAGTATTTGCTGGCAGCTGCCTATGCACAGGAAGGTTGGTCCTGTCCCCTGCACTTGCTCATTTGTGTTTTTGTGTGTGTGTTCTGCAGTTTCCCTTCACCACAGCTAAGCTGCTCTGTAACCCCTGGGTGATCTGCCTGGCCCTGCCTGTGAAAGGAACCTGATTTTTGGGGATCAAAGTGGTGTTCAGAGCTCTGGCTGGGACCTGGAACACCACAGGTTTCTAAGTCCTCTGACAGCCACAGATAATCTCAGTAATAACAGATATTTATAAATCATGAGCTCATCTTGCACAGAGAAAGCAAAGGGATTTGAACTAAATCTTGCTTTTCTCCAGAATTTGAGCATAATTCCATATTCAGAGCAGTTGTGTTGCACCCGTTCAAGACCTTTCATTGCATTCATTTGGAGCTCCAAATGTCACATCTGTACGTAAACCTGGATTGCTTTAAAGGCTGAGATGAGGACTCATTTCCCTGATGTCAGAGCTTGGCAGGGAGCAGAACCACTTCTCCTTTTGCTGTGAAGTGTTGATTGGGAGTGAAGAGGACACTCAGCAAGTTCTGGGGCTATGAACTCGTGAAGGTTCTGCCCAGGAAGCAGCTCAGCTCTCAATGAAGCAATCACAGGTTGTTTGAATTGCAAAGGGCATCAGTGCCTGTCCAGCTTCTCCGGAGCTGATGTTGGCCTGGAAACACAACGCTTCCCATTGATTTCTTGGGGAAATTGGCTGTACCAGCTCCACAGTATAAAGGAGACACTGGGCCCAGTACCTGCTGGGAGCCCCGTGCAGGGCTCAGCACTGTGGGGCTTGAGCAGCAGCTTTGCTTCACAAATCCTGCTGGAAGAGGCACTTGGCTTTCCACCCCAGAACTGGTTAGTACACAAAACCAAACACAGAGAAAAAAAATGAAAAGTTTCTTCAAAATGATGTTCTCATACCTTGGCCTCTGCTCAGCCAAAATCCTTCCTTTTTAATTCAGCTGGCTGCTTTGGTGGAGCCGTTTATGGTTTGTTTTTTTTTTTTTTTTTCAGTCCTGTGGTGACTTCTTTGTTTTCTAATGAAACAATTTCTAAAGAATTCACACACCTGCATTATTGTGAGATGAGTTCTTGCAGATAATTTAAAGCATCGGTTTGAGATTCCAGTATAATACACACTTATTATCTGGCAATGACCCTGGGGACTAAGAAAATCCAAGTTTGCTCATCCTCAGTTTATGATCTTAACGTCGTTTTTCTGTTTGGTTTTCCAAGGGTTTTGCCGAATGATTGAAATCTCCAGTATGGAAATAGCTTTCCCTGGAATTTCACTCTTTACTTTCCATCCCTTCCAGCAAAACGCCTGCAGCCCTACAGCTACAAACCTCACCTTGGGCCATTCCTCTCCTCATCATTTAATTCAGGGCTCATCAGGAGCCTTTGATGTGCTAATGCTCAGCATAATGTGGGCAATAAACATGCAGAGGTGTCACTGCCTGCAAGTTATCCCAAAACATCTATTCCTTTCACCTGCCTTGGGCAGAGCCAGCCGTTCAGCCTGTGCTGGCTGCACCATTTCCAAGCAGGTTTTTGTACCTGCTCTGTGGTTTGGGGGTTGCGTTGTGTCTTGGGAATCCTTTCTTGGAGTCAGGCTCGGGACAGGCTGTGTCTTGTCCAGGAGAACAGCTCAGAGCACCCGTGGAGACTTGAGTGGGGATGGGGCTGTGGAGGCAGTGCCAGCACTGCCAGCCTGGTGGCAATGCCTCTGTCTCTCCTGATTTCCCATCCCCCCGTGCCGTGGGCAGTGCCCTCCTTGGGAAGGGATGGATGGCAGCTCCTCTGCTTGCAAAGCCACCAGAGCTGGGCTGCCCAGAAGCAGCAAGACAGATTAACTTCTTACATGGCATTCATCTTTATTTTTGATAACCAGACGAGATCTGTGTCCCTTTGCAGCAGAGACATTCCCACTTCAGTGCTTCTTCTTTAATTCTGTAGGCTAAGAGAGGAAAAATTTGTTGTTGATGTTGCTGAGGAGTGTCTGAGCCGGCAAGTCTGGCTGCGGGATCTCAGCTCCCACTGGCTCTCTGTGCCCCTGGCTGGGTGTGTGTGCAGGGATGTGTTAGTGGCGCTCCTCCCCAGCTCTTTGTGGCTGGGCCAAGAGCGCTGGAGGTGTGAAGGCAGAGCTCGCTCGGGAAGCCCTGGGAGCAGCCGGAGCCTGCTCAGGAGAGATCACAGGAGCTGCAGGAAGAGCTGGGCCTGCGAAGCGGCAGCCCCGCTCCCCCGGGACGGCAGCGACAGAAGAACAGCACGTACGAGGCTGGAGGGCTCCTGGCAGGGCGCGGGGCCAGCGGCCGTGGCCGCTCCAGGGTGCCGCTCCCGCTCCCACCAGCGCCATTCACAACGCGCCGTCCCTTTCAATCGGCTTCCCTCGGAACAAAGGAGCCGGGGCAGTGCTTGCACTTGAAAGCGGCAAACTGGGGCTGCTGCTGTTCCCTACGTGAGTGTTGGGAGGCGAATCCCTGGAGGGAAGTGAATCCAGGAAAATAATAGTAGTGGTGATTCATTTGTGTCCGATATCGAGCATCCAGCAGAGCTGCCATGGTACTGTTGCACTCCAGTTCTTGAATCACCTATCAGGCTGCCGGCTCTGGGCTGTGTTTACCTCGATGGTTCTGTGATTTCCTTGCTCCTTTTCAGTTTCCAGAAGATAAATTTGCAGCCTCTCACCTGTGGATCTGCTGAGCCCCGGGGGCTGCAGGGTTTCGCAGTGCTCAGGTCCTTGCTCCACAAGGCAGCACGTTCAGCTGGTGTTTCATGGAGGGTGTGCGATGCCAGGTATTTTAAGAGGGCTCAAAGAGCACAGCTGGAGGGCAGGATCTGGGAATGGGCTCATCCTGTTCTTCCTGCCAGCAGGATTTAACCACGTTTGGTACAACAGAGCTGAGCACACTTGTCCTTGGCTCCCCTTGCAGGAGTTGTATTGGGAGTAAGCTCAGTTGCACCAGTTACTGCCAGAATAAACCACTGGACCTTGGCACAGGTTCTGCTGCTTTGGAGAGCCATGAATCTCCCTGTAATGCAAAATCCACAATATTCAGTGCCTCACTACCTGTCTCTTGCCCCTACAACCTATTCATCAGAACCTGAAATAATGGTTTCTCTGTTTGTGTCTGACATGATAAACCACAGTTTCCCTGGGCTCAGCCTGTAATAAGTGCTTCCATGATAACAAAAGCAGATCTTTCTCCAAAAAAACGTATCCAGTGCAGAAAGTTAATTCTGGTTTTGCTGAGGTGCTGTAAAGCAGCAGAAGGTGGCTGTTGGCACATGTTGCTGCATTAGGAAAACAATGTGTGTAAAAACCCTCATGTAAATCCATCCCTTTGGGGGGAAAAGTGCTTTTCCATGATAGTTGACATAATTATAACAGGCTCTGCACAAGGGAAGCTGCACTCATCCCAAAATAATAAAAAAACCAAACCAGTGTGGGCAAGTTCAGGATCCAGGCAGCGCTGATGGAGCAGCCAGACCTCGGCTGTGAACCTTGAGCTCACCTCAAACTCTGCTGCTCCTTTCAGGGCACTTCCAGCAAACACTGAGGTTTGAATCTCGGGATTTAAGGGCTTCCTTGTTAAGGCCATCATGGGATTGGTTCTTCCCTGTGACGGCAGAGTGCCTGGAATCCAAAGTGCCAAGGTGGTGGTAGGAGTGCAAAGGGCAGCAATGTTCCTATGTGCAGATCCTTCTGTGTGTCCCCATCAAATTAAATGAGCCATGGCACAGCTTTATTTCAGCATCCTGAGATGTCCAACTTGATAAAAATGACTTTGTTCAATATAAATTAAGAGTCCCCCTTTGTATCTGTCTGACCCAAAGCATTGCTGGTCAACAGGAATGTTTCCATTTGCACTACACCCAATGGAATAATTTCAATCCTGGTTTTTCCCGTATGTTTTTTACTCTGATTTAACTCTGGATCCTCAGAAAGCATTCTCTTCCACAGGATTTAGTTTACAACTTTGTTTAGAGAGAGATAAATCAATGGCCATTTCTTTTACTTTCTGTTTGCAGGAAGGTTTATTTTCTTAAATTGTTTGGATTTTTTTCTACTTTCTACCCTGGACTTTTCAGTGCTGCTGGATGCTTCAGCAGTGGTGTGAAGTTCAATCTCTGGTCTGTGTTTTGATGGTGAACACAATATAAGGCATGAAACCTGCGATGAAAAGGTAACCAGTTAATTATCTTCACCTTCCCTGCTGGTTTGAGATCCACCAGAGCACACAACCCCTTCATGTATAATTTTTTTTTTAATCTTCTTAGACTGAAACTCAACCACTTCAGCCGTGTGAGTAACAGCATTTGCTAACCCGTGGTATTTTGCCATTTCTTACATCAGGAAATGCCCCGCTGTGCCATAACCATCCAGAGACAGAGCACTGCCAGCATTTTGTGAAATCTCTTACTTTGGGTCAGCGCTCTGCTGGTGGCGATTTTTTTCTCTTTTTTTTAGTGCGGCAACTCCAGTGTCCCGCCTCAGCAGCTGCACCATCCTTGAGTTTGGGGACAGCGAGGGCAACTTTTTATTTATAATTGTGCAAAACCTCCGGGGAGCCGCGCACGCCGGATCGGAAGGAACGGGGCCGGGGTTGTGGGAGCGGGACTGGGGTGCGGGATCGGGGCCGGGGTGCGGGATCGGGGCAGGGCTGCGGGAGCCGTCCCGGGGTGCGGGATCGGGGTGCGGGATCGGGGCCGGGGTGCGGGATCGGGGCAGGGGTGCGAGAGCCGTCCCGGGGTGCGGGATCGGGGCAGGGGTGCGGGATCGGGGCAGGGCTGCGGGAGCCGTCCCGGGGTGCGGGATCGGGGCCGGGCTGCGGGAGCCGTCCCGGGGCCGGGCGCTGCGGGGGCGCGGTGCCGGTGCCGCCGGGTCCCGGCCAATGGCTCCGCGCCGCGCACTCCCCGCCCCGCTCGCCCCGTGAGCAGAAATAGCCCCGCCGCCGCCGGCAGCGGCTTTTCCGCGGGGAGCGGGCGGCAGCGGCGGAGCATCCCCTGGCGGAGCATCCCCGGGAGGAGCAGCCCCGATGGCCCCGCGGGTGGCGGCGGCGCTGGGCGGGCGCTGAGCGGGACCCGCGGATGCCGGGCGGGGGCCGGGCGCTGCGGGCAGCGGGGGGCCAGGACCCGGGGCTCGCCGCGCCCCTCCGGCCCCCCAGGGCCGCGGGGAGCCCGGACATGGGAGTTCGGCTGCCCCGAGGCGTGTTGGTACCTGCGGGACCCGCGGAAAGTCCCTCCCTCCCATGAGCAGCGTCTGCTCCCGGCGCTGGGCTCTCGCCATGGACACTGTGAAAACCACCTACATCGTGCTGGAGCTCATCATCGCCGTGCTCTCCATCGCTGGCAACGTGCTGGTCTGCTGGGCTGTGGCCATCAACAGCACCTTGAAGAACGCCACCAACTATTTCCTGGTGTCGCTGGCCGTGGCTGATATCGCCGTGGGGTTGTTGGCCATCCCCTTCGCCATCACCATCAGCATTGGCTTCCAGGTGGATTTTCACAGCTGCCTCTTCTTCGCCTGTTTCGTGCTGGTGCTGACCCAAAGCTCCATTTTCAGCCTGCTGGCGGTGGCCATCGACAGGTACCTGGCTATTAAGATCCCACTGAGGTAAGAGATTGGAGTGGGAGTGGGCGGCCGCATTCCCTGACAGCCCGGGTCTGACCTTCCTGCTCTTAGCGGGCACGAACTTCTAAGCTCTAGTGGTGCCCCAAAAGTTTTGCTGCTCACAGGTGATGAAAATAGCAGAGGTTTGGCACTCACTGCCAAACTGACTGGGATCAATATCCTGCCTCTTTGCTTCAAACACACCTGGAAGTTCAGTTTCTCGAGGATGTTTGCCTGGGAGGGTCAGTGGCACCTCGAGGAGCTGCAGTGATGTGAGGCTGTGTTCGGGATGGTTGTGGCTTATCTGTGTAGGTATTTATACAGCCCCTTTATTGCTGTGTCCAGGCATCTCCCAGGTAATTAAATGAGGAGCAGCCACTATTTCTCCTAATTCCTACTGTGAAAGGACAAGAGGCAAGCAGAAGGTTTCACGTGTCAGATTTTAGAGTTTTACAGTTCAGTCTCATCCAGGTTCAGCATCCAAGACATGAATTAGTTTCCCTCTAATTCATGGGAATTGAATTAAAATGGGGGAAACTCTATGGAATAGAAGTTACAGGCACCCCTCCAGCAAGCTGGTGCAGCCGCTTCCTTCAGCTGGAGTGCACCAAAGCCCCGGCTTTGCATTATGAACGACCCGAGTTTGTTCATCTCAGTCTCCTCCGTGTCTCAGTTGTCCTTCCCAGGGAATGTGACATTGATGGAGCCCCCGGGAGTCCAGGACAGCTCCAGGGACTGTCCCGGGGCAGGGGCTGTGGGGGAGCAGGGCAGATGTGGCACAGGGACCTCAGCTGAACTCCGGGAAGCCGCAGCTTTCCTGGATTCTGCTCGTCCCCGGCATCTCCAGTGCACGAGCAATCACATCACCCTAAAACTACTTAAAAAAAGAAAACCCTTTCACCCTGTTCTGGCACCTTGCATCTGAGACCTCCCATAGGTTGAGCAAATATTCATTAGTCATCAGCAGAGGTGGAAAAGCGTGGCTGTGTGTCATCGCAGCACGGCGCGTGGAAATTCCGGGGGATGTCGCGCACTCGGGAGCAGAGCTGCAGCAGAGCAGGGACAGGACAGGTTGTTTCCAGCATCCCTGACCCTGTTTCTGACCCTCCCAGCCACCCAGCCGGGCTCACAGACCCACCCTGCCTCCGGAAAATGCTGTAGTGTCTTTTCCATCCCTTCATTCGGGGCTTTCTCAGAATGGTGGAGCAGCAGCGCAGTAGTAGCTGCAAAAGCAGGTCACATTTTAAAGTTTCAGTTTAATCACATCCTTGGCCACAAGCTGTCAGGCAATAACTCTATTTTTGCACAAGCACTTTCTGCAGCTGAGGAAACAGGTGAGGGGGTTCTGCTGTGGCCCCCTGCTTCCCGGGGGGAAGCAGAGGATCAGAAGTGCTCTGAGGGATCGTTCCTGTGCTTGCAGAAGGGAAGTGGCTTTGCCAACTGACAAACCAGCGAGCATTTCCTCCTCTCCTTTTCCCCCAGTCCTGAGCAGGTTTGCTGAGCCCTCCATCAGGGCAGTTCATCCCAGGGCAGTTCTGCCTTGCTTTGGGATTCTTTCCCAGCTTCGCTTTCCTCACCCCATCTCACACCAAATCTTTTATTCCGTTTGCACAAACATCTTTATTCCTATGAGTGTTTTCAAACTGGACACAAACGGAGACCAAGGAGTCCCATCCTAGGCTGGCTGAAGTGCGAAATTTGGATTAAACTCCATCTTGGCATTGTGGCCTATTTCAGTGCTCTCAGAAGGGATCAGCAAGTAAAAAGAACTCCTTTCAAAGAAGGGGGATTCTCCCTGTGAGGAGCAGGACAATGGACAGGAGATTTAGGGACCAATACAGAAAGGCTTTTTTTAGTTGTACAGCCAAGATCAAAAGGGGATAGAGGAGTTTATAAATCTACAGAGGCAAAACCCTTCTCTGCTGCACCAGGGTTTTCCCAGCAAGGCTTGGTTGGAGTTTTCTACTCAGTATCATTACTCCTGGGATGCTCCACAGTGCTGCTGGCAGGGAAGGGGGAGGAACTTCTCCCACCACCCTCTTTGGGCAGGAGCGTTTCTGGAAGCCATTTCTGGAAGCAGGGCTGTGCTGTGAGAACGGGAAGCTGATCATCAATTTCTAGGAATGGAGACTGTAGGAAAAGCTTTTCTCATTAAAACACCCATTCTGGAGGCCAGTGCAGAGGCTGATACCAGGCTATGAAGTATTAAATGTTTAAGAAAATGATTTGTGCCCAGCCCTGTCCAGCAATTACCATAAATAATGTGGTTGTTGCAGAGCAGATGAGTGTCCTTGTCACATCCAGTGCTCCATCAGCTCCCTGTGGAAAGCTCGGCAGGGACATTAAGGACTGGCTGTGTCACTTTATTTCATACCCTTTCAGAGCTGTTTGAGAGGCTGGGCAGGCCTGTGGGCTGGGGTGCACAGCAGAATTTTGCATTACAGTCAGGCTAATAATGGATTTTTCAGCTCTGTGGCTGAACCAAGAAATCCCATGGGGAAGAGGAGAATTGTTTCAGTGAAACTGGAACAGTGATGTTGGGAGGTTTCAGTGAAGAAAAGTGATCTGACCAACCTGGCAGATTTTGGGTTGGGTTGCCCAACCCTTCCGATGTGGCTCTTGGAGGTCAAGACATCCTCATGAGGGAAGTAACTGGCAACTTCTCATCTGGAGAATTGCAGGAAAAAAAAAATCTTATTTTCAAAATGGTGGTTTAGAACCCTCCCTCTTCTGGCTAAAAATATTTGCTGAATTTGACCCGAAGCCATGAATTCTTTCTGTCCCTCGAAACTCGTATTTTCCTTGTTTGCTTTTGATGAATTTACTGTTTGTGGAGAAGCCCCCACCCACGCTGCCCCTTCTGTGTAGCTGCAGCTCCAAGCCCCTCCCTGGGTCCCTTCTCCCTTGGCCATCACCAGGATGCAGCTCCTTGTCCTTGTCTCTTCTTCCTGCACCCTCCTGGCTGCTGCCCCCGCTGTGTGCCCATCCCTGTGCCCAGGGACACAGCTCCATCCCAGCTCTCCTCTGCCAGCCTGACCCCCTCACAGCACTTCCTCCAAGCAGAATATCCGAGCCAGGGAATCAAGCATCTCTCAGCAGCAGCAAATCCATCCTGCAGAGAGCACTTGGCACAGAGGCTTTTGCTCTCTGGCTTCCTCCAGGGCTGGATTTCACCCCACAGTCCCGTAGCTGGGAGCCAAAGAAGATTTGTAGGTGGAATAAAACAGTTTCCTTTTATTTGCATTAACCCAAATCCTTTGGCGTGGTGAAGAATTGTAGGTAGGGATGGATGCCTGGAACAAACGTGTCAGGAATTAGGGAGGGAGAAGAGAATCTGTCTTTAGAGAGCAAAAGGAGAGTGAAACACTGAGCAGCACAGTGTGTGTGCCCCTGTGCACTGGTACCTCCTGCAGGACAGTGGATGTGCTGCTGCTGCCTGGCAAACATCCCAGCTGGGATTGCAATGGGAAAATTATCCCCAGTTCCCTGGGACCTGGGCTGATCTCCTGCTTCTCCTGGGTTTAATTCTCTCCCACCTTCAACTTTACCCTTTGCACATGTGCAGGACTGATGCTCCAGAGAAGCTTTGATATGAACTGGAGCAGAGTTCCAGCCACATCCTCTCCCTTCTTGCACATCTTGGAGCCCTTGCTGCCTCTCCTGCAGCCAGAGGATCCTCGTATGGATTCACAAGCAGTTAATGGGACCAGGATCTGTCAGTGGTGCTGCCCTGATCTGCCTCTGCTCCTGCAGCCCCCCTTGGCTTTGACATCAGGAAGGCAACAGTGCAGCTCCTTCCTGCTGTTTTGGATGGTTGCTGGTTTTCCCTCATCCTTTCCAGAGGTGGCTTGGCTGATGCTGAGGCTCTGCCTGCCCTGGCTGCTCCCCTCTGCTGCAGACCAGGGGTTCCCTCTGCGTTCCCCAGCAAAGATTTGTTCCCAGATCCCACCAACTCCCAGCTTGTTGCTCAGCACAGCAAACTGGGGTTTGATGTCAAGTGGGAGGGCTGGACCCACTGGGGAGCAGAGAAAATCCTCTTGTTCACCTGCCACTGTGTGAGTGCCATCAGCACTCAGAATGCAGCTGCTCTTCCTCCTTGTGCCCTTGCCTCATTTCCTTTTGTCCTTGCACTTCCCTTCATCTGAGCCCTGCGTGTGCTCTGCTGCTCCCAGTGCTGTTCCCACTCCCTGAGCATCCTGATTCCTGGTTCCTGCTTCCAGAGCCTCCCCAACCCTCAGGATGCTCTGCCTGGCCTGGGTTATCACTGAGTTATAAACTGCAAGTGTCACAAACCCAGCAAAGGCAGGAGGGCTGGGGGGTTTGCTTGAGCAATGGAGCTGTCACATTTTTAGGGAAGTTTGTGTCAGCCAAGCTGGGCCCAGGGGACGTGGGAGGATCTCACAGGGCTGCCACTCGCTCCAGCCTTTGGATGCAGCCAAAACACAACAACAAAATCAGGAAAAATCACATGTGCCCTCATGGCAATAAACTAGAGAGGGGAAATTACAGATATTTTTAGCTGTGAGCAGCCTGGTTTCCTTAAAATATATGTCCCAGATTTTTATATCTTTCCCGCACCTCTGAGGCCACTTCCCTCCCAAAAAACAAAAGTCCTGACAGGAAAAGGAATTGGGACCTCTTTGGGACCTCTGCCCTGACACAGCTCCTGCAGAAGCTGGGGGACAGCAGGGATGCCAGGGAGCATCAGGGATCTCAGGGCTGGTTCCAGGCTCTTGGCTGAGGACACTGATCTCCAGGCTGAGTCAGAACCCAGATCTTTGGATTTATAAGGTTTTTATTCTGTTTTGGCCAGCTCAATCTGTAAAAATACAGGTTAATTTTAAGATTTTTTAAAAATAACAACTTTAGAAATCCAGCAGAATTTTGCTCCAGAAGATCTTTTGACCTCTCCCTGCAAAAAATACACAAAACCAAAATGTTTTGGCAGAAATGGTTTTATTTTGAAGTTGCAAGTTTTTGCTTTATTAATTATTGAGCTCCTGTTTGGGATTTTTATGGAATTTGCAGTTTGTCAGAGCAATGAGCACAGACTACAAAACTGAATCTTTGAGGAGTGCTCTGCCCTGGCCCTGGGCTGCCCCAGGCAGTGACCACACAGGGGTTTGGAGGCTCCTCTTACTGTATTTGATCCACAAGATGCCAGGAATTGGTGACTCCAGCTGTGCCTACAGATGTGTCAGTCCTGTCCCCGCCCCACCGGCTCTCAGGCTTGGAGAAGGAACTGGGTTCAGGGAATTTGTGCAATCCAAAGAATGGATTAACTCCTAATCCAATGGATGACATCAGGCCTGGGCATGAGCCACGAATAACCTGGGAGTGCATCAGTGGGGGTGTGTCCCTGTGTGTTCCCTCTCTTACACCCTTCAGTGCCATGTGGGCACTGCTGTCGCTGGGGCCAGAGCTGCTGGGCCCGCTGGGACAAGGGACAGAGCACAGCCCCTGTGGGAGCAGCTCCTGGCCACGTCCCCCCTTCCTGCTGTCACACCTTCCATGGACGTGCTGGGTGCTCTGTGCAGCCTGGCAGAGCCCAGGCAGGGAGGAGGGGACAGGATGGGCTCTGCAGCTGCTGGGATGGGCTGGGATGAGGCACAGGGGACTCAGTGCTGACCCTGCCACATCCCCCAGCCCTGGGGAGGTTGGTCCGGGCTCTGCAGCGAGGGCTGGTGGGTGGAAAGGTTTGGAAACTTTGGGGAGGGGATTCCACCCTTTTCATTGCAGAAAGAGAGACCCAGCAGAGATCTGCCGTCTCCCACCCTTATCTGCTATCGGGGTGAGCAGGACACTGGGAGGGGCAGTGCTCAGCCTTTGGGACACAGGATCGCGCCCCAACAGCTGCCTCTGAATCCCAGTCCCTATCTCAGCCCTGCCAGGCACCTTCGGCTCAGCCCCTGGAGCGGCACAGCCAGGCCTGACCCCCGGGAGGTTCGGAATGACAAAAATTCCCAGCCCCAGGCCCCGGCAGGCCGATAAGGCTGGGCTCAGAGCCCCGGGGCAGGGAGGAGCTCGGGTCTTAAACGGGGGAGAACTGCGGGGCTGTGCTCTAGGACTTGGAAACACAAAGCACCAGCATCACTGATTCCACACCAGTATCACACCAGTATCACTGATTCCGCACACCAGTATCACTGATCCCACGCACCAGTATCACACCAGTAACTCTGGTCCCACACCAGTCTCACATTCTCCTGCAGGCACTGGGACGTTTTGGGCAGCTGCTGCTGTTTGGGTGTCGGGGGATGCTGGGCTGTGGGAGCAGCCTGCGGGGAGAGGGGGCTGAGCTCATTTCCTTCCTGCTCTCTTGGCCTCAGTTTGCCCCAGCCCGGGTTGGCCCCTCGCTCACACCCCCGGTGTCTGATTCTGAGTTCAGCTTTCAGTCACTTTTTCTCACCCTGCCGAGCGAGCGAACACAGACACCGAGGTCTCACATGCAGAAATCCCTCGGGGCTGCTGCGAGAGGCGAGAGGCGCCCACACCTCGCCGGTGCTGGCAGGGCTCAAGAGGCGCGGGGCTGCGAGCCCCTCGCTGCACCCTCAGCTGCAGATCCCCGTGTTCACCTCGTGTTCACCCCGCATCACCCAGCCAGCTGCCATTTGGAGGTTTGACACCTTGCCCGTGCTGTGCCCGTGGCTGTCCCCTGTCCCCAGGCGCTGCAGGGACAGCAGTGACGGGGACAGCAGTGACGGGGACAGCAGTGACGGGGACAGCAGTGGGGACAGCAGTGGGGACAGCAGCGGCGGGGCAGAGGGGCTCAGGCAGGAGCCGGGCTCTCTCCCCAGCCGCTGCTCACGGCAGGTTAAGCGCATGGATAAGAATAGCTCAGACAGGGTTTAGGGCTCGCGGCTGGGGACACGGGGACACGGGGACATGGGGAGGGGACGCTCCCTTCCGCCCGAGAGGCATCCCCAGGGCTGGCTGTGCCGGTTTGTCTCGCTTTCCTGCTCCTGAGCCCTGAGCGCACCTGAGCCGGGGCTGCCGGGTGGCAGAGTGGCGGTGCAGCAGTGTGACAGTGTGGCAATGTGTGACAGTGTGGCAGTGTGTCGCTGTGGCAGTGTGACAGTGACAGGGTGACAGTGGCAGTCCCCGCCCAGCGGAAGGCCGGCAGTGCCGCTGCTGTCCCCGCACAATGGGACAGATGCGGGAGGAAGTGATTTGTCTGCCGGGACAGGGACACTCGCAGATGTCCCCGTTCCCCAGCTGAGCGCTACCTCTGATCGCATCTCTGGCCGCCAACTCCTTCCTGGTGAAACAGCGCAGCTTTTTCTTTCTATTTCTTTTTCTTTCCCCCCTTCCTCTCCAAGGTGCAATTTATGATTCATTTAAAATGTCCTGAAGGGTATTTCAGCTGGTGTGCGATCTCCGTTCCGTGGCTGTGCATGGAGCACAGAGGCAGCAACTGTGCTTACTTAGTTGTAGTTTTTTTTTGGGTTTGTTTTTGTTTTTGTTTTGTTTCTTGTTTTTAAAAAAAAAAAAAAAAGCAAGATGCAAAGTACAGCTGTGAGGAGGTGACAAGGACACAATGCTTGGCAGCCGAGCTGCTCTCACCTCTTGTGAATGGAGGTGTCTGTGAATTTCCCTTCACACTTAAAATAGAAATAGAACGAATTGTCACTGGTTGTTTGTACCAGAGCACCTGCCTGGCCCGAGTTGTGCAAACCCCCTCTGCTCCTCTCCCTGCATGCAGCAGCCTGGGCACGGGCAGAGTGGGGAGGGAGCTGGGGAGCACCAGCCATGAGTGAGTTTGGAGTTGAAGCTCTGAAACTGTTCATTGGAGGCTGATGCTGCTCTGGAGGCAGAGGGAGAACCCAAAGCCCTCGAGCAGCCTCTGCTCTGGCACAGGGGTGTGATGGACAGGAGGGGCTGTGTGGCCCCACAAGACTTTGATGTGGATCCTTCTGGGCTGCCTGGGGACAGGCAGGATCCTCCTGTTCCTGCTCTCTGAGATCAGTAATGTGGCAGTAACAGTTCCATTCCAGAGTGTTTCCTCCAGGTGCTGCTGCTCCTGCCCCAAGCCCATCACCTCAAAAGCTGAATTTCTCCTGCAGTGCTTCCCTTGTTTGAAGAGCTCAGGAGCAGCAGGGCTGGGTGAGCTCCCTGGGGTCCAGCAGGGGCTGCTGGGCAGGTGCCAGGGACGTGCAGGACATGACTCAGTTCCTGCCTTTGGGAGCCAAACTCCAGCGAGGCCGGGCTGGCAGCGTGTCCTGCTCTGTGCCAGCTGTGCTCAGCACCAGCCTGGGCCACCTGGCTGCTTCCCAGGCCCAGGAAATGGCAGCAGAAATGCAAAAACCCAACCCCAACCATCCTACCAACACACAGAGCGAGACTTGGAACAGAACTCACTCTTTGGTGTTTGCTGTGCTGCTCTCCAGGAGAACTCTGGGGTTTGGAGGGGCCATGGGGGATGCCTGCTGTGGAAGGCCACCAGGATCAGGGGACACCTCATTCAGCCCCAGAGGAGCCCTGGCTGGAGCCCTGGTGGCCCAGGTGGGTGAGGGCACAGCAGGCCAGCCCCAGCTGCCCATGGGGACACCCTGCAGAAGCTGAGCTCTGCTGGAAGCTCCACCATCAGCACAGGAACCTGACTCACCCCACCATGGCAGCGGGGCTCCCACAGCTCCTCTGGGATAATTAAAGCCTTCATGGTGACTGCACCAGTAAGAGACTTTGCCTGGTGGTGTAAAAGGAACTAATGCATTGCCAGGCTATTTAATTCCAATAAATCATTTAAAAATATTCAGCTGTTATTTACATTAAAGCAACATTTGATGCCTCTGGGCGGAAGCGTAGAGGTGATTCAATATTTGTTATACATTAGTTGAGCAGACTTAAGTGAGTAAATTTACTTTAATAGGTTGTTGTTTTGGTTTGTTGGTTTGTTTTTTTTTTTGTCTAATAATATTAAGCCTAAAAGACAATGAAGGAGTGTTTGCTGGAGAAAATTTGTTGGTTCCTCACTGTCTGACCCTGTTTTATAGAGCTTAGGGAAGAGTTTGTAAGACTCCTCATACCTGGATCTGACATTAATTTTTTTTTTAAGCATGTGCTTAACTTGTGTTGACAAGGGCAATACAGGCAGAGTCCCACCAAATAAGTGTGTTAAGGTAATACCAAGGTAATTAATGGACAATTCTAGGACATCAGTTTCACCTTGGACTCTTCTGGCTGGCACAGCAATGACCATCTCAGCACCTGCCATGGAGAGATGGTGGGAGAGCTTTGCAATGCAAATTCTGGGCAAATGAAGAGCTAATCTGAGCAGGGCAGATTTTCCCTGTGAAAAACCATCTCCACCTCTTCCTGGGCCTCCAGCCTTCCCCAGCTCTGGCTCTTGCAGACTGGGAGCCCAGAATGTTTTTACATCTTCTCTCAGCAGACACAGAAATGCACGTGCCACAGTCCTGGCTGCAGCTCCACTGGGAACCCTGGGAAGAGCAAGCAGCTCTAAAATAAACACCAGTACAGCCACTGGAACATCAAGTGGCTTCTTGACTGGTCTTGTAAACCTTCAAGCCAAGCCTTCTCTTAGCAGAAGAGTTCAGGAGAAGAGCAGATGGAAGAAGCCTTATTTGAGGCCAAATGTTTTCAGCAAGAGGCAGCACTGGATGTCACCAGCCTGGGACCTCAGCATGGCCATGGAGGCTCCTCCTGCTCCTGAGCACACAAACCCTCCATCCCTTCAGTGTCTGTTTCTGAACAATGGGGCCCTTGGCATTTTCCAGTCTCACCGTGGGAGTTTTTGGGATGCAGCACCTGGAGAGATCCTCTGAGCAGGGCAAGCACAATCCACAGAGCTGCAGCTTTCCCTGTCCACTGCAGCTCCTGGTGCTCTGCAGCACTGACTGAGCTTGGCCAGGGCTGGAGCTCAAGTCTCAGACTTTGCCAAGAGATTAGATTTCTGTCAACTTGCTCAAATCTCAATGATTTCAGGTCCCACAAGACCAGATCAGCTCCAGCTTCTGAAAACTTAATGCAGGGTCTCAGAAGCAACAGGCTTGGCCTCACTGATGGCCTATTTGAGAACTTCTCATCTTCTAAGTATTAAAACTTATTAATAATGAGAGAAAAATGCAGGAAAAGCCCCTCAGTGGCCTGATCTACCCTTCAGACACCAGCCCATGGACTGTATCCACAATTCAGCAGTGCCTAAATGTGGCTGCTGCTGCTGCATCCTCCCACACAGCCCAGCTCATGCCTGAAGGAGCTGAGGGCTCCCCCAGCCCCTCTTTGACCCCCAGTGTCCCCCTGTCCTTGCAGGAGGAGCAGGAGCTCAGCTCACACGGAGGCAGTGCTGTGATTCACAGCACAGCTGCAGTTCTGTGGGAATAAAACCCTCCCCTGCCTCACGGGCCGGAAGAAAATCAGAACAAACGTTCTTAGGAAAGGAGGAGCAGGGCAGCCAAGCCAGAGTAAACAAAGCACTGAGAGAAGGGTGTGGGAAGGAGGGGACGTGTGGCAGCCAGCAGACTCTGACTGGCTGTGGAGGGGACAGGAATGAGTTTCTCATGTTCTCTTCTGGCACTCGCTGGTTCTTCCTATCTCCACACAGGGATCTGACTGATGCTTTGGTTTTGGCATCTGCTCTGTTGCTCCCAAACCAGACTTTTGACTTTTGCTGCTTCAGGTTCCAGCTCTGTTTGTGTCTCTGAGCATCTGAGGGCTGGAGGGGCCATGAAGGGACTCAGTGGGATGAGGAAGGTGTGGGGCAGCACCAGGCTCAGCATGGCACCAACTCATCCCTGGGCCACTGTGGAGCTTCTCCATAACCCGTGTGGGATTGCAAGGCAGAACCTGGCCCAGCAGTGTCCCAGCTGGATGGGGTCAGCCCAGGCTCTGCCCCAGCAGCTGCCCCAGCGTGCCCAGCAGTGGCTGCTCTGAGAGCATCAGCCCCAGGGAGCCTCACTGTCCGTGCCCTGCTGCCAGTTGGTGGTTTAGGATCACACAATGATAAAGCCTTTGGCCTTTTTTAAGACTCCAAGTCCTTTCCCTCCCCTGCAGGGGGTTTGTGGGCTGGGGCAGTGCCTGGCGCCTCTCAGGAATAGTAAATGAGTCACGTCCCCAAACCACGGTGTGTGGGTGGAGAGCACAGGTGAGGGATTTTGCCCCTCAGGTGATCAGGAAGGTGAGGCCCCCTCGTGGGTGTGGCTTTTGCCTCATTAGCCAAAACACTGATGATTTTAACTGCAGGGAAGTGCCCAGTGCTCATTCATGTAACATTTACTGTGGTTTTGTCCTGGGTGCTGCAGGTACAACAGCCTGGTGACTGGCAAGCGGGCGAGGGGACTCATTGCAGTGCTGTGGCTGCTGTCCTTTGGGATTGGACTGACCCCACTGATGGGCTGGCACAAAGCCATGAGTGGCTGCCCCAACGCCACCAACGAGACAGGGACAGAGCCCCACAGGGACAGAGCTCTGGGACAGAGCTGCTTCATCTCGTGCCTCTTTGAGAACGTGGTGACCATGAGCTACATGGTTTACTTCAACTTCTTCGGCTGCGTGCTGCTCCCGCTCGTCATCATGCTGGGGATCTACATCAAGATATTCATGGTGGCCTGCAAGCAGCTGCACCAGATCGAGCTGATGGGCAACTCCAGGACCACCCTGCAGAAGGAGGTGCACGCAGCCAAGTCTCTGGCCATCATCGTGGGGCTGTTTGCCTTCTGCTGGCTGCCCCTGCACGTCCTGAACTGCATCACGCACTTCCACGAGGACTTCTCCCGATCCAAGCCCGAGTGGGTGATGTACGTGGCCATCATCCTCTCCCACGCCAACTCCGTCATCAACCCCATCATCTACGCCTACAGGATCCGCGACTTCCGCTGCACCTTCCGCAAGATCCTCTCCAAGATCCTCTGCAAGGCCGACGACCTCCCCAAGTGTCCCTCTGACAACAACCAGCACCTGACTGCCATCAACATCAGCTCCCCTGCGGCCTCGGTCACCGTATGACCCTCCCTGGGTGTCCAGCCCCGCCCTGGCACTGCCCTTCCCCCGTCAGCAGTCCCAGGAGTGCTCAGAGATGACCACTATGCACTTGTGCAGCTGTGTTTTGATTTTTATTTTTGTAATTAACGTCGTGCCTCGTAGAGGAGTGACCTGAGCGGGGACACTGAGTGCAGCTCGCCCTGCTCTGTGGGAGCTGGGATCCTCCTGTGTTTCCTTTTCAGGTGTTTCCTTTCCAGGCTGGACACTGACTGGGGAAGACTCACCTGCTGGGGGGGTGTTTCCCCAATTGTGCTGCTCATGTCAAGTCATAGGATCTTTATTTTAATTATTATTATTATTATTATTATTTTTAATATTTTGATTCATTTAGGAGTAATAATTTTGTGTCCGTTTCTTGAGTTGTTCTCTAAGTCCATACTTGACAGCACTTTGGTAATACTCTAATTATTCCATCAATTGTTTGATGCAGCTTGTATTCTCTGATGGGAAAAAGTCTTACTTAGCCCAGTTGCTGGTGTGAAACTGAATCTGTGTTCCAGGCACTGAGGGGAGGGACTGAGAGGATGGGAAAACCAGGTCAGAACTGGCCAGCCCAGCATGGAAACCCCATTTACTGAAAGATTTGAGAAAAGACTTGACCAAGGTTTTAGAGCTGAGGTTTTATTGCCTTTAAATCACTTTGGTCCACAGGACTGTGCAGCCCAGTGCTTCAGGTTTGCTTCCAGATCTCTTTCCAGCTGTCAAAATGCAGGAGGCAGAAGTGCCCCAATGGCTCATCTGAACCAGAGCCACCAAGGCCAGTGTCACTCTGCCTTGGGGACACCAGCTCTACAATTAGGTTTTTGCTGGTCAAAACTTGTCAGTCTTGCAGAGCTTCCACAAGTGCAGGTTTTAGCTGTGAGAGGTGGATGCTGCAGCTCACCTGATTCCTAAAGCTTGGTCTGGCTGAGGCAGCCCTGCAGCCCTGTAACCCCTAGAAGCTGTGAATGCTTTTTTTTCCTTCCCTAATAGTAATTTTTATATTTTTATCCCTGAAAAAATGTACTTGAATTACACAGAAATCAACTCTGTGTATTTTAAATTCTGTTGCACTAAAAAGGGGGTACAAGACCCCAAGAGTTTAATTTCTCTGGCATATATAATGACAAATATGGTGTAAAATCAATTGAAAAGCTGAAGAAAAGCTGCAGCATCTCCTCTGCCAGCTGGCAAGAGCTGCAGGCAGCAGCTGCAGGAATGACCCTGGGCCCACCATGCACAGGGAACCTGGGAGTGCTGGATTGCAGTGCTCAGCCCCAGACCTGGGTGAAATCACCAGAGAGCTCTGAATGGGTTTGCACATGTTGATGCAATGTCCAAATTCAGCTCCAGCTCAGTGTCTCAGATTTGGGCATTTCCAGCAGTTGGAGTCACTGTCCCAAGTGCTTCTCCTTTAACAGCCCCATTCAGCTCTGCTGCATCTGCCTTGGTCAGGGGCCAGCTGACACAGGGCCACCTCCTGCCATTTGGGCAGGGCCTGCCTCTCTCCTCCCTTCATTCCTTCCCTTCTGTGCTGTTTTTGGCTGTGTTCCTCCTGTTAATCATGGCTGGAAACAAGCAGGGTTTCACCTGCAGCTCTGGCAGTGTTGCCAAGTGGTTGCAAGCCACATTTATCCTCACAACAAAGGATGGAATCTCTCCCTGAAACCGACCCAAACTCTCACAGCAGCAGCAGAGTGAAAGTCTCAGTGCTGTAACACCAAGAGAGAAGGTCCCAGAACACTTGTCCACATGTTCCAATGCAGCTCAGCATCCAGCCCTGCTCCCTTCCCAAGCCTCCCATGAGCCAGAATTCCTGCATCGATGTGGAGCATCCTTAGTGCAGCTGTGCCTCTGGGCTGTCAGGCATTAACTCTGGCCCAGGTCATGGTCACTGGGCATAGGAAGAGCCTTTGTGGATCTGAGCCAAAGACATTTCAAGGCAAAATAAAAATAGGACACCTCTCTTGCCCCCTCAGTAAAAAGCTCTGAAGGTTTCTATAAAAATGTGAAGCAAAAACAGCAGAGGAACTTTCTGTAGTGAGTGCAGCTGTGGCCATTGAGCTGTCACTGCCCACTGCTCTGATGTACTGGATGGATGTGTTCTCCTGTTGCTCAGATTTTGTATTTGCAGTAATTGTTATTTACATACAAAATGCTTCATTGACCACCCACACCACCTGGCTCAGCCTGTGCCCCATTATTTCTCGAGGCTGATGTGCTCACAGGTGCAGCATGAGAGGCCACCCTGCCCTCAGGGAGGACAGAGCATGGACAAGAATCACAGCTGCAAGGAGCTGGGCCCCAGGGCAGCAGCCTTGAGGTGCTCAGTGTGTCTGAAAATGTTTGATTTAAAGCACAGCAACCACGTGGATGCTTCCCAAGATCCTGTTCGAGTGGAAGCACAGAGCTGTCACCAGCATCAGGGTGCTGAGGGGTTCCTGCCATAGTCCCTGGACCAGGTTTGCCACTGAAAAATCAGAAATTGCTCTGAGCTGCCACCTGCAAAGAGCCACAGCAGCTCTTTAATCTGTGGATCACTAAGATCTGCAGGACTGTTTGCATTCCTCACATCACAATTATAACAGATTAGTTCAAACATCTTCAGAAATCCCAAAACCAGCATAAATAAATGAAACTGAAGTCAACATAGGCCTAATTAATTAATTTATCAGTGCCAGGCTGCTAATTAATGTCACACTTGACTGCAGCACGGGAAGAAATCAACCAGCCACTCACAATGAGCATTTGACAGCCTTGTAGATATTGAAATGCCACCTACACAGCCAGGAGTGATCCAAATTCTTCATCCTTCATCCTCTTCCTCAGCCAGGAGGATGTTTGTGAGCTGCTCCTCAGTCACAGCCAGTTCCTGGCAGGCTCCCATGGCCTGGCTGAGGTAGACAGCCAGGATGTGTTTGCACTGCAAAGTTAGCAGGAGCAGGGCTGGAATGTCAGCTCTGTCTGCACCAGGAATCCATCCTGGCCCAAATGTGTTCAGTGAGGAGCTCAGCCCTCCCAGGAACCTCCCAGTGGTTCCCTCCTGGCACAGGTGGTGCTGAGTGTCCCCAGTTCTGCCACCAGGACAGTGCCATGCAGGGATCTGGCACACAGATCCTGGCTCCTGCACCCTCCCCACCACTGCTGGCCACCAAAATCCCTCCCTGCACCCAAAATCTGGGGCACTCAGAGGCCAATGACACAGTGGGTCAGGCTCAGCCTGCCTGGCCAACTCCACACAATTGGAAATTTTGGGTTCAAGGAGCAGGGCAGAGCTTTGTCCCCTCTCCCCATGCCAGCCCCAGGCTGAGGCTCAGAACTCACCAGGAGACTCTCATTCTTCTGCAACACAGAAAAGCCAAAGGCAGGGCATGTGCAGAAATGGCAGGAGCTGTAGCAGGTGTAGAGCTTGCCTGAGCTTCCAAGGACCTGAAACAGAGGCAGATGAGGAGTCAGAGGCAGGACTCACTCTCATTTCTCTGACTCAGGCTGGTCTGCACTGACCCAGTAGTGAGGGGGAGATGTACAGTACAGAAGTGTCCCCAAACACTTGAAGCTCCTCAGTTTCTCCTGGTCTCTGCGAGCTTCTCCCCTGCAGGTGAGGGCTCTGTACCTGTGCCTGCAGCCCCAGGGACTGTCTGCTCCTAAGGGCCCAAAGGGGCGGTGGCACCACCCCCTGAGCTCCCCTGGAGAGCCAGCCCCTCCTGTGAGCTCCCTCCGGAGGTGGAAATGACAAAGACTTTTGTCACACACAGCCCAGGTGTGAGCCCAGAGCAGCAGGAGAGCAGCACTGAGCCCTTGCAGGGAGGCCTCTCCTCTCCCAACCACTGAAGGCTGCTCTGCTCTCAAAACCAGCTGCAGCTACTGGAATCCAGATCTGCCTGAATAAACAAAGCTGAAGTCTCCAGCGAAGCCTCCCTGCTCCATCCCAGCTTTGGGAACAGCACTGCCTGCTTTTCCCACATGCTGTTCCCTGCAAGGCTGGTACTGAGGCACCAGGGTGAGCAAACAGGTGAGGAAAGCACTTTTTTCCAGCATGGAGCAACCTGTGAGCTGCTGGAGCTGACTGCAGGATGCAGGAAAGCCAGCCTATGAATTATTATTTCTCTTTTGGTCTTTTCAAGACTGGAAAATAGCTTTTAGGAAACTGCTTTAAGGGCCCAGCCCATGGGAAGGAAAGGATCTGCAGGAGCAGAACACAACTTGCACAGGGCCCAGGGCTCTGAGGGTACATCCCAGCCCTGTCCCACCCCAGCCCTCTCCATTCTGGCTGGGTTTGGGGCACACACATCCCTAAATCCAAAGACAAACACAAAAAGTGAAAAGGCAGTGGAGCTCTGCAGAGTGCTGCTCCCCTCCAGGACATCCCTGGCATTCCAAGCCCCTGCAGAGGAACACTGTCCCTCACTGTCCAAAGCTGCATTTCCCAGGGGAGCCTTCCCCTGTCCCCTGGAGCTCTCCCTGCACCCTCTGCCCAGCAGGGAACATCCAGGAGTTTGGGCTCTCCCACAGAAGTGCCAATTGCTCAAAGACCCCCTCACTCCCAGCAGATCCAGGATACAAAACTCACATTCCCATTTTACAAAACTCACATTCCCATCTCAGAGTAAACCACTTATTTTCCCAGTCTGGCCTTTACCCTGGGCCCTCCTTTTACTGCAGGCTGAGTTTGTTTCACTTGTGATAAGTTTGTTTTCCTGTAGCCCCTTTGATTGTTTTTTCCAAGATGAAGTATTCTGATGGTGCCTTCCCTTCAGAAGTGTTTTCCTTTGGGGAGGGGGGGAAGCCACAGCCAGACAGTGCCAGATTTGGGCTGAGCTCAGCGTTCCCCCATCCTGACCTACATGGCAAGAACACCTAATAAGGCAAAATCTAAAATCCAAAAACTGGGAGAAAAAGGTGCCTCTGTTCTTGGCCAGCTGAGCCCAGCCAGGCACTGGGGTGCTCCCCTGGCTCTGAGGTGACATTTCCTTCTGCTATCCTCATCCCTGGGCCTCCATGAGGAAAAATCCTCCTGGAGGTGTCCCTGCCATGGTGTGGGGGCACAGGAGGGTCAGCAGAGGCACCAGCACATGGACAGACAGGCAGACAGACAGGCAGCACCACAGCCTGTGCCAGGGCCTGCTGCTCAAACCCTTCACCAACAGTTCCAGGAAATGAATGAAAAAAGACATCATAAAAAAGAAGAAGCCAATGGAAGTGCAGGATGTGAGCAGTGCAAGTGCCAGCTGGCAGGGCTGAAGCTCTGCCCTGCTTCACTGCCACAGCTCAGCATTTCTGCCACCTGGGCAGAGCTGAAGGGTGCCCCAAATGCTGCCAGGTCAACACTGCCACATCCAGCTCCACCATCAGCCAGACCCACCTTCCCTGAGCAGGTAGGATTTACCCCTGAGCTCAGCATCATCCCAGCTCTGGGGATGATTCCAGCTCTGAGCACTCAGCTCTTGGACACTCCATCAGTGCTACTCCTCTGTTAAACAGCAAGGGCATTGAGAGACAAATCACAGCTTTCATTTGACTGAGGGCTCTTTCTTCTCCCATCTCAGCTCCTGAGGCCAAGAGCTGCCTACACTACAGGGCCTGTCTGAGCAGAGCCTTCCTCCCCTGAAGCAGGACCTGAGATGTGCTGGGTGATATGGAATTATCACCAGCTCAGATTTGGCTATAATGATCCAAAGGAGTTTCACAACAGAACCAACCTCATGGCCTCAAAGAGTTCTCCAGAGCCAGCTGCAAGTGGAAGCACCACCTCACATTCCAGCTCAACCACATCTGGGTGCAAATGGCAGGGCTGACTTTGTGAGGGATAATTAACAGGGATGATTGTGCAGTGACCATGGGTGCCCCTCTCCCCAGGAGCACAGCTGGGGACATTTCCACACATTCCTACAGCACACAGGAATGAAGAGCCAGTGACTCCAGTGCAGTGTCCCACCCAGGCCTTCAGTTTCTATGACCCCAGATGTGTTCCTGTCACTGCTCCAGCCCCAGGATAGACTCTGCTCTTTGTTTCTGCATCTCAGACAGCTGTGATGAGGGAGAATTTCACAATGGCACCAGCTTCACACCCCCAGAGAGAATATCTCTTCAGATTCCTCTGTTAATGAACTCATCAGTGTGGCCTTAATCAGCAATCAAGCTCCACTGAAGAGGAATGCACACACAGGAACCTCCTCCCTGAAGGTTTGTTCTGCATTAACTCCCTGACTCTCCTGTCCAGGGGTTTCTTCTCCACAGGGAAACCAGGGGTTTCCTCTTCCTGTAGAGGCAGGAGAGCAGTTCTGACACTTGTTCCTTTTCAGTGTGCACCAATTGAGCCCATTATTAATATCAGTAGATTATTAATTGATGCCCAGCAAAGCTCTGCCTTAGCCTGCAGGGCCTGACAAAGCTCTGCAAAGGAGAACATGACCATTCTCTGCCCAGTGGCATTTTTAGACAAGCAGGAGTAAAAAAGGGAAAGCCTTTGAGCATTCAATTAATCAGCAAGGCAGCTGCTGTCTAAGGGTGCTGGAAGCTTCCTAGGCTTTACCAAACACCCACAGGCAAGCCCTCAGCTGGAATCCAAGGCTGTTCTCGAGCCCTGGGTATGATTCATGTCCCTCTGGAGGGGCCTGTGGCCTCTTCATGGCCCCAGAAGTGATAAAGGCTCCATGTGCAAACCGAGCAGTGCAAGCTCTGAACACGTGAGAAGGGTTTGTGCCATCAGCCAGGCCTGACTTCACAGCCCTTTTCTCACCCTACATAACCCCAAAGCAGAAAAGGTCCTTTGCAGAGGGGATACTTGGAAATGTTCCTCTCAGGTGCTACAGCAGTGAGCAAAGACATTCCTCCTTCTCTGGTGTGTGAAAAGCACAGAGCCAGGCCCAGCCCTGGAGGGGCTGTGCTGCCTGAGAGGTTGGGAGTGCTGAGGAGAAGGAATTGGTGTTTCTTGACCAAAATCTTTTGGGCACAGGGTGCCAGTGCTCAGCCAGGCACAGCTCTGAGCCATGGGCTGGATGCAGTTGGTCAGTGGCTCACAGCATGGACAGATTGTCCCAAAAGAGATGCCACCAGTGCTGGGGACTACAGAACAAGGAACTGAACAGCACAGAAAGGTGGGAACAAAGTGTTCATGGCTCCTCTTCTCACCTCACTCCCACCCTGTGCTGCAATTGATCTCAGGGCTGAGGTGAGCTCTTCTCCCCAAAATGCCATTTCCTGGAGATGTTTCTATGATTCACAGCCTTGGCTACACTGAACCAGAATGAAACCCACGGGTTTGGCCTGCACTGCTTCCTCCCAGGTAGCAGAGATCAAGAGGGGAAAGAAACACAGTGATGGCAGATAACACTGAGTTGTGTACAACTGGTCAAGAGGAAGAACTTCCTTTGCTGGATAGGATGAGAGTAATAAAGCAAAATTAGCAATCCCTGGAAAACTTCCTCCTGACTGTGATGCCCACAAACACATAAATTGTCTCTGGCTGGCTGGGAGCCACAATGAAAATGGTTCTGAACCTTGCTGCTCTCCAGTGTCACCTCAGGAGTTTGTAAAACTCTGGTGTCCTCTCTGTGTTTATCCATGCTCTGCAAGTCAGGAAAACACTGTCTCAGATGCCAGCTGGAAACCATCAGAAAGCAAGAGCAAAGAGAAGCATGTACCTGGTAGAGAGTCCTTCCACTGGGGGACCTGACCCGGGTGACAGAACGCTGATCCACCAAATCCAGAGCTGGGACTGCAGATGGGCCAAAAATGAACTTCAGCCTGGAAGAGAAATGTCTCTAGTTAGGTCACAGCAAACAAAGGAGACCACCTGGCTCTGTGGAGCCCAGAAGGTGCCCATTGCAAAAGTATGACATTTTTCCTTGCTGCAGTAACCGAAAATGTCCCATGAGCACAGAGGCACAAACAGGGATTTCAGTGGAGCACAGGGAGCCAGACTTGGCAATGCTCAGGGCAAAAGGGGCTCCTGCTCTGGGACACCTCAACTGCACAGCCAGGCTGTCCTGGGTGTGCTGCCCTGCACTGATCAGCTGGTCCTGAACCCCACCTCCAGGCATGGAGCACACACCTCCTTGGACAAAGGGGAGTGCAAGGATGATCCAGAGCTCCTGGAGCAACAGGAACTGGAGCTCCTTCCTCATCCCTTGGAAATCAGTTCAAATCCTGGGGAAGGAGTGAGTAATTTTGTAGTGATCATATCTCCTACATCCCAGTCACAACTGAGGCATAAATTATCCTTTCTCTACCCACCAAACTGCATCAGGAGGAAGGTGGAGAACATCAGGGAGTTACTCAAGACACTCCACTGCACATGGAGACACCAGACAGCATCAGTTTTACATCTGTGTCCCAGCTAGGAGCAGGGCTCAGGGACAGCCAAGTTGTTCCAGATAATCACCCAGGGGCAGCACTGCCTGATGTCCCTGCACTTTCCCTAAAACCCCTTTCCCTTTCAGGCAGGACATGTGCAGGGATGCACAGCACTTATGGATGAGGGAATGCCTGGGATGGGGACCACTGCACATCCCAAAGGGGGATTTTATCTCCTGCTGCTGCTGTGCAGGGCTATAGGATCAGGTGTGTGTTAAATATGGACATCTGCACCTTCAGCTTATTGTCCAGACAACTCATGGGCTTTAAAGTCATTCTAGACCAGTAAACCCAGCTGCTCTGAGTGTTTCCAAAGAGCTCAGGGGCAACTCAGTTAACTTTACAGACCTTTCACCCGCTGAGAAAAATCTGTGTAGTCTAGATTGGTTCCAAGGGTAAACAACAAGGAAATCAGCAGTGATGAAGAGATAGCACCAAACACAGGAGACAAGAGAAAGGGGAAAGTTTCCAAGTCCAGGGAGGATAGAGCAAGGCAGAGCCCCAGCAGGGCTGAGTCAAGCTCACAGATAAGCAGCCAAGCAGACAGACAGATTCCAGGAAGACCAAAACTTGCACAAACTCAAGGCAAGAAGGGCTGGCTCCATCTGAGGCTGTGAGGAGGTGGGTGGGGAACACTTAACGTAAGACATTCCTTAATGATTAGGTTTGGGACTATAAGGGGCTGAGTTCAGTCAGTTTCAGGAACTCTTTTCAAATTTAGGGAATTCTTTTCTTGTGTATATAATTTCATCAGTTCAACAGGAAATGCCCACAGGAAATTCAAGGACTTTGGAGATTTGGAAGAGATTGAGAAATTAAATACTTCTGAGCTGCTGGATGCAGGGAATTGATGGAAATCTGGCTGCCAAGAGTTACCACCCAACCATTATTAAACTTAACAAGGGAATTTCTTTTCTCCTCTTTTCCATTCTGAGGAGAAGGAAACAAAATGTTTTAAATCTAATCCCATGTTTCAAAGGCCACTGTGGTCCCAGGAGAGGGAGGCAGCACACCTTCCACAGGTGTTGGGTCAGATAACTTTAACACAAAGGCATTAAGGCCTGGAGGTTCCTGGTGATCTCATCCCCTGGCAGGCAGCAGCACAAGGTTAAAGATGAATCTGGAAAGTCTCTTTCACTGTGACAATGCCTTTTCTCTACCTTCAACACCAACTGGTGAGGGCTGAAGTTGTGAAACTTGGATCCCTTGGATCACTGCTGGGAATGACTCAAGTATTCACAAGGGTGACAAAGCTGACCTGAGACTGCCCCTAAAGAGAAGAGAACTCTCAATCTCCAAGTTAACATGCAGGGTGATGATAAGGACACTTCTCCCTCTCCATCACAGGTGCCCATGAGTCAAACAGCAGAGAGCTCAGGGTGCTCACAGAGGCAGGAAGGCAGAGGGATGAATCACCCTGGAACACAACCCACTCCCACAGCAAACTCCTTCCAGACCTGAGGCTGGACTCAGAGCTCAGGTTAAATATCCTGGGTTTAAATTACAGCAAGTCATCACAGGAGATGCAGTGATACAGAGATAATTTTGTGAATTTCTGGGAAAAAAACCTTGAGAACCTTCATTTGCACTACCACCAAAGCCACCAGGATTTTTGTGTTTCAGGAGCACTTGGTCAAGCACAGGGGAAAACCATGATGAGAGCTGACCACCAACTATCCTTCAGCAGGACACTGGGGCAGGAACTGAAGCAGAAGACACTCACCCCAGCAGCAGCTCATCAGGGACTGCAACAGAAAGAAAAGGAAACATGATTTTGTAGAACTTCACATCACAGGAGGGTCATTGTCCCCCCAGGGCACCCCCAGAGGCCACACAGGACTGCAGAGCTCCCAACATCCTCTCTAGCCACCAGAAAAGCAACAAGCAGCAGTGAAATGATCCATGATGGCAGTGCTGAGGCACTTACCATGTGCCTTATCTATGTACTTATCAAGCACAGCGATCACAACCATAAGGATTAATTTTAAAAAGAAATGGAGAAGCCCAAATGTACTTTCTTTTATGACATCCTACTTTTAAAAAAGGCAGGAGACCTCAGCATCTTACTCTGTCACTTTAAGAAGCTGGTTAAAAATATATATATTCTTTTCCCTGAAACTCTCCTGGCATGAGATGAGAACTCTGGCATCACAACTTTAAAAATGTTGTTCTCTTCCAGCACAGTCTTGCAGGGCGCCACTGGTTTATGGCTTTTCATACAGCCCACTGAAACATTGTGTCTTCCTTTATTGGAACTTCTTGTTAAAATGGAAAGTTACACTCAAGCAAACTGTGTTTGTTGTAGCTGACAGCTCAGGCTCTGCCTGTCCACCCTGATCTTTCTGTGATCACCCAGGGGACACAGTGTACTCTGTCTCCATATCCCACTGGAAGATCTGGAGCTTTGACTTTAAAATCATTTTTTTCCGACAATTCAAAATACTCTCCATGACTTGCACTGTTGGTTTGATTTTCCCAGATTTATTTGAATTTAACTCTGCAAAGGGATCAATCATTTGTCTCTACAGCTCTGTCTCAATGTGTGCTTTAGTACCACTCTGCTGCTTTAAGGAGGACATCTTTAAAGGGATGTGAACTTTTTTTTTTTTTTTTTTTTTTTTTTTTTTTTTTTTTTTGCTTAGTTTACAACAGGATTTATAAAGCTCTTTTAAAAGCAGTCACATGTAGATTTTGGATCTACTCTAACCTGACAGGAGCCATAGGTGCAAGTGTGCCAAAAAGCTGTCACTGGGGTCACTCTGACAGTTTAGACATGAACTTTCTGCCTATTCCTCACTCCCACACAGTGCTTAAGACAGATTTATCTGAATCCTTATTTGTTTGAGTTTCGTGCAGTTAAAAATATTCCTTCAGCGGACACTTTCCTTGGGAAGAGCTACTCTGTGCAGTAAACACAAACATTAATATTCTCTTAGCACAGATCCAGCAAAGGTAATTGTTCTTAACTAGCTGCTGGAATTGGCCAGGATTTCACTGCTGGCTTGAGCTCCTTTCACTGAAGCTCTGGGAAGTTGTTCCTCGCCCTGGGATCACCAGCACACTCCCTCTGCCGGTCAGTCAGGCCACGGCTTTGGGGAATTTCCCTTTCCAACTCCAGTGCTGGGATTGGTGAGTCTGTAGAACCAGCAGTGCAGGACTCCTGCCCGGAGGCATTAATGTATCATCCCTCAGGTGTCACCATGAGCACCAGAAGCAGCATTACCTCTCACATTCAAAAAAAAGAGTCCAAACTGGTGTGATTTTTGAATTTGACTTGGGATCCTTCACATACCCTGTGAGGTCTCCTGAAAAGCCTTTTTGATCTCCTTCAAGAGCTCTTCTGCCACTGCTGGCAAGGTGCTCCTGTCCATCCCACTGGCACGGGATCATCCCTGGAAAGGAGACAGGACAGGAGACAGGGGGAAATCTTTAGGGTCACCCCGGATACTGAGCATCGGGAGGGGTGAGCAGGGCACTCCATCCCAACCCAGAGCCAGGACAAGGAACCGCGCCCTCAGCAACTTTTAAAATGTTTTTCACACGTTCTGGGAACACAGGATTCCTCCCAAACACGCGGGTCTGTCTGAGATGCCCCCACACAAACACAGGTCCCGTGGAAGGAGGGCAGGAGATGCCCCTCGTGTCCAGGTGGCACCTCCTGGGCATCAGTTCCACGAGCAGAGCTCGGAGCAGCCGCGTCCTCTCTGTGGGTATTTACACACGGCTGAGGCTCCCTGTCTGCCGCCCCGGCTCCCTCAGCCTTTCCTGGGTGACGCTCCAGCCCTTTCCCCATCTTTGTCCCTCTTCCCCATTTTTGTCCCTCACGGTGACGCTCCAGCCCCTTCCTATTTGTCCCTCACGGTGACGCTCCAGCCCCTTCCTATTTGTCCCTCACGGTGACGCTCCGGGCCCTTCCCCATCTCTGTCCCCGCTCGGTGTCCCGAGGAGCCCGGCACGCACCGGCCGCTGCGGGCGCTGCTCACCGGGGCGGGCAGAGGGCGGGACCCGCTCCCGGCGCCGCTCCCGGTGCTGTTCCCACGGGAGCAGGGCCCGATCCCGAACCAGCTCCAGGTCCAGCTCCAGGTCCGGGTCCGGGTGTGACGTCACGGCACCGCCCCGTGCCCGCGGTGACGTCACACGCCCTTAAAGGGCCCGCTGGCGATGGCGGCGGTGGCGGCGGCGCTGCCGCGGGCCCTGTCCCGGCTGTGTCCCCGGCGCTGCCCCGCCCGGCCCCGGCCCGCCTGGACGGGGGGACACCGCGGACACCGCAGGGACAGCGGCTCCGGCCCGGCGGGGCCGGCGCGGGCGCGATGGGCACGGCCGGCCGGAGCTGCTCTGGCCTTCCTGGGAGGTGAGAGGGGCGGCGGGCACCGCGCAGCGCGCAGCCGGCAGCGGGCACCCACCGCGCTGTCCCCGCAGGGCTCTCCCTGTTCCCGCGGGACGCCGAGGAGGACGGCGAGGACGCCATCGTCGTGCTGCTGAAGAGAGCCAAGGTGCGGTGCGGGCGGTGCGGGAGCGGTGCAGGCGGTGCGGTGCGGGCGGTGCAGAGCGAGTGGAGCGGTGCGGGCGGTGCGGTGCGGGCGGTGCAGAGCGAGTGGAGCGGTGCGGGCAGTGCGGGCGGTGCAGAGCGAGTGGAGCGGTGCGGGCGGTGCTGAGCGAGTGGAGCGGTGCGGGCGGTGCGGGAGCGGTGCGGGCGGTGCAGAGCGAGTGGAGCGGTGCGGGCAGTGCGGGAGGTGCTGAGCGAGTGGAGCGGTGCGGGCGGTGCGGGAGCGGTGCGGGGGCGGTGCGGGCGGTGCGGGAGCGGTGCGGGCGGTGCAGAGCGAGTGGAGCGGTGCGGGCGGTGCAGAGCGAGTGGAGCGGTGCGGGCGGTGCTGAGCGAGTGGAGCGGTGCGGGCGGTGCGGGAGCGGTGCGGGCGGTGCAGAGCGAGTGGAGCGGTGCGGGCGGTGCAGAGCGAGTGGAGCGGTGCGGGCAGTGCAGAGCGAGTGGAGCGGTGCGGGCGGTGCAGAGCGAGTGGAGCGGTGCGGGCGGTGCGGTGCGGGCGGTGCAGAGCGGTGCGGGCGGTGCGGGGCCCCGCGCTGACCCGGGCCGCTGCCCCGCAGCTCAGCGTCATGAAGGGGGAGCTGGCCCAGGCCGAGCAGCTCCTGCACCAGGCCCTGCGCCGGGCGCACCAGCAGGACAACAGGCAGGCCATCATCTACACCTACAGCATGGTGAGCAGCCGGCCTGGGGCGAAGCGGGGACGGCTGGAGGGAGAAGCAGCGGCTGAGGCTTGGCATTGCTGTGGTGGAGCTTGAGCACTGTCTGTCTCTTCCAGATGGGGAACGTGGCTTACATGCAGGGACAGCTGGACAATGTGAGTGACTCTGGTTATTCCCTCTGAGTTTGTAGAGGTTGACATCTTGTGCATGGTCTCAGAGGTGTGAGGTGCTGGCAGAACTCAGAGATGTCCCAGTGCAAAGCAGAATGATCCGACTCAGGGCTGCAGTCCCGTGAGCACACCAGGTTAAGAAGGATGCTCTCACAATTAAATTTTGATCTCCAACACAGTGTGCAAGGGAAGGAATACTTCTTAGTGTGAAATGCTGCAGTTGAGCACAGATGGCTGCTCCAAGGAGAATCTGGGAAAGCTCTGAGCCCTGGGTAAAGGTCTGGCTGCTGCAGCAGTGCTCAAGGAGAAACTGAAAGGATTCCACTGGTTCAGTGTCACTGGGCTCTGGTCAGCCTTTCACTTCTAACTGGTCTTGGTGTAGTGTAAATGCAACAAAGTTGAGGCAGGTCCCTCTACGTGGTTTGCTTCTGTTTTGTTTTAAAAGCCATCAGTCCTCAGTATCCTATTCGAAATTCTCATTTCAGGCAGAAAAGCTCTACAAAGCAACTATGAGCTATATGCTTGCAGGGGACACAAAGGAGGTATGTTCTGAGACAGGCTCCCGGTGGTGCCCTTGTCTTTACCTTATTTCTTGTGCTGTAATGCCTCTTACTGGAAATTGGCAATACCATAATGGATGGCAGCACTGGAGGCAACAAGATGGAGATTTTTCAGGTCTAAAGTCTTTGACAAAGTAATGTTTCTGTTGGGGAGGTACAAGAAGAGTAACAGTTGTGTGGTGTGTCCTCCTGGCAGGATGACAACGCCATCCTTGAGATGTCCCTCAAGCTGGCCAGTATCTATGCCGCTCAGAAACAGTGAGTTCCCAGCTAGAGGTGCCATCTGCTTTCATCTCAGCTTTGCAGTGGTGGTGGGGTGGCCAAGCAGAGGCTCTTTAATGAGGGATCCTTCAGGGATAGGAGCTTTGCTTTGCACTTTGCAGGCACAAATTAGCTGTAGCTGGATACCAGTTCTGCATCCTGACCTTAGAGGAGAAGATTGCCAAGCAGAAGGACTTGCCTGAGGATGTATTATCAGGTGGGCAACCTTGTCTGCCAAAGGCTTCTCATCTTTTCTCCATTTACCTGGCCTTGATGTTGTTTCTGTCTTGCCTAAGCACCCTCTTCAAGTCAATCCATTGTCTCCACACTGCCTGAGTTTCCTGCTCTGGTGGGATGGAGATTCATGCTGGATCCTGTGGCAGTGATCACTTCACTCCTCTCTGTTTGCAGCTGAAGAAAAGGCCAACACCCAGCTCCTGCTTGGGATGAGCCTGGACTCCTACGCTCGCTACCTGCTGAACATCAACGAGCTCCCAGCAGCACAAAAAATGTATGAGAAGGCTCTGCAGATATCAAAAGATGTTCAGGGAGAGACTCATCCACAGGTGATTTGTACAGCAGTAGCTGGACTCTAGGGGAGGAAAGGCTGATCTCTAGGGAATGAGGCAGCCTTGGAGCAGCTCTGCTGCCATCAGACCTGAGGCTGTTTTCCTGCCAGGAAGGACGAGCATGCAAACACAGAAACACAGGACACTTCCTTACTGAATGAATGTGCTGCTTCTGCTGCCCCAGACTGCTCCACAAGCTTCTCTTTTCCCTCCTGGTGCAGAGTGTGGTGCTGATGAATGACCTGGCCACGGTGCTGGACGCTCAGGGACGCTATGAGGAGGCACACACCTACAGCAGGAGGGCAGCAGAGCTGGCAAGGGACACTCAGCACCCCGAGGAGCACATGGTGCTCAATAACCTGGCAGCAATCCTGATGCACAAAGGTCAGTGAATAAATGCCCAGCCTGTCACTGAGCTTGTGCTGACTGCAGAGATCTGGATCTGTATTATAGGGCTGAACTGCAGTGCTGGTTTGGGGTTGTTAGTTTTAGTTTTAGCAGTTTAAGCTTTCACAAACTGAATTTAGCCTGACCCAAAAGGTTGCCAGGGGATCTTGTTTCCCATGTCCTTTGTGTCCAGTAACTTTTCCAAAAGGACAGAAGACATGCATGAGATTTGTTTCTATGACATTTTAGTGCTGAAGCAGCACCAGATCCCATCAGCACTGCTGCTCTCCAGCTCTCAGAGTTGGCAAGCTAGCAGGATGTTTTCTGAGCCTCCCTAGATCTTGATGTGTTCCAAGTAGTCCTTGTCCTTTGCATGTGATCAGTGTCAGGAGGGGGCTCTGAAAATGGGGGATGGACCTGGGTAGCCAAGCCTCTTTTCCCTCTTACTGCAGAGGATTTCCTGCAAGCAAAACAAGTGTACAAAGAAGCTCTCAAGCAGGCACAGCAGAAGGGAGATGCTGCTTCTGTCCAGCATATCCAGGAGGAACTAGCCGAGCTGGCCAAGAGGAGAAAGGGCTCCAAGTAAGTTTGGCCACAGGGTCCAACCTTGAGGTGGCTGAAGGCAGCAAGGGTTGGTCAGCCCAGGCAGCCTGGGAGCAGCTTGGTGCCATTCTCCAGAGGAACAGCAATGAGGAGTTTCAGGACTGCTTAAGAGGAAGGGCTGCCACTGCCTAACAGCCCAAAATAAACGTGTGAAATCTTAACTGTGTGAATTTGTGGTGTAGTCTGTGGTTTAACTGACCTACTGTGCTAAGTGATTTAATTTTGGCTGCCTTAGTGCAAGTCTGGCCTGGTATTAATACTATTTTGCTACTCCTGCCTGCCCACAGAAGTTTTCAGGTTCAAAACTTGGCTGTCCTAGAGCAAGTCTTGAAAAGGAACAGGCAGGAGTTGTTGACATTTCACTCTTTACATGTTGCACAGCACAACAGGGGCTATACTTTTATCAGTGCTGCACTTCAGCTGTGTTTGAACTTAAGCAGAGCATTTCCCATGTACCTGCCCTGCCACAGAGCTGTAGCTCCCTGCTCTGACAGGTTGCCTGAAGATCAAGTGCATTCTTCATTTAGCATCCAAAGATAGAACTTGTCCTCTCAGAGGAGGGGTGAGACTGTTACCACACAGAGCTGCTGTCAGAAATAAAACACTTGGCTCCAGTGGAGAGCACACTGAGTGCCAGAGCTGTCCTTCTCTCTTGGATAGGTCAGTGCTTGAGTGCTGAGGTTTCCTGTTGGAAAAGATGCTGTGTACAAACCCAGCTTCATGTGAATCAAGTAAGAACAGCTGCTTTGGACAACAGAATTTCTCAGTTCTGCCCTGCCAGGAACCCTGATGTTAAAGAAAAAGGAGAATTAAACCAGATATTACCAAATCCATATTTAGTTAGGATAGAACTAATTCTGTCACTATCCAAGCACAATTTTAACCTCACAGTTTTAAGAACTGCAGCTGGTTGGTACAACCCTCAGTGTAATGACATCATTAATAATTTACTTACAGTAGCAGCTTCATCTCTGAACTTTGAGCTAAGAGGAGGTGGCACACAGGTTTTCTAGAGCAGAAAACTTCAGTCACATACAGAGCTTTGTCCTCAGCAAGCTAGGAAGCAAAAATAGGGCTGTACTAACAGAAAGGCTCTGGCACATTAGAGCCAACCTTCCCTGAAGTGCTGGTTGGGGGTTTGAAGTAGCAGAGCTTGGAGGGCAGCAGTGTTACCTGGGAACCCTGCAGCACCCTGGGAGCAAGGTCTTGCCTGATGCTGCAAAACAAAAGGGAGACACAGGAAAAGCAAGTGGAGAACTGATCCCCTTTATTGATTGGTCTGAATCCAGAAGTCACTGTCTAGTGAAGACATTGTGTGGAAATTATGATGCATGGGTTTTTCAAGTCTTAAATGATTTCATATCAGAATCACGAACCATATCAAGATGAAAGCATTGTGAAAGCGCTGATCAGAAATCAGGTAAAAATTTGTAGTAAACTACACTTTGTAAACATGACTTACAAACACCTTCCTGTTTGAAACAGGCAGATGTAATTCCATACTTGAAGATTACTGGAATTGTGGTAAACCCTAACTTAGGCTCTGGAGAGGTTTTTACACTGGAGAAGTTAAAACTCGGATAACAAACAAAAAAAAAGCAGCAACATTTTATGTGCAAATGCCACTCAAACTGTATCTTAGGAGATTGTGACTATTCTACTTTGGAGTTCTTGCTGCTGCTGCAGCAGTAACATGAAGCTTTGCAATGAACATGCTATACTTACTGTACAGGTAGCAAAGACATTTGTCTGTACATGCCTCTTTCACATTGTATTTGTTACACTAAGAAAGTGAGAACAAGTGAGTTTAAGAATGGACCTTAACTCTCCACTCCAAATTTAAATCTACAAAAAGGGCAGATGAACTCGTTTTCCAGTATATGTTGCTGTGGGAACCAAAAAAGAAAGTTAAAATAAGAGCACAGGTCTACAAACAGGATGAAAAAACTTCACTGCTTCAAGCCAGAAGGGTAAAGGAGGGGAGGATGAGAGAAATCTTTCTCAGAGAAAGATTGCAAGGAGGTTTAAGACTGCCAACGGATCTATTCTGATGCAGTGTTTAAAAAAAGTAGCAAAATAGTTCTGTATTTTCAAGTGTCAAGTTTCCAAATGAGTTCCTTTGGAATTTTGTTTCCCACACTTGGGACAAAAAGGCTTTCTTTACAGGACTGAAAATAAATTTGCTATTGATAAATAGTTCTGTGCTTCTTCCTGTTTGTAAGTGGACCATCCCAGTCCGTGGGATGCAGAGCTCACACGTGTGACTCAGGGTTACACACTGCATTACACTTGCATACAACGCAACACAAACACCGCGGCAAAACCCAAAGTAGTTTTCACTGGAAAATAACTCCAAGGCAAAGACCCTGTTGATCAATGAGATGCAAAAGCAGTTTGGAATCTGACAGACCACGCCACCCCCCAGCTCAGTGCTATCTGTGAATCAGTCCTACCCCAGAAGATTTGAATTCACTTCCTGAGGTCAGTGCAGCATTAAATGAAGATGCTTTTGGAGATGGATGTCAGGACACCCTGTGACATCACTGCCCAGATGGATGTATACATGAGCTACAAGCATACCATAGCAAGCACTGGTAGATGAATGATTAAGGAGACTCTCCTAGTACCATATACAATTTAAAAATAAAAATCACCCTAACAAGTATTGCACACTTCAGGAGTTAAGCCAAGCATTTGTAAGGACTTCCACCAAAAGCTTGCTTACAGGGACAGGGACTGGGACGCAGACTTCAAAATAATTATTACATAAAGATTTTAAAATCAGATTGGAGGAAGGTAAAAATCACAGTACCTATTTCAAACTGGTTGTAACAGAAGCCAAGTAGTTGACTCGTGCATTGCTCAATTATTCTAAAAAAGCACTTTGTTTTATTTAAACTTGGGATGTGGAGATTTTTCTTCTTAAAGGATTTATCAACCCACCCAGAGCCTCTGTTCAGAAAAGCCATTTGCTGTGGTTAAATATGACAGAAAAATTTAGTAGCCTGTTTTGACTGCATACAATGCAGAAACAGAGAACACTAAGAATAGGCTTTTAGGGCACAGTTAAAATTCCCAGTGTGCATAACAGTGAGGTATGCCTCCAGAAGCTGTTCTTTTTTTGTTTCTTTAACCTTTTAAAAATGAACCATAACATACCCATGCAATAATATTACTGCAGTGTTGCTAAATAAAACCAACTGCACCAAAAATTTACAATGTGGCAGAATTTCAAATTCCAAAGAAATATATCATCTTATTCCAGCAGACTGGAGTTATGTTAATGTACAGAATTCACTAAGGGGTCAGTCTTAAAAATCAACATTTTCACAAGAGCTTGAACACCACTGAGAAAGTGTGTCTAGGGAAAAAAAAATTATATAAAAGCACAATGCCTGCAGGAAGTGGCACGGCATTAAGTGGGCAATGATGGTTGGGAGGCTGGGGTTCTGGTTAGGCTAGGCTGAGGGAGGCTAGGGTTATGAAGAGTATTCTACACTGGAGAAAATGCTTAAAAAAAATTACAAAATGACCCCCAAAGTTTAGGCAATGATTTGAACATAAGTACACCAGATACTATAGCAAGGGAAAAAACACTGCAAAAAGTACTCTCTATTTACAGAAGAATGATTTAAAAGACATTATGGTTTTCTTTACAAATAGATGTAGAGCAGGAATAGTCCACATTTTTAAAAACTCTTTACATATTTATCTTTAGTAAGTCAACCTTCTCGACCACAATCCTCCAACACACAGCCTGTGCAGAAGGCATTTCATGGACTCTCCAGCAATTCTTCATTGTGTGGCCCTTGCTCTCTTGGAAAGTCTCTGGGCACAAGTCAAAAATAGATTTCTTTTTTTGACCCGCAAATTAAAAAAAAATAATAATCTGCATAGTTCAGTCATCACTGTCAGACAGAGTCTCATATTGTGCTGAAAGCAGTGGTGCAGGCTCTCGCTCCCAGATCCTGTTCTGTGGGTGAGTGGTTGCTTGGCTCATGGATGGGGGGGCACAGGTGATGGAGGTTGGGGGGGTGCTGCTCAGCATCCTCATGGTCAGAGGGTTGTATGGAAACTGGGTGGAACCTGCATCAAAAGGCAAAAAACACAAGCTGTTCTGAGAGATCTGTGTTGGCTTGGGTTGTGACAATTAGCAGAAAATCCATTGCAGAAAACCCGCACGTGCTGGGACCTTCTGGCCAATATCTGAGTTCCAGTATAACACCTGAGCTCTGCAAACACCTCTGAAAGAAGCCCATTCCTCACCTGTTGATGAAGGCCTGTCTTCCCAGGCCCACACTGGAGTCTGTCTGTGGTAGTCCCCTTCTGAATGTACAGATGAGACAGAAGAAGGTCTTTCAGTTCCCAAATATCCCTGCCCAGGAATCGGAGACTTTGACTTCCTACTGTTCGATTTGCCAATGATCTTCTGCTTGCTGACTGCCCCACCTGGCAACAGAAGGGACAGGTTTCACTAACCACATTTTAGCCTCTGTGTGTTTGTTGCTAGAAATTATCAGGTAGCACTGAGAAGCTTCAGGTATCCAACACACCCTGTTCTCCTTTTCAGTGCTGTTGGAAAAACCAGGATGATAAATGCAAACACCACCTCTGCCAATTACAGAGGAAAGGCAGTGATTTTCAGTGATACCAGCTTATTCAAACCCTTGATTAGTTTATTTCCTTTGAGGCCCTGGGATATTTGGGAGGTGCAATACCTGAATTTGGAGATGGATTGGCTTCTTCCCTGCGTGGCTCGTTACTCGCCGGTACCGCGGCGCCGGAGCCGCCCGGAGCCACCGCCAGAGGCTGGGACATGACGACCCCGTGCTCCTCACTCTTGTCATCAAAGTTCCCCATCAGTGCTTTCCTAATAATGTCTTCCAGACCCAGATTACTGGCAGGATCTGCAAAGGAGTGACCCCTAGAACTGACTGCACCTGGGAGAGAAAACACAGGGAAAGGTGGGAAGGGAGGCAAAAGTCTATCTCAGAATAATTAAAAAGGAGGGTGGGGAAAGATTTGGTCATTTTGCTTTTCCTTATGGTGCAGGAAACAAGTTCTCATATACTATATTAGCTTTTAAATTTGCAACATTTTCCTCTTTTACTGACACTCCAAAGAGTATAAATTTAAGACATTACATTTTTCTGGAACATATGTTGTTTCTTTTATTGAAGAACTTACCTGAGGTAGTGACTGCTGGCAAATTGAATATTTCAGTCCCTGGCTGAGCAGTTGCTGCAATTAAAACACAACATTTCACTGAATTTTTCAGTACTGATGATCACTAAATGATCAGCAGTAGCCCTACTGCACAAGAAAAAAGCAAAAATATAGTTCTAGTATCATATTCCACCATGTCAATGTTCATTACTGGAACTATATTAAAATGCTGTTTAAAAGACATAATCATAAGGGCCAATAAAATACAAACCATTTAGCTTCAAGACACCTTTCCAAATAGGAAAATGTGTAGCACTGTTATACAGCAAATTACAAACACAGTTAATTAGAATAGTATCAGGTTTTAATAACTCTGTCATTAATTATGTGGTTTTCATCTCTTAAGTGTTAAAATGATGTGACAATCCTACATACAACAGCATAAAAAAATCTAACCTTCTAGTTCTATGGTCATAAAATATTACATGTGTTTTATATCCATAGATTTATATTAATTTGTATTATTTGACCATATTTAGATCAGGACATCTGCAGGTGGAAATCACAAAGCTTAAGCTGGAAAAATTGAGTGAAAAGGGAAGTCCTGCATACCCATGTCAGAGTCACCTCCACCAGATGAGTTCAGCTTTCGAAATATCTCCTGTTTCTTGGATTTTACCATTGGTGAAGTGTTCTCAAGTTTGGTGAAAAACGAAGGCAGGTAACTGATACTGCCTGGAGAGCGAGAGTCAGTCCTGCCAAGACCAACACGTGTCAAAGAGACAGAACTTGTAAAATGCACATTTCAATCTACCCAAAAGCAATCAGGCAGAAATCACTAACAGTCATATGAACACTGGGGGGCTCAATAATAACTGAGTTTGCTTAAGCAGCAGCAATATGACAAATAAGCTTGAATTCAAAAAACCAAATGACTTGTACACCAATTAAAAATAATCTAAAAATGAAGTAAAAAATAATCAATGTTTTCTAGCCCAAGATCCTTACATTTCTAAAAAGTCCAATATCCCCTGCCATGTTCCTGAAAATCCCTTTGCATCTACCCAACATCCATCATGGACTGTAACAGCTCTGCAGCCACTGCAGAGTGAAAAACCCCAAGAAAATCAGAACCAGTTTCACCATCACGAGCCTTAGGTAAGTACTTTGGGTGCTCTTCCTTCCTCAGCAGGACAAATACAGCAGCACCCACTGCAGTGTGCATCTCCCACAGGTTTGCAGACACCAGCAGTGCCAGGGACCCTGTGAAGGTCCTGTGCATTTTTCTGGTGCAGATCTGACAGACTGGGACAGGGCTGCCTGATCCATGGACACCCCAGCTTCACTCCTCCTGGAAGCTCCTTAGCCCAGTGGTATTTCAAATGATTAACTGCTCCAGCACCATGAATGCTGCAAGTCTGGGTTCCTTCCCTCTCCACCAGGACAGTATCCAGGAATCCAACCAGCCAGAAGATTGAAAGATTTAATAAAAATTGTGACTTTTCTCAAAACTCATTCAGTTTTACAGAACTGGCAACCACGAGGAGTTTCACTCTAACATTCTCTCAGATGTGACATAGAACACTCTGCTTGCACCAAGAAACTTAAGACAGGGCACCAACATGTGACCTCTCCCTCAGCCTTCCCAAAGCCCCTCCCAAACAGCAAGTTTTGGATGTTAGTGCAGAAGGATTGACAGTGATTAATAACTTGCCTGTGGCACCAGAAGAAAGTCTCTTGAACTGCTCTTAATAAAAACACTGTTTTCAGCACAAAGATTCAGAATTGTGTTTTCAAAAGTCAGTTTTGCACTTACCTCTGTTCAGTAGGCTCAGTTCTTTGGGAAAGCAAAAGAACATTTTCCTGTTTCTCATGTACAACCGGGACCTGAGGTGGCGAGATTGGCTCGTAGGGCTCTGAGGGGACGTGACTCCTCTCTGGAGATTTTCCAGGCCTACATCCATGATTCAGAGACAGATAATTACTCTCAATGCATGCACAGCAGTAGTTAACTCACGTAATTTTCCAGTTCCTACATAACTGCTCATGTATAGTTATATGTTACATGCTTTACTAAGCTTGATCTTAAAAAGATGATTATGCATTGTCCACAACAACTGTGATAATTTTTAAGTTATTAAATGTTTCCAGCTCTCTAAAGACTGGAAAATAAGAGAAGTAGCAAAGGGAAAACTGTTATAAGTTATGGAACCAAGCAATTGGCAAAACAGTAGGAGACAGACTTTGCCTAAAAATAAGACCAAAAGACACCTTTACTTACAATCTACACCAAGATTACTGCACTACTTTATATCAGTATAACATCTGGGCATCAATTAAACTTGCAGTCAGACTGAAGCCATGCATTACCTTCCCCTGGCCTTGTCAGAGAGGTTCTCAGGGGACACCCTGGCCCCTGGCCGCTGGTGGTGCACGGGCTGTGGCTGCGCCTCGGGGCTGTAGCGGTTCGAGCTCTTGGCCCGGCCAGAAACAGGCGCTGGAGCAGGGGTGGAATTCTGGAATGTAGTGGTGGGAGGCTGCAAAGAGGCCTGAGAAGCTGCTTGGTTTCTAGCAAAGTCTTGTGTGATAATTTGCTGGATGTCACCAAAAGAAATAGAAAAGAGATCTTGGTTAGACATTGGCCACAGTGTAGGCGTTCATGAACTAGACGAGCCTGATGGCAACAAATGAGGTTATAAATTCAGATACAATATTTAGTAATGCTCTCAGATAAAAGCCATAATTATAAAACCTACACAGATGTGATCAGCAAGGGTGATGAGCCGATGGGTCCTGGGCACATGTGCCATCCCTTCTGCCTGGGAGGAGGGAGGTGGAGGTTGCTGGGGTGAGGGGGGCTCCTGTTGTGTCCTGTAGCGGTGAATGGGGCCCTCGTATGGCCTGCTGGGGTCAGCTGGTTGGAAAAAAAAGGTCACTCTGATAAGCTTCAAGGTTTGAAATTTCTGTGCTCACAAATCTAAAAAAGGTAACTGTGAGAGTATTTCCACATGCAGATGAACTTACTCTCTGCCTGGCTTGGTTTGGGTGTCTCCTGTTGATAGGGCTGTAGCTTTTCTTGAGCAGGTACAGGTGAATTTGCAGGGCTGATCACCTCAATGGCATCTCCAGGAGCTTCATACCGGTGTGAGGACACTGAATATCAAACAAAGGTTGTTGAATACAATGTAAATATGGCAGAAAAATTTTGTTGCCTATACTTAGCAACACCACTGCTTCCAGTAAAATGGAGCCAGTGAATAGAAGTCAAAGAACACTGTTGCTTTCTCATGATAACCGTGGTGGTACAAATACTTCCATGAAACAGTGTTTCAACATAAAAAAAGTAATTTTTGGTTTCCTGACTTCTGATAGGGTTACTCTTATGACACTGCATTCATGCTGTAGCGTGGAATCTGAATAAAGCAAACAACCTCTGATTTTGCAAGAGTCACTATATGTGAAAACTGTATTTGTCAATCAAGTGTTTCTGCTTTGCAGAGCTGAATATTTTATCATTAAACATCCGAATCATTTCACATCATTTCCCTAAAAGGCTAAGACAGACAGCAAAGAAGTAGAGAGTTACTAAGATACGTACAACTACTGGAAGAATCTGAACTTTGAGAGCCCCTATCTCGAGCATCCTTGTCTGAAGCAATCTGGCGAGTGATGATCACATCTATGAAGTTAGCAGCAGTAATTGTGGTCTTTCCTCGAGTTCTCAGCTCTTCCTCATACCTGGATTTAGGAGGAGGTCCTTTCTCTTTACCAGCCTCTGAATAGACTACTGATGAAGTCTGTCCCTGGGACTTGCCACCAGAGTAATTTGCAGATGTATAGGGGCACTGCACAGGCCTCTTTTCTACCTCCAGGGTTTTCTGCTCCATCTGCTGCTGGTCAGTCACCACAGCTGACCGGCGTCCCATGTTCTCTTCTATCCTGGTTCCTTCATGCTTGTTCTCCTTTGCTTTGGCAACTTCCATCTGAGGAGCAGAGGCTGCAGCATCCACCAGTGCTGCCAGGGCATCAGCAGCAGTGTTGTAACGGGAAGCTGGCAAGCCTTGAGTGATCGAGGGAGCTCCAGGGGTGAGCTGCCTGTGGGCAAACATTGAATAGACTCAATTACATCTCATGGAAAGAACTAGAGCCATGAATACAATAAAGCAAAGCTTTTCTCTTTCTTGATACTAATTTCTACCCAAAATGCATTGATGAAAATGCTCTGATAAATCCAAGAGCAATCATATAGAGAAATATCCTTAACCCTAAATGCACCTTTTAATAAGCTCAAATATTAGAACAGATATCTGTGCCATATTAACTTCTAAAACATACATGATACGTAGCTGAGCAGCAGGATCCAAAGGTGTGATTACACTTGTCCCATTGGTTCCTTGGAAAATACTTGGCCTTTGCTGCAGAATGTTTTCCTGGCTTCTGACAGAGGGGGATGGGGACCGGACATATCCGTGACTGCCGGGTCTGCCAGGCTGCTCTGCACCTGCAGGACACAGAGTGGGGGGAACAAACAAAAATAAATTATTACTCTTACAACAGCAGCACTATAAATCAATGCTGGCTCCTCCACATCCCTTCCCAGCTGTCTCCATCCCTCTGGATGTGATGGTATTATTAAAGATTTAAATCTGTTCACAATGCTCTAAATAACATGCAAGCTGTGCCAATGACAATTGAGATTCTCCTCTTTAGGTGCAATGTTGCTTTGAGAGAAAGTTGAAGAAGTTGCAGAAGCTGCAATTATGACCAGAACTGCTCAGCAACAGGAACCTGCCTGAAGTGCAGAGTAAAATCAAACTGTAAATGGTATTTGCTAACAGTGACTGCATTAAATGAGCAGGTACAGTGTACAGGCCAAGTGATGCAAGTGTATCCATGTCCCCTCACCTGGTCGGAGATAGAGCTCAGCAGGGACTGAGGTGATTCTCTCCCTCTCACGTTCTCGTTCTCTTTCCCGCTCTCGTTCACGTTCCCTCTCCCTTTCCCGTTCCTTCTCCCTTTCCCTTTCCCGTTCCCTTTCAGCACTTGCTGCTGCAGAAGCTGCCAGGTGTGTGGGGTGTCCTGCAAGGTCCACAAGGTAAAATGAAGGAGCAAAAAAATGTACTTAAGCAAAGCATGATAATGTAAACACTTGCCTATGTATTTTGCACTTACAGCAATATTTCCCAAATCCCAAATTTTAATTCCACTCAAGACTATCCACTTAGTTAGGAAGAAAAAAGCTTAACATACAGTGACAGTGGAAGGCTCAAAAGCCCTTCACTAAAGTGGCTGCAATACAGTTAGAAACTACACAGCTTATAGACTCCAATTCCACCCTTCAACATATGTAAAATAGGGTTAGTGAATTATAATCAAATTACTACCAATAAAGACCTGACATAATGAGGCAAATTCAGAATTTGACAGTGCTTCTACTGTAACTACACAGGACATCATCAAAACCCCTTTGCTATTCAAGTGAGAGGTGCATGCAAAAAGCATCTCCTGAGAAAACATCAAAACATGGCATTAATGAAAGCTGAATAAAGATGGTCAATTATCTCAGCATGTCAGACAATTAGAGGCATCACCAAGCCATGTGAGCTCTTACCTGGTGACAGAGAAGCAGGGTTGTAAGGCCTGGGAGGGAAGGTAAGCTGGGTGCCAGGGATATATGTGATTCTCTCCATGGGTGGGGTGCTCGTTCCTCCAGGATGAGGCACTAAGATAGTGGGGGCCATATTGTTCAGGTCAATAATTCCTGTCAGGAGATGATACGTGTGAGAATGGCCACTCCAGGACATGGTCTACATAGCAATGAATGTTTGGTGGAGAAAATACAAAAATAAGGCAAGTGCAGAGGTATATTCCAGCTGGTTATACTCCCTTAGATCTAGCAATCAGCAATTTAGGAACATATCAAGTCAGAATTTGCATTTGTAGCACTCCCTTTAATTGCCCTTTGGAGAAATGCACTTCACCTCTACTCAAAAATCCATCTTTTAGCAATCTAGGGTATTACCCAAAAAATAAAACAATCAGCATTCTTATCAAAAACATTACATTCCTGGCTGTTGCTTTTACATTCTTTTTGAAGAAGTTACCATTTTGATATAATTCTCTTTTCTTAAGTTTGATGGTGAGCTAAATATGGTTCTGATCATCAATGTAAATGAGCAGAAAACAATCTGGCTTTTGAACACTAGCAACTCTGAGATACTTCTCCTTAAAAATATTGGTTATAGAGGTGGTTTTCCTTTCCACAAAAGGCAGTTTACAAATGAGTTGTCAGACATCCACGATCACTACAGGATGAACACATTCATACACACGCCCTTGGATGTGTGTGTCCAAACCAGAGATGGCACAGCCAAAACTCACTTTTAAGAGAATTCTAGAAAGAGAGGCAGGCCCACCTCGTGCTCCTGCATAAGGGAGTGCTAAGGTTTGCTCCCTGGGGGACAATCCCCTGGTGACATCGGGCCGGAGGTTGACTTGCATCTGCTGGGAGGTGATGTAGTCGTTGAGGATGGTCTGGCGCGTGTTCTCCATGGCGTACAGCTGGTACTGGCTGGGGTACCCCGGCGTGGGGGACAGCTGCCTTTGGAACAGGTAAGCAGCAGCAGCTGGGGGTAGAAGGAGGGACACTTAGGAAGCAGGATGGATTAAATAAAACTTTCAGATGTTTGTAAAGCTTTCATGAGAGGTGGTACCAAGTCTCTCCAGCTGGTGCCAAATGAGTGAGAATAGCATTTTAATACTGATGTTTTATTGAACTTCTGCACTGCATGCACACTGAAAGTGCTAAGCAATCCAGACTGGAGAGGTGACTTTAATAAAAATATAAATCTTGAAATTCTGAAAATGTAAGAGGTTGAAATACCTAAAGAGGGTAGAAAATACCTCACAGAAGTAACTGAGGGATAGGTTAAAAGAAAGTCACTGTATTTCATATCACCAGGGACAACCTGATAATCCCTCAGTGAGAATAATCACAATCATGAACACAGGATTTATATAGAATATGTAAGTCTATATATAATTATATAGAATTACATTTTAATGCTCTAGCCTCTTCCATACCCTTCTTTGCAAAGCTTTCAATACATTCTATGAATACTTATCTAAAAATACTGTGAACTTTTTACAAAATAGAAGCAATTTGGCAGCTCTGAAGGGAAGTTACAGCATTATACGAAACCATTTTACTAAGTTTCTTGGTTAGATATTAAATCATCACCAAACTGAAATCAAATCACAACAATAAATACTTACTATCTTATAAATGATATCTGGCCATTGCTAACTGCCTTTATTATAAAGCTATCCTTTCTGTGCATCAAAAATCATGTATTTCTAAAACCAAAACAAGAAAACACAAATGTATTTACCAGGATCCAGAGCCCTGTGAAATGGCATAGCAGGATCTAAATGGGGAGGGAGGTGACCCCTGTAGACTTCAGGAGTTGCTCCTCTGTGGTGAGGGTCAAAAGGACTGTGAGCCACTACAGGATCAACCCCTGGCACTGGAGATTTTGCTGGCACACTCTCCCTCTGTGTTGGAGTGAGAGTGTTCTTCCTTTCATGATTTGCTGGCTTCCCAGAAGAAGCTAAAAGCAATGAAAAATTAATTAATAAAGCACCTATTTATCTATTGAAAATTTAACTGTAAAAATACACTGGTTCCCAAGGAACATTTACAATGACTGCAATACAAAAAAGCACAGAGAACATTCTATATCATAAAACATTTCTGCTGAAAGAACTGTACTTTAAGATCATTTACACTTCACTAAATCATCTTCCTCACCTAGACACTTTTAAATCAGGAATAGCTTCTGCCCTTAAAACACTATCCTTGTAAGTACCACTTTCAGTGTGATCCATAATCAAATGCAAATCGAGACTCAATTGCCTTCCCACTTCTCTCTTCTATTATGGCAGATTTTCATTCCCTTCAATTAACAGCTTACAGCCTTCTAAAATTCATTCTAGCCAACTTCCAAACTGAGACAAGCCACTAGAATAAAATAAAGAAGAATGGAGTACATAAAAATTAATTACTGTAAACAGGAATGACATACCCTCACTAACTCTATTCATCATAGGTGAACTCCTGGACATTGGACTCTGATAATTCACAGGTGTTCTCCGAGCATTTGTATCATCATAAATCCCAGGGCTCAGCTGTGATTTGGGAGTTTCATGAAGAGTTGACCTGAGAACAGAGGGACCAGAGCTGACTACTGACGTGTGACGGGAGCGCACGGCATCCCCGGTCTTCACATCTTCGTATTTTCCTCGCTCCACCACCTTCACATTTTCTGGCACCATTTCCAGCTGAGGCATTCCCCGGGGCAGCTTGCTTGGTCCAGTGATTAAAGATTTTACATTGTGTTTGATGGCAGACTGGCCAGAGTTGCTTTCATATTTTATGGGTGTGCCCTGAAGAGGAGGAAAAAAAGTTCAGATTAAGGTCATGATGTGGAAGAAACTCCCACAGCCTGACATGATTCACTCCTGAGTGAGTGTAAAAGTGCTTTCTGGATTTACCTGAGATATGGAGCCTTCTATGATTGGCCTGCTTGTCTGCACCATTTCAGGAGTCTTGCGACTCTCTTGGCTTAGGAGGTCCTGCCTTGGGATCTCATGGATGGAGCGACCCATCTCCTTTATGGTGGTGACCCCATCGTAGGGTTTGCCCTTGGTGATGGCTCCTTCAAACGTCCTGATGGGAGGTGACTCTCTCTTGATCTGTTTGGGGTACTTCAAACCTTCTTCAAAACTTTCAGCTGTTGCTCTTGGTGTGCCTTTCATAGAAAGAAGGGGTCACATGACTGGTATTAATAGCTATTAAGTCTCTTTTTTCATAAGCAGAGTAACTAATTACAATTGTAGTCTGTGGTAAGATACTCAAAATCATCACAAAAATAATATTGAACAATACACTTCCCATGGTTATTTCAGATGCTGAAATAAAAGAAATAAATGCATCTGCAGAGTTGCTAGCATTAATTTAAAAAAAAAGTGATAATTCCCAAGTATTCATATTTAAAAAGTCTATTTTCCAATAAGAAATAAAATCTATGTTTATAGGCTAGCTTTGAACACAGCATATCAAAAAGCTGCTGATTTATGCTCTGAAAATGTTTCATAAAATAAGCTCCACCTTTAAGACAGCTCCCACAGTTAATAAGAGCTTTAAGGTTCAGAAATCCAGATTCTTGATGATTAATTAATGCTCCTCTTTCCAAACCTGCAATACCTCACCTTGCATTATAGAGCCAGACAAGACTGTTCTCTCCTTCAGTTCAGCGTGTGGGCTACCCCGAGGCAGCGCTCGGCAGATTAAACCTAAAATTAAAATGAAGGTAATTTAGAGAATTAAACAAGTGTTAAAAAAATCCAGCCTCCAAACCAACAAACCCCCTCCTTCTCACACATGAGAGATGGTATCTGTACCCTGGCAGTGCCCAGAGGGCCAAGCCTCAGTATGCCAGGCATTGCAGCAACATGTTATAAACACCTCCTGCCCTAAAAAAATAGTCTTTCAGTTCAAGTATTTGTGCTATTACATAGTTGCAAGTTCTAACATATTTAGAAAACAGGAGGTGTTTTTTATAATTAAGCTTAACCTTTGTTTCAAAAGCAGTCATTGCTTTTCTCACACTCCACTTTCCTTGCCTAGAAAGAAAGGTGTTCATGGTGGGAAGTGGAACAAAAAAAAATCCAAAATATGCCTCAGCATCCTCCAAATTATCAAAGTTCATACTGAATCATTGGGGAAGAGATGAATTTACTGTGCCTACAGTAAGAATCTAAACAAAGTGCTCGAAACACTTATAAGTTTTCACAGTTTGAAGACAGAAAACGTGTCACTGAGGAGACAAAGCATAAAAGTACCAGAGCAGCTCCTCAGATGCCAAAATAGCCCAAAGAGCCAAATGCATCAACACCTTAGAGGCAACACTGAATTTCTGTGTGCAGCCTACAAGCCTCACATTGACATCTGCTGAACATGTCCACAAAATAGCCTCTAAGGTCTACCCAAAGATGGGACAAAATGATTTTAAGGAGCAAGGCTCCATGGCTGGATTGTTTTTTACAAAACAATCAGAAAAGTTACATAATGACCTGCCTTGGCCTCTGCAGGCTTTGTTTGATTACATTTTATTAAAACACCACAGCACTAGGGATGCCCTGAAGCAGGATCCTGCAGTTCAAAGAGGTTTTCTTGCAAGAATGCAAAAGGTCAGGGCAGTGTGATACCAATATTTAACTAAAGGGTGTGGCAGAGGCTGTGCTGGTGTGACCCAGTGTTTGAGCTGAACAGGACCACTGGGACTGTGGAGAGCCAGGGACATCTGTCAGATGTGCTGAGACCAGGAAGTGCCACCTGCAGCAGTTGTGGTAAAAAAGGAAAAGAAAACTGGGATCTACTCCAGTACTGTTTCCAGCATGCTCTAACTGCAGTGTTATTACATGGATTTGCTCATTAGTGTGATTTAAATTTAACTTCTCTGCTAGTCTGTATCCTAAGATAACTCCAAATACTCTTACATCAATGGGTAAAAGATAAAGCATCTTGGAAGCAGCTGTTTTTACCTTCCAGTGGTGCAGACCCTGGAGACTCCCTCAGTGACATCCCCTGCTTTATATTTCCTTCCATTGTATCATAGGTTCTCTTTAAACCAATTTCATGAGCAGTTCTTGGACTCCTTGTTCCTTCACGGACATTTTTAATAGCTGTAATGAAATGTACAAGAGTGTGGTCAGGAAATGTGGACAACAAAAAGGGACACATGAATATTACATTAATGACACCACAGGTCATTAATATTTAAACAATACAACTTCAATATAATATTGTAACATTAAATATCAATCTTAAAAACATCCTTTCTAGTTTGTCAATAAGTTATTTGTTAAGTTACTGATTTATCAATATTTCAACTGAAGTTTAAAGTTACATGATATGTTTATTTTTATTTTAATACAGGTAATTTTAAACCTGGTTATTTACCCTTTCACAATACAAACATTCAATGACAAATAGGAAATAAATAGCAAAGGAATAGTTGAACTATATTTTAAACATGCATCTGCTTGGAAACAGAAACATTTCAGCTATGGATTATCACAGCAGAACCTGACTTTGATCAGGCATAACATAGAAACACTCACCATCATAAGATAGAATATGCCCACTTTTGCCTTCATAAATGACATGGCCCTTGGCTGAGGCCTCCTCCCTGCACTTCTCTGGGCTGCTGTCCTCCGTGGCCAGCCGGGTGATGGTTCCCTTCAGCAGCGCGTCCGCAGCGATGCCAGACTGGGACAGAGCTGGGGTACCCTGTGTGCAAAGCCAGCAATCAACTCACATGTCTGAGGCAGTGACAACAGGGAGGAGGGAAGGGAAAATACATCAAAACTGAAAAAACTTCTTAGGTCTATAAAACCAACTAATTTATCAAGTACGGCTTAAACTTCTGCCTCTATTATAGACACTTAACCTAAATATGAGTAAGGTTATTTCTGCTCCCTTGTTAAACAACATTACCAGTGTACTTCATAACCTGGAACATTTACCCTATAAATACCATTTGGGGGGAAGATAATATTTACCACATGGTGCCATTAGGTTTTATTTCTGTCCAAAGCAATGAAATCTCCCCTTCTCATCTCAAAGCAGCATTGAGGCAATTGCTCTCTGTACTAAGGGATGCTAAACCAACCCAAACAGCAGCATTTAAAAGGATAAGACAAAAGGCCTGAATTTCCCTTCTTGGATTTAAACAGAATCTGCAGAAGACTGGTTACACTTGGTTTGAATATTTGAACTCAGGTGTGATGCAATTTTCAGGAAAGTTGCCCTCAGTTAGGTTTACCAAAGGCTCTGGTATTACCTAAAATGTTTGAAAGCTCATATACAGGAGGATGAAATCCTGGTAATGCTAACTTCAACAACAGTGGAATCTGGTTGGATTGAAAGTCTTTTTTCAAGGCAGTTCCTACCCTGTGATAATTTTTCAGACATGCAAATACATTCACAGTAATAGTGTGAAGATGCTGCTCTGCTACAGCCCTCCCAACAGTAAAATGTAACATACCTGAGTTATGGAGCCTCTCAAAGAAGGAATGGTCTCAACTGAAACTTTACTGGTTGGAGTTCCTCGTGTTATACTCCCCTCCTGTATCGTTGTGGTACCTGGTTTGAAATAAACACATTCTGATAAATAAGAGAATAAAAAAAAATCCACTCCATTTGAAATAATTAAAAATTCTATTGAGAACTGTTAGTTTTCATTAAAATAAGGGGAAATTTCAATTTAAAATCAAGCACTTGAGGCAGTAAGGCCTTTTTAACATAGCCTTTTACAGACTATGGGTATTTTACAGCATTAACTCATGGCAGTTAATTTATTTTCTTTTGATTGATTTGCTCTAGTGAACAACTTTATTCTGAAATTTGCATGGCTTGTAACAAATATTTTTAAGTGAGCCATGCAGACAGGAGGAGCCAGCTACAAATACACATGCCTTGGAAAACAGGGAGCAAAATTAATCCTGAAATCTTATGGTATTATATAATCATAGAATACTTTAAAATAACACTTCAGCAGTTAATTTTCTTCATTTTCTCAGGCTCTGACAAGATTTTTGAATCTGTGTGACTTTCTTTACCTCGCACCACACTTTCATGTTGTGCCCTGACCAGGAGTCCCTCAGGTTGGGAATTCTGGCTTCTGGGTGAGAATTCTTCTTGTTTGATATAGGGCAGGGAAGCTATTGATGATAAGAAAAAGGTTGAGGTTTTTAAATTTCCTTTAATTATGGATCATTAAATAGTCTGTATAAAACATGTCAGCTTTTCTTTCCTTACCAGATTTGGCTGATTCTTGCTGCCTTGGCAGCCCAAGGGATATAGAACCCACTGATGGCTTTGCAGTTTCTTGGGCATAGGAAGCTTGACTGTGGGATGTTAAATAAGTGCCAGGTGTTCCCTGAAACAACAAATAGATGTTAATTCTTGTTTCTGGAATGAAGATTCACATCTCTGTTTAAAGGAGAATGCTAATGCTATGATCTCATCTGGAAATGCTACAGTGCCCCACTGCTATGTCCCAAAGCACAGAGCAGCAGGAGTGGAGTGTCACTGGTAGTTTGGAGAGGAAGGTCACCTAAACTGGATATCCATGCCTTAAATGTGAGTAAATGTTCCATTTCTAAAGCTCCTATAATTCCTGGACTTTTAGAATATGTACAGGTTGGTCTTAAGGGTTAATGTTGTGAGTACACAACTGAGTACAAGAAGTTGAAGATTAGAGAAAGGGTAAAAAAAATTTTCAAGACAGATTTTCAAATAATAATTCTCTTACTTGTGAGATCGAGCCTCCCATGATGAAGGAAGGTTTTTCTGATGGCACACTGGTTTTGGAGGATGGAATGAGTGGTGGTGGTGGTCTGGTGGGTCTGGTTGTGGGCAGGCGAACTCCTTCGGGAATATTGGTTATCACCTGGTGGGGGGCTGGCTGGAGAACTTGAGGGGAAAAATTCTACATTAAACATTGCAGTGTGAACAGAAATAGCACAGTACAGCCTCACTGGGCTAGAAAAACACTGAGTACCTATTCACACACACACACACACAAAATTATCTTTCTTCTACTAACTCACAAAGCATTTAGAGAATAATTTGATCCTCCAAATCTTTACCTGGAGGGACACTGTAGCGAGCTGCATTCATCTCAGGCTGGGGAGAGGCTTTATTGACTTCTCTTGGAGATAACCTGTAGGGTGATGCTGACCTTGTGGCTGGATTTTGCACTTGTGCTTCCTGTTCTATTCTCTTGACCTCAGCATAAGGCATATAGGCCACTGGTTTTCCTGGGAGGGTTGAAGTTATCAGAAGAGAAAAACCCTGGGTTAGAAACTGGAGTCAAAAGGTCGAATTCACAGCACAGTTTTAACTAAGGGACTACTCCAATGCCAGACACACCCATCAGGTACAAATGGTGCAATTAAAAAGAAGTATTAATGTGTTCCACCAAACTTCTGTGCCCTATTTCAGTGCTCAGTGTCCATGAATGAGCACAGTTAAAATGAATGTTTTACTGCATGGGTACATATCCCCACTTTCACCTTAAGCTTCTGGAAGGGCTCCCCTAGAACAGAATCATCTGCTCCTCTCACCTTCACACTTTCTCTATAGAAACAACTCACTTTTGGGTTTGACCCAAATGGAACCAGTTTTCTGCCTTTATACAAAGGGGCTACAAGGCAGCTCTTCAACAGTAAGAGCAGCAGAGCAGGCAGGTTCCTTCCAGCAAGGAGCAGCTCATTATCAGCTCCTTATCACACTAAACTGTCTCTCTCCAAGGAGGCAGCAGTGTAATACACAGCCACAAAGCACAGGTGTGGGAGCACCAACCTTCCCACTCCACACTGGGGCTCTTGGAGGTGCCACAGGGGCTGACAGCAGCCCGATATTCCATGTCCAGCTGCTCCTGGCGCTGCCGCTGCTCCTCCAGCAGCGCTGACTCGTGCATGGCCTTGATGTGGCGCTGGTAGAGAGCGTAACCACTCACTGGGGTGCCCACGGGGACAGAGCAGGGGCTGCAGGAAACCTGGGGACAGCGAGGGGACAATGTCAGGGACACCCTCACAGGCACTTCCTGGAGGAGCTGTGGAGCTCAACTCTCCCCTGCAGTCTGGGTGTTTCAAGCTATTTGGTTTATACTTTGTTGTACTTAACCTTTCACCCCTGAAAAATACAATAGTAAAGCAAATTATTTTTTTCTTCATTTGTTTAACAATTTTTTCCTGCCTAATTTTATGACTGAATTTAGGGGTAACAAATTCGCCTTCAAACAGCACTGAAAACTGCCCATACCATAGGTGGGATGACAGCAGCTCGGTGGTGAAGCTGTTGCAGGTCCATCTGCCCTTGCTTTATTGTGGATGATACCAGAATTGACCCAGTGGGATTTAACAGTGAGGGCTTTGACTCTCTGCTGTAGATACTGGAAAAACAGATATAAGGGAAAAACATCACCAAAAGGACCAAGGTTACACATCTTAAAAGATTTACAGCCACAACTCTTAAATTCAAAAAACCAACACATTTATCAGACTGGACAAAGAAAAGTCAGAACCATGTTGTGTTTTGTCCTACAGCACATATGGTACAAGAGGCAACAGATGCTGCTGTATTTTCATAATACACAGAAATACCAAAATATGAGCTCAGAATCTCCCACATCAGAAATTTATGTATGCAGTACTTACAGCAATGCAACTTTCTTTACAGAGAGTGCTTTGGAAAAATACAATGGATAGGAAGGACTACAGAAAAGAAACAGTAGTCTACAATAAAATCATTTCACATGGAGGACTAAGACATTTGTGGAAAGATGATGTCTGAAAAGGCAAGAGAGAGCAGAAACACCATCACCTGCACTCTTCCAAAGCCCACATGCACTCCATGACACTGGATACTTTTGACATTTAAACATCTATCCCTGGCACTGTGTGTATATTAAACTTCTGAGGGGGAGGGGGGCACTGGCTCCAATGCCACGCTGGGGTGACACAGGAACTGCACCAACAGAACACTGAAAAGACTTCAAATACCCTCAGTGGTGTCAGCCATTCCCAAAAGAGAAACAGCTCCAAAGACTGTCCATTCAAAGCCCTACTCACCCCTGTCTGTCAGGCTCCCCATCAACCTCCTCATCAGCACTGCAGGTAGCACTGGAGTCATTATCTGAATGGGATTCTGGTCTGGCTGTAGTAACTTGCTGGGGCAGGCTGTAGTCCATTTCCTCAGGTTCTGACTTTTCCTTGGGTTTCTCCACCTCTCTCTCTTTGGTATCACTCTCTATTTTCACTTGAATATTCTCTGGTAGCCTCATTTCAGTCTCTACAGGTTCTACTTTGGTATGAACTGGAAGAGTAATCACAGGCTTAGCTTCAGCTGAATGGCTTCTACTGTCCACTTCCATAGGCTCTTCAGCCTCAGTGTTTACTTCTTCCTTGACCTGTGGCTCAGGGTTCTGAGTTTCAGCTGTTGATACACTTTGGGCTGGTAAGGAGGGAGATGTGCTGGCTGCAGGTTTAATGGCAGATTCCTGCTCTGCTGGGGCCTCAGTGGTTACTTTTGGAGCAGCAGGTTCAGATGGAGTTTCTTCAGTCGGTTTAGCAGGTTCTGCTGGAGTTGGAGATGGAGCACTTTCTGTATCAGAACTATTTTCAGCACCTGGAGAAAAAACGTTTTGCCATGACTTCAATCAATGAAATCTGACAAACTGGGTGCAATAAGGACCCATCAATTTTAACCAACCCATCTGTAAAACAATTTATTTTGACTTATTACAGAAATGGACAATTGGCTGAATTACACAAACACTGCAACTAAAAAATACCAACAACTGGAAACTCAATACTTAGTCATTTTCTCTCATTCATTTTTTATGAATTCTATTGCCTTTTGCTCCACAAAAGACCAGCCAAGATTGACTGATGTTGAGTGTCTATAAATTACCAGTTGCAACCAACAAACATATATTAAAAAAACCACAACAAAAAAAGCACCACTTGAATTTTCTTGTCTGAAGCTTTACTGAGACTATCAAGTAGCAAAGGTTACATGTATTTGATTCAACTTGTTTCAACACTCCAGATGACAGCATAATCAAAGCATCTCAAAATACTAAGCAGCAAACATCTTCAGGCTGTTAAATGCTAAAAATGCTGCATCCCCCTAAGTGAGTGCAAATTGCTGAAATCCAACTGAAAGAGCATTGGAACAACAACATCATGAAGTAGAACACAGCTTTCTGAGCACATAATTAGCACAAAACATGGGCCCCTTTCTGTGCACACACAAGTTTCCTTCCCAGAAAAGTTACCTTCACTGTCTTCTGGGTTCTCTTCTTCATTAGATGCTTCAATATCTTCATCCTCCTGAGCTGACACAGTGGAAGCCACACTCTCACACTGTGACACATCTCGCTCCTCTCGGGGCCTTCGCGATGACTGAGGAAGACACAGCATTGACAATGTACTGAAAATTCACAATTATTGCCTTTTACCACATTCCCATTTATCAGTCTGAGGTTGAAATGAAGGACAGAGACTCTCTATTTAGCACAGTCATTAACAAGAGGACACTCTTTCAACTTCAGGCCAACTTTTGCTGCTCCTGACCAAAGCCAAGTTTGGGAACAAACCATGGTCTCACAGCATGTTTGGGGGACAACAGAACAACTGCAGCAAAAAGATACTGATGCTCTTCACCTCAGTGAGAGAAGACTAGGGTACCACTAAAGCTTAGAAGATTCCAACACACAGCATTCTACTTTCAATGCCCCCAAACTTTCAGTTCCTGGATTTGTACCACCTTTCCTGCTCTGTTTGGTAAGATCAGTGCTTGCTGTGTTTCAAGGAGCTGCTGTACATCTACAGCTGCTCGTGCACAGGTGAGGAACACGCCTTTCAGAACACTCTTCAGGCTCAAGTGTTTTAACTAGAACAAAACCTTCTATTGCATTTTAAAGCAAGAAGTGGTTACTGTCACGCGTCAGTGAGCACCAGACACCCTTTCTAGGAGATTTATGTCACAGCACAAAAACAAGTAGAAAAGGAAATGAGTGGAGACTGCAAAACAGCCTTTGTGAAGTGTGTGATGCATGACTTCAAAAAGATCCTAGTTTTCTCCTGCAAAATATTCAATTACCACAGCACTCACCTTCTGTTTGTGCTGTTGGAGGAGGCTGTCCAGGTTGTGTCTCCTTTTGTAGTTGAAGTAGAAGTTCTTACACTGAGCTTCACTTTTTGTCCCAACCATTTTGGCAATCGCTGCCCAGTTTCGCCCGTGCTCCACTAGACCTGGTTAGAACCAATATTTACTGTGATCAATAACTCAGTTATTCAAATCTCAATAAATGGAACAACAATGTCTGTGGGAAGGCAAGACAGAGAAGTACTACTGTCTGAATTCCTCTAAGTAACCCACAAGAAAAAGGCCAACATAAGTCTCAAAAGATGATTTTGTCTGTTAAAGCTGCTTGCTTTTTCTTTTTTTCCACAAAAAACCAATAGCAATTTTCAAATCAGCATAGTATGGGCAAAATTCACAGCAAATACATTCAGTGATTCAATAAATCCTTGAAATTTTGTAAATGCAAGTATCCAGAAGGAAGTCCAAGGCTTTACAAGGTTTACCTTTCTTAGCAACTTCCATTTCTTCTTCTGTCCAGCGGGATGTCTCCACAGGTTCTGTAGAAGCTGAAAGAGAAACAAAGACACTGAGCAGAGAAAAGACCAGGATTCATTATCATGGCACCAATTATGCATTCCATAGTCAAGAAATCTATTTACATTATGGCTTGCTCAGGTCACTGGGGAAAGCTCTCTTGTCAGAGGGAAGCAGTCAATCTCCATTAAACCAAGTCAGAGATACAGAAGGAACCACCAAAAGCTCAGCAGAGAAAACTGTTCTAAACTATTCTGCCTACAAAATTGGGATTAATCATCTGTCAAGGAAGATTTGTAAGTAGCTTAGGTGTATTTGTCACTAAAATTTTATTTTAAATGTCAGTAATTACCATCAGCTACTAAAAGCAGCAATCCAACATGCTCTAAGCTAGTTTAGTGCTGTTTCACTGCTGGAATGGTTATTTATTGGTGAGTGGGCCTCAAGAAATCTACTGTTACTGTATCAAATGAGTCTCCAACTGGATAAATGGACAAAAAGAAAAGAAAACAAAAAACCCCAGTAAGTAAAAGCAAGCAGGAAACTAAGTATGATTCACTGCAAAGTGCTTTTCATTCACTCTTCTGGATTTTTTATCATCCTGTTTAAATTTCTGAAGAGTACTGAGCTGCACCAGCCTCCATTTCCTTCCCATGAAATCTGCCATTACACACAGAATGTAACAAAGACCCTGCAACAGCTACCATTAACAAACCACAAAAGTAGGACACTATAAAGTATCTGATTCACTGAAAAACTATTTTGGATTTTTCAGAAAACCCTGCAAAATGGTTTAAAAATAAAGCAAAGCAAAACAAAAGCAAAACCCACTATTGCTTCAGACTTACAAAAACCCACTGCTTATAAAACCCCACTGTATCAATGCAGCAAGAATGTTTCTCACTATCTCTGTTGCTTACAGTTATACAAGAACTGATGTGCACATTTACCCTGTTCTTTATAGACAGAATATCTGAGTAACAAATTCTGCCACAGCAGAGCGCTGCAAGAAAAAAAACCCACAACCTGCCCTGCCATCCTGGATAATTATTTACCAGCCACAAGATATTCTGGTATTTCTGCATCAACACAAATTAGGTCAGCCTTTTCCAAAATATACTTGGAGACTGTGTTGTTTTTTTTAACTACACCAGCCAGGAAAGTAACAAAAAGCCTCTTGCCATCTAATGCAGAAACAACAACTTGCCAAGATCTATTTCAGCTTATGAAACTTGCTGAAGTACTCAAATATCAGGCCAATTATTTAACAGCATCCTCTGTGAGCTGCAGCCTGTAAGTGAATCTGTGTCACAGGCATCTGGATCTCTGCAGACCCATCATGAACCTGCACAGGGAGAAAAGGTGTTATCACACAAGGGCTGAACTGCCTTTTCTCCCCTCACATCATTCTAACAGCTGATTGCACATGCACTATTCACGAAGTTACACTTGTGAAGTTTAACACAGTCACAAAATTATAAGCAAGGCTAAGAATAAAGCTGGAATATTACACAGGAAAACAGGAGTGCTCTGCATGCCTGGAAACAGCCCGGTGTCAGTGAGGAGCCCACGAGCAGCTGGGTCCCTGGGAGTGCTGTAAGTGCTACTCACAAGGTTCTGGTGGGGGTGGCAGAGGTGGTGGTGGCTCTTCAGTGGCTGCAGCTGCAGCAGCATTTGCTTGTGCAGCTTCATTTGTCATTGATCTGGTGATTCTGCCCTTACGCCGACCTTGGCTGTTGGCAGTTTTTCGGCCCCGAGGAGCTGCCTGCTCCCTTTCCTCTGTCTCCTCTGGTGCAACTTCAGTTTTGTCCTTTTCTTTGGTATTCTCTCTGGGAATAGGTACAATATAATTCAGCCACATTCAGAGAGCCATTGTGAGCAGATATTCCTGAATATCAACGGACAAAAAAACCCCAAACCCCACAAACAAAACTCCATGAACTCAAAAGATGCCTTTAGTGAAACAGAATTCACTTATTGCCCACAATTTCCAGACACTAACACAGATACATGATTTTGTCAATTTCAAAGAAAATATGAATGCACCATGTCTGATAGAGCACATGAGAAAAGCCCAAACAAATAAGATATGGAAATTATTACATGTGCAAAATAATAGTCCCATTACTTTTTCCACTGATCTGATTAGCTCAGCAAGACAGACAAATTTATATGTCCAAAAAAACTGTTTAATACACAAAAGAAACAGTTTTCAGTCCAGATTTCACTGTCAGGATAATGCAAATCCTGTTCTGGTCTTTGCCAAAACCTGCAATCTAGGGTGAATTAATGCATTTCAGCATATACACACTTACTTAGATTCCTCCTTCTCATCCTTCTCCTCCTCATCTTTCTTTTCCTCCTCTTTTTTTTCTGATTTGTCTGATTTTTCCTCTTCTACCTTTTCTTCTACCTTTTCTTCTTGAGAAGGACGAGCAATCTGTTGCTGAAATGAAATAGGATTTAGATGATAACTTGATCACACAAAAGTGCAGCATCTTGTCCTCAGAGCAGCACAAAAACTGATTTACTTCTCACTTGATAATATCTTAAGTTACAGGCACTGCACAGTGGTCAGCATAAGAACAGAATAACTCTGAAAGTGCTTAGGGAGGTCTGATCCATGTAGTGAGGGTGCTGCTCCTCTCAAATTTTATTTTTAACTCTGTGCATTTTATAGTGAAACATGATCCTTCAACTGGGGAGCAGAAGGTTTTGTAGCATGAAAGTTATTAGCAACTCCAAGTCACTTTCTCAAAACTGTCACTAGTATTTAAGAAATACTTTTAAAAAAATGGGTGTGGGAATTTTAGACTTATATTTCCAGTGAGTTTACAGAGAGAATTATTTAAATAACCAACAAAAAACTCTTTTCTCTGCTGAGATGACAGTTTTATAGGCACGGTAAACACTGTGCTTGTCTCAAACAGATACTCAGAGTACATCTGGCAATTCATGGAAACATGAAGACAGAGAACAACAAGACAAGGACAGAGAATTACAAGATTGCTATTCTAGCACTTCATGAACTCAGATTTGACAAACTACTGAAAAATTTCTCAAAATAGGCTTTTCTTTTTCACAGAGGAAACAACCTCCCTGTGAGTGCAGCAGCAGGTGTCACTGTTTCACTAACTGAACTGAGGCTGGAAATAGTCACAAACTGACTTGGTTTTGACATTTTAATAATGTGAACAGGAGCAGAAACTCTAAATGCTAACCCCTATCATCTTGCTGCAAATTATTAGCAATTAAGGTGCTGGTTATTGATTATGCAAAAACTTCCTTCAAACAAGATGTCACAGACATGCTAAGACAAATTACTTCCACCTGGCTAGATAGACTGACCTGAAAACAAGGAATTAAAACTGCATTAAAAAAAATTTTAAGACAATTATTTTACATCTAACCTATTTAGAAAACAATTGTTGAAAATCCTGTCCTTACCAAGCCAATTTGACATCATCTGTTTGTCTGTTACCCAGTAACTTTGTTTAAGCTGCATAATCAATGCACAAACACAAACCTTAAAGGAGTCGAAGCCTCGGTCAGCGACGTTCCTGCACATTCATCTGCTGATGGAAACTTTTACTGTCCACACAAGGGGATGGGCCTGAGCTCAGGGCACAGCTCAAAAGGACAGAACCCACCCCAGCAGCAACATCACAGAGCTCCTTAGCAGAGGCTGCCTGACCCAGCAACGTGTTTATTCCAGGAAATGGTGTCATTCTGCCACTTAAGCTGCCTGGAGCAGTGCTGCCCCTCTCACACAGCACCTTCTAATCTCCCCGGAGTCACCAGAGGTGATCCCCGTCACACACAGTGCGAATTCCTGCCTGCTCACATCACTGGCCTCCCACCTGCTGCTGGCCACAGGCTGCAGCCACACACACTGCAGGGACACAGCCAGCACTGACCACTGCTTGGCCACCAAATTCATTTAAAACTTCACTTAAAGAAACCTTCTTGCAATGAGTTATTTAAGGGATTCTGTGTAATCACAGAATTACAGGATGGTTTGGGTTTGAAGGGACCTTAAAGATCATCCAAGTCTAAACCCCCTGCCACAGGCAGAGATATCTCCCCCTGACCAGGTTGCTCCAAGCCCTGTCCTGAACACTTCCAGGGATAGGTAAGTTATAGCACCATGCAGCCATGGCTTTCTCTCAATTCTATGTTAAAAACTTGCTCTACATTTGATAAGCTTTGGTTTTAGCCACATTTTTTCGGTTGCCTCTGTGACACTCTGGAACAGTTTAGGCAGCATTTTATAAAAAGCCCTTTCTAGACCTATTTGAGGACAAACACACATCAGAATTTTATTAGCCTTGCATCTCTTCACATCCTTGATCCAGCACTCAGCTTCTCTTAAGTGGAAGCCCCCACACTGAAACCTGAGCCAAGCTGTGCTCACTGCATTCTCTGAAGGACTTCAACATCCTTACCATGATTAATATCTCCTCCACTGCAATATTCCACTTGCTTGCCTTCTAATTTATAAAAATATATGAACTATTAAGAGTTTAAGCTGAAGCACCTGTTATTGGCCTAAGCCCATCCTGGAGCACCCCATAAATCTTACATGACTTATGTTTGCTAATCATAAGAAAGTTTCAAGTTGCTACTGAGAGATATGAAAAATATCAGCTTCAAACAAAGCTGGGGCACGGGAGGGGGAAGGGGGTGAGCTGCTTTCTGCAACCCTAAGATAAAAGTTCTGGCAAGTCAGGCAGTTCAACCCTCTCAAGTTCTTTTTTACTAGCTGTTAGAGATGTTGCTAATTAATCATTAATAAAATTATAAATACAAATATTTTTGGCACCATGTAGTTCTTTACTATTAACATGCTAACTGCAATACTTTTGAATTTAAACTTCCAGAAGTGATAAAATTTCCCTTTTAGAGTGCTCAGAGTATTTCCTTGAGTTGGCAAGTCCAGCTCAGTCCTCTCCAGAGCTAAAAACCTGGCACTTTCTTGCATCCTTCACAGAGCACACATTAAGCCTGGCCAGCAGTTGCCCAAAGCTTAGGGATCTGCTGTAGCACTCAAAGTGGATCAACAACCTGCAATTACAGAGTACAACTCTGCTACAATTCCAAGAGCAAGTAATCTGAGCTGAACAAACCCTCAGCGTTCCAACTGATGTATTCAGTTACTCACATATAAATCAGCACTCACAGGTGCAGTCACAAAGTCAGGCAGAGCACCTTGAGCTGAGTTCACCAAGCAAATCCATACCCTTGTGTCTAAAACTGGAATTAAAATCTTTCTGTTCTATATACATTACCCAAGGAAAGCAACCATTTATGGATAGAAAAGTCCATCCTAATTTTGAATTCTAACAGTTCCAATATTCTGAAGTTTAACAATGTGGAAAAGGCATTTAAATATACAGTAATGACAGTAAATATTTTAAAATCTCCAGTTCCACTGCACTAGAGTTGAGCCAATTCTGTCTCCTCACCCTTTAGAGCAGCACCCAGCAAAGGCATCCCTCAACATGTGACACTTCCCATGATCACACCAACCTCATTTCATAATGGCACAAGGAACTGAGCCACTCCAATGGCAGCACTATCTCTGTTAAGTGTCCAGTGATTGCCCACATTTGGACAATCCTGTTTATTCCCATCCTCTTTTCATTTGCCACACATCCAGACTTTAACTGCAATCCTTCCCCAATCACTACTCCAACAACAATAACCCTTCCTATTAAAAAAGATTATTAGGCTTAGAAATTCTAACAGAAATCCTGGCAAAATACAGGTTATTTCCAGCAATTTCTCCCATCAGAGCAGACGCTCCACGAAATCCTGTGCACAATGACAATGCAATCCATCATTTGTGGGGTACAGACAAGCTGCTCGCCCATGACAGGACTCTCCTGGTAGAACACCAGCCCATAATGCCAAAGATTTAAGTACAACAGCACCACAGAAGCACAACCCCATGGCTGTTTCTACTGAACAGGATCTACCCCTCAATTGAAGCTGTGCAGCAATTTTATGTTAAAAATATACATTTACTGGGACTCCTAGAAAACGTTCAGTATTTGTGTATTTCAGTGCAATATTTACTGCATTTACTGGTTTGCAGAGCAGATTTGTGCAGTCCCAAAGTTTCAGGGTCCAATACCCACATTAACCCTGGTAGCCCAGCACATATATTCATAAAATGCTGTTCTTTTCCTCTCTGAAGACTTCCAAAGGAACACTTCCTGAATCAGCAGGATTTTTTATTCACATGCATTAAACTGGTCTCTTTCTTCTGGCTTTGAAGTTCCAGTTTGACTTTGAGCCTGACCACCAAATAAAGACCACTATTAATTTCTACTTTTTGACAAACACTGACATTATGAGCTGATTATATATTTTCCACTGCAAGTCACATGCTAAACCTAATTTCTCTTGGCTCCAACATAGGATTTAATGATGGATTCAACCTCAATATCTGTGGCAGTACCCTCAAAGAAAATGAATTGTCATATTAAAACAAGTAAGAATTGTGCAAAGGAAGAAGATATTTCAGAGAATTAAAACCAAACTAACCAACAACACCCCTGAGGTTAGAATCACTTACATTTTAAAAGGGCAACAATACCATAAAGGAAAAATAATTATTTCCCCCATGCCTGTAATACATTGCTATCTCAGATAATGAAACAGTTGTAAATATGAAGCAATAAAATAACAATTCCCAAGTGATGAATAAATTCCACATACCTGGTTTCTTCCTCTGCGTTTGCCATAATTCCTCCGCACAAGGGCTTTATAATTTTCATTTTTCTTGGTCAAATAATAATATAATACACAGTCAGGAACATTCTAAGGTGAAAAAGCAAGAAAAAGTAGGGTTTACTCCTAATGAAAAGATATGATTTGAGTTTTTAATTTCTCTAAACACTAAAACTATTCAGCCCCCAGACTAAAATAAAAAAGCTTCTATTTATTATTATATTGGAAAGTTAGGGAACCCACCCTCAGCTCTATTAATATGAAAAAATGTCTTACCTTTCGTTCCAAGTAGGAAGCAATGAGACCAAAGTTCTTGGGATGTTGGACAAACCTTTTAAAAATCAGAAATTATTTCAGTTTAACAACATAATCCATGGTCAAACAAGCAAAATAATTTTCCAAACTGTCTGTTTCATCAGCAAGCCCTTCATTTACACAAGTGAAACTAGCCTAAAAAGCCCAGTTTTCAGACTGTGCAAATTTAGAACTGAGCACTTAAAATGATAAAATGAAATTCCATAGCTACACTTTTCATTTTAATCCTAGCACAGAACTAAAGCTCTTCTGAGAAAATTTTGTATTTAAGCTTGCATGTGAGCACACTCAGATGAAAAACAAGCCTAAAACTTTTGCAATATTTATTACAGCCAGCTAAGAACATTATCAAACATTATTCCACAAAAGCTTCAGCATTCCTGATTTAGCTTAATGGGCTTGGGCATTTAACTGTCATTTCACTGCAATAAAAAGAAAAGATAGGAAAGGCCATTACTTTTCCTTAAAAATCTCCTTCTCATGGTCTGTCCAGACATTCATGAACTGCCTGTCTTTATAAACTTTCATGGGATCCTCCATCAGCCCGTTCATGTTGATGAACTTCACCCTTCTCTGCTCTGCATCGAACATCATGGGAGGGATGACAGAGAGCTGCCGCATTTGCTTCTCATTATTCTGCAGGACAGGAGACAAAGTAAAGAACACACAAAATGCTGCTACTGATGTTTACAGTTCTTGAATTACACAGCTCTTAAAGCTCCACATTCACAGTCAGCT